>NW_027478462.1:0-1421567 GCF_051014685.1 Ptiloglossa arizonensis | reverse complement strand
TCAAAATTTTCGCAGTTCTGATGCTCGAAACGAGTAACTAGAACGGCCTAGGGGAAAAGTACGCATACCGTTGTAATCGGGCGAGTTTCTACTTTCAGATGCAACAGAAATATTGCGGATTGGTCAATCCGTTCGCGAGATATGGCAGTTTGGAGGTAAGAAACGCTTGAGAAACTCAAAATTTTCGCAGTTCTGATGCTCGAAACGAATAACTAGAACGGCCTAGGGGAAAAGTACGCATACCGTTGTAATCGGGCGAGTTTCTACTTTCAGATGCAACAGAAATTTTGCGGATTGGTCTATCCATTCGCGAGATATGGCAGTTTGGAGGTAAGAAACGCTTGAGAAACTCAAAATTTTCGCAGTTCTGATGCTGGATACGAATAACTAGAACGGCCTAGGGGAAAACTACACCTACCGTTGTAATCGGGCGAGTTTCTACTTTCAGATGCAACAGAAATTTTGCGGATTGGTCAATCCGTTCGCGAGATATGGCAGTTTGGAGGTAAGAAACACTTGAGAAACTCAAAATTTTCGCAGTTCTGATGCGCGAAACGAATAACTAGAAACGCCTAGGGGAAAAGTGCGCATACCGTTGTAATCGGGCGAGTTTCTACTTTCAGATGCAACAGAAATTTTGCGGATTGATCAATCCGTTCGCGAGATATGGCAGTTTGGAGATAAGAAACGCTTGAGAAACTCAAAATTTTCGCAGTTCTGATGCTCGAAACGAGTAACTAGAACGGCCTAGGGGAAAAGTACGCATACCGTTGTAATCGGGCGAGTTTCTACTTTCAGATGCAACAGAAATTTTGCGGATTGATCAATCCGTTCGCGAGATATGGCAGTTTGGAGGTAAGAAACGCTTGAGAAACTCAAAATTTTCGCAGTTCTGATGCTCGAAACGAATAACTAGAACGGCCTAGGGGAAAAGTACGCATACCGTTGTAATCGGGCGAGTTTCTACTTTCAGATGCAACAGAAATTTTGCGGATTAGTCAATCCGTTCGCGAGATATGGCAGTTTGGAAATAAGAAACGCTTGAGAAACTCAAAATTTTCGCAGTTCTGATGCTCGAAACGAATGACTACAACGGCCTAGGGGAGAAGTACGCATACCGTTGTATCGGGCGAGTTTCTACTTTCAGAAGCAACAGAAATTTTGCGGATTGGTCGAACCGTTCGCGAGATATGGTAGTTTGGAGGTAAGAAACGCTTGAGAAACTCAAAATTTTCGCAGTTCTGATGCTCGAAACGAGTAACTAGAACGGCCTAGGGGAAAAGTACGCACACCGTTGTAATCGGGCGAGTTTCTACTTTCAGATGCAACAGAAATTTTGCGGATTGGTCAATCGGTTCGCGAGATATGGCAGTTTGGAGGTAAGAAACGCTTGAGAAACTCAAAATTTTCGCAGTTCTGATGCTCGAAACGAATAACTAGAACGGCCTAGGGGAGAAGTACGCATACCGTTGTAATCGGGCGAGTTTCTACTTTCAGATGCAACAGAAATTTTGCGGATTGGTCAATCCGTCCGCGAGATATGGCAGTTTGGAAATAAGAAACGCTTGAGAAACTCAAAATTTTCGCAGTTCTGATGCTCGAAACGAATAACTAGGACCGCCTAGGGGAAAAGTTCGCATACCGTTGTAATCGGGCGAGTTTCTACTTTCAGATGCAACAGAAATTTTGCGGATTGATCAATCCGTTCGCGAGATATGGCAGTTTGGAGGTAAGAAACGCTTGAGAAACTCAAAATTTTCGCAGTTCTGATGCTCGAAACGAATAACTAGAACGGCCTAGGGGAAAAGTACGCATACCGTTGTAATCGGGCGAGTTTCTACTTTCAGATGCAACAGAAATTTTGCGGATTAGTCAATCCGTTCGCGAGATATGGCAGTTTGGAAATAAGAAACGCTTGAGAAACTCAAAATTTTCGCAGTTCTGATGCTCGAAACAAATAACTAGAACGGCCTAGGGGAAAAGTACGCATACCGTTGTAATCGGGCGAGTTTCTGCTTTCATATGCAACAGAAATTTTGCGGATTGGTCAATCCGTTCGCGAGATATGGCAGTTTGGAAATAAGAAACGCTTGAGGAACTCAAAATTTTCGCAGTTCTGGTGTTCGAAACGAGTAACTAGAACGGCATAGGGGAAAAGTACGCATATCGTTGTAATCGGGCGAGTTTCTGCTTTCAGATGCAACAGAAATTTTGCGGATTGGTCAATCCGTTCGCGAGATATGGCAGTTTGGATGTAAGAAACGCTTGAGAAACTCAAAATTTTCGCAGTTCTGATGCTCGAAACGAGTAACTAGAACGGCATAGGGGAAAAGTACGCATACCTTTGTAATCGGGCGAGTTTCTACTTTCAGATGCAACAGAAATTTGCGGATTGGTCAATCCGTTCGCGAGATATGGCAGTTTGGAGATAAGAAACCCTTGAGAAACTGAAAATTTTCGCAGTTCTGATGCTCGAAACGAGTAACTAGAACGGCCTAGGGGAAAAGTACGCATACCGTTGTAATCGGGCGAGTTTCTGCTTTCAGATGCAACAGAAATTTTGCGGATTGGTCAATCCGTTCGCGAGATATGGCAGTTTGGAGATAAGAATCGCTTGAGAAACTCAAAATTTTCGCAGTTCTGATGCTCGAAACGAATAACTAGAACGGCCTAGGGGAAAAGTACGCACACCGTTGTAATCGGGCGAGTTTCTACTTTCAGATGCAACAGAAATTTTGCGGATTGATCAATCCGTTCGCGAGATATGGCAGTTTGGAGATAAGAAACGCTTGAGAAACTCAAAATTTTCGCAGTTCTGATGCTCGAAACGAATGACTACAACGGCCTAGGGGAGAAGTACGCATACCGTTGTAATCGGGCGAGTTTCTACTTTCAGAAGCAACAGAAATTTTGCGGATTGGTCGAACCGTTCGCGAGATATGGTAGTTTGGATGTAAGAAACGCTTGAGAAACTCAAAATTTTCGCAGTTCTGATGCTCGAAACGAGTAACTAGAACGGCCTAGGGGAAAAGTACGCATACCGTTGTAATCGGGCGAGTTTCTACTTTCAGATGCAACCGAAATATTGCGGATTGGTCAATCCGTTCGCGAGATATGGCAGTTTGGAGGTAAGAAACGCTTGAGAAACTCAAAATTTTCGCAGTTCTGATGCTCGAAACGAATAACTAGAACGGCCTAGGGGAAAAGTACGCATACCGTTGTAATCGGGCGAGTTTCTACTTTCAGATGCAACAGAAATTTTGCGGATTGGTCTATCCATTCGCGAGATATGGCAGTTTGGAGGTAAGAAACGCTTGAGAAACTCAAAATTTTCGCAGTTCTGATGCTGGATACGAATAACTAGAACGGCCTAGGGGAAAACTACACCTACCGTTGTAATCGGGCGAGTTTCTACTTTCAGATGCAACAGAAATTTTGCGGATTGGTCAATCCGTTCGCGAGATATGGCAGTTTGGAGGTAAGAAACACTTGAGAAACTCAAAATTTTCGCAGTTCTGATGCGCGAAACGAATAACTAGAAACGCCTAGGGGAAAAGTGCGCATACCGTTGTAATCGGGCGAGTTTCTACTTTCAGATGCAACAGAAATTTTGCGGATTGATCAATCCGTTCGCGAGATATGGCAGTTTGGAGATAAGAAACGCTTGAGTAACTCAAAATTTTCGCAGTTCTGATGCTCGAAACGAGTAACTAGAACGGCCTAGGGGAAAAGTACGCATACCGTTGTAATCGGGCGAGTTTCTACTTTCAGATGCAACAGAAATTTTGCGGATTGATCAATCCGTTCGCGAGATATGGCAGTTTGGAGGTAAGAAACGCTTGAGAAACTCAAAATTTTCGCAGTTCTGATGCTCGAAACGAATAACTAGAACGGCCTAGGGGAAAAGTACGCATACCGTTGTAATCGGGCGAGTTTCTACTTTCAGATGCAACAGAAATTTTGCGGATTAGTCAATCCGTTCGCGAGATATGGCAGTTTGGAAATAAGAAACGCTTGAGAAACTCAAAATTTTCGCAGTTCTGATGCTCGAAACGAATGACTACAACGGCCTAGGGGAGAAGTACGCATACCGTTGTAATCGGGCGAGTTTCTACTTTCAGAAGCAACAGAAATTTTGCGGATTGGTCGAACCGTTCGCGAGATATGGTAGTTTGGAGGTAAGAAACGCTTGAGAAACTCAAAATTTTCGCAGTTCTGATGCTCGAAACGAGTAACTAGAACGGCCTAGGGGAAAAGTACGCACACCGTTGTAATCGGGCGAGTTTCTACTTTCAGATGCAACAGAAATTTTGCGGATTGGTCAATCGGTTCGCGAGATATGGCAGTTTGGAGGTAAGAAACGCTTGAGAAACTCAAAATTTTCGCAGTTCTGATGCTCGAAACGAATAACTAGAACGGCCTAGGGGAGAAGTACGCATACCGTTGTAATCGGGCGAGTTTCTACTTTCAGATGCAACAGAAATTTTGCGGATTGGTCAATCCGTCCGCGAGATATGGCAGTTTGGAAATAAGAAACGCTTGAGAAACTCAAAATTTTCGCAGTTCTGATGCTCGAAACGAATAACTAGGACCGCCTAGGGGAAAAGTTCGCATACCGTTGTAATCGGGCGAGTTTCTACTTTCAGATGCAACAGAAATTTTGCGGATTGATCAATCCGTTCGCGAGATATGGCAGTTTGGAGGTAAGAAACGCTTGAGAAACTCAAAATTTTCGCAGTTCTGATGCTCGAAACGAATAACTAGAACGGCCTAGGGGAAAAGTACGCATACCGTTGTAATCGGGCGAGTTTCTACTTTCAGATGCAACAGAAATTTTGCGGATTAGTCAATCCGTTCGCGAGATATGGCAGTTTGGAAATAAGAAACGCTTGAGAAACTCAAAATTTTCGCAGTTCTGATGCTCGAAACAAATAACTAGAACGGCCTAGGGGAAAAGTACGCATACCGTTGTAATCGGGCGAGTTTCTGCTTTCAGATGCAACAGAAATTTTGCGGATTGGTCAATCCGTTCGCGAGATATGGCAGTTTGGAAATAAGAAACGCTTGAGGAACTCAAAATTTTCGCAGTTCTGGTGTTCGAAACGAGTAACTAGAACGGCATAGGGGAAAAGTACGCATATCGTTGTAATCGGGCGAGTTTCTGCTTTCAGATGCAACAGAAATTTTGCGGATTGGTCAATCCGTTCGCGAGATATGGCAGTTTGGATGTAAGAAACGCTTGAGAAACTCAAAATTTTCGCAGTTCTGATGCTCGAAACGAGTAACTAGAACGGCATAGGGGAAAAGTACGCATACCTTTGTAATCGGGCGAGTTTCTACTTTCAGATGCAACAGAAATTTTGCGGATTGGTCAATCCGTTCGCGAGATATGGCAGTTTGGAGATAAGAAACCCTTGAGAAACTGAAAATTTTCGCAGTTCTGATGCTCGAAACGAGTAACTAGAACGGCCTAGGGGAAAAGTACGCATACCGTTGTAATCGGGCGAGTTTCTGCTTTCAGATGCAACAGAAATTTTGCGGATTGGTCAATCCGTTCGCGAGATATGGCAGTTTGGAGATAAGAAACGCTTGAGAAACTCAAAATTTTCGCAGTTCTGATGCTCGAAACGAATGACTACAACGGCCTAGGGGAGAAGTACGCATACCGTTGTAATCGGGCGAGTTTCTACTTTCAGAAGCAACAGAAATTTTGCGGATTGGTGAATCCGTTCGCGAGATATGGTAGTTTGGAGGTAAGAAACGCTTGAGAAACTCAAAATTTTCGCAGTTCTGATGCTCGAAACGAATAACTAGGACCGCCTAGGGGAAAAGTTCGCATACCGTTGTAATCGGGCGAGTTTCTACTTTCAGATGCAACAGAAATTTTGCGGATTGATCAATCCGTTCGCGAGATATGGCAGTTTGGAGGTAAGAAACGCTTGAGAAACTCAAAATTTTCGCAGTTCTGATGCTCGAAACGAATAACTAGAACGGCCTAGGGGAAAAGTACGCATACCGTTGTAATCGGGCGAGTTTCTACTTTCAGATGCAACAGAAATTTTGCGGATTGGTCAATCCGTTCGCGAGATATGGCAGTTTGGATGTAAGAAACGCTTGAGAAACTCAAAATTTTCGCAGTTCTGATGCTCGAAACGAGTAACTAGAACGGCATAGGGGAAAAGTACGCATACCTTTGTAATCGGGCGAGTTTCTACTTTCAGATGCAACAGAAATTTTGCGGATTGGTCAATCCGTTCGCGAGATATGGCAGTTTGGAGATAAGAAACCCTTGAGAAACTGAAAATTTTCGCAGTTCTGATGCTCGAAACGAGTAACTAGAACGGCCTAGGGGAAAAGTACGCATACCGTTGTAATCGGGCGAGTTTCTGCTTTCAGATGCAACAGAAATTTTGCGGATTGGTCAATCCGTTCGCGAGATATGGCAGTTTGGAGATAAGAAACGCTTGAGAAACTCAAAATTTTCGCAGTTCTGATGCTCGAAACGAATGACTACAACGGCCTAGGGGAGAAGTACGCATACCGTTGTAATCGGGCGAGTTTCTACTTTCAGAAGCAACAGAAATTTTGCGGATTGGTGAATCCGTTCGCGAGATATGGTAGTTTGGAGGTAAGAAACGCTTGAGAAACTCAAAATTTTCGCAGTTCTGATGCTCGAAACGAATAACTAGGACCGCCTAGGGGAAAAGTTCGCATACCGTTGTAATCGGGCGAGTTTCTACTTTCAGATGCAACAGAAATTTTGCGGATTGATCAATCCGTTCGCGAGATATGGCAGTTTGGAGGTAAGAAACGCTTGAGAAACTCAAAATTTTCGCAGTTCTGATGCTCGAAACGAATAACTAGAACGGCCTAGGGGAAAAGTACGCATACCGTTGTAATCGGGCGAGTTTCTACTTTCAGATGCAACAGAAATTTTGCGGATTAGTCAATCCGTTCGCGAGATATGGCAGTTTGGAAATAAGAAACGCTTGAGAAACTCAAAATTTTCGCAGTTCTGATGCTCGAAACGAGTAACTAGAACGGCATAGGGGAAAAGTACGCATACCTTTGTAATCGGGCGAGTTTCTACTTTCAGATGCAACAGAAATTTTGCGGATTGGTCAATCCGTTCGCGAGATATGGCAGTTTGGAGATAAGAAACCCTTGAGAAACTGAAAATTTTCGCAGTTCTGATGCTCGAAACGAGTAACTAGAACGGCCTAGGGGAAAAGTACGCATACCGTTGTAATCGGGCGAGTTTCTGCTTTCAGATGCAACAGAAATTTTGCGGATTGGTCAATCCGTTCGCGAGATATGGCAGTTTGGAGATAAGAAACGCTTGAGAAACTCAAAATTTTCGCAGTTCTGATGCTCGAAACGAATGACTACAACGGCCTAGGGGAGAAGTACGCATACCGTTGTAATCGGGCGAGTTTCTACTTTCAGAAGCAACAGAAATTTTGCGGATTGGTGAATCCGTTCGCGAGATATGGTAGTTTGGAGGTAAGAAACGCTTGAGAAACTCAAAATTTTTGCAGTTCTGATGCTCGAAACGAGTAACTAGAACGGCATAGGGGAAAAGTACGCATACCGTTGTAATCGAGCGAGTTTCTGCTTTCAGATGCAACAGAAATTTTGCGGATTGGTCAATCCGTTCGCGAGATATGGCAGTTTGGATGTAAGAAACGCTTGCGAAACTCAAAATTTTCGCAGTTCTGATGCTCGAAACAAATAACTAGAACGGCCTAGGGGAAAAGTACGCATACCGTTGTAATCGGGCGAGTTTCTGCTTTCAGATGCAACAGAAATTTTGCGGATTGGTCAATCCGTTCGCGAGATATGGCAGTTTGGATGTAAGAAACGCTTGAGAAACTCAAAATTTTCGCAGTTCTGGTGCTCGAAACAAATAACTAGAACGGCCTAGGGGAAAAGTACGCATACCGTTGTAATCGGGCGAGTTTCTGCTTTCAGATGCAACAGAAATTTTGCGGATTTGTCAATCCGTTCGCGAGATATGGCAGTTTGGATGTAAGAAACGCTTGAGAAACTCAAAATTTTCGCAGTTCTGATGCTCGAAACGAATAACTAGAACGGCCTAGGGGAAAACTACACATACCGTTGTAATCGGGCGAGTTTCTACTTTCAGATGCAACAGAAATTTTGCGGATTGGTCAATCCGTTCGCGAGATATGGCAGTTTGGATGTAAGAAACGCTTGAGAAACTCAAAATTTTCGCAGTTCTGATGCTCGAAACGAATAACTAGAACGGCCTAGGGGAAAAGTACGCATACCGTTGTAATCGGGCGAGTTTCTACTTTCAGAAGCAACAGAAATTTTGCGGATTGGTGAATCCGTTCGCGAGATATGGCAGTTTGGAGATAAGAAACGCTTGAGAAACTCAAAATTTTCACAGTTCTGATGCTCGAAACGAATGACTACAACGGCCTAGGGGAGAAGTACGCATACCGTTGTAATCGGGCGAGTTTCTACTTTCAGAAGCAACAGAAATTTTGCGGATTGGTCTATCCGTTCGCGAGATATGGAAGTTTGGAGGTAAGAAACGCTTGAGAAACTCAAAATTTTCGCAGTTCTGATGCTCGAAACGAATAACTAGAACGGCCTACGGGAAAACTACACCTACCGTTGTAATCGGGCGAGTTTCTACATTCAGATGCAACAGAAATTTTGCGGATTGGTCAATCCGTTCGCGAGATATGGCAGTTTGGAGGTAAGAAACGCTTGAGAAACTCAAAATTTTCGCAGTTCTGATGCTCGAAACGAATAACTAGAACGGCCTAGGGGAAAAGTACGCATACCGTTGTAATCGGGCGAGTTTCTACTTTCAGATGCAACGGAAATTTTGCGGATTGGTCAATCAGTTCGCGAGATATGGCAGTTTGGAGGTAAGAAACGCTTGAGAAACTCAAAATTTTCGCAGTTCTGATGCTCGAAACGAGTAACTAGAACGGCCTAGGGGAAAAGTACGCATGCCGTTGTAATCGGGCGAGTTTCTACTTTCAGATGCAACAGAAATTTTGCGGATTGGTCAATCCGTTCGCGAGATATGGCAGTTTGGAGGTAAGAAACGCTTGAGAAACTCAAAATTTTCGCAGTTCTGATGCTCGAAACGAATAACTAGAACGGCCTAGGGGAAAAGTACGCATACTGTTGTAATCGGGCGAGTTTCTACTTTCAGATGCAACAGAAATTTTGCGGATTGGTCAATCCGTTCGCGAGATATGGCAGTTTGGAGGTAAGAAACGCTTGAGAAACTCAAAATTTTCGCAGTTCTGATGCTCGAAACGAATAACTAGAACGGCCTAGGGGAAAAGTACGCATACCGTTGTAATCGGGCGAGTTTCTACTTTCAGATGCAACAGAAATTTTGCGGATTGGTCAATCCGTTCGCGAGATATGGTGGTTTGGAGGTAAGAAACGCTTGAGAAACTCAAAATTTTCGCAGTTCTGATGCTCGAAACGAATAACTAGAACGGCCTAGGGGAAAAGTACGCACACCGTTGTAATCGGGCGAGTTTCTACTTTCAGATGCAATAGAAATTTTGTGGATTGGTCTATCCGTTCGCGAGATATGGCAGTTTGGAGGTAAGAAACGCTTGAGAAACTCAAAATTTTCGCAGTTCTGATGCTCGAAACGAGTAACTAGAACGGCATAGGGGAAAAGTACGCATACCTTTGTAATCGGGCGAGTTTCTACTTTCAGATGCAACAGAAATTTTGCGGATTGGTCAATCCGTTCGCGAGATATGGCAGTTTGGAGATAAGAAACGCTTGAGAAACTGAAAATTTTCGCAGTTCTGATGCTCGAAACGAGTAACTAGAACGGCCTAGGGGAAAAGTACGCATACCGTTGTAATCGGGCGAGTTTCTGCTTTCAGATGCAACAGAAATTTTGCGGATTGGTCAATCCGTTCGCGAGATATGGCAGTTTGGAGATAAGAAACGCTTGAGAAACTCAAAATTTTCGCAGTTCTGATGCTCGAAACGAATGACTACAACGGCCTAGGGGAGAAGTACGCATACCGTTGTAATCGGGCGAGTTTCTACTTTCAGAAGCAACAGAAATTTTGCGGATTGGTGAATCCGTTCGCGAGATATGGTAGTTTGGAGGTAAGAAACGCTTGAGAAACTCAAAATTTTTGCAGTTCTGATGCTCGAAACGAGTAACTAGAACGGCATAGGGGAAAAGTACGCATACCGTTGTAATCGGGCGAGTTTCCGCTTTCAGATGCAACAGAAATTTTGCGGATTGGTCAATCCGTTCGCGAGATATGGCAGTTTGGATGTAAGAAACGCTTGAGAAACTCAAAATTTTCGCAGTTCTGATGCTCGAAACAAATAACTAGAACGGCCTAGGGGAAAAGTACGCATACCGTTGTAATCGGGCGAGTTTCTGCTTTCAGATGCAACAGAAATTTTGCGGATTGGTCAATCCGTTCGCGAGATATGGCAGTTTGGATGTAAGAAACGCTTGAGAAACTCAAAATTTTCGCAGTTCTGATGCTCGAAACAAATAACTAGAACGGCCTAGGGGAAAAGTACGCATACCGTTGTAATCGGGCGAGTTTCTGCTTTCAGATGCAACAGAAATTTTGCGGATTTGTCAATCCGTTCGCGAGATATGGCAGTTTGGATGTAAGAAACGCTTGAGAAACTCAAAATTTTCGCAGTTCTGATGCTCGAAACGAATAACTAGAACGGCCTAGGGGAAAACTACACATACCGTTGTAATCGGGCGAGTTTCTACTTTCAGATGCAACAGAAATTTTGCGGATTGGTCAATCCGTTCGCGAGATATGGCAGTTTGGATGTAAGAAACGCTTGAGAAACTCAAAATTTTCGCAGTTCTGATGCTCGAAACGAATGACTACAACGGCCTAGGGGAGAAGTACGCATACCGTTGTAATCGGGCGAGTTTCTACTTTCAGAAGCAACAGAAATTTTGCGGATTGGTCAATCCGTTCGCGAGATATGCAAGTTTGGAGGTAAGAAACGCTTGAGAAACTCAAAATTTTCGCAGTTCTGATGCTCGAAACGAATAACTAGAACGGCCTAGGGGAAAACTACACCTACCGTTGTAATCGGGCGAGTTTCTACTTTCAGATGCAACAGAAATTTTGCGGATTGGTCAATCCGTTCGCGAGATATGGCAGTTTGGAGGTAAGAAACGCTTGAGAAACTCAAAATTTTCGCAGTTCTGATGCTCGAAACGAGTAACTAGAACGGCCTAGGGGAAAAGTACGCATACCGTTGTAATCGGGCGAGTTTCTACTTTCAGAAGCAACAGAAATTTTGCGGATTGGTCAATCCGTTCGCGAGATATGGCAGTTTGGAAGTAAGAAACGCTTCAGAAACTCAAAATTTTCGCAGTTCTGATGCTCGAAACGAATACCTGGAACGGCCTAGGGGAAAACTACACATGCCGTTGTAATCGGGCGCGTTTCTACTCTCAGATGCAACAGAAATTTTGCGGATTGGTCAATCCGTTCGCGAGATATGGCAGTTTGGAGGTAAGAAACGCTTGAGAAACTCAAAATTTTCGCAGTTCTGATGCTCGAAACGAATAACTAGAACGGCCTAGGGGAAAAGTACGCATACCGTTGTAATCGGGCGAGTTTCTACTTTCAGAAGCAACAGAAATTTTGCGGATTGGTCGAACCGTTCGCGAGATATGGTAGTTTGGTGGTAAGAAACGCTTGAGAAACTCAAAATTTACGCAGTTCTGATGCTCGAAACGAGTAACTAGAACGGCCTAGGGGAAAAGTACGCATACCGTTGTAATCGGGCGAGTTTCTGCTTTCAGATGCAACAGAAATTTTGCGGATTGGTCAATCGGTTCGCGAGATATGGCAGTTTGGAGGTAAGAAACGCTTGAGAAACTCAAAATTTTCGCAGTTCTGATGCTCGAAACGAATAACTAGAACGGCCTAGGGGAGAAGTACGCATACCGTTGTAATCGGGCGAGTTTCTACTTTCAGATGCAACAGAAATTTTGCGGATTGGTCAATCCGTCCGCGAGATATGGCAGTTTGGAAATAAGAAACGCTTGAGAAACTCAAAATTTTCACAGTTCTGATGCTCGAAACGAATAACTAGGACCGCCTAGGGGAAAAGTTCGCATACCGTTGTAATCGGGCGAGCTTCTACTTTCAGATGCAACAGAAATTTTGCGGATTGATCAATCCGTTCGCGAGATATGGCAGTTTGGAGATAAGAAACGCTTGAGAAACTCAAAATTTTCGCAGTTCTGATGCTCGAAACGAATGACTACAACGACCTAGGGGAGAAGTACGCATACCGTTGTAATCGGGCGAGTTTCTACTTTCAGAAGCAACAGAAATTTTGCGGATTGGTCGAACCGTTCGCGAGATATGGTAGTTTGGAGGTAAGAAACGCTTGAGAAACTCAAAATTTTCGCAGTTCTGATGCTCGAAACGAGTAACTAGAACGGCCTAGGGGAAAAGTACGCATACCGTTGTAATCGGGCGAGTTTCTACTTTCAGAAGCAACAGAAATTTTGCGGATTGGTGAATCCGTTCGCGAGATATGGTAGTTTGGAGGTAAGAAACGCTTGAGAAACTCAAAATTTTTGCAGTTCTGATGCTCGAAACGAGTAACTAGAACGGCATAGGGGAAAAGTACGCATACCGTTGTAATCGGGCGAGTTTCCGCTTTCAGATGCAACAGAAATTTTGCGGATTGGTCAATCCGTTCGCGAGATATGGCAGTTTGGATGTAAGAAACGCTTGAGAAACTCAAAATTTTCGCAGTTCTGATGCTCGAAACAAATAACTAGAACGGCCTAGGGGAAAAGTACGCATACCGTTGTAATCGGGCGAGTTTCTGCTTTCAGATGCAACAGAAATTTTGCGGATTGGTCAATCCGTTCGCGAGATATGGCAGTTTGGATGTAAGAAACGCTTGAGAAACTCAAAATTTACGCAGTTCTGATGCTCGAAACGAGTAACTAGAACGGCCTAGGGGAAAAGTACGCATACCGTTGTAATCGGGCGAGTTTCTGCTTTCAGATGCAACAGAAATTTTGCGGATTGGTCAATCGGTTCGCGAGATATGGCAGTTTGGAGGTAAGAAACGCTTGAGAAACTCAAAATTTTCGCAGTTCTGATGCTCGAAACGAATAACTAGAACGGCCTAGGGGAGAAGTACGCATACCGTTGTAATCGGGCGAGTTTCTACTTTCAGATGCAACAGAAATTTTGCGGATTGGTCAATCCGTCCGCGAGATATGGCAGTTTGGAAATAAGAAACGCTTGAGAAACTCAAAATTTTCACAGTTCTGATGCTCGAAACGAATAACTAGGACCGCCTAGGGGAAAAGTTCGCATACCGTTGTAATCGGGCGAGCTTCTACTTTCAGATGCAACAGAAATTTTGCGGATTGATCAATCCGTTCGCGAGATATGGCAGTTTGGAGATAAGAAACGCTTGAGAAACTCAAAATTTTCGCAGTTCTGATGCTCGAAACGAATGACTACAACGGCCTAGGGGAGAAGTACGCATACCGTTGTAATCGGGCGAGTTTCTACTTTCAGAAGCAACAGAAATTTTGCGGATTGGTCAATCCGTTCGCGAGATATGGCAGTTTGGAAATAAGAAACGCTTGAGAAACTCAAAATTTTCGCAGTTCTGATGCTCGAAACGAGTAACTAGAACGGCCTAGGGGAAAAGTACGCATACCGTTGTAATCGGGCGAGTTTCTACTTTCAGATGCAACAGAAATTTTGCAGATTGGTCAATCGGTTCGCGAGATATGGCAGTTTGGAGGTAAGAAACGCTTGAGAAACTCAAAATTTTCGCAGTTCTGATGCTCGAAACGAGTAACTAGAACGGCCTAGGGGAGAAGTACGCATACCGTTGTAATCGGGCGAGTTTCTACTTTCAGATGCAACAGAAATTTTGCGGATTGGTCAATCCGTCCGCGAGATATGGCAGTTTGGAAATAAGAAACGCTTGAGAAACTCAAAATTTTCGCAGTTCTGATGCTCGAGACGAATAACTAGAACGGCCTAGGGGAAAAGTACGCATACCATTGTAATCGGGCGAGTTTCTACTTTCAGATGCAACAGAAATTTTGCGGATTGGTCTATCCGTTCGCGAGATATGGCAGTTTGGAGGTAAGAAACGCTTGAGAAACTCAAAATTTTCGCAGTTCTGATGCTCGAAACGAATAACTAGAACGGCCTAGGGGAAAACTACACCTACCGTTGTAATCGGGCGAGTTTCTACTTTCAGATGCAACAGAAATTTTGCGGATTGGTCAATCCGTTCGCGAGATATGGCAGTTTGGAGGTAAGAAACGCTTGAGAAACTCAAAATTTTCGCAGTTCTGATGCTCGAAACGAATAACTAGAACGGCCTAGGGGAAAAGTACGCATACCATTGTAATCGGGCGAGTTTCTACTTTCAGATGCAACAGAAATTTTGCGGATTGGTCTATCCGTTCGCGCGATATGGCAGTTTGGAGGTAAGAAACGCTTGAGAAACTCAAAATTTTCGCAGTTCTGATGCTCGAAACGAATAACTAGAACGGCCTAGGGGAAAACTACACCTACCGTTGTAATCGGGCGAGTTTCTACTTTCAGATGCAACAGAAATTTTGCGGATTGCTCAATCCGTTCGCGAGATATGGCAGTTTGGAGATAAGAAACGCTTGAGAAACTCAAAATTTTCGCAGTTCTGATGCTCGAAACGAATGACTACAACGGCCTAGGGGAGAAGTACGCATACCGTTGTAATCGGGCGAGTTTCTACTTTCAGAAGCAACAGAAATTTTGCGGATTGGTCGATCCGTTCGCGAGATATGGTAGTTTGGATGTAAGAAACGCTTGAGAAACTCAAAATTTTCGAAGTTCTGATGCTCGACACGAATAACTAGAACGGCCTAGGGGAAAAGTGCGCATACCGTTGTAATCGGGCGAGTTTCTACTTTCAGATGCAACAGAAATTTTGCGGATTGATCAATCCGTTCGCGAGATATGGCAGTTTGGAGATAAGAAACGCTTGAGAAACTCAAAATTTTCGCAGTTCTGATGCTCGAAACGAATGACTACAACGGCCTAGCGGAGAAGTACGCATACCGTTGTAATCGGGCGAGTTTCTACTTTCAGAAGCAACAGAAATTTTGCGGATTGGTCGATCCGTTCGCGAGATATGGTAGTTTGGAGGTAAGAAACGCTTGAGAAACTCAAAATTTTCGCAGTTCTGATGCTCGAAACGAGTAACTAGAACGGCCTAGGGGAAAAGTACGCATACCGTTGTAATCGGGCGAGTTTCTACTTTCAGATGCAACAGAAATTTTGCGGATTGGTCTATCCGTTCGCGAGATATGGCAGTTTGGAGGTAAGAAACGCTTGAGAAACTCAAAATTTTCGCAGTTCTGATGCTCGATACGAATAACTAGAACGGCCTAGGGGAAAACTACACCTACCGTTGTAATCGGGCTAGTTTCTACTTTCAGATGCAACAGAAATTTTGCGGATTGGTCAATCCGTTCGCGAGATATGGTAGTTTGGAGGTAAGAAACGCTTGAGAAACTCAAAATTTTCGCAGTTCTGATGCTCGAAACGAGTAACTAGAACGGCCTAGGGGAAAAGTACGCATACCTTTGTAATCGGGCGCGTTTCTACTTTCAGATGCAACAGAAATTTTGCGGATTGATCAATCCGTTCGCGAGATATGGCAGTTTGGAGATAAGAAACGCTTGAGAAACTCAAAATTTTCGCAGTTCTGATGCTCGAAACGAATGACTACAACGGCCTAGGGGAGAAGTACGCATACCGTTGTAATCGGGCGAGTTTCTACTTTCAGAAGCAACAGAAATTTTGCGGATTGGTCAATCCGTTCGCGAGATATGGCAGTTTGGAGGTAAGAAACGCTTGAGAAACTCAAAATTTTCGCAGTTCTGATGCTCGAAACGAATAACTAGAACCGCCTAGGGGAAAAATGAGCATACCGTTGTAATCGGGCGAGTTTCTACTTTCAGATGCAACAGAAATTTTGCGGATTGATCAATCCGTTCGCGAGATATGGCATTTTGGAGATAAGAAACGCTTGAGAAACTCAAAATTTTCGCAGTTCTGATGCTCGAAACGAATGACTACAACGGCCTAGGGGAGAAGTACGCATACCGTTGTAATCGGGCGAGTTTCTACTTTCAGAAGCAACAGAAATTTTGCGGATTGGTCGATCCGTTCGCGAGATATGGTAGTTTGGAGGTAAGAAACGCTTGAGAAACTCAAAATTTTCGCAGTTCTGATGCTCGAAACGAG
Source organism: Ptiloglossa arizonensis (assembly GCF_051014685.1). Lineage (NCBI taxonomy): Eukaryota > Metazoa > Arthropoda > Insecta > Hymenoptera > Colletidae > Ptiloglossa > Ptiloglossa arizonensis. The sequence goes on along the minus strand of NW_027478462.1, from coordinate 1,405,260 downwards.
TAACTAGAACGGCCTAGGGGAAAAGTACGCATACCGTTGTAATCGGGCGAGTTTCTACTTTTAGATGCAACAGAAATTTTGCGGATTGGTCTATCCGTTCGCGAGATATGGCAGTTTGGAGGTAAGAAACGCTTGAGGAACTCAAAATTTTCGCAGTTCTGATGCTCGATACGAATAACTAGAACGGCCTAGGGGAAAACTACACCTACCGTTGTAATCGGGCTAGTTTCTACTTTCAGATGCAACAGAAATTTTGCGGATTGGTCAATCCGTTCGCGAGATATGGCAGTTTGGAGGTAAGAATCGCTTGAGAAACTCAAAATTTTCGCAGTTCTGATGCTCGAAACGAATAACTAGAACCGCCTAGGGGAAAAGTGCGCATACCGTTGTAATCGAGCGAATATCTACTTTCAGATGCAACAGAAATTTTGCAGATTGATCAATCCGTTCGCGAGATATGGCAGTTTGGAGATAAGAAACGCTTGAGAAACTCAAAATTTTCGCAGTTCTGATGCTCGACACGAATAACTAGAACGGGCTAGGGGAAAAGTGCGAATACCGTTGTAATCGGGCGAGTTTCTACTTTCAGATGCAACAGAAATTTTGCGGATTGATCAATCCGTTCGCGAGATATGGCAGTTTGGAGATAAGAAACGCTTGAGAAACTCAAAATTTTCGCAGTTCTGATGCTCGAAACGAATGACTACAACGGCCTAGGGGAGAAGTACGCATACCGTTGTAATCGGGAGAGTTTCTACTTTCAGAAGCAACAGAAATTTTGCGGATTTGTCAATCCGTTCGCGAGATATGGCAGTTTGGAGGTAAGAAACGCTTGAGAAACACAAAATTTTCGCAGTTCTGATGCTCGAAACGAATAACTAGAACAGCCTAGGGGAAAAATGCGCATACCGTTGTAATCGGGCGAGTTTCTACTTTCAGATGCAACAGAAATTTTGCGGATTGATCAATCCGTTCGCGAGATATGGCAGTTTGGAGATAAGAAACGCTTGAGAAACTCAAAATTTTCGCAGTTCTGATGCTCGAAACGAATGACTACAACGGCCTAGGGGAGAAGTACGCATACCGTTGTAATCGGGCGAGTTTCTACTTTCAGAAGCAACAGAAATTTTGCGGATTGGTCGAACCGTTCGCGAGATATGGTAGTTTGGAGGTAAGAAACGCTTGAGAAACTCAAAATTTTCGCAGTTCTGATGCTCGAAACGAGTAACTAGAACGGCCTAGGGGAAAAGTACGCATACCGGTGTAATCGGGCGAGTTTCTACTTTCAGATGCAACAGAAATTTTGCGGATTGGTCAATCCGTTCGCGAGATACGCCAGTTTGGAGATAAGAAACGCTTAAGAAACTCAAAATTTTCGCAGTTCTGATGCTCGAAACGAGTAACTAGAACGGCCTAGGGGAAAAGTACGCATACCGTTGTAATCGGGCGAGTTTCTACTTTCAGATGCAACAGAAATTTTGCGGATTGGTCAATCCGTTCGCGAGATATGGCAGTTTGGAGGTAAGAAACGCTTGAGAAACTCAAAATTTTCGCAGTTCTGATGCTCGAAACGAATAACTAGAACGGCCTAGGGGAAAAGTACGCATACCGTTGTAATCGGGCGAGTTTCTACTTTCAGATGCAACAGAAATTTTGCGGATTGGTCTATCCGTTCGCGAGATATGGCAGTTTGGAGGTAAGAAACGCTTGAGAAACTCAAAATTTTCGCAGTTCTGATGCTCGATACGAATAACTAGAACGGCCTAGGGGAAAACTACACCTACCGTTGTAATCGGGCGAGTTTCTACTTTCAGATGCAACAGAAATTTTGCGGATTGGTCAATCCGTTCGCGAGATATGGCAGTTTGGAGGTAAGAAACGCTTGAGAAACTCAAAATTTTCGCAGTTCTGATGCTCGAAACGAATAACTAGAACGGCCTAGGGGAAAAGTACGCATACCATTGTAATCGGGCGAGTTTCTACTTTCAGATGCAACAGAAATTTTGCGGATTGGTCTATCCGTTCGCGCGATATGGCAGTTTGGAGGTAAGAAACGCTTGAGAAACTCAAAATTTTCGCAGTTCTGATGCTCGAAACGAATAACTAGAACGGCCTAGGGGAAAACTACACCTACCGTTGTAATCGGGCGAGTTTCTACTTTCAGATGCAACAGAAATTTTGCGGATTGCTCAATCCGTTCGCGAGATATGGCAGTTTGGAGATAAGAAACGCTTGAGAAACTCAAAATTTTCGCAGTTCTGATGCTCGAAACGAATGACTACAACGGCCTAGGGGAGAAGTACGCATACCGTTGTAATCGGGCGAGTTTCTACTTTCAGAAGCAACAGAAATTTTGCGGATTGGTCGATCCGTTCGCGAGATATGGTAGTTTGGAGGTAAGAAACGCTTGAGAAACTCAAAATTTTCGCAGTTCTGATGCTCGATACGAATAACTAGAACGGCCTAGGGGAAAACTACACCTACCGTTGTAATCGGGCTAGTTTCTACTTTCAGATGCAACAGAAATTTTGCGGATTGGTCAATCCGTTCGCGAGATATGGTAGTTTGGAGGTAAGAAACGCTTGAGAAACTCAAAATTTTCGCAGTTCTGATGCTCGAAACGAGTAACTAGAACGGCCTAGGGGAAAAGTACGCATACCTTTGTAATCGGGCGAGTTTCTACTTTCAGATGCAACAGAAATTTTGCGGATTGATCAATCCGTTCGCGAGATATGGCAGTTTGGAGATAAGAAACGCTTGAGAAACTCAAAATTTTCGCAGTTCTGATGCTCGAAACGAATGACTACAACGGCCTAGGGGAGAAGTACGCATACCGTTGTAATCGGGCGAGTTTCTACTTTCAGAAGCAACAGAAATTTTGCGGATTGGTCAATCCGTTTGCGAGATATGGCAGTTTGGAGGTAAGAAACGCTTGAGAAACTCAAAATTTTCGCAGTTCTGATGCTCGAAACGAATAACTAGAACCGCCTAGGGGAAAAATGCGCATACCGTTGTAATCGGGCGAGTTTCTACTTTCAGATGCAACAGAAATTTTGCGGATTGATCAATCCGTTCGCGAGATATGGCAGTTTGGAGATAAGAAACGCTTGAGAAACTCAAAATTTTCGCAGTTCTGATGCTCGAAACGAATGACTACAACGGCCTAGGGGAGAAGTACGCATACCGTTGTAATCGGGCGAGTTTCTACTTTCAGAAGCAACAGAAATTTTGCGGATTGGTCGAACCGTTCGCGAGATATGGTAGTTTGGATGTAAGAAACGCTTGAGAAACTCAAAATTTTCGCAGTTCTGATGCTCGAAACGAGTAACTAGAACAGCCTAGGGGAAAAGTACGCATACCGGTGTAATCGGGCGAGTTTCTACTTTCAGATGCAACAGAAATTTTGCGGATTGGTCAATCCGTTCGCGAGATATGCCAGTTTGGAGATAAGAAACGCTTAAGAAACTCAAAATTTTCGCAGTTCTGATGCTCGAAACGAGTAACTAGAACGGCCTAGGGGAAAAGTACGCATACCGTTGTAATCGGGCGAGTTTCTACTTTCAGATGCAACAGAAATTTTGCGGATTGATCAATCCGTTCGCGAGATATGGCAGTTTGGAGGTAAGAAACGCTTGAGAAACTCAAAATTTTCGCAGTTCTGATGCTCGAAACGAATAACTAGAACGGCCTAGGGGAAAAGTACGCATACCGTTGTAATCGGGCGAGTTTCTACTTTCAGATGCAACAGAAATTTTGCGGATTGATCAATCCGTTCGCGAGATATGGCAGTTTGGAGATAAGAAACGCTTGAGAAACTCAAAATTTTCGCAGTTCTGATGCTCGAAACGAATGACTACAACGGCCTAGGGGAGAAGTACGCATACCGTTGTAATCGGGCGAGTTTCTACTTTCAGAAGCAACAGAAATTTTGCGGATTGGTCAATCCGTTTGCGAGATATGGCAGTTTGGAGGTAAGAAACGCTTGAGAAACTCAAAATTTTCGCAGTTCTGATGCTCGAAACGAATAACTAGAACCGCCTAGGGGAAAAATGCGCATACCGTTGTAATCGGGCGAGTTTCTACTTTCAGATGCAACAGAAATTTTGCGGATTGATCAATCCGTTCGCGAGATATGGCAGTTTGGAGATAAGAAACGCTTGAGAAACTCAAAATTTTCGCAGTTCTGATGCTCGAAACGAATGACTACAACGGCCTAGGGGAGAAGTACGCATACCGTTGTAATCGGGCGAGTTTCTACTTTCAGAAGCAACAGAAATTTTGCGGATTGGTCGAACCGTTCGCGAGATATGGTAGTTTGGATGTAAGAAACGCTTGAGAAACTCAAAATTTTCGCAGTTCTGATGCTCGAAACGAGTAACTAGAACAGCCTAGGGGAAAAGTACGCATACCGGTGTAATCGGGCGAGTTTCTACTTTCAGATGCAACAGAAATTTTGCGGATTGGTCAATCCGTTCGCGAGATATGCCAGTTTGGAGATAAGAAACGCTTAAGAAACTCTAAATTTTCGCAGTTCTGATGCTCGAAACGAGTAACTAGAACGGCCTAGGGGAAAAGTACGCATACCGTTGTAATCGGGCGAGTTTCTACTTTCAGATGCAACAGAAATTTTGCGGATTGATCAATCCGTTCGCGAGATATGGCAGTTTGGAGGTAAGAAACGCTTGAGAAACTCAAAATTTTCGCAGTTCTGATGCTCGAAACGAATAACTAGAACGGCCTAGGGGAAAAGTACGCATACCGTTGTAATCGGGCGAGTTTCTACTTTCAGATGCAACAGAAATTTTGCGGATTAGTCAATCCGTTCGCGAGATATGGCAGTTTGGAAATAAGAAACGCTTGAGAAACTCAAAATTTTCGCAGTTCTGATGCTCGAAACGAATGACTACAACGGCCTAGGGGAGAAGTACGCATACCGTTGTAATCGGGCGAGTTTCTACTTTCAGAAGCAACAGAAATTTTGCGGATTGGTCGAACCGTTCGCGAGATATGGTAGTTTGGAGGTAAGAAACGCTTGAGAAACTCAAAATTTTCGCAGTTCTGATGCTCGAAACGAGTAACTAGAACGGCCTAGGGGAAAAGTACGCACACCGTTGTAATCGGGCGAGTTTCTACTTTCAGATGCAACAGAAATTTTGCGGATTGGTCAATCGGTTCGCGAGATATGGCAGTTTGGAGGTAAGAAACGCTTGAGAAACTCAAAATTTTCGCAGTTCTGATGCTCGAAACGAATAACTAGAACGGCCTAGGGGAGAAGTACGCATACCGTTGTAATCGGGCGAGTTTCTACTTTCAGATGCAACAGAAATTTTGCGGATTGGTCAATCCGTCCGCGAGATATGGCAGTTTGGAAATAAGAAACGCTTGAGAAACTCAAAATTTTCGCAGTTCTGATGCTCGAAACGAATAACTAGGACCGCCTAGGGGAAAAGTTCGCATAGCGTTGTAATCGGGCGAGTTTCTACTTTCAGATGCAACAGAAATTTTGCGGATTGATCAATCCGTTCGCGAGATATGGCAGTTTGGAGATATGAAACGCTTGAGAAACTCAAAATTTTCGCAGTTCTGATGCTCGAAACGAATGACTACAACGGCCTAGGGGAGAAGTACGCATACCGTTGTAATCGGGCGAATTTCTACTTTCAGAAGCAACAGAAATTTTGCGGATTGTTCAATCCGTTCGCGAGATATGGCAGTTTGGAGGTAAGAAACGCTTGAGAAACTCAAAATTTTCGCAGTTCTGATGCTCGAAACGAATAACTAGAACGGCCTAGGGGAAAAGTACGCATACCGTTGTAATCGGGCGAGTTTCTACTTTCAGAAGCAACAGAAATTTTGCGGATTGGTCGCTCCGTTCGCGAGATATGGTAGTTTGGAGGTAAGAAACGCTTGAGAAACTCAAAATTTTCGCAGTTCTGATGCTCGAAACGAATGACTACAACGGCCTAGCGGAGAAGTACGCATACCGTTGTAATCGGGCGAGTTTCTACTTTCAGAAGCAACAGAAATTTTGCGGATTGGTCGCTCCGTTCGCGAGATATGGTAGTTTGGAGGTAAGAAACGCTTGAGAAACTCAAAATTTTCGCAGTTCTGATGCTCGAAACGAGTAACTAGAACGGCCTAGGGGAAAACTACACCTACCGTTGTAATCGGGCTAGTTTCTACTTTCAGATGCAACAGAAATTTTGCGGATTGGTCAATCCGTTCGCGAGATATGGCAGTTTGGAGGTAAGAATCGCTTGAGAAACTCAAAATTTTCGCAGTTCTGATGCTCGAAACGAATAACTAGAACCGCCTAGGGGAAAAGTGCGCATACCGTTGTAATCGGGCGAGTTTCTACTTTCAGATGCAACAGAAATTTTGCGGATTGATCAATCCGTTCGCGAGATATGGCAGTTTGGAGATAAGAAACGCTTGAGAAACTCAAAATTTTCGCAGTTCTGATGCTCGAAACGAATGACTACAACGGCCTAGGGGAGAAGTACGCATACCGTTGTAATCGGGCGAGTTTCTACTTAGAAGCAACAGAAATTTTGCGGATTGGTCGATCCGTTCGCGAGATATGGTAGTTTGGAGGTAAGAAACGCTTGAGAAACTCAAAATTTTCGCAGTTCTGATGCTCGAAACGAGTAACTAGAACGGCCTAGGGGAAAAGTACGCATACCGTTGTAATCGGGCGAGTTTCTACTTTCAGATGCAACAGAAATTTTGCGGATTGGTCAATCCGTTCGCGAGATATGCCAGTTTGGAGATAAGAAACGCTTGAGAAACTCAACATTTTCGCAGTTCTGATGCTCGAAACGAGTAACTAGAACGGCCTAGGGGAAAAGTACGCATACCGTTGTAATCGGGCGAGTTTCTACTTTCAGATGCAACAGAAATTTTGCGGATTGGTCTATCCGTTCGCGAGATATGGCAGTTTGGAGGTAAGAAACGCTTGAGAAACTCAAAATTTTCGCAGTTCTGATGCTCGATACGAATAACTAGAACGGCCTAGGGGAAAACTACACCTACCGTTGTAATCGGGCTAGTTTCTACTTTCAGATGCAACAGAAATTTTGCGGATTGGTCAATCCGTTCGCGAGATATGGCAGTTTGGAGGTAAGAATCGCTTGAGAAACTCAAAATTTTCGCAGTTCTGATGCTCGAAACGAATAACTAGAACCGCCTAGGGGAAAAGTGCGCATACCGTTGAAATCGGGCGAGTTTCTACTTTCAGATGCAACAGAAATTTTGCGGATTGATCAATCCGTTCGCGAGATATGGCAGTTTGGAGATAAGAAACGCTTGAGAAACTCAAAATTTTCGCAGTTCTGATGCTCGAAACGAATGACTACAACGGCCTAGGGGAGAAGTACGCATACCGTTGTAATCGGGCGAGTTTCTACTTAGAAGCAACAGAAATTTTGCGGATTGGTCGATCCGTTCGCGAGATATGGTAGTTTGGAGGTAAGAAACGCTTGAGAAACTCAAAATTTTCGCAGTTCTGATGCTCGAAACGAGTAACTAGAACGGCCTAGGGGAAAAGTACGCATACCGTTGTAATCGGGCGAGTTTCTACTTTCAGATGCAACAGAAATTTTGCGGATTGGTCAATCCGTTCGCGAGATATGGCAGTTTGGAGGTAAGAAACGCTTGAGAAACTCAAAATTTTCGCAGTTCTGATGCTCGAAACGAATAACTAGAACGGCCTAGGGGAAAAGTACGCATACCGTTGTAATCGGGCGAGTTTCTACTTTCAGATGCAACAGAAATTTTGCGGATTGGTCTATCCGTTCGCGAGATATGGCAGTTTGGAGGTAAGAAACGCTTGAGAAACTCAAAATTTTCGCAGTTCTGATGCTGGATACGAATAACTAGAACGGCCTAGGGGAAAACTACACCTACCGTTGTAATCGGGCGAGTTTCTACTTTCAGATGCAACAGAAATTTTGCGGATTGGTCAATCCGTTCGCGAGATATGGCAGTTTGGAGGTAAGAAACACTTGAGAAACTCAAAATTTTCGCAGTTCTGATGCTCGAAACGAATAACTAGAAACGCCTAGGGGAAAAGTGCGCATACCGTTGTAATCGGGCGAGTTTCTACTTTCAGATGCAACAGAAATTTTGCGGATTGATCAATCCGTTCGCGAGATATGGCAGTTTGGAGATAAGAAACGCTTGAGAAACTCAAAATTTTCGCAGTTCTGATACTCGAAACGAATGACTACAACCGCCTAGGTGAGAAGTGCGCATACCGTTGTAATCGGGCGAGTTTCTACTTTCAGAAGCAACAGAAATTTTGCGGATTGGTCGATCCGTTCGCGAGATATGGTAGTTTGGAGGTAAGAAACGCTTGAGAAACTCAAAATTTTCGCAGTTCTGATGCTCGAAACGAGTAACTAGAACGGCCTAGGGGAAAAGTACGCATACCGTTGTAATCGGGCGAGTTTCTACTTTCAGATGCAACAGAAATTTTGCGGATTGGTCAATCCGTTCGCGAGATATGGCAGTTTGGAGGTAAGAAACGCTTGAGAAACTCAAAATTTTCGCAGTTCTGATGCTCGAAACGAATAACTAGAACGGCCTAGGGGAAAAGTACGCATACCGTTGTAATCGGGCGAGTTTCTACTTTCAGATGCAACAGAAATTTTGCGGATTAGTCAATCCGTTCGCGAGATATGGCAGTTTGGAAATAAGAAACGCTTGAGAAACTCAAAATTTTCGCAGTTCTGATGCTCGAAACGAATGACTACAACGGCCTAGGGGAGAAGTACGCATACCGTTGTAATCGGGCGAGTTTCTACTTTCAGAAGCAACAGAAATTTTGCGGATTGGCCGAACCGTTCGCGAGATATGGTAGTTTGGAGGTAAGAAACGCTTGAGAAACTCAAAATTTTCGCAGTTCTGATGCTCGAAACGAGTAACTAGAACGGCCTAGGGGAAAAGTACGCACACCGTTGTAATCGGGCGAGTTTCTACTTTCAGATGCAACAGAAATTTTGCGGATTGGTCAATCGGTTCGCGAGATATGGCAGTTTGGAGGTAAGAAACGCTTGAGAAACTCAAAATTTTCGCAGTTCTGATGCTCGAAACGAATAAGTAGAACGGCCTAGGGGAGAAGTACGCATACCGTTGTAATCGGGCGATTTTCTACTTTCAGATGCAACAGAAATTTTGCGGATTGGTCAATCCGTCCGCGAGATATGGCAGTTTGGAAATAAGAAACGCTTGAGAAACTCAAAATTTTCGCAGTTCTGATGCTCGAAACGAATGACTACAACGGCCTAGGGGAGAAGTACGCATACCGTTGTAATCGGGCGAGTTTCTACTTAGAAGCAACAGAAATTTTGCGGATTGGTCGATCCGTTCGCGAGATATGGTAGTTTGGAGGTAAGAAACGCTTGAGAAACTCAAAATTTTCGCAGTTCTGATGCTCGAAACGAGTAACTAGAACGGCCTAGGGGAAAAGTACGCATACCGTTGTAATCGGGCGAGTTTCTACTTTCAGATGCAACAGAAATTTTGCGGATTGGTCAATCCGTTCGCGAGATATGGCAGTTTGGAGGTAAGAAACGCTTGAGAAACTCAAAATTTTCGCAGTTCTGATGCTCGAAACGAATAACTAGAACGGCCTAGGGGAAAAGTACGCATACCGTTGTAATCGGGCGAGTTTCTACTTTCAGATGCAACAGAAATTTTGCGGATTGGTCTATCCGTTCGCGAGATATGGCAGTTTGGAGGTAAGAAACGCTTGAGAAACTCAAAATTTTCGCAGTTCTGATGCTGGATACGAATAACTAGAACGGCCTAGGGGAAAACTACACCTACCGTTGTAATCGGGCGAGTTTCTACTTTCAGATGCAACAGAAATTTTGCGGATTGGTCAATCCGTTCGCGAGATATGGCAGTTTGGAGGTAAGAAACACTTGAGAAACTCAAAATTTTCGCAGTTCTGATGCTCGAAACGAATAACTAGAAACGCCTAGGGGAAAAGTGCGCATACCGTTGTAATCGGGCGAGTTTCTACTTTCAGATGCAACAGAAATTTTGCGGATTGATCAATCCGTTCGCGAGATATGGCAGTTTGGAGATAAGAAACGCTTGAGAAACTCAAAATTTTCGCAGTTCTGATACTCGAAACGAATGACTACAACCGCCTAGGGGAGAAGTGCGCATACCGTTGTAATCGGGCGAGTTTCTACTTTCAGAAGCAACAGAAATTTTGCGGATTGGTCGATCCGTTCGCGAGATATGGTAGTTTGGAGGTAAGAAACGCTTGAGAAACTCAAAATTTTCGCAGTTCTGATGCTCGAAACGAGTAACTAGAACGGCCTAGGGGAAAAGTACGCATACCGTTGTAATCGGGCGAGTTTCTACTTTCAGATGCAACAGAAATTTTGCGGATTGGTCAATCCGTTCGCGAGATATGGCAGTTTGGAGGTAAGAAACGCTTGAGAAACTCAAAATTTTCGCAGTTCTGATGCTCGAAACGAATAACTAGAACGGCCTAGGGGAAAAGTACGCATACCGTTGTAATCGGGCGAGTTTCTACTTTCAGATGCAACAGAAATTTTGCGGATTAGTCAATCCGTTCGCGAGATATGGCAGTTTGGAAATAAGAAACGCTTGAGAAACTCAAAATTTTCGCAGTTCTGATGCTCGAAACGAATGACTACAACGGCCTAGGGGAGAAGTACGCATACCGTTGTAATCGGGCGAGTTTCTACTTTCAGAAGCAACAGAAATTTTGCGGATTGGCCGAACCGTTCGCGAGATATGGTAGTTTGGAGGTAAGAAACGCTTGAGAAACTCAAAATTTTCGCAGTTCTGATGCTCGAAACGAGTAACTAGAACGGCCTAGGGGAAAAGTACGCACACCGTTGTAATCGGGCGAGTTTCTACTTTCAGATGCAACAGAAATTTTGCGGATTGGTCAATCGGTTCGCGAGATATGGCAGTTTGGAGGTAAGAAACGCTTGAGAAACTCAAAATTTTCGCAGTTCTGATGCTCGAAACGAATAAGTAGAACGGCCTAGGGGAGAAGTACGCATACCGTTGTAATCGGGCGATTTTCTACTTTCAGATGCAACAGAAATTTTGCGGATTGGTCAATCCGTCCGCGAGATATGGCAGTTTGGAAATAAGAAACGCTTGAGAAACTCAAAATTTTCGCAGTTCTGATGCTCGAAACGAATAACTAGGACCGCCTAGGGGAAAAGTTCGCATACCGTTGTAATCGGGCGAGTTTCTACTTTCAGATGCAACAGAAATTTTGCGGATTGATCAATCCGTTCGCGAGATATGGCAGTTTGGAGATAAGAAACGCTTGAGAAACTCAAAATTTTCGCAGTTCTGATGCTCGAAACGAATGACTACAACGGCCTAGGGGAGAAGTACGCATACCGTTGTAATCGGGCGAATTTCTACTTTCGGAAGCAACAGAAATTTTGCGGATTGTTCAATCCGTTCGCGAGATATGGCAGTTTGGAGGTAAGAAACGCTTGAGAAACTCAAAATTTTCGCAGTTCTGATGCTCGAAACGAATAACTAGAACGGCCTAGGGGAAAAGTACGCATACCGTTGTAATCGGGCGAGTTTCTACTTTCAGATGCAACAGAAATTTTGCGGATTGGTCAATCCGTTCTCGAGATATGGCAGTTTGGAGGTAAGAAACGCTTGAGAAACTCAAAATTTTCGCTGTTCTGATGCTCGAAACGAATAACTAGAACGGCTTAGGGGAAAAGTACGCATACCATTGTAATCGGGCGAGTTTCTACTTTCAGATGCAACAGAAATTTTGCGGATTGGTCTATCCGTTCGCGAGATATGGCAGTTTGGAGGTAAGAAACGCTTGAGAAACTCAAAATTTTCGCAGTTCTGATGCTCGAAACGAATGACTACAACGGCCTAGCGGAGAAGTACGCATACCGTTGTAATCGGGCGAGTTTCTACTTTCAGAAGCAACAGAAATTTTGCGGATTGGTCGCTCCGTTCGCGAGATATGGTAGTTTGGAGGTAAGAAACGCTTGAGAAACTCAAAATTTTCGCAGTTCTGATGCTCGAAACGAATGACTACAACGGCCTAGCGGAGAAGTACGCATACCGTTGTAATCGGGCGAGTTTCTACTTTCAGAAGCAACAGAAATTTTGCGGATTGGTCGCTCCGTTCGCGAGATATGGTAGTTTGGAGGTAAGAAACGCTTGAGAAACTCAAAATTTTCGCAGTTCTGATGCTCGAAACGAGTAACTAGAACGGCCTAGGGGAAAAGTACGCATACCGTTGTAATCGGGCGAGTTTCTACTTTCAGATGCAACAGAAATTTTGCGGATTGGTCTATCCGTTCGCGAGATATGGCAGTTTGGAGGTAAGAAACGCTTGAGAAACTCAAAATTTTCGCAGTTCTGATGCTCGATACGAATAACTAGAACGGCCTAGGGGAAAACTACACCTACCGTTGTAATCGGGCTAGTTTCTACTTTCAGATGCAACAGAAATTTTGCGGATTGGTCAATCCGTTCGCGAGATATGGCAGTTTGGAGGTAAGAATCGCTTGAGAAACTCAAAATTTTCGCAGTTCTGATGCTCGAAACGAATAACTAGAACCGCCTAGGGGAAAAGTGCGCATACCGTTGTAATCGGGCGAGTTTCTACTTTCAGATGCAACAGAAATTTTGCGGATTGATCAATCCGTTCGCGAGATATGGCAGTTTGGAGATAAGAAACGCTTGAGAAACTCAAAATTTTCGCAGTTCTGATGCTCGAAACGAATAACTAGAACGGCCTAGGGGAAAAGTACGCATACCGTTGTAATCGGGCGAGTTTCTACTTTCAGATGCAACAGAAATTTTGCGGATTGGTCAATCCGTTCTCGAGATATGGCAGTTTGGAGGTAAGAAACGCTTGAGAAACTCAAAATTTTCGCTGTTCTGATGCTCGAAACGAATAACTAGAACGGCCTAGGGGAAAAGTACGCATACCATTGTAATCGGGCGAGTTTCTACTTTCAGATGCAACAGAAATTTTGCGGATTGGTCTATCCGTTCGCGAGATATGGCAGTTTGGAGGTAAGAAACGCTTGAGAAACTCAAAATTTTCGCAGTTCTGATGCTCGAAACGAATGACTACAACGGCCTAGCGGAGAAGTACGCATACCGTTGTAATCGGGCGAGTTTCTACTTTCAGAAGCAACAGAAATTTTGCGGATTGGTCGCTCCGTTCGCGAGATATGGTAGTTTGGAGGTAAGAAACGCTTGAGAAACTCAAAATTTTCGCAGTTCTGATGCTCGAAACGAATGACTAGAACGGCCTAGCGGAGAAGTACGCATACCGTTGTAATCGGGCGAGTTTCTACTTTCAGAAGCAACAGAAATTTTGCGGATTGGTCGCTCCGTTCGCGAGATATGGTAGTTTGGAGGTAAGAAACGCTTGAGAAACTCAAAATTTTCGCAGTTCTGATGCTCGAAACGAGTAACTAGAACGGCCTAGGGGAAAAGTACGCATACCGTTGTAATCGGGCGAGTTTCTACTTTCAGATGCAACAGAAATTTTGCGGATTGGTCTATCCGTTCGCGAGATATGGCAGTTTGGAGGTAAGAAACGCTTGAGAAACTCAAAATTTTCGCAGTTCTGATGCTCGATACGAATAACTAGAACGGCCTAGGGGAAAACTACACCTACCGTTGTAATCGGGCTAGTTTCTACTTTCAGATGCAACAGAAATTTTGCGGATTGGTCAATCCGTTCGCGAGATATGGCAGTTTGGAGGTAAGAATCGCTTGAGAAACTCAAAATTTTCGCAGTTCTGATGCTCGAAACGAATAACTAGAACCGCCTAGGGGAGAAGTACGCATACCGTTGTAATCGGGCGAGTTTCTACTTAGAAGCAACAGAAATTTTGCGGATTGGTCGATCCGTTCGCGAGATATGGTAGTTTGGAGGTAAGAAACGCTTGAGAAACTCAAAATTTTCGCAGTTCTGATGCTCGAAACGAGTAACTAGAACGGCCTAGGGGAAAAGTACGCATACCGTTGTAATCGGGCGAGTTTCTACTTTCAGATGCAACAGAAATTTTGCGGATTGGTCAATCCGTTCGCGAGATATGCCAGTTTGGAGATAAGAAACGCTTGAGAAACTCAAAATTTTCGCAGTTCTGATGCTCGAAACGAGTAACTAGAACGGCCTAGGGGAAAAGTACGCATACCGTTGTAATCGGGCGAGTTTCTACTTTCAGATGCAACAGAAATTTTGCGGATTGGTCAATCCGTTCGCGAGATATGCCAGTTTGGAGATAAGAAACGCTTGAGAAACTCAAAATTTTCGCAGTTCTGATGCTCGAAACGAGTAACTAGAACGGCCTAGGGGAAAAGTACGCATACCGTTGTAATCGGGCGAGTTTCTACTTTCAGATGCAACAGAAATTTTGCGGATTGGTCTATCCGTTCGCGAGATATGGCAGTTTGGAGGTAAGAAACGCTTGAGAAACTCAAAATTTTCGCAGTTCTGATGCTCGATACGAATAACTAGAACGGCCTAGGGGAAAACTACACCTACCGTTGTAATCGGGCTAGTTTCTACTTTCAGATGCAACAGAAATTTTGCGGATTGGTCAATCCGTTCGCGAGATATGGCAGTTTGGAGGTAAGAATCGCTTGAGAAACTCAAAATTTTCGCAGTTCTGATGCTCGAAACGAATAACTAGAACCGCCTAGGGGAAAAGTGCGCATACCGTTGTAATCGGGCGAGTTTCTACTTTCAGATGCAACAGAAATTTTGCGGATTGATCAATCCGTTCGCGAGATATGGCAGTTTGGAGATAAGAAACGCTTGAGAAACTCAAAATTTTCGCAGTTCTGATGCTCGAAACGAATGACTACAACGGCCTAGGGGAGAAGTACGCATACCGTTGTAATCGGGCGAGTTTCTACTTAGAAGCAACAGAAATTTTGCGGATTGGTCGATCCGTTCGCGAGATATGGTAGTTTGGAGGTAAGAAACGCTTGAGAAACTCAAAATTTTCGCAGTTCTGATGCTCGAAACGAGTAACTAGAACGGCCTAGGGGAAAAGTACGCATACCGTTGTAATCGGGCGAGTTTCTACTTTCAGATGCAACAGAAATTTTGCGGATTGGTCAATCCGTTCGCGAGATATGCCAGTTTGGAGATAAGAAACGCTTGAGAAACTCAAAATTTTCGCAGTTCTGATGATCGAAACGAATGACTACAACGGCCTAGGGGAGAAGTACGCATACCGTTGTAATCGGGCGAGTTTCTACTTTCAGATGCAGCAGAAATTTTGCGGATTGGTCAATCCGTTCGCGAGATATGGCAGTTTGGAAGTAAGAAACGCTTCAGAAACTCAAAATTTTCGCAGTTCTGATGCTCGAAACGAGTAACTAGAACGGCATAGGGGAAAAGTACGCATACCGTTGTAATCGGGCGAGTTTCTGCTTTCAGATGCAACAGAAATTTTGCGGATTGGTCAATCCGTTCGCGAGATATGGCAGTTTGGATGTCAGAAACGCTTGAGAAACTCAAAATTTTCGCAGTTCTGATGCTCGAAACGAATAACTAGAACCGCCTAGGGGAAAAGTGCGCATTCCGTTGTAATCGGGCGAGTTTCTACTTTCAGATGCAACAGAAATTTTGCGGATTGGTCAATCCGTTCATGAGATATTGCAGTTTGGAGGTAAGAAACGCTTGAGAAACTCAAAATTTTCGCAGTTCTGATGCTCGAAACGAATAACTGGAACGGCCTAGGGGCAAACTGCACATACCGTTGTAATCGGGCGCGTTTCTACTTTCAGATGCAATAGAAATTTTGCGGATTGGTCTATCCGTTCGCGAAATGTGGCAGTTTGGAGGTAAGAAACGCTTGAGAAACTCCAAATTTTCGCAGTTCTGACGCTCGAAACGAATAACTAGAACGGCCTAGGGGAAAACTACACCTACCGTTGTAATCGGGCGTGTTTCTACTTTCAGATGCAACAGAAATTTTGCGGATTGTTCAATCCGTTCGCGAGATATGGCAGTTTGGAGGTAAGAAACGCTTGAGAAACTCAAAATTTTCGCAGTTCTGATGCTCGAAACGAATAACTAGATCCGCCTAGGGGAAAAGTGCGCATACCTTTATAATCGGGGGAGTTTCTACTTTCAGATGCAACAGAAATTTTGCGGATTGATCAATCCGTTCGCGAGATATGGCAGTTTGGAGATAAGAAACGCTTGAGAAACTCAAAATTTTCGCAGTTCTGATGCTCGAAACGAATGACTACAACGGCCTAGGGGAGAAGTACGAATACCGTTGTAATCGGGCGAGTTTCTACTTTCAGATGCAACAGAAATTTTGCGGATTGGTCAATCCGTTCGCGAGATATGGCAGTTTGGAGGTAAGAAACGCTTGAGTAACTCAAAATTTTCGCAGTTCTGATGCTCGAAACGAATAACTAGAACGGCCTAGGGGAAAAGTACGCACACCGTTGTAATCGGGCGAGTTTCTACTTTCAGATGCAACAGAAATTTTGCGGATTGGTCAATCCGTTCGCGAGATATGGCAGTTTGGAAATAAGAAACGCTTGAGAAACTCAAAATTTTCGCAGTTCTGATGCTCGAAACGAGTAACTAGAACGGCATAGGGGAAAAGTACGCATACCGTTGTAATCGGGCGAGTTTCTGCTTTCAGATGCAACAGAAATTTTGCGGATTGGTCAATCCGTTCGCGAGATATGGCAGTTTGGATGTAGGAAACGCTTGAGAAACTCAAAATTTTCGCAGTTCTGATGCTCGAAACGAATACCTGGAACGGCCTAGGGGAAAACTACACATGCCGTTGTAATCGGGCGAGTTTCTACATTCAGATGCAATAGAAATTTTGCGGATTGGTCTATCCGTTCGCGAGATATGGCAGTTTGGAGGTAAGAAACGCTTGAGAAACTCAAAATTTTCGCAGTTCTGATGCTCGAAACGAATAACTAGAACGGCCTAGGGGAAAAGTACGCATACCGTTGTAATCGGGCGAGTTTCTACTCTCAGATGCAACAGAAATTTTGCGGATTGGTCAATCCGTTCGCGAGATATGGCAGTTTGGAGGTAAGAAACGCTTGAGAAACTCAAAATTTTCGCAGTTCTGATGCTCGAAACGAATAACTAGAACGGCCTAGGGGAAAAGTACGCATACCGTTGTAATCGGGCGAGTTTCTACTTTCAGATGCAACAGAAATATTGCGGATTGGTCAATCCGTTCGCGAGATATGGCAGTTTGGAAGTAAGAAACGCTTCAGAAACTCAAAATTTTCGCAGTTCTGATGCTCGAAACGAATACCTGGAACGGCCTAGGGGAAAACTACACATGCCGTTGTAATCGGGCGAGTTTCTACATTCAGATGCAATAGAAATTTTGCGGATTGGTCTATCCGTTCGCGAGATATGGCAGTTTGGAGGTAAGAAACGCTTGAGAAACTCAAAATTTTCGCAGTTCTGATGCTCGAAACGAATAACTAGAACGGCCTAGGGGAAAAGTACGCATACCGTTGTAATCGGGCGCGTTTCTACTCTCAGATGCAACAGAAATTTTGCGGATTGGTCAATCCGTTCGCGAGATATGGCAGTTTGGAGGTAAGAAACGCTTGAGAAACTCAAAATTTTCGCAGTTCTGATGCTCGAAACGAATAACTAGAACCGCCTAGGGGAAAAGTGCGCATTCCGTTGTAATCGGGCGAGTTTCTACTTTCAGATGCAACAGAAATTTTGCGGATTGGTCAATCCGTTCATGAGATATTGCAGTTTGGAGGTAAGAAACGCTTGAGAAACTCAAAATTTTCGCAGTTCTGATGCTCGAAACGAATAACTGGAACGGCCTAGGGGCAAACTACACATACCGTTGTAATCGGGCTCGTTTCTACTTTCAGATGCAATAGAAATTTTGCGGATTGGTCTATCCGTTCGCGAAATGTGGCAGTTTGGAGGTAAGAAACGCTTGAGAAACTCTAAATTTTCGCAGTTCTGACGCTCGAAACGAATAACTAGAACGGCCTAGGGGAAAACTACACCTACCGTTGTAATCGGGCGTGTTTCTACTTTCAGATGCAACAGAAATTTTGCGGATTGTTCAATCCGTTCGCGAGATATGGCAGTTTGGAGGTAAGAAACGCTTGAGAAACTCAAAATTTTCGCAGTTCTGATGCTCGAAACGAATAACTAGATCCGCCTAGGGGAAAAGTGCGCATACCTTTATAATCGGGGGAGTTTCTACTTTCAGATGCAACAGAAATTTTGCGGATTGATCAATCCGTTCGCGAGATGTGGCAGTTTGGAGATAAGAAACGCTTGAGAAACTCAAAATTTTCGCAGTTCTGATGCTCGAAACGAATAACTAGAACGGCCTAGCGGAAAAGTACGCATACCGTTGTAATCGGGCGAGTTTCTACTTTCAGATGCAACAGAAATTTTGCGGATTGATCAATCCGTTCGCGAGATATGGCAGTTTGGAGATAAGAAACGCTTGAGAAACTCAAAATTTTCGCAGTTCTGATGCTCGAAACGAATGACTACAACGGCCTAGGGGAGAAGTACGCATACCGTTGTAATCGGGCGAGTTTCTACTTTCAGAAGCAACAGAAATTTTGCGGATTGATCAATCCGTTCGCGAGATATGGCAGTTTGGAGATAAGAAACGCTTGAGAAACTCAAAATTTTCGCAGTTCTGATGCTCGAAACGAGTAACTAGAACGGCCTAGGGGAAAAGTACGCATGCCGTTGTAATCGGGCGAGTTTCTACTTTCAGATGCAACAGAAATTTTGCGGATTGGTCAATCCGTTCGCGAGATATGGCAGTTTGGAGGTAAGAAACGCTTGAGTAACTCAAAATTTTCGCAGTTCTGATGCTCGAAACGAATAACTAGAACGGCCTAGCGGAAAAGTACGCCTACCGTTGTAATCGGGCGAGTTTCTACTTTCAGATGCAACAGAAATTTTGCGGATTGATCAATCCGTTCGCGAGATATGGCAGTTTGGAGATAAGAAACGCTTGAGAAACTCAAAATTTTCGCAGTTCTGATGCTCGAAACGAGTAACTAGAACGGCCTAGGGGAAAAGTACGCACACCGTTGTAATCGGGCGAGTTTCTACTTTCAGATGCAACAGAAATTTTGCGGATTGGTCAATCCGTTCGCGAGATATGGCAGTTTGGAAATAAGAAACGCTTGAGAAACTCAAAATTTTCGCAGTTCTGATGCTCGAAACGAGTAACTAGAACGGCATAGGGGAAAAGTACGCATACCGTTGTAATCGGGCGAGTTTCTGCTTTCAGATGCAACAGAAATTTTGCGGATTGGTCATTCCGTTCGCGAGATATGGCAGTATGGATGTAAGAAACGCTTGAGAAACTCTAAATTTTCGCAGTTCTGATGCTCGAAACGAATACCTGGAACGGCCTAGGGGAAAACTACACATACCGTTGTAATCGGGCGAGTTTCTACATTCAGATGCAATAGAAATTTTGCGGATTGGTCTATCCGTTCGCGAGATATGGCAGTTTGGAGGTAAGAAACGCTTGAGAAACTCAAAATTTTCGCAGTTCTGATGCTCGAAACGAGTAACTAGAACGGCCTAGGGGAAAAGTACGCATACCGTTGTAATCGGGCGAGTTTCTACTTTCAGATGCAAAGAAATTTTGCGGTTTGGTCAATCCGTTCGCGAGATATGGCAGTTTGGAGGTAAGAAACGCTTGAGAAACACAAAATTTTCGCAGTTCTGATGCTCGAAACGAATAACTAGAACGGCCTAGCGGAAAAGTACGCATACCGTTGTAATCGGGCGAGTTTCTACTTTCAGATGCAACTGAAATTTTGCGGATTGATCAATCCGTTCGCGAGATATGGCAGTTTGGAGATAAGAAACGCTTGAGAAACTCAAAATTTTCGCAGTTCTGATGCTCGAAACGAGTAACTAGAACGGCCTAGGGGAAAAGTACGCATACCGTTGTAATCGGGCGAGTTTCTACTTTCAGATGCAACAGAAATTTTGCGGATTGGTCAATCCGTTCGCGAGATATGGCAGTTTGGAGGTAAGAAACGCTTGAGAAACGCAAAATTTTCGCAGTTCTGATGCTCGACACGAATAACTAGAACGGCCTAGGGGAAAAGTGCGCATACCGTTGTAATCGGGCGAGTTTCTACTTTCAGATGCAACAGAAATTTTGCGGATTGATCAATCCGTTCGCGAGATATGGCAGTTTGGAGATAAGAAACGCTTGAGAAACTCAAAATTTTCGCAGTTCTGATGCTCGAAACGAGTAACTAGAACGGCCTAGGGGAAAAGTACGCATACCGTTGTAATCGGGCGAGTTTCTACTTTCAGATGCAACAGAAATTTTGCGGATTGGTCAATCCGTTCGCGAGATATGGCAGTTTGGAGGTAAGAAACGTTTGAGAAACTCAAAATTTTCGCAGTTCTGATGCTCGAAACGAATAACTAGAACGGCCTAGCGGAAAAGTACGCATACCGTTGTAATCGGGCGAGTTTCTACTTTCAGATGCAACAGAAATTTTGCGGATTGATCAATCCGTTCGCGAGATATGGCAGTTTGGAGATAAGAAACGCTTGAGAAACTCAAAATTTTCGCAGTTCTGATGCTCGAAACGAGTAACTAGAACGGCCTAGGGGAAAAGTACGCATACCGTTGTAATCGGGCGAGTTTCTACTTTCAGATGCAACAGAAATTTTGCGGATTGGTCAATCCGTTCGCGAGATATGGCAGTTTGGAGGTAAGAAACGCTTGAGTAACTCAAAATTTTCGCAGTTCTGATGCTCGAAACGAATAACTAGAACGGCCTAGGGGAAAAGTACGCACACCGTTGTAATCGGGCGAGTTTCTACTTTCAGATGCAACAGAAATTTTGCGGATTGGTCAATCCGTTCGCGAGATATGGCAGTTTGGAAATAAGAAACGCTTGAGAAACTCAAAATTTTCGCAGTTCTGATGCTCGAAACGAGTAACTAGAACGGCATAGGGGAAAAGTACGCATACCGTTGTAATCGGGCGAGTTTCTGCTTTCAGATGCAACAGAAATTTTGCGGATTGGTCTATCCGTTCGCGAGATATGGCAGTTTGGAGGTAAGAAACGCTTGAGAAACTCAAAATTTTCGCAGTTCTGATGCTCGAAACGAATAACTAGAACGGCCTAGGGGAAAACTACACCCACCGTTGTAATCGGGCGAGTTTCTACTTTCAGATGCAACAGAAATTTTGCGGATTGGTCAATCCGTTCGCGAGATATGGCAGTTTGGAGGTAAGAAACGCTTGAGAAACTCAAAATTTTCGCAGTTCTGATGCTCGAAACGAATAACTAGAACCGCCTAGGGGACAAGTGCGCATACCGTTGTAATCGGGCGAGTTTCTACTTTCAGATGCAACAGAAATTTTGCGGATTGATCAATCCGTTCGCGAGATATGGCAGTTTGGAGATAAGAAACGCTTGAGAAACTCAAAATTTTCGCAGTTCTGATGCTCGAAACGAATGACTACAACGGCCTAGGGGAGAAGTACGCATACCGTTGTAATCGGGCGAGTTTCAACTTTCAGAAGCAACAGAAATTTTGCGGATTGGTCGATCCGTTCGCGAGATATGGTAGTTTGGAGGTAAGAAACGCTTGAGAAACTCAAAATTTTCGCAGTTCTGATGCTCGACACGAATAAGTAGAACGGCCTAGGGGAAAAGTGCGCATACCGTTGTAATCGGGCGAGTTTCTGCTTTCAGATGCAACAGAAATTTTGCGGATTGATCAATCCGTTCGCGAGATATGGCAGTTTGGAGATAAGAAACGCTTGAGAAACTCAAAATTTTCGCAGTTCTGATGCTCGAAACGAGTAACTAGAACGGCATAGGGGAAAAGTACGCATACCGTTGTAATCGGGCGAGTTTCTGCTTTCAGATGCAACAGAAATTTTGCGGATTGGTCATTCCGTTCGCGAGATATGGCAGTATGGATGTAAGAAACGCTTGAGAAACTCAAAATTTTCGCAGTTCTGATGCTCGAAGCGAATACCTGGAACGGCCTAGGGGAAAACTACACATACCGTTGTAATCGGGCGAGTTTCTACATTCAGATGCAATAGAAATTTTGCGGATTGGTCTATCCGTTCGCGAGATATGGCAGTTTGGAGGTAAGAAACGCTTGAGAAACTCAAAATTTTCGCAGTTCTGATGCTCGAAACGAGTAACTAGAACGGCCTAGGGGAAAAGTACGCATACCGTTGTAATCGGGCGAGTTTCTACTTTCAGAAGCAACAGAAATTTTGCGGATTGGTGAATCCGTTCGCGAGATATGGTAGTTTGGAGGTAAGAAACGCTTGAGAAACTCAAAATTTTCGCAGTTCTGATGCTCGACACGAATAACTAGAACGGCCTAGGGGAAAAGTGCGCATACCGTTGTAATCGGGCGAGTTTCTACTTTCAGATGCAACAGAAATTTTGCGGATTGATCAATCCGTTCGCGAGATATGGCAGTTTGGAGATAAGAAACGCTTGAGAAACTCAAAATTTTCGCAGTTCTGATGCTCGAAACGAGTAACTAGAACGGCCTAGGGGAAAAGTACGCATACCGTTGTAATCGGGCGAGTTTCTACTTTCAGATGCAACAGAAATTTTGCGGATTGGTCAATCCGTTCGCGAGATATGGCAGTTTGGAGGTAAGAAACGCTTGAGAAACTCAAAATTTTCGCAGTTCTGATGCTCGAAACGAATAACTAGAACGGCCTAGCGGAAAAGTACGCATACCGTTGTAATCGGGCGAGTTTCTACTTTCAGATGCAACTGAAATTTTGCGGATTGATCAATCCGTTCGCGAGATATGGCAGTTTGGAGATAAGAAACGCTTGAAAAACTCAAAATTTTCGCAGTTCTGATGCTCGAAACGAGTAACTAGAACGGCCTAGGGGAAAAGTACGCATACCGTTGTAATCGGGCGAGTTTCTACTTTCAGATGCAACAGAAATTTTGCGGATTGGTCAATCCGTTCGCGAGATATGGCAGTTTGGAGGTAAGAAACGCTTGAGAAACTCAAAATTTTCGCAGTTCTGATGCTCGACACGAATAACTAGAACGGCCTAGGGGAAAAGTGCGCATACCGTTGTAATCGGGCGAGTTTCTACTTTCAGATGCAACAGAAATTTTGCGGATTGGTCAATCCGTTCGCGAGATATGGCAGTTTGGAGGTAAGAAACGCTTGAGAAACTCAAAATTTTCGCAGTTCTGATGCTCGAAACGAATAACTAGAACGGCCTAGCGGAAAAGTACGCATACCGTTGTAATCGGGCGAGTTTCTACTTTCAGATGCAACAGAAATTTTGCGGATTGATCAATCCGTTCGCGAGATATGGCAGTTTGGAAATAAGAAACGCTTGAGAAACTCAAAATTTTCGCAGTTCTGATGCTCGAAACGAGTAACTAGAACGGCCTAGGGGAAAAGTACGCATACCGTTGTAATCGGGCGAGTTTCTACTTTCAGATGCAACAGAAATTTTGCGGATTGGTCAATCCGTTCGCGAGATATGGCAGTTTGGAGGTAAGAAACGCTTGAGTAACTCAAAATTTTCGCAGTTCTGATGCTCGAAACGAATAACTAGAACGGCCTAGGGGAAAAGTACGCACACCGTTGTAATCGGGCGAGTTTCTACTTTCAGATGCAACAGAAATTTTGCGGATTGGTCAATCCGTTCGCGAGATATGGCAGTTTGGAAATAAGAAACGCTTGAGAAACTCAAAATTTTCGCAGTTCTGATGCTCGAAACGAGTAACTAGAACGGCATAGGGGAAAAGTACGCATACCGTTGTAATCGGGCGAGTTTCTGCTTTCAGATGCAACAGAAATTTTGCGGATTGGTCTATCCGTTCGCGAGATATGGCAGTTTGGAGGTAAGAAACGCTTGAGAAACTCAAAATTTTCGCAGTTCTGATGCTCGACACGAATAACTAGAACGGCCTAGGGGAAAAGTGCGCATACCGTTGTAATCGGGCGAGTTTCTACTTTCAGATGCAACAGAAATTTTGCGGATTGGTCAATCCGTTCGCGAGATATGGCAGTTTGGAGGTAAGAAACGCTTGAGAAACTCAAAATTTTCGCAGTTCTGATGCTCGACACGAATAACTAGAACGGCCTAGGGGAAAAGTGCGCATACCGTTGTAATCGGGCGAGTTTCTACTTTCAGATGCAACAGAAATTTTGCGGATTGATCAATCCGTTCGCGAGATATGGCAGTTTGGAGATAAGAAACGCTTGAGAAACTCAAAATTTTCGCAGTTCTGATGCTCGAAACGAGTAACTAGAACGGCCTAGGGGAAAAGTACGCATACCGTTGTAATCGGGCGAGTTTCTACTTTCAGATGCAACAGAAATTTTGCGGATTGGTCAATCCGTTCGCGAGATATGGCAGTTTGGAGGTAAGAAACGCTTGAGAAACTCAAAATTTTCGCAGTTCTGATGCTCGAAACGAATAACTAGAACGGCCTAGCGGAAAAGTACGCATACCGTTGTAATCGGGCGAGTTTCTACTTTCAGTTGCAACAGAAATTTTGCGGATTGATCAATCCGTTCGCGAGATATGGCAGTTTGGAGATAAGAAACGCTTGAGAAACTCAAAATTTTCGCAGTTCTGATGCTCGAAACGAGTAACTAGAACGGCCTAGGGGAAAAGTACGCATACCGTTGTAATCGGGCGAGTTTCTACTTTCAGATGCAACAGAAATTTTGCGGATTGGTCAATCCGTTCGCGAGATATGGCAGTTTGGAGGTAAGAAACGCTTGAGAAACTCAAAATTTTCGCAGTTCTGATGCTCGAAACGAGTAACTAGAACGGCATAGGGGAAAAGTACGCATACCGTTGTAATCGGGCGAGTTTCTGCTTTCAGATGCAACAGAAATTTTGCGGATTGGTCATTCCGTTCGCGAGATATGGCAGTATGGATGTAAGAAACGCTTGAGAAACTCAAAATTTTCGCAGTTCTGATGCTCGAAACGAATACCTGGAACGGCCTAGGGGAAAACTACACATACCGTTGTAATCGGGCGAGTTTCTACATTCAGATGCAATAGAAATTTTGCGGATTGGTCTATCCGTTCGCGAGATATGGCAGTTTGGAGGTAAGAAACGCTTGAGAAACTCGAAATTTTCGCAGTTCTGATGCTCGAAACGAGTAACTAGAACGGCCTAGGGGAAAAGCACGCATACCGTTGTAATCGGGCGAGTTTCTACTTTCAGAAGCAACAGAAATTTTGCGGATTGGTGAATCCGTTCGCGAGATATGGTAGTTTGGAGGTAAGAAACGCTTGAGAAACTCAAAATTTTCGCAGTTCTGATGCTCGACACGAATAACTAGAACGGCCTAGGGGAAAAGTGCGCATACCGTTGTAATCGGGCGAGTTTCTACTTTCAGATGCAACAGAAATTTTGCGGATTGATCAATCCGTTCGCGAGATATGGCAGTTTGGAGATAAGAAACGCTTGAGAAACTCAAAATTTTCGCAGTTCTGATGCTCGAAACGAGTAACTAGAACGGCCTAGGGGAAAAGTACGCATACCGTTGTAATCGGGCGAGTTTCTACTTTCAGAAGCAACAGAAATTTTGCGGATTGGTCAATCCGTTCGCGAGATATGGCAGTTTGGAGGTAAGAAACGCTTGAGAAACTCAAAATTTTCGCAGTTCTGATGCTCGAAACGAATAACTAGAACGGCCTAGCGGAAAAGTACGCATACCGTTGTAATCGGGCGAGTTTCTACTTTCAGATGCAACTGAAATTTTGCGGATTGATCAATCCGTTCGCGAGATATGGCAGTTTGGAGATAAGAAACGCTTGAGAAACTCAAAATTTTCGCAGTTCTGATGCTCGAAACGAGTAACTAGAACGGCCTAGGGGAAAAGTACGCATACCGTTGTAATCGGGCGAGTTTCTACTTTCAGATGCAACAGAAATTTTGCGGATTGGTCAATCCGTTCGCGAGATATGGCAGTTTGGAGGTAAGAAACGCTTGAGAAACTCAAAATTTTCGCAGTTCTGATGCTCGACACGAATAACTAGAACGGCCTAGGGGAAAAGTGCGCATACCGTTGTAATCGGGCGAGTTTCTACTTTCAGATGCAACAGAAATTTTGCGGATTGATCAATCCGTTCGCGAGATATGGCAGTTTGGAGATAAGAAACGCTTGAGAAACTCAAAATTTTCGCAGTTCTGATGCTCGAAACGAGTAACTAGAACGGCCTAGGGGAAAAGTACGCATACCGTTGTAATCGGGCGAGTTTCTACTTTCAGATGCAACAGAAATTTTGCGGATTGATCAATCCGTTCGCGAGATATGGCAGTTTGGAGATAAGAAACGCTTGAGAAACTCAAAATTTTCGCAGTTCTGATGCTCGAAACGAATAACTAGAACGGCCTAGCGGAAAAGTACGCATACCGTTGTAATCGGGCGAGTTTCTACTTTCAGATGCAACAGAAATTTTGCGGATTGATCAATCCGTTCGCGAGATATGGCAGTTTGGAGATAAGAAACGCTTGAGAAACTCAAAATTTTCGCAGTTCTGATGCTCGAAACGAGTAACTAGAACGGCCTAGGGGAAAAGTACGCATACCGTTGTAATCGGGCGAGTTTCTACTTTCAGATGCAACAGAAATTTTGCGGATTGGTCAATCCGTTCGCGAGATATGGCAGTTTGGAGGTAAGAAACGCTTGAGTAACTCAAAATTTTCGCAGTTCTGATGCTCGAAACGAATAACTAGAACGGCCTAGGGGAAAAGTACGCACACCGTTGTAATCGGGCGAGTTTCTACTTTCAGATGCAACAGAAATTTTGCGGATTGGTCAATCCGTTCGCGAGATATGGCAGTTTGGAAATAAGAAACGCTTGAGAAACTCAAAATTTTCGCAGTTCTGATGCTCGAAACGAGTAACTAGAACGGCATAGGGGAAAAGTACGCATACCGTTGTAATCGGGCGAGTTTCTGCTTTCAGATGCAACAGAAATTTTGCGGATTGGTCTATCCGTTCGCGAGATATGGCAGTTTGGAGGTAAGAAACGCTTGAGAAACTCAAAATTTTCGCAGTTCTGATGCTCGAAACGAATAACTAGAACGGCCTAGGGGAAAACTACACCCACCGTTGTAATCGGGCGAGTTTCTACTTTCAGATGCAACAGAAATTTTGCGGATTGGTCAATCCGTTCGCGAGATATGGCAGTTTGGAGGTAAGAAACGCTTGAGAAACTCAAAATTTTCGCAGTTCTGATGCTCGAAACGAATAACTAGAACCGCCTAGGGGACAAGTGCGCATACCGTTGTAATCGGGCGAGTTTCTACTTTCAGATGCAACAGAAATTTTGCGGATTGATCAATCCGTTCGCGAGATATGGCAGTTTGGAGATAAGAAACGCTTGAGAAACTCAAAATTTTCGCAGTTCTGATGCTCGAAACGAATGACTACAACGGCCTAGGGGAGAAGTACGCATACCGTTGTAATCGGGCGAGTTTCAACTTTCAGAAGCAACAGAAATTTTGCGGATTGGTCGATCCGTTCGCGAGATATGGTAGTTTGGAAGTAAGAAACGCTTGAGAAACTCAAAATTTTCGCAGTTCTGATGCTCGACACGAATAACTAGAACGGCCTAGGGGAAAAGTGCGCATACCGTTGTAATCGGGCGAGTTTCTACTTTCAGATGCAACAGAAATTTTGCGGATTGATCAATCCGTTCGCGAGATATGGCAGTTTGGAGATAAGAAACGCTTGAGAAACTCAAAATTTTCGCAGTTCTGATGCTCGAAACGAGTAACTAGAACGGCCTAGGGGAAAAGTACGCATACCGTTGTAATCGGGCGAGTTTCTACTTTCAGATGCAACAGAAATTTTGCGGATTGGTCAATCCGTTCGCGAGATATGGCAGTTTGGAGGTAAGAAACGCTTGAGAAACTCAAAATTTTCGCAGTTCTGATGCTCGAAACGAATAACTAGAACGGCCTAGCGGAAAAGTACGCATACCGTTGTAATCGGGCGAGTTTCTACTTTCAGTTGCAACAGAAATTTTGCGGATTGATCAATCCGTTCGCGAGATATGGCAGTTTGGAGATAAGAAACGCTTGAGAAACTCAAAATTTTCGCAGTTCTGATGCTCGAAACGAGTAACTAGAACGGCCTAGGGGAAAAGTACGCATACCGTTGTAATCGGGCGAGTTTCTACTTTCAGATGCAACAGAAATTTTGCGGATTGGTCAATCCGTTCGCGAGATATGGCAGTTTGGAGGTAAGAAACGCTTGAGTAACTCAAAATTTTCGCAGTTCTGATGCTCGAAACGAATAACTAGAACGGCCTAGGGGAAAAGTACGCACACCGTTGTAATCGGGCGAGTTTCTACTTTCAGATGCAACAGAAATTTTGCGGATTGGTCAATCCGTTCGCGAGATATGGCAGTTTGGAAATAAGAAACGCTTGAGAAACTCAAAATTTTCGCAGTTCTGATGCTCGAAACGAGTAACTAGAACGGCATAGGGGAAAAGTACGCATACCGTTGTAATCGGGCGAGTTTCTGCTTTCAGATGCAACAGAAATTTTGCGGATTGGTCTATCCGTTCGCGAGATATGGCAGTTTGGAGGTAAGAAACGCTTGAGAAACTCAAAATTTTCGCAGTTCTGATGCTCGAAACGAATAACTAGAACGGCCTAGGGGAAAACTACACCCACCGTTGTAATCGGGCGAGTTTCTACTTTCAGATGCAACAGAAATTTTGCGGATTGGTCAATCCGTTCGCGAGATATGGCAGTTTGGAGGTAAGAAACGCTTGAGAAACTCAAAATTTTCGCAGTTCTGATGCTCGAAACGAATAACTAGAACCGCCTAGGGGACAAGTGCGCATACCGTTGTAATCGGGCGAGTTTCTACTTTCAGATGCAACAGAAATTTTGCGGATTGATCAATCCGTTCGCGAGATATGGCAGTTTGGAGATAAGAAACGCTTGAGAAACTCAAAATTTTCGCAGTTCTGATGCTCGAAACGAATGACTACAACGGCCTAGGGGAGAAGTACGCATACCGTTGTAATCGGGCGAGTTTCAACTTTCAGAAGCAACAGAAATTTTGCGGATTGGTCGATCCGTTCGCGAGATATGGTAGTTTGGAAGTAAGAAACGCTTGAGAAACTCAAAATTTTCGCAGTTCTGATGCTCGACACGAATAACTAGAACGGCCTAGGGGAAAAGTGCGCATACCGTTGTAATCGGGCGAGTTTCTACTTTCAGATGCAACAGAAATTTTGCGGATTGATCAATCCGTTCGCGAGATATGGCAGTTTGGAGATAAGAAACGCTTGAGAAACTCAAAATTTTCGCAGTTCTGATGCTCGAAACGAGTAACTAGAACGGCCTAGGGGAAAAGTACGCATACCGTTGTAATCGGGCGAGTTTCTACTTTCAGATGCAACAGAAATTTTGCGGATTGGTCAATCCGTTCGCGAGATATGGCAGTTTGGAGGTAAGAAACGCTTGAGAAACTCAAAATTTTCGCAGTTCTGATGCTCGAAACGAATAACTAGAACGGCCTAGCGGAAAAGTACGCATACCGTTGTAATCGGGCGAGTTTCTACTTTCAGTTGCAACAGAAATTTTGCGGATTGATCAATCCGTTCGCGAGATATGGCAGTTTGGAGATAAGAAACGCTTGAGAAACTCAAAATTTTCGCAGTTCTGATGCTCGAAACGAGTAACTAGAACGGCCTAGGGGAAAAGTACGCATACCGTTGTAATCGGGCGAGTTTCTACTTTCAGATGCAACAGAAATTTTGCGGATTGGTCAATCCGTTCGCGAGATATGGCAGTTTGGAGATAAGAAACGCTTGAGAAACTCAAAATTTTCGCAGTTCTGATGCTCGAAACGAGTAACTAGAACGGCATAGGGGAAAAGTACGCATACCGTTGTAATCGGGCGAGTTTCTGCTTTCAGATGCAACAGAAATTTTGCGGATTGGTCATTCCGTTCGCGAGATATGGCAGTATGGATGTAAGAAACGCTTGAGAAACTCAAAATTTTCGCAGTTCTGATGCTCGAAACGAATACCTGGAACGGCCTAGGGGAAGACTACACATACCGTTGTAATCGGGCGAGTTTCTACATTCAGATGCAATAGAAATTTTGCGGATTGGTCTATCCGTTCGCGAGATATGGCAGTTTGGAGGTAAGAAACGCTTGAGAAACTCGAAATTTTCGCAGTTCTGATGCTCGAAACGAGTAACTAGAACGGCCTAGGGGAAAAGCACGCATACCGTTGTAATCGGGCGAGTTTCTACTTTCAGAAGCAACAGAAATTTTGCGGATTGGTGAATCCGTTCGCGAGATATGGTAGTTTGGAGGTAAGAAACGCTTGAGAAACTCAAAATTTTCGCAGTTCTGATGCTCGACACGAATAACTAGAACGGCCTAGGGGAAAAGTGCGCATACCGTTGTAATCGGGCGAGTTTCTACTTTCAGATGCAACAGAAATTTTGCGGATTGATCAATCCGTTCGCGAGATATGGCAGTTTGGAGATAAGAAACGCTTGAGAAACTCAAAATTTTCGCAGTTCTGATGCTCGAAACGAGTAACTAGAACGGCCTAGGGGAAAAGTACGCATACCGTTGTAATCGGGCGAGTTTCTACTTTCAGAAGCAACAGAAATTTTGCGGATTGGTCAATCCGTTCGCGAGATATGGCAGTTTGGAGGTAAGAAACGCTTGAGAAACTCAAAATTTTCGCAGTTCTGATGCTCGAAACGAATAACTAGAACGGCCTAGCGGAAAAGTACGCATACCGTTGTAATCGGGCGAGTTTCTACTTTCAGATGCAACTGAAATTTTGCGGATTGATCAATCCGTTCGCGAGATATGGCAGTTTGGAGATAAGAAACGCTTGAGAAACTCAAAATTTTCGCAGTTCTGATGCTCGAAACGAGTAACTAGAACGGCCTAGGGGAAAAGTACGCATACCGTTGTAATCGGGCGAGTTTCTACTTTCAGATGCAACAGAAATTTTGCGGATTGGTCAATCCGTTCGCGAGATATGGCAGTTTGGAGGTAAGAAACGCTTGAGAAACTCAAAATTTTCGCAGTTCTGATGCTCGACACGAATAACTAGAACGGCCTAGGGGAAAAGTGCGCATACCGTTGTAATCGGGCGAGTTTCTACTTTCAGATGCAACAGAAATTTTGCGGATTGATCAATCCGTTCGCGAGATATGGCAGTTTGGAGATAAGAAACGCTTGAGAAACTCAAAATTTTCGCAGTTCTGATGCTCGAAACGAGTAACTAGAACGGCCTAGGGGAAAAGTACGCATACCGTTGTAATCGGGCGAGTTTCTACTTTCAGATGCAACAGAAATTTTGCGGATTGGTCAATCCGTTCGCGAGATATGGCAGTTTGGAGGTAAGAAACGTTTGAGAAACTCAAAATTTTCGCAGTTCTGATGCTCGAAACGAATAACTAGAACGGCCTAGCGGAAAAGTACGCATACCGTTGTAATCGGGCGAGTTTCTACTTTCAGATGCAACAGAAATTTTGCGGATTGATCAATCCGTTCGCGAGATATGGCAGTTTGGAGATAAGAAACGCTTGAGAAACTCAAAATTTTCGCAGTTCTGATGCTCGAAACGAGTAACTAGAACGGCCTAGGGGAAAAGTACGCATACCGTTGTAATCGGGCGAGTTTCTACTTTCAGATGCAACAGAAATTTTGCGGATTGGTCAATCCGTTCGCGAGATATGGCAGTTTGGAGGTAAGAAACGCTTGAGTAACTCAAAATTTTCGCAGTTCTGATGCTCGAAACGAATAACTAGAACGGCCTAGGGGAAAAGTACGCACACCGTTGTAATCGGGCGAGTTTCTACTTTCAGATGCAACAGAAATTTTGCGGATTGGTCAATCCGTTCGCGAGATATGGCAGTTTGGAAATAAGAAACGCTTGAGAAACTCAAAATTTTCGCAGTTCTGATGCTCGAAACGAGTAACTAGAACGGCATAGGGGAAAAGTACGCATACCGTTGTAATCGGGCGAGTTTCTGCTTTCAGATGCAACAGAAATTTTGCGGATTGGTCTATCCGTTCGCGAGATATGGCAGTTTGGAGGTAAGAAACGCTTGAGAAACTCAAAATTTTCGCAGTTCTGATGCTCGAAACGAATAACTAGAACGGCCTAGCGGAAAAGTACGCATACCGTTGTAATCGGGCGAGTTTCTACTTTCAGATGCAACAGAAATTTTGCGGATTGATCAATCCGTTCGCGAGATATGGCAGTTTGGAGGTAAGAAACGCTTGAGAAACTCAAAATTTTCGCAGTTCTGATGCTCGAAACGAATAACTAGAACGGCCTAGCGGAAAAGTACGCATACCGTTGTAATCGGGCGAGTTTCTACTTTCAGATGCAACTGAAATTTTGCGGATTGATCAATCCGTTCGCGAGATATGGCAGTTTGGAGATAAGAAACGCTTGAGAAACTCAAAATTTTCGCAGTTCTGATGCTCGAAACGAGTAACTAGAACGGCCTAGGGGAAAAGTACGCATACCGTTGTAATCGGGCGAGTTTCTACTTTCAGATGCAACAGAAATTTTGCGGATTGGTCAATCCGTTCGCGAGATATGGCAGTTTGGAGGTAAGAAACGCTTGAGAAACTCAAAATTTTCGCAGTTCTGATGCTCGACACGAATAACTAGAACGGCCTAGGGGAAAAGTGCGCATACCGTTGTAATCGGGCGAGTTTCTACTTTCAGATGCAACAGAAATTTTGCGGATTGATCAATCCGTTCGCGAGATATGGCAGTTTGGAGATAAGAAACGCTTGAGAAACTCAAAATTTTCGCAGTTCTGATGCTCGAAACGAGTAACTAGAACGGCCTAGGGGAAAAGTACGCATACCGTTGTAATCGGGCGAGTTTCTACTTTCAGATGCAACAGAAATTTTGCGGATTGGTCAATCCGTTCGCGAGATATGGCAGTTTGGAGGTAAGAAACGTTTGAGAAACTCAAAATTTTCGCAGTTCTGATGCTCGAAACGAATAACTAGAACGGCCTAGCGGAAAAGTACGCATACCGTTGTAATCGGGCGAGTTTCTACTTTCAGATGCAACAGAAATTTTGCGGATTGATCAATCCGTTCGCGAGATATGGCAGTTTGGAGATAAGAAACGCTTGAGAAACTCAAAATTTTCGCAGTTCTGATGCTCGAAACGAGTAACTAGAACGGCCTTGGGGAAAAGTACGCATACCGTTGTAATCGGGCGAGTTTCTACTTTCAGATGCAACAGAAATTTTGCGGATTGGTCAATCCGTTCGCGAGATATGGCAGTTTGGAGGTAAGAAACGCTTGAGTAACTCAAAATTTTCGCAGTTCTGATGCTCGAAACGAATAACTAGAACGGCCTAGCGGAAAAGTACGCATACCGTTGTAATCGGGCGAGTTTCTACTTTCAGATGCAACAGAAATTTTGCGGATTGATCAATCCGTTCGCGAGATATGGCAGTTTGGAGGTAAGAAACGCTTGAGAAACTCAAAATTTTCGCAGTTCTGATGCTCGAAACGAATAACTAGAACGGCCTAGCGGAAAAGTACGCATACCGTTGTAATCGGGCGAGTTTCTACTTTCAGATGCAACTGAAATTTTGCGGATTGATCAATCCGTTCGCGAGATATGGCAGTTTGGAGATAAGAAACGCTTGAGAAACTCAAAATTTTCGCAGTTCTGATGCTCGAAACGAGTAACTAGAACGGCCTAGGGGAAAAGTACGCATACCGTTGTAATCGGGCGAGTTTCTACTTTCAGATGCAACAGAAATTTTGCGGATTGGTCAATCCGTTCGCGAGATATGGCAGTTTGGAGGTAAGAAACGCTTGAGAAACTCAAAATTTTCGCAGTTCTGATGCTCGACACGAATAACTAGAACGGCCTAGGGGAAAAGTGCGCATACCGTTGTAATCGGGCGAGTTTCTACTTTCAGATGCAACAGAAATTTTGCGGATTGATCAATCCGTTCGCGAGATATGGCAGTTTGGAGATAAGAAACGCTTGAGAAACTCAAAATTTTCGCAGTTCTGATGCTCGAAACGAGTAACTAGAACGGCCTAGGGGAAAAGTACGCATACCGTTGTAATCGGGCGAGTTTCTACTTTCAGATGCAACAGAAATTTTGCGGATTGGTCAATCCGTTCGCGAGATATGGCAGTTTGGAGGTAAGAAACGTTTGAGAAACTCAAAATTTTCGCAGTTCTGATGCTCGAAACGAATAACTAGAACGGCCTAGCGGAAAAGTACGCATACCGTTGTAATCGGGCGAGTTTCTACTTTCAGATGCAACAGAAATTTTGCGGATTGATCAATCCGTTCGCGAGATATGGCAGTTTGGAGATAAGAAACGCTTGAGAAACTCAAAATTTTCGCAGTTCTGATGCTCGAAACGAGTAACTAGAACGGCCTTGGGGAAAAGTACGCATACCGTTGTAATCGGGCGAGTTTCTACTTTCAGATGCAACAGAAATTTTGCGGATTGGTCAATCCGTTCGCGAGATATGGCAGTTTGGAGGTAAGAAACGCTTGAGTAACTCAAAATTTTCGCAGTTCTGATGCTCGAAACGAATAACTAGAACGGCCTAGGGGAAAAGTACGCACACCGTTGTAATCGGGCGAGTTTCTACTTTCAGATGCAACAGAAATTTTGCGGATTGGTCAATCCGTTCGCGAGATATGGCAGTTTGGAAATAAGAAACGCTTGAGAAACTCAAAATTTTCGCAGTTCTGATGCTCGAAACGAGTAACTAGAACGGCATAGGGGAAAAGTACGCATACCGTTGTAATCGGGCGAGTTTCTACTTTCAGATGCAACAGAAATTTTGCGGATTGGTCAATCCGTTCGCGAGATATGGCAGTTTGGAAATAAGAAACGCTTGAGAAACTCAAAATTTTCGCAGTTCTGATGCTCGAAACGAGTAACTAGAACGGCCTAGGGGAAAAGTACGCATACCGTTGTAATCGGGCGAGTTTCTACTTTCAGATGCAACAGAAATTTTGCGGATTGGTCAATCCGTTCGCGAGATATGGCAGTTTGGAGGTAAGAAACGCTTGAGAAACTCAAAATTTTCGCAGTTCTGATGCTCGACACGAATAACTAGAACGGCCTAGGGGAAAAGTGCGCATACCGTTGTAATTGGGCGAGTTTCTACTTTCAGATGCAACAGAAATTTTGCGGATTGATCAATCCGTTCGCGAGATATGGCAGTTTGGAGATAAGAAACGCTTGAGAAACTCAAAATTTTCGCAGTTCTGATGCTCGAAACGAGTAACTAGAACGGCCTAGGGGAAAAGTACGCATACCGTTGTAATCGGGCGAGTTTCTACTTTCAGATGCAACAGAAATTTTGCGGATTGGTCAATCCGTTCGCGAGATATGGCAGTTTGGAGGTAAGAAACGTTTGAGAAACTCAAAATTTTCGCAGTTCTGATGCTCGAAACGAATAACTAGAACGGCCTAGCGGAAAAGTACGCATACCGTTGTAATCGGGCGAGTTTCTACTTTCAGATGCAACAGAAATTTTGCGGATTGATCAATCCGTTCGCGAGATATGGCAGTTTGGAGATAAGAAACGCTTGAGAAACTCAAAATTTTCGCAGTTCTGATGCTCGAAACGAGTAACTAGAACGGCCTTGGGGAAAAGTACGCATACCGTTGTAATCGGGCGAGTTTCTACTTTCAGATGCAACAGAAATTTTGCGGATTGGTCAATCCGTTCGCGAGATATGGCAGTTTGGAGGTAAGAAACGCTTGAGTAACTCAAAATTTTCGCAGTTCTGATGCTCGAAACGAATAACTAGAACGGCCTAGGGGAAAAGTACGCACACCGTTGTAATCGGGCGAGTTTCTACTTTCAGATGCAACAGAAATTTTGCGGATTGGTCAATCCGTTCGCGAGATATGGCAGTTTGGAAATAAGAAACGCTTGAGAAACTCAAAATTTTCGCAGTTCTGATGCTCGAAACGAGTAACTAGAACGGCATAGGGGAAAAGTACGCATACCGTTGTAATCGGGCGAGTTTCTGCTTTCAGATGCAACAGAAATTTTGCGGATTGGTCTATCCGTTCGCGAGATATGGCAGTTTGGAGGTAAGAAACGCTTGAGAAACTCAAAATTTTCGCAGTTCTGATGCTCGAAACGAATAACTAGAACGGCCTAGCGGAAAAGTACGCATACCGTTGTAATCGGGCGAGTTTCTACTTTCAGATGCAACTGAAATTTTGCGGATTGATCAATCCGTTCGCGAGATATGGCAGTTTGGAGATAAGAAACGCTTGAGAAACTCAAAATTTTCGCAGTTCTGATGCTCGAAACGAGTAACTAGAACGGCCTAGGGGAAAAGTACGCATACCGTTGTAATCGGGCGAGTTTCTACTTTCAGATGCAACAGAAATTTTGCGGATTGGTCAATCCGTTCGCGAGATATGGCAGTTTGGAGGTAAGAAACGCTTGAGAAACTCAAAATTTTCGCAGTTCTGATGCTCGACACGAATAACTAGAACGGCCTAGGGGAAAAGTGCGCATACCGTTGTAATCGGGCGAGTTTCTACTTTCAGATGCAACGAAATTTTGCGGATTGATCAATCCGTTCGCGAGATATGGCAGTTTGGAGATAAGAAACGCTTGAGAAACCCAAAATTTTCGCAGTTCTGATGCTCGAAACGAGTAACTAGAACGGTCTAGGGGAAAAGTATGCATACCGTTGTAATCGGGCGAGTTTCTACTTTCAGATGCAACAGAAATTTTGCGGATTGGTCAATCCGTTCGCGAGATATGGCAGTTTGGAGGTAAGAAACGCTTGAGAAACTCAAAATTTTCGCAGTTCTGATGCTCGAAACGAATAACTAGAACGGCCTAGCGGAAAAGTACGCATACCGTTGTAATCGGGCGAGTTTCTACTTTCAGATGCAACAGAAATTTTGCGGATTGATCAATCCGTTCGCGAGATATGGCAGTTTGGAGATAAGAAACGCTTGAGAAACTCAAAATTTTCGCAGTTCTGATGCTCGAAACGAGTAACTAGAACGGCCTAGGGGAAAAGTACGCATACCGTTGTAATCGGGCGAGTTTCTACTTTCAGATGCAACAGAAATTTTGCGGATTGGTCAATCCGTTCGCGAGATATGGCAGTTTGGAGGTAAGAAACGCTTGAGTAACTCAAAATTTTCGCAGTTCTGATGCTCGAAACGAATAACTAGAACGGCCTAGGGGAAAAGTACGCACACCGTTGTAATCGGGCGAGTTTCTACTTTCAGATGCAACAGAAATTTTGCGGATTGGTCAATCCGTTCGCGAGATATGGCAGTTTGGAAATAAGAAACGCTTGAGAAACTCAAAATTTTCGCAGTTCTGATGCTCGAAACGAGTAACTAGAACGGCATAGGGGAAAAGTACGCATACCGTTGTAATCGGGCGAGTTTCTGCTTTCAGATGCAACAGAAATTTTGCGGATTGGTCTATCCGTTCGCGAGATATGACAGTTTGGAGGTAAGAAACGCTTGAGAAACTCAAAATTTTCGCAGTTCTGATGCTCGAAACGAATAACTAGAACGGCCTAGGGGAAAACTACACCCACCGTTGTAATCGGGCGAGTTTCTACTTTCAGATGCAACAGAAATTTTGCGGATTGGTCAATCCGTTCGCGAGATATGGCAGTTTGGAGGTAAGAAACGCTTGAGAAACTCAAAATTTTCGCAGTTCTGATGCTCGAAACGAATAACTAGAACCGCCTAGGGGACAAGTGCGCATACCGTTGTAATCGGGCGAGTTTCTACTTTCAGATGCAACAGAAATTTTGCGGATTGATCAATCCGTTCGCGAGATATGGCAGTTTGGAGATAAGAAACGCTTGAGAAACTCAAAATTTTCGCAGTTCTGATGCTCGAAACGAATGACTACAACGGCCTAGGGGAGAAGTACGCATACCGTTGTAATCGGGCGAGTTTCAACTTTCAGAAGCAACAGAAATTTTGCGGATTGGTCGATCCGTTCGCGAGATATGGTAGTTTGGAGGTAAGAAACGCTTGAGAAACTCAAAATTTTCGCAGTTCTGATGCTCGACACGAATAAGTAGAACGGCCTAGGGGAAAAGTGCGCATACCGTTGTAATCGGGCGAGTCTCTACTTTCAGATGCAACAGAAACTTTGCCGATTGATCAATCCGTTCGCGAGATATGGCAGTTTGGAGATAAGAAACGCTTGAGAAACTCAAAATTTTCGCAGTTCTGATGCTCGAAACGAGTAACTAGAACGGCCTAGGGGAAAAGTACGCATACCGTTGTAATCGGGCGAGTTTCTACTCTCAGATGCAACAGAAATTTTGCGGATTGGTCTATCCGTTCGCGAGATATGGCAGTTTGGATGTAAGAAACGCTTGAGAAACTCAAAATTTTCGCAGTTCTGATGCTCGAAACGAATAACTAGAACGGCCTAGGGGAAAAGTACGCATACCGTTGTAATCGGGCGAGTTTCTACTTTCAGATGCAACAGAAATTTTGCGGATTGTTCAATCCGTTCGCGAGATATGGCAGTTTGGAGGTAAGAAACGCTTGAGAAACTCAAAATTTTCGCAGTTCTGATGCTCGAAACGAATAACTAGAACCGCCTAGGGGAAAAGTGCGCATTCCGTTGTAATCGGGCGAGTTTCTACTTTCAGATGCAACAGAAATTTTGCGGATTGGTCAATCCGTTCATGAGATATTGCAGTTTGGAGGTAAGAAACGCTTGAGAAACTCAAAATTTTCGCAGTTCTGATGCTCGAAACGAATAACTGGAACGGCCTAGGGGCAAACTACACATACCGTTGTAATCGGGCGCGTTTCTACTTTCAGATGCAATAGAAATTTTCCGGATTGGTCTATCCGTTTGCGAGATATGGCAGTTTGGAGGTAAGAAACGCTTGAGAAACTCAAAATTTGCGCAGTTCTGATGCTCGAAACGAATAACTAGAACGGCCTAGGGGAAAACAACACCTACCGTTGTAATCGGGCGAGTTTCTACTTTCAGATGCAACAGAAATTTTGCGGATTGTTCAATCGGTTCGCGAGATATGGCAGTTTGGAGGTAAGAAACGCTTGAGAAACTCAAAATTTTCGCAGTTCTGATGCTCGAAACGAATAACTAGATCCGCCTAGGGGAAAGTGCGCGTACCTTTGTAATCGGGGGAGTTTCTACTTTCAGATGCAACAGAAATTTTGCGGATTGATCAATCCGTTCGCGAGATATGGCAGTTTGGAGATAAGAAACGCTTGAGAAACTCAAAATTTTCGCAGTTCTGATGCTCGAAACGAATGACTACAACGGCCTAGGGGAGAAGTACGCATACCGTTGTAATCGGGCGAGTTTCTACTTTCAGAAGCAACAGAAATTTTGCGGATTGATCAATCCGTTCGCGAGATATGGCAGTTTGGAGATAAGAAACGCTTGAGAAACTCAAAATTTTCGCAGTTCTGATGCTCGAAACGAGTAACTAGAACGGCCTAGGGGAAAAGTACGCATACCGTTGTAATCGGGCGAGTTTCTACTTTCAGAAGCAACAGAAATTTTGCGGATTGGTGAATCCGTTCGCGAGATATGGTAGTTTGGAGGTAAGAAACGCTTGAGAAACTCAAAATTTTCGCAGTTCTGATGCTCGACACGAATAACTAGAACGGCCTAGGGGAAAAGTGCGCATACCGTTGTAATCGGGCGAGTTTCTACTTTCAG
Organism: Ptiloglossa arizonensis; assembly: GCF_051014685.1. NCBI lineage: Eukaryota > Metazoa > Arthropoda > Insecta > Hymenoptera > Colletidae > Ptiloglossa > Ptiloglossa arizonensis. The sequence goes on along the minus strand of NW_027478462.1, from coordinate 1,365,484 downwards.
ATGCAACAGAAATTTTGCGGATTGATCAATCCGTTCGCGAGATATGGCAGTTTCGAGATAAGAAACGCTTGAGAAACTCAAAATTTTCGCAGTTCTGATGCTCGAAACGAGTAACTAGAACGGCCTAGGGGAAAAGTACGCATACCGTTGTAATCGGGCGAGTTACTACTTTCAGATGCAACAGAAATTTTGCGGATTGATCAATCCGTTCGCGAGATATGGCAGTTTGGAGATAAGTAACGCTTGAGAAACTCAAAATTTTCGCAGTTCTGATGCTCGAAACGAGTAACTAGAACGGCCTAGGGGAAAAGTACGCATACCGTTGTAATCGGGCGAGTTTCTACTTTCAGATGCAACAGAAATTTTGCGGATTGGTCAATCCGTTCGCGAGATATGGCAGTTTGGAGGTAAGAAACGCTTGAGTAACTCAAAATTTTCGCAGTTCTGATGCTCGAAACGAATAACTAGAACGGCCTAGGGGAAAACTACACCCACCGTTGTAATCGGGCGAGTTTCTACTTTCAGATGCAACAGAAATTTTGCGGATTGGTCAATCCGTTCGCGAGATATGGCAGTTTGGATATAAGAAACGCTTGAGAAACTCAAAATTTTCGCAGTTCTGATGCTCGAAACGAATAACTAGAACCGCCTAGGGGAAAAGTGCGCATACCGTTGTAATCGGGCGAGTTTCTACTCTCAGATGCAACAGAAATTTTGCGGATTGATCAATCCGTTCGCGAGATATGGCAGTTTGGAGGTAAGAAACGCTTGAGAAACTCAAAATTTTCGCAGTTCTGATGCTCGAAACGAATAACTAGATCCGCCTAGGGGAAAAGTGCGCATACCTTTGTAATCGGGGGAGTTTCTACTTTCAGATGCAACAGAAATTTTGCGGATTGATCAATCCGTTCGCGAGATATGGCAGTTTGGAGATAAGAAACGCTTGAGAAACTCAAAATTTTCGCAGTTCTGATGCTCGAAACGAATGACTACAACGGCCTAGGGGAGAAGTACGCATACCGTTGTAATCGGGCGAGTTTCTACTTTCAGAAGCAACAGAAATTTTGCGGATTGATCAATCCGTTCGCGAGATATGGCAGTTTGGAGATAAGAAACGCTTGAGAAACTCAAAATTTTCGCAGTTCTGATGCACGAAACGAGTAACTAGAACGGCCTAGGGGAAAAGTACGCATACCGTTGTAATCGGGCGAGTTTCTACTTTCAGATGCAACAGAAATTTTGCGGATTGATCAATCCGTTCGCGAGATATGGCAGTTTGGAGATAAGTAACGCTTGAGAAACTCAAAATTTTCGCAGTTCTGATGCTCGAAACGAATACCTGGAACGGCCTAGGGGAAAACTACACATACCGTTGTAATCGGGCGAGTTTCTACATTCAGATGCAATAGAAATTTTGCGGATTGGTCTATCCGTTCGCGAGATATGGCAGTTTGGAGGTAAGAAACGCTTGAGAAACTCAAAATTTTCGCAGTTCTGATGCTCGAAACGAATAACTAGAACGGCCTAGCGGAAAAGTACGCATACCGTTGTAATCGGGCGAGTTTCTACTTTCAGATGCAACAGATATTTTGAGGATTGGTCAATCCGTTCGCGAGATATGGCAGTTTGGAAATAAGAAACGCTTGAGAAACTCAAAATTTTCGCAGTTCTGATGCTCGAAACGAGTAACTAGAACGGCATAGGGGAAAAGTACGCATACCGTTGTAATCGGGCGAGTTTCTGCTTTCAGATGCAACAGAAATTTTGCGGATTGGTCATTCCGTTCGCGAGATATGGCAGTATGGATGTAAGAAACGCTTGAGAAACTCAAAATTTTCGCAGTTCTGATGCTCGAAACGAATACCTGGAACGGCCTAGGGGAAAACTACACATACCGTTGTAATCGGGCGAGTTTCTACATTCAGATGCAATAGAAATTTTGCGGATTGGTCTATCCGTTCGCGAGATATGGCAATTTGGAGGTAAGAAACGCTTGAGAAACTCAAAATTTTCGCAGTTCTGATGCTCGAAACGAGTAACTAGAACGGCCTAGGGGAAAAGTACGCATACCGTTGTAATCGGGCGAGTTTCTACTTTCAGAAGCAACAGAAATTTTGCGGATTGGTGAATCCGTTCGCGAGATATGGTAGTTTGGAGGTAAGAAACGCTTGAGAAACTCAAAATTTTCGCAGTTCCGATGCTCGACACGAATAACTAGAACGGCCTAGGGGAAAAGTGCGCATACCGTTGTAATCGGGCGAGTTTCTACTTTCAGATGCAACAGAAATTTTGCGGATTGATCAATCCGTTCGCGAGATATGGCAGTTTGGAGATAAGAAACGCTTGAGAAACTCAAAATTTTCGCAGTTCTGATGCTCGAAACGAGTAACTAGAACGGCCTAGGGGAAAAGTACGCATACCGTTGTAATCGGGCGAGTTTCTACTTTCAGATGCAACAGAAATTTTGCGGATTGGTCAATCCGTTCGCGAGATATGGCAGTTTGGAGGTAAGAAACGCTTGAGTAACTCAAAATTTTCGCAGTTCTGATGCTCGAAACGAATAACTAGAACGGCCTAGGGGAAAAGTACGCACACCGTTGTAATCGGGCGAGTTTCTACTTTCAGATGCAACAGAAATTTTGCGGATTGGTCAATCCGTTCGCGAGATATGGCAGTTTGGAGGTAAGAAACGCTTGAGTAACTCAAAATTTTCGCAGTTCTGATGCTCGAAACGAATAACTAGAACGGCCTAGGGGAAAAGTACGCATACCGTTGTAATCGGGCGAGTGTCTACTTTCAGATGCAACAGAAATTTTGCGGATTGTTCAATCTGTTCGCGAGATATGGCAGTTTGGAAATAAGAAACGCTTGAGAAACTCAAAATTTTCGCAGTTCTGATGCTCGAAACGAGTAACTAGAACGGCATAGGGGAAAAGTACGCATACCGTTGTAATCGGGCGAGTTTCTGCTTTCAGATGCAACAGAAATTTTGCGGATTGGTCTATCCGTTCGCGAGATATGGCAGTTTGGAGGTAAGAAACGCTTGAGAAACTCAAAATTTTCGCAGTTCTGATGCTCGAAACGAATAACTAGAACGGCCTAGGGGAAAACTACACCCACCGTTGTAATCGGGCGAGTTTCTACTTTCAGATGCAACAGAAATTTTGCGGATTGGTCAATCCGTTCGCGAGATATGGCAGTTTGGAGGTAAGAAACGCTTGAGTAACTCAAAATTTTCGCAGTTCTGATGCTCGAAACGAATAACTAGAACGGCCTAGGGGAAAAGTACGCATACCGTTGTAATCGGGCGAGTGTCTACTTTCAGATGCAACAGAAATTTGCGGATTGGTCAATCCGTTCGCGAGATATGGCAGTTTGGAAATAAGAAACGCTTGAGAAACTCAAAATTTTCGCAGTTCTGATGCTCGAAACGAGTAACTAGAACGGCATAGGGGAAAAGCACGCATACCGTTGTAATCGGGCGAGGTTCTGCTTTCAGATGCAATAGAAATTTTGCGGATTGGTCTATCCGTTCGCGAGATATGGCAGTTTGGATGTAAGAAACGCTTGAGAAACTCAAAATTTTCGCAGTTCTGATGCTCGAAACGTATAACTAGAACGGCCTAGGGGAAAACTACACCTACCGTTGTAATCGGGCGAGTTTCTACTTTTAGATGCAACAGAAATTTTGCCGATTGATCAATCCGTTCGCGAGATATGGCAGTTTGGAGATAAGAAACGCTTGAGAAACTCAAAATTTTCGCAGTTCTGATGCTCGAAACGAATGACTACAACGGCCTAGGGGAGAAGTACGCATACCGTTGTAATCGGGCGAGTTTCTACTTTCAGAAGCAACAGAAATTTTGCGGATTGGTCGATCCGTTCGCGAGATATGGTAGTTTGGAGGTAAGAAACGCTTGAGAAACTCAAAATTTTCGCAGTTCTGATGCTCGACACGAATAAGTAGAACGGCCTAGGGGAAAAGTGCGCATACCGTTGTAATCGGGCGAGTTTCTACTTTCAGATGCAACAGAAACTTTGCCGATTGATCAATCCGTTCGCGAGATATGGCAGTTTGGAGATAAGAAACGCTTGAGAAACTCAAAATTTTCGCAGTTCTGATGCTCGAAACGAGTAACTAGAACGGCCTAGGGGAAAAGTACGCATACCGTTGTAATCGGGCGAGTTTCTACTCTCAGATGCAACAGAAATTTTGCGGATTGGTCAATCCGTTCGCGAGATATGGCAGTTTGGAGGTAAGAAACGCTTGAGAAACTCAAAATTTTCGCAGTTCTGATGCTCGAAACGAATAACTAGAACGGCCTAGGGGAAAAGTACGCATACCGTTGTAATCGGGCGAGTTTCTACTTTCAGATGCAACAGAAATTTTATGGATTGGTCAATCCGTTCGCGAGATATGGCAGTTTGGAAATAAGAAACGCTTCAGAAACTCAAAATTTTCGCAGTTCTGATGCTCGAAACGAGTAACTAGAACGGCATAGGGGAAAAGTACGCATACCGTTGTAATCGGGCGAGTTTCTGCTTTCAGATGCAACAGAAATTTTGCGGATTGGTCAATCCGTTCGCGAGATATGGCAGTTTGGAGGTAAAAAACGCTTGAGAAACTCAAAATTTTCGCAGTTCTGATGCTCGAAACGAATAACTAGAACGGCCTAGCGGAAAAGTACGCATACCCTTGTAATCGGGCGAGTTTCTACATTCAGATGCAACAGAAATTTTGCGGATTGATCAATCCGTTCGCGAGATATGGCAGTTTGGAGATAAGTAACGCTTGAGAAACTCTAAATTTTCGCAGTTCTGATGCTCGAAACGAGTAACTAGAACGGCCTAGGGGAGAAGTACGCATACCGTTGTAATCGGGCGAGTTTCTACTTTCAGATGCAACAGAAATTTTGCGGATTGGTCAATCCGTTCGCGAGATATGGCAGTTTGGAGGTAAGAAACGCTTGAGTAACTCAAAATTTTCGCAGTTCTGATGCTCGAAACGAATAACTAGAACGGCCTAGGGAAAAAGTACGCATACCGTTGTAATCGGGCGAGTGTCTTCTTTCAGATGCAACAGAAATTTTGCGGATTGGTCAATCCGTTCGCGAGATATGGCAGTTTGGAGGTAAGAAACGCTTGAGAAACTCAAAATTTTCGCAGTTCTGATGCTCGAAACGAATAACTAGAACCGCCTAGGGGAAAAGTGCGCATTCCGTTGTAATCGGGCGAGTTTCTACTTTGAGATGCAACAGAAATTTTGCGGATTGGTCAATCCGTTCATGAGATATGGCAGTTTGGAGGTAAGAAACGCTTGAGAAACTCAAAATTTTCGCAGTTCTGATGCTCGAAACGAATAACTGGAACGGCCTAGGGGAAAACTACACATATCGTTGTAATCGGGCGAGTTTCTACTTTCAGATGCAACAGAAATTTTGCGGATTGTTCAATCCGTTCGCGAGATATGGCAGTTTGGAGGTAAGAAACGCTTGATAAACTCAAAATTTTCGCAGTTCTGATGCTCGAAACGAATAACTAGAACCGCCTAGGGGAAAAGTGCGCATTCCGTTGTAATCGGGCGAGTTTCTACTTTGAGATGCAACGGAAATTTTGCGGATTGGTCAATCCGTTCATGAGATATGGCAGTTTGGAGGTAAGAAACGCTTGAGAAACTCTAAATTTTCGCAGTTCTGATGCTCGAAACGAATAACTGGAACGGCCTAGGGGAAAACTACACATACCGTTGTAATCGGGCGAGTTTCTACTTTCAGATGCAATAGAAATTTTGCGGATTGGTCTATCCGTTTGCGAGATATGGCAGTTTGGAGGTAAGAAACGCTTGAGAAACTCAAAATTTGCGCAGTTCTGATGCTCGAAACGAATAACTAGAACGGCCTAGGGGAAAACTACACCTACCGTTGTAATCGGGCGAGTTTCTACTTTCAGATGCAACAGAAATTTTGCGGATTGTTCAATCCGTTCGCGAGATATGGCAGTTTGGAGGTAAGAAACGCTTGAGAAACTCAAAATTTTCGCAGTTCTGATGCTCGAAACGAATAACTAGAACCGCCTAGGGGAAAAGTGCGCATACCGTTGTAATCGGGCGAGTGTCTACTTTCAGAAGCAACAGAAATTTTGCGGATTGGTCGATCCGTTCGCGAGATATGGTAGTTTGGAGGTAAGAAACGCTTGAGAAACTCAAAATTTTCGCAGTTCTGATGCTCGACACGAATAAGTAGAACGGCCTAGGGGAAAAGTGCGCATACCGTTGTAATCGGGCGAGTTTCTACTTTCAGATGCAACAGAAATTTTGCCGATTGATCAATCCGTTCGCGAGATATGGCAGTTTGGAGATAAGAAACGCTTGAGAAACTCAAAATTTTCGCAGTTCTGATGCTCGAAACGAGTAACTAGAACGGCCTAGGGGAAAAGTACGCATACCGTTGTAATCGGGCGAGTTTCTACTCTCAGATGCAACAGAAATTTTGCGGATTGGTCAATCCGTTCGCGAGATATGGCAGTTTGGAGGTAAGAAACGCTTGAGAAACTCAAAATTTTCGCAGTTCTGATGCTCGAAACGAATAACTAGAACGGCCTAGGGGAAAAGTACACATACCGTTGTAATCGGGCGAGTTTCTACTTTCAGATGCAATAGAAATTTTGCGGATTGGTCTATCCGTTTGCGAGATATGGCAGTTTGGAAATAAGAAACGCTTCAGAAACTCAAAACTTTCGCAGTTCTGATGCTCGAAACGAGTAACTAGAACGGCATAGGGGAAAAGTACGCATACCGTTGTAATCGGGCGAGTTTCTGCTTTCAGATGCAACAGAAATTTTGCGGATTGGTCAATCCGTTCGCGAGATATGGCAGTTTGGATGTCAGAAACGCTTGAGAAACTCAAAATTTTCGCAGTTCTGATGCTAGAAACGAATAACTAGAACGGCCTAGGGGAAAACTACACCTACCGTTGTAATCGGGCGAGTTTCTACTTTCAGATGCAACAGAAATTTTGCGGATTGTTCAATCCGTTCGCGAGATATGGCAGTTTGGAGGTAAGAAACGCTTGAGAAACTCAAAATTTTCGCAGTTCTGATGCTCGAAACGAATAACTAGAACCGCCTAGGGGAAAAGTGCGCATTCCGTTGTAATCGGGCGAGTTTCTACTTTGAGATGCAACAGAAATTTTGCGGATTGGTCAATCCGTTCATGAGATATGGCAGTTTGGAGGTAAGAAACGCTTGAGAAACTCAAAATTTTCGCAGTTCTGATGCTCGAAACGAATAACTGGAACGGCCTAGGGGAAAACTACACATATCGTTGTAATCGGGCGAGTTTCTACTTTCAGATGCAACAGAAATTTTGCGGATTGGTCTATCCGTTCGCGAAATATGGCAGTTTGGAGGTAAGAAACGCTTGAGAAACTCTAAATTTTCGCAGTTCTGATGCTCGAAACGAATAACTGGAACGGCCTAGGGGAAAACTACACATACCGTTGTAATCGGGCGAGTTTCTACTTTCAGATGCAATAGAAATTTTGCGGATTGGTCTATCCGTTTGCGAGATATGGCAGTTTGGAGGTAAGAAACGCTTGAGAAACTCAAAATTTGCGCAGTTCTGATGCTCGAAACGAATAACTAGAACGGCCTAGGGGAAAACTAAACCTACCGTTGTAATCGGGCGAGTTTCTACTTTCAGATGCAACAGAAATTTTGCGGATTGTTCAATCCGTTCGCGAGATATGGCAGTTTGGAGGTAAGAAACGCTTGATAAACTCAAAATTTTCGCAGTTCTGATGCTCGAAACGAATAACTAGAACCGCCTAGGGGAAAAGTGCGCATTCCGTTGTAATCGGGCGAGTTTCTACTTTGAGATGCAACAGAAATTTTGCGGATTGGTCAATCCGTTCATGAGATATGGCAGTTTGGAGGTAAGAAACGCTTGAGAAACTCTAAATTTTCGCAGTTCTGATGCTCGAAACGAATAACTGGAACGGCCTAGGGGAAAACTACACATACCGTTGTAATCGGGCGAGTTTCTACTTTCAGATGCAATAGAAATTTTGCGGATTGGTCTATCCGTTTGCGAGATATGGCAGTTTGGAGGTAAGAAACGCTTGAGAAACTCAAAATTTGCGCAGTTCTGATGCTCGAAACGAATAACTAGAACGGCCTAGGGGAAAACTACACCTACCGTTGTAATCGGGCGAGTTTCTACTTTCAGATGCAACAGAAATTTTGCGGATTGTTCAATCCGTTCGCGAGATATGGCAGTTTGGAGGTAAGAAACGCTTGAGAAACTCAAAATTTTCGCAGTTCTGATGCTCGAAACGAATAACTAGAACCGCCTAGGGGAAAAGTGCGCATACCTTTGTAATCGGGGGAGTTTCTACTTTCAGATGCAACAGAAATTTTGCGGATTGATCAATCCGTTCGCGAGATATGGCAGTTTGGAGATAAGAAACGCTTGAGAAACTCAAAATTTTCGCAGTTCTGATGCTCGAAACGAATGACTACAACGGCCTAGGGGAGAAGTACGCTTACCGTTGTAATCGGGCGAGTTTCTACTTTCAGAAACTACAGAAATTTTGCGGATTGATCAATCCGTTCGCGAGATATGGCAGTTTGGAGATAAGAAACGCTTGAGAAACTCAAAATTTTCGCAGTTCTGATGCTCGACACGAATAACTAGAACGGCCTAGGGGAAAAGTGCGCATACCGTTGTAATCGGGCGAGTTTCTACTTTCAGATGCAACAGAAATTTTGCGGATTGATCAATCCGTTCGCGTGATATGGCAGTTTGGAGATAAGAAACGCTTGAGAAACTCAAAATTTTCGCAGTTCTGATGCTCGACACGAATAAGTAGAACGGCCTAGGGGAAAAGTGCGCATACCGTTGTAATCGGGCGAGTTTCTACTTTCAGATGCAACAGAAATTTTGCCGATTGATCAATCCGTTCGCGAGATATGTCAGTTTGGAGATAAGAAACGCTTGAGAAACTCAAAATTTTCGCAGTTCTGATGCTCGAAACGAGTAACTAGAACGGCCTAGGGGAAAAGTACGCATACCGTTGTAATCGGGCGAGTTTCTACTTTCAGATGCAACAGAAATTTTATGGATTGGTCAATCCGTTCGCGAGATATGGCAGTTTGGAAATAAGAAACGCTTCAGAAACTCAAAATTTTCGCAGTTCTGATGCTGGAAACGAGTAACTAGAACGGCATAGGGGAAAAGTACGCATACCGTTGTAATCGGGCGAGTTTCTGCTTTCAGATGCAACAGAAATTTTGCGGATTGGTCAATCCGTTCGCGAGATATGGCAGTTTGGATGTCAGAAACGCTTGAGAAACTCAAAATTTTCGCAGTTCTGATGCTAGAAACGAATAACTAGAACGGCCTAGGGGAAAACTACACCTACCGTTGTAATCGGGCGAGTTTCTACTTTCAGATGCAACAGAAATTTTGCGGATTGTTCAATCCGTTTGCGAGATATGGCAGTTTGGAGGTAAGAAACGCTTGAGAAACTCAAAATTTTCGCAGTTCTGATGCTCGAAACGAATAACTAGAACCGCCTAGGGGAAAAGTGCGCATTCCGTTGTAATCGGGCGAGTTTCTACTTTGAGATGCAACAGAAATTTTGCGGATTGGTCAATCCGTTCATGAGATATGGCAGTTTGGAGGTAAGAAACGCTTGAGAAACTCTAAATTTTCGCAGTTCTGATGCTCGAAACGAATAACTAGAACCGCCTAGGGGAAAAGTGCGCACACCTTTGTAATCGGGGGAGTTTCTACTTTCAGATGCAACAGAAATTTTGCGGATTGATCAATCCGTTCGCGAGATATGGCAGTTTGGAGATAAGAAACGCTTGAGAAACTCAAAATTTTCGCAGTTCTGATGCTCGACACGAATAACTAGAACGGCCTAGGGGAAAAGTGCGCATACCGTTGTAATCGGGCGAGTTTCTACTTTCAGAAGCAACAGAAATTTTGCGGATTGATCAATCCGTTCGCGAGATATGGCAGTTTGGAGATAAGAAACGCTTGAGAAACTCAAAATTTTCGCAGTTCTGATGCTCGACACGAATAACTAGAACGGCCTAGGGGAAAAGTGCGCATACCGTTGTAATCGGGCGAGTTTCTACTTTCAGATGCAACAGAAATTTTGCGGATTGATCAATCCGTTCGCGTGATATGGCAGTTTGGAGATAAGAAACGCTTGAGAAACTCAAAATTTTCGCAGTTCTGATGCTCGACACGAATAAGTAGAACGGCCTAGGGGAAAAGTGCGCATACCGTTGTAATCGGGCGAGTTTCTACTTTCAGATGCAACAGAAATTTTGCCGATTGATCAATCCGTTCGCGAGATATGTCAGTTTGGAGATAAGAAACGCTTGAGAAACTCAAAATTTTCGCAGTTCTGATGCTCGAAACGAGTAACTAGAACGTCCTAGGGGAAAAGTACGCATACCGTTGTAATCGGGCGAGTTTCCACTTTCAGATGCAACAGAAATTTTGCGGATTGGTCAATCCGTTCGCGAGATATGGCAGTTTGGAAATAAGAAACGCTTCAGAAACTCAAAATTTTCGCAGTTCTGATGCTCGAAACGAGTAACTAGAACGGCATAGGGGAAAAGTACGCATACCGTTGTAATCGGGCGAGTTTCTGCTTTCAGATGCAACAGAAATTTTGCGGATTGGTCAATCCGTTCGCGAGATATGGCAGTTTGGATGTCAGAAACGCTTGAGAAACTCAAAATTTTCGCAGTTCTGATGCTAGAAACGAATAACTAGAACGGCCTAGGGGAAAACTACACCTACCGTTGTAATCGGGCGAGTTTCTACTTTCAGATGCAACAGAAATTTTGCGGATTGTTCAATCCCTTCGCGAGATATGGCAGTTTGGAGGTAAGAAACGCTTGAGAAACTCAAAATTTTCGCAGTTCTGATGCTCGAAACGAATAACTAGAACCGCCTAGGGGAAAAGTGCGCATTCCATTGTAATCGGGCGAGTTTCTACTTTTAGATGCAACAGAAATTTTGCGGATTGGTTAATCCGTTCATGAGATATGGCAGTTTGGAGGTAAGAAACGCTTGAGAAACTCAAAATTTTCGCAGTTCTGATGCTCGAAACGAATAACTGGAACGGCCTAGGGGAAAACTACACATACCGTTGTAATCGGGCGAGTTTCTACTTTCAGATGCAATAGAAATTTTGCGGATTGGTCTATCCGTTCGCGAAATATGGCAGTTTGGAGGTAAGAAACGCTTGAGAAACTCTAAATTTTCGCAGTTCTGATGCTCGAAACGAATAACTGGAACGGCCTAGGGGAAAACTACACATACCGTTGTAATCGGGCGAGTTTCTACTTTCAGATGCAATAGAAATTTTGCGGATTGGTCTATCCGTTTGCGAGATATGGCAGTTTGGAGGTAAGAAACGCTTGAGAAACTCAAAATTTGCGCAGTTCTGATGCTCGAAACGAATAACTAGAACGGCCTAGGGGAAAACTACACCTACCGTTGTAATCGGGCGAGTTTCTACTTTCAGATGCAACAGAAATTTTGCGGATTGTTCAATCCGTTCGCGAGATATGGCAGTTTGGAGGTAAGAAACGCTTGAGAAACTCAAAATTTTCGCAGTTCTGATGCTCGAAACGGATAACTAGAACCGCCTAGGGGAAAAGTGCGCATACCTTTGTAATCGGGGGAGTTTCTACTTTCAGATGCAACAGAAATTTTGCGGATTGATCAATCCGTTCGCGAGATATGGCAGTTTGGAGATAAGAAACGCTTGAGAAACTCAAAATTTTCGCAGTTCTGATGCTCGAAACGAATAACTAGAACGGCCTAGGGGAAAAGTACGCATACCGTTGTAATCGGGCGAATTTCTACTTTCAGATGCAACAGAAATTTTGCGGATTGGTCTATCCGTTTGCGAGATATGGCAGTTTGGAAATAAGAAACGCTTGAGTAACTCAAAATTTAGCAGTTCTGATGCTCGAAACGAGTAACTAGAACGGCATAGGGGAAAAGTACGCATACCATTGTTATCGGGCGAGTTTCTACTTTCAGATGCAATAGAAATTTTGCGGATTGGTCTATCCGTTCGCGAGATATGGCAGTTTGGAGGTAAGAAACGCTTGAGAAACTCAAAATTTTCGCAGTTCTGATGCTCGAAACGAATAACTAGAACCGCCTAGGGGAAAAGTGCGCATACCTTTGTAATCGGGGGAGTTTCTACCTTTCAGAAGCAACAGAAATTTTGCGGATTGATCAATCCGTTCGCGAGATATGGCAGTTTGGAGACAAGAAACGCTTGTGAAACTCAAAATTTTCGCAGTTCTGATGCTCGAAACGAGTAACTAGAACGGCCTAGGGGAAAAGTACGCATACCGTTGTAATCGGGCTAGTTTCTACTTTCAGATGCAACAGAAATTTTGCGGATTGGTCAATCCGTTCGCGAGATAAGGCAGTTTGGAGGTAAGAAACGCTTGAGAAACTCAAAATTTTCGCAGTTCTGATGCTCGAAACGAATAACTAGAACGGCCTAGGGGAAAAGTAGGCATACCGTTGTAATCGGGCGAATTTCTACTTTCAGATGCAACAGAAATTTTGCGGATTGGTCTATCCGTTCGCGAGATATGGCAGTTTGGAAATAAGAAACGCTTGAGTAACTCAAAATTTAGCAGTTCTGATGCTCGAAACGAGTAACTAGAACGGCATAGGGGAAAAGTACGCATACCATTGTTATCGGGCGAGTTTCTACTTTCAGATGCAATAGAAATTTTGCGGATTGGTCTATCCGTTTGCGAGATATGGCAGTTTGGAGGTAAGAAACGCTTGAGAAACTCAAAATTTGCGCAGTTCTGATGCTCGAAACGAATAACTAGAACGGCCTAGGGGAAAACTACACCTACCGTTGTAATCGGGCGAGTTTCTACTTTCAGATGCAACAGAAATTTTGCGGATTGTTCAATCCGTTCGCGAGATATGGCAGTTTGGAGGTAAGAAACGCTTGAGAAACTCAAAATTTTCGCAGTTCTGATGCTCGAAACGAATAACTAGAACCGCCTAGGGGAAAAGTGCGCATACCTTTGTAATCGGGGGAGTTTCTACTTTCAGATGCAACAGAAATTTTGCGGATTGATCAATCCGTTCGCGAGATATGGCAGTTTGGAGATAAGAAACGCTTGAGAAACTCAAAATTTTCGCAGATCTGATGCTCGAAACGAATGACTACAACGGCCTAGGGGAGAAGTACGCATACCGTTGTAATCGGGCGAGTTTCTACTTTCAGAAGCAACAGAAATTTTGCGGATTTATCAATCCGTTCGCGAGATATGGCAGTTTGGAGATAAGAAACGCTTGAGAAACTCAAAATTATCGCAGTTCTGATGCTCGACACGAATAACTAGAACGGCCTAGGGGAAAAGTGCGCATACCGTTGTAATCGGGCGAGTTTCTACTTTCAGATGCAACAGAAATTTTGTGGATTGGTCAATCCGTTCGTGAGATATGGCAGTTTGGAGGTAAGAGACGCTTGAGTAACTCAAAATTTTCGCAGTTCTGATGCTCGAAACGAATAACTAGAACCGCCTAGGGGAAAAGTGCGCATACCGTTGTAATCGGGCGAGTTTCTACTTTCAGATGCAACAGAAATTATGCGGATTGATCAATCCGTTCGCGAGATATGGCAGTTTGGAGATAAGAAACGCTTGAGAAACTCAAAATTTTCGCAGTTCTGATGCTCGAAACGAATGACTACAACGGCCTAGGGGAGAAGTACGCATACCGTTGTAATCGGGCGAGTTTCTACTTTCAGAAGCAACAGAAATTTTGCGGATTGATCAATCCGTTCGCGAGATATGGCAGTTTGGAGATAAGAAACGCTTGAGAAACTCAAAATTTTCGCAGTTCTGATGCTCGATACGAATAACTAGAACGGCCTAGGGGAAAAGTGCGCATACCGTTGTAATCGGGCGAGTTTCTACTTTCAGATGCAACAGAAATTTTGCGGATTGATCAATCCGTTCGCGTGATATGGCAGTTTGGAGATAAGAAACGCTTGAGAAACTCAAAATTTTCGCAGTTCTGATGCTCGAAACGAGTAACCAGGACGGCCTAGGGGAAGAGTACGCATACCGTTGTAATCGGGCGAGTTTCTACTTTCAGATGCAACAGAAATTTTGCGGATTGATCAATCCGTTCGCGAGATATGGCAGTTTGGAGATAAGAAACGCTTGAGAAACTCAAAATTTTCGCAGTTCTGATGCTCGAAACGAATGACTACAACGGCCTAGGGGAGAAGTACGCACACCGTTGTAATCGGGCGAGTTTCTACTTTCAGAAGCAACAGAAATTTTGCGGATTTATCAATCCGTTCGCGAGATATGGCAGTTTGGAGATAAGAAACGCTTGAGAAACTCAAAATTTTCGCAGATCTGATGCTCGAAACGAATGACTACAACGGCCTAGGGGAGAAGTACGCATACCGTTGTAATCGGGCGAGTTTCTACTTTCAGAAGCAACAGAAATTTTGCGGATTTATCAATCCGTTCGCGAGATATGGCAGTTTGGAGATAAGAAACGCTTGAGAAACTCAAAATTATCGCAGTTCTGATGCTCGACACGAATAACTAGAACGGCCTAGGGGAAAAGTGCGCATACCGTTGTAATCGGGCGAGTTTCTACTTTCAGATGCAACAGAAATTTTGTGGATTGGTCAATCCGTTCGCGAGATATGGCAGTTTGGAGGTAAGAAACGCTTGAGTAACTCAAAATTTTCGCAGTTCTGATGCTCGAAACGAATAACTAGAACCGCCTAGGGGAAAAGTGCGCATACCGTTGTAATCGGGCGAGTTTCTACTTTCAGATGCAACAGAAATTATGCGGATTGATCAATCCGTTCGCGAGATATGGCAGTTTGGAGATAAGAAACGCTTGAGAAACTCAAAATTTTCGCAGTTCTGATGCTCGAAACGAATGACTACAACGGCCTAGGGGAGAAGTACGCATACCGTTGTAATCGGGCGAGTTTCTACTTTCAGAAGCAACAGAAATTTTGCGGATTGATCAATCCGTTCGCGAGATATGGCAGTTTGGAGATAAGAAACGCTTGAGAAACTCAAAATTTTCGCAGTTCTGATGCTCGATACGAATAACTAGAACGGCCTAGGGGAAAAGTGCGCATACCGTTGTAATCGGGCGAGTTTCTACTTTCAGATGCAACAGAAATTTTGCGGATTGATCAATCCGTTCGCGTGATATGGCAGTTTGGAGATAAGAAACGCTTGAGAAACTCAAAATTTTCGCAGTTCTGATGCTCGAAACGAGTAACCAGGACGGCCTAGGGGAAGAGTACGCATACCGTTGTAATCGGGCGAGTTTCTACTTTCAGATGCAACAGAAATTTTGCGGATTGATCAATCCGTTCGCGAGATATGGCAGTTTGGAGATAAGAAACGCTTGAGAAACTCAAAATTTTCGCAGTTCTGATGCTCGAAACGAATGACTACAACGGCCTAGGGGAGAAGTACGCACACCGTTGTAATCGGGCGAGTTTCTACTTTCAGAAGCAACAGAAATTTTGCGGATTTATCAATCCGTTCGCGAGATATGGCAGTTTGGAGATAAGAAACGCTTGAGAAACTCAAAATTTTCGCAGTTCTGATGCTCGACACGAATAACTAGAACGGCCTAGGGGAAAAGTGCGCATACCGTTGTAATCGGGCGAGTTTCTACTTTCAGATGCAACAGAAATTTTGTGGATTGGTCAATCCGTTCGCGAGATATGGCAGTTTGGAGGTAAGAAACGCTTGAGTAACTCAAAATTTTCGCAGTTCTGATGCTCGAAACGAATAACTAGAACGGCCTAGGGGAAAACTACACCCACCGTTGTAATCGGGCGAGTTTCTACTTTCAGATGCAACAGAAATTTTGCGGATTGGCCAATCCGTTCGCGAGATATGGCAGTTTGGAAATAAGAAACGCTTGAGAAACTCAAAATTTTCGCAGTTCTGATGCTCGAAACGAATAACTAGAACCGCCTAGGGGAAAAGTGCGCATACCGTTGTAATCGGGCGAGTTTCTACTTTCAGATGCAACAGAAATTTTGCGGATTGATCAATCCGTTCGCGAGATATGGCAGTTTGGAGATAAGAAACGCTTGAGAAACTCAAAATTTTCGCAGTTCTGATGCTCGAAACGAATGACTACAACGGCCTAGGGGAGAAGTACGCATACCGTTGTAATCGGGCGAGTTTCTACTTTCAGAAGCAACAGAAATTTTGCGGATTGATCAATCCGTTCGCGAGATATGGCAGTTTGGAGATAAGAAACGCTTGAGAAACTCAAAATTTTCGCAGTTCTGATGCTCGACACGAATAACTAGAACGGCCTAGGGGAAAAGTGCGCATACCGTTGTAATCGGGCGAGTTTCTACTTTCAGATGCAACAGAAATTTTGCGGATTGATCAATCCGTTCGCGTGATATGGCAGTTTGGAGATAAGAAACGCTTGAGAAACTCAAAATTTTCGCAGTTCTGATGCTCGAAACGAATAACTAGAACGGCCTAGCGGAAAAGTACGCATACCGTTGTAATCGGGCGAGTTTCTACTTTCAGATGCAACAGAAATTTTGCGGATTGATCAATCCGTTCGCGAGATATGGCAGTTTGGAGATAAGTAACGCTTGAGAAACTCAAAATTTCGCAGTTCTGATGCTCGAAACGAGTAACTAGAACGGCCTAGGGGAAAAGTACGCATACCGTTGTAATCGGGCGAGTTTCTACTTTCAGATGCAACAGAAATTTTGCGGATTGGTCAATCCGTTCGCGAGATATGGCAGTTTGGATGTAAGAAACGCTTGAGAAACTCAAAATTTTCGCAGTTCTGATGCTCGACACGAATAACTAGAACGGCCTAGGGGAAAAGTGCCCATACCGTTGTAATCGGGCGAGTTTCTACTTTCAGATGCAACAGAAATTTTGCGGATTGATCAATCCGTTCGCGTGATATGGCAGTTTGGAGATAAGAAACGCTTGAGAAACTCAAAATTTTCGCAGTTCTGATGCTCGAAACGAATAACTAGAACGGCCTAGCGGAAAAGTACGCATACCGTTGTAATCGGGCGAGTTTCTACTTTCAGATGCAACAGAAATTTTGCGGATTGATCAATCCGTTCGCGAGATATGGCAGTTTGGAGATAAGTAACGCTTGAGAAACTCAAAATTTCGCAGTTCTGATGCTCGAAACGAGTAACTAGAACGGCCTAGGGGAAAAGTACGCATACCGTTGTAATCGGGCGAGTTTCTACTTTCAGATGCAACAGAAATTTTGCGGATTGGTCAATCCGTTCGCGAGATATGGCAGTTTGGAGGTAAGAAACGCTTGAGAAACTCAAAATTTTCGCAGTTCTGATGCTCGAAACGAATAACTAGAACGGCCTAGCGGAAAAGTACGCATACCGTTGTAATCGGGCGAGTTTCTACTTTCAGATGCAACAGAAATTTTGCGGATTGATCAATCCGTTCGCGAGATATGGCAGTTTGGAGATAAGTAACGCTTGAGAAACTCAAAATTTTCGCAGTTCTGATGCTCGAAACGAATAACTAGAACGGCCTAGGGGAAAACTACACCTACCGTTGTAATCGGAAGAGTTTCTACTTTCAGATGCAACAGAAATTTTGCGGATTGGTCAATCCGTTCGCGAGATATGGCAGTTTGGATGTAAGAAACGCTTGAGAAACTCAAAATTTTCGCAGTTCTGATGCTTGAAACGAATAACTAGAACGGCCTAGGGGAAAACTACACCTACCGTTGTAATCGGGCGAGTTTCTACTTTCAGATGCAACAGAAATTTTGCGGATTGGTCAATCCGTTCGCGAGATATGGCAGTTTGGAGGTAAGAAACGCTTGAGAAACTCAAAATTTTCGCAGTTCTGATGCTCGAAACGAATAACCAGAACCGCCTAGGGGAAAAGTGCGCATAGCGTTGTAATCGGGCGAGTTTCTACTTTCAGATGCAACAGAAATTTTGCGGATTGATCAATCCGTTCGCGAGATATGGCAGTTTGGAGATAAGAAACGCTTGAGAAACTCAAAATTTTCGCAGTTTTGATGCTCGAAACGAATGACTACAACGGCCTAGGGGAGAAGTACGCATACCGTTGTAATCGTGCGAGTTTCTACTTTCAGAAGCAACAGAAATTTTGCGGATTGGTCGATCCGTTCGCGAGATATGGTAGTTTGGAGGTAAGAAACGCTTGAGAAACTCAAAATTTTCACAGTTCTGATGCTCGACACCAATAACTAGAACGGCCTAGGGGAAAAGTGCGCATACCGTTGTAATCGGGCGAGTTTCTACTTTCAGATGCAACAGAAATTTTACGGATTGATCAATCCGTTCGCGAGATATGGCAGTATGGAGACAAGAAACGCTTGTGAAACTCAAAATTTTCGCAGTTCTGATGCTCGAAACGAGTAACTAGAACGGCCTAGGGGAAAAGTACGCATACCGTTGTAATCGGGCGAGTTTCTACTTTCAGATGCAACAGAAATTTTGCGGATTGGTCACTCGGTTCGCGAGATAAGGCAGTTTGGAGTTAAGAAACGCTTGAGAAACTCAAAATTTTTGCAGTTCTGATACTCGAAACGAGTAACTAGAACGGCATAGGGGAAAAGTACGCATACCATTGTAATCGGGCGAGTTTCTACTTTCAGATGCAACAGAAATTTTGCGGATTGGTCAATCCGTTCATGAGATATGGCAGTTTGGAGGTAAGAAACGCTTGAGAAACTCTAAATTTTCGCAGTTCTGATGCTCGAAACGAATAACTGGAACTGCCTAGGGGAAAACTACACCTACCGTTGTAATCGGGCGAGTTTCTACTTTCAGATGCAACAGAAATTTTGCGGATTGGTCAATCCGTTCGCGAGATATGGCAGTTTGGAGGTAAGAAACGCTTGAGAAACTCAAAATTTTCGCAGTTCTGATGCTCGAAACGAATAACTAGAACGGCCTAGGGGAAAAGTGCGCATACCGTTGTAATCGGGCGAGTTTCTACTTTCAGATGCAACAGAAATTCTGCGGATTGATCAATCCGTTCGCGAGATATGACAGTTTGGATGTAAGAAACGCTTGAGAAACTCAAAATTTTCGCAGTTCTGATGCTCGAAACGAATAACCAGAACCGCCTAGGGGAAAAGTGCGCATAGCGTTGTAATCGGGCGAGTTTCTACTTTCAGATGCAACAGAAACTTTGCGGATTGATCAATCCGTTCGCGAGATATGGCAGTTTGGAGATAAGAAACGCTTGAGAAACTCTAAATTTTCGCAGTTCTGATGCTCGAAACGAATAACTACAACGGCCTAGGGGAGAAGTACGCATACCGTTGTAATCGTGCGAGTTTCTACTTTCAGAAGCAACAGAAATTTTGCGGATTGGTCGATCCGTTCGCGAGATATGGTAGTTTGGAGGTAAGAAACGCTTGAGAAACTCAAAATTTTCACAGTTCTGATGCTCGACACCAATAACTAGAACGGCCTAGGGGAAAAGTGCGCATACCGTTGTAATCGGGCGAGTTTCTACTTTCAGATGCAACAGAAATTTTGCGGATTGGTCAATCCGTCCGCGAGATATGGCAGTTTGGAGGTAAGAAACGCTTGAGTAACTCAAAATTTTCGCAGTTCTGATGCTCGAAACGAATAACTAGAACGGCCTAGGGGAAAACTACACCCACCGTTGTAATCGGGCGAGTTTCTACTTTCAGATGCAACAGAAATTTTGCGGATTGATCAATCCGTTCGCGAGATATGGCAGTTTGGAGATAAGTAACGCTTGAGAAACTCAAAATTTTCGCAGTTCTGATGCTCGAAACGAGTAACTAGAACGGCCTAGGGGAAAAGTACGCATACCGTTGTAATCGGGCGTGTTTCTACTTTCAGATGCAACAGAAATTTTGCGGATTGGTCAATCCGTTCGCGAGATGTGGCAGTTTGGAGGTAAGAAACGCTTGAGTAACTCAAAATTTTCGCAGTTCTGATGCTCGAAACGAATAACTAGAACGGCCTAGGGGAAAACTACACCCACCGTTGTAATCGGGCGAGTTTCTACTTTCAGATGCTACAGAAATTTTGCGGATTGATCAATCCGTTCGCGAGATATGGCAGTTTGGAGATAAGAAACGCTTGAGAAACTCAAAATTTTCGCAGTTCTGATGCTCGAAACGAATGACTACAACGGCCTAGGGGAGAAGTACGCATACCGTTGTAATCGGGCGAGTTTCTACTTTCAGAAGCAACAGAAATTTTGCGGATTGGTCGATCCGTTCGCGAGATATGGTAGTTTGGAGGTAAGAAACGCTTGAGAAACTCAAAATTTTCGCAGTTCTGATGCTCGACACGAATAAGTAGAACGGCCTAGGGGAAAAGTGCGCATACCGTTGTAATCGGGCGAGTTTCTACTTTCAGATGCAACAGAAATTTTGCCGATTGATCAATCCGTTCGCGAGATATGGCAGTTTGGAGATAAGAAACGCTTGAGAAACTCAAAATTTTCGCAGTTCTGATGCTCGAAACGAGTAACTAGAACGGCCTAGGGGAAAAGTACGCATACCGTTGTAATCGGGCGAGTTTCTACTCTCAGATGCAACAGAAATTTTGCGGATTGGTCAATCCGTTCGCGAGATATGGCAGTTTGGAGGTAAGAAACGCTTGAGAAACTCAAAATTTTCGCAGTTCTGATGCTCGAAACGAATAACTAGAACGGCCTAGGGGAAAAGTACGCATACCGTTGTAATCGGGCGAGTTTCTACTTTCAGATGCAACAGAAATTTTGCGGTTTGGTCAATCCGTCCGCGAGATATGGCAGTTTGGAAATAAGAAACGCTTCAGAAACTCAAAATTTTCGCAGTTCTGATGCTCGAAACGAGTAACTAGGACGGCATAGGGGAAAAGTACGCATACCGTTGTAATCGGGCGAGTTTCTGCTTTCAGATGCAACCGAAATTTTGCGGATTGGTCAATCCGTTCGCGAGATATGGCAGTTTGGATGTAAGAAACGCTTGAGAAACTCAAAATTTTCGCAGTTCTGATGCTCGAAACGAATAACTAGAACCACCTAGGGGAAAAGTGCGCATTCCGTTGTAATCGGGCGAGTTTCTACTTTCAGATGCAACAGAAATTTTGCGGATTGGTCAATCCGTTCATGAGATATGGCAGTTTGGAGGTAAGAAACGCTTGAGCAACTCAGAATTTTCGCAGTTCTGATGCTCGAAACGAATAACTGGAACGGCCTAGGGGAAAACTACACATACCGTTGTAATCGGGCGAGTTTCTACTTTCAGATGCAATAGAAATTTTGCGGATTGGTCTATCCGTTCGCGAAATATGGCAGTTTGGAGATAAGTAACGCTTGAGAAACTCAAAATTTTCGCAGTTCTGATGCTCGAAACGAGTAACTAGAACGGCCTAGGGGAAAAGTACGCATACCGTTGTAATCGGGCGAGTTTCTACTTTCAGATGCAACAGAAATTTTGCGGATTGGTCAATCCGTTCGCGAGATGTGGCAGTTTGGAGGTAAGAAACGCTTGAGTAACTCAAAATTTTCGCAGTTCTGATGCTCGAAACGAATATCTAGAACGGCCTAGGGGAAAACTACACCCACCGTTGTAATCGGGCGAGTTTCTACTTTCAGATGCTACAGAAATTTTGCGGATTGATCAATCCGTTCGCGAGATATGGCAGTTTGGAGATAAGAAACGCTTGAGAAACTCAAAATTTTCGCAGTTCTGATGCTCGAAACGAATGACTACAACGGCCTAGGGGAGAAGTACGCATACCGTTGTAATCGGGCGAGTTTCTACTTTCAGAAGCAACAGAAATTTTGCGGATTGGTCGATCCGTTCGCGAGATATGGTAGTTTGGAGGTAAGAAACGCTTGAGAAACTCAAAATTTTCGCAGTTCTGATGCTCGACACGAATAAGTAGAACGGCCTAGGGGAAAAGTGCGCATACCGTTGTAATCGGGCGAGTTTCTACTTTCAGATGCAACAGAAATTTTGCCGATTGATCAATCCGTTCGCGAGATATGGCAGTTTGGAGATAAGAAACGCTTGAGAAACTCAAAATTTTCGCAGTTCTGATGCTCGAAACGAGTAACTAGAACGGCCTAGGGGAAAAGTACGCATACCGTTGTAATCGGGCGAGTTTCTACTCTCAGATGCAACAGAAATTTTGCGGATTGGTCAATCCGTTCGCGAGATATGGCAGTTTGGAGGTAAGAAACGCTTGAGAAACTCAAAATTTTCGCAGTTCTGATGCTCGAAACGAATAACTAGAACGGCCTAGGGGAAAAGTACGCATACCGTTGTAATCGGGCGAGTTTCTACTTTCAGATGCAACAGAAATTTTGCGGATTGGTCAATCCGTCCGCGAGATATGGCAGTTTGGAAATAAGAAACGCTTCAGAAACTCAAAATTTTCGCAGTTCTGATGCTCGAAACGAGTAACTAGGACGGCATAGGGGAAAAGTACGCATACCGTTGTAATCGGGCGAGTTTCTGCTTTCAGATGCAACCGAAATTTTGCGGATTGGTCAATCCGTTCGCGAGATATGGCAGTTTGGATGTAAGAAACGCTTGAGAAACTCAAAATTTTCGCAGTTCTGATGCTCGAAACGAATAACTAGAACCACCTAGGGGAAAAGTGCGCATTCCGTTGTAATCGGGCGAGTTTCTACTTTCAGATGCAACAGAAATTTTGCGGATTGGTCAATCCGTTCATGAGATATGGCAGTTTGGAGGTAAGAAACGCTTGAGCAACTCAAAATTTTCGCAGTTCTGATGCTCGAAACGAATAACTGGAACGGCCTAGGGGAAAACTACACATACCGTTGTAATCGGGCGAGTTTCTACTTTCAGATGCAATAGAAATTTTGCGGATTGGTCTATCCGTTCGCGAAATATGGCAGCTTGGAGGTAAGAAACGCTTGGGAAACTCTAAATTTTCGCAGTTCTGATTCTCGAAACGAATAACTGGAACGGCCTAGGGGAAAAGCACGCATACCGTTGTAATCGGGCGAGGTTCTGCTTTCAGATGCAATAGAAATTTTGCGGATTGGTCTATCCGTTCGCGAGATATGGCAGTTTGGATGTAAGAAACGCTTGAGAAACTCAAAATTTTCGCAGTTCTGATGCTCGAAACGAATAACTAGAACGGCCTAGGGGAAAACTACACCTACCGTTGTAATCGGGCGAGTTTCTACTTTCAGATGCAACAGAAATTTTGCGGATTGTTCAATCCGTTCGCGAGATATGGCAGTTTGGAGGTAAGAAACGCTTGAGAAACTCAAAATTTTCGCAGTTCTGATGCTCGAAACGAATAACTAGAACCGCCTAGGGGAAAAGAGCGCATACCTTTGTAATCGGGGGAGTTTCTACTTTCAGATGCAACAGAAATTTTGCGGATTGATCAATCCGTTCGCGAGATATGGCAGTTTGGAAATAAGAAACGCTTGAGAAACTCAAAATTTTCGCAGTTCTGATGCTCGAAACGAATGACTACAACGGCCTAGGGGAGAAGTACGCATACCGTTGTAATCGGGCGAGTTTCTACTTTCAGAAGCAACAGAAATTTTGCGGATTGATCAATCCGTTCGCGAGATATGGCAGTTTGGAGATAAGAAACGCTTGAGAAACTCAAAATTTTCGCAGTTCTGATGCTCGACACGAATAACTAGAACGGCCTAGGGGAAAAGTGCGCATACCGTTGTAATCGGGCGAGTTTCTACTTTCAGATGCAACAGAAATTTTGCGGATTGATCAATCCGTTCGCGTGATATGGCAGTTTGGAGATAAGAAACGCTTGAGAAACTCAAAATTTTCGCAGTTCTGATGCTCGAAACGAGTAACTAGAACGGCCTAGGGGAAAAGTACGCATACCGTTGTAATCGGGCGAGTTTCTACTTTCAGATGCAACAGAAATTTTGCGGATTGGTCAATCCGTTCGCGAGATATGGCAGTTTGGAGGTAAGAAACGCTTGAGAAACGCAAAATTTTCGCAGTTCTGATGCTCGAAACGAATAACTAGAACGGCCTAGCGGAAAAGTACGCATACCGTTGTAATCGGGCGAGTTTCTACTTTCAGATGCAACAGAAATTTTGCGGATTGATCAATCCGTTCGCGAGATATGGCAGTTTGGAGATAAGTAACGCTTGAGAAACTCAAAATTTTCGCAGTTCTGATGCTCGAAACGAGTAACTAGAACGGCCTAGGGGAAAAGTACGCATACCGTTGTAATCGGGCGAGTTTCTACTTTCAGATGCAACAGAAATTTTGCGGATTGGTCAATCCGTTCGCGAGATATGGCAGTTTGGAGGTAAGAAACGCTTGAGTAACTCAAAATTTTCGCAGTTCTGATGCTCGAAACGAATAACTAGAACGGCCTAGGGGAAAAGTACGCATACCGTTGTAATCGGGCGAGTTTCTACTTTCAGATGCAACAGAAATTTTGCGGATTGGTCTATCCGTTCGCGAGATATGGCAGTTTGGAAATAAGAAACGCTTGAGAAACTCAAAATTTTCGCAGTTCTGATGCTCGAAACGAGTAACTAGAACGGCATAGGGGAAAAGCACGCATACCGTTGTAATCGGGCGAGGTTCTGCTTTCAGATGCAATAGAAATTTTGCGGATTGGTCTATCCGTTCGCGAGATATGGCAGTTTGGATGTAAGAAACGCTTGAGAAACTCAAAATTTTCGCAGTTCTGATGCTCGAAACGAATAACTAGAACGGCCTAGGGGAAAACTACACCTACCGTTGTAATCGGAAGAGTTTCTACTTTCAGATGCAACAGAAATTTTGCGGATTGGTAAATCCGTTCGCGAGATATGGCAGTTTGGATGTAAGAAACGCTTGAGAAACTCAAAATTTTCGCAGTTCTGATGCTTGAAACGAATAACTAGAACGGCCTAGGGGAAAACTACACCTACCGTTGTAATCGGGCGAGTTTCTACTTTCAGATGCAACAGAAATTTTGCGGATTGGTCAATCCGTTCGCGAGATATGGCAGTTTGGAGGTAAGAAACGCTTGAGAAACTCAAAATTTTCGCAGTTCTGATGCTCGAAACGAATAACCAGAACCGCCTAGGGGAAAAGTGCGCATAGCGTTGTAATCGGGCGAGTTTCTACTTTCAGATGCAACAGAAATTTTGCGGATTGATCAATCCGTTCGCGAGATATGGCAGTTTGGAGATAAGAAACGCTTGAGAAACTCAAAATTTTCGCAGTTCTGATGCTCGAAACGAATGACTACAACGGCCTAGGGGAGAAGTACGCATACCGTTGTAATCGTGCGAGTTTCTACTTTCAGAAGCAACAGAAATTTTGCGGATTGGTCGATCCGTTCGCGAGATATGGTAGTTTGGAGGTAAGAAACGCTTGAGAAACTCAAAATTTTCACAGTTCTGATGCTCGACACCAATAACTAGAACGGCCTAGGGGAAAAGTGCGCATACCGTTGTAATCGGGCGAGTTTCTACTTTCAGATGCAACAGAAATTTTGCGGATTGATCAATCCGTTCGCGAGATATGGCAGTATGGAGACAAGAAACGCTTGTGAAACTCAAAATTTTCGCAGTTCTGATGCTCGAAACGAGTAACTAGAACGGCCTAGGGGAAAAGTACGCATACCGTTGTAATCGGGCGAGTTTCTACTTTCAGATGCAACAGAAATTTTGCGGATTGGTCAATCCGTTCGCGAGATAAGGCAGTTTGGAGTTAAGAAACGCTTGAGAAACAAAAAATTTTCGCAGTTCTGATACTCGAAACGAGTAACTAGAACGGCATAGGGGAAAAGTACGCATACCATTGTAATCGGGCGAGTTTCTACTTTCAGATGCAACAGAAATTTTGCGGATTGGTCAATCCGTTCATGAGATATGGCAGTTTGGAGGTAAGAAACGCTTGAGAAACTCAAAATTTTCGCAGTTCTGATGCTCGAAACGAATAACTGGAACGGCCTAGGGGAAAACTACACCTACGGTTGTAATCGGGCGAGTTTCTACTTTCAGATGCAACAGAAATTTTGCGGATTGGTCTATCCGTTCGCGAGATA
Source organism: Ptiloglossa arizonensis (assembly GCF_051014685.1). Taxonomy (NCBI): domain Eukaryota; kingdom Metazoa; phylum Arthropoda; class Insecta; order Hymenoptera; family Colletidae; genus Ptiloglossa; species Ptiloglossa arizonensis. Next base: position 1,339,369 of record NW_027478462.1, on the reverse strand, counting down.
TGGCAGTTTGGAAATAAGAAACGCTTGAGAAACTCAAAATTTTCGCAGTTCTGATGCTCGAAACGAGTAACTAGAACGGCATAGGGGAAAAGCACGCATACCGTTGTAATCGTGCGAGGTTCTGCTTTCAGATGCAATAGAAATTTTGCGGATTGGTCTATCCGTTCGCGAGATATGGCAGTTTGGATGTAAGAAACGCTTGAGAAACTCAAAATTTTCGCAGTTCTGATGCTCGAAACGAATAACTAGAACGGCCTAGGGGAAAACTACACCTACCGTTGTAATCGGAAGAGTTTCTACTTTCAGATGCAACAGAAATTTTGCGGATTGGTCAATCCGTTCGCGAGATATGGCAGTTTGGAATTAAGAAACGCTTGAGAAACTCAAAATTTTCGCAGTTCTGATACTCGAAACGAGTAACTAGAACGGCATAGGGGAAAAGTACGCATACCATTGTAATCGGGCGAGTTTCTACTTTCAGATGCAACAGAAATTTTGCGGATTGGTCAATCCGTTCATGAGATATGGCAGTTTGGAGGTAAGAAACGCTTGAGAAACTCAAAATTTTCGCAGTTCTGATGCTCGAAACGAATAACTGGAACGGCCTAGGGGAAAACTACACCTACCGTTGTAATCGGGCGAGTTTCTACTTTCAGATGCAACAGAAATTTTGCGGATTGGTCAATCCGTTCGCGAGATATGGCAGTTTGGAGATAAGAAACGCTTGAGAAACTCAAAATTTTCGCAGTTCTGGTGCTCGAAACGAATGACTACAACGGCCTAGGGGAGAAGTACGCATACCGTTGTAATCGGGCGAGTTTCTACTTTCAGAAGCAACAGAAATTTTGCGGATTGGTCGATCCGTTCACGAGATATGGTAGTTTGGAGGTAAGAAACGCTTGAGAAACTCAAAATTTTCGCAGTTCTGATGCTCGACACGAATAAGTAGAACGGCCTAGGGGAAAAGTGCGCATACCGTTGTAATCGGGCGAGTTTCTACTATCAGATGCAACAGAAATTTTGCCGATTGATCAATCCGTTCGCGAGATATGGCAGTTTGGAGATAAGAAACGCTTGAGAAACTCAAAATTTTCGCATTTCTGATGCTCGAAACGAGTAACTAGAACGGCCTAGGGGAAAAGTACGCATACCGTTGTAATCGGGCGAGTTTCTACTCTCAGATGCAACAGAAATTTTGCGGATTGGTCAATCCGTTCGCGAGATATGGCAGTTTGGAGGTAAGAAACGCTTGAGAAACTCAAAATTTTCGTAGTTCTGATGCTCGAAACGAATAACTAGAACGGCCTAGGGGAAAAGTACGCATACCGTTGTAATCGGGCGAGTTTCTACTTTCAGATGCAACAGAAATTTTGCGGATTGGTCAATCCGTCCGCGAGATATGGCAGTTTGGAATAAGAAACGCTTCAGAAACTCAAAATTTTCGCAGTTCTGATGCTCGAAACGAGTAACTAGGACGGCATAGGGGAAAAGTACGCATACCGTTGTAATCGGGCGAGTTTCTGCTTTCAGATGCAACCGAAATTTTGCGGATTGGTCAATCCGTTCGCGAGATATGGCAGTTTGGATGTAAGAAACGCTTGAGAAACTCAAAATTTTCGCAGTTCTGATGCTCGAAACGAATAACTAGAACCGCCTAGGGGAAAAGTGCGCATTCCGTTGTAATCGGGCGAGTTTCTACTTTCAGATGCAACAGAAATTTTGCGGATTGGTCAATCCGTTCATGAGATATGGCAGTTTGGAGGTAAGAAACGCTTGAGCAACTCAAAATTTTCGCAGTTCTGATGCTCGAAACGAATAACTGGAACGGCCTAGGGGAAAACTACACATACCGTTGTAATCGGGCGAGTTTCTACTTTCAGATGCAATAGAAATTTTGCGGATTGGTCTATCCGTTCGCGAAATATGGCAGCTTGGAGGTAAGAAATGCTTGGGAAACTCTAAATTTTCGCAGTTCTGATTCTCGAAACGAATAACTGGAACGGCCTAGGGGAAAACTACACATACCGTTGTAATCGGGCGAGTTTCTACTTTCAGATGCAATAGAAATTTTGCGGATTGGTCTATCCGTTTGCGAGATATGGCAGTTTGGAGGTAAGAAACGCTTGAGAAACTCAAAATTTGCGCAGTTCTGATGCTCGCAACGAATAACTAGAACGGCCTAGGGGAAAACTACACCTACCGTTGTAATCGGGCGAGTTTCTACTTTCAGATGCAACAGAAATTTTGCGGATTGTTCAATCCGTTCGCGAGATATGGCAGTTTGGAGGTAAGAAACGCTTGAGAAACTCAAAATTTTCGCAGTTCTGATGCTCGACACGGATAACTAAAACGGCCTAGGGGAAAAGTGCGCATACCGTTGTAATCGGGCGAGTTTCTACTTTCAGATGCAACAGAAATTTTGCGGATTGGTCAATCCGTTCGCGAGATATGGCAGTTTGGAGATAAGAAACGCTTGAGAAACTCAAAATTTTCGCAGTTCTGATGCTCGAAACGAATGACTACAACGGCCTAGGGGAGAAGTACGCATACCGTTGTAATCGGGCGAGTTTCTACTTTCAGAAGCAACAGAAATTTTGCGGATTGGTCGATCCGTTCGCGAGATATGGTAGTTTGGAGGTAAGAAACGCTTGAGAAACTCAAAATTTTCGCAGTTCTGATGCTCGACACGAATAAGTAGAACGGCCTAGGGGAAAAGTGCGCATACCGTTGTAATCGGGCGAGTTTCTACTATCAGATGCAACAGAAATTTTGCCGATTGATCAATCCGTTCGCGAGATATGGCAGTTTGGAGATAAGAAACGCTTGAGAAACTCAAAATTTTCGCAGTTCTGATGCTCGAAACGAGTAACTAGAACGGCCTAGGGGAAAAGTACGCATACCGTTGTAATCGGGCGAGTTTCTACTCTCAGATGCAACAGAAATTTTGCGGATTGGTCAATCCGTTCGCGAGATATGGCAGTTTGGAGGTAAGAAACGCTTGAGAAACTCAAAATTTTCGCAGTTCTGATGCTCGAAACGAATAACTAGAACGGCCTAGGGGAAAAGTACGCATACCGTTGTAATCGGGCGAGTTTCTACTTTCAGATGCAACAGAAATTTTGCGGATTGGTCAATCCGTCCGCGAGATATGGCAGTTTGGAAATAAGAAACGCTTCAGAAACTCAAAATTTTCGCAGTTCTGATGCTCGAAACGAGTAACTAGGACGGCATAGGGGAAAAGTACGCATACCGTTGTAATCGGGCGAGTTTCTGCTTTCAGATGCAACCGAAATTTTGCGGATTGGTCAATCCGTTCGCGAGATATGGCAGTTTGGATGTAAGAAACGCTTGAGAAACTCAAAATTTTCGCAGTTCTGATGCTCGAAACGAATAACTAGAACCGCCTAGGGGAAAAGTGCGCATTCCGCTGTAATCGGGCGAGTTTCTACTTTCAGATGCAACAGAAATTTTGCGGATTGGTCAATCCGTTCATGAGATATGGCAGTTTGGAGGTAAGAAACGCTTGAGAAACTCAAAATTTTCGCAGTTCTGATGCTCGAAACGAATAACTAGAACGGCCTAGGGGAAAAGTACGCATACCGTTGTAATCGGGCGAGTTTCTACTTTCAGATGCAACAGAAATTTTGCGGATTGGTCAATCCGTCCGCGAGATATGGCAGTTTGGAAATAAGAAACGCTTCAGAAACTCAAAATTTTCGCAGTTCTGATGCTCCAAACGAGTAACTAGGACGGCATAGGGGAAAAGTACGCATACCGTTGTAATCGGGCGAGTTTCTGCTTTCAGATGCAACCGAAATTTTGCGGATTGGTCAATCCGTTCGCGAGATATGGCAGTTTGGATGTAAGAAACGCTTGAGAAACTCAAAATTTTCGCAGTTCTGATGCTCGAAACGAATAACTAGAACCGCCTAGGGGAAAAGTGCGCATTCCGCTGTAATCGGGCGAGTTTCTACTTTCAGATGCAACAGAAATTTTGCGGATTGGTCAATCCGTTCATGAGATATGGCAGTTTGGAGGTAAGAAACGCTTGAGCAACTCAAAATTTTCGCAGTTCTGATGCTCGAAACGAATAACTGGAACGGCCTAGGGGAAAACTACACATACCGTTGTAATCGGGCGAGTTTCTACTTTCAGATGCAATAGAAATTTTGCGGATTGGTCTATCCGTTCGCGAGATATGGCAGTTTGGAGATAAGAAACGCTTGAGAAACTCAAAATTTTCGCAGTTCTGATGCTCGAAACGAGTAACTAGAACGGCCTAGGGGAAAAGTACGCATACCGGTGTAATCGGGCGAGTTTCTACTCTCAGATGCAACAGAAATTTTGCGGATTGGTCAATCCGTTCGCGAGATATGGCAGTTTGGAGGTAAGAAACGCTTGAGAAACTCAAAATTTTCGCAGTTCTGATGCTCGAAACGAATAACTAGAACGGCCTAGGGGAAAAGTACGCATACCGTTGTAATCGGGCGAGTTTCTACTTTCAGATGCAACAGAAATTTTGCGGATTGGTCAATCCGTCCGCGAGATATGGCAGTTTGGAAATAAGAAACGCTTCAGAAACTCAAAATTTTCGCAGTTCTGATGCTCGAAACGAGTAACTAGGACGGCATAGGGGAGAAGTACGCATACCGTTGTAATCGGGCGAGTTTCTGCTTTCAGATGCAACCGAAATTTTGCGGATTGGTCAATCCGTTCGCGAGATATGGCAGTTTGGATGTAAGAAACGCTTGAGAAACTCAAAATTTTCGCAGTTCTGATGCTCGAAACGAATAACTAGAACCGCCTAGGGGAAAAGTGCGCATTCCGTTGTAATCGGGCGAGTTTCTACTTTCAGATGCAACAGAAATTTTGCGGATTGGTCAATCCGTTCATGAGATATGGCAGTTTGGAGGTAAGAAACGCTTGAGCAACTCAAAATTTTCGCAGTTCTGATGCTCGAAACGAATAACTGGAACGGCCTAGGGGAAAACTACACATACCGTTGTAATCGGGCGAGTTTCTACTTTCAGATGCAATAGAAATTTTGCGGATTGGTCTATCCGTTCGCGAAATATGGCAGCTTGGAGGTAAGAAACGCTTGGGAAACTCTAAATTTTCGCAGTTCTGATTCTCGAAACGAATAACTGGAACGGCCTAGGGGAAAACTACACATACCGTTGTAATCGGGCGAGTTTCTACTTTCAGATGCAATAGAAATTTTGCGGATTGGTCTATCCGTTTGCGAGATATGGCAGTTTGGAGGTAAGAAACGCTTGAGAAACTCAAAATTTGCGCAGTTCTGATGCTCGCAACGAATAACTAGAACGGCCTAGGGGAAAACTACACCTACCGTTGTAATCGGGCGAGTTTCTACTTTCAGATGCAACAGAAATTTTGCGGATTGTTCAATCCGTTCGCGAGATATGGCAGTTTGGAGGTAAGAAACGCTTGAGAAACTCAAAATTTTCGCAGTTCTGATGCTCGACACGAATAACTAGAACGGCCTAGGGGAAAAGTACGCATACCGTTGTAATCGGGCGAGTTTCTACTTTCAGATGCAACAGAAATTTTGCGGATTGGTCATTCCGTTCGCGAGATATGGCAGTTTGGAGGTAAGAAACGCTTGAGTAACTCAAAATTTTCGCAGTTCTGATGCTCGAAACGAATAACTAGAACGGCCTAGGGGAAAAGTACGCATACCGTTGTAATCGGGCGAGTTTCTACTTTCAGATGCAACAGAAATTTTGCGGATTGGTCTATCCGTTCGCGAGATATGGCAGTTTGGAAATAAGAAACGCTTGAGAAACTCAAAATTTTCGCAGTTCTGATGCTCGAAACGAGTAACTAGAACGGCATAGGGGAAAAGCACGCATACCGTTGTAATCGGGCGAGGTTCTGCTTTCAGATGCAATAGAAATTTTGCGGATTGGTCTATCCGTTCGCGAGATATGGCAGTTTGGATGTAAGAAACGCTTGAGAAACTCAAAATTTTCGCAGTTCTGATGCTCGAAACGAATAACTAGAACGGCCTAGGGGAAAACTACACCTACCGTTGTAATCGGAAGAGTTTCTACTTTCAGATGCAACAGAAATTTTGCGGATTGGTCAATCCGTTCGCGAGATATGGAAGTTTGGATGTAAGAAACGCTTGAGAAACTCAAAATTTTCGCAGTTCTGATGCTTGAAACGAATAACTAGAACGTCCTAGGGGAAAACTACACCTACCGTTGTAATCGGGCGAGTTTCTACTTTCAGATGCAACAGAAATTTTGCGGATTGGTCAATCCGTTCGCGAGATATGGCAGTTTGGAGGTAAGAAACGCTTGAGAAACTCAAAATTTTCGCAGTTCTGATGCTCGAAACGAGTAACTAGAACGGCCTAGGGGAAAAGTACGCATACCGTTGTAATCGGGCGAATTTCTACTTTCAGATGCAACAGAAATTTTGCGGATTGGTCTATCCGTTCGCGAGATATGGCAGTTTGGAAATAAGAAACGCTTGAGTAACTCAAAATTTTCGCAGTTCTGATGCTCGAAACGAGTAACTAGAACGGCATAGGGGAAAAGTACGCATACCATTGTAATCGGGCGAGTTTCTACTTTCAGATGCAACAGAAATTTTGCGGATTGGTCAATCCGTTCGCGAGATATGGCTGTTTGGAGGTAAGAAACGCTTGAGAAACTCAAAATTTTCGCAGTTCTGATGCTCCAAACGAATAACTAGAACCGCCTAGTGGAAAAATGCGCATACCGTTGTAATCGGGCGAGTTTCTACTTTCAGAAGCAACAGAAATTTTGCGGATTGGTCAATCCGTTCGCGAGATATGGCAGTTTGGAGGTAAGAAACGCTTGAGAAACTCAAAATTTTCGCAGTTCTGATGCTCGAAACGAATAACTAGAACCGCCTAGTGGAAAAGTGCGCATACCGTTGTAATCGGGCGAGTTTCTACTTTCAGAAGCAACAGAAATTTTGCGGATTGATCAATCCGTTCGCGAGATATGGCAGTTTGGAAATAAGAAACGCTTGAGAAACTCAAAATTTTCGCAGTTCTGATACTCGAAACGAGTAACTAGAACGGCATAGGGGAAAAGTACGCATACCGTTGTAATCGGGCGAGTTTCTGCTTTCAGATGCAACAGAAATTTTGCGGATTGGTCAATCCGTTCGCGAGATATGGCAGTTTGGATGTAAGAAACGCTTGAGAAACTCAAAATTTTCGCAGTTCTGATGCTCGAAACGAATAACTGGAACGGCCTAGGGGAAAACTACACATACCGCTGTAATCGGGCGAGTTTCTACATTCAGATGCAATAGAAATTTTGCGGATTGGTCTATCCGTTCGCGAGATATGGCAGTTTGGAGGTAAGAAACGCTTGAGAAACTCAAAATTTTCGCAGTTCTGATACTCGATACGAATAACTAGAACGGCCTAGGGGAAAACTACACCTACCGTTGTAATCGGGCGAGCTTCTACTTTCAGATGCAACAGAAATTTTGCGGATTGGTCAATCCGTTCGCGAGATATGGCAGTTTGGATGTAAGAAACGCTTGAGAAACTCAAAATTTTCGCAGTTCTGATGCTCGAAACGAATAACTAGAACCGCCTAGGGGAAAAGTGCGCATACCGTTCTAATCGGGCGAGTTTCTACTTTCAGATGCAACAGAAATTTTGCGGATTGATCAATCCGTTCGCGAGATATGGCAGTTTGGAGATAAGAAACGCTTGAGAACCTCAAAATTTTCGAAGTTCTGATGCTGGAAACGAATGACTACAACGGCCTAGGGGAAAACTACACATACCGTTGTAATCGGGCGAGTTTCTACTTTCAGATGCAATAGAAATTTTGCGGATTGGTCTATCCGTTCGCGAGATATGGCAGTTTGGAGATAAGAAACGCTTGAGAAACTCAAAATTTTCGCAGTTCTGATGCTCGAAACGAGTAACTAGATCGGCCTAGGGGAAAAGTACGCATACCGGTGTAATCGGGCGAGTTTCTACTCTCAGATGCAACAGAAATTTTGCGGATTGGTCAATCCGTTCGCGAGATATGGCAGTTTGGAGGTAAGAAACGCTTGAGAAACTCAAAATTTTCGCAGTTCTGATGCTCGAAACGAATAACTAGAACGGCCTAGGGGAAAAGTACGCATACCGTTGTAATCGGGCGAGTTTCTACTTTCAGATGCAACAGAAATTTTGCGGATTGGTCAATCCGTCCGCGAGATATGGCAGTTTGGAAATAAGAAACGCTTCAGAAACTCAAAATTTTCGCAGTTCTGATGCTCGAAACGAGTAACTAGGACGGCATAGGGGAAAAGTACGCATACCGTTGTAATCGGGCGAGTTTCTGCTTTCAGATGCAACCGAAATTTTGCGGATTGGTCAATCCGTTCGCGAGATATGGCAGTTTGGATGTAAGAAACGCTTGAGAAACTCAAAATTTTCGCAGTTCTGATGCTCGAAACGAATAACTAGAACCGCCTAGGGGAAAAGTGCGCATTCCGTTGTAATCGGGCGAGTTTCTACTTTCAGATGCAACAGAAATTTTGCGGATTGGTCAATCCGTTCATGAGATATGGCAGTTTGGAGGTAAGAAACGCTTGAGCAACTCAAAATTTTCGCAGTTCTGATGCTCGAAACGAATAACTGGAACGGCCTAGGGGAAAACTACACATACCGTTGTAATCGGGCGAGTTTCTACTTTCAGATGCAATAGAAATTTTGCGGATTGGTCTATCCGTTCGCGAAATATGGCAGCTTGGAGGTAAGAAACGCTTGGGAAACTCTAAATTTTCGCAGTTCTGATTCTCGAAACGAATAACTGGAACGGCCTAGGGGAAAACTACACATACCGTTGTAATCGGGCGAGTTTCTACTTTCAGATGCAATAGAAATTTTGCGGATTGGTCTATCCGTTTGCGAGATATGGCAGCTTGGAGGTAAGAAACGCTTGAGAAACTCAAAATTTGCGCAGTTCTGATGCTCGCAACGAATAACTAGAACGGCCTAGGGGAAAACTACACCTACCGTTGTAATCGGGCGAGTTTCTACTTTCAGATGCAACAGAAATTTTGCGGATTGTTCAATCCGTTCGCGAGATATGGCAGTTTGGAGGTAAGAAACGCTTGAGAAACTCAAAATTTTCGCAGTTCTGATGCTCGACACGAATAACTAGAACGGCCTAGGGGAAAAGTACGCATACCGTTGTAATCGGGCGAGTTTCTACTTTCAGATGCAACAGAAATTTTGCGGATTGGTCAATCCGTTCGCGAGATATGGCAGTTTGGAGGTAAGAAACGCTTGAGTAACTCAAAATTTTCGCAGTTCTGATGCTCGAAACGAATAACTAGAACGGCCTAGGGGAAAAGTACGCATACCGTTGTAATCGGGCGAGTTTCTACTTTCAGATGCAACAGAAATTTTGCGGATTGGTCTATCCGTTCGCGAGATATGGCAGTTTGGAAATAAGAAACGCTTGAGAAACTCAAAATTTTCGCAGTTCTGATGCTCGAAACGAGTAACTAGAACGGCATAGGGGAAAAGCACGCATACCGTTGTAATCGGGCGAGGTTCTGCTTTCAGATGCAATAGAAATTTTGCGGATTGGTCTATCCGTTCGCGAGATATGGCAGTTTGGATGTAAGAAACGCTTGAGAAACTCAAAATTTTCGCAGTTCTGATGCTCGAAACGAATAACTAGAACGGCCTAGGGGAAAACTACACCTACCGTTGTAATCGGAAGAGTTTCTACTTTCAGATGCAACAGAAATTTTGCGGATTGGTCAATCCGTTCGCGAGATATGGCAGTTTGGATGTAAGAAACGCTTGAGAAACTCAAAATTTTCGCAGTTCTGATGCTTGAAACGAATAACTAGAACGTCCTAGGGGAAAACTACACCTACCGTTGTAATCGGGCGAGTTTCTACTTTCAGATGCAACAGAAATTTTGCGGATTGGTCAATCCGTTCGCGAGATATGGCAGTTTGGAGGTAAGAAACGCTTGAGAAACTCAAAATTTTCGCAGTTCTGATGCTCGAAACGAGTAACTAGAACGGCCTAGGGGAAAAGTACGCATACCGTTGTAATCGGGCGAATTTCTACTTTCAGATGCAACAGAAATTTTGCGGATTGGTCTATCCGTTCGCGAGATATGGCAGTTTGGAAATAAGAAACGCTTGAGTAACTCAAAATTTTCGCAGTTCTGATGCTCGAAACGAGTAACTAGAACGGCATAGGGGAAAAGTACGCATACCATTGTAATCGGGCGAGTTTCTACTTTCAGATGCAACAGAAATTTTGCGGATTGGTCAATCCGTTCGCGAGATATGGCTGTTTGGAGGTAAGAAACGCTTGAGAAACTCAAAATTTTCGCAGTTCTGATGCTCCAAACGAATAACTAGAACCGCCTAGTGGAAAAATGCGCATACCGTTGTAATCGGGCGAGTTTCTACTTTCAGAAGCAACAGAAATTTTGCGGATTGGTCAATCCGTTCGCGAGATATGGCAGTTTGGAGGTAAGAAACGCTTGAGAAACTCAAAATTTTCGCAGTTCTGATGCTCGAAACGAATAACTAGAACCGCCTAGTGGAAAAGTGCGCATACCGTTGTAATCGGGCGAGTTTCTACTTTCAGAAGCAACAGAAATTTTGCGGATTGATCAATCCGTTCGCGAGATATGGCAGTTTGGAAATAAGAAACGCTTGAGAAACTCAAAATTTTCGCAGTTCTGATACTCGAAACGAGTAGCTAGAACGGCATAGGGGAAAAGTACGCATACCGTTGTAATCGGGCGAGTTTCTGCTTTCAGATGCAACAGAAATTTTGCGGATTGGTCAATCCGTTCGCGAGATATGGCAGTTTGGATGTAAGAAACGCTTGAGAAACTCAAAATTTTCGCAGTTCTGATGCTCGAAACGAATAACTGGAACGGCCTAGGGGAAAACTACACATACCGCTGTAATCGGGCGAGTTTCTACATTCAGATGCAATAGAAATTTTGCGGATTGGTCTATCCGTTCGCGAGATATGGCAGTTTGGAGGTAAGAAACGCTTGAGAAACTCAAAATTTTCGCAGTTCTGATACTCGATACGAATAACTAGAACGGCCTAGGGGAAAAGTACGCATACCGTTGTAATCGGGCGAGCTTCTACTTTCAGATGCAACAGAAATTTTGCGGATTGGTCAATCCGTTCGCGAGATATGGCAGTTTGGATGTAAGAAACGCTTGAGAAACTCAAAATTTTCGCAGTTCTGATGCTCGAAACGAATAACTAGAACCGCCTAGGGGAAAAGTGCGCATACCGTTCTAATCGGGCGAGTTTCTACTTTCAGATGCAACAGAAATTTTGCGGATTGATCAATCCGTTCGCGAGATATGGCAGTTTGGAGATAAGAAACGCTTGAGAAACTCAAAATTTTCGAAGTTCTGATGCTGGAAACGAATGACTACAACGGCCTAGGGGAGAAGTACGCATACCGTTGTAATCGGGCGAGTTTCTACTTTCAGAAGCAACAGAAATTTTGCGGATTGGTCGATCCGTTCGCGAGATATGGTAGTTTGGAGGTAAGAAACGCTTGAGAACCTCAAAATTTTCGCAGTTCTGATGCTCGAAACGAGTAACTAGAACGGCCTAGGGGAAAAGTACGCATACCGTTGTAATCGGGCGAGTTTCTACTTTCAGATACAACAGAAATTTTGCGGATTGGTCAATCCGTTCGCGAGATATGGCAGTTTGGAGGTAAGAAACGCTTGAGAAACTCAAAATTTTCGCAGTTCTGATGCTCGAAACGAATAACTAGAACGGCCTAGGGGAAAAGTACGCATACCGTTGTAATCGGGCGAGTTTCTACTTTCAGATGCAACAGAAATGTTGCGGATTGGTCAATCCGTTCGCGAGATATGGCCGTTTGGAAATAAGAAACGCTTGAGAAACTCAAAAATTTCGCAGTTCTGATGCTCGAAACGAATGACTACAACGGCCTAGGGGAGAAGTACGCATACCGTTGTAATCGGGCGAGTTTCTACTTTCAGAAGCAACAGAAATTTTGCGGATTGATCAATCCGTTCGCGAGATATGGCAGTATGGAGACAAGAAACGCTTGTGAAACTCAAAATTTTCGCAGTTCTGATGCTCGAAACGAGTAACTAGAACGGCCTAGGGGAAAAGTACGCATACCGTTGTAATCGGGCTAGTTTCTACTTTCAGATGCAACAGAAATTTCGCGGATTGGTCAATCCGTTCGCGAGATATGGCAGTTTGGAGGTAAGAAACGCTTGAGAAACTCAAAATTTTCGCAGTTCTGATGCTCGAAACGAATAACTAGAACGGCCTAGGGGAAAAGTACGCATACCGTTGTAATCGGGCGAGTTTCTACTTTCAGATGCAACAGAAATGTTGCGGATTGGTCAATCCGTTCGCGAGATATGGCCGTTTGGAAATAAGAAACGCTTGAGAAACTCAAAAATTTCGCAGTTCTGATGCTCGAAACGAATGACTACAACGGCCTAGGGGAGAAGTACGCATACCGTTGTAATCGGGCGAGTTTCTACTTTCAGAAGCAACAGAAATTTTGCGGATTGATCAATCCGTTCGCGAGATATGGCAGTATGGAGACAAGAAACGCTTGTGAAACTCAAAATTTTCGCAGTTCTGATGCTCGAAACGAGTAACTAGAACGGCCTAGGGGAAAAGTACGCATACCGTTGTAATCGGGCTAGTTTCTACTTTCAGATGCAACAGAAATTTCGCGGATTGGTCAATCCGTTCGCGAGATAAGGCAGTTTGGAGGTAAGAAACGCTTGAGAAACTCAAAATTTTCGCAGTTCTGATGCTCGAAACGAATAACAAGAACGGCCTAGGGGAAAAGTACGCATACCGTTGTAATCGGGCGAATTTCTACTTTCAGATGCAACAGAAATTTTGCGGATTGGTCTATCCGTTCGCGAGATATGGCAGTTTGGAAATAAGAAACGCTTGAGTAACTCAAAATTTAGCAGTTCTGATGCTCGAAACGAGTAACTAGAACGGCATAGGGGAAAAGTACGCATACCATTGTTATCGGGCGAGTTTCTACTTTCAGATGCAACAGAAATTTTGCGGATTGGTCAATCCGTTCATGAGATATGGCAGTTTGGAGGTAAGAAACGCTTGAGAAACTCAAAATTTTCGCAGTTCTGATGCTCGAAACGAATAACTGGAACGGCCTAGGGGAAAACTACACCTACCGTTGTAATCGGGCGAGTTTCTACTTTCAGATGCAACAGAAATTTTGCGGATTGCTCAATCCGTTCGCGAGATATGGCAGTTTGGAGGTAAGAAACGCTTGAGAAACTCAAAATTTTCGCAGTTCTGATGCTCGAAACGAATAACTAGAACGGCCTAGGGGAAAAGTGCGCATACCGTTCTAATCGGGCGAGTTTCTACTTTCAGATGCAACAGAAATTTTGCGGATTGATCAATCCGTTCGCGAGATATGGCAGTTTGGAGATAAGAAACGCTTGAGAAACTCAAAATTTTCGCAGTTCTGATGCTCGAAACGAATGACTACAACGGCCTAGGGGAGAAGTACGCATACCGTTGTAAGCGGGCGAGTTTCTACTTTCAGAAGCAACAGAAATTTTGCGGATTGGTCGATCCGTTCGCGAGATATGGTAGTTTGGAGGTAAGAAACGCTTGAGAACCTCAAAATTTTCGCAGTTCTGATGCTCGAAACGAGTAACTAGAACGGCCTAGGGGAAAAGTACGCATACCGTAGTAATCGGGCGAGTTTCTACTTTCAGATGCAACAGAAATTTTGCGGATTGGTCCATCCGTTCGCGAGATATGGCAGTTTGGAAATAAGAAACGCTTGAGAAACTCAAAATTTTCGCAGTTCTGATACTCGAAACGAGTAACTAGAACGGCATAGGGGAAAAGTACGCATACCGTTGTAATCGGGCGAGTTTCTACTTTCAGAAGCAACAGAAATTTTGCGGATTGATCAATCCGTTCGCGAGATATGGCAGTTTGGAAATAAGAAACGCTTGAGAAACTCAAAATTTTCGCAGTTCTGATACTCGAAACGAGTAACTAGAACGGCATAGGGGAAAAGTACGCATACCGTTGTAATCGGGCGAGTTTCTGCTTTCAGATGCAACAGAAATTTTGCGGATTGGTCAATCCGTTCGCGAGATATGGCAGTTTGGATGTAAGAAACGCTTGAGAAACTCAAAATTTTCGCAGTTCTGATGCTCGAAACGAATAACTGGAACGGCCTAGGGGAAAACTACGCATACCGCTGTAATCGGGCGAGTTTCTACATTCAGATGCAATAGAAATTTTGCGGATTGGTCTATCCGTTCGCGAGATATGGCAGTTTGGAGGTAAGAAACGCTTGAGAAACTCAAAATTTTCGCAGTTCTGATGCTTGATACGAATAACTAGAACGGCCTAGGGGAAAACTACACCTACCGTTGTAATCGGGCGAGTTTCTACTTTCAGATGCAACAGAAATTTTGCGGATTGGTTAATCCGTTCGCGAGATATGGCAGTTTGGATGTAAGAAACGCTTGAGAAACTCAAAATTTTCGCAGTTCTGATGCTCGAAACGAATAACTAGAACCGCCTAGGGGAAAAGTGCGCATACCGTTCTAATCGGGCGAGTTTCTACTTTCAGATGCAACAGAAATTTTGCGGATTGGTCAATCCGTTCGCGAGATATGGCAGTTTGGAGATAAGAAACGCTTGAGAAACTCAAAATTTTCGCAGTTCTGATGCTCGAAACGAATGACTACAACGGCCTAGGGGAGAAGTACGCATACCGTTGTAATCGGGCGAGTTTCTACTTTCAGAAGCAACAGAAATTTTGCGGATTGGTCGATCCGTTCGCGAGATATGGTAGTTTGGAGGTAAGAAACGCTTGAGAACCTCAAAATTTTCGCAGTTCTGATGCTCGAAACGAGTAACTAGAACGGCCTAGGGGAAAAGTACGCATACTGTTGTAATCGGGCGAGTTTCTACTTTCAGATGCAACAGAAATTTTGCGGATTGGTCAATCCGTTCGCGAGATATGGCAGTTTGGAGGTAAGAAACGCTTGAGAAACTCGAAATTTTCGCAGTTCTGATGCTCGAAACGAATAACTAGAACGGCCTAGGGGAAAAGTACGCATACCGTTGTAATCGGGCGAGTTTCTACTTTCAGATGCAACAGAAATTTTGCGGATTGGTCAATCCGTTCGCGAGATATGGCAGTTTGGAAATAAGAAACGCTTGAGAAACTCAAAAATTTCGCAGTTCTGATGCTCGAAACGAATGACTACAACGGCCTAGGGGAGAAGTACGCATACCGTTGTAATCGGGCGAGTTTCTACTTTCAGAAGCAACAGAAATTTTGCGGATTGGTGAATCCGTTCGCGAGATATGGTAGTTTGGAGGTAAGAAACGCTTGAGAAACTCAAAATTTTCGCAGTTCTGATGCTCGAAACGAATAACTAGAACGGCCTAGGGGAAAAGTGCGCATACCGTTGTAATCGGGCGAGTTTCTACTTTCAGATGCAACAGAAATTCTGCGGATTGATCAATCCGTTCGCGGGATATGGCAGTTTGGAGATAAGAAACGCTTGAGAAACTCAAAATTTTCGCAGTTCTGATGCTCGAAACGAATGACTACAGCGGCCTAGGGGAGAAGTACGCATACCGTTGTAATCGGGCGAGTTTCTACTTTCAGAAGCAACAGAAATTTTGCGGATTGGTGAATCCGTTCGCGAGATATGGTAGTTTGGAGGTAAGAAACGCTTGAGAAACTCAAAATTTTCGCAGTTCTGATGCTCGACACGAATAACTAGAACGGCCTAGGGGAAAAGTGCGCATACCATTGTAATCGGGCGAGTTTCTACTTTCAGATGCAACAGAAATTTTGCGGATTGATCAATCCGTTCGCGAGATATGGCAGTTTGGAGATAAGAAACGCTTGAGAAACTCAAAATTTTCGCAGTTCTGATGCTCGAAACGAGTAACTAGAACGGCCTAGGGGAAAAGTACGCATACCGTTGTAATCGGGCGAGTTTCTACTTTCAGATGCAACAGAAATTTTGCGGATTGGTCAATCCGTTCGCGAGATATGGCAGTTTGGATGTAAGAAACGCTTGAGAAACTCAAAATTTTCGCAGTTCTGATGCTCGAAACGAATAACTAGAACGGCCTAGGGGAAAACTACACCTACCGTTGTAATCGGGCGAGTTTCTACTTTCAGATGCAACAGAAATTCTGCGGATTGATCAATCCGTTCGCGAGATATGGCAGTTTGGAGATAAGAAACGCTTGAGAAACTCAAAATTTTCGCAGTTCTGATGCTCGAAACGAATGACTACAGCGGCCTAGGGGAGAAGTACGCATACCGTTGTAATCGGGCGAGTTTCTACTTTCAGAAGCAACAGAAATTTTGCGGATTGGTGAATCCGTTCGCGAGATATGGTAGTTTGGAGGTAAGAAACGCTTGAGAAACTCAAAATTTTCGCAGTTCTGATGCTCGACACGAATAACTAGAACGGCCTAGGGGAAAACTACACCTACCGTTGTAATCGGGCGAGTTTCTACTTTCAGATGCAACAGAAATTCTGCGGATTGATCAATCCGTTCGCGAGATATGGCAGTTTGGAGATAAGAAACGCTTGAGAAACTCAAAATTTTCGCAGTTCTGATGCTCGAAACGAATGACTACAGCGGCCTAGGGGAGAAGTACGCATACCGTTGTAATCGGGCGAGTTTCTACTTTCAGAAGCAACAGAAATTTTGCGGATTGGTGAATCCGTTCGCGAGATATGGTAGTTTGGAGGTAAGAAACGCTTGAGAAACTCAAAATTTTCGCAGTTCTGATGCTCGACACGAATAACTAGAACGGCCTAGGGGAAAAGTGCGCATACCATTGTAATCGGGCGAGTTTCTACTTTCAGATGCAACAGAAATTTTGCGGATTGATCAATCCGTTCGCGAGATATGGCAGTTTGGAGATAAGAAACGCTTGAGAAACTCAAAATTTTCGCAGTTCTGATGCTCGAAACGAGTAACTAGAACGGCCTAGGGGAAAAGTACGCATACCGTTGTAATCGGGCGAGTTTCTACTTTCAGATGCAACAGAAATTTTGCGGATTGGTCAATCCGTTCGCGAGATATGGCAGTTTGGATGTAAGAAACGCTTGAGAAACTCAAAATTTTCGCAGTTCTGATGCTCGAAACGAATAACTAGAACGGCCTAGGGGAAAAGTACGCATACCGTTGTAATCGGGCGAGTTTCTACATTCAGATGCAATAGAAATTTTGCGGATTGGTCTATCCGTTCGCGAGATATGGCAGTTTGGAGGTAAGAAACGCTTGAGAAACTCAAAATTTTCGCAGCTCTGATGCTCGATACGAATAACTAGAACGGCCTAGGGGAAAACTACACCTACCGTTGTAATCGGGCGAGTTTCTACTTTCAGATGCAACAGAAATTTATGCGGATTGGTCAATCCGTTCGCGAGATATGGCAGTTTGGATGTAAGAAACGCTTGAGAAACTCAAAATTTTCGCAGTTCTGATGCTCGAAACGAATAACTAGAACCGCCTAGGGGAAAAGTGCGCATACTGTTCTAATCGGGCGAGTTTCTACTTTCAGATGCAACAGAAATTTTGCGGATTGATCAATCCGTTCGCGAGATATGGCAGTTTGGAGATAAGAAACGCTTGAGAAACTCAAAATTTTCGCTGTTCTGATGCTCGAAACGAATGACTACAACGGCCTAGGGGAGAAGTACGCATACCGTTGTAATCGGGCGGGTTTCTACTTTCAGAAGCAACAGAAATTTTGCGGATTGGTCGATCCGTTCGCGAGATATGGTAGTTTGGAGGTAAGAAACGCTTGAGAACCTCAAAATTTTCGCAGTTCTGATGCTCGAAACGAGTAACTAGAACGGCCTAGGGGAACAGTACGCATACTGTTGTAATCGGGCGAGTTTCTACTTTCAGATGCAACAGAAATTTTGCGGATTGGTCAATCCGTTCGCGAGATATGGCAGTTTGGAGGTAAGAAACGCTTGAGAAACTCGAAATTTTCGCAGTTCTGATGCTCGAAACGAATGACTACAACGGCCTAGGGGAGAAGTACGCATACCGTTGTAATCGGGCAAGTTTCTACTTTCAGAAGCAACAGAAATTTTGCGGATTGGTGAATCCGTTCGCGAGATATGGTAGTTTGGAGGTAAGAAACGCTTGAGAAACTCAAAATTTTCGCAGTTCTGATGCTCGACACGAATAACTAGAACGGCCTAGGGGAAAAGTGCGCATACCGTTGTAATCGGGCGAGTTTCTACTTTCAGATGCAACAGAAATTTTGCGGATTGATCAATCCGTTCGCGAGATATGGCAGTTTGGAGGTAAGAAACGCTTGAGAAACTCAAAATTTTCGCAGTTCTGATGCTCGACACGAATAACTAGAACGGCCTAGG
The DNA here is from genome assembly GCF_051014685.1 of Ptiloglossa arizonensis. Classification (NCBI taxonomy): domain Eukaryota; kingdom Metazoa; phylum Arthropoda; class Insecta; order Hymenoptera; family Colletidae; genus Ptiloglossa; species Ptiloglossa arizonensis. The sequence goes on along the minus strand of NW_027478462.1, from coordinate 1,320,910 downwards.
GGAAAAGTGCGCATACCATTGTAATCGGGCGAGTTTCTACTTTCAGATGCAACAGAAATTTTGCGGATTGATCAATCCGTTCGCGAGATATGGCAGTTTGGAGATAAGAAACGCTTGAGAAACTCAAAATTTTCGCAGTTCTGATGCTCGAAACGAGTAACTAGAACGGCCTAGGGGAGAAGTACGCATACCGTTGTAATCGGGCGAGTTTCTACTTTCAGAAGCAACAGAAATTTTGCGGATTGGTCGATCCGTTCGCGAGATATGGTAGTTTGGAGGTAAGAAACGCTTGAGAACCTCAAAATTTTCGCAGTTCTGATGCTCGAAACGAGTAACTAGAACGGCCTAGGGGAAAAGTACGCATACCGTTGTAATCGGGCGAGTTTCTACTTTCAGATGCAACAGAAATTTTGCGGATTGGTCAATCCGTTCGCGAGATATGGCTGTTTGGAGGTAAGAAACGCTTGAGAAACTCAAAATTTTCGCAGTTCTGATGCTCCAAACGAATAACTAGAACCGCCTAGTGGAAAAATGCGCATACCGTTGTAATCGGGCGAGTTTCTACTTTCAGAAGCAACAGAAATTTTGCGGATTGGTCAATCCGTTCGCGAGATATGGCAGTTTGGAGGTAAGAAACGCTTGAGAAACTCAAAATTTTCGCAGTTCTGATGCTCGAAACGAATAACTAGAACCGCCTAGTGGAAAAGTGCGCATACCGTTGTAATCGGGCGAGTTTCTACTTTCAGAAGCAACAGAAATTTTGCGGATTGATCAATCCGTTCGCGAGATATGGCAGTTTGGAAATAAGAAACGCTTGAGAAACTCAAAATTTTCGCAGTTCTGATACTCGAAACGAGTAACTAGAACGGCATAGGGGAAAAGTACGCATACCGTTGTAATCGGGCGAGTTTCTACATTCAGATGCAATAGAAATTTTGCGGATTGGTCTATCCGTTCGCGAGATATGGCAGTTTGGAGGTAAGAAACGCTTGAGAAACTCAAAATTTTCGCAGTTCTGATACTCGATACGAATAACTAGAACGGCCTAGGGGAAAACTACACCTACCGTTGTAATCGGGCGAGCTTCTACTTTCAGATGCCAGAGAAATTTTGCGGATTGGTCAATCCGTTCGCGAGATATGGCAGTTTGGATGTAAGAAACGCTTGAGAAACTCAAAATTTTCGCAGTTCTGATGCTCGAAACGAATAACTGGAACGGCCTAGGGGAAAACTACACATACCGCTGTAATCGGGCGAGTTTCTACATTCAGATGCAATAGAAATTTTGCGGATTGGTCTATCCGTTCGCGAGATATGGCAGTTTGGAGGTAAGAAACGCTTGAGAAACTCAAAATTTTCGCAGTTCTGATACTCGATACGAATAACTAGAACGGCCTAGGGGAAAACTACACCTACCGTTGTAATCGGGCGAGCTTCTACTTTCAGATGCAACAGAAATTTTGCGGATTGGTCAATCCGTTCGCGAGATATGGCAGTTTGGATGTAAGAAACGCTTGAGAAACTCAAAATTTTCGCAGTTCTGATGCTCGAAACGAATAACTAGAACCGCCTAGGGGAAAAGTGCGCTTACCGTTCTAATCGGGCGAGTTTCTACTTTCAGATGCAACAGAAATTTTGCGGATTGATCAATCCGTTCGCGAGATATGGCAGTTTGGAGATAAGAAACGCTTGAGAAACTCAAAATTTTCGAAGTTCTGATGCTGGAAACGAATGACTACAACGGCCTAGGGGAGAAGTACGCATACCGTTGTAATCGGGCGAGTTTCTACTTTCAGAAGCAACAGAAATTTTGCGGATTGGTCGATCCGTTCGCGAGATATGGTAGTTTGGAGGTAAGAAACGCTTGAGAACCTCAAAATTTTCGCAGTTCTGATGCTCGAAACGAGTAACTAGAACGGCCTAGGGGAAAAGTACGCATACCGTTGTAATCGGGCGAGTTTCTACTTTCAGATGCAACAGAAATTTTGCGGATTGGTCAATCCGTTCGCGAGATATGGCAGTTTGGAGGTAAGAAACGCTTGAGAAACTCAAAATTTTCGCAGTTCTGATGCTCGAAACGAATAACTAGAACGGCCTAGGGGAAAAGTACGCATACCGTTGTAATCGGGCGAGTTTCTACTTTCAGATGCAACAGAAATGTTGCGGATTGGTCAATCCGTTCGCGAGATATGGCCGTTTGGAAATAAGAAACGCTTGAGAAACTCAAAAATTTCGCAGTTCTGATGCTCGAAACGAATGACTACAACGGCCTAGGGGAGAAGTACGCATACCGTTGTAATCGGGCGAGTTTCTACTTTCAGAAGCAACAGAAATTTTGCGGATTGATCAATCCGTTCGCGAGATATGGCAGTATGGAGACAAGAAACGCTTGTGAAACTCAAAATTTTCGCAGTTCTGATGCTCGAAACGAGTAACTAGAACGGCCTAGGGGAAAAGTACGCATACCGTTGTAATCGGGCTAGTTTCTACTTTCAGATGCAACAGAAATTTCGCGGATTGGTCAATCCGTTCGCGAGATAAGGCAGTTTGGAGGTAAGAAACGCTTGAGAAACTCAAAATTTGCGCAGTTCTGATGCTCGAAACGAGTAAGTAGAACGGCCTAGGGGAGAAGTACGCATACCGTTGTAATCGGGCGAGTTTCTACTTTCAGATGCAACAGAAATTTTGGGGATTGGTCAATCCGTTCGCGAGATATGGCAGTTTGGAGGTAAGAAACGCTTGGGAAACTCAAAATTTTCGCAGTTCTGATGTTCGAAACGAATAACTAGAACCGCCTAGGGGAAAAGTGCGCATACCGTTGTAATCGGGCGAGTTTCTACTTTCAGATGCAACAGAAATTCTGCGGATTGATCAATCCGTTCGCGAGATATGGCAGTTTGGAGATAAAAAACGCTTGAGAAACTCAAAATTTTCGCAGTTCTGATGCTCGAAACGAATGACTACAACGGCCTAGGGGAGAAGTACGCATACCGTTGTAATCGGGCAAGTTTCTACTTTCAGAAGCAACAGAAATTTTGCGGATTGGTGAATCCGTTCGCGAGATATGGTAGTTTGGAGGTAAGAAACGCTTGAGAAACTCAAAATTTTCGCAGTTCTGATGCTCGACACGAATAACTAGAACGGCCTAGGGGAAAACTACACCTACCGTTGTAATCGGGCGGGTTTCTACTTTCAGATGCAACAGAAATTTTTCGGATTGGTCAATCCGTTCGCGAGATATGGCAGTTTGGAGGTAAGAAACGCTTGAGAAACTCAAAATTTTCGCAGTTCTGATGCTTGAAACGAATAACTAGAACCGCCTAGTGGAAAAGTGCGCATACCGTTGTAATCGGGCGAGTTTCTACTTTCAGATGCAACAGAAATTCTGCGGATTGATCAATCCGTTCGCGAGATATGGCAGTTTGGAGATAAAAAACGCTTGAGAAACTCAAAATTTTCGCAGTTCTGATGCTCGAAACGAATGACTACAACGGCCTAGGGGAGAAGTACGCATACCGTTGTAATCGGGCAAGTTTCTACTTTCAGAAGCAACAGAAATTTTGCGGATTGGTGAATCCGTTCGCGAGATATTTTATTTTGGAGGTAAGAAACGCTTGAGAAACTCAAAATTTTCGCAGTTCTGATGCTCGACACGAATAACTAGAACGGCCTAGGGGAAAAGTGCGCATACCGTTGTAATCGGGCGAGTTTCTACTTTCAGATGCAACAGAAATTTTGCGGATTGATCAATCCGTTCGCGAGATATGGCAGTTTGGAGGTAAGAAACGCTTGAGAAACTCAAAATTTTCGCAGTTCTGATGCTCGAAACGAATAACTAGAACCGCCTAGGGGAAAAGTGCGCATTCCGTTGTAATCGGGCGAGTTTCTACTTTCAGATGCAACAGAAATTTTGCGGATTGGTCAATCCGTTCATGAGATATGGCAGTTTGGAGGTAAGAAACGCTTGAGAAACTCAAAATTTTCGCAGTTCTGATGCTCGAAACGAATAACTGGAACGGCCTAGGGGAGAAGTACGCATACCGTTGTAATCGGGCGAGTTCCTACTTTCAGAAGCAACAGAAATTTTGCGGATTGGTGAATCCGTTCGCGAGATATGGTAGTTTGGAGGTAAGAAACGCTTGAGAAACTCAAAATTTTCGCAGTTCTGATGCTCGACACGAATAACTAGAACGGCCTAGGGGAAAAGTGCGCATACCGTTGTAATCGGGCGAGTTTCTACTTTCAGATGCAACAGAAATTTTGCGGATTGATCAATCCGTTCGCGAGATATGGCAGTTTGGAGGTAAGAAACGCTTGAGAAACTCAAAATTTTCGCAGTTCTGATGCTCGAAACGAATAACTAGAACCGCCTAGGGGAAAAGTGCGCATTCCGTTGTAATCGGGCGAGTTTCTACTTTCAGATGCAACAGAAATTTTGCGGATTGGTCAATCCGTTCATGAGATATGGCAGTTTGGAGGTAAGAAACGCTTGAGAAAATCAAAATTTTCGCAGTTCTGATGCTCGAAACGAATAACTGGAACGGCCTAGGGGAGAAGTACGCATACCGTTGTAATCGGGCGAGTTCCTACTTTCAGATGCAACAGAAATTTTGCGGATTGGTCAATCCGTTCGCGAGATATGGCAGTTTGGAGGTAAGAAACGCTTGAGAAACTCAAAATTTTCGCAGTTCTGATGTTCGAAACGAATAACTAGAACCGCCTAGGGGAAAAGTGCGCATACCGTTGTAATCGGGCGAGTTTCTACTTTCAGATGCAACAGAAATTTTGCGGATTGGTCAATCCGTTCGCGAGATATGGCAGTTTGGAGGTAAGAAACGCTTGAGAAACTCAAAATTTTCGCAGTTCTGATGCTCGACACGAATAACTAGAACGGCCTAGGGGAAAAGTGCGCATACCGTTGTAATCGGGCGAGTTTCTATTTTCAGATGCAATAGAAATTTTGCGGATTGGTCTATCCTTTCGCGAAATATGGCAGTTTGGATGTAAGAAACGCTTGAGAAACTCTAAATTTTCGCAGTTCTGATGCTCGAAACGAATAACTGGAACGGCCTAGGGGAAAACTACACATACCGTTGTAATCGGGCGAGTTTCTACTTTCAGATGCAATAGAAATTTTGCGGATTGGTCTATCCGTTTGCGAGATATGGCAGTTTGGAGGTAAGAAACGCTTGAGAAACTCAAAATTTTCGCAGTTCTGATGCTCGAAACGAATAACCAGAACCGCCTAGGGGAAAAGTGCGCATAGCGTTGTAATCGGGCGAGTTTCTACTTTCAGATGCAACAGAAATTTTGCAGATTGGTCAATCCGTTCGCGAGATATGGCAGTTTGGAGGTAAGAAACGCTTGAGAAACTCAAAATTTTCGCAGTTCTGATGCTCGAAACGAATAACTAGAACCGCCTAGGGGAAAAGTACGCATACCGTTGTAATCGGGCGAATTTCTACTTTCAGATGCAACAGAAACTTTGCGGATTGGTGAATCCGTTCGCGAGATATGGTAGTTTGGAGGTAAGAAACGCTTGAGAAACTCAAAATTTTCGCAGTTCTGATGCTCGAAACGAGTAACTAGAACGGCCCAGGGGAAAAGTACGCATACCGTTGTAATCGGGCGAGTTTCTACTTTCAGATGCAACAGAAATTTTGCGGATTGGTCAATCCGTTCGCGAGATATGGCAGTTTGGTGGTAAGAAACGCTTGAGAAACTCAAAATTTTCGCAGTTCTGATGCTCGAAACGAATAACTGGAACGGCCTAGGGGAGAAGTACGCATACCGTTGTAATCGGGCGAGTTCCTACTTTCAGATGCAACAGAAATTTTGCGGATTGGTCAATCCGTTCGCGAGATATGGCAGTTTGGAGGTAAGAAACGCTTGAGAAACTCAAAATTTTCGCAGTTCTGATGTTCGAAACGAATAACTAGAACCGCCTAGGGGAAAAGTGCGCATACCGTTGTAATCGGGCGAGTTTCTACTTTCAGATGCAACAGAAATTCTGCGGATTGATCAATCCGTTCGCGAGATATGGCAGTTTGGAAATAAAAAACGCTTGAGAAACTCAAAATTTTCGCAGTTCTGATGCTCGAAACGAATGACTACAACGGCCTAGGGGAGAAGTACGCATACCGTTGTAATCGGGCAAGTTTCTACTTTCAGAAGCAACAGAAATTTTGCGGATTGGTGAATCCGTTCGCGAGATATGGTAGTTTGGAGGTAAGAAACGCTTGAGAAACTCAAAATTTTCGCAGTTCTGATGCTCGACACGAATAACTAGAACGGCCTAGGGGAAAAGTGCGCATACCGTTGTAATCGGGCGAGTTTCTACTTTCAGATGCAACAGAAATTTTGCGGATTGATCAATCCGTTCGCGAGATATGGCAGTTTGGAGGTAAGAAACGCTTGAGAAACTCAAAATTTTCGCAGTTCTGATACTCGAAACGAATAACTAGAACGGCCTAGGGGAAAAGTACGCATACCGTTGTAATCGGGCGAATTTCTACTTTCAGATGCAACAGAAATTTTGCGGATTGGTCAATCCGTTCGCGAGATATGGCAGTTTGGAAATAAGAAACGCTTGAGTAACTCAAAATTTTCGCAGTTCTGATGCTCGAAACGAATAACTGGAACGGCCTAGGGGAAAAGTACACATACCGTTGTAATCGGGCGAGTTTCTACTTTCAGATGCAATAGAAATTTTGCGGATTGGTCTATCCGTTCGCGAGATATGGCAGTTTTGAGGTAAGAAACGCTTGAGAAACTCAAAATTTTCGCTGTTCTGATGCTCGAAACGAATAACTAGAACGGCCTAGGGGAAAACTACACCTACCGTTGTAATCGGGCGGGTTTCTACTTTCAGATGCAACAGAAATTTTGCGGATTGGTCAATCCGTTCGCGAGATATGGCAGTTTGGAGGTAAGAAACGCTTGAGAAGCTCAAAATTTTCGCAGTTCTGATGCTCGAAACGAATAACTAGAACCGCCTAGGGGAAAAGTGCGCATACCGTTGTAATCGGGCGAGTTTCTACTTTCAGAAGCAACAGAAACTTTGCGGATTGGTGAATCCGTTCGCGAGATATGGTAGTTTGGAGGTAAGAAACGCTTGAGAAACTCAAAATTTTCGCAGTTTTGATGCTCGAAACGAGTAACTAGAACGGCCCAGGGGAAAAGTACGCATACCGTTGTAATCGGGCGAGTTTCTACTTTCAGATGCAACAGAAATTTTGCGGATTGGTCAATCCGTTCGCGAGATATGGCAGTTTGGTGGTAAGAAACGCTTGAGAAACTCAAAATTTTCGCAGTTCTGATGCTCGAAACGAATGACTACAACGGCCTAGGGGAGAAGTACGCATACCGTTGTAATCGGGCGAGTTTCTTCTTTCAGAAGCAACAGAAATTTTGCGGATTGGTCGATCCGTTCGCGAGATATGGTAGTTTGGAGGTAAGAAACGCTTGAGAACCTCAAAATTTTCGCAGTTCTGATGCTCGAAACGAGTAACTAGAACGGCCTAGGGGAAAAGTACGCATACCGTTGTAATCGGGCGAGTTTCTACTTTCAGATGCAACAGAAATTTTGCGGATTGGTCAATCCGTTCGCGAGATATGGCATTTTGGAGGTAAGAAACGCTTGAGAAACTCAAAATTTTCGCAGTTCTGATGCTCGAAACTAATAACTAGAACGGCCTAGGGGAAAAGTACGCATACCGTTGTAATCGGGCGAGTTTCTACTTTCAGATGCAACAGAAATTTTGCGGATTGGTCAATCCTTTCGCGAGATATGGCAGTTTGGAAATAAGAAACGCTTGAGAAACTCAAAAATTTCGCAGTTCTGATGCTCGAAACGAATGACTACAACGGCCTAGGGGTGAAGTACGCATACCGTTGTAATCGGGCGAGTTTCTACTTTCAGAAGCAACAGAAATTTTGCGGATTGGTGAATCCGTTCGCGAGATATGGTAGTTTGGAGGTAAGAAACGCTTGAGAAACTCAACATTTTCGCAGTTCTGATGCTCGACACGAATAACTAGAACGGCCTAGGGGAAAAGTGCGCATACCGTTGTAATCGGGCGAGTTTCTACTTTCAGATGCAACAGAAATTTTGCGGATTGATCAATCCGTTCGCGAGATATGGTAGTTTGGAGGTAAGAAACGCTTGAGAAACTCAAAATTTTCGCAGGTCTGATGCTCGAAACGAATAACTAGAACGGCCTAGGGGAAAAGTACGCATACCGTTGTAATCGGGCGAATTTCTACTTTCAGATGCAACAGAAATTTTGCGGATTGGTCAATCCGTTCGCGAGATATGGCAGTTTGGAAATAAAAAACGCTTGAGAAACTCAAAATTTTCGCAGTTCTGATGCTCGAAACGAATGACTACAACGGCCTAGGGGAGAAGTACGCATACCGTTGTAATCGGGCAAGTTTCTACTTTCAGAAGCAACAGAAATTTTGCGGATTGGTGAATCCGTTCGCGAGATATGGTAGTTTGGAGGTAAGAAACGCTTGAGAAACTCAAAATTTTCGCAGTTCTGATGCTCGACACGAATAACTAGAACGGCCTAGGGGAAAACTACACATACCGTTGTAATCGGGCGAGTTTCTATTTTCAGATGCAATAGAAATTTTGCGGATTGGTCTATCCTTTCGCGAAATATGGCAGTTTGGATGTAAGAAACGCTTGAGAAACTCAAAATTTTCGCAGTTCTGATGCTCGAAACGAGTAACTAGAACGGCCTAGGGGAAAAGTACGCATACCGTTGTAATCGGGCGAGTTTCTACTTTCAGATGCAACAGAAATTTTGCGGATTGGTCAATCCGTTCGCGAGATATGGCAGTTTGGATGTAAGAAACGCTTGAGAAACTCAAAATTTTCGCAGTTCTGATGCTCGAAACGAATAACTAGAACGGCCTAGGGGAAAAGTACGCATACCGTTGTAATCGGGCGAGTTTCTACTTTCAGATGCAACAGAAATTTTGCGGATTGGTCCATCCGTTCGCGAGATATGGCAGTTTGGAAATAAGAAACGCTTGAGAAACTCAAAATTTTCGCAGTTCTGATACTCGAAACGAGTAACTAGAACGGCATAGGGGAAAAGTACGCATACCGTTGTAATCGGGCGAGTTTCTGCTTTCAGATGCAACAGAAATTTTGCGGATTGGTCAATCCGTTCGCGAGATATGGCAGTTTGGAGGTAAGAAACGCTTGAGATACTCAAAATTTTCGCAGTTCTGATGCTCGAAACGAATAACTAGAACCGCCTAGTGGAAAAGTGCGCATACCGTTGTAATCGGGCGAGTTTCTACTTTCAGATGCAACAGAAATTTTGCGGATTGATCAATCCGTTCGCGAGATATGGCAGTTTGGAGATAAGAAACGCTTGAGAAACTCAAAATTTTCGCAGTTCTGATGCTCGAAACGAATGACTACAACGGCCTAGGGGAGAAGTACGCATACCGTTGTAATCGGGCGAGTTTCTACTTTCAGAAGCAACAGAAATTTTGCGGATTGATCAATCCGTTCGCGAGATATGGCAGTTTGGAAATAAGGAACGCTTGAGAAACTCAAAATTTTCGCAGTTCTGATACTCGAAACGAGTAACTAGAACGGCATAGGGGAAAAGTACGCATACCGTTGCAATCGGGCGAGTTTCTGCTTTCAGATGCAACAGAAATTTTGCGGATTGGTCAATCCGTTCGCGAGATATGGCAGTTTGGATGTAAGAAACGCTTGAGAAACTCAAAATTTTCGCAGTTCTGATGCCCGAAACGAATAACTGGAACGGCCTAGGGGAAAACTACACATACCGCTGTAATCGGGCGAGTTTCTACATTCAGATGCAATAGAAATTTTGCGGATTGGTCTATCCGTTCGCGAGATATGGCAGTTTGGAGGTAAGAAACGCTTGAGAAACTCAAAATTTTCGCAGTTCTGATGCTCGATACGAATAACTAGAACGGCCTAGGGGAAAACTACACCTACCGTTGTAATCGGGCTAGTTTCTACTTTCAGATGCAACAGAAATTTTGCGGATTGATCAATCCGTTCGCGAGATATGGCAGTTTGGAGATAAGAAACGCTTGAGAAACTCAAAATTTTCGCAGTTCTGATGCTCGAAACGAATGACTACAACGGCCTAGGGGAGAAGTACGCATACCGTTGTAATCGGGCGAGTTTCTACTTTCAGAAGCAACAGAAATTTTGCGGATTGATCAATCCGTTCGCGAGATATGGCAGTTTGGAAATAAGGAACGCTTGAGAAACTCAAAATTTTCGCAGTTCTGATACTCGAAACGAGTAACTAGAACGGCATAGGGGAAAAGTACGCATACCGTTGCAATCGGGCGAGTTTCTGCTTTCAGATGCAACAGAAATTTTGCGGATTGGTCAATCCGTTCGCGAGATATGGCAGTTTGGATGTAAGAAACGCTTGAGAAACTCAAAATTTTCGCAGTTCTGATGCCCGAAACGAATAACTGGAACGGCCTAGGGGAAAACTACATATACCGCTGTAATCGGGCGAGTTTCTACATTCAGATGCAATAGAAATTTTGCGGATTGGTCTATCCGTTCGCGAGATATGGCAGTTTGGAGGTAAGAAACGCTTGAGAAACTCAAAATTTTCGCAGTTCTGATGCTCGATACGAATAACTAGAACGGCCTAGGGGAAAACTACACCTACCGTTGTAATCGGGCGAGTTTCTACTTTCAGATGCAACAGAAATTTTGCGGATTGGTCAATCCGTTCGCGAGATATGGCAGTTTGGATGTAAGAAACGCTTGAGAAACTCAAAATTTTCGCAGTTCTGATGCTCGAAACGAATAACTAGAACCGCCTAGGGGAAAAGTGCGCATACCGTTCTAATCGGGCGAGTTTCTACTTTCAGATGCAACAGAAATTTTGCGGATTGATCAATCCGTTCGCGAGATATGGCAGTTTGGAGATAAGAAACGCTTGAGAAACTCAAAATTTTCGCAGTTCTGATGCTCGAAACGAATGACTACAACGGCCTAGGGGAGAAGTACGCATACGGTTGTAATCGGGCGAGTTTCTACTTTCAGAAGCAACAGAAATTTTGCGGATTGATCAATCCGTTCGCGAGATATGGCAGTTTGGAAATAAGGAACGCTTGAGAAACTCAAAATTTTCGCAGTTCTGATACTCGAAACGAGTAACTAGAACGGCATAGGGGAAAAGTACGCATACCGTTGCAATCGGGCGAGTTTCTGCTTTCAGATGCAACAGAAATTTTGCGGATTGGTCAATCCGTTCGCGAGATATGGCAGTTTGGATGTAAGAAACGCTTGAGAAACTCAAAATTTTCGCAGTTCTGATGCCCGAAACGAATAACTGGAACGGCCTAGGGGAAAACTACATATACCGCTGTAATCGGGCGAGTTTCTACATTCAGATGCAATAGAAATTTTGCGGATTGGTCTATCCGTTCGCGAGATATGGCAGTTTGGAGGTAAGAAACGCTTGAGAAACTCAAAATTTTCGCAGTTCTGATGCTCGATACGAATAACTAGAACGGCCTAGGGGAAAACTACACCTACCGTTGTAATCGGGCGAGTTTCTACTTTCAGATGCAACAGAAATTTTGCGGATTGGTCAATCCGTTCGCGAGATATGGCAGTTTGGATGTAAGAAACGCTTGAGAAACTCAAAATTTTCGCAGTTCTGATGCTCGAAACGAATAACTAGAACCTCCTAGGGGAAAAGTGCGCATACCGTTCTAATCGGGCGAGTTTCTACTTTCAGATGCAACAGAAATTTTGCGGATTGATCAATCCGTTCGCGAGATATGGCAGTTTGGAGATAAGAAACGCTTGAGAAACTCAAAATTTTCGCAGTTCTGATGCTCGAAACGAATGACTACAACGGCCTAGGGGAGAAGTACGCATACCGTTGTAATCGGGCGAGTTTCTACTTTCAGAAGCAACAGAAATTTTGCGGATTGATCAATCCGTTCGCGAGATATGGCAGTTTGGAAATAAGGAACGCTTGAGAAACTCAAAATTTTCGCAGTTCTGATACTCGAAACGAGTAACTAGAACGGCATAGGGGAAAAGTACGCATACCGTTGCAATCGGGCGAGTTTCTGCTTTCAGATGCAACAGAAATTTTGCGGATTGGTCAATCCGTTCGCGAGATATGGCAGTTTGGATGTAAGAAACGCTTGAGAAACTCAAAATTTTCGCAGTTCTGATGCCCGAAACGAATAACTGGAACGGCCTAGGGGAAAACTACACATACCGCTGTAATCGGGCGAGTTTCTACATTCAGATGCAATAGAAATTTTGCGGATTGGTCTATCCGTTCGCGAGATATGGCAGTTTGGAGGTAAGAAACGCTTGTGAAACTCAAAATTTTCGCAGTTCTGATGCTCGAAACGAATAACTAGAACCGCCTAGTGGAAAAGTGCGCATACCGTTGTAATCGGGCGAGTTTCTACTTTCAGATGCAACAGAAATTTTGCGGATTGATCAATCCGTTCGCGAGATATGGCAGTTTGGAGATAAGAAACGCTTGAGAAACTCAAAATTTTCGCAGTTCTGATGCTCGAAACGAATGACTACAACGGCCTAGGGGAGAAGTACGCATACCGTTGTAATCGGGCGAGTTTCTACTTTCAGAAGCAACAGAAATTTTGCGGATTGATCAATCCGTTCGCGAGATATGGCAGTTTGGAAATAAGGAACGCTTGAGAAACTCAAAATTTTCGCAGTTCTGATACTCGAAACGAGTAACTAGAACGGCATAGGGGAAAAGTACGCATACCGCTGCAATCGGGCGAGTTTCTGCTTTCAGATGCAACAGAAATTTTGCGGATTGGTCAATCCGTTCGCGAGATATGGCAGTTTGGAGGTAAGAAACGCTTGAGAAACTCAAAATTTTCGCAGTTCTGATGCTCGATACGAATAACTAGAACGGCCTAGGGGAAAACTACACCTACCGTTGTAATCGGGCGAGTTTCTACTTTCAGATGCAACAGAAATTTTGCGGATTGGTCAATCCGTTCGCGAGATATGGCAGTTTGGATGTAAGAAACGCTTGAGAAACTCAAAATTTTCGCAGTTCTGATGCTCGAAACGAATAACTAGAACCGCCTAGGGGAAAAGTGCGCATACCGTTCTAATCGGGCGAGTTTCTACTTTCAGATGCAACAGAAATTTTGCGGATTGATCAATCCGTTCGCGAGATATGGCAGTTTGGAGATAAGAAACGCTTGAGAAACTCAAAATTTTCGCAGTTCTGATGCTCGAAACGAATGACTACAACGGCCTAGGGGAGAAGTACGCATACCGTTGTAATCGGGCGAGTTTCTACTTTCAGAAGCAACAGAAATTTTGCGGATTGGTCGATCCGTTCGCGAGATATGGTAGTTTGGAGGTAAGAAACGGTTGAGAACCTCAAAATTTTCGCAGTTCTGATGCTCGAAACGAGTAACTAGAACGGCCTAGGGGAAAAGTACGCATACCGTTGTAATCGGGCGAGTTTCTACTTTCAGATGCAACAGAAATTTTGCGGATTGGTCAATCCTTTCGCGAGATATGGCAGTTTGGAGGTAAGAAACGCTTGAGAAACTCAAAATTTTCGCAGTTCTGATGCTCGAAACGAATAACTAGAACGGCCTAGGGGAAAAGTACGCATACCGTTGTAATCGGGCGAGTTTCTACTTTCAGATGCAACAGAAATTTTGCGGATTGGTCAATCCGTTCGCGAGATATGGCAGTTTGGAAATAAGAAACGCTTGAGAAACTCAAAAATTTCGCAGTTCTGATGCTCGAAACGAATGACTACAACGGCCTAGGGGAGAAGTACGCATACCGTTGTAATCGGGCGAGTTTCTACTTTCAGAAGCAACAGAAATTTTGCGGATTGGTGAATCCGTTCGCGAGATATGGTAGTTTGGAGGTAAGAAACGCTTGAGAAACTCAAAATTTTCGCAGTTCTGATGCTCGAAACGAATAACTAGAACGGCCTAGGGGAAAACTACACCTACCGTTGTAATCGGGCGGGTTTCTACTTTCAGATGCAACAGAAATTTTTCGGATTGGTCAATCCGTTCGCGAGATATGGCAGTTTGGATGTAAGAAACGCTTGAGAAACTCAAAATTTTCGCAGTTCTGATGCTCGAAACGAATAACTAGAACCGCCTAGGGGAAAAGTGCGCATACCGTTCTAATCGGGCGAGTTTCTACTTTCAGATGCAACAGAAATTTTGCGGATTGATCAATCCGTTCGCGAGATATGGCAGTTTGGAGGTAAGAAACGCTTGTGAAACTCAAAATTTTCGCAGTTCTGATGCTCGAAACGAATAACTAGAACCGCCTAGTGGAAAAGTGCGCATACCGTTGTAATCGGGCGAGTTTCTACTTTCAGATGCAACAGAAATTTTGCGGATTGATCAATCCGTTCGCGAGATATGGCAGTTTGGAGATAAGAAACGCTTGAGAAACTCAAAATTTTCGCAGTTCTGATGCTCGAAACGAATGACTACAACGGCCTAGGGGAGAAGTACGCATACCGTTGTAATCGGGCGAGTTTCTACTTTCAGAAGCAACAGAAATTTTGCGGATTGATCAATCCGTTCGCGAGATATGGCAGTTTGGAAATAAGGAACGCTTGAGAAACTCAAAATTTTCGCAGTTCTGATACTCGAAACGAGTAACTAGAACGGCATAGGGGAAAAGTACGCATACCGCTGCAATCGGGCGAGTTTCTGCTTTCAGATGCAACAGAAATTTTGCGGATTGGTCAATCCGTTCGCGAGATATGGCAGTTTGGATGTAAGAAACGCTTGAGAAACTCAAAATTTTCGCAGTTCTGATGCCCGAAACGAATAACTGGAACGGCCTAGGGGAAAACTACATATACCGCTGTAATCGGGCGAGTTTCTACATTCAGATGCAATAGAAATTTTGCGGATTGGTCTATCCGTTCGCGAGATATGGCAGTTTGGAGGTAAGAAACGCTTGAGAAACTCAAAATTTTCGCAGTTCTGATGCTCGATACGAATAACTAGAACGGCCTAGGGGAAAACTACACCTACCGTTGTAATCGGGCGAGTTTCTACTTTCAGATGCAACAGAAATTTTGCGGATTGGTCAATCCGTTCGCGAGATATGGCAGTTTGGATGTAAGAAACGCTTGAGAAACTCAAAATTTTCGCAGTTCTGATGCTCGAAACGAATAACTAGAACCGCCTAGGGGAAAAGTGCGCATACCGTTCTAATCGGGCGAGTTTCTACTTTCAGATGCAACAGAAATTTTGCGGATTGATCAATCCGTTCGCGAGATATGGCAGTTTGGAGATAAGAAACGCTTGAGAAACTCAAAATTTTCGCAGTTCTGATGCTCGAAACGAATGACTACAACGGCCTAGGGGAGAAGTACGCATACGGTTGTAATCGGGCGAGTTTCTACTTTCAGAAGCAACAGAAATTTTGCGGATTGATCAATCCGTTCGCGAGATATGGCAGTTTGGAAATAAGGAACGCTTGAGAAACTCAAAATTTTCGCAGTTCTGATACTCGAAACGAGTAACTAGAACGGCATAGGGGAAAAGTACGCATACCGTTGCAATCGGGCGAGTTTCTGCTTTCAGATGCAACAGAAATTTTGCGGATTGGTCAATCCGTTCGCGAGATATGGCAGTTTGGATGTAAGAAACGCTTGAGAAACTCAAAATTTTCGCAGTTCTGATGCCCGAAACGAATAACTGGAACGGCCTAGGGGAAAACTACATATACCGCTGTAATCGGGCGAGTTTCTACATTCAGATGCAATAGAAATTTTGCGGATTGGTCTATCCGTTCGCGAGATATGGCAGTTTGGAGGTAAGAAACGCTTGAGAAACTCAAAATTTTCGCAGTTCTGATGCTCGAAACGAGTAACTAGAACGGCCTAGGGGAAAAGTACGCATACCGTTGTAATCGGGCGAGTTTCTACTTTCAGATGCAACAGAAATTTTGCGGATTGGTCAATCCGTTCGCGAGATATGGCAGTTTGGATGTAAGAAACGCTTGAGAAACTCAAAATTTTCGCAGTTCTGATGCTCGAAACGAATAACTAGAACGGCCTAGGGGAAAAGTACGCATACCGTTGTAATCGGGCGAGTTTCTACTTTCAGATGCAACAGAAATTTTGCGGATTGGTCCATCCGTTCGCGAGATATGGCAGTTTGGAAATAAGAAACGCTTGAGAAACTCAAAATTTTCGCAGTTCTGATACTCGAAACGAGTAACTAGAACGGCATAGGGGAAAAGTACGCATACCGTTGTAATCGGGCGAGTTTCTGCTTTCAGATGCAACAGAAATTTTGCGGATTGGTCAATCCGTTCGCGAGATATGGCAGTTTGGAGGTAAGAAACGCTTGAGATACTCAAAATTTTCGCAGTTCTGATGCTCGAAACGAATAACTAGAACCGCCTAGTGGAAAAGTGCGCATACCGTTGTAATCGGGCGAGTTTCTACTTTCAGATGCAACAGAAATTTTGCGGATTGATCAATCCGTTCGCGAGATATGGCAGTTTGGAGATAAGAAACGCTTGAGAAACTCAAAATTTTCGCAGTTCTGATGCTCGAAACGAATGACTACAACGGCCTAGGGGAGAAGTACGCATACCGTTGTAATCGGGCGAGTTTCTACTTTCAGAAGCAACAGAAATTTTGCGGATTGATCAATCCGTTCGCGAGATATGGCAGTTTGGAAATAAGGAACGCTTGAGAAACTCAAAATTTTCGCAGTTCTGATACTCGAAACGAGTAACTAGAACGGCATAGGGGAAAAGTACGCATACCGTTGCAATCGGGCGAGTTTCTGCTTTCAGATGCAACAGAAATTTTGCGGATTGGTCAATCCGTTCGCGAGATATGGCAGTTTGGATGTAAGAAACGCTTGAGAAACTCAAAATTTTCGCAGTTCTGATGCCCGAAACGAATAACTGGAACGGCCTAGGGGAAAACTACACATACCGCTGTAATCGGGCGAGTTTCTACATTCAGATGCAATAGAAATTTTGCGGATTGGTCTATCCGTTCGCGAGATATGGCAGTTTGGAGGTAAGAAACGCTTGAGAAACTCAAAATTTTCGCAGTTCTGATGCTCGATACGAATAACTAGAACGGCCTAGGGGAAAACTACACCTACCGTTGTAATCGGGCTAGTTTCTACTTTCAGATGCAACAGAAATTTTGCGGATTGATCAATCCGTTCGCGAGATATGGCAGTTTGGAGATAAGAAACGCTTGAGAAACTCAAAATTTTCGCAGTTCTGATGCTCGAAACGAATGACTACAACGGCCTAGGGGAGAAGTACGCATACCGTTGTAATCGGGCGAGTTTCTACTTTCAGAAGCAACAGAAATTTTGCGGATTGATCAATCCGTTCGCGAGATATGGCAGTTTGGAAATAAGGAACGCTTGAGAAACTCAAAATTTTCGCAGTTCTGATACTCGAAACGAGTAACTAGAACGGCATAGGGGAAAACTACATATACCGCTGTAATCGGGCGAGTTTCTACATTCAGATGCAATAGAAATTTTGCGGATTGGTCAATCCGTTCGCGAGATATGGCAGTTTGGATGTAAGAAACGCTTGAGAAACTCAAAATTTTCGCAGTTCTGATGCTCGAAACGAATAACTAGAACCGCCTAGGGGAAAAGTGCGCATACCGTTCTAATCGGGCGAGTTTCTACTTTCAGATGCAACAGAAATTTTGCGGATTGATCAATCCGTTCGCGAGATATGGCAGTTTGGAGATAAGAAACGCTTGAGAAACTCAAAATTTTCGCAGTTCTGATGCTCGAAACGAATGACTACAACGGCCTAGGGGAGAAGTACGCATACGGTTGTAATCGGGCGAGTTTCTACTTTCAGAAGCAACAGAAATTTTGCGGATTGATCAATCCGTTCGCGAGATATGGCAGTTTGGAAATAAGGAACGCTTGAGAAACTCAAAATTTTCGCAGTTCTGATACTCGAAACGAGTAACTAGAACGGCATAGGGGAAAAGTACGCATACCGTTGCAATCGGGCGAGTTTCTGCTTTCAGATGCAACAGAAATTTTGCGGATTGGTCAATCCGTTCGCGAGATATGGCAGTTTGGATGTAAGAAACGCTTGAGAAACTCAAAATTTTCGCAGTTCTGATGCCCGAAACGAATAACTGGAACGGCCTAGGGGAAAACTACATATACCGCTGTAATCGGGCGAGTTTCTACATTCAGATGCAATAGAAATTTTGCGGATTGGTCTATCCGTTCGCGAGATATGGCAGTTTGGAGGTAAGAAACGCTTGAGAAACTCAAAATTTTCGCAGTTCTGATGCTCGATACGAATAACTAGAACGGCCTAGGGGAAAACTACACCTACCGTTGTAATCGGGCGAGTTTCTACTTTCAGATGCAACAGAAATTTTGCGGATTGGTCAATCCGTTCGCGAGATATGGCAGTTTGGATGTAAGAAACGCTTGAGAAACTCAAAATTTTCGCAGTTCTGATGCTCGAAACGAATAACTAGAACCTCCTAGGGGAAAAGTGCGCATACCGTTCTAATCGGGCGAGTTTCTACTTTCAGATGCAACAGAAATTTTGCGGATTGATCAATCCGTTCGCGAGATATGGCAGTTTGGAGATAAGAAACGCTTGAGAAACTCAAAATTTTCGCAGTTCTGATGCTCGAAACGAATGACTACAACGGCCTAGGGGAGAAGTACGCATACCGTTGTAATCGGGCGAGTTTCTACTTTCAGAAGCAACAGAAATTTTGCGGATTGATCAATCCGTTCGCGAGATATGGCAGTTTGGAAATAAGGAACGCTTGAGAAACTCAAAATTTTCGCAGTTCTGATACTCGAAACGAGTAACTAGAACGGCATAGGGGAAAAGTACGCATACCGTTGCAATCGGGCGAGTTTCTGCTTTCAGATGCAACAGAAATTTTGCGGATTGGTCAATCCGTTCGCGAGATATGGCAGTTTGGATGTAAGAAACGCTTGAGAAACTCAAAATTTTCGCAGTTCTGATGCCCGAAACGAATAACTGGAACGGCCTAGGGGAAAACTACACATACCGCTGTAATCGGGCGAGTTTCTACATTCAGATGCAATAGAAATTTTGCGGATTGGTCTATCCGTTCGCGAGATATGGCAGTTTGGAGGTAAGAAACGCTTGTGAAACTCAAAATTTTCGCAGTTCTGATGCTCGAAACGAATAACTAGAACCGCCTAGTGGAAAAGTGCGCATACCGTTGTAATCGGGCGAGTTTCTACTTTCAGATGCAACAGAAATTTTGCGGATTGATCAATCCGTTCGCGAGATATGGCAGTTTGGAGATAAGAAACGCTTGAGAAACTCAAAATTTTCGCAGTTCTGATGCTCGAAACGAATGACTACAACGGCCTAGGGGAGAAGTACGCATACCGTTGTAATCGGGCGAGTTTCTACTTTCAGAAGCAACAGAAATTTTGCGGATTGATCAATCCGACCGCGAGATATGGCAGTTTGGAAATAAGGAACGCTTGAGAAACTCAAAATTTTCGCAGTTCTGATACTCGAAACGAGTAACTAGAACGGCATAGGGGAAAAGTACGCATACCGCTGCAATCGGGCGAGTTTCTGCTTTCAGATGCAACAGAAATTTTGCGGATTGGTCAATCCGTTCGCGAGATATGGCAGTTTGGAGGTAAGAAACGCTTGAGAAACTCAAAATTTTCGCAGTTCTGATGCTCGATACGAATAACTAGAACGGCCTAGGGGAAAACTACACCTACCGTTGTAATCGGGCGAGTTTCTACTTTCAGATGCAACAGAAATTTTGCGGATTGGTCAATCCGTTCGCGAGATATGGCAGTTTGGATGTAAGAAACGCTTGAGAAACTCAAAATTTTCGCAGTTCTGATGCTCGAAACGAATAACTAGAACCGCCTAGGGGAAAAGTGCGCATACCGTTCTAATCGGGCGAGTTTCTACTTTCAGATGCAACAGAAATTTTGCGGATTGATCAATCCGTTCGCGAGATATGGCAGTTTGGAGATAAGAAACGCTTGAGAAACTCAAAATTTTCGCAGTTCTGATGCTCGAAACGAATGACTACAACGGCCTAGGGGAGAAGTACGCATACCGTTGTAATCGGGCGAGTTTCTACTTTCAGAAGCAACAGAAATTTTGCGGATTGGTCGATCCGTTCGCGAGATATGGTAGTTTGGAGGTAAGAAACGGTTGAGAACCTCAAAATTTTCGCAGTTCTGATGCTCGAAACGAGTAACTAGAACGGCCTAGGGGAAAAGTACGCATACCGTTGTAATCGGGCGAGTTTCTACTTTCAGATGCAACAGAAATTTTGCGGATTGGTCAATCCTTTCGCGAGATATGGCAGTTTGGAGGTAAGAAACGCTTGAGAAACTCAAAATTTTCGCAGTTCTGATGCTCGAAACGAATAACTAGAACGGCCTAGGGGAAAAGTACGCATACCGTTGTAATCGGGCGAGTTTCTACTTTCAGATGCAACAGAAATTTTGCGGATTGGTCAATCCGTTCGCGAGATATGGCAGTTTGGAAATAAGAAACGCTTGAGAAACTCAAAAATTTCGCAGTTCTGATGCTCGAAACGAATGACTACAACGGCCTAGGGGAGAAGTACGCATACCGTTGTAATCGGGCGAGTTTCTACTTTCAGAAGCAACAGAAATTTTGCGGATTGGTGAATCCGTTCGCGAGATATGGTAGTTTGGAGGTAAGAAACGCTTGAGAAACTCAAAATTTTCGCAGTTCTGATGCTCGAAACGAATAACTAGAACGGCCTAGGGGAAAACTACACCTACCGTTGTAATCGGGCGGGTTTCTACTTTCAGATGCAACAGAAATTTTTCGGATTGGTCAATCCGTTCGCGAGATATGGCAGTTTGGATGTAAGAAACGCTTGAGAAACTCAAAATTTTCGCAGTTCTGATGCTCGAAACGAATAACTAGAACCGCCTAGGGGAAAAGTGCGCATACCGTTCTAATCGGGCGAGTTTCTACTTTCAGATGCAACAGAAATTTTGCGGATTGATCAATCCGTTCGCGAGATATGGCAGTTTGGAGGTAAGAAACGCTTGTGAAACTCAAAATTTTCGCAGTTCTGATGCTCGAAACGAATAACTAGAACCGCCTAGTGGAAAAGTGCGCATACCGTTGTAATCGGGCGAGTTTCTACTTTCAGATGCAACAGAAATTTTGCGGATTGATCAATCCGTTCGCGAGATATGGCAGTTTGGAGATAAGAAACGCTTGAGAAACTCAAAATTTTCGCAGTTCTGATGCTCGAAACGAATGACTACAACGGCCTAGGGGAGAAGTACGCATACCGTTGTAATCGGGCGAGTTTCTACTTTCAGAAGCAACAGAAATTTTGCGGATTGATCAATCCGTTCGCGAGATATGGCAGTTTGGAAATAAGGAACGCTTGAGAAACTCAAAATTTTCGCAGTTCTGATACTCGAAACGAGTAACTAGAACGGCATAGGGGAAAAGTACGCATACCGCTGCAATCGGGCGAGTTTCTGCTTTCAGATGCAACAGAAATTTTGCGGATTGGTCAATCCGTTCGCGAGATATGGCAGTTTGGATGTAAGAAACGCTTGAGAAACTCAAAATTTTCGCAGTTCTGATGCCCGAAACGAATAACTGGAACGGCCTAGGGGAAAACTACATATACCGCTGTAATCGGGCGAGTTTCTACATTCAGATGCAATAGAAATTTTGCGGATTGGTCTATCCGTTCGCGAGATATGGCAGTTTGGAGGTAAGAAACGCTTGAGAAACTCAAAATTTTCGCAGTTCTGATGCTCGATACGAATAACTAGAACGGCCTAGGGGAAAACTACACCTACCGTTGTAATCGGGCGAGTTTCTACTTTCAGATGCAAGAGAAATTTTGCGGATTGGTCAATCCGTTCGCGAGATATGGCAGTTTGGATGTAAGAAACGCTTGAGAAACTCAAAATTTTCGCAGTTCTGATGCTCGAAACGAATAACTAGAACCTCCTAGGGGAAAAGTGCGCATACCGTTCTAATCGGGCGAGTTTCTACTTTCAGATGCAACAGAAATTTTGCGGATTGATCAATCCGTTCGCGAGATATGGCAGTTTGGAGATAAGAAACGCTTGAGAAACTCAAAATTTTCGCAGTTCTGATGCTCGAAACGAATGACTACAACGGCCTAGGGGAGAAGTACGCATACCGTTGTAATCGGGCGAGTTTCTACTTTCAGAAGCAACAGAAATTTTGCGGATTGATCAATCCGTTCGCGAGATATGGCAGTTTGGAAATAAGGAACGCTTGAGAAACTCAAAATTTTCGCAGTTCTGATACTCGAAACGAGTAACTAGAACGGCATAGGGGAAAAGTACGCATACCGTTGCAATCGGGCGAGTTTCTGCTTTCAGATGCAACAGAAATTTTGCGGATTGGTCAATCCGTTCGCGAGATATGGCAGTTTGGATGTAAGAAACGCTTGAGAAACTCAAAATTTTCGCAGTTCTGATGCCCGAAACGAATAACTGGAACGGCCTAGGGGAAAACTACACATACCGCTGTAATCGGGCGAGTTTCTACATTCAGATGCAATAGAAATTTTGCGGATTGGTCTATCCGTTCGCGAGATATGGCAGTTTGGAGGTAAGAAACGCTTGTGAAACTCAAAATTTTCGCAGTTCTGATGCTCGAAACGAATAACTAGAACCGCCTAGTGGAAAAGTGCGCATACCGTTGTAATCGGGCGAGTTTCTACTTTCAGATGCAACAGAAATTTTGCGGATTGATCAATCCGTTCGCGAGATATGGCAGTTTGGAGATAAGAAACGCTTGAGAAACTCAAAATTTTCGCAGTTCTGATGCTCGAAACGAATGACTACAACGGCCTAGGGGAGAAGTACGCATACCGTTGTAATCGGGCGAGTTTCTACTTTCAGAAGCAACAGAAATTTTGCGGATTGATCAATCCGTTCGCGAGATATGGCAGTTTGGAAATAAGGAACGCTTGAGAAACTCAAAATTTTCGCAGTTCTGATACTCGAAACGAGTAACTAGAACGGCATAGGGGAAAAGTACGCATACCGCTGCAATCGGGCGAGTTTCTGCTTTCAGATGCAACAGAAATTTTGCGGATTGGTCAATCCGTTCGCGAGATATGGCAGTTTGGAGGTAAGAAACGCTTGAGAAACTCAAAATTTTCGCAGTTCTGATGCTCGATACGAATAACTAGAACGGCCTAGGGGAAAACTACACCTACCGTTGTAATCGGGCGAGTTTCTACTTTCAGATGCAACAGAAATTTTGCGGATTGGTCAATCCGTTCGCGAGATATGGCAGTTTGGATGTAAGAAACGCTTGAGAAACTCAAAATTTTCGCAGTTCTGATGCTCGAAACGAATAACTAGAACCGCCTAGGGGAAAAGTGCGCATACCGTTCTAATCGGGCGAGTTTCTACTTTCAGATGCAACAGAAATTTTGCGGATTGATCAATCCGTTCGCGAGATATGGCAGTTTGGAGATAAGAAACGCTTGAGAAACTCAAAATTTTCGCAGTTCTGATGCTCGAAACGAATGACTACAACGGCCTAGGGGAGAAGTACGCATACCGTTGTAATCGGGCGAGTTTCTACTTTCAGAAGCAACAGAAATTTTGCGGATTGGTCGATCCGTTCGCGAGATATGGTAGTTTGGAGGTAAGAAACGGTTGAGAACCTCAAAATTTTCGCAGTTCTGATGCTCGAAACGAGTAACTAGAACGGCCTAGGGGAAAAGTACGCATACCGTTGTAATCGGGCGAGTTTCTACTTTCAGATGCAACAGAAATTTTGCGGATTGGTCAATCCTTTCGCGAGATATGGCAGTTTGGAGGTAAGAAACGCTTGAGAAACTCAAAATTTTCGCAGTTCTGATGCTCGAAACGAATAACTAGAACGGCCTAGGGGAAAAGTACGCATACCGTTGTAATCGGGCGAGTTTCTACTTTCAGATGCAACAGAAATTTTGCGGATTGGTCAATCCGTTCGCGAGATATGGCAGTTTGGAAATAAGAAACGCTTGAGAAACTCAAAAATTTCGCAGTTCTGATGCTCGAAACGAATGACTACAACGGCCTAGGGGAGAAGTACGCATACCGTTGTAATCGGGCGAGTTTCTACTTTCAGAAGCAACAGAAATTTTGCGGATTGGTGAATCCGTTCGCGAGATATGGTAGTTTGGAGGTAAGAAACGCTTGAGAAACTCAAAATTTTCGCAGTTCTGATGCTCGAAACGAATAACTAGAACGGCCTAGGGGAAAACTACACCTACCGTTGTAATCGGGCGGGTTTCTACTTTCAGATGCAACAGAAATTTTTCGGATTGGTCAATCCGTTCGCGAGATATGGCAGTTTGGATGTAAGAAACGCTTGAGAAACTCAAAATTTTCGCAGTTCTGATGCTCGAAACGAATAACTAGAACCGCCTAGGGGAAAAGTGCGCATACCGTTCTAATCGGGCGAGTTTCTACTTTCAGATGCAACAGAAATTTTGCGGATTGATCAATCCGTTCGCGAGATATGGCAGTTTGGAGGTAAGAAACGCTTGTGAAACTCAAAATTTTCGCAGTTCTGATGCTCGAAACGAATAACTAGAACCGCCTAGTGGAAAAGTGCGCATACCGTTGTAATCGGGCGAGTTTCTACTTTCAGATGCAACAGAAATTTTGCGGATTGATCAATCCGTTCGCGAGATATGGCAGTTTGGAGATAAGAAACGCTTGAGAAACTCAAAATTTTCGCAGTTCTGATGCTCGAAACGAATGACTACAACGGCCTAGGGGAGAAGTACGCATACCGTTGTAATCGGGCGAGTTTCTACTTTCAGAAGCAACAGAAATTTTGCGGATTGATCAATCCGTTCGCGAGATATGGCAGTTTGGAAATAAGGAACGCTTGAGAAACTCAAAATTTTCGCAGTTCTGATACTCGAAACGAGTAACTAGAACGGCATAGGGGAAAAGTACGCATACCGCTGCAATCGGGCGAGTTTCTGCTTTCAGATGCAACAGAAATTTTGCGGATTGGTCAATCCGTTCGCGAGATATGGCAGTTTGGATGTAAGAAACGCTTGAGAAACTCAAAATTTTCGCAGTTCTGATGCCCGAAACGAATAACTGGAACGGCCTAGGGGAAAACTACATATACCGCTGTAATCGGGCGAGTTTCTACATTCAGATGCAATAGAAATTTTGCGGATTGGTCTATCCGTTCGCGAGATATGGCAGTTTGGAGGTAAGAAACGCTTGAGAAACTCAAAATTTTCGCAGTTCTGATGCTCGATACGAATAACTAGAACGGCCTAGGGGAAAACTACACCTACCGTTGTAATCGGGCGAGTTTCTACTTTCAGATGCAACAGAAATTTTGCGGATTGGTCAATCCGTTCGCGAGATATGGCAGTTTGGATGTAAGAAACGCTTGAGAAACTCAAAATTTTCGCAGTTCTGATGCTCGAAACGAATAACTAGAACCGCCTAGGGGAAAAGTGCGCATACCGTTCTAATCGGGCGAGTTTCTACTTTCAGATGCAACAGAAATTTTGCGGATTGATCAATCCGTTCGCGAGATATGGCAGTTTGGAGATAAGAAACGCTTGAGAAACTCAAAATTTTCGCAGTTCTGATGCTCGAAACGAATGACTACAACGGCCTAGGGGAGAAGTACGCATACGGTTGTAATCGGGCGAGTTTCTACTTTCAGAAGCAACAGAAATTTTGCGGATTGATCAATCCGTTCGCGAGATATGGCAGTTTGGAAATAAGGAACGCTTGAGAAACTCAAAATTTTCGCAGTTCTGATACTCGAAACGAGTAACTAGAACGGCATAGGGGAAAAGTACGCATACCGTTGCAATCGGGCGAGTTTCTGCTTTCAGATGCAACAGAAATTTTGCGGATTGGTCAATCCGTTCGCGAGATATGGCAGTTTGGATGTAAGAAACGCTTGAGAAACTCAAAATTTTCGCAGTTCTGATGCCCGAAACGAATAACTGGAACGGCCTAGGGGAAAACTACATATACCGCTGTAATCGGGCGAGTTTCTACATTCAGATGCAATAGAAATTTTGCGGATTGGTCTATCCGTTCGCGAGATATGGCAGTTTGGAGGTAAGAAACGCTTGAGAAACTCAAAATTTTCGCAGTTCTGATGCTCGATACGAATAACTAGAACGGCCTAGGGGAAAACTACACCTACCGTTGTAATCGGGCGAGTTTCTACTTTCAGATGCAACAGAAATTTTGCGGATTGGTCAATCCGTTCGCGAGATATGGCAGTTTGGATGTAAGAAACGCTTGAGAAACTCAAAATTTTCGCAGTTCTGATGCTCGAAACGAATAACTAGAACCTCCTAGGGGAAAAGTGCGCATACCGTTCTAATCGGGCGAGTTTCTACTTTCAGATGCAACAGAAATTTTGCGGATTGATCAATCCGTTCGCGAGATATGGCAGTTTGGAGATAAGAAACGCTTGAGAAACTCAAAATTTTCGCAGTTCTGATGCTCGAAACGAATGACTACAACGGCCTAGGGGAGAAGTACGCATACCGTTGTAATCGGGCGAGTTTCTACTTTCAGAAGCAACAGAAATTTTGCGGATTGATCAATCCGTTCGCGAGATATGGCAGTTTGGAAATAAGGAACGCTTGAGAAACTCAAAATTTTCGCAGTTCTGATACTCGAAACGAGTAACTAGAACGGCATAGGGGAAAAGTACGCATACCGTTGCAATCGGGCGAGTTTCTGCTTTCAGATGCAACAGAAATTTTGCGGATTGGTCAATCCGTTCGCGAGATATGGCAGTTTGGATGTAAGAAACGCTTGAGAAACTCAAAATTTTCGCAGTTCTGATGCCCGAAACGAATAACTGGAACGGCCTAGGGGAAAACTACACATACCGCTGTAATCGGGCGAGTTTCTACATTCAGATGCAATAGAAATTTTGCGGATTGGTCTATCCGTTCGCGAGATATGGCAGTTTGGAGGTAAGAAACGCTTGTGAAACTCAAAATTTTCGCAGTTCTGATGCTCGAAACGAATAACTAGAACCGCCTAGTGGAAAAGTACGCATACCGTTGTAATCGGGCGAGTTTCTACTTTCAGATGCAACAGAAATTTTGCGGATTGATCAATCCGTTCGCGAGATATGGCAGTTTGGATTTAAGAAACGCTTGAGAAACTCAAAATTTTCGCAGTTCTGATGCTCGAAACGAATAACTAGAACCGCCTAGGGGAAAAGTGCGCATACCGTTCTAATCGGGCGAGTTTCTACTTTCAGATGCAACAGAAATTTTGCGGATTGATCAATCCGTTCGCGAGATATGGCAGTTTGGAGATAAGAAACGCTTGAGAAACTCAAAATTTTCGCAGTTCTGATGCTCGAAACGAATGACTACAACGGCCTAGGGGAGAAGTACGCATACCGTTGTAATCGGGCGAGTTTCTACTTTCAGAAGCAACAGAAATTTTGCGGATTGGTCGATCCGTTCGCGAGATATGGTAGTTTGGAGGTAAGAAACGGTTGAGAACCTCAAAATTTTCGCAGTTCTGATGCTCGAAACGAGTAACTAGAACGGCCTAGGGGAAAAGTACGCATACCGTTGTAATCGGGCGAGTTTCTACTTTCAGATGCAACAGAAATTTTGCGGATTGGTCAATCCTTTCGCGAGATATGGCAGTTTGGAGGTAAGAAACGCTTGAGAAACTCAAAATTTTCGCAGTTCTGATGCTCGAAACGAATAACTAGAACGGCCTAGGGGAAAAGTACGCATACCGTTGTAATCGGGCGAGTTTCTACTTTCAGATGCAACAGAAATTTTGCGGATTGGTCAATCCGT
Source organism: Ptiloglossa arizonensis (assembly GCF_051014685.1). Classification (NCBI taxonomy): domain Eukaryota; kingdom Metazoa; phylum Arthropoda; class Insecta; order Hymenoptera; family Colletidae; genus Ptiloglossa; species Ptiloglossa arizonensis. The sequence continues at coordinate 1,293,005 of NW_027478462.1, read as the reverse complement.
TCGCGAGATATGGCAGTTTGGAAATAAGAAACGCTTGAGAAACTCAAAAATTTCGCAGTTCTGATGCTCGAAACGAATGACTACAACGGCCTAGGGGAGAAGTACGCATACCGTTGTAATCGGGCGAGTTTCTACTTTCAGAAGCAACAGAAATTTTGCGGATTGGTGAATCCGTTCGCGAGATATGGTAGTTTGGAGGTAAGAAACGCTTGAGAAACTCAAAATTTTCGCAGTTCTGATGCTCGAAACGAATAACTAGAACGGCCTAGGGGAAAACTACACCTACCGTTGTAATCGGGCGGGTTTCTACTTTCAGATGCAACAGAAATTTTTCGGATTGGTCAATCCGTTCGCGAGATATGGCAGTTTGGAGGTAAGAAACGCTTGAGAAACTCAAAATTTTCGCAGTTCTGATGCTTGAAACGAATAACTAGAACCGCCTAGTGGAAAAGTGCGCATACCGTTGTAATCGGGCGAGTTTCTACTTTCAGATGCAACAGAAATTCTGCGGATTGATCAATCCGTTCGCGAGATATGGCAGTTTGGAGATAAAAAACGCTTGAGAAACTCAAAATTTTCGCAGTTCTGATGCTCGAAACGAATGACTACAACGGCCTAGGGGAGAAGTACGCATACCGTTGTAATCGGGCGAGTTTCTACTTTCAGAAGCAACAGAAATTTTGCGGATTGATCAATCCGTTCGCGAGATATGGCAGTTTGGAAATAAGGAACGCTTGAGAAACTCAAAATTTTCGCAGTTCTGATACTCGAAACGAGTAACTAGAACGGCATAGGGGAAAAGTACGCATACCGTTGCAATCGGGCGAGTTTCTGCTTTCAGATGCAACAGAAATTTTGCGGATTGGTCAATCCGTTCGCGAGATATGGCAGTTTGGAGGTAAGAAACGCTTGAGAAACTCAAAATTTTCGCAGTTCTGATGCTCGATACGAATAACTAGAACGGCCTAGGGGAAAACTACACCTACCGTTGTAATCGGGCGAGTTTCTACTTTCAGATGCAACAGAAATTTTGCGGATTGATCAATCCGTTCGCGAGATATGGCAGTTTGGAGATAAGAAACGCTTGAGAAACTCAAAATTTTCGCAGTTCTGATGCTCGAAACGAATGACTACAACGGCCTAGGGGAGAAGTACGCATACCGTTGTAATCGGGCGAGTTTCTACTTTCAGAAGCAACAGAAATTTTGCGGATTGGTCGATCCGTTCGCGAGATATGGTAGTTTGGAGGTAAGAAACGGTTGAGAACCTCAAAATTTTCGCAGTTCTGATGCTCGAAACGAGTAACTAGAACGGCCTAGGGGAAAAGTACGCATACCGTTGTAATCGGGCGAGCTTCTACTTTCAGATGCAACAGAAATTTTGCGGATTGGTCAATCCTTTCGCGAGATATGGCAGTTTGGAGGTAAGAAACGCTTGAGAAACTCAAAATTTTCGCAGTTCTGATGCTCGAAACGAATAACTAGAACGGCCTAGGGGAAAAGTACGCATACCGTTGTAATCCGGCGAGTTTCTACTTTCAGATGCAACAGAAATTTTGCGGATTGGTCAATCCGTTCGCGAGATATGGCAGTTTGGAAATAAGAAACGCTTGAGAAACTCAAAAATTTCGCAGTTCTGATGCTCGAAACGAATGACTACAACGGCCTAGGGGAGAAGTACGCATACCGTTGTAATCGGGCGAGTTTCTACTTTCAGAAGCAACAGAAATTTTGCGGATTGGTGAATCCGTTCGCGAGATATGGTAGTTTGGAGGTAAGAAACGCTTGAGAAACTCAAAATTTTCGCAGTTCTGATGCTCGAAACGAATAACTAGAACGGCCTAGGGGAAAACTACACCTACCGTTGTAATCGGGCGGGTTTCTACTTTCAGATGCAACAGAAATTTTTCGGATTGGTCAATCCGTTCGCGAGATATGGCAGTTTGGAGGTAAGAAACGCTTGAGAAACTCAAAATTTTCGCAGTTCTGATGCTTGAAACGAATAACTAGAACCGCCTAGTGGAAAAGTGCGCATACCGTTGTAATCGGGCGAGTTTCTACTTTCAGATGCAACAGAAATTCTGCGGATTGATCAATCCGTTCGCGAGATATGGCAGTTTGGAGATAAAAAACGCTTGAGAAACTCAAAATTTTCGCAGTTCTGATGCTCGAAACGAATGACTACAACGGCCTAGGGGAGAAGTACGCATACCGTTGTAATCGGGCAAGTTTCTACTTTCAGAAGCAACAGAAATTTTGCGGATTGGTGAATCCGTTCGCGAGATATGGTAGTTTGGAGGTAAGAAACGCTTGAGAAACTCAAAATTTTCGCAGTTCTGAAGCTCGACACGAATAACTAGAACGGCCTAGGGGAAAAGTGCGCATACCGTTGTAATCGGGCGAGTTTCTACTTTCAGATGCAACAGAAATTTTGCGGATTGATCAATCCGTTCGCGAGATATGGCAGTTTGGAGGTAAGAAACGCTTGAGAAACTCAAAATTTTCGCAGTTCTGATGCTCGAAACGAATAACTAGAACCGCCTAGGGGAAAAGTGCGCATTCCGTTGTAATCGGGCGAGTTTCTACTTTCAGATGCAACAGAAATTTTGCGGATTGGTCAATCCGTTCATGAGATATGGCAGTTTGGAGGTAAGAAACGCTTGAGAAACTCAAAATTTTCGCAGTTCTGATGCTCGAAACGAATAACTGGAACGGCCTAGGGGAAAACTACACATACCGTTGTAATCGGGCGAGTTTCTATTCTCAGATGCAATAGAAATTTTGCGGATTGGTCTATCCGTTCGCGAAATATGGCAGTTTGGAGGTAAGAAACGCTTGAGAAACTCTAAATTTTCGCAGTTCTGATGCTCGAAACGAATAACTGGAACGGCCTAGGGGAAAACTACACATACCGTTGTAATCGGGCGAGTTTCTACTTTCAGATGCAATAGAAATTTTGCGGATTGGTCTATCCGTTTGCGAGATATGGCAGTTTGGAGGTAAGAAACGCTTGAGAAACTCAAAATTTGCGCAGTTCTGATGCTCGAAACGAGTAAGTAGAACGGCCTAGGGGAGAAGTACGCATACCGTTGTAATCGGGCGAGTTTCTACTTTCAGATGCAACAGAAATTTTGGGGATTGGTCAATCCGTTCGCGAGATATGGCAGTTTGGAGGTAAGAAACGCTTGAGAAACTCAAAATTTTCGCAGTTCTGATGTTCGAAACGAATAACTAGAACCGCCTAGGGGAAAAGTGCGCATACCGTTGTAATCGGGCGAGTTTCTACTTTCAGATGCAACAGAAATTCTGCGGATTGATCAATCCGTTCGCGAGATATGGCAGTTTGGAGATAAAAAACGCTTGAGAAACTCAAAATTTTCGCAGTTCTGATGCTCGAAACGAATGACTACAACGGCCTAGGGGAGAAGTACGCATACCGTTGTAATCGGGCAAGTTTCTACTTTCAGAAGCAACAGAAATTTTGCGGATTGGTGAATCCGTTCGCGAGATATGGTAGTTTGGAGGTAAGAAACGCTTGAGAAACTCAAAATTTTCGCAGTTCTGATGCTCGACACGAATAACTAGAACGGCCTAGGGGAAAACTACACCTACCGTTGTAATCGGGCGGGTTTCTACTTTCAGATGCAACAGAAATTTTTCGGATTGGTCAATCCGTTCGCGAGATATGGCAGTTTGGAGGTAAGAAACGCTTGAGAAACTCAAAATTTTCGCAGTTCTGATGCTTGAAAAGAATAACTAGAACCGCCTAGTGGAAAAGTGCGCATACCGTTGTAATCGGGCGAGTTTCTACTTTCAGATGCAACAGAAATTCTGCGGATTGATCAATCCGTTCGCGAGATATGGCAGTTTGGAGATAAAAAACGCTTGAGAAACTCAAAATTTTCGCAGTTCTGATGCTCGAAACGAATGACTACAACGGCCTAGGGGAGAAGTACGCATACCGTTGTAATCGGGCAAGTTTCTACTTTCAGAAGCAACAGAAATTTTGCGGATTGGTGAATCCGTTCGCGAGATATGGTAGTTTGGAGGTAAGAAACGCTTGAGAAACTCAAAATTTTCGCAGTTCTGATGCTCGACACGAATAACTAGAACGGCCTAGGGGAAAAGTGCGCATACCGTTGTAATCGGGCGAGTTTCTACTTTCAGATGCAACAGAAATTTTGCGGATTGATCAATCCGTTCGCGAGATATGGCAGTTTGGAGGTAAGAAACGCTTGAGAAACTCAAAATTTTCGCAGTTCTGATGCTCGAAACGAATAACTAGAACCGCCTAGGGGAAAAGTGCGCATTCCGTTGTAATCGGGCGAGTTTCTACTTTCAGATGCAACAGAAATTTTGCGGATTGGTCAATCCGTTCATGAGATATGGCAGTTTGGAGGTAAGAAACGCTTGAGAAACTCAAAATTTTCGCAGTTCTGATGCCCGAAACGAATAACTGGAACGGCCTAGGGGAGAAGTACGCATACCGTTGTAATCGGGCGAGTTCCTACTTTCAGATGCAACAGAAATTTTGCGGATTGGTCAATCCGTTCGCGAGATATGGCAGTTTGGAGGTAAGAAACGCTTGAGAAACTCAAAATTTTCGCAGTTCTGATGTTCGAAACGAATAACTAGAACCGCCTAGGGGAAAAGTGCGCATACCGTTGTAATCGGGCGAGTTTCTACTTTCAGATGCAACAGAAATTTTGCGGATTGGTCAATCCGTTCGCGAGATATGGCAGTTTGGAGGTAAGAAACGCTTGAGAAACTCAAAATTTTCGCAGTTCTGATGCTCGACACGAATAACTAGAACGGCCTAGGGGAAAAGTGCGCATACCGTTGTAATCGGGCGAGTTTCTACTTTCAGATGCAACAGAAATTTTGCGGATTGATCAATCCGTTCGCGAGATATGGCAGTTTGGAGGTAAGAAACGCTTGAGAAACTCAAAATTTTCGCAGTTCTGATGCTCGAAACGAATAACTGGAACGGCCTAGGGGAAAACTACACATACCGTTGTAATCGGGCGAGTTTCTATTTTCAGATGCAATAGAAATTTTGCGGATTGGTCTATCCTTTCGCGAAATATGGCAGTTTGGATGTAAGAAACGCTTGAGAAACTCTAAATTTTCGCAGTTCTGATGCTCGAAACGAATAACTGGAACGGCCTAGGGGAAAACTACACATACCGTTGTAATCGGGCGAGTTTCTACTTTCAGATGCAATAGAAATTTTGCGGATTGGTCTATCCGTTTGCGAGATATGGCAGTTTGGAGGTAAGAAACGCTTGAGAAACTCAAAATTTTCGCAGTTCTGATGCTCGAAACGAATAACTAGAACCGCCTAGGGGAAAAGTACGCATACCGTTGTAATCGGGCGAATTTCTACTTTCAGATGCAACAGAAATTTTGCGGATTGGTCAATCCGTTCGCGAGATATGGCAGTTTGGAAATAAGGAACGCTTGAGTAACTCAAAATTTTCGCAGTTCTGATGCTCGAAACGAATAACTGGAACGGCCTAGGGGAAAACTACACATACCGTTGTAATCGGGCGAGTTTCTACTTTCAGATGCAATAGAAATTTTGCGGATTGGTCTATCCGTTCGCGAGATATGGCAGTTTTGAGGTAAGAAACGCTTGAGAAACTCAAAATTTTCGCAGTTCTGATGCTCGAAACGAATAACTAGAACGGCCTAGGGGAAAACTACACCTACCGTTGTAATCGGGCGAGTTTCTACTTTCAGATGCAATAGAAATTTTGCGGATTGGTCTATCCGTTTGCGAGATATGGCAGTTTGGAGGTAAGAAACGCTTGAGAAACTCAAAATTTTCGCAGTTCTGATGCTCGAAACGAATAACTAGAACCGCCTAGGGGAAAAGTGCGCATACCGTTGTAATCGGGCGAGTTTCTACTTTCAGAAGCAACAGAAACTTTGCGGATTGGTGAATCCGTTCGCGAGATATGGTAGTTTGGAGGTAAGAAACGCTTGAGAAACTCAAAATTTTCGCAGTTCTGATGCTCGAAACGAGTAACTAGAACGGCCCAGGGGAAAAGTACGCATACCGTTGTAATCGGGCGAGTTTCTACTTTCAGATGCAACAGAAATTTTGCGGATTGGTCAATCCGTTCGCGAGATATGGCAGTTTGGTGGTAAGAAACGCTTGAGAAACTCAAAATTTTCGCAGTTCTGATGCTCGAAACGAATAACTGGAACGGCCTAGGGGAGAAGTACGCATACCGTTGTAATCGGGCGAGTTCCTACTTTCAGATGCAACAGAAATTTTGCGGATTGGTCAATCCGTTCGCGAGATATGGCAGTTTGGAGGTAAGAAACGCTTGAGAAACTCAAAATTTTCGCAGTTCTGATGTTCGAAACGAATAACTAGAACCGCCTAGGGGAAAAGTGCGCATACCGTTGTAATCGGGCGAGTTTCTACTTTCAGATGCAACAGAAATTCTGCGGATTGATCAATCCGTTCGCGAGATATGGCAGTTTGGAAATAAAAAACGCTTGAGAAACTCAAAATTTTCGCAGTTCTGATGCTCGAAACGAATGACTACAACGGCCTAGGGGAGAAGTACGCATACCGTTGTAATCGGGCAAGTTTCTACTTTCAGAAGCAACAGAAATTTTGCGGATTGGTGAATCCGTTCGCGAGATATGGTAGTTTGGAGGTAAGAAACGCTTGAGAAACTCAAAATTTTCGCAGTTCTGATGCTCGACACGAATAACTAGAACGGCCTAGGGGAAAAGTGCGCATACCGTTGTAATCGGGCGAGTTTCTACTTTCAGATGCAACAGAAATTTTGCGGATTGATCAATCCGTTCGCGAGATATGGCAGTTTGGATGTAAGAAACGCTTGAGAAACTCAAAATTTTCGCAGTTCTGATGCTCGAAACGAATAACCAGAACCGCCTAGGGGAAAAGTGCGCATAGCGTTGTAATCGGGCGAGTTTCTACTTTCAGATGCAACAGAAATTTTGCAGATTGATCAATCCGTTCGCGAGATATGGCAATTTGGAGACAAGAAACGCTTGTGAAACTCAAAATTTTCGCAGTTCTGATGCTCGAAACGAGTAACTAGAACGGCCTAGGTGAAAAGTACGCATACCGTTGTAATCGGGCGAGTTTCTACTTTCAGATGCAACAGAAATTTTGCGGATTGGTCAATCCGTTCGCGAGATAAGGCAGTTTGGAGGTAAGAATCGCTTGAGAAACTCAAAATTTTCGCAGTTCTGATACTCGAAACGAATAACTAGAACGGCCTAGGGGAAAAGTACGCATACCGTTGTAATCGGGCGAATTTCTACTTTCAGATGCAACAGAAATTTTGCGGATTGGTCAATCCGTTCGCGAGATATGGCAGTTTGGAAATAAGAAACGCTTGAGTAACTCAAAATTTTCGCAGTTCTGATGCTCGAAACGAATAACTGGAACGGCCTAGGGGAAAACTACACATACCGTTGTAATCGGGCGAGTTTCTACTTTCAGATGCAATAGAAATTTTGCGGATTGGTCTATCCGTTCGCGAGATATGGCAGTTTTGAGGTAAGAAACGCTTGAGAAACTCAAAATTTTCGCAGTTCTGATGCTCGAAACGAATAACTAGAACGGCCTAGGGGAAAACTACACCTACCGTTGTAATTGGGCGGGTTTCTACTTTCAGATGCAACAGAAATTTTGCGGATTGGTCAATCCGTTCGCGAGATATGGCAGTTTGGAGGTAAGAAACGCTTGAGAAGCTCAAAATTTTCGCAGTTCTGATGCTCGAAACGAATAACTAGAACCGCCTAGGGGAAAAGTGCGCATACCGTTGTAATCGGGCGAGTTTCTACTTTCAGAAGCAACAGAAACTTTGCGGATTGGTGAATCCGTTCGCGAGATATGGTAGTTTGGAGGTAAGAAACGCTTGAGAAACTCAAAATTTTCGCAGTTCTGATGCTCGAAACGAGTAACTAGAACGGCCCAGGGGAAAAGTACGCATACCGTTGTAATCGGGCGAGTTTCTACTTTCAGATGCAACAGAAATTTTGCGGATTGGTCAATCCGTTCGCGAGATATGGCAGTTTGGTGGTAAGAAACGCTTGAGAAACTCAAAATTTTCGCAGTTCTGATGCTCGAAACGAATGACTACAACGGCCTAGGGGAGAAGTACGAATACCGTTGTAATCGGGCGAGTTTCTACTTTCAGAAGCAACAGAAATTTTGCGGATTGGTCGATCCGTTCGCGAGATATGGTAGTTTGGAGGTAAGAAACGCTTGAGAAACTCAAAATTTTCGCAGTTCTGATGCTCGAAACTAATAACTAGAACGGCCTAGGGGAAAAGTACGCATACCGTTGTAATCGGGCGAGTTTCTACTTTCAGATGCAACAGAAATTTTGCGGATTGGTCAATCCGTTCGCGAGATATGGCAGTTTGGAAATAAGAAACGCTTGAGAAACTCAAAAATTTCGCAGTTCTGATGCTCGAAACGAATGACTACAACGGCCTAGGGGTGAAGTACGCATACCGTTGTAATCGGGCGAGTTTCTACTTTCAGAAGCAACAGAAATTTTGCGGATTGGTGAATCCGTTCGCGAGATATGGTAGTTTGGAGGTAAGAAACGCTTGAGAAACTCAACATTTTCGCAGTTCTGATGCTCGACACGAATAACTAGAACGGCCTAGGGGAAAAGTGCGCATACCGTTGTAATCGGGCGAGTTTCTACTTTCAGATGCAACAGAAATTTTGCGGATTGATCAATCCGTTCGCGAGATATGGTAGTTTGGAGGTAAGAAACGCTTGAGAAACTCAAAATTTTCGCAGGTCTGATGCTCGAAACGAATAACTAGAACGGCCTAGGGGAAAAGTACGCATACCGTTGTAATCGGGCGAATTTCTACTTTCAGATGCAACAGAAATTTTGCGGATTGGTCAATCCGTTCGCGAGATATGGCAGTTTGGAAATAAGAAACGCTTGAGTCACTCAAAATTTTCGCAGTTCTGATGCTCGAAACGAATAAATGGAACGGCCTAGGGTAAAACTACACATACCGTTGTAATCGGGCGAGTTTCTACTTTCAGATGCAATAGAAATTTTGCGGATTGGTCTATCCGTTCGCGAGATATGGCAGTTTGGAGGTAAGAAACGCTTGAGAAACTCAAAATTTTCGCAGTTCTGATGTTCGAAACGAATAACTAGAACCGCCTAGGGGAAAAGTGCGCATACCGTTGTAATCGGGCGAGTTTCTACTTTCAGATGCAACAGAAATTCTGCGGATTGATCAATCCGTTCGCGAGATATGGCAGTTTGGAGATAAAAAACGCTTGAGAAACTCAAAATTTTCGCAGTTCTGATGCTCGAAACGAATGACTACAACGGCCTAGGGGAGAAGTACGCATACCGTTGTAATCGGGCAAGTTTCTACTTTCAGAAGCAACAGAAATTTTGCGGATTGGTGAATCCGTTCGCGAGATATGGTAGTTTGGAGGTAAGAAACGCTTGAGAAACTCAAAATTTTCGCAGTTCTGATGCTCGACACGAATAACTAGAACGGCCTAGGGGAAAACTACACATACCGTTGTAATCGGGCGAGTTTCTATTTTCAGATGCAATAGAAATTTTGCGGATTGGTCTATCCTTTCGCGAAATATGGCAGTTTGGATGTAAGAAACGCTTGAGAAACTCTAAATTTTCGCAGTTCTGATGCTCGAAACGAATAACTGGAACGGCCTAGGGGAAAACTACACATACCGTTGTAATCGGGCGAGTTTCTACTTTCAGATGCAATAGAAATTTTGCGGATTGGTCTATCCGTTTGCGAGATATGGCAGTTTGGAGGTAAAAAACGCTTGAGAAACTCAAAATTTGCGCAGTTCTGATGCTCGAAACGAGTAACTAGAACGGCCTAGGGGAGAAGTACGCATACCGTTGAAATCGGGCGAGTTTCTACTTTCAGATGCAACAGAAATTTTGCGGATTGGTCAATCCGTTCGCGAGATATGGCAGTTTGGAAATAAGAAACGCTTGAGTAACTCAAAATTTTCGCAGTTCTGATGCTCGAAACGAATAACTGGAACGGCCTAGGGGAAAACTACACATACCGTTGTAATCGGGCGAGTTTCTACTTTCAGATGCAATAGAAATTTTGCGGATTGGTCTATCCGTTCGCGAAATATGGAAGTTTGGAGGTAAGAAACGCTTGAGAAACTCTAAATTTTCGCAGTTCTGATGCTCGAAACGAATAACTGGAACGGCCTAGGGGAAAACTACACATACCATTGTAATCGGGCGAGTTTCTACTTTCAGAAGCAACAGAAACTTTGCGGATTGGTGAATCCGTTCGCGAGATATGGTAGTTTGGAGGTAAGAAACGCTTGAGAAACTCAAAATTTTCGCAGTTCTGATGCTCGACACGAATAACTAGAACGGCCTAGGGGAAAAGTGCGCATACCGTTGTAATCGGGCGAGTTTCTACTTTCAGATGCAACAGAAATTTTGCGGATTGATCAATCCGTTCGCGAGATATGGCAGTTTGGAGATAAGAAACGCTTGAGAAACTCAAAATTTTCGCAGTTCTGATGCTCGAAACGAGTAACTAGAACGGCCTAGGGGAAAAGTACGCATACCGTTGTAATCGGGCGAGTTTCTACTTTCAGATGCAACAGAAATTTTGCGGATTGGTCAATCCGTTCGCGAGATATGGCAGTTTGGTGGTAAGAAACGCTTGAGAAACTCAAAATTTTCGCAGTTCTGATGCTCGAAACGAATGACTACAACGGCCTAGGGGAGAAGTACGCATACCGTTGTAATCGGGCGAGTTTCTACTTTCAGAAGCAACAGAAACTTTGCGGATTGGTGAATCCGTTGGCGAGATATGGTAGTTTGGAGGTAAGAAACGCTTGAGAAACTCAAAATTTTCGCAGTTCTGATGCTCGACACCAATAACTAGAACGGCCTAGGGGAAAAGTGCGCATACCGTTGTAATCGGGCGAGTTTCTACTTTCAGATGCAACAGAAATTTTGCGGATTGATCAATCCGTTCGCGAGATATGGCAGTTTGGAGATAAGAAACGCTTGAGAAACTCAAAATTTTCGCAGTTCTGATGCTTGAAACGAATAACTAGAACCGCCTAGTGGAAAAGTGCGCATACCGTTGTAATCGGGCGAGTTTCTACTTTCAGATGCAACAGAAATTCTGCGGATTGATCAATCCGTTCGCGAGATATGGCAGTTTGGAGATAAAAAACGCTTGAGAAACTCAAAATTTTCGCAGTTCTGATGCTCGAAACGAATGACTACAACGGCCTAGGGGAGAAGTACGCATACCGTTGTAATCGGGCAAGTTTCTACTTTCAGAAGCAACAGAAATTTTGCGGATTGGTGAATCCGTTCGCGAGATATGGTAGTTTGGAGGTAAGAAACGCTTGAGAAACTCAAAATTTTCGCAGTTCTGATGCTCGACACGAATAACTAGAACGGCCTAGGGGAAAAGTGCGCATACCGTTGTAATCGGGCGAGTTTCTACTTTCAGATGCAACAGAAATTTTGCGGATTGATCAATCCGTTCGCGAGATATGGCAGTTTGGAGGTAAGCAACGCTTGAGAAACTCAAGATTTTCGCAGTTCTGATGCTCGAAACGAATAACTAGAACGGCCTAGGGGAAAAGTGCGCATACCGTTGTAATCGGGCGAGTTTCTACTTTCAGATGCAACAGAAATTTTGCGGATTGATCAATCCGTTCGCGAGATATGGCAGTTTGGAGGTAAGAAACGCTTGAGAAACTCAAAATTTTCGCAGTTCTGATGCTCGAAACGAATAACTAGAACCGCCTAGGGGAAAAGTGCGCATTCCGTTGTAATCGGGCGAGTTTCTACTTTCAGATGCAACAGAAATTTTGCGGATTGGTCAATCCGTTCATGAGATATGGCAGTTTGGAGGTAAGAAACGCTTGAGAAACTCAAAATTTTCGCAGTTCTGATGCTCGAAACGAATAACTGGAACGGCCTAGGGGAGAAGTACGCATACCGTTGTAATCGGGCGAGTTCCTACTTTCAGATGCAACAGAAATTTTGCGGATTGGTCAATCCGTTCGCGAGATATGGCAGTTTGGAGGTAAGAAACGCTTGAGAAACTCAAAATTTTCGCAGTTCTGATGTTCGAAACGAATAACTAGAACCGCCTAGGGGAAAAGTGCGCATACCGTTGTAATCGGGCGAGTTTCTACTTTCAGATGCAACAGAAATTTTGCGGATTGGTCAATCCGTTCGCGAGATATGGCAGTTTGGAGGTAAGAAACGCTTGAGAAACTCAAAATTTTCGCAGTTCTGATGCTCGACACGAATAACTAGAACGGCCTAGGGGAAAAGTGCGCATACCGTTGTAATCGGGCGAGTTTCTACTTTCAGATGCAACAGAAATTTTGCGGATTGATCAATCCGTTCGCGAGATATGGCAGTTTGGAGGTAAGAAACGCTTGAGAAACTCAAAATTTTCGCAGTTCTGATGCTCGAAACGAATAACCAGAACCGCCTAGGGGAAAAGTGCGCATAGCGTTGTAATCGGGCGAGTTTCTACTTTCAGATGCAACAGAAATTTTGCAGATTGGTCAATCCGTTCGCGAGATATGGCAGTTTGGAGGTAAGAAACGCTTGAGAAACTCAAAATTTTCGCAGTTCTGATGCTCGAAACGAATAACTAGAACCGCCTAGGGGAAAAGTACGCATACCGTTGTAATCGGGCGAATTTCTACTTTCAGATGCAACAGAAATTTTGCGGATTGGTCAATCCGTTCGCGAGATATGGCAGTTTGGAAATAAGGAACGCTTGAGTAACTCAAAATTTTCGCAGTTCTGATGCTCGAAACGAATAACTGGAACGGCCTAGGGGAAAACTACACATACCGTTGTAATCGGGCGAGTTTCTACTTTCAGATGCAATAGAAATTTTGCGGATTGGTCTATCCGTTCGCGAGATATGGTAGTTTTGAGGTAAGAAACGCTTGAGAAACTCAAAATTTTCGCAGTTCTGATGCTCGAAACGAATAACTAGAACGGCCTAGGGGAAAACTACACCTACCGTTGTAATCGGGCGGGTTTCTACTTTCAGATGCAACAGAAATTTTGCGGATTGGTCAATCCGTTCGCGAGATATGGCAGTTTGGAGGTAAGAAACGCTTGAGAAACTCAAAATTTTCGCAGTTCTGATGCTCGAAACGAATAACTAGAACCGCCTAGGGGAAAAGTGCGCATAGCGTTGTAATCGGGCGAGTTTCTACTTTCAGAAGCAACAGAAACTTTGCGGATTGGTGAATCCGTTCGCGAGATATGGTAGTTTGGAGGTAAGAAACGCTTGAGAAACTCAAAATTTTCGCAGTTCTGATGCTCGAAACGAGTAACTAGAACGGCCCAGGGGAAAAGTACGCATACCGTTGTAATCGGGCGAGTTTCTACTTTCAGATGCAATAGAAATTTTGCGGATTGGTCTATCCGTTCGCGAAATATGGAAGTTTGGAGGTAAGAAACGCTTGAGAAACTCTAAATTTTCGCAGTTCTGATGCTCGAAACGAATAACTGGAACGGCCTAGGGGAAAACTACACATACCGTTGTAATCGGGCGAGTTTCTACTTTCAGATGCAATACAAATTTTGCGGATTGGTCTATCCGTTTGCGAGATATGGCAGTTTGGAGGTAAAAAACGCTTGAGAAACTCAAAATTTGCGCAGTTCTGATGCTCGAAACGAGTAACTAGAACGGCCTAGGGGAGAAGTACGCATACCGTTGAAATCGGGCGAGTTTCTACTTTCAGATGCAACAGAAATTTTGCGGATTGGTCAATCCGTTCGCGAGATATGGCAGTTTGGAAATAAGAAACGCTTGAGTAACTCAAAATTTTCGCAGTTCTGATGCTCGAAACGAATAACTGGAACGGCCTAGGGGAAAACTACACATACCGTTGTAATCGGGCGAGTTTCTACTTTCAGATGCAATAGAAATTTTGCGGATTGGTCTATCCGTTCGCGAAATATGGAAGTTTGGAGGTAAGAAACGCTTGAGAAACTCTAAATTTTCGCAGTTCTGATGCTCGAAACGAATAACTGGAACGGCCTAGGGGAAAACTACACATACCATTGTAATCGGGCGAGTTTCTACTTTCAGAAGCAACAGAAACTTTGCGGATTGGTGAATCCGTTCGCGAGATATGGTAGTTTGGAGGTAAGAAACGCTTGAGAAACTCAAAATTTTCGCAGTTCTGATGCTCGACACGAATAACTAGAACGGCCTAGGGGAAAAGTGCGCATACCGTTGTAATCGGGCGAGTTTCTACTTTCAGATGCAACAGAAATTTTGCGGATTGATCAATCCGTTCGCGAGATATGGCAGTTTGGAGATAAGAAACGCTTGAGAAACTCAAAATTTTCGCAGTTCTGATGCTCGAAACGAGTAACTAGAACGGCCTAGGGGAAAAGTACGCATACCGTTGTAATCGGGCGAGTTTCTACTTTCAGATGCAACAGAAATTTTGCGGATTGGTCAATCCGTTCGCGAGATATGGCAGTTTGGTGGTAAGAAACGCTTGAGAAACTCAAAATTTTCGCAGTTCTGATGCTCGAAACGAATGACTACAACGGCCTAGGGGAGAAGTACGCATACCGTTGTAATCGGGCGAGTTTCTACTTTCAGAAGCAAAAGAAACTTTGCGGATTGGTGAATCCGTTGGCGAGATATGGTAGTTTGGAGGTAAGAAACGCTTGAGAAACTCAAAATTTTCGCAGTTCTGATGCTCGACACCAATAACTAGAACGGCCTAGGGGAAAAGTGCGCATACCGTTGTAATCGGGCGAGTTTCTACTTTCAGATGCAACAGAAATTTTGCGGATTGATCAATCCGTTCGCGAGATATGGCAGTTTGGAGATAAGAAACGCTTGAGAAACTCAAAATTTTCGCAGTTCTGATGCTTGAAACGAACAACTAGAACCGCCTAGTGGAAAAGTGCGCATACCGTTGTAATCGGGCGAGTTTCTACTTTCAGATGCAACAGAAATTCTGCGGATTGATCAATCCGTTCGCGAGATATGGCAGTTTGGAGATAAAAAACGCTTGAGAAACTTAAAATTTTCGCTGTTCTGATGCTCGAAACGAATGACTACAACGGCCTAGGGGAGAAGTACGCATACCGTTGTAATCGGGCAAGTTTCTACTTTCAGAAGCAACAGAAATTTTGCGGATTGGTGAATCCGTTCGCGAGATATGGTAGTTTGGAGGTAAGAAACGCTTGAGAAACTCAAAATTTTCGCAGTTCTGATGCTCGACACGAATAACTAGAACGGCCTAGGGGAAAAGTGCGCATACCGTTGTAATCGGGCGAGTTTCTACTTTCAGATGCAACAGAAATTTTGCGGATTGATCAATCCGTTCGCGAGATATGGCAGTTTGGAGGTAAGAAACGCTTGAGAAACTCAAAATTTTCGCAGTTCTGATGCTCGAAACGAATAACTAGAACCGCCTAGGGGAAAAGTGCGCATTCCGTTGTAATCGGGCGAGTTTCTACTTTCAGATGCAACAGAAATTTTGCGGATTGGTCAATCCGTTCATGAGATATGGCAGTTTGGAGGTAAGAAACGCTTGAGAAACTCAAAATTTTCGCAGTTCTGATGCTCGAAACGAATAACTGGAACGGCCTAGGGGAAAACTACACATACCGTTGTAATCGGGCGAGTTTCTATTTTCAGATGCAATAGAAATTTTGCGGATTGGTCTATCCGTTCGCGAAATATGGCAGTTTGGAGATAAGAAACGCTTGAGAAACTCAAAATTTTCGCAGTTCTGATGCTCGAAACGAGTAACTAGAACGGCCTAGGGGAAAAGTACGCATACCGTTGTAATCGGGCGAGTTTCTACTTTCAGATGCAACAGAAATTTTGCGGATTGGTCAATCCGTTCGCGAGATATGGCAGTTTGGTGGTAAGAAACGCTTGAGAAACTCAAAATTTTCGCAGTTCTGATGCTCGAAACGAATGACTACAACGGCCTAGGGGAGAAGTACGCATACCGTTGTAATCGGGCGAGTTTCTACTTTCAGAAGCAACAGAAACTTTGCGGATTGGTGAATCCGTTGGCGAGATATGGTAGTTTGGAGGTAAGAAACGCTTGAGAAACTCAAAATTTTCGCAGTTCTGATGCTCGACACCAATAACTAGAACGGCCTAGGGGAAAAGTGCGCATACCGTTGTAATCGGGCGAGTTTCTACTTTCAGATGCAACAGAAATTTTGCGGATTGATCAATCCGTTCGCGAGATATGGCAGTTTGGAGATAAGAAACGCTTGAGAAACTCAAAATTTTCGCAGTTCTGATGCTTGAAACGAATAACTAGAACCGCCTAGTGGAAAAGTGCGCATACCGTTGTAATCGGGCGAGTTTCTACTTTCAGATGCAACAGAAATTCTGCGGATTGATCAATCCGTTCGCGAGATATGGCAGTTTGGAGATAAAAAACGCTTGAGAAACTTAAAATTTTCGCTGTTCTGATGCTCGAAACGAATGACTACAACGGCCTAGGGGAGAAGTACGCATACCGTTGTAATCGGGCAAGTTTCTACTTTCAGAAGCAACAGAAATTTTGCGGATTGGTGAATCCGTTCGCGAGATATGGTAGTTTGGAGGTAAGAAACGCTTGAGAAACTCAAAATTTTCGCAGTTCTGATGCTCGACACGAATAACTAGAACGGCCTAGGGGAAAAGTGCGCATACCGTTGTAATCGGGCGAGTTTCTACTTTCAGATGCAACAGAAATTTTGCGGATTGATCAATCCGTTCGCGAGATATGGCAGTTTGGAGGTAAGAAACGCTTGAGAAACTCAAAATTTTCGCAGTTCTGATGCTCGAAACGAATAACTAGAACCGCCTAGGGGAAAAGTGCGCATTCCGTTGTAATCGGGCGAGTTTCTACTTTCAGATGCAACAGAAATTTTGCGGATTGGTCAATCCGTTCATGAGATATGGCAGTTTGGAGGTAAGAAACGCTTGAGAAACTCAAAATTTTCGCAGTTCTGATGCTCGAAACGAATAACTGGAACGGCCTAGGGGAAAACTACACATACCGTTGTAATCGGGCGAGTTTCTATTTTCAGATGCAATAGAAATTTTGCGGATTGGTCTATCCGTTCGCGAAATATGGCAGTTTGGAGGTAAGAAACGCTTGAGAAACTCTAAATTTTCGCAGTTCTGATGCTCGAAACGAATAACTGGAACGGCCTAGGGGAAAACTACACATACCGTTGTAATCGGGCGAGTTTCTACTTTCAGATGCAATAGAAATTTTGCGGATTGGTCTATCCGTTTGCGAGATATGGCAGTTTGGAGGTAAGAAACGCTTGAGAAACTCAAAATTTGCGCAGTTCTGATGCTCGAAACGAGTAAGTAGAACGGCCTAGGGGAGAAGTACGCATACCGTTGTAATCGGGCGAGTTTCTACTTTCAGATGCAACAGAAATTTTGGGGATTGGTCAATCCGTTCGCGAGATATGGCAGTTTGGAGGTAAGAAACGCTTGAGAAACTCAAAATTTTCGCAGTTCTGATGTTCGAAACGAATAACTAGAACCGCCTAGGGGAAAAGTGCGCATACCGTTGTAATCGGGCGAGTTTCTACTTTCAGATGCAACAGAAATTCTGCGGATTGATCAATCCGTTCGCGAGATATGGCAGTTTGGAGATAAAAAACGCTTGAGAAACTCAAAATTTTCGCAGTTCTGATGCTCGAAACGAATGACTACAACGGCCTAGGGGAGAAGTACGCATACCGTTGTAATCGGGCAAGTTTCTACTTTCAGAAGCAACAGAAATTTTGCGGATTGGTGAATCCGTTCGCGAGATATGGTAGTTTGGAGGTAAGAAACGCTTGAGAAACTCAAAATTTTCGCAGTTCTGATGCTCGACACGAATAACTAGAACGGCCCAGGGGAAAACTACACCTACCGTTGTAATCGGGCGGGTTTCTACTTTCAGATGCAACAGAAATTTTTCGGATTGGTCAATCCGTTCGCGAGATATGGCAGTTTGGAGGTAAGAAACGCTTGAGAAACTCAAAATTTTCGCAGTTCTGATGCTTGAAACGAATAACTAGAACCGCCTAGTGGAAAAGTGCGCATACCGTTGTAATCGGGCGAGTTTCTACTTTCAGATGCAACAGAAATTCTGCGGATTGATCAATCCGTTCGCGAGATATGGCAGTTTGGAGATAAAAAACGCTTGAGAAACTCAAAATTTTCGCAGTTCTGATGCTCGAAACGAATGACTACAACGGCCTAGGGGAGAAGTACGCATACCGTTGTAATCGGGCAAGTTTCTACTTTCAGAAGCAACAGAAATTTTGCGGATTGGTGAATCCGTTCGCGAGATATGGTAGTTTGGAGGTAAGAAACGCTTGAGAAACTCAAAATTTTCGCAGTTCTGATGCTCGACACGAATAACTAGAACGGCCTAGGGGAAAAGTGCGCATACCGTTGTAATCGGGCGAGTTTCTACTTTCAGATGCAACAGAAATTTTGCGGATTGATCAATCCGTTCGCGAGATATGGCAGTTTGGAGGTAAGAAACGCTTGAGAAACTCAAAATTTTCGCAGTTCTGATGCTCGAAACGAATAACTAGAACCGCCTAGGGGAAAAGTGCGCATTCCGTTGTAATCGGGCGAGTTTCTACTTTCAGATGCAACAGAAATTTTGCGGATTGGTCAATCCGTTCATGAGATATGGCAGTTTGGAGGTAAGAAACGCTTGAGAAACTCAAAATTTTCGCAGTTCTGATGCTCGAAACGAATAACTGGAACGGCCTAGGGGAGAAGTACGCATACCGTTGTAATCGGGCGAGTTCCTACTTTCAGATGCAACAGAAATTTTGCGGATTGGTCAATCCGTTCGCGAGATATGGCAGTTTGGAGGTAAGAAACGCTTGAGAAACTCAAAATTTTCGCAGTTCTGATGTTCGAAACGAATAACTAGAACCGCCTAGGGGAAAAGTGCGCATACCGTTGTAATCGGGCGAGTTTCTACTTTCAGATGCAACAGAAATTTTGCGGATTGGTCAATCCGTTCGCGAGATATGGCAGTTTGGAGGTAAGAAACGCTTGAGAAACTCAAAATTTTCGCAGTTCTGATGCTCGACACGAATAACTAGAACGGCCTAGGGGAAAAGTGCGCATACCGTTGTAATCGGGCGAGTTTCTACTTTCAGATGCAACAGAAATTTTGCGGATTGATCAATCCGTTCGCGAGATATGGCAGTTTGGAGGTAAGAAACGCTTGAGAAACTCAAAATTTTCGCAGTTCTGATGCTCGAAACGAATAACTGGAACGGCCTAGGGGAAAACTACACATACCTTTGTAATCGGGCGAGTTTCTATTTTCAGATGCAATAGAAATTTTGCGGATTGGTCTATCCTTTCGCGAAATATGGCAGTTTGGATGTAAGAAACGCTTGAGAAACTCTAAATTTTCGCAGTTCTGATGCTCGAAACGAATAACTGGAACGGCCTAGGGGAAAACTACACATACCGTTGTAATCGGGCGAGTTTCTACTTTCAGATGCAATAGAAATTTTGCGGATTGGTCTATCCGTTTGCGAGATATGGCAGTTTGGAGGTATGAAACGCTTGAGAAACTCAAAATTTTCGCAGTTCTGATGCTCGAAACGAATAACCAGAACCGCCTAGGGGAAAAGTGCGCATAGCGTTGTAATCGGGCGAGTTTCTACTTTCAGATGCAACAGAAATTTTGCAGATTGGTCAATCCGTTCGCGAGATATGGCAGTTTGGAGGTAAGAAACGCTTGAGAAACTCAAAATTTTCGCAGTTCTGATGCTCGAAACGAATAACTAGAACCGCCTAGGGGAAAAGTACGCATACCGTTGTAATCGGGCGAATTTCTACTTTCAGATGCAACAGAAATTTTGCGGATTGGTCAATCCGTTCGCGAGATATGGCAGTTTGGAAATAAGGAACGCTTGAGTAACTCAAAATTTTCGCAGTTCTGATGCTCGAAACGAATAACTGGAACGGCCTAGGGGAAAACTACACATACCGTTGTAATCGGGCGAGTTTCTACTTTCAGATGCAATAGAAATTTTGCGGATTGGTCTATCCGTTCGCGAGATATGGCAGTTTTGAGGTAAGAAACGCTTGAGAAACTCAAAATTTTCGCAGTTCTGATGCTCGAAACGAATAACTAGAACGGCCTAGGGGAAAACTACACCTACCGTTGTAATCGGGCGGGTTTCTACTTTCAGATGCAACAGAAATTTTGCGGATTGGTCAATCCGTTCGCGAGATATGGCAGTTTGGAGGTAAGAAACGCTTGAGAAACTCAAAATTTTCGCAGTTCTGATGCTCGAAACGAATAACTAGAACCGCCTAGGGGAAAAGTGCGCATACCGTTGTAATCGGGCGAGTTTCTACTTTCAGAAGCAACAGAAACTTTGCGGATTGGTGAATCCGTTCGCGAGATATGGTAGTTTGGAGGTAAGAAACGCTTGAGAAACTCAAAATTTTCGCAGTTCTGATGCTCGAAACGAGTAACTAGAACGGCCCAGGGGAAAAGTACGCATACCGTTGTAATCGGGCGAGTTTCTACTTTCAGATGCAACAGAAATTTTGCGGATTGGTCAATCCGTTCGCGAGATAAGGCAGTTTGGAGGTAAGAATCGCTTGAGAAACTCAAAATTTTCGCAGTTCTGATACTCGAAACGAATAACTAGAACGGCCTAGGGGAAAAGTACGCATACCGTTGTAATCGGGCGAATTTCTACTTTCAGATGCAACAGAAATTTTGCGGATTGGTCAATCCGTTCGCGAGATATGGCAGTTTGGAAATAAGAAACGCTTGAGTAACTCAAAATTTTCGCAGTTCTGATGCTCGAAACGAATAACTGGAACGGCCTAGGGGAAAACTACACATACCGTTGTAATCGGGCGAGTTTCTACTTTCAGATGCAATAGAAATTTTGCGGATTGGTCTATCCGTTCGCGAGATATGGCAGTTTTGAGGTAAGAAACGCTTGAGAAACTCAAAATTTTCGCAGTTCTGATGCTCGAAACGAATAACTAGAACGGCCTAGGGGAAAACTACACCTACCGTTGTAATCGGGCGGGTTTCTACTTTCAGATGCAACAGAAATTTTGCGGATTGGTCAATCCGTTCGCGAGATATGGCAGTTTGGAGGTAAGAAACGCTTGAGAAGCTCAAAATTTTCGCAGTTCTGATGCTCGAAACGAATAACTAGAACCGCCTAGGGGAAAAGTGCGCATACCGTTGTAATCGGGCGAGTTTCTACTTTCAGAAGCAACAGAAACTTTGCGGATTGGTGAATCCGTTCGCGAGATATGGTAGTTTGGAGGTAAGAAACGCTTGAGAAACTCAAAATTTTCGCAGTTCTGATGCTCGAAACGAGTAACTAGAACGGCCCAGGGGAAAAGTACGCATACCGTTGTAATCGGGCGAGTTTCTACTTTCAGATGCAACAGAAATTTTGCGGATTGGTCAATCCGTTCGCGAGATATGGCAGTTTGGTGGTAAGAAACGCTTGAGAAACTCAAAATTTTCGCAGTTCTGATGCTCGAAACGAATGACTACAACGGCCTAGGGGAGAAGTACGCATACCGTTGTAATCGGGCGAGTTTCTACTTTCAGAAGCAACAGAAATTTTGCGGATTGGTCGATCCGTTCGCGAGATATGGTAGTTTGGAGGTAAGAAACGCTTGAGAACCTCAAAATTTTCGCAGTTCTGATGCTCGAAACGAGTAACTAGAACGGCCTAGGGGAAAAGTACGCATACCGTTGTAATCGGGCGAGTTTCTACTTTCAGATGCAACAGAAATTTTGCGGATTGGTCAATCCGTTCGCGAGATATGGCATTTTGGAGGTAAGAAACGCTTGAGAAACTCAAAATTTTCGCAGTTCTGATGCTCGAAACTAATAACTAGAACGGCCTAGGGGAAAAGTACGCATACCGTTGTAATCGGGCGAGTTTCTACTTTCAGATGCAACAGAAATTTTGCGGATTGGTCAATCCGTTCGCGAGATATGGCAGTTTGGAAATAAGAAACGCTTGAGAAACTCAAAAATTTCGCAGTTCTGATGCTCGAAACGAATGACTACAACGGCCTAGGGGTGAAGTACGCATACCGTTGTAATCGGGCGAGTTTCTACTTTCAGAAGCAACAGAAATTTTGCGGATTGGTGAATCCGTTCGCGAGATATGGTAGTTTGGAGGTAAGAAACGCTTGAGAAACTCAACATTTTCGCAGTTCTGATGCTCGACACGAATAACTAGAACGGCCTAGGGGAGAAGTACGCATACCGTTGTAATCGGGCAAGTTTCTACTTTCAGAAGCAACAGAAATTTTGCGGATTGGTGAATCCGTTCGCGAGATATGGCAGTTTGGAGATAAAAAACGCTTGAGAAACTTAAAATTTTCGCTGTTCTGATGCTCGAAACGAATGACTACAACGGCCTAGGGGAAAAGTACGCATACCGTTGTAATCGGGCGAGTTTCTACTTTCAGATGCAACAGAAATTTTGCGGATTGGTCAATCCGTTCGCGAGATAAGGCAGTTTGGAGGTAAGAATCGCTTGAGAAACTCAAAATTTTCGCAGTTCTGATACTCGAAACGAATAACTAGAACGGCCTAGGGGAAAAGTACGCATACCGTTGTAATCGGGCGAATTTCTACTTTCAGATGCAACAGAAATTTTGCGGATTGGTCAATCCGTTCGCGAGATATGGCAGTTTGGAAATAAGAAACGCTTGAGTAACTCAAAATTTTCGCAGTTCTGATGCTCGAAACGAATAACTGGAACGGCCTAGGGGAAAACTACACATACCGTTGTAATCGGGCGAGTTTCTACTTTCAGATGCAACAGAAATTTTGCGGATTGGTCAATCCGTTCGCGAGATAAGGCAGTTTGGAGGTAAGAATCGCTTGAGAAACTCAAAATTTTCGCAGTTCTGATACTCGAAACGAATAACTAGAACGGCCTAGGGGAAAAGTACGCATACCGTTGTAATCGGGCGAATTTCTACTTTCAGATGCAACAGAAATTTTGCGGATTGGTCAATCCGTTCGCGAGATATGGCAGTTTGGAAATAAGAAACGCTTGAGTAACTCAAAATTTTCGCAGTTCTGATGCTCGAAACGAATAACTGGAACGGCCTAGGGGAAAACTACACATACCGTTGTAATCGGGCGAGTTTCTACTTTCAGATGCAATAGAAATTTTGCGGATTGGTCTATCCGTTCGCGAGATATGGCAGTTTTGAGGTAAGAAACGCTTGAGAAACTCAAAATTTTCGCAGTTCTGATGCTCGAAACGAATAACTAGAACGGCCTAGGGGAAAACTACACCTACCGTTGTAATCGGGCGGGTTTCTACTTTCAGATGCAACAGAAATTTTGCGGATTGGTCAATCCGTTCGCGAGATATGGCAGTTTGGAGGTAAGAAACGCTTGAGAAGCTCAAAATTTTCGCAGTTCTGATGCTCGAAACGAATAACTAGAACCGCCTAGGGGAAAAGTGCGCATACCGTTGTAATCGGGCGAGTTTCTACTTTCAGAAGCAACAGAAACTTTGCGGATTGGTGAATCCGTTCGCGAGATATGGTAGTTTGGAGGTAAGAAACGCTTGAGAAACTCAAAATTTTCGCAGTTCTGATGCTCGAAACGAGTAACTAGAACGGCCCAGGGGAAAAGTACGCATACCGTTGTAATCGGGCGAGTTTCTACTTTCAGATGCAACAGAAATTTTGCGGATTGGTCAATCCGTTCGCGAGATATGGCAGTTTGGTGGTAAGAAACGCTTGAGAAACTCAAAATTTTCGCAGTTCTGATGCTCGAAACGAATGACTACAACGGCCTAGGGGAGAAGTACGCATACCGTTGTAATCGGGCGAGTTTCTACTTTCAGAAGCAACAGAAATTTTGCGGATTGGTCGATCCGTTCGCGAGATATGGTAGTTTGGAGGTAAGAAACGCTTGAGAACCTCAAAATTTTCGCAGTTCTGATGCTCGAAACGAGTAACTAGAACGGCCTAGGGGAAAAGTACGCATACCGTTGTAATCGGGCGAGTTTCTACTTTCAGATGCAACAGAAATTTTGCGGATTGGTCAATCCGTTCGCGAGATATGGCATTTTGGAGGTAAGAAACGCTTGAGAAACTCAAAATTTTCGCAGTTCTGATGCTCGAAACTAATAACTAGAACGGCCTAGGGGAAAAGTACGCATACCGTTGTAATCGGGCGAGTTTCTACTTTCAGATGCAACAGAAATTTTGCGGATTGGTCAATCCGTTCGCGAGATATGGCAGTTTGGAAATAAGAAACGCTTGAGAAACTCAAAAATTTCGCAGTTCTGATGCTCGAAACGAATGACTACAACGGCCTAGGGGTGAAGTACGCATACCGTTGTAATCGGGCGAGTTTCTACTTTCAGAAGCAACAGAAATTTTGCGGATTGGTGAATCCGTTCGCGAGATATGGTAGTTTGGAGGTAAGAAACGCTTGAGAAACTCAACATTTTCGCAGTTCTGATGCTCGACACGAATAACTAGAACGGCCTAGGGGAGAAGTACGCATACCGTTGTAATCGGGCAAGTTTCTACTTTCAGAAGCAACAGAAATTTTGCGGATTGGTGAATCCGTTCGCGAGATATGGCAGTTTGGAGATAAAAAACGCTTGAGAAACTTAAAATTTTCGCTGTTCTGATGCTCGAAACGAATGACTACAACGGCCTAGGGGAAAAGTGCGCATTCCGTTGTAATCGGGCGAGTTTCTACTTTCAGATGCAACAGAAATTTTGCGGATTGGTCAATCCGTTCATGAGATATGGCAGTTTGGAGGTAAGAAACGCTTGAGAAACTCAACATTTTCGCAGTTCTGATGCTCGACACGAATAACTAGAACGGCCTAGGGGAGAAGTACGCATACCGTTGTAATCGGGCAAGTTTCTACTTTCAGAAGCAACAGAAATTTTGCGGATTGGTCAATCCGTTCGCGAGATATGGCAGTTTGGAGGTAAGAAACGCTTGAGAAACTCAAAATTTTCGCAGTTCTGATGCTCGAAACGAATAACTAGAACCGCCTAGGGGAAAAGTGCGCATTCCGTTGTAATCGGGCGAGTTTCTACTTTCAGATGCAACAGAAATTTTGCGGATTGGTCAATCCGTTCATGAGATATGGCAGTTTGGAGGTAAGAAACGCTTGAGAAACTCAAAATTTTCGCAGTTCTGATGCTCGAAACGAATAACTGGAACGGCCTAGGGGAAAACTACACATACCGTTGTAATCGGGCGAGTTTCTACTTTCAGATGCAATAGAAATTTTGCGGATTGGTCTATCCGTTCGCGAAATATGGCAGTTTGGAGGTAAGAAACGCTTGAGAAACTCTAAATTTTCGCAGTTCTGATGCTCGAAACGAATAACTGGAACGGCCTAGGGGAAAACTACACATACCGTTGTAATCGGGCGAGTTTCTACTTTCAGATGCAATAGAAATTTTGCGGATTGGTCTATCCGTTTGCGAGATATGGCAGTTTGGAGGTAAGAAACGCTTGAGAAACTCAAAATTTGCGCAGTTCTGATGCTCGAAACGAGTAAGTAGAACGGCCTAGGGGAGAAGTACGCATACCGTTGTAATCGGGCGAGTTTCTACTTTCAGATGCAACAGAAATTTTGGGGATTGGTCAATCCGTTCGCGAGATATGGCAGTTTGGAGGTAAGAAACGCTTGAGAAACTCAAAATTTTCGCAGTTCTGATGTTCGAAACGAATAACTAGAACCGCCTAGGGGAAAAGTGCGCATACCGTTGTAATCGGGCGAGTTTCTACTTTCAGATGCAACAGAAATTCTGCGGATTGATCAATCCGTTCGCGAGATATGGCAGTTTGGAGATAAAAAACGCTTGAGAAACTCAAAATTTTCGCAGTTCTGATGCTCGAAACGAATGACTACAACGGCCTAGGGGAGAAGTACGCATACCGTTGTAATCGGGCAAGTTTCTACTTTCAGAAGCAACAGAAATTTTGCGGATTGGTGAATCCGTTCGCGAGATATGGTAGTTTGGAGGTAAGAAACGCTTGAGAAACTCAAAATTTTCGCAGTTCTGATGCTCGACACGAATAACTAGAACGGCCCAGGGGAAAACTACACCTACCGTTGTAATCGGGCGGGTTTCTACTTTCAGATGCAACAGAAATTTTTCGGATTGGTCAATCCGTTCGCGAGATATGGCAGTTTGGAGGTAAGAAACGCTTGAGAAACTCAAAATTTTCGCAGTTCTGATGCTTGAAACGAATAACTAGAACCGCCTAGTGGAAAAGTGCGCATACCGTTGTAATCGGGCGAGTTTCTACTTTCAGATGCAACAGAAATTCTGCGGATTGATCAATCCGTTCGCGAGATATGGCAGTTTGGAGATAAAAAACGCTTGAGAAACTCAAAATTTTCGCAGTTCTGATGCTCGAAACGAATGACTACAACGGCCTAGGGGAGAAGTACGCATACCGTTGTAATCGGGCAAGTTTCTACTTTCAGAAGCAACAGAAATTTTGCGGATTGGTGAATCCGTTCGCGAGATATGGTAGTTTGGAGGTAAGAAACGCTTGAGAAACTCAAAATTTTCGCAGTTCTGATGCTCGACACGAATAACTAGAACGGCCTAGGGGAAAAGTGCGCATACCGTTGTAATCGGGCGAGTTTCTACTTTCAGATGCAACAGAAATTTTGCGGATTGATCAATCCGTTCGCGAGATATGGCAGTTTGGAGGTAAGAAACGCTTGAGAAACTCAAAATTTTCGCAGTTCTGATGCTCGAAACGAATAACTAGAACCGCCTAGGGGAAAAGTGCGCATTCCGTTGTAATCGGGCGAGTTTCTACTTTCAGATGCAACAGAAATTTTGCGGATTGGTCAATCCGTTCATGAGATATGGCAGTTTGGAGGTAAGAAACGCTTGAGAAACTCAAAATTTTCGCAGTTCTGATGCTCGAAACGAATAACTGGAACGGCCTAGGGGAGAGTACGCATACCGTTGTAATCGGGCGAGTTCCTACTTTCAGATGCAACAGAAATTTTGCGGATTGGTCAATCCGTTCGCGAGATATGGCAGTTTGGAGGTAAGAAACGCTTGAGAAACTCAAAATTTTCGCAGTTCTGATGTTCGAAACGAATAACTAGAACCGCCTAGGGGAAAAGTGCGCATACCGTTGTAATCGGGCGAGTTTCTACTTTCAGATGCAACAGAAATTTTGCGGATTGGTCAATCCGTTCGCGAGATATGGCAGTTTGGAGGTAAGAAACGCTTGAGAAACTCAAAATTTTCGCAGTTCTGATGCTCGACACGAATAACTAGAACGGCCTAGGGGAAAAGTGCGCATACCGTTGTAATCGGGCGAGTTTCTACTTTCAGATGCAACAGAAATTTTGCGGATTGATCAATCCGTTCGCGAGATATGGCAGTTTGGAGGTAAGAAACGCTTGAGAAACTCAAAATTTTCGCAGTTCTGATGCTCGAAACGAATAACTGGAACGGCCTAGGGGAAAACTACACATACCTTTGTAATCGGGCGAGTTTCTATTTTCAGATGCAATAGAAATTTTGCGGATTGGTCTATCCTTTCGCGAAATATGGCAGTTTGGATGTAAGAAACGCTTGAGAAACTCTAAATTTTCGCAGTTCTGATGCTCGAAACGAATAACTGGAACGGCCTAGGGGAAAACTACACATACCGTTGTAATCGGGCGAGTTTCTACTTTCAGATGCAATAGAAATTTTGCGGATTGGTCTATCCGTTTGCGAGATATGGCAGTTTGGAGGTATGAAACGCTTGAGAAACTCAAAATTTTCGCAGTTCTGATGCTCGAAACGAATAACCAGAACCGCCTAGGGGAAAAGTGCGCATAGCGTTGTAATCGGGCGAGTTTCTACTTTCAGATGCAACAGAAATTTTGCAGATTGGTCAATCCGTTCGCGAGATATGGCAGTTTGGAGGTAAGAAACGCTTGAGAAACTCAAAATTTTCGCAGTTCTGATGCTCGAAACGAATAACTAGAACCGCCTAGGGGAAAAGTACGCATACCGTTGTAATCGGGCGAATTTCTACTTTCAGATGCAACAGAAATTTTGCGGATTGGTCAATCCGTTCGCGAGATATGGCAGTTTGGAAATAAGGAACGCTTGAGTAACTCAAAATTTTCGCAGTTCTGATGCTCGAAACGAATAACTGGAACGGCCTAGGGGAAAACTACACATACCGTTGTAATCGGGCGAGTTTCTACTTTCAGATGCAATAGAAATTTTGCGGATTGGTCTATCCGTTCGCGAGATATGGCAGTTTTGAGGTAAGAAACGCTTGAGAAACTCAAAATTTTCGCAGTTCTGATGCTCGAAACGAATAACTAGAACGGCCTAGGGGAAAACTACACCTACCGTTGTAATCGGGCGGGTTTCTACTTTCAGATGCAACAGAAATTTTGCGGATTGGTCAATCCGTTCGCGAGATATGGCAGTTTGGAGGTAAGAAACGCTTGAGAAACTCAAAATTTTCGCAGTTCTGATGCTCGAAACGAATAACTAGAACCGCCTAGGGGAAAAGTGCGCATACCGTTGTAATCGGGCGAGTTTCTACTTTCAGAAGCAACAGAAACTTTGCGGATTGGTGAATCCGTTCGCGAGATATGGTAGTTTGGAGGTAAGAAACGCTTGAGAAACTCAAAATTTTCGCAGTTCTGATGCTCGAAACGAGTAACTAGAACGGCCCAGGGGAAAAGTACGCATACCGTTGTAATCGGGCGAGTTTCTACTTTCAGATGCAACAGAAATTTTGCGGATTGGTCAATCCGTTCGCGAGATAAGGCAGTTTGGAGGTAAGAATCGCTTGAGAAACTCAAAATTTTCGCAGTTCTGATACTCGAAACGAATAACTAGAACGGCCTAGGGGAAAAGTACGCATACCGTTGTAATCGGGCGAATTTCTACTTTCAGATGCAACAGAAATTTTGCGGATTGGTCAATCCGTTCGCGAGATATGGCAGTTTGGAAATAAGAAACGCTTGAGTAACTCAAAATTTTCGCAGTTCTGATGCTCGAAACGAATAACTGGAACGGCCTAGGGGAAAACTACACATACCGTTGTAATCGGGCGAGTTTCTACTTTCAGATGCAATAGAAATTTTGCGGATTGGTCTATCCGTTCGCGAGATATGGCAGTTTTGAGGTAAGAAACGCTTGAGAAACTCAAAATTTTCGCAGTTCTGATGCTCGAAACGAATAACTAGAACGGCCTAGGGGAAAACTACACCTACCGTTGTAATCGGGCGGGTTTCTACTTTCAGATGCAACAGAAATTTTGCGGATTGGTCAATCCGTTCGCGAGATATGGCAGTTTGGAGGTAAGAAACGCTTGAGAAGCTCAAAATTTTCGCAGTTCTGATGCTCGAAACGAATAACTAGAACCGCCTAGGGGAAAAGTGCGCATACCGTTGTAATCGGGCGAGTTTCTACTTTCAGAAGCAACAGAAACTTTGCGGATTGGTGAATCCGTTCGCGAGATATGGTAGTTTGGAGGTAAGAAACGCTTGAGAAACTCAAAATTTTCGCAGTTCTGATGCTCGAAACGAGTAACTAGAACGGCCCAGGGGAAAAGTACGCATACCGTTGTAATCGGGCGAGTTTCTACTTTCAGATGCAACAGAAATTTTGCGGATTGGTCAATCCGTTCGCGAGATATGGCAGTTTGGTGGTAAGAAACGCTTGAGAAACTCAAAATTTTCGCAGTTCTGATGCTCGAAACGAATGACTACAACGGCCTAGGGGAGAAGTACGCATACCGTTGTAATCGGGCGAGTTTCTACTTTCAGAAGCAACAGAAATTTTGCGGATTGGTCGATCCGTTCGCGAGATATGGTAGTTTGGAGGTAAGAAACGCTTGAGAACCTCAAAATTTTCGCAGTTCTGATGCTCGAAACGAGTAACTAGAACGGCCTAGGGGAAAAGTACGCATACCGTTGTAATCGGGCGAGTTTCTACTTTCAGATGCAACAGAAATTTTGCGGATTGGTCAATCCGTTCGCGAGATATGGCATTTTGGAGGTAAGAAACGCTTGAGAAACTCAAAATTTTCGCAGTTCTGATGCTCGAAACTAATAACTAGAACGGCCTAGGGGAAAAGTACGCATACCGTTGTAATCGGGCGAGTTTCTACTTTCAGATGCAACAGAAATTTTGCGGATTGGTCAATCCGTTCGCGAGATATGGCAGTTTGGAAATAAGAAACGCTTGAGAAACTCAAAAATTTCGCAGTTCTGATGCTCGAAACGAATGACTACAACGGCCTAGGGGTGAAGTACGCATACCGTTGTAATCGGGCGAGTTTCTACTTTCAGAAGCAACAGAAATTTTGCGGATTGGTGAATCCGTTCGCGAGATATGGTAGTTTGGAGGTAAGAAACGCTTGAGAAACTCAACATTTTCGCAGTTCTGATGCTCGACACGAATAACTAGAACGGCCTAGGGGAAAAGTGCGCATACCGTTGTAATCGGGCGAATTTCTACTTTCAGATGCAACAGAAATTTTGCGGATTGGTCAATCCGTTCGCGAGATATGGCAGTTTGGAAATAAGAAACGCTTGAGTCACTCAAAATTTTCGCAGTTCTGATGCTCGAAACGAATAAATGGAACGGCCTAGGGTAAAACTACACATACCGTTGTAATCGGGCGAGTTTCTACTTTCAGATGCAATAGAAATTTTGCGGATTGGTCTATCCGTTCGCGAGATATGGCAGTTTGGAGGTAAGAAACGCTTGAGAAACTCAAAATTTTCGCAGTTCTGATGTTCGAAACGAATAACTAGAACCGCCTAGGGGAAAAGTGCGCATACCGTTGTAATCGGGCGAGTTTCTACTTTCAGATGCAACAGAAATTCTGCGGATTGATCAATCCGTTCGCGAGATATGGCAGTTTGGAGATAAAAAACGCTTGAGAAACTCAAAATTTTCGCAGTTCTGATGCTCGAAACGAATGACTACAACGGCCTAGGGGAGAAGTACGCATACCGTTGTAATCGGGCAAGTTTCTACTTTCAGAAGCAACAGAAATTTTGCGGATTGGTGAATCCGTTCGCGAGATATGGTAGTTTGGAGGTAAGAAACGCTTGAGAAACTCAAAATTTTCGCAGTTCTGATGCTCGACACGAATAACTAGAACGGCCTAGGGGAAAACTACACATACCGTTGTAATCGGGCGAGTTTCTATTTTCAGATGCAATAGAAATTTTGCGGATTGGTCTATCCTTTCGCGAAATATGGCAGTTTGGATGTAAGAAACGCTTGAGAAACTCTAAATTTTCGCAGTTCTGATGCTCGAAACGAATAACTGGAACGGCCTAGGGGAAAACTACACATACCGTTGTAATCGGGCGAGTTTCTACTTTCAGATGCAATAGAAATTTTGCGGATTGGTCTATCCGTTTGCGAGATATGGCAGTTTGGAGGTAAAAAACGCTTGAGAAACTCAAAATTTGCGCAGTTCTGATGCTCGAAACGAGTAACTAGAACGGCCTAGGGGAGA
Organism: Ptiloglossa arizonensis; assembly: GCF_051014685.1. Lineage (NCBI taxonomy): Eukaryota > Metazoa > Arthropoda > Insecta > Hymenoptera > Colletidae > Ptiloglossa > Ptiloglossa arizonensis. The sequence goes on along the minus strand of NW_027478462.1, from coordinate 1,261,406 downwards.
AGTACGCATACCGTTGAAATCGGGCGAGTTTCTACTTTCAGATGCAACAGAAATTTTGCGGATTGGTCAATCCGTTCGCGAGATATGGCAGTTTGGAAATAAGAAACGCTTGAGTAACTCAAAATTTTCGCAGTTCTGATGCTCGAAACGAATAACTGGAACGGCCTAGGGGAAAACTACACATACCGTTGTAATCGGGCGAGTTTCTACTTTCAGATGCAATAGAAATTTTGCGGATTGGTCTATCCGTTCGCGAAATATGGAAGTTTGGAGGTAAGAAACGCTTGAGAAACTCTAAATTTTCGCAGTTCTGATGCTCGAAACGAATAACTGGAACGGCCTAGGGGAAAACTACACATACCATTGTAATCGGGCGAGTTTCTACTTTCAGAAGCAACAGAAACTTTGCGGATTGGTGAATCCGTTCGCGAGATATGGTAGTTTGGAGGTAAGAAACGCTTGAGAAACTCAAAATTTTCGCAGTTCTGATGCTCGACACGAATAACTAGAACGGCCTAGGGGAAAAGTGCGCATACCGTTGTAATCGGGCGAGTTTCTACTTTCAGATGCAACAGAAATTTTGCGGATTGATCAATCCGTTCGCGAGATATGGCAGTTTGGAGATAAGAAACGCTTGAGAAACTCAAAATTTTCGCAGTTCTGATGCTCGAAACGAGTAACTAGAACGGCCTAGGGGAAAAGTACGCATACCGTTGTAATCGGGCGAGTTTCTACTTTCAGATGCAACAGAAACTTTGCGGATTGGTGAATCCGTTGGCGAGATATGGTAGTTTGGAGGTAAGAAACGCTTGAGAAACTCAAAATTTTCGCAGTTCTGATGCTCGACACCAATAACTAGAACGGCCTAGGGGAAAAGTGCGCATACCGTTGTAATCGGGCGAGTTTCTACTTTCAGATGCAACAGAAATTTTGCGGATTGATCAATCCGTTCGCGAGATATGGCAGTTTGGAGATAAGAAACGCTTGAGAAACTCAAAATTTTCGCAGTTCTGATGCTCGACACCAATAACTAGAACGGCCTAGGGGAAAAGTGCGCATACCGTTGTAATCGGGCGAGTTTCTACTTTCAGATGCAACAGAAATTTTGCGGATTGATCAATCCGTTCGCGAGATATGGCAGTTTGGAGATAAGAAACGCTTGAGAAACTCAAAATTTTCGCAGTTCTGATGCTCGAAACGAGTAACTAGAACGGCCTAGGGGAAAACTACACATACCGTTGTAATCGGGCGAGTTTCTATTTTCAGATGCAATAGAAATTTTGCGGATTGGTCTATCCTTTCGCGAAATATGGCAGTTTGGATGTAAGAAACGCTTGAGAAACTCTAAATTTTCGCAGTTCTGATGCTCGAAACGAATAACTGGAACGGCCTAGGGGAAAACTACACATACCGTTGTAATCGGGCGAGTTTCTACTTTCAGATGCAATAGAAATTTTGCGGATTGGTCTATCCGTTTGCGAGATATGGCAGTTTGGAGGTAAAAAACGCTTGAGAAACTCAAAATTTGCGCAGTTCTGATGCTCGAAACGAGTAACTAGAACGGCCTAGGGGAGAAGTACGCATACCGTTGAAATCGGGCGAGTTTCTACTTTCAGATGCAACAGAAATTTTGCGGATTGGTCAATCCGTTCGCGAGATATGGCAGTTTGGAAATAAGAAACGCTTGAGTAACTCAAAATTTTCGCAGTTCTGATGCTCGAAACGAATAACTGGAACGGCCTAGGGGAAAACTACACATACCGTTGTAATCGGGCGAGTTTCTACTTTCAGATGCAATAGAAATTTTGCGGATTGGTCTATCCGTTCGCGAAATATGGAAGTTTGGAGGTAAGAAACGCTTGAGAAACTCTAAATTTTCGCAGTTCTGATGCTCGAAACGAATAACTGGAACGGCCTAGGGGAAAACTACACATACCATTGTAATCGGGCGAGTTTCTACTTTCAGAAGCAACAGAAACTTTGCGGATTGGTGAATCCGTTCGCGAGATATGGTAGTTTGGAGGTAAGAAACGCTTGAGAAACTCAAAATTTTCGCAGTTCTGATGCTCGACACGAATAACTAGAACGGCCTAGGGGAAAAGTGCGCATACCGTTGTAATCGGGCGAGTTTCTACTTTCAGATGCAACAGAAATTTTGCGGATTGATCAATCCGTTCGCGAGATATGGCAGTTTGGAGATAAGAAACGCTTGAGAAACTCAAAATTTTCGCAGTTCTGATGCTCGAAACGAGTAACTAGAACGGCCTAGGGGAAAAGTACGCATACCGTTGTAATCGGGCGAGTTTCTACTTTCAGATGCAACAGAAATTTTGCGGATTGGTCAATCCGTTCGCGAGATATGGCAGTTTGGTGGTAAGAAACGCTTGAGAAACTCAAAATTTTCGCAGTTCTGATGCTCGAAACGAATGACTACAACGGCCTAGGGGAGAAGTACGCATACCGTTGTAATCGGGCGAGTTTCTACTTTCAGAAGCAACAGAAACTTTGCGGATTGGTGAATCCGTTGGCGAGATATGGTAGTTTGGAGGTAAGAAACGCTTGAGAAACTCAAAATTTTCGCAGTTCTGATGCTCGACACCAATAACTAGAACGGCCTAGGGGAAAAGTGCGCATACCGTTGTAATCGGGCGAGTTTCTACTTTCAGATGCAACAGAAATTTTGCGGATTGATCAATCCGTTCGCGAGATATGGCAGTTTGGAGATAAGAAACGCTTGAGAAACTCAAAATTTTCGCAGTTCTGATGCTCGAAACGAGTAACTAGAACGGCCTAGGGGAAAAGTACGCATACCGTTGTAATCGGGCGAATTTCTACTTTCAGATGCAATAGAAATTTTGCGGATTGTTCAATCCGTTCGCGAGATATGGCAGTTTGGAGGTAAGAAACGCTTGAGAAACTCCAAATTTTCGCAGTTCTGATGCTCGAAACGAATAACTAGAACCGCCTAGGGGAAAAGTGCGCATTCCGTTGTAATCGGGCGAGTTTCTACTTTCAGATGCAACAGAAATTTTGCGGATTGGTCAATCCGTTCATGAGATATGGCAGTTTGGAGGTAAGAAACGCTTGAGAAACTCAAAATTTTCGCAGTTCTGATGCTCGAAACGAATAACTGGAACGGCCTAGGGGAAAACTACACATACCGTTGTAATCGGGCGAGTTTCTACTTTCAGATGCAATAGAAATTTTGCGGATTGGTCTATCCGTTCGCGAAATATGGCAGTTTGGATGTAAGAAACGCTTGAGAAACTCTAAATTTTCGCAGTTCTGATGCTCGAAACGAATAACTGGAACGGCCTAGGGGAAAACTACACATACCGTTGTAATCGGGCGAGTTTCTACTTTCAGATGCAATAGAAATTTTGCGGATTGGTCTATCCGTTTGCGAGATATGGCAGTTTGGAGGTAAGAAACGCTTGAGAAACTCAAAATTTGCGCAGTTCTGATGCTCGAAACGAATAACTAGAACGGCCTAGGGGAAAACTACACCTACCGTTGTAATCGGGCGAGTTTCTACTTTCAGATGCAACAGAAATTTTGCAGATTGGTCAATCCGTTCGCGAGATATGGCAGTTTGGAGGTAAGAAACGCTTGAGAAACTCAAAATTTTCGCAGTTCTGATGCTCGAAACGAATAACTAGAACCGCCTAGGGGAAAAGTACGCATACCGTTGTAATCGGGCGAATTTCTACTTTCAGATGCAACAGAAATTTTGCGGATTGGTCAATCCGTTCGCGAGATATGGCAGTTTGGAAATAAGGAACGCTTGAGTAACTCAAAATTTTCGCAGTTCTGATGCTCGAAACGAATAACTGGAACGGCCTAGGGGAAAACTACACATACCGTTGTAATCGGGCGAGTTTCTACTTTCAGATGCAATAGAAATTTTGCGGATTGGTCTATCCGTTCGCGAGATATGGCAGTTTTGAGGTAAGAAACGCTTGAGAAACTCAAAATTTTCGCAGTTCTGATGCTCGAAACGAATAACTAGAACGGCCTAGGGGAAAACTACACCTACCGTTGTAATCGGGCGGGTTTCTACTTTCAGATGCAACAGAAATTTTGCGGATTGGTCAATCCGTTCGCGAGATATGGCAGTTTGGAGGTAAGAAACGCTTGAGAAACTCAAAATTTTCGCAGTTCTGATGCTCGAAACGAATAACTAGAACCGCCTAGGGGAAAAGTGCGCATACCGTTGTAATCGGGCGAGTTTCTACTTTCAGAAGCAACAGAAACTTTGCGGATTGGTGAATCCGTTCGCGAGATATGGTAGTTTGGAGGTAAGAAACGCTTGAGAAACTCAAAATTTTCGCAGTTCTGATGCTCGAAACGAGTAACTAGAACGGCCCAGGGGAAAAGTACGCATACCGTTGTAATCGGGCGAGTTTCTACTTTCAGATGCAACAGAAATTTTGCGGATTGGTCAATCCGTTCGCGAGATAAGGCAGTTTGGAGGTAAGAATCGCTTGAGAAACTCAAAATTTTCGCAGTTCTGATACTCGAAACGAATAACAAGAACGGCCTAGGGGAAAAGTACGCATACCGTTGTAATCGGGCGAATTTCTACTTTCAGATGCAACAGAAATTTTGCGGATTGGTCAATCCGTTCGCGAGATATGGCAGTTTGGAAATAAGAAACGCTTGAGTAACTCAAAATTTTCGCAGTTCTGATGCTCGAAACGAATAACTGGAACGGCCTAGGGGAAAACTACACATACCGTTGTAATCGGGCGAGTTTCTACTTTCAGATGCAATAGAAATTTTGCGGATTGGTCTATCCGTTCGCGAGATATGGCAGTTTTGAGGTAAGAAACGCTTGAGAAACTCAAAATTTTCGCAGTTCTGATGCTCGAAACGAATAACTAGAACGGCCTAGGGGAAAACTACACCTACCGTTGTAATCGGGCGGGTTTCTACTTTCAGATGCAACAGAAATTTTGCGGATTGGTCAATCCGTTCGCGAGATATGGCAGTTTGGAGGTAAGAAACGCTTGAGAAGCTCAAAATTTTCGCAGTTCTGATGCTCGAAACGAATAACTAGAACCGCCTAGGGGAAAAGTGCGCATACCGTTGTAATCGGGCGAGTTTCTACTTTCAGAAGCAACAGAAACTTTGCGGATTGGTGAATCCGTTCGCGAGATATGGTAGTTTGGAGGTAAGAAACGCTTGAGAAACTCAAAATTTTCGCAGTTCTGATGCTCGAAACGAGTAACTAGAACGGCCCAGGGGAAAAGTACGCATACCGTTGTAATCGGGCGAGTTTCTACTTTCAGATGCAACAGAAATTTTGCGGATTGGTCAATCCGTTCGCGAGATATGGCAGTTTGGTGGTAAGAAACGCTTGAGAAACTCAAAATTTTCGCAGTTCTGATGCTCGAAACGAATGACTACAACGGCCTAGGGGAGAAGTACGCATACCGTTGTAATCGGGCGAGTTTCTACTTTCAGAAGCAACAGAAATTTTGCGGATTGGTCGATCCGTTCGCGAGATATGGTAGTTTGGAGGTAAGAAACGCTTGAGAACCTCAAAATTTTCGCAGTTCTGATGCTCGAAACGAGTAACTAGAACGGCCTAGGGGAAAAGTACGCATACCGTTGTAATCGGGCGAGTTTCTACTTTCAGATGCAACAGAAATTTTGCGGATTGGTCAATCCGTTCGCGAGATATGGCATTTTGGAGGTAAGAAACGCTTGAGAAACTCAAAATTTTCGCAGTTCTGATGCTCGAAACTAATAACTAGAACGGCCTAGGGGAAAAGTACGCATACCGTTGTAATCGGGCGAGTTTCTACTTTCAGATGCAACAGAAATTTTGCGGATTGGTCAATCCGTTCGCGAGATATGGCAGTTTGGAAATAAGAAACGCTTGAGAAACTCAAAAATTTCGCAGTTCTGATGCTCGAAACGAATGACTACAACGGCCTAGGGGTGAAGTACGCATACCGTTGTAATCGGGCGAGTTTCTACTTTCAGAAGCAACAGAAATTTTGCGGATTGGTGAATCCGTTCGCGAGATATGGTAGTTTGGAGGTAAGAAACGCTTGAGAAACTCAAAATTTTCGCAGTTCTGATGCTCGACACGAATAACTAGAACGGCCTAGGGGAAAACTACACATACCGTTGTAATCGGGCGAGTTTCTATTTTCAGATGCAATAGAAATTTTGCGGATTGGTCTATCCTTTCGCGAAATATGGCAGTTTGGATGTAAGAAACGCTTGAGAAACTCTAAATTTTCGCAGTTCTGATGCTCGAAACGAATAACTGGAACGGCCTAGGGGAAAACTACACATACCGTTGTAATCGGGCGAGTTTCTACTTTCAGATGCAATAGAAATTTTGCGGATTGGTCTATCCGTTTGCGAGATATGGCAGTTTGGAGGTAAAAAACGCTTGAGAAACTCAAAATTTGCGCAGTTCTGATGCTCGAAACGAGTAACTAGAACGGCCTAGGGGAGAAGTACGCATACCGTTGAAATCGGGCGAGTTTCTACTTTCAGATGCAACAGAAATTTTGCGGATTGGTCAATCCGTTCGCGAGATATGGCAGTTTGGAAATAAGAAACGCTTGAGTAACTCAAAATTTTCGCAGTTCTGATGCTCGAAACGAATAACTGGAACGGCCTAGGGGAAAACTACACATACCGTTGTAATCGGGCGAGTTTCTACTTTCAGATGCAATAGAAATTTTGCGGATTGGTCTATCCGTTCGCGAAATATGGAAGTTTGGAGGTAAGAAACGCTTGAGAAACTCTAAATTTTCGCAGTTCTGATGCTCGAAACGAATAACTGGAACGGCCTAGGGGAAAACTACACATACCATTGTAATCGGGCGAGTTTCTACTTTCAGAAGCAACAGAAACTTTGCGGATTGGTGAATCCGTTCGCGAGATATGGTAGTTTGGAGGTAAGAAACGCTTGAGAAACTCAAAATTTTCGCAGTTCTGATGCTCGACACGAATAACTAGAACGGCCTAGGGGAAAAGTGCGCATACCGTTGTAATCGGGCGAGTTTCTACTTTCAGATGCAACAGAAATTTTGCGGATTGATCAATCCGTTCGCGAGATATGGCAGTTTGGAGATAAGAAACGCTTGAGAAACTCAAAATTTTCGCAGTTCTGATGCTCGAAACGAGTAACTAGAACGGCCTAGGGGAAAAGTACGCATACCGTTGTAATCGGGCGAGTTTCTACTTTCAGATGCAACAGAAACTTTGCGGATTGGTGAATCCGTTGGCGAGATATGGTAGTTTGGAGGTAAGAAACGCTTGAGAAACTCAAAATTTTCGCAGTTCTGATGCTCGACACCAATAACTAGAACGGCCTAGGGGAAAAGTGCGCATACCGTTGTAATCGGGCGAGTTTCTACTTTCAGATGCAACAGAAATTTTGCGGATTGATCAATCCGTTCGCGAGATATGGCAGTTTGGAGATAAGAAACGCTTGAGAAACTCAAAATTTTCGCAGTTCTGATGCTCGACACCAATAACTAGAACGGCCTAGGGGAAAAGTGCGCATACCGTTGTAATCGGGCGAGTTTCTACTTTCAGATGCAACAGAAATTTTGCGGATTGATCAATCCGTTCGCGAGATATGGCAGTTTGGAGATAAGAAACGCTTGAGAAACTCAAAATTTTCGCAGTTCTGATGCTCGAAACGAGTAACTAGAACGGCCTAGGGGAAAACTACACATACCGTTGTAATCGGGCGAGTTTCTATTTTCAGATGCAATAGAAATTTTGCGGATTGGTCTATCCTTTCGCGAAATATGGCAGTTTGGATGTAAGAAACGCTTGAGAAACTCTAAATTTTCGCAGTTCTGATGCTCGAAACGAATAACTGGAACGGCCTAGGGGAAAACTACACATACCGTTGTAATCGGGCGAGTTTCTACTTTCAGATGCAATAGAAATTTTGCGGATTGGTCTATCCGTTTGCGAGATATGGCAGTTTGGAGGTAAAAAACGCTTGAGAAACTCAAAATTTGCGCAGTTCTGATGCTCGAAACGAATAACTGGAACGGCCTAGGGGAAAACTACACATACCGTTGTAATCGGGCGAGTTTCTACTTTCAGAAGCAACAGAAACTTTGCGGATTGGTGAATCCGTTCGCGAGATATGGTAGTTTGGAGGTAAGAAACGCTTGAGAAACTCAAAATTTTCGCAGTTCTGATGCTCGACACGAATAACTAGAACGGCCTAGGGGAAAAGTGCGCATACCGTTGTAATCGGGCGAGTTTCTACTTTCAGATGCAACAGAAATTTTGCGGATTGATCAATCCGTTCGCGAGATATGGCAGTTTGGAGATAAGAAACGCTTGAGAAACTCAAAATTTTCGCAGTTCTGATGCTCGAAACGAGTAACTAGAACGGCCTAGGGGAAAAGTACGCATACCGTTGTAATCGGGCGAGTTTCTACTTTCAGATGCAACAGAAATTTTGCGGATTGGTCAATCCGTTCGCGAGATATGGCAGTTTGGTGGTAAGAAACGCTTGAGAAACTCAAAATTTTCGCAGTTCTGATGCTCGAAACGAATGACTACAACGGCCTAGGGGAGAAGTACGCATACCGTTGTAATCGGGCGAGTTTCTACTTTCAGAAGCAAAAGAAACTTTGCGGATTGGTGAATCCGTTGGCGAGATATGGTAGTTTGGAGGTAAGAAACGCTTGAGAAACTCAAAATTTTCGCAGTTCTGATGCTCGACACCAATAACTAGAACGGCCTAGGGGAAAAGTGCGCATACCGTTGTAATCGGGCGAGTTTCTACTTTCAGATGCAACAGAAATTTTGCGGATTGATCAATCCGTTCGCGAGATATGGCAGTTTGGAGATAAGAAACGCTTGAGAAACTCAAAATTTTCGCAGTTCTGATGCTTGAAACGAACAACTAGAACCGCCTAGTGGAAAAGTGCGCATACCGTTGTAATCGGGCGAGTTTCTACTTTCAGATGCAACAGAAATTCTGCGGATTGATCAATCCGTTCGCGAGATATGGCAGTTTGGAGATAAAAAACGCTTGAGAAACTTAAAATTTTCGCTGTTCTGATGCTCGAAACGAATGACTACAACGGCCTAGGGGAGAAGTACGCATACCGTTGTAATCGGGCAAGTTTCTACTTTCAGAAGCAACAGAAATTTTGCGGATTGGTGAATCCGTTCGCGAGATATTGTAGTTTGGAGGTAAGAAACGCTTGAGAAACTCAAAATTTTCGCAGTTCTGATGCTCGACACGAATAACTAGAACGGCCTAGGGGAAAAGTGCGCATACCGTTGTAATCGGGCGAGTTTCTACTTTCAGATGCAACAGAAATTTTGCGGATTGATCAATCCGTTCGCGAGATATGGCAGTTTGGAGGTAAGAAACGCTTGAGAAACTCAAAATTTTCGCAGTTCTGATGCTCGAAACGAATAACTAGAACCGCCTAGGGGAAAAGTGCGCATTCCGTTGTAATCGGGCGAGTTTCTACTTTCAGATGCAACAGAAATTTTGCGGATTGGTCAATCCGTTCATGAGATATGGCAGTTTGGAGGTAAGAAACGCTTGAGAAACTCAAAATTTTCGCAGTTCTGATGCTCGAAACGAATAACTGGAACGGCCTAGGGGAAAACTACACATACCGTTGTAATCGGGCGAGTTTCTATTTTCAGATGCAATAGAAATTTTGCGGATTGGTCTATCCGTTCGCGAAATATGGCAGTTTGGAGATAAGAAACGCTTGAGAAACTCAAAATTTTCGCAGTTCTGATGCTCGAAACGAGTAACTAGAACGGCCTAGGGGAAAAGTACGCATACCGTTGTAATCGGGCGAGTTTCTACTTTCAGATGCAACAGAAATTTTGCGGATTGGTCAATCCGTTCGCGAGATATGGCAGTTTGGTGGTAAGAAACGCTTGAGAAACTCAAAATTTTCGCAGTTCTGATGCTCGAAACGAATGACTACAACGGCCTAGGGGAGAAGTACGCATACCGTTGTAATCGGGCGAGTTTCTACTTTCAGAAGCAACAGAAACTTTGCGGATTGGTGAATCCGTTGGCGAGATATGGTAGTTTGGAGGTAAGAAACGCTTGAGAAACTCAAAATTTTCGCAGTTCTGATGCTCGACACCAATAACTAGAACGGCCTAGGGGAAAAGTGCGCATACCGTTGTAATCGGGCGAGTTTCTACTTTCAGATGCAACAGAAATTTTGCGGATTGATCAATCCGTTCGCGAGATATGGCAGTTTGGAGATAAGAAACGCTTGAGAAACTCAAAATTTTCGCAGTTCTGATGCTTGAAACGAATAACTAGAACCGCCTAGTGGAAAAGTGCGCATACCGTTGTAATCGGGCGAGTTTCTACTTTCAGATGCAACAGAAATTCTGCGGATTGATCAATCCGTTCGCGAGATATGGCAGTTTGGAGATAAAAAACGCTTGAGAAACTTAAAATTTTCGCTGTTCTGATGCTCGAAACGAATGACTACAACGGCCTAGGGGAGAAGTACGCATACCGTTGTAATCGGGCAAGTTTCTACTTTCAGAAGCAACAGAAATTTTGCGGATTGGTGAATCCGTTCGCGAGATATGGTAGTTTGGAGGTAAGAAACGCTTGAGAAACTCAAAATTTTCGCAGTTCTGATGCTCGACACGAATAACTAGAACGGCCTAGGGGAAAAGTGCGCATACCGTTGTAATCGGGCGAGTTTCTACTTTCAGATGCAACAGAAATTTTGCGGATTGATCAATCCGTTCGCGAGATATGGCAGTTTGGAGGTAAGAAACGCTTGAGAAACTCAAAATTTTCGCAGTTCTGATGCTCGAAACGAATAACTAGAACCGCCTAGGGGAAAAGTGCGCATTCCGTTGTAATCGGGCGAGTTTCTACTTTCAGATGCAACAGAAATTTTGCGGATTGGTCAATCCGTTCATGAGATATGGCAGTTTGGAGGTAAGAAACGCTTGAGAAACTCAAAATTTTCGCAGTTCTGATGCTCGAAACGAATAACTGGAACGGCCTAGGGGAAAACTACACATACCGTTGTAATCGGGCGAGTTTCTATTTTCAGATGCAATAGAAATTTTGCGGATTGGTCTATCCGTTCGCGAAATATGGCAGTTTGGAGGTAAGAAACGCTTGAGAAACTCTAAATTTTCGCAGTTCTGATGCTCGAAACGAATAACTGGAACGGCCTAGGGGAAAACTACACATACCGTTGTAATCGGGCGAGTTTCTACTTTCAGATGCAATAGAAATTTTGCGGATTGGTCTATCCGTTTGCGAGATATGGCAGTTTGGAGGTAAGAAACGCTTGAGAAACTCAAAATTTGCGCAGTTCTGATGCTCGAAACGAGTAAGTAGAACGGCCTAGGGGAGAAGTACGCATACCGTTGTAATCGGGCGAGTTTCTACTTTCAGATGCAACAGAAATTTTGGGGATTGGTCAATCCGTTCGCGAGATATGGCAGTTTGGAGGTAAGAAACGCTTGAGAAACTCAAAATTTTCGCAGTTCTGATGTTCGAAACGAATAACTAGAACCGCCTAGGGGAAAAGTGCGCATACCGTTGTAATCGGGCGAGTTTCTACTTTCAGATGCAACAGAAATTCTGCGGATTGATCAATCCGTTCGCGAGATATGGCAGTTTGGAGATAAAAAACGCTTGAGAAACTCAAAATTTTCGCAGTTCTGATGCTCGAAACGAATGACTACAACGGCCTAGGGGAGAAGTACGCATACCGTTGTAATCGGGCAAGTTTCTACTTTCAGAAGCAACAGAAATTTTGCGGATTGGTGAATCCGTTCGCGAGATATGGTAGTTTGGAGGTAAGAAACGCTTGAGAAACTCAAAATTTTCGCAGTTCTGATGCTCGACACGAATAACTAGAACGGCCCAGGGGAAAACTACACCTACCGTTGTAATCGGGCGGGTTTCTACTTTCAGATGCAACAGAAATTTTTCGGATTGGTCAATCCGTTCGCGAGATATGGCAGTTTGGAGGTAAGAAACGCTTGAGAAACTCAAAATTTTCGCAGTTCTGATGCTTGAAACGAATAACTAGAACCGCCTAGTGGAAAAGTGCGCATACCGTTGTAATCGGGCGAGTTTCTACTTTCAGATGCAACAGAAATTCTGCGGATTGATCAATCCGTTCGCGAGATATGGCAGTTTGGAGATAAAAAACGCTTGAGAAACTCAAAATTTTCGCAGTTCTGATGCTCGAAACGAATGACTACAACGGCCTAGGGGAGAAGTACGCATACCGTTGTAATCGGGCAAGTTTCTACTTTCAGAAGCAACAGAAATTTTGCGGATTGGTGAATCCGTTCGCGAGATATGGTAGTTTGGAGGTAAGAAACGCTTGAGAAACTCAAAATTTTCGCAGTTCTGATGCTCGACACGAATAACTAGAACGGCCTAGGGGAAAAGTGCGCATACCGTTGTAATCGGGCGAGTTTCTACTTTCAGATGCAACAGAAATTTTGCGGATTGATCAATCCGTTCGCGAGATATGGCAGTTTGGAGGTAAGAAACGCTTGAGAAACTCAAAATTTTCGCAGTTCTGATGCTCGAAACGAATAACTAGAACCGCCTAGGGGAAAAGTGCGCATTCCGTTGTAATCGGGCGAGTTTCTACTTTCAGATGCAACAGAAATTTTGCGGATTGGTCAATCCGTTCATGAGATATGGCAGTTTGGAGGTAAGAAACGCTTGAGAAACTCAAAATTTTCGCAGTTCTGATGCTCGAAACGAATAACTGGAACGGCCTAGGGGAGAAGTACGCATACCGTTGTAATCGGGCGAGTTCCTACTTTCAGATGCAACAGAAATTTTGCGGATTGGTCAATCCGTTCGCGAGATATGGCAGTTTGGAGGTAAGAAACGCTTGAGAAACTCAAAATTTTCGCAGTTCTGATGTTCGAAACGAATAACTAGAACCGCCTAGGGGAAAAGTGCGCATACCGTTGTAATCGGGCGAGTTTCTACTTTCAGATGCAACAGAAATTTTGCGGATTGGTCAATCCGTTCGCGAGATATGGCAGTTTGGAGGTAAGAAACGCTTGAGAAACTCAAAATTTTCGCAGTTCTGATGCTCGACACGAATAACTAGAACGGCCTAGGGGAAAAGTGCGCATACCGTTGTAATCGGGCGAGTTTCTACTTTCAGATGCAACAGAAATTTTGCGGATTGATCAATCCGTTCGCGAGATATGGCAGTTTGGAGGTAAGAAACGCTTGAGAAACTCAAAATTTTCGCAGTTCTGATGCTCGAAACGAATAACTGGAACGGCCTAGGGGAAAACTACACATACCTTTGTAATCGGGCGAGTTTCTATTTTCAGATGCAATAGAAATTTTGCGGATTGGTCTATCCTTTCGCGAAATATGGCAGTTTGGATGTAAGAAACGCTTGAGAAACTCTAAATTTTCGCAGTTCTGATGCTCGAAACGAATAACTGGAACGGCCTAGGGGAAAACTACACATACCGTTGTAATCGGGCGAGTTTCTACTTTCAGATGCAATAGAAATTTTGCGGATTGGTCTATCCGTTTGCGAGATATGGCAGTTTGGAGGTATGAAACGCTTGAGAAACTCAAAATTTTCGCAGTTCTGATGCTCGAAACGAATAACCAGAACCGCCTAGGGGAAAAGTGCGCATAGCGTTGTAATCGGGCGAGTTTCTACTTTCAGATGCAACAGAAATTTTGCAGATTGGTCAATCCGTTCGCGAGATATGGCAGTTTGGAGGTAAGAAACGCTTGAGAAACTCAAAATTTTCGCAGTTCTGATGCTCGAAACGAATAACTAGAACCGCCTAGGGGAAAAGTACGCATACCGTTGTAATCGGGCGAATTTCTACTTTCAGATGCAACAGAAATTTTGCGGATTGGTCAATCCGTTCGCGAGATATGGCAGTTTGGAAATAAGGAACGCTTGAGTAACTCAAAATTTTCGCAGTTCTGATGCTCGAAACGAATAACTGGAACGGCCTAGGGGAAAACTACACATACCGTTGTAATCGGGCGAGTTTCTACTTTCAGATGCAATAGAAATTTTGCGGATTGGTCTATCCGTTCGCGAGATATGGCAGTTTTGAGGTAAGAAACGCTTGAGAAACTCAAAATTTTCGCAGTTCTGATGCTCGAAACGAATAACTAGAACGGCCTAGGGGAAAACTACACCTACCGTTGTAATCGGGCGGGTTTCTACTTTCAGATGCAACAGAAATTTTGCGGATTGGTCAATCCGTTCGCGAGATATGGCAGTTTGGAGGTAAGAAACGCTTGAGAAACTCAAAATTTTCGCAGTTCTGATGCTCGAAACGAATAACTAGAACCGCCTAGGGGAAAAGTGCGCATACCGTTGTAATCGGGCGAGTTTCTACTTTCAGAAGCAACAGAAACTTTGCGGATTGGTGAATCCGTTCGCGAGATATGGTAGTTTGGAGGTAAGAAACGCTTGAGAAACTCAAAATTTTCGCAGTTCTGATGCTCGAAACGAGTAACTAGAACGGCCCAGGGGAAAAGTACGCATACCGTTGTAATCGGGCGAGTTTCTACTTTCAGATGCAACAGAAATTTTGCGGATTGGTCAATCCGTTCGCGAGATAAGGCAGTTTGGAGGTAAGAATCGCTTGAGAAACTCAAAATTTTCGCAGTTCTGATACTCGAAACGAATAACTAGAACGGCCTAGGGGAAAAGTACGCATACCGTTGTAATCGGGCGAATTTCTACTTTCAGATGCAACAGAAATTTTGCGGATTGGTCAATCCGTTCGCGAGATATGGCAGTTTGGAAATAAGAAACGCTTGAGTAACTCAAAATTTTCGCAGTTCTGATGCTCGAAACGAATAACTGGAACGGCCTAGGGGAAAACTACACATACCGTTGTAATCGGGCGAGTTTCTACTTTCAGATGCAATAGAAATTTTGCGGATTGGTCTATCCGTTCGCGAGATATGGCAGTTTTGAGGTAAGAAACGCTTGAGAAACTCAAAATTTTCGCAGTTCTGATGCTCGAAACGAATAACTAGAACGGCCTAGGGGAAAACTACACCTACCGTTGTAATCGGGCGGGTTTCTACTTTCAGATGCAACAGAAATTTTGCGGATTGGTCAATCCGTTCGCGAGATATGGCAGTTTGGAGGTAAGAAACGCTTGAGAAGCTCAAAATTTTCGCAGTTCTGATGCTCGAAACGAATAACTAGAACCGCCTAGGGGAAAAGTGCGCATACCGTTGTAATCGGGCGAGTTTCTACTTTCAGAAGCAACAGAAACTTTGCGGATTGGTGAATCCGTTCGCGAGATATGGTAGTTTGGAGGTAAGAAACGCTTGAGAAACTCAAAATTTTCGCAGTTCTGATGCTCGAAACGAGTAACTAGAACGGCCCAGGGGAAAAGTACGCATACCGTTGTAATCGGGCGAGTTTCTACTTTCAGATGCAACAGAAATTTTGCGGATTGGTCAATCCGTTCGCGAGATATGGCAGTTTGGTGGTAAGAAACGCTTGAGAAACTCAAAATTTTCGCAGTTCTGATGCTCGAAACGAATGACTACAACGGCCTAGGGGAGAAGTACGCATACCGTTGTAATCGGGCGAGTTTCTACTTTCAGAAGCAACAGAAATTTTGCGGATTGGTCGATCCGTTCGCGAGATATGGTAGTTTGGAGGTAAGAAACGCTTGAGAACCTCAAAATTTTCGCAGTTCTGATGCTCGAAACGAGTAACTAGAACGGCCTAGGGGAAAAGTACGCATACCGTTGTAATCGGGCGAGTTTCTACTTTCAGATGCAACAGAAATTTTGCGGATTGGTCAATCCGTTCGCGAGATATGGCATTTTGGAGGTAAGAAACGCTTGAGAAACTCAAAATTTTCGCAGTTCTGATGCTCGAAACTAATAACTAGAACGGCCTAGGGGAAAAGTACGCATACCGTTGTAATCGGGCGAGTTTCTACTTTCAGATGCAACAGAAATTTTGCGGATTGGTCAATCCGTTCGCGAGATATGGCAGTTTGGAAATAAGAAACGCTTGAGAAACTCAAAAATTTCGCAGTTCTGATGCTCGAAACGAATGACTACAACGGCCTAGGGGTGAAGTACGCATACCGTTGTAATCGGGCGAGTTTCTACTTTCAGAAGCAACAGAAATTTTGCGGATTGGTGAATCCGTTCGCGAGATATGGTAGTTTGGAGGTAAGAAACGCTTGAGAAACTCAACATTTTCGCAGTTCTGATGCTCGACACGAATAACTAGAACGGCCTAGGGGAGAAGTACGCATACCGTTGTAATCGGGCAAGTTTCTACTTTCAGAAGCAACAGAAATTTTGCGGATTGGTGAATCCGTTCGCGAGATATGGCAGTTTGGAGATAAAAAACGCTTGAGAAACTTAAAATTTTCGCTGTTCTGATGCTCGAAACGAATGACTACAACGGCCTAGGGGAAAAGTACGCATACCGTTGTAATCGGGCGAGTTTCTACTTTCAGATGCAACAGAAATTTTGCGGATTGGTCAATCCGTTCGCGAGATAAGGCAGTTTGGAGGTAAGAATCGCTTGAGAAACTCAAAATTTTCGCAGTTCTGATACTCGAAACGAATAACTAGAACGGCCTAGGGGAAAAGTACGCATACCGTTGTAATCGGGCGAATTTCTACTTTCAGATGCAACAGAAATTTTGCGGATTGGTCAATCCGTTCGCGAGATATGGCAGTTTGGAAATAAGAAACGCTTGAGTAACTCAAAATTTTCGCAGTTCTGATGCTCGAAACGAATAACTGGAACGGCCTAGGGGAAAACTACACATACCGTTGTAATCGGGCGAGTTTCTACTTTCAGATGCAACAGAAATTTTGCGGATTGGTCAATCCGTTCGCGAGATAAGGCAGTTTGGAGGTAAGAATCGCTTGAGAAACTCAAAATTTTCGCAGTTCTGATACTCGAAACGAATAACTAGAACGGCCTAGGGGAAAAGTACGCATACCGTTGTAATCGGGCGAATTTCTACTTTCAGATGCAACAGAAATTTTGCGGATTGGTCAATCCGTTCGCGAGATATGGCAGTTTGGAAATAAGAAACGCTTGAGTAACTCAAAATTTTCGCAGTTCTGATGCTCGAAACGAATAACTGGAACGGCCTAGGGGAAAACTACACATACCGTTGTAATCGGGCGAGTTTCTACTTTCAGATGCAATAGAAATTTTGCGGATTGGTCTATCCGTTCGCGAGATATGGCAGTTTTGAGGTAAGAAACGCTTGAGAAACTCAAAATTTTCGCAGTTCTGATGCTCGAAACGAATAACTAGAACGGCCTAGGGGAAAACTACACCTACCGTTGTAATCGGGCGGGTTTCTACTTTCAGATGCAACAGAAATTTTGCGGATTGGTCAATCCGTTCGCGAGATATGGCAGTTTGGAGGTAAGAAACGCTTGAGAAGCTCAAAATTTTCGCAGTTCTGATGCTCGAAACGAATAACTAGAACCGCCTAGGGGAAAAGTGCGCATACCGTTGTAATCGGGCGAGTTTCTACTTTCAGAAGCAACAGAAACTTTGCGGATTGGTGAATCCGTTCGCGAGATATGGTAGTTTGGAGGTAAGAAACGCTTGAGAAACTCAAAATTTTCGCAGTTCTGATGCTCGAAACGAGTAACTAGAACGGCCCAGGGGAAAAGTACGCATACCGTTGTAATCGGGCGAGTTTCTACTTTCAGATGCAACAGAAATTTTGCGGATTGGTCAATCCGTTCGCGAGATATGGCAGTTTGGTGGTAAGAAACGCTTGAGAAACTCAAAATTTTCGCAGTTCTGATGCTCGAAACGAATGACTACAACGGCCTAGGGGAGAAGTACGCATACCGTTGTAATCGGGCGAGTTTCTACTTTCAGAAGCAACAGAAATTTTGCGGATTGGTCGATCCGTTCGCGAGATATGGTAGTTTGGAGGTAAGAAACGCTTGAGAACCTCAAAATTTTCGCAGTTCTGATGCTCGAAACGAGTAACTAGAACGGCCTAGGGGAAAAGTACGCATACCGTTGTAATCGGGCGAGTTTCTACTTTCAGATGCAACAGAAATTTTGCGGATTGGTCAATCCGTTCGCGAGATATGGCATTTTGGAGGTAAGAAACGCTTGAGAAACTCAAAATTTTCGCAGTTCTGATGCTCGAAACTAATAACTAGAACGGCCTAGGGGAAAAGTACGCATACCGTTGTAATCGGGCGAGTTTCTACTTTCAGATGCAACAGAAATTTTGCGGATTGGTCAATCCGTTCGCGAGATATGGCAGTTTGGAAATAAGAAACGCTTGAGAAACTCAAAAATTTCGCAGTTCTGATGCTCGACACGAATAACTAGAACGGCCTAGGGGAGAAGTACGCATACCGTTGTAATCGGGCAAGTTTCTACTTTCAGAAGCAACAGAAATTTTGCGGATTGGTGAATCCGTTCGCGAGATATGGCAGTTTGGAGATAAAAAACGCTTGAGAAACTTAAAATTTTCGCTGTTCTGATGCTCGAAACGAATGACTACAACGGCCTAGGGGAAAAGTGCGCATTCCGTTGTAATCGGGCGAGTTTCTACTTTCAGATGCAACAGAAATTTTGCGGATTGGTCAATCCGTTCATGAGATATGGCAGTTTGGAGGTAAGAAACGCTTGAGAAACTCAACATTTTCGCAGTTCTGATGCTCGACACGAATAACTAGAACGGCCTAGGGGAGAAGTACGCATACCGTTGTAATCGGGCAAGTTTCTACTTTCAGAAGCAACAGAAATTTTGCGGATTGGTCAATCCGTTCGCGAGATATGGCAGTTTGGAGGTAAGAAACGCTTGAGAAACTCAAAATTTTCGCAGTTCTGATGCTCGAAACGAATAACTAGAACCGCCTAGGGGAAAAGTGCGCATTCCGTTGTAATCGGGCGAGTTTCTACTTTCAGATGCAACAGAAATTTTGCGGATTGGTCAATCCGTTCATGAGATATGGCAGTTTGGAGGTAAGAAACGCTTGAGAAACTCAAAATTTTCGCAGTTCTGATGCTCGAAACGAATAACTGGAACGGCCTAGGGGAAAACTACACATACCGTTGTAATCGGGCGAGTTTCTACTTTCAGATGCAATAGAAATTTTGCGGATTGGTCTATCCGTTCGCGAAATATGGCAGTTTGGAGGTAAGAAACGCTTGAGAAACTCTAAATTTTCGCAGTTCTGATGCTCGAAACGAATAACTGGAACGGCCTAGGGGAAAACTACACATACCGTTGTAATCGGGCGAGTTTCTACTTTCAGATGCAATAGAAATTTTGCGGATTGGTCTATCCGTTTGCGAGATATGGCAGTTTGGAGGTAAGAAACGCTTGAGAAACTCAAAATTTGCGCAGTTCTGATGCTCGAAACGAGTAAGTAGAACGGCCTAGGGGAGAAGTACGCATACCGTTGTAATCGGGCGAGTTTCTACTTTCAGATGCAACAGAAATTTTGGGGATTGGTCAATCCGTTCGCGAGATATGGCAGTTTGGAGGTAAGAAACGCTTGAGAAACTCAAAATTTTCGCAGTTCTGATGTTCGAAACGAATAACTAGAACCGCCTAGGGGAAAAGTGCGCATACCGTTGTAATCGGGCGAGTTTCTACTTTCAGATGCAACAGAAATTCTGCGGATTGATCAATCCGTTCGCGAGATATGGCAGTTTGGAGATAAAAAACGCTTGAGAAACTCAAAATTTTCGCAGTTCTGATGCTCGAAACGAATGACTACAACGGCCTAGGGGAGAAGTACGCATACCGTTGTAATCGGGCAAGTTTCTACTTTCAGAAGCAACAGAAATTTTGCGGATTGGTGAATCCGTTCGCGAGATATGGTAGTTTGGAGGTAAGAAACGCTTGAGAAACTCAAAATTTTCGCAGTTCTGATGCTCGACACGAATAACTAGAACGGCCCAGGGGAAAACTACACCTACCGTTGTAATCGGGCGGGTTTCTACTTTCAGATGCAACAGAAATTTTTCGGATTGGTCAATCCGTTCGCGAGATATGGCAGTTTGGAGGTAAGAAACGCTTGAGAAACTCAAAATTTTCGCAGTTCTGATGCTTGAAACGAATAACTAGAACCGCCTAGTGGAAAAGTGCGCATACCGTTGTAATCGGGCGAGTTTCTACTTTCAGATGCAACAGAAATTCTGCGGATTGATCAATCCGTTCGCGAGATATGGCAGTTTGGAGATAAAAAACGCTTGAGAAACTCAAAATTTTCGCAGTTCTGATGCTCGAAACGAATGACTACAACGGCCTAGGGGAGAAGTACGCATACCGTTGTAATCGGGCAAGTTTCTACTTTCAGAAGCAACAGAAATTTTGCGGATTGGTGAATCCGTTCGCGAGATATGGTAGTTTGGAGGTAAGAAACGCTTGAGAAACTCAAAATTTTCGCAGTTCTGATGCTCGACACGAATAACTAGAACGGCCTAGGGGAAAAGTGCGCATACCGTTGTAATCGGGCGAGTTTCTACTTTCAGATGCAACAGAAATTTTGCGGATTGATCAATCCGTTCGCGAGATATGGCAGTTTGGAGGTAAGAAACGCTTGAGAAACTCAAAATTTTCGCAGTTCTGATGCTCGAAACGAATAACTAGAACCGCCTAGGGGAAAAGTGCGCATTCCGTTGTAATCGGGCGAGTTTCTACTTTCAGATGCAACAGAAATTTTGCGGATTGGTCAATCCGTTCATGAGATATGGCAGTTTGGAGGTAAGAAACGCTTGAGAAACTCAAAATTTTCGCAGTTCTGATGCTCGAAACGAATAACTGGAACGGCCTAGGGGAGAAGTACGCATACCGTTGTAATCGGGCGAGTTCCTACTTTCAGATGCAACAGAAATTTTGCGGATTGGTCAATCCGTTCGCGAGATATGGCAGTTTGGAGGTAAGAAACGCTTGAGAAACTCAAAATTTTCGCAGTTCTGATGTTCGAAACGAATAACTAGAACCGCCTAGGGGAAAAGTGCGCATACCGTTGTAATCGGGCGAGTTTCTACTTTCAGATGCAACAGAAATTTTGCGGATTGGTCAATCCGTTCGCGAGATATGGCAGTTTGGAGGTAAGAAACGCTTGAGAAACTCAAAATTTTCGCAGTTCTGATGCTCGACACGAATAACTAGAACGGCCTAGGGGAAAAGTGCGCATACCGTTGTAATCGGGCGAGTTTCTACTTTCAGATGCAACAGAAATTTTGCGGATTGATCAATCCGTTCGCGAGATATGGCAGTTTGGAGGTAAGAAACGCTTGAGAAACTCAAAATTTTCGCAGTTCTGATGCTCGAAACGAATAACTGGAACGGCCTAGGGGAAAACTACACATACCTTTGTAATCGGGCGAGTTTCTATTTTCAGATGCAATAGAAATTTTGCGGATTGGTCTATCCTTTCGCGAAATATGGCAGTTTGGATGTAAGAAACGCTTGAGAAACTCTAAATTTTCGCAGTTCTGATGCTCGAAACGAATAACTGGAACGGCCTAGGGGAAAACTACACATACCGTTGTAATCGGGCGAGTTTCTACTTTCAGATGCAATAGAAATTTTGCGGATTGGTCTATCCGTTTGCGAGATATGGCAGTTTGGAGGTATGAAACGCTTGAGAAACTCAAAATTTTCGCAGTTCTGATGCTCGAAACGAATAACCAGAACCGCCTAGGGGAAAAGTGCGCATAGCGTTGTAATCGGGCGAGTTTCTACTTTCAGATGCAACAGAAATTTTGCAGATTGGTCAATCCGTTCGCGAGATATGGCAGTTTGGAGGTAAGAAACGCTTGAGAAACTCAAAATTTTCGCAGTTCTGATGCTCGAAACGAATAACTAGAACCGCCTAGGGGAAAAGTACGCATACCGTTGTAATCGGGCGAATTTCTACTTTCAGATGCAACAGAAATTTTGCGGATTGGTCAATCCGTTCGCGAGATATGGCAGTTTGGAAATAAGGAACGCTTGAGTAACTCAAAATTTTCGCAGTTCTGATGCTCGAAACGAATAACTGGAACGGCCTAGGGGAAAACTACACATACCGTTGTAATCGGGCGAGTTTCTACTTTCAGATGCAATAGAAATTTTGCGGATTGGTCTATCCGTTCGCGAGATATGGCAGTTTTGAGGTAAGAAACGCTTGAGAAACTCAAAATTTTCGCAGTTCTGATGCTCGAAACGAATAACTAGAACGGCCTAGGGGAAAACTACACCTACCGTTGTAATCGGGCGGGTTTCTACTTTCAGATGCAACAGAAATTTTGCGGATTGGTCAATCCGTTCGCGAGATATGGCAGTTTGGAGGTAAGAAACGCTTGAGAAACTCAAAATTTTCGCAGTTCTGATGCTCGAAACGAATAACTAGAACCGCCTAGGGGAAAAGTGCGCATACCGTTGTAATCGGGCGAGTTTCTACTTTCAGAAGCAACAGAAACTTTGCGGATTGGTGAATCCGTTCGCGAGATATGGTAGTTTGGAGGTAAGAAACGCTTGAGAAACTCAAAATTTTCGCAGTTCTGATGCTCGAAACGAGTAACTAGAACGGCCCAGGGGAAAAGTACGCATACCGTTGTAATCGGGCGAGTTTCTACTTTCAGATGCAACAGAAATTTTGCGGATTGGTCAATCCGTTCGCGAGATAAGGCAGTTTGGAGGTAAGAATCGCTTGAGAAACTCAAAATTTTCGCAGTTCTGATACTCGAAACGAATAACTAGAACGGCCTAGGGGAAAAGTACGCATACCGTTGTAATCGGGCGAATTTCTACTTTCAGATGCAACAGAAATTTTGCGGATTGGTCAATCCGTTCGCGAGATATGGCAGTTTGGAAATAAGAAACGCTTGAGTAACTCAAAATTTTCGCAGTTCTGATGCTCGAAACGAATAACTGGAACGGCCTAGGGGAAAACTACACATACCGTTGTAATCGGGCGAGTTTCTACTTTCAGATGCAATAGAAATTTTGCGGATTGGTCTATCCGTTCGCGAGATATGGCAGTTTTGAGGTAAGAAACGCTTGAGAAACTCAAAATTTTCGCAGTTCTGATGCTCGAAACGAATAACTAGAACGGCCTAGGGGAAAACTACACCTACCGTTGTAATCGGGCGGGTTTCTACTTTCAGATGCAACAGAAATTTTGCGGATTGGTCAATCCGTTCGCGAGATATGGCAGTTTGGAGGTAAGAAACGCTTGAGAAGCTCAAAATTTTCGCAGTTCTGATGCTCGAAACGAATAACTAGAACCGCCTAGGGGAAAAGTGCGCATACCGTTGTAATCGGGCGAGTTTCTACTTTCAGAAGCAACAGAAACTTTGCGGATTGGTGAATCCGTTCGCGAGATATGGTAGTTTGGAGGTAAGAAACGCTTGAGAAACTCAAAATTTTCGCAGTTCTGATGCTCGAAACGAGTAACTAGAACGGCCCAGGGGAAAAGTACGCATACCGTTGTAATCGGGCGAGTTTCTACTTTCAGATGCAACAGAAATTTTGCGGATTGGTCAATCCGTTCGCGAGATATGGCAGTTTGGTGGTAAGAAACGCTTGAGAAACTCAAAATTTTCGCAGTTCTGATGCTCGAAACGAATGACTACAACGGCCTAGGGGAGAAGTACGCATACCGTTGTAATCGGGCGAGTTTCTACTTTCAGAAGCAACAGAAATTTTGCGGATTGGTCGATCCGTTCGCGAGATATGGTAGTTTGGAGGTAAGAAACGCTTGAGAACCTCAAAATTTTCGCAGTTCTGATGCTCGAAACGAGTAACTAGAACGGCCTAGGGGAAAAGTACGCATACCGTTGTAATCGGGCGAGTTTCTACTTTCAGATGCAACAGAAATTTTGCGGATTGGTCAATCCGTTCGCGAGATATGGCATTTTGGAGGTAAGAAACGCTTGAGAAACTCAAAATTTTCGCAGTTCTGATGCTCGAAACTAATAACTAGAACGGCCTAGGGGAAAAGTACGCATACCGTTGTAATCGGGCGAGTTTCTACTTTCAGATGCAACAGAAATTTTGCGGATTGGTCAATCCGTTCGCGAGATATGGCAGTTTGGAAATAAGAAACGCTTGAGAAACTCAAAAATTTCGCAGTTCTGATGCTCGAAACGAATGACTACAACGGCCTAGGGGTGAAGTACGCATACCGTTGTAATCGGGCGAGTTTCTACTTTCAGAAGCAACAGAAATTTTGCGGATTGGTGAATCCGTTCGCGAGATATGGTAGTTTGGAGGTAAGAAACGCTTGAGAAACTCAACATTTTCGCAGTTCTGATGCTCGACACGAATAACTAGAACGGCCTAGGGGAAAAGTGCGCATACCGTTGTAATCGGGCGAATTTCTACTTTCAGATGCAACAGAAATTTTGCGGATTGGTCAATCCGTTCGCGAGATATGGCAGTTTGGAAATAAGAAACGCTTGAGTCACTCAAAATTTTCGCAGTTCTGATGCTCGAAACGAATAAATGGAACGGCCTAGGGTAAAACTACACATACCGTTGTAATCGGGCGAGTTTCTACTTTCAGATGCAATAGAAATTTTGCGGATTGGTCTATCCGTTCGCGAGATATGGCAGTTTGGAGGTAAGAAACGCTTGAGAAACTCAAAATTTTCGCAGTTCTGATGTTCGAAACGAATAACTAGAACCGCCTAGGGGAAAAGTGCGCATACCGTTGTAATCGGGCGAGTTTCTACTTTCAGATGCAACAGAAATTCTGCGGATTGATCAATCCGTTCGCGAGATATGGCAGTTTGGAGATAAAAAACGCTTGAGAAACTCAAAATTTTCGCAGTTCTGATGCTCGAAACGAATGACTACAACGGCCTAGGGGAGAAGTACGCATACCGTTGTAATCGGGCAAGTTTCTACTTTCAGAAGCAACAGAAATTTTGCGGATTGGTGAATCCGTTCGCGAGATATGGTAGTTTGGAGGTAAGAAACGCTTGAGAAACTCAAAATTTTCGCAGTTCTGATGCTCGACACGAATAACTAGAACGGCCTAGGGGAAAACTACACATACCGTTGTAATCGGGCGAGTTTCTATTTTCAGATGCAATAGAAATTTTGCGGATTGGTCTATCCTTTCGCGAAATATGGCAGTTTGGATGTAAGAAACGCTTGAGAAACTCTAAATTTTCGCAGTTCTGATGCTCGAAACGAATAACTGGAACGGCCTAGGGGAAAACTACACATACCGTTGTAATCGGGCGAGTTTCTACTTTCAGATGCAATAGAAATTTTGCGGATTGGTCTATCCGTTTGCGAGATATGGCAGTTTGGAGGTAAAAAACGCTTGAGAAACTCAAAATTTGCGCAGTTCTGATGCTCGAAACGAGTAACTAGAACGGCCTAGGGGAGAAGTACGCATACCGTTGAAATCGGGCGAGTTTCTACTTTCAGATGCAACAGAAATTTTGCGGATTGGTCAATCCGTTCGCGAGATATGGCAGTTTGGAAATAAGAAACGCTTGAGTAACTCAAAATTTTCGCAGTTCTGATGCTCGAAACGAATAACTGGAACGGCCTAGGGGAAAACTACACATACCGTTGTAATCGGGCGAGTTTCTACTTTCAGATGCAATAGAAATTTTGCGGATTGGTCTATCCGTTCGCGAAATATGGAAGTTTGGAGGTAAGAAACGCTTGAGAAACTCTAAATTTTCGCAGTTCTGATGCTCGAAACGAATAACTGGAACGGCCTAGGGGAAAACTACACATACCATTGTAATCGGGCGAGTTTCTACTTTCAGAAGCAACAGAAACTTTGCGGATTGGTGAATCCGTTCGCGAGATATGGTAGTTTGGAGGTAAGAAACGCTTGAGAAACTCAAAATTTTCGCAGTTCTGATGCTCGACACGAATAACTAGAACGGCCTAGGGGAAAAGTGCGCATACCGTTGTAATCGGGCGAGTTTCTACTTTCAGATGCAACAGAAATTTTGCGGATTGATCAATCCGTTCGCGAGATATGGCAGTTTGGAGATAAGAAACGCTTGAGAAACTCAAAATTTTCGCAGTTCTGATGCTCGAAACGAGTAACTAGAACGGCCTAGGGGAAAAGTACGCATACCGTTGTAATCGGGCGAGTTTCTACTTTCAGATGCAACAGAAACTTTGCGGATTGGTGAATCCGTTGGCGAGATATGGTAGTTTGGAGGTAAGAAACGCTTGAGAAACTCAAAATTTTCGCAGTTCTGATGCTCGACACCAATAACTAGAACGGCCTAGGGGAAAAGTGCGCATACCGTTGTAATCGGGCGAGTTTCTACTTTCAGATGCAACAGAAATTTTGCGGATTGATCAATCCGTTCGCGAGATATGGCAGTTTGGAGATAAGAAACGCTTGAGAAACTCAAAATTTTCGCAGTTCTGATGCTCGACACCAATAACTAGAACGGCCTAGGGGAAAAGTGCGCATACCGTTGTAATCGGGCGAGTTTCTACTTTCAGATGCAACAGAAATTTTGCGGATTGATCAATCCGTTCGCGAGATATGGCAGTTTGGAGATAAGAAACGCTTGAGAAACTCAAAATTTTCGCAGTTCTGATGCTCGAAACGAGTAACTAGAACGGCCTAGGGGAAAACTACACATACCGTTGTAATCGGGCGAGTTTCTATTTTCAGATGCAATAGAAATTTTGCGGATTGGTCTATCCTTTCGCGAAATATGGCAGTTTGGATGTAAGAAACGCTTGAGAAACTCTAAATTTTCGCAGTTCTGATGCTCGAAACGAATAACTGGAACGGCCTAGGGGAAAACTACACATACCGTTGTAATCGGGCGAGTTTCTACTTTCAGATGCAATAGAAATTTTGCGGATTGGTCTATCCGTTTGCGAGATATGGCAGTTTGGAGGTAAAAAACGCTTGAGAAACTCAAAATTTGCGCAGTTCTGATGCTCGAAACGAGTAACTAGAACGGCCTAGGGGAGAAGTACGCATACCGTTGAAATCGGGCGAGTTTCTACTTTCAGATGCAACAGAAATTTTGCGGATTGGTCAATCCGTTCGCGAGATATGGCAGTTTGGAAATAAGAAACGCTTGAGTAACTCAAAATTTTCGCAGTTCTGATGCTCGAAACGAATAACTGGAACGGCCTAGGGGAAAACTACACATACCGTTGTAATCGGGCGAGTTTCTACTTTCAGATGCAATAGAAATTTTGCGGATTGGTCTATCCGTTCGCGAAATATGGAAGTTTGGAGGTAAGAAACGCTTGAGAAACTCTAAATTTTCGCAGTTCTGATGCTCGAAACGAATAACTGGAACGGCCTAGGGGAAAACTACACATACCATTGTAATCGGGCGAGTTTCTACTTTCAGAAGCAACAGAAACTTTGCGGATTGGTGAATCCGTTCGCGAGATATGGTAGTTTGGAGGTAAGAAACGCTTGAGAAACTCAAAATTTTCGCAGTTCTGATGCTCGACACGAATAACTAGAACGGCCTAGGGGAAAAGTGCGCATACCGTTGTAATCGGGCGAGTTTCTACTTTCAGATGCAACAGAAATTTTGCGGATTGATCAATCCGTTCGCGAGATATGGCAGTTTGGAGATAAGAAACGCTTGAGAAACTCAAAATTTTCGCAGTTCTGATGCTCGAAACGAGTAACTAGAACGGCCTAGGGGAAAAGTACGCATACCGTTGTAATCGGGCGAGTTTCTACTTTCAGATGCAACAGAAATTTTGCGGATTGGTCAATCCGTTCGCGAGATATGGCAGTTTGGTGGTAAGAAACGCTTGAGAAACTCAAAATTTTCGCAGTTCTGATGCTCGAAACGAATGACTACAACGGCCTAGGGGAGAAGTACGCATACCGTTGTAATCGGGCGAGTTTCTACTTTCAGAAGCAACAGAAACTTTGCGGATTGGTGAATCCGTTGGCGAGATATGGTAGTTTGGAGGTAAGAAACGCTTGAGAAACTCAAAATTTTCGCAGTTCTGATGCTCGACACCAATAACTAGAACGGCCTAGGGGAAAAGTGCGCATACCGTTGTAATCGGGCGAGTTTCTACTTTCAGATGCAACAGAAATTTTGCGGATTGATCAATCCGTTCGCGAGATATGGCAGTTTGGAGATAAGAAACGCTTGAGAAACTCAAAATTTTCGCAGTTCTGATGCTCGAAACGAGTAACTAGAACGGCCTAGGGGAAAAGTACGCATACCGTTGTAATCGGGCGAATTTCTACTTTCAGATGCAATAGAAATTTTGCGGATTGTTCAATCCGTTCGCGAGATATGGCAGTTTGGAGGTAAGAAACGCTTGAGAAACTCCAAATTTTCGCAGTTCTGATGCTCGAAACGAATAACTAGAACCGCCTAGGGGAAAAGTGCGCATTCCGTTGTAATCGGGCGAGTTTCTACTTTCAGATGCAACAGAAATTTTGCGGATTGGTCAATCCGTTCATGAGATATGGCAGTTTGGAGGTAAGAAACGCTTGAGAAACTCAAAATTTTCGCAGTTCTGATGCTCGAAACGAATAACTGGAACGGCCTAGGGGAAAACTACACATACCGTTGTAATCGGGCGAGTTTCTACTTTCAGATGCAATAGAAATTTTGCGGATTGGTCTATCCGTTCGCGAAATATGGCAGTTTGGATGTAAGAAACGCTTGAGAAACTCTAAATTTTCGCAGTTCTGATGCTCGAAACGAATAACTGGAACGGCCTAGGGGAAAACTACACATACCGTTGTAATCGGGCGAGTTTCTACTTTCAGATGCAATAGAAATTTTGCGGATTGGTCTATCCGTTTGCGAGATATGGCAGTTTGGAGGTAAGAAACGCTTGAGAAACTCAAAATTTGCGCAGTTCTGATGCTCGAAACGAATAACTAGAACGGCCTAGGGGAAAACTACACCTACCGTTGTAATCGGGCGAGTTTCTACTTTCAGATGCAACAGAAATTTTGCAGATTGGTCAATCCGTTCGCGAGATATGGCAGTTTGGAGGTAAGAAACGCTTGAGAAACTCAAAATTTTCGCAGTTCTGATGCTCGAAACGAATAACTAGAACCGCCTAGGGGAAAAGTACGCATACCGTTGTAATCGGGCGAATTTCTACTTTCAGATGCAACAGAAATTTTGCGGATTGGTCAATCCGTTCGCGAGATATGGCAGTTTGGAAATAAGGAACGCTTGAGTAACTCAAAATTTTCGCAGTTCTGATGCTCGAAACGAATAACTGGAACGGCCTAGGGGAAAACTACACATACCGTTGTAATCGGGCGAGTTTCTACTTTCAGATGCAATAGAAATTTTGCGGATTGGTCTATCCGTTCGCGAGATATGGCAGTTTTGAGGTAAGAAACGCTTGAGAAACTCAAAATTTTCGCAGTTCTGATGCTCGAAACGAATAACTAGAACGGCCTAGGGGAAAACTACACCTACCGTTGTAATCGGGCGGGTTTCTACTTTCAGATGCAACAGAAATTTTGCGGATTGGTCAATCCGTTCGCGAGATATGGCAGTTTGGAGGTAAGAAACGCTTGAGAAACTCAAAATTTTCGCAGTTCTGATGCTCGAAACGAATAACTAGAACCGCCTAGGGGAAAAGTGCGCATACCGTTGTAATCGGGCGAGTTTCTACTTTCAGAAGCAACAGAAACTTTGCGGATTGGTGAATCCGTTCGCGAGATATGGTAGTTTGGAGGTAAGAAACGCTTGAGAAACTCAAAATTTTCGCAGTTCTGATGCTCGAAACGAGTAACTAGAACGGCCCAGGGGAAAAGTACGCATACCGTTGTAATCGGGCGAGTTTCTACTTTCAGATGCAACAGAAATTTTGCGGATTGGTCAATCCGTTCGCGAGATAAGGCAGTTTGGAGGTAAGAATCGCTTGAGAAACTCAAAATTTTCGCAGTTCTGATACTCGAAACGAATAACTAGAACGGCCTAGGGGAAAAGTACGCATACCGTTGTAATCGGGCGAATTTCTACTTTCAGATGCAACAGAAATTTTGCGGATTGGTCAATCCGTTCGCGAGATATGGCAGTTTGGAAATAAGAAACGCTTGAGTAACTCAAAATTTTCGCAGTTCTGATGCTCGAAACGAATAACTGGAACGGCCTAGGGGAAAACTACACATACCGTTGTAATCGGGCGAGTTTCTACTTTCAGATGCAATAGAAATTTTGCGGATTGGTCTATCCGTTCGCGAGATATGGCAGTTTTGAGGTAAGAAACGCTTGAGAAACTCAAAATTTTCGCAGTTCTGATGCTCGAAACGAATAACTAGAACGGCCTAGGGGAAAACTACACCTACCGTTGTAATCGGGCGGGTTTCTACTTTCAGATGCAACAGAAATTTTGCGGATTGGTCAATCCGTTCGCGAGATATGGCAGTTTGGAGGTAAGAAACGCTTGAGAAGCTCAAAATTTTCGCAGTTCTGATGCTCGAAACGAATAACTAGAACCGCCTAGGGGAAAAGTGCGCATACCGTTGTAATCGGGCGAGTTTCTACTTTCAGAAGCAACAGAAACTTTGCGGATTGGTGAATCCGTTCGCGAGATATGGTAGTTTGGAGGTAAGAAACGCTTGAGAAACTCAAAATTTTCGCAGTTCTGATGCTCGAAACGAGTAACTAGAACGGCCCAGGGGAAAAGTACGCATACCGTTGTAATCGGGCGAGTTTCTACTTTCAGATGCAACAGAAATTTTGCGGATTGGTCAATCCGTTCGCGAGATATGGCAGTTTGGTGGTAAGAAACGCTTGAGAAACTCAAAATTTTCGCAGTTCTGATGCTCGAAACGAATGACTACAACGGCCTAGGGGAGAAGTACGCATACCGTTGTAATCGGGCGAGTTTCTACTTTCAGAAGCAACAGAAATTTTGCGGATTGGTCGATCCGTTCGCGAGATATGGTAGTTTGGAGGTAAGAAACGCTTGAGAACCTCAAAATTTTCGCAGTTCTGATGCTCGAAACGAGTAACTAGAACGGCCTAGGGGAAAAGTACGCATACCGTTGTAATCGGGCGAGTTTCTACTTTCAGATGCAACAGAAATTTTGCGGATTGGTCAATCCGTTCGCGAGATATGGCATTTTGGAGGTAAGAAACGCTTGAGAAACTCAAAATTTTCGCAGTTCTGATGCTCGAAACTAATAACTAGAACGGCCTAGGGGAAAAGTACGCATACCGTTGTAATCGGGCGAGTTTCTACTTTCAGATGCAACAGAAATTTTGCGGATTGGTCAATCCGTTCGCGAGATATGGCAGTTTGGAAATAAGAAACGCTTGAGAAACTCAAAAATTTCGCAGTTCTGATGCTCGAAACGAATGACTACAACGGCCTAGGGGTGAAGTACGCATACCGTTGTAATCGGGCGAGTTTCTACTTTCAGAAGCAACAGAAATTTTGCGGATTGGTGAATCCGTTCGCGAGATATGGTAGTTTGGAGGTAAGAAACGCTTGAGAAACTCAAAATTTTCGCAGTTCTGATGCTCGACACGAATAACTAGAACGGCCTAGGGGAAAACTACACATACCGTTGTAATCGGGCGAGTTTCTATTTTCAGATGCAATAGAAATTTTGCGGATTGGTCTATCCTTTCGCGAAATATGGCAGTTTGGATGTAAGAAACGCTTGAGAAACTCTAAATTTTCGCAGTTCTGATGCTCGAAACGAATAACTGGAACGGCCTAGGGGAAAACTACACATACCGTTGTAATCGGGCGAGTTTCTACTTTCAGATGCAATAGAAATTTTGCGGATTGGTCTATCCGTTTGCGAGATATGGCAGTTTGGAGGTAAAAAACGCTTGAGAAACTCAAAATTTGCGCAGTTCTGATGCTCGAAACGAGTAACTAGAACGGCCTAGGGGAGAAGTACGCATACCGTTGAAATCGGGCGAGTTTCTACTTTCAGATGCAACAGAAATTTTGCGGATTGGTCAATCCGTTCGCGAGATATGGCAGTTTGGAAATAAGAAACGCTTGAGTAACTCAAAATTTTCGCAGTTCTGATGCTCGAAACGAATAACTGGAACGGCCTAGGGGAAAACTACACATACCGTTGTAATCGGGCGAGTTTCTACTTTCAGATGCAATAGAAATTTTGCGGATTGGTCTATCCGTTCGCGAAATATGGAAGTTTGGAGGTAAGAAACGCTTGAGAAACTCTAAATTTTCGCAGTTCTGATGCTCGAAACGAATAACTGGAACGGCCTAGGGGAAAACTACACATACCATTGTAATCGGGCGAGTTTCTACTTTCAGAAGCAACAGAAACTTTGCGGATTGGTGAATCCGTTCGCGAGATATGGTAGTTTGGAGGTAAGAAACGCTTGAGAAACTCAAAATTTTCGCAGTTCTGATGCTCGACACGAATAACTAGAACGGCCTAGGGGAAAAGTGCGCATACCGTTGTAATCGGGCGAGTTTCTACTTTCAGATGCAACAGAAATTTTGCGGATTGATCAATCCGTTCGCGAGATATGGCAGTTTGGAGATAAGAAACGCTTGAGAAACTCAAAATTTTCGCAGTTCTGATGCTCGAAACGAGTAACTAGAACGGCCTAGGGGAAAAGTACGCATACCGTTGTAATCGGGCGAGTTTCTACTTTCAGATGCAACAGAAACTTTGCGGATTGGTGAATCCGTTGGCGAGATATGGTAGTTTGGAGGTAAGAAACGCTTGAGAAACTCAAAATTTTCGCAGTTCTGATGCTCGACACCAATAACTAGAACGGCCTAGGGGAAAAGTGCGCATACCGTTGTAATCGGGCGAGTTTCTACTTTCAGATGCAACAGAAATTTTGCGGATTGATCAATCCGTTCGCGAGATATGGCAGTTTGGAGATAAGAAACGCTTGAGAAACTCAAAATTTTCGCAGTTCTGATGCTCGACACCAATAACTAGAACGGCCTAGGGGAAAAGTGCGCATACCGTTGTAATCGGGCGAGTTTCTACTTTCAGATGCAACAGAAATTTTGCGGATTGATCAATCCGTTCGCGAGATATGGCAGTTTGGAGATAAGAAACGCTTGAGAAACTCAAAATTTTCGCAGTTCTGATGCTCGAAACGAGTAACTAGAACGGCCTAGGGGAAAACTACACATACCGTTGTAATCGGGCGAGTTTCTATTTTCAGATGCAATAGAAATTTTGCGGATTGGTCTATCCTTTCGCGAAATATGGCAGTTTGGATGTAAGAAACGCTTGAGAAACTCTAAATTTTCGCAGTTCTGATGCTCGAAACGAATAACTGGAACGGCCTAGGGGAAAACTACACATACCGTTGTAATCGGGCGAGTTTCTACTTTCAGATGCAATAGAAATTTTGCGGATTGGTCTATCCGTTTGCGAGATATGGCAGTTTGGAGGTAAAAAACGCTTGAGAAACTCAAAATTTGCGCAGTTCTGATGCTCGAAACGAGTAACTAGAACGGCCTAGGGGAGAAGTACGCATACCGTTGAAATCGGGCGAGTTTCTACTTTCAGATGCAACAGAAATTTTGCGGATTGGTCAATCCGTTCGCGAGATATGGCAGTTTGGAAATAAGAAACGCTTGAGTAACTCAAAATTTTCGCAGTTCTGATGCTCGAAACGAATAACTGGAACGGCCTAGGGGAAAACTACACATACCGTTGTAATCGGGCGAGTTTCTACTTTCAGATGCAATAGAAATTTTGCGGATTGGTCTATCCGTTCGCGAAATATGGAAGTTTGGAGGTAAGAAACGCTTGAGAAACTCTAAATTTTCGCAGTTCTGATGCTCGAAACGAATAACTGGAACGGCCTAGGGGAAAACTACACATACCATTGTAATCGGGCGAGTTTCTACTTTCAGAAGCAACAGAAACTTTGCGGATTGGTGAATCCGTTCGCGAGATATGGTAGTTTGGAGGTAAGAAACGCTTGAGAAACTCAAAATTTTCGCAGTTCTGATGCTCGACACGAATAACTAGAACGGCCTAGGGGAAAAGTGCGCATACCGTTGTAATCGGGCGAGTTTCTACTTTCAGATGCAACAGAAATTTTGCGGATTGATCAATCCGTTCGCGAGATATGGCAGTTTGGAGATAAGAAACGCTTGAGAAACTCAAAATTTTCGCAGTTCTGATGCTCGAAACGAGTAACTAGAACGGCCTAGGGGAAAAGTACGCATACCGTTGTAATCGGGCGAGTTTCTACTTTCAGATGCAACAGAAATTTTGCGGATTGGTCAATCCGTTCGCGAGATATGGCAGTTTGGTGGTAAGAAACGCTTGAGAAACTCAAAATTTTCGCAGTTCTGATGCTCGAAACGAATGACTACAACGGCCTAGGGGAGAAGTACGCATACCGTTGTAATCGGGCGAGTTTCTACTTTCAGAAGCAACAGAAACTTTGCGGATTGGTGAATCCGTTGGCGAGATATGGTAGTTTGGAGGTAAGAAACGCTTGAGAAACTCAAAATTTTCGCAGTTCTGATGCTCGACACCAATAACTAGAACGGCCTAGGGGAAAAGTGCGCATACCGTTGTAATCGGGCGAGTTTCTACTTTCAGATGCAACAGAAATTTTGCGGATTGATCAATCCGTTCGCGAGATATGGCAGTTTGGAGATAAGAAACGCTTGAGAAACTCAAAATTTTCGCAGTTCTGATGCTCGAAACGAGTAACTAGAACGGCCTAGGGGAAAAGTACGCATACCGTTGTAATCGGGCGAATTTCTACTTTCAGATGCAATAGAAATTTTGCGGATTGTTCAATCCGTTCGCGAGATATGGCAGTTTGGAGGTAAGAAACGCTTGAGAAACTCCAAATTTTCGCAGTTCTGATGCTCGAAACGAATAACTAGAACCGCCTAGGGGAAAAGTGCGCATTCCGTTGTAATCGGGCGAGTTTCTACTTTCAGATGCAACAGAAATTTTGCGGATTGGTCAATCCGTTCATGAGATATGGCAGTTTGGAGGTAAGAAACGCTTGAGAAACTCAAAATTTTCGCAGTTCTGATGCTCGAAACGAATAACTGGAACGGCCTAGGGGAAAACTACACATACCGTTGTAATCGGGCGAGTTTCTACTTTCAGATGCAATAGAAATTTTGCGGATTGGTCTATCCGTTCGCGAAATATGGCAGTTTGGATGTAAGAAACGCTTGAGAAACTCTAAATTTTCGCAGTTCTGATGCTCGAAACGAATAACTGGAACGGCCTAGGGGAAAACTACACATACCGTTGTAATCGGGCGAGTTTCTACTTTCAGATGCAATAGAAATTTTGCGGATTGGTCTATCCGTTTGCGAGATATGGCAGTTTGGAGGTAAGAAACGCTTGAGAAACTCAAAATTTGCGCAGTTCTGATGCTCGAAACGAATAACTAGAACGGCCTAGGGGAAAACTACACCTACCGTTGTAATCGGGCGAGTTTCTACTTTCAGATGCAACAGAAATTTTGCGGATTGTTCAATCCGTTCGCGAGATATGGCAGTTTGGATGTAAGAAACGCTTGAGAAACTCAAAATTTTCGCAGTTCTGATGCTCGAAACGAATAACTAGAACCGCCTAGGGGAAAAGTGCGCATACCTTTGTAATCGGGGGAGTTTCTACTTTCAGATGCAACAGAAATTTTGCGGATTGATCAATCCGTTCGCGAGATATGGCAGTTTGGAGATAAGAAACGCTTGAGAAACTCAAAATTTTCGCAGTTCTGATGCTCGAAACGAATGACTACAACGGCCTAGGGGAGAAGTACGCATACCGTTGTAATCGGGCGAGTTTCTACTTTCAGAAGCAACAGAAATTTTGCGGATTGATCAATCCGTTCGCGAGATATGGCAGTTTGGAGATAAGAAACGCTTGAGAAACTCAAAATTTTCGCAGTTCTGATGCTCGACACGAATAACTAGAACGGCCTAGGGGAAAAGTGCGCATACCGTTGTAATCGGGCGAGTTTCTACTTTCAGATGCAATAGAAATTTTGCGGATTGGTCTATCCGTTTGCGAGATATGGCAGTTTGGAGGTAAGAAACGCTTGAGGAACTCAATATTTGCGCAGTTCTGATGCTCGAAACGAATAACTAGAACCGCCTAGGGGAAAAGTGCGCATACCTTTGTAATCGGGGGAGTTTCTACTTTCAGATGCAACAGAAATTTTGCGGATTGATCAATCCGTTCGCGAGATATGGCAGTTTGGAGATAAGAAACGCTTGAGAAACTCAAAATTTTCGCAGTTCTGATGCTCGAAACGAGTAACTAGAACGGCCTAGGGGAAAAGTACGCATACCGTTGTAATCGGGCGAGTTTCTACTTTCAGATGCAACAGAAATTTTGCGGATTGGTCAATCCATTCGCGAGATATGGCAGTTTGGTGGTAAGAAACGCTTGAGAAACTCAAAATTTTCGCAGTTCTGATGCTCGAAACGAATGACTACAACGGCCTAGGGGAGAAGTACGCATACCGTTGTAATCGGGCGAGTTTCTACTTTCAGAAGCAACAGAAACTTTGCGGATTGGTGAATCCGTTGGCGAGATATGGTAGTTTGGAGGTAAGAAACGCTTGAGAAACTCAAAATTTTCGCAGTTCTGATGCTCGACACGAATAACTAGAACGGCCTAGGGGAAAAGTGCGCATACCGTTGTAATCGGGCGAGTTTCTACTTTCAGATGCAACAGAAATTTTGCGGATTGATCAATCCGTTCGCGAGATATGGCGGTTTGGAGATAAGAAACGCTTGAGAAACTCAAAATTTTCGCAGTTCTGATGCTCGAAACGAGTAACTAGAACGGCCTAGGGGAAAAGTACGCATAGCGTTGTAATCGGGCGAATTTCTACTTTCAGATGCAACAGAAATTTTGCGGATTGTTCAATCCGTTCGCGAGATATGGCAGTTTGGAGGTAAGAAACGCTTGAGAAACTCCAAATTTTCGCAGTTCTGATGCTCGAAACGAATAACTAGAACCGCCTAGGGGAAAAGTGCGCATTCCGTTGTAATCGGGCGAGTTTCTACTTTCAGATGCAATAGAAATTTTGCGGATTGGTCCATCCGTTCGCGAAATATGGCAGTTTGGATGTAAGAAACGCTTGAGAAACTCTAAATTTTCGCAGTTCTGATGCTCGAAACGAATAACTGGAACGGCCTAGGGGAAAACTACACATACCGTTGTAATCGGGCGAGTTTCTACTTTCAGATGCAATAGAAATTTTGCGGATTGGTCTATCCGTTTGCGAGATATGGCAGTTTGGAGGTAAGAAACGCTTGAGAAACTCAAAATTTGCGCAGTTCTGATGCTCGAAACGAATAACTAGAACGGCCTAGGGGAAAACTACACCTACCGTTGTAATCGGGCGAGTTTCTACTTTCAGATGCAACAGAAATTTTGCGGATTGTTCAATCCGTTCGCGAGATATGGCAGTTTGGATGCAAGAAACGCTTGAGAAACTCAAAATTTTCGCAGTTCTGATGCTCGAAACGAATAACTAGAACCGCCTAGGGGAAAAGTGCGCATACCTTTGTAATCGGGCGAGTTTCTACTTTCAGAAGCAACAGAAACTTTGCGGATTGGTGAATCCGTTGGCGAGATATGGTAGTTTGGAGGTAAGAAACGCTTGAGAAACTCAAAATTTTCGCAGTTCTGATGCTCGACACGAATAACTGGAACGGCCTAGGGGAAAACTACACATACCGTTGTAATCGGGCGAGTTTCTATTTTCAGATGCAATAGAAATTTTGCGGATTGGTCTATCCTTTCGCGAAATATGGCAGTTTGGATGCAAGAAACGCTTGAGAAACTCTAAATTTTCGCAGTTCTGATGCTCGAAACGAATAACTGGAACGGCCTAGGGGAAAACTACACATACCGTTGTAATCGGGCGAGTTTCTATTTTCAGATGCAATAGAAATTTTGCGGATTGGTCTATCCTTTCGCGAAATATGGCAGTTTGGATGCAAGAAACGCTTGAGAAACTCTAAATTTTCGCAGTTCTGATGCTCGAAACGAATAACTGGAACGGCCTAGGGGAAAACTACACATACCGTTGTAATCGGGCGAGTTTCTACTTTCAGATGCAATAGAAATTTTGCGGATTGGTCTATCCGTTCGCGAAATATGGCAGTTTGGATGTAAGAAACGCTTGAGAAACTCTAAATTTTCGCAGTTCTGATGCTCGAAACGAATAACTGGAACGGCCTAGGGGAAAACTACACATACCGTTGTAATCGGGCGAGTTTCTACTTTCAGATGCAATAGAAATTTTGCGGATTGGTCTATCCGTTTGCGAGATATGTCAGTTTGGAGGTAAGAAACGCTTGAGAAACTCAAAATTTGCGCAGTTCTGATGCTCGAAACGAATAACTAGAACGGCCTAGGGGAAAACTACACCTACCGTTGTAATCGGGCGAGTTTCTACTTTCGTATGCAACAGAAATTTTGCGGATTGTTCAATCCGTTCGCGAGATATGGCAGTTTGGAGGTAAGAAACGCTTGAGAAACTCAAAATTTTCGCAGTTCTGATGCTCGAAACGAATAACTAGAACCGCCTAGGGGAAAAGTGCGCATACCTTTGTAATCGGGCGAGTTTCTACTTTCAGAAGCAACAGAAACTTTGCGGATTGGTGAATCCGTTGGCGAGAAATGGTAGTTTGGAGGTAAGAAACGCTTGAGAAACTCAAAATTTTCGCAGTTCTGATGCTCGACACGAATAACTAGAACGGCCTAGGGGAAAAGTGCGCATACCGTTGTAATCGGGCGAGTTTCTACTTTCAGATGCAACAGAAATTTTGCGGATTGATCAATCCGTTCGCGAGATATGGCAGTTTGGAGATAAGAAACGCTTGAGAAACTCAAAATTTTCGCAGTTCTGATGCTCGAAACGAGTAACTAGAACGGCCTAGGGGAAAAGTACGCATACCGTTGTAATCGGGCGAATTTCTACTTTCAGATGCAACAGAAATTTTGCGGATTGTTCAATCCGTTCGCGAGATATGGCAGTTTGGAGGTAAGAAACGCTTGAGAAACTCAAAATTTTCGCAGTTCTGATGCTCGAAACGAATAACTAGAACCGCCTAGGGGAAAAGTGCGCATTCCGTTGTAATCGGGCGAGTTTCTACTTTCAGATGCAACAGAAATTTTGCGGATTGGTCAATCCGTTCATGAGATATGGCAGTTTGGAGGTAAGAAACGCTTGAGAAACTCAAAATTTTCGCAGTTCTGATGCTCGAAACGAATAACTGGAACGGCCTAGGGGAAAACTACACATACCGTTGTAATCGGGCGAGTTTCTACTTTCAGATGCAATAGAAATTTTGCGGATTGGTCTATCCGTTCGCGAAATATGGCAGTTTGGATGTAAGAAACGCTTGAGAAACTCTAAATTTTCGCAGTTCTGATGCTCGAAACGAATAACTGGAACGGCCTAGGGGAAAACTACACATACCGTTGTAATCGGGCGAGTTTCTACTTTCAGATGCAATAGAAATTTTGCGGATTGGTCTATCCGTTTGCGAGATATGGCAGTTTGGAGGTAAGAAACGCTTGAGAAACTCAAAATTTGCGCAGTTCTGATGCTCGAAACGAATAACTAGAACGGCCTAGGGGAAAACTACACCTACCGTTGTAATCGGGCGAGTTTCTACTTTCAGATGCAACAGAAATTTTGCGGATTGTTCAATCCGTTCGCGAGATATGGCAGTTTGGAGGTAAGAAACGCTTGAGAAACTCAAAATTTTCGCAGTTCTGATGCTCGAAACGAATAACTAGAACCGCCTAGGGGAAAAGTGCGCATACCTTTGTAATCGGGGGAGTTTCTACTTTCAGATGCAACAGAAATTTTGCGGATTGATCAATCCGATCGCGAGATATGGCAGTTTGGAGATAAGAAACGCTTGAGAAACTCAAAATTTTCGCAGTTCTGATGCTCGAAACGAATGACTACAACGGCCTAGGGTAGAAGTACGCATACCGTTGTAATCGGGCGAGTTTCTACTTTCAGAAGCAACAGAAATTTTGCGGATTGATCAATCCGTTCGCGAGATATGGCAGTTTGGAGATAAGAAACGCTTGAGAAACTCAAAATTTTCGCAGTTCTGATGCTCGACACGAATAACTAGAACGGCCTAGGGGAAAAGTGCGCATACCGTTGTAATCGGGCGAGTTTCTACTTTCAGATGCAACAGAAATTTTGCGGATTGATCAATCCGTTCGCGTGATATGGCAGTTTGGAGATAAGAAACGCTTGAGAAACTCAAAATTTTCGCAGTTCTGATGCTCGAAACGAGTAACTAG
Organism: Ptiloglossa arizonensis; assembly: GCF_051014685.1. NCBI lineage: Eukaryota > Metazoa > Arthropoda > Insecta > Hymenoptera > Colletidae > Ptiloglossa > Ptiloglossa arizonensis. Next base: position 1,221,172 of record NW_027478462.1, on the reverse strand, counting down.
AACGGCCTAGGGGAAATGTACGCATACCGTTGTAATCGGGCGAGTTTCTACTTTCAGATGCAACAGAAATTTTGCGGATTGGTCAATCCGTTCGCGAGATATGGCAGTTTGGAGGTAAGAAACGCTTGAGAAACTCAAAATTTTCGCAGTTCTGATGCTCGAAACGAATAACTAGAACGGCCTAGCGGAAAAGTACGCATACCGTTGTAATCGGGCGAGTTTCTACTTTCAGATGCAATAGAAATTTTGCGAATTGGTCTATCCGTTCGCGAAATATGGCAGTTTGGATGTAAGAAACGCTTGAGAAACTCTAAATTTTCGCAGTTCTGATGCTCGAAACGAATAACTGGAACGGCCTAGGGGAAAACTACACATACCGTTGTAATCGGGCGAGTTTCTACTTTCAGATGCAATAGAAATTTTGCGGATTGGTCTATCCGTTTGCGAGATATGGCAGTTTGGAGGTAAGAAACGCTTGAGGAACTCAATATTTGCGCAGTTCTGATGCTCGAAACGAATAACTAGAACCGCCTAGGGGAAAGGTGCGCATACCTTTGTAATCGGGGGAGTTTCTACTTTCAGATGCAACAGAAATTTTGCGGATTGATCAATCCGTTCGCGAGATATGGCAGTTTGGAGATAAGAAACGCTTGAGAAACTCAAAATTTTCGCAGTTCTGATGCTCGAAACGAGTAACTAGAACGGCTTAGGGGAAAAGTACGCATACCGTTGTAATCGGGCGAGTTTCTACTTTCAGATGCAACAGAAATTTTGCGGATTGGTCAATCCATTCGCGAGATATGGCAGTTTGGTGGTAAGAAACGCTTGAGAAACTCAAAATTTTCGCAGTTCTGATGCTCGAAACGAATGACTACAACGGCCTAGGGGAGAAGTACGCATACCGTTGTAATCGGGCGAGTTTCTACTTTCAGAAGCAACAGAAACTTTGCGGATTGGTGAATCCGTTGGCGAGATATGGTAGTTTGGAGGTAAGAAACGCTTGAGAAACTCAAAATTTTCGCAGTTCTGATGCTCGACACGAATAACTAGAACGGCCTAGGGGAAAAGTGCGCATACCGTTGTAATCGGGCGAGTTTCTACTTTCAGATGCAACAGAAATTTTGCGGATTGATCAATCCGTTCGCGAGATATGGCAGTTTGGAGATAAGAAACGCTTGAGAAACTCAAAATTTTCGCAGTTCTGATGCTCGAAACGAGTAACTAGAACGGCCTAGGGGAAAAGTACGCATACCGTTGTAATCGGGCGAATTTCTACTTTCAGATGCAACAGAAATTTTGCGGATTGTTCAATCCGTTCGCGAGATATGGCAGTTTGGAGGTAAGAAACGCTTGAGAAACTCCAAATTTTCGCAGTTCTGATGCTCGAAACGAATAACTAGAACCGCCTAGGGGAAAAGTGCGCATTCCGTTGTAATCGGGCGAGTTTCTACTTTCAGATGCAACAGAAATTTTGCGGATTGGTCAATCCGTTCATGAGATATGGCAGTTTGGAGGTAAGAAACGCTTGAGAAACTCAAAATTTTCGCAGTTCTGATGCTCGAAACGAATAACTGGAACGGCCTAGGGGAAAACTACACATACCGTTGTAATCGGGCGAGTTTCTACTTTCAGATGCAATAGAAATTTTGCGGATTGGTCTATCCGTTCGCGAAATATGGCAGTTTGGATGTAAGAAACGCTTGAGAAACTCTAAATTTTCGCAGTTCTGATGCTCGAAACGAATAACTGGAACGGCGTAGGGGAAAACTACACATACCGTTGTAATCGGGCGAGTTTCTACTTTCAGATGCATAAGAAATTTTGCGGATTGGTCAATCCGTTCGCGAGATATGGCAGTTTGGAGGTAAGAAACGCTTGAGAAACTCAAAATTTTCGCAGTTCTGATGCTCGAAACGAATAACTAGAACGGCCTAGCGGAAAAGTACGCATACCGTTGTAATCGGGCGAGTTTCTACTTTCAGATGCAACAGAAATTTTGCAGATTGTTCAATCCGTTCGCGAGATATGGCAGTTTGGAGGTAAGAAACGCTTGAGAAACTCAAAATTTTCGCAGTTCTGATGCTCGAAACGAATAACTAGAACCGCCTAGGGGAAAAGTGCGCATACCTTTGTAATCGGGGGAGTTTCTACTTTCAGATGCAACAGAAATTTTGCGGATTGATCAATCCGTTCGCGAGATATGGCAGTTTGGAGATAAGAAACGCTTGAGAAACTCAAAATTTTCGCAGTTCTGATGCTCGACACGAATAACTAGAACGGCCTAGGGGAAAAGTGCGCATACCGTTGTAATCGGGCGAGTTTCTACTTTCAGATGCAACAGAAATTTTGCGGATTGATCAATCCGTTCGCGTGATATGGCAGTTTGGAGATAAGAAACGCTTGAGAAACTCAAAATTTTCGCAGTTCTGATGCTCGAAACGAATAACTGGAACGGCCTAGGGGAAAACTACTCATACCGTTGTAATCGGGCGAGTTTCTACTTTCAGATGCAATAGAAATTTTGCGGATTGGTCTATCCGTTTGCGAGATATGGCAGTTTGGAGGTAAGAAACGCTTGAGGAACTCAATATTTGCGCAGTTCTGATGCTCGAAACGAATAACTAGAACCGCCTAGGGGAAAAGTGCGCATACATTTGTAATCGGGGGAGTTTCTACTTTCAGATGCAACAGAAATTTTGCGGATTGATCAATCCGTTCGCGAGATATGGCAGTTTGGAGATAAGAAACGCTTGAGAAACTCAAAATTTTCGCAGTTCTGATGCTCGAAACGAATGACTACAACGGCCTAGGGGAGAAGTACGCATACCGTTGTAATCGGGCGAGTTTCTACTTTCAGAAGCAACAGAAATTTTGCGGATTGATCAATCCGTTCGCGAGATATGGCAGTTTGGAGATAAAAAACGCTTGAGAAACTCAAAATTTTCGCAGTTCTGATGCTCGACACGAATAACCAGAACGGCCTAGGGGAAAAGTGCGCATACCGTTGTAATCGGGCGAGTTTCTACTTTCAGATGCAACAGAAATTTTGCGGATTGATCAATCCGTTCGCGTGATATGGCAGTTTGGAGATAAGAAACGCTTGAGAAACTCAAAATTTTCGCAGTTCTGATGCTCGAAACGAGTAACTAGAACGGCCTAGGGGAAAAGTACGCATACCGTTGTAATCGGGCGAGTTTCTACTTTCAGATGCAACAGAAATTTTGCGGATTGGTCAATCCGTTCGCGAGATATGGCAGTTTGGAGGTAAGAAACGCTTGAGAAACTCAAAATTTTCGCAGTTCTGATGCTCGAAACGAATAACCAGAACCGCCTTGGGGAAAAGTGCGCATAGCGTTGTAATCGGGCGAGTTTCTACTTTCAGATGCAACAGAAATTTTGCGGATTGATCAATCCGTTCGCGAGATATGGCAGCTTGCAGATAAGAAACGCTTGAGAAACTCAAAATTTTCGCAGTTCTGATGCTCGAAACGAATGACTACAACGGCCTAGGGGAGAAGTACGCATACCGTTGTAATCGTGCGAGTTTCTACTTTCAGAAGCAAGAGAAATTTTGCGGATTGGTCGATCCGTTCGCGAGATATGGTAGTTTGGATGTAAGAAACGCTTGAGAAACTCAAAATTTTCGCAGTTCTGATGCTCTCCACGAATAACTAGAACGGCCTAGGGGAAAAGTGCACATACCGTTGTAATCGGGCGAGTTTCTGCTTTCAGATGCAACAGAAATTTTGCGGATTGGTCTATCCGTTCGCGAAATATGGCAGTTTGGATGTAAGAAACGTTTGAGAAACTCTAAATTTTCGCAGTTCTGATGCTCGAAACGAATAACTGGAACGGCCTAGGGGAAAACTACACATACCGTTGTAATCGGGCGAGTTTCTACTTTCAGATGCAACAGAAATTTTGCGGATTGGTCATTCCGTTCGCGAGGTATGGCAGTTTGGAAGTAAGAAACGCTTGAGAAACTCAAAATTTTCGCAGTTCTGATGCTCGAAACGAATAACTAGAGCGGCCTAGCGGAAAAGTACGCATACCGTTGTAATCGGGCGAGTTTCTACTTTCAGATGCAACAGAAATTTTGCGGATTGATCAATCCGTTCGCGAGATATGGCAGTTTGGATGTAAGAAACGCTTGAGAAACTCAAAATTCTCGCAGTTCTGATGCTCGACACGAATAACTAGAACGGCCTAGGGGAAAAGTGCGCATACCGTTGTAATCGGGCGAGTTTCTACTTTCAGAAGCAACAGAAATTTTGCGGATTGGTGAATCCGTTCGCGAGATATGGCAGTTTGGAGGTAAGAAACGCTTGAGTAACTCAAAATTTTCGCAGTTCTGATGCTCGAAACGAATAACTAGAACGGCCTGGGGGAAAAGTACGCATACCGTTGTAATCGGGCGAGTTTCTACTTTCAGATGCAACAGAAATTTTGCGGAGTGGTCAATCCGTTCGCGAGATATGGCAGTTTGGAAATAAGAAACGCTTGAGAAACTCAAAATTTTCGCAGTTCTGATGCTCGAAACGAGTAACTAGAACGGCATAGGGGAAAAGTACGCATACCGTTGTAATCGGGCGAGTTTCTGCTTTCAGATGCAACAGAAATTTTGCGGATTGGTCAATCCGTTCGCGAGATATGGCAGTTTGGATGTAAGAAACGCTTGAGAAACTCAAAATTTTCGCAGTTCTGATGCTCGACACGAATAACTAGAACGGCCTAGGTGAAAAGTGCGCATACCGTTGTAATCGGGCGAGTTTCTACTTTCAGATGCAACAGAAATTTTGCGGATTGATCAATCCGTTCGCGAGATATGGCAGTTTGGAGATAAGAAACGCTTGAGAAACTCAAAATTTTCGCAGTTCTGATGCTCGAAACGAGTAACTAGAACGGCCTAGGGGAAAAGTACGCATACCGTTGTAATCGGGCGAGTTTCTACTTTCAGATGCAACAGAAATTTTGCGGATTGGTCAATCCGTTCGCGAGATATGGCAGTTTGGAGGTAAGAAACGCTTGAGAAACTCAAAATTTTCGCAGTTCTGATGCTCGAAACGAATAACTAGAACGGCCTAGGGGAAAAGTACGCATACCGTTGTAATCGGGCGAGTTTCTACTTTCAGATGCAAAAGAAATTTTGCGGATTGGTCAATCCGTTCGCGAGATATGGCAGTTTGGAAATAAGAAACGCTTGAGAAACGCAAAATTTTCGCAGTTCTGATGTTCGAAACGAATGACTACAACGGCCTAGGGGAGAAGTACGCATACCGTTGTAATCGGGCGAGTTTCTACTTTCAGAAGCAACAGAAATTTTGCGGATTGGTCGATCCGTTCGCGAGATATGGTAGTTTGGAGGTAAGAAACGCTTGAGAAACTCAAAATTTTCGCAGTTCTGATGCTCGACACGAATAACTAGAACGGCCTAGGGGAAAAGTGCGCATACCGTTGTAATCGGGCGAGTTTCTACTTTCAGATGCAACAGAAATTTTGCGGATTGATCAATCCGTTCGCGAGATATGGCAGTTTGGAGATAAGAAACGCTTGAGAAACTCAAAATTTTCGCAGTTCTGATGCTCGAAACGAGTAACTAGAACGGCCTAGGGGAAAAGTGCGCATACCGTTGTAATCGTGCGAGTTTCTACTTTCAGAAGCAAGAGAAATTTTGCGGATTGGTCGATCCGTTCGCGAGATATGGTAGTTTGGATGTAAGAAACGCTTGAGAAACTCAAAATTTTCGCAGTTCTGATGCTCGACACGAATAACTAGAACGGCCTAGGGGAAAAGTGCACATACCGTTGTAATCGGGCGAGTTTCTGCTTTCAGATGCAACAGAAATTTTGCGGATTGGTCAATCCGTTCGCGAGATATGGCAGTTTGGATGTAAGAAACGCTTGAGAAACTCAAAATTTTCGCAGTTCTGATGCTCGATACGAATAACTAGAACGGCCTAGGGGAAAACTACACCTACCGTTGTAATCGGGCGAGTTTCTACTTTCAGATGCAACAGAAATTTTGCGGATTGGTCTATCCGTTCGCGAAATACGGCAGTTTGGATGTAAGAAACGTTTGAGAAACTCTAAATTTTCGCAGTTCTGATGCTCGAAACGAATAACTGGAACGGCCTAGGGGAAAACTACACATACCGTTGTAATCGGGCGAGTTTCTACTTTCAGATGCAACAGAAATTTTGCGGATTGGTCATTCCGTTCGCGAGGTATGGCAGTTTGGAGGTAAGAAACGCTTGAGAAACTCAAAATTTTCGCAGTTCTGATGCTCGAAACGAATAACTAGAGCGGCCTAGCGGAAAAGTACGCATACCGTTGTAATCGGGCGAGTTTCTACTTTCAGATGCAACAGAAATTTTGCGGATTGATCAATCCGTTCGCGAGATATGGCAGTTTGGATGTAAGAAACGCTTGAGAAACTCAAAATTCTCGCAGTTTTGATGCTCGAAACGAATAACTGGAACAGCCTAGGGGAAAACTACACATACCGTTGTAATCGGGCGAGTTTCTACTTTCAGAAGCAAGAGAAATTTTGCGGATTGGTCTCTCCGTTCGCGAGATATGGCAGTTTGGAGGTAAGAAACGCTTGAGAAACTCAAAATTTTCGCAGTTCTGATGCTCGATACGAATAACTAGAACGGCCTAGGGGAAAACTACACCTACCGTTGTAATCGGGCGAGTTTCTACTTTCAGATGCAACAGAAATTTTGCGGATTGGTCAATCCGTTCGCGAGATATGGCAGTTTGGAAATAAGAAACGCTTGAGAAACTAAAAATTTTCGCAGTTCTGATGCTCGAAACGAATGACTACAACGGCCTAGGGGAGAAGTACGCATACCGTTGTAATCGGGCGAGTTTCTACTTTCAGAAGCAACAGAAATTTTGCGGATTGGTGAATCCGTTCGCGAGATATGGTAGTTTGGAGGTAAGAAACGCTTGAGAAACTCAAAATTTTCGCAGTTCTGATGCTCGACACGAATAACTAGAACGGCCTAGGGGAAAAGTGCGCATACCGTTGTAATCGGGCGAGTTTCTACTTTCAGATGCAACAGAAATTTTGCGGATTGATCAATCCGTTCGCGAGATATGGCAGTTTGGAGATAAGAAACGCTTGAGAAACTCAAAATTTTCGCAGTTCTGATGCTCGAAACGAGTAACTAGAACGGCCTAGGGGAAAAGTACGCATACCGTTGTAATCGGGCGAGTTTCTACTTTCAGATGCAACAGAAATTTTGCGGATTGATCAATCCGTTCGCGAGATATGGCAGTTTGGAGGTAAGAAACGCTTGAGAAACTCAAAATTTTCGCAGTTCTGATGCTCGAAACGAATAACTAGAACGGCCTAGGGGAAAAGTACGCATACCGTTGTAATCGGGCGAGTTTCTACTTTCAGATGCAAAAGAAATTTTGCGGATTGGTCAATCCGTTCGCGAGATATGGCAGTTTGGAAATAAGAAACGCTTGAGAAACGCAAAATTTTCGCAGTTCTGATGTTCGAAACGAATGACTACAACGGCCTAGGGGAGAAGTACGCATACCGTTGTAATCGGGCGAGTTTCTACTTTCAGAAGCAACAGAAATTTTGCGGATTGGTGAATCCGTTCGCGAGATATGGCAGTTTGGAAATAAGAAACGCTTGAGAAACTCAAAATTTTCGCAGTTCTGATGCTCGAAACGAGTAACTAGAACGGCATAGGGGAAAAGTACGCATACCGTTGTAATCGGGCGAGTTTCTACTTTCAGAAGCAACAGAAACTTTGCGGATTGGTGAATCCGTTCGCGAGATATGGTAGTTTGGAGGTAAGAAACGCTTGAGAAACTCAAAATTTTCGCAGTTCTGATGCTCGAAACGAATAACTAGAACGGCCTAGGGGAAAAGTACGCATACCGTTGTAATCGGGCGAGTTTCTACTTTCAGATGCAACAGAAATTTTGCGGATTGGTCAATCCGTTCGCGAGATATGGCAGTTTGGATATAAGAAACGCTTGAGAAACTCAAAATTTTCGCAGTTCTGATGCTCGAAACGAGTAACTAGAACGGCATAGGGGAAAAGTACGCATACCGTTGTAATCGGGCGAGTTTCTACTTTCAGAAGCAACAGAAACTTTGCGGATTGGTGAATCCGTTCGCGAGATATGGTAGTTTGGAGGTAAGAAACGCTTGAGAAACTCAAAATTTTCGCAGTTCTGATGCTCGAAACGAGTAACTAGAACGGCCCAGGGGAAAAGTACGCATACCGTTGTAATCGGGCGAGTTTCTACTTTCAGATGCAACAGAAATTTTGCGGATTGGTCAATCCGTTCGCGAGATATGGCAGTTTGGTGGTAAGAAACGCTTGAGAAACTCAAAATTTTCGCAGTTCTGATGCTCGAAACGAATGACTACAACGGCCTAGGGGAGAAGTACGCATACCGTTGTAATCGGGCGAGTTTCTACTTTCAGAAGCAACAGAAATTTTGCGGATTGGTCGATCCGTTCGCGAGATATGGTAGTTTGGAGGTAAGAAACGCTTGAGAACCTCAAAATTTTCGCAGTTCTGATGCTCGAAACGAGTAACTAGAACGGCCTAGGGGAAAAGTACGCATACCGTTGTAATCGGGCGAGTTTCTACTTTCAGATGCAACAGAAATTTTGCGGATTGGTCAATCCGTTCGCGAGATATGGCATTTTGGAGGTAAGAAACGCTTGAGAAACTCAAAATTTTCGCAGTTCTGATGCTCGAAACTAATAACTAGAACGGCCTAGGGGAAAAGTACGCATACCGTTGTAATCGGGCGAGTTTCTACTTTCAGATGCAACAGAAATTTTGCGGATTGGTCAATCCGTTCGCGAGATATGGCAGTTTGGAAATAAGAAACGCTTGAGAAACTCAAAAATTTCGCAGTTCTGATGCTCGAAACGAATGACTACAACGGCCTAGGGGTGAAGTACGCATACCGTTGTAATCGGGCGAGTTTCTACATTCAGAAGCAACAGAAATTTTGCGGATTGGTGAATCCGTTCGCGAGATATGGTAGTTTGGAGGTAAGAAACGCTTGAGAAACTCAACATTTTCGCAGTTCTGATGCTCGACACGAATAACTAGAACGGCCTAGGGGAAAAGTGCGCACACCGTTGTAATCGGGCGAGTTTCTACTTTCAGATGCAACAGAAATTTTGCGGATTGATCAATCCGTTCGCGAGATATGGTAGTTTGGAGGTAAGAAACGCTTGAGAAACTCAAAATTTTCGCAGGTCTGATGCTCGAAACGAATAACTAGAACGGCCTAGGGGAAAAGTACGCATACCGTTGTAATCGGGCGAATTTCTACTTTCAGATGCAACAGAAATTTTGCGGATTGGTCAATCCGTTCGCGAGATATGGCAGTTTGGAAATAAGAAACGCTTGAGTCACTCAAAATTTTCGCAGTTCTGATGCTCGAAACGAATAAATGGAACGGCCTAGGGTAAAACTACACATACCGTTGTAATCGGGCGAGTTTCTACTTTCAGATGCAATAGAAATTTTGCGGATTGGTCTATCCGTTCGCGAGATATGGCAGTTTGGAGGTAAGAAACGCTTGAGAAACTCAAAATTTTCGCAGTTCTGATGTTCGAAACGAATAACTAGAACCGCCTAGGGGAAAAGTGCGCATACCGTTGTAATCGGGCGAGTTTCTACTTTCAGATGCAACAGAAATTCTGCGGATTGATCAATCCGTTCGCGAGATATGGCAGTTTGGAGATAAAAAACGCTTGAGAAACTCAAAATTTTCGCAGTTCTGATGCTCGAAACGAATGACTACAACGGCCTAGGGGAGAAGTACGCATACCGTTGTAATCGGGCAAGTTTCTACTTTCAGAAGCAACAGAAATTTTGCGGATTGGTGAATCCGTTCGCGAGATATGGTAGTTTGGAGGTAAGAAACGCTTGAGAAACTCAAAATTTTCGCAGTTCTGATGCTCGACACGAATAACTAGAACGGCCTAGGGGAAAACTACACATACCGTTGTAATCGGGCGAGTTTCTATTTTCAGATGCAATAGAAATTTTGCGGATTGGTCTATCCTTTCGCGAAATATGGCAGTTTGGATGTAAGAAACGCTTGAGAAACTCTAAATTTTCGCAGTTCTGATGCTCGAAACGAATAACTGGAACGGCCTAGGGGAAAACTACACATACCGTTGTAATCGGGCGAGTTTCTACTTTCAGATGCAATAGAAATTTTGCGGATTGGTCTATCCGTTTGCGAGATATGGCAGTTTGGAGGTAAAAAACGCTTGAGAAACTCAAAATTTGCGCAGTTCTGATGCTCGAAACGAGTAACTAGAACGGCCTAGGGGAGAAGTACGCATACCGTTGAAATCGGGCGAGTTTCTACTTTCAGATGCAACAGAAATTTTGCGGATTGGTCAATCCGTTCGCGAGATATGGCAGTTTGGAAATAAGAAACGCTTGAGTAACTCAAAATTTTCGCAGTTCTGATGCTCGAAACGAATAACTGGAACGGCCTAGGGGAAAACTACACATACCGTTGTAATCGGGCGAGTTTCTACTTTCAGAAGCAACAGAAACTTTGCGGATTGGTGAATCCGTTGGCGAGATATGGTAGTTTGGAGGTAAGAAACGCTTGAGAAACTCAAAATTTTCGCAGTTCTGATGCTCGACACCAATAACTAGAACGGCCTAGGGGAAAAGTGCGCATACCGTTGTAATCGGGCGAGTTTCTACTTTCAGATGCAACAGAAATTTTGCGGATTGATCAATCCGTTCGCGAGATATGGCAGTTTGGAGATAAGAAACGCTTGAGAAACTCAAAATTTTCGCAGTTCTGATGCTCGACACCAATAACTAGAACGGCCTAGGGGAAAAGTGCGCATACCGTTGTAATCGGGCGAGTTTCTACTTTCAGATGCAACAGAAATTTTGCGGATTGATCAATCCGTTCGCGAGATATGGCAGTTTGGAGATAAGAAACGCTTGAGAAACTCAAAATTTTCGCAGTTCTGATGCTCGAAACGAGTAACTAGAACGGCCTAGGGGAAAACTACACATACCGTTGTAATCGGGCGAGTTTCTATTTTCAGATGCAATAGAAATTTTGCGGATTGGTCTATCCTTTCGCGAAATATGGCAGTTTGGATGTAAGAAACGCTTGAGAAACTCTAAATTTTCGCAGTTCTGATGCTCGAAACGAATAACTGGAACGGCCTAGGGGAAAACTACACATACCGTTGTAATCGGGCGAGTTTCTACTTTCAGAAGCAACAGAAACTTTGCGGATTGGTGAATCCGTTGGCGAGATATGGTAGTTTGGAGGTAAGAAACGCTTGAGAAACTCAAAATTTTCGCAGTTCTGATGCTCGACACCAATAACTAGAACGGCCTAGGGGAAAAGTGCGCATACCGTTGTAATCGGGCGAGTTTCTACTTTCAGATGCAACAGAAATTTTGCGGATTGATCAATCCGTTCGCGAGATATGGCAGTTTGGAGATAAGAAACGCTTGAGAAACTCAAAATTTTCGCAGTTCTGATGCTCGACACCAATAACTAGAACGGCCTAGGGGAAAAGTGCGCATACCGTTGTAATCGGGCGAGTTTCTACTTTCAGATGCAACAGAAATTTTGCGGATTGATCAATCCGTTCGCGAGATATGGCAGTTTGGAGATAAGAAACGCTTGAGAAACTCAAAATTTTCGCAGTTCTGATGCTCGAAACGAGTAACTAGAACGGCCTAGGGGAAAACTACACATACCGTTGTAATCGGGCGAGTTTCTATTTTCAGATGCAATAGAAATTTTGCGGATTGGTCTATCCTTTCGCGAAATATGGCAGTTTGGATGTAAGAAACGCTTGAGAAACTCTAAATTTTCGCAGTTCTGATGCTCGAAACGAATAACTGGAACGGCCTAGGGGAAAACTACACATACCGTTGTAATCGGGCGAGTTTCTACTTTCAGATGCAATAGAAATTTTGCGGATTGGTCTATCCGTTTGCGAGATATGGCAGTTTGGAGGTAAAAAACGCTTGAGAAACTCAAAATTTGCGCAGTTCTGATGCTCGAAACGAGTAACTAGAACGGCCTAGGGGAGAAGTACGCATACCGTTGAAATCGGGCGAGTTTCTACTTTCAGATGCAACAGAAATTTTGCGGATTGGTCAATCCGTTCGCGAGATATGGCAGTTTGGAAATAAGAAACGCTTGAGTAACTCAAAATTTTCGCAGTTCTGATGCTCGAAACGAATAACTGGAACGGCCTAGGGGAAAACTACACATACCGTTGTAATCGGGCGAGTTGCTACTTTCAGATGCAATAGAAATTTTGCGGATTGGTCTATCCGTTCGCGAAATATGGAAGTTTGGAGGTAAGAAACGCTTGAGAAACTCTAAATTTTCGCAGTTCTGATGCTCGAAACGAATAACTGGAACGGCCTAGGGGAAAACTACACATACCATTGTAATCGGGCGAGTTTCTACTTTCAGAAGCAACAGAAACTTTGCGGATTGGTGAATCCGTTCGCGAGATATGGTAGTTTGGAGGTAAGAAACGCTTGAGAAACTCAAAATTTTCGCAGTTCTGATGCTCGACACGAATAACTAGAACGGCCTAGGGGAAAAGTGCGCATACCGTTGTAATCGGGCGAGTTTCTACTTTCAGATGCAACAGAAATTTTGCGGATTGATCAATCCGTTCGCGAGATATGGCAGTTTGGAGATAAGAAACGCTTGAGAAACTCAAAATTTTCGCAGTTCTGATGTTCGAAACGAGTAACTAGAACGGCCTAGGGGAAAAGTACGCATACCGTTGTAATCGGGCGAGTTTCTACTTTCAGATGCAACAGAAATTTTGCGGATTGGTCAATCCGTTCGCGAGATATGGCAGTTTGGTGGTAAGAAACGCTTGAGAAACTCAAAATTTTCGCAGTTCTGATGCTCGAAACGAATGACTACAACGGCCTAGGGGAGAAGTACGCATACCGTTGTAATCGGGCGAGTTTCTACTTTCAGAAGCAACAGAAACTTTGCGGATTGGTGAATCCGTTGGCGAGATATGGTAGTTTGGAGGTAAGAAACGCTTGAGAAACTCAAAATTTTCGCAGTTCTGATGCTCGACACCAATAACTAGAACGGCCTAGGGGAAAAGTGCGCATACCGTTGTAATCGGGCGAGTTTCTACTTTCAGATGCAACAGAAATTTTGCGGATTGATCAATCCGTTCGCGAGATATGGCAGTTTGGAGATAAGAAACGCTTGAGAAACTCAAAATTTTCGCAGTTCTGATGCTCGAAACGAGTAACTAGAACGGCCTAGGGGAAAAGTACGCATACCGTTGTAATCGGGCGAATTTCTACTTTCAGATGCAATAGAAATTTTGCGGATTGTTCAATCCGTTCGCGAGATATGGCAGTTTGGAGGTAAGAAACGCTTGAGAAACTCCAAATTTTCGCAGTTCTGATGCTCGAAACGAATAACTAGAACCGCCTAGGGGAAAAGTGCGCATTCCGTTGTAATCGGGCGAGTTTCTACTTTCAGATGCAACAGAAATTTTGCGGATTGGTCAATCCGTTCATGAGATATGGCAGTTTGGAGGTAAGAAACGCTTGAGAAACTCAAAATTTTCGCAGTTCTGATGCTCGAAACGAATAACTGGAACGGCCTAGGGGAAAACTACACATACCGTTGTAATCGGGCGAGTTTCTACTTTCAGATGCAATAGAAATTTTGCGGATTGGTCTATCCGTTTGCGAGATATGGCAGTTTGGAGGTAAGAAACGCTTGAGAAACTCAAAATTTGCGCAGTTCTGATGCTCGAAACGAATAACTAGAACGGCCTAGGGGAAAACTACACATACCGTTGTAATCGGGCGGTTTCTACTTTCAGATGCAATAGAAATTTTGCGGATTGGTCTATCCGTTTGCGAGATATGGCAGTTTGGAGGTAAAAAACGCTTGAGAAACTCAAAATTTGCGCAGTTCTGATGCTCGAAACGAGTAACTAGAACGGCCTAGGGGAGAAGTACGCATACCGTTGAAATCGGGCGAGTTTCTACTTTCAGATGCAACAGAAATTTTGCGGATTGGTCAATCCGTTCGCGAGATATGGCAGTTTGGAAATAAGAAACGCTTGAGTAACTCAAAATTTTCGCAGTTCTGATGCTCGAAACGAATAACTGGAACGGCCTAGGGAAAACTACACATACCGTTGTAATCGGGCGAGTTGCTACTTTCAGATGCAATAGAAATTTTGCGGATTGGTCTATCCGTTCGCGAAATATGGAAGTTTGGAGGTAAGAAACGCTTGAGAAACTCTAAATTTTCGCAGTTCTGATGCTCGAAACGAATAACTGGAACGGCCTAGGGGAAAACTACACATACCATTGTAATCGGGCGAGTTTCTACTTTCAGAAGCAACAGAAACTTTGCGGATTGGTGAATCCGTTCGCGAGATATGGTAGTTTGGAGGTAAGAAACGCTTGAGAAACTCAAAATTTTCGCAGTTCTGATGCTCGACACGAATAACTAGAACGGCCTAGGGGAAAAGTGCGCATACCGTTGTAATCGGGCGAGTTTCTACTTTCAGATGCAACAGAAATTTTGCGGATTGATCAATCCGTTCGCGAGATATGGCAGTTTGGAGATAAGAAACGCTTGAGAAACTCAAAATTTTCGCAGTTCTGATGTTCGAAACGAGTAACTAGAACGGCCTAGGGGAAAAGTACGCATACCGTTGTAATCGGGCGAGTTTCTACTTTCAGATGCAACAGAAATTTTGCGGATTGGTCAATCCGTTCGCGAGATATGGCAGTTTGGTGGTAAGAAACGCTTGAGAAACTCAAAATTTTCGCAGTTCTGATGCTCGAAACGAATGACTACAACGGCCTAGGGGAGAAGTACGCATACCGTTGTAATCGGGCGAGTTTCTACTTTCAGAAGCAACAGAAACTTTGCGGATTGGTGAATCCGTTGGCGAGATATGGTAGTTTGGAGGTAAGAAACGCTTGAGAAACTCAAAATTTTCGCAGTTCTGATGCTCGACACCAATAACTAGAACGGCCTAGGGGAAAAGTGCGCATACCGTTGTAATCGGGCGAGTTTCTACTTTCAGATGCAACAGAAATTTTGCGGATTGATCAATCCGTTCGCGAGATATGGCAGTTTGGAGATAAGAAACGCTTGAGAAACTCAAAATTTTCGCAGTTCTGATGCTCGAAACGAGTAACTAGAACGGCCTAGGGGAAAAGTACGCATACCGTTGTAATCGGGCGAATTTCTACTTTCAGATGCAATAGAAATTTTGCGGATTGTTCAATCCGTTCGCGAGATATGGCAGTTTGGAGGTAAGAAACGCTTGAGAAACTCCAAATTTTCGCAGTTCTGATGCTCGAAACGAATAACTAGAACCGCCTAGGGGAAAAGTGCGCATTCCGTTGTAATCGGGCGAGTTTCTACTTTCAGATGCAACAGAAATTTTGCGGATTGGTCAATCCGTTCATGAGATATGGCAGTTTGGAGGTAAGAAACGCTTGAGAAACTCAAAATTTTCGCAGTTCTGATGCTCGAAACGAATAACTGGAACGGCCTAGGGGAAAACTACACATACCGTTGTAATCGGGCGAGTTTCTACTTTCAGATGCAATAGAAATTTTGCGGATTGGTCTATCCGTTTGCGAGATATGGCAGTTTGGAGGTAAGAAACGCTTGAGAAACTCAAAATTTGCGCAGTTCTGATGCTCGAAACGAATAACTAGAACGGCCTAGGGGAAAACTACACCTACCGTTGTAATCGGGCGAGTTTCTACTTTCAGATGCAACAGAAATTTTGCGGATTGTTCAATCCGTTCGCGAGATATGGCAGTTTGGATGTAAGAAACGCTTGAGAAACTCAAAATTTTCGCAGTTCTGATGCTCGAAACGAATAACTAGAACCGCCTAGGGGAAAAGTGCGCATACCTTTGTAATCGGGGGAGTTTCTACTTTCAGATGCAACAGAAATTTTGCGGATTGATCAATCCGTTCGCGAGATATGGCAGTTTGGAGATAAGAAACG
This sequence comes from Ptiloglossa arizonensis, assembly GCF_051014685.1. Lineage (NCBI taxonomy): Eukaryota > Metazoa > Arthropoda > Insecta > Hymenoptera > Colletidae > Ptiloglossa > Ptiloglossa arizonensis. The sequence goes on along the minus strand of NW_027478462.1, from coordinate 1,205,125 downwards.
CTTGAGAAACTCAAAATTTTCGCAGTTCTGATGCTCGAAACGAATGACTACAACGGCCTAGGGGAGAAGTACGCATACCGTTGTAATCGGGCGAGTTTCTACTTTCAGAAGCAACAGAAATTTTGCGGATTGATCAATCCGTTCGCGAGATATGGCAGTTTGGAGATAAGAAACGCTTGAGAAACTCAAAATTTTCGCAGTTCTGATGCTCGACACGAATAACTAGAACGGCCTAGGGGAAAAGTGCGCATACCGTTGTAATCGGGCGAGTTTCTACTTTCAGATGCAATAGAAATTTTGCGGATTGGTCTATCCGTTTGCGAGATATGGCAGTTTGGAGGTAAGAAACGCTTGAGGAACTCAATATTTGCGCAGTTCTGATGCTCGAAACGAATAACTAGAACCGCCTAGGGGAAAAGTGCGCATACCTTTGTAATCGGGGGAGTTTCTACTTTCAGATGCAACAGAAATTTTGCGGATTGATCAATCCGTTCGCGAGATATGGCAGTTTGGAGATAAGAAACGCTTGAGAAACTCAAAATTTTCGCAGTTCTGATGCTCGAAACGAGTAACTAGAACGGCCTAGGGGAAAAGTACGCATACCGTTGTAATCGGGCGAGTTTCTACTTTCAGATGCAACAGAAATTTTGCGGATTGGTCAATCCATTCGCGAGATATGGCAGTTTGGTGGTAAGAAACGCTTGAGAAACTCAAAATTTTCGCAGTTCTGATGCTCGAAACGAATGACTACAACGGCCTAGGGGAGAAGTACGCATACCGTTGTAATCGGGCGAGTTTCTACTTTCAGAAGCAACAGAAACTTTGCGGATTGGTGAATCCGTTGGCGAGATATGGTAGTTTGGAGGTAAGAAACGCTTGAGAAACTCAAAATTTTCGCAGTTCTGATGCTCGACACGAATAACTAGAACGGCCTAGGGGAAAAGTGCGCATACCGTTGTAATCGGGCGAGTTTCTACTTTCAGATGCAACAGAAATTTTGCGGATTGATCAATCCGTTCGCGAGATATGGCGGTTTGGAGATAAGAAACGCTTGAGAAACTCAAAATTTTCGCAGTTCTGATGCTCGAAACGAGTAACTAGAACGGCCTAGGGGAAAAGTACGCATACCGTTGTAATCGGGCGAATTTCTACTTTCAGATGCAACAGAAATTTTGCGGATTGTTCAATCCGTTCGCGAGATATGGCAGTTTGGAGGTAAGAAACGCTTGAGAAACTCCAAATTTTCGCAGTTCTGATGCTCGAAACGAATAACTAGAACCGCCTAGGGGAAAAGTGCGCATTCCGTTGTAATCGGGCGAGTTTCTACTTTCAGATGCAATAGAAATTTTGCGGATTGGTCCATCCGTTCGCGAAATATGGCAGTTTGGATGTAAGAAACGCTTGAGAAACTCTAAATTTTCGCAGTTCTGATGCTCGAAACGAATAACTGGAACGGCCTAGGGGAAAACTACACATACCGTTGTAATCGGGCGAGTTTCTACTTTCAGATGCAATAGAAATTTTGCGGATTGGTCTATCCGTTTGCGAGATATGGCAGTTTGGAGGTAAGAAACGCTTGAGAAACTCAAAATTTGCGCAGTTCTGATGCTCGAAACGAATAACTAGAACGGCCTAGGGGAAAACTACACCTACCGTTGTAATCGGGCGAGTTTCTACTTTCAGATGCAACAGAAATTTTGCGGATTGTTCAATCCGTTCGCGAGATATGGCAGTTTGGAGGTAAGAAACGCTTGAGAAACTCAAAATTTTCGCAGTTCTGATGCTCGAAACGAATAACTAGAACCGCCTAGGGGAAAAGTGCGCATACCTTTGTAATCGGGCGAGTTTCTACTTTCAGAAGCAACAGAAACTTTGCGGATTGGTGAATCCGTTGGCGAGATATGGTAGTTTGGAGGTAAGAAACGCTTGAGAAACTCAAAATTTTCGCAGTTCTGATGCTCGACACGAATAACTGGAACGGCCTAGGGGAAAACTACACATACCGTTGTAATCGGGCGAGTTTCTATTTTCAGATGCAATAGAAATTTTGCGGATTGGTCTATCCTTTCGCGAAATATGGCAGTTTGGATGCAAGAAACGCTTGAGAAACTCTAAATTTTCGCAGTTCTGATGCTCGAAACGAATAACTGGAACGGCCTAGGGGAAAACTACACATACCGTTGTAATCGGGCGAGTTTCTATTTTCAGATGCAATAGAAATTTTGCGGATTGGTCTATCCTTTCGCGAAATATGGCAGTTTGGATGCAAGAAACGCTTGAGAAACTCTCAATTTTCGCAGTTCTGATGCTCGAAACGAATAACTGGAACGGCCTAGGGGAAAACTACACATACCGTTGTAATCGGGCGAGTTTCTACTTTCAGATGCAATAGAAATTTTGCGGATTGGTCTATCCGTTCGCGAAATATGGCAGTTTGGATGTAAGAAACGCTTGAGAAACTCTAAATTTTCGCAGTTCTGATGCTCGAAACGAATAACTGGAACGGCCTAGGGGAAAACTACACATACCGTTGTAATCGGGCGAGTTTCTACTTTCAGATGCAATAGAAATTTTGCGGATTGGTCTATCCGTTTGCGAGATATGGCAGTTTTGAGGTAAGAAACGCTTGAGAAACTCAAAATTTGCGCAGTTCTGATGCTCGAAACGAATAACTAGAACGGCCTAGGGGAAAACTACACCTACCGTTGTAATCGGGCGAGTTTCTACTTTCGTATGCAACAGAAATTTTGCGGATTGTTCAATCCGTTCGCGAGATATGGCAGTTTGGAGGTAAGAAACGCTTGAGAAACTCAAAATTTTCGCAGTTCTGATGCTCGAAACGAATAACTAGAACCGCCTAGGGGAAAAGTGCGCATACCTTTGTAATCGGGCGAGTTTCTACTTTCAGAAGCAACAGAAACTTTGCGGATTGGTGAATCCGTTGGCGAGATATGGTAGTTTGGAGGTAAGAAACGCTTGAGAAACTCAAAATTTTCGCAGTTCTGATGCTCGACACGAATAACTAGAACGGCCTAGGGGAAAAGTGCGCATACCGTTGTAATCGGGCGAGTTTCTACTTTCAGATGCAACAGAAATTTTGCGGATTGATCAATCCGTTCGCGAGATATGGCAGTTTGGAGATAAGAAACGCTTGAGAAACTCAAAATTTTCGCAGTTCTGATGCTCGAAACGAGTAACTAGAACGGCCTAGGGGAAAAGTACGCATACCGTTGTAATCGGGCGAATTTCTACTTTCAGATGCAACAGAAATTTTGCGGATTGTTCAATCCGTTCGCGAGATATGGCAGTTTAGAGGTAAGAAACGCTTGAGAAACTCCAAATTTTCGCAGTTCTGATGCTCGAAACGAATAACTAGAACCGCCTAGGGGAAAAGTGCGCATTCCGTTGTAATCGGGCGAGTTTCTACTTTCAGATACAACAGAAATTTTGCGGATTGGTCAATCCGTTCATGAGATATGGCAGTTTGGAGGTAAGAAACGCTTGAGAAACTCAAAATTTTCGCAGTTCTGATGCTCGAAACGAATAACTGGAACGGCCTAGGGGAAAACTACACATACCGTTGTAATCGGGCGAGTTTCTATTTTCAGATGCAATAGAAATTTTGCGGATTGGTCTATCCTTTCGCGAAATATGGCAGTTTGGATGCAAGAAACGCTTGAGAAACTCTAAATTTTCGCAGTTCTGATGCTCGAAACGAATAACTGGAACGGCCTAGGGGAAAACTACACATACCGTTGTAATCGGGCGAGTTTCTACTTTCAGATGCAATAGAAATTTTGCGGATTGGTCTATCCGTTTGCGAGATATGGCAGTTTGGAGGTAAAAAACGCTTGAGAAACTCAAAATTTGCGCAGTTCTGATGCTCGAAACGAGTAACTAGAACGGCCTAGGTGAAAAGTACGCATACCGTTGTAATCGGGCGAGTTTCTACTTTCAGATGCAACAGAAATTTTGCGGATTGGTCAATCCGTTCGCGAGATAAGGCAGTTTGGAGGTAAGAATCGCTTGAGAAACTCAAAATTTTCGCAGTTCTGATGCTCGAAACGAATAACTAGAACGGCCTAGGGGAAAAGTACGCATACCGTTGTAATCGGGCGAATTTCTACTTTCAGATGCAACAGAAATTTTGCGGATTGGTCAATCCGTTCGCGAGATATGGCAGTTTGGAAATAAGAAACGCTTGAGTAACTCAAAATTTTCGCAGTTCTGATGCTCGAAACGAATAACTGGAACGGCCTAGGGGAAAACTACACATACCGTTGTAATCGGGCGAGTTTCTACTTTCAGATGCAATAGAAATTTTGCGGATTGGTCAATCCGTTCGCGAGATATGGCAGTTTGGAGGTAAGAAACGCTTGAGAAACTCCAAATTTTCGCAGTTCTGATGCTCGAAACGAATAACTAGAACCGCCTAGGGGAAAAGTGCGCATACCGTTGTAATCGGGCGAGTTTCTACTTTCAGAAGCAACAGAAACTTTGCGGATTGGTGAATCCGTTCGCGAGATATGGTAGTTTGGAGGTAAGAAACGCTTGAGAAACTCAAAATTTTCGCAGTTCTGATGCTCGACACGAATAACTAGAACGGCCTAGGGGAAAAGTGCGCATACCGTTGTAATCGGGCGAGTTTCTACTTTCAGATGCAACAGAAATTTTGCGGATTGATCAATCCGTTCGCGAGATATGGCAGTTTGGAGATAAGAAACGCTTGAGAAACTCAAAATTTTCGCAGTTCTTATGCTCGAAACGAGTAACTAGAACGGCCTAGGGGAAAAGTACGCATACCGTTGTAATCGGGCGAGTTTCTACTTTCAGATGCAACAGAAATTTTGCGGATTGGTCAATCCGTTCGCGAGATATGGCAGTTTGGTGGTAAGAAACGCTTGAGAAACTCAAAATTTTCGCAGTTCTGATGCTCGAAACGAATGACTACAACGGCCTAGGGGAGAAGTACGCATACCGTTGTAATCGGGCGAGTTTCTACTTTCAGAAGCAACAGAAACTTTGCGGATTGGTGAATCCGTTGGCGAGATATGGTAGTTTGGAGGTAAGAAACGCTTGAGAAACTCAAAATTTTCGCAGTTCTGATGCTCGACACGAATAACTAGAACGGCCTAGGGGAAAAGTGCGCATACCGTTGTAATCGGGCGAGTTTCTACTTTCAGATGCAACAGAAATTTTGCGGATTGATCAATCCGTTCGCGAGATATGGCAGTTTGGAGATAAGAAACGCTTGAGAAACTCAAAATTTTCGCAGTTCTGATGCTCGAAACGAGTAACTAGAACGGCCTAGGGGAAAAGTACGCATACCGTTGTAATCGGGCGAATTTCTACTTTCAGATGCAACAGAAATTTTGCGGATTGTTCAATCCGTTCGCGAGATATGGCAGTTTGGAGGTAAGAAACGCTTGAGAAACTCAAAATTTTCGCAGTTCTGATGCTCGAAACGAATAACTAGAACCGCCTAGGGGAAAAGTGCGCATTCCGTTGTAATCGGGCGAGTTTCTACTTTCAGATGCAACAGAAATTTTGCGGATTGGTCAATCCGTTCATGAGATATGGCAGTTTGGAGGTAAGAAACGCTTGAGAAACTCAAAATTTTCGCAGTTCTGATGCTCGAAACGAATAACTGGAACGGCCTAGGGGAAAACTACACATACCGTTGTAATCGGGCGAGTTTCTACTTTCAGATGCAATAGAAATTTTGCGGATTGGTCTATCCGTTCGCGAAATATGGCAGTTTGGATGTAAGAAACGCTTGAGAAACTCTAAATTTTCGCAGTTCTGATGCTCGAAACGAATAACTGGAACGGCCTAGGGGAAAACTACACATACCGTTGTAATCAGGCGAGTTTCTACTTTCAGATGCAATAGAAATTTTGCGGATTGGTCTATCCGTTTGCGAGATATGGCAGTTTGGAGGTAAGAAACGCTTGAGAAACTCAAAATTTGCGCAGTTCTGATGCTCGAAACGAATAACTAGAACGGCCTAGGGGAAAACTACACCTACCGTTGTAATCGGGCGAGTTTCTACTTTCAGATGCAACAGAAATTTTGCGGATTGTTCAATCCGTTCGCGAGATATGGCAGTTTGGAGGTAAGAAACGCTTGAGAAACTCAAAATTTTCGCAGTTCTGATGCTCGAAACGAATAACTAGAACCGCCTAGGGGAAAAGTGCGCATACCTTTGTAATCGGGGGAGTTTCTACTTTCAGATGCAACAGAAATTTTGCGGATTGATCAATCCGATCGCGAGATATGGCAGTTTGGAGATAAGAAACGCTTGAGAAACTCAAAATTTTCGCAGTTCTGATGCTCGAAACGAATGACTACAACGGCCTAGGGTAGAAGTACGCATACCGTTGTAATCGGGCGAGTTTCTACTTTCAGAAGCAACAGGAATTTTGCGGATTGATCAATCCGTTCGCGAGATATGGCAGTTTGGAGATAAGAAACGCTTGAGAAACTCAAAATTTTCGCAGTTCTGATGCTCGACACGAATAACTAGAACGGCCTAGGGGAAAAGTGCGCATACCGTTGTAATCGGGCGAGTTTCTACTTTCAGATGCAACAGAAATTTTGCGGATTGATCAATCCGTTCGCGTGATATGGCAGTTTGGAGATAAGAAACGCTTGAGAAACTCAAAATTTTCGCAGTTCTGATGCTCGAAACGAGTAACTAGAACGGCCTAGGGGAAATGTACGCATACCGTTGTAATCGGGCGAGTTTCTACTTTCAGATGCAACAGAAATTTTGCGGATTGGTCAATCCGTTCGCGAGATATGGCAGTTTGGAGGTAAGAAACGCTTGAGAAACTCAAAATTTTCGCAGTTCTGATGCTCGAAACGAATAACTAGAACGGCCTAGCGGAAAAGTACGCATACCGTTGTAATCGGGCGAGTTTCTACTTTCAGATGCAATAGAAATTTTGCGAATTGGTCTATCCGTTCGCGAAATATGGCAGTTTGGATGTAAGAAACGCTTGAGAAACTCTAAATTTTCGCAGTTCTGATGCTCGAAACGAATAACTGGAACGGCCTAGGGGAAAACTACACATACCGTTGTAATCGAGCGAGTTTCTACTTTCAGATGCAATAGAAATTTTGCGGATTGGTCTATCCGTTTGCGAGATATGGCAGTTTGGAGGTAAGAAACGCTTGAGGAACTCAATATTTGCGCAGTTCTGATGCTCGAAACGAATAACTAGAACCGCCTAGGGGAAAAGTGCGCATACCTTTGTAATCGGGGGAGTTTCTACTTTCAGATGCAACAGAAATTTTGCGGATTGATCAATCCGTTCGCGAGATATGGCAGTTTGGAGATAAGAAACGCTTGAGAAACTCAAAATTTTCGCAGTTCTGATGCTCGAAACGAGTAACTAGAACGGCTTAGGGGAAAAGTACGCATACCGTTGTAATCGGGCGAGTTTCTACTTTCAGATGCAACAGAAATTTTGCGGATTGGTCAATCCATTCGCGAGATATGGCAGTTTGGTGGTAAGAAACGCTTGAGAAACTCAAAATTTTCGCAGTTCTGATGCTCGAAACGAATGACTACAACGGCCTAGGGGAGAAGTACGCATACCGTTGTAATCGGGCGAGTTTCTACTTTCAGAAGCAACAGAAACTTTGCGGATTGGTGAATCCGTTGGCGAGATATGGTAGTTTGGAGGTAAGAAACGCTTGAGAAACTCAAAATTTTCGCAGTTCTGATGCTCGACACGAATAACTAGAACGGCCTAGGGGAAAAGTGCGCATACCGTTGTAATCGGGCGAGTTTCTACTTTCAGATGCAACAGAAATTTTGCGGATTGATCAATCCGTTCGCGAGATATGGCAGTTTGGAGATAAGAAACGCTTGAGAAACTCAAAATTTTCGCAGTTCTGATGCTCGAAACGAGTAACTAGAACGGCCTAGGGGAAAAGTACGCATACCGTTGTAATCGGGCGAATTTCTACTTTCAGATGCAACAGAAATTTTGCGGATTGTTCAATCCGTTCGCGAGATATGGCAGTTTGGAGGTAAGAAACGCTTGAGAAACTCCAAATTTTCGCAGTTCTGATGCTCGAAACGAATAACTAGAACCGCCTAGGGGAAAAGTGCGCATTCCGTTGTAATCGGGCGAGTTTCTACTTTCAGATGCAACAGAAATTTTGCGGATTGGTCAATCCGTTCATGAGATATGGCAGTTTGGAGGTAAGAAACGCTTGAGAAACTCAAAATTTTCGCAGTTCTGATGCTCGAAACGAATAACTGGAACGGCCTAGGGGAAAACTACACATACCGTTGTAATCGGGCGAGTTTCTACTTTCAGATGCAATAGAAATTTTGCGGATTGGTCTATCCGTTCGCGAAATATGGCAGTTTGGATGTAAGAAACGCTTGAGAAACTCTAAATTTTCGCAGTTCTGATGCTCGAAACGAATAACTGGAACGGCCTAGGGGAAAACTACACATACCGTTGTAATCGGGCGAGTTTCTACTTTCAGATGCATAAGAAATTTTGCGGATTGGTCAATCCGTTCGCGAGATATGGCAGTTTGGAGGTAAGAAACGCTTGAGAAACTCAAAATTTTCGCAGTTCTGATGCTCGAAACGAATAACTAGAACGGCCTAGCGGAAAAGTACGCATACCGTTGTAATCGGGCGAGTTTCTACTTTCAGATGCAACAGAAATTTTGCGGATTGTTCAATCCGTTCGCGAGATATGGCAGTTTGGAGGTAAGAAACGCTTGAGAAACTCAAAATTTTCGCAGTTCTGATGCTCGAAACGAATAACTAGAACCGCCTAGGGGAAAAGTGCGCATACCTTTGTAATCGGGGGAGTTTCTACTTTCAGATGCAACAGAAATTTTGCGGATTGATCAATCCGTTCGCGAGATATGGCAGTTTGGAGATAAGAAACGCTTGAGAAACTCAAAATTTTCGCAGTTCTGATGCTCGACACGAATAACTAGAACGGCCTAGGGGAAAAGTGCGCATACCGTTGTAATCGGGCGAGTTTCTACTTTCAGATGCAACAGAAATTTTGCGGATTGATCAATCCGTTCGCGTGATATGGCAGTTTGGAGATAAGAAACGCTTGAGAAACTCAAAATTTTCGCAGTTCTGATGCTCGAAACGAATAACTGGAACGGCCTAGGGGAAAACTACTCATACCGTTGTAATCGGGCGAGTTTCTACTTTCAGATGCAATAGAAATTTTGCGGATTGGTCTATCCGTTTGCGAGATATGGCAGTTTGGAGGTAAGAAACGCTTGAGGAACTCAATATTTGCGCAGTTCTGATGCTCGAAACGAATAACTAGAACCGCCTAGGGGAAAAGTGCGCATACATTTGTAATCGGGGGAGTTTCTACTTTCAGATGCAACAGAAATTTTGCGGATTGATCAATCCGTTCGCGAGATATGGCAGTTTGGAGATAAGAAACGCTTGAGAAACTCAAAATTTTCGCAGTTCTGATGCTCGAAACGAATGACTACAACGGCCTAGGGGAGAAGTACGCATACCGTTGTAATCGGGCGAGTTTCTACTTTCAGAAGCAACAGAAATTTTGCGGATTGATCAATCCGTTCGCGAGATATGGCAGTTTGGAGATAAAAAACGCTTGAGAAACTCAAAATTTTCGCAGTTCTGATGCTCGACACGAATAACCAGAACGGCCTAGGGGAAAAGTGCGCATACCGTTGTAATCGGGCGAGTTTCTACTTTCAGATGCAACAGAAATTTTGCGGATTGATCAATCCGTTCGCGAGATATGGCAGTTTGGAGATAAGAAACGCTTGAGAAACTCAAAATTTTCGCAGTTCTGATGCTCGAAACGAGTAACTAGAACGGCCTAGGGGAAAAGTACGCATACCGTTGTAATCGGGCGAATTTCTACTTTCAGATGCAACAGAAATTTTGCGGATTGTTCAATCCGTTCGCGAGATATGGCAGTTTGGAGGTAAGAAACGCTTGAGAAACTCCAAATTTTCGCAGTTCTGATGCTCGAAACGAATAACTAGAACCGCCTAGGGGAAAAGTGCGCATACCGTTGTAATCGGGCGAGTTTCTACTTTCAGATGCAACATAAATTTTGCGGATTGTTCAATCCGTTCGCGAGATATGGCAGTTTGGAGGTAAGAAACGCTTGAGAAACTCAAAATTTTCGCAGTTCTGATGCTCGAAACGAATAACTAGAACCGCCTAGGGGAAAAGTGCGCATTCCGTTGTAATCGGGCGAGTTTCTACTTTCAGATGCAACAGAAATTTTGCGGATTGGTCAATCCGTTCATGAGATATGGCAGTTTGGAGGTAAGAAACGCTTGAGAAACTCAAAATTTTCGCAGTTCTGATGCTCGACACGAATAACTAGAACGGCCTAGGGGAAAAGTGCGCATACCGTTGTAATCGGGCGAGTTTCTACTCTCAGATGCAACAGAAATTTTGCGGATTGGTCAATCCGTTCGCGAGATATGGCAGTTTGGAGGTAAGAAACGCTTGAGAAATTCAAAATTTTCGCAGTTCTGATGCTCGAAACGAGTAACTAGAACGGCCTAGGGGAAAAGTACGCATACCGTTGTAATCGGGCGAGTTTCTACTTTCAGATGCAACAGAAATTTTGCGGATTGTTCAATCCGTTCGCGAGATATGGCAGTTTGGAGGTAAGAAACGCTTGAGAAACTCAAAATTTTCGCAGTTCTGATGCTCGAAACGAATAACCAGAACCGCCTAGGGGAAAAGTGCGCATTCCGTTGTAATCGGGCGAGTTTCTACTTTCAGATGCAACAGAAATTTTGCGGATTGGTCAATCCGTTCATGAGATATGGCAGTTTGGAGGTAAGAAACGCTTGAGAAACTCAACATTTTCGCAGTTCTGATGCTCGAAACGAATAACTGGAACGGCCTAGGGGAAAAGTGCGCATACCGTTGTAATCGGGCGAGCTTCTACTTTCAGATGCAACAGAAATTTTGTGGATTGATCAATCCGTTCGCGAGATATGGCAGTTTGGAGATAAGAAACGCTTGAGAAACTCAAAATTTTCGCAGTTCTGATGCTCGAAACGAATGACTACAACGGCCTAGGGGAAAAGTGCGCATACCGTTGTAATCGGGCGAGTTTCTACTCTCAGATGCAACAGAAATTTTGCGGATTGATCAATCCGTTCGCGTGATATGGCAGTTTGGAGATAAGAAACGCTTGAGTAACTCAATATTTTCGCAGTTCTGATGCTCGACACGAATAACTAGAACGGCCTAGGGGAAAAGTGCGCATACCGTTGTAATCGGGCGAGTTTCTACTTTCAGATGCAACAGAAATTTTGCGGATTGTACAATCCGTTCGCGAGATATGGCAGTTTGGAGGTAAGAAACGCTTGAGAAACTCAAAATTTTCGCAGTTCTGATGCTCGAAACGAATAACTAGAACCGCCTAGGGGAAAAGTGCGCATTCCGTTGTAATCGGGCGAGTTTCTACTTAAGATGCAACAGAAATTTTGCGGATTGGTCAATCCGTTCGCGAGATATGGCAGTTTGGAGGTAAGAAACGCTTGAGAAACTCAAAATTTTCGCAGTTCTGATGCTCGAAACGAATAACTAGAACGGCCTAGGGGAAAAGTACGCATACCGTTGTAATCGGGCGAGTTTCTACTTTCAGATGCAACAGAAATTTTGCTAATTGTTCAATCCGTTCGCGAGATATGGCAGTTTGGAGGTAAGAAACGCTTGAGAAACTCAAAATTTTCGCAGTTCTGATGCTCGAAACGAATAACTAGAACCGCCTAGGGGAAAAGTGCGCATTCCGTTGTAATCGGGCGAGTTTCTACTTAAGATGCAACAGAAATTTTGCGGATTGGTCAATCCGTTCATGAGATATGGCAGTTTGGAGGTAAGAAACGCTTGAGAAACTCAAAATTTTGGCAGTTCTGATGCTCGAAACGAATAACTAGAACCGCCTAGGGGAAAAGTGCGCATTCCGTTGTAATCGGGCGAGTTTCTACTTAAGATGCAACAGAAATTTTGCGGATTGGTCAATCCGTTCATGAGATATGGCAGTTTGGAAGTAAGAAACGCTTGAGAAACTCAAAATTTTCGCAGTTCTGATGCTCGAAACGAATAACTGGAACGGCCTAGGGGAAAACTACACATACCGTTGTAATCGGGCGAGTTTCTACTTTCAGATGCAATAGAAATTTTGCGGATTGGTCAATCCGTCGCGAGATATGGCAGTTTGGAGGTAAGAAACGCTTGAGAAACTCAAAATTTTCGCAGTTCTGATGCTCGAAACGAATAACTAGAACGGCCTAGGGGAAAAGTACGCATACCGTTGTAATCGGGCGAGTTTCTACTTTCAGATGCAACAGAAATTTTGTGGATTGATCAATCCGTTCGCGAGATATGGCAGTTTGGAGGTAAGAAACGCTTGAGAAACTCAAAATTTTCGCAGTTCTGATGCTCGAAACGAGTAACTAGAACGGCCTAGGGGAAAAGTGCGCATACCGTTGTAATCGGGCGAGTTTCTACTTTCAGATGCAACAGAAATTTTGCGGATTGATCAATCCGTTCGCGAGATATGGCAGTTTGGAGATAAGAAACGCTTGAGAAACTCAAAATTTTCGCAGTTCTGATGCTCGAAACGAATGACTACAACGGCCTAGGGGAGAAGTACGCATACCGTTGTAATCGGGCGAGTTTCTACTTTCAGAAGCAACAGAAATTTTGCGGATTGGTCAATCCGTTCGCGAGATATGGCAGTTTGGAGGTAAGAAACGCTTGAGAAACTCAAAATTTTCGCAGTTCTGATGCTCGAAACGAGTAACTAGAACGGCCTAGGGGAAAAGTACGCATACCGTTGTAATCGGGCGAGTTTCTACTTTCAGATGCAACAGAAATTTTGCGGATTGGTCAATCCGTTCGCGAGATATGGCAGTTTGGAGGTAAGAAACGCTTGAGAAACTCAAAATTTTCGCAGTTCTGATGCTCGAAACGAATAACTAGAACGGCCTAGGGGAAAAGTACGCATACCGTTGTAATCGGGCGAGTTTCTACTTTCAGATGCAACAGAAATTTTGCGGATTGTTCAATCCGTTCGCGAGATATGGCAGTTTGGAGGTAAGAAACGCTTGAGAAACTCAAAATTTTCGCAGTTCTGATGCTCGAAACGAATAACTAGAACCGCCTAGGGGAAAAGTGCGCATTCCGTTGTAATCGGGCGAGTTTCTACTTTCAGATACAACAGAAATTTTGCGGATTGGTCAATCCGTTCATGAGATATGGCAGTTTGGAGGTAAGAAACGCTTGAGAAACTCAAAATTTTCGCAGTTCTGATGCTCGACACGAATAACTAGAACGGCCTAGGGGAAAAGTGCGCATACCGTTGTAATCGGGCGAGTTTCTACTCTCAGATGCAACAGAAATTTTGCGGATTGGTCAATCCGTTCGCGAGATATGGCAGTTTGGAGGTAAGAAACGCTTGAGAAACTTTAAATTTTCGCAGTTCTGATGCTCGAAACGAATAACTGGAACGGCCTAGGGGAAAACTACACATACCGTTGTAATCGGGCGAGTTTCTACTTTCAGATGCAATAGAAATTTTGCGGATTGGTCTATCCGTTCGCGAGATATGGCAGTTTGGAGATAAGAAACGCTTGAGAAACTCAAAATTTTCGCAGTTCTGATGCTCGACACGAATAACTAGAACGGCCTAGGGGAAAAGTGCGCATACCGTTGTAATCGGGCGAGTTTCTACTTTCAGATGCAACAGAAATTTTGCGGATTGATCAATCCGTTCGCGTGATATGGCAGTTTGGAGATAAGAAACGCTTGAGTAACTCAATATTTTCGCAGTTCTGATGCTCGAAACGAATAACTAGAACGGCCTAGGGGAAAAGTACGCATACCGTTGTAATCTCGCGAGTTTCTACTTTCAGATGCAACAGAAATTTTGCGGATTGGTCAATCCGTTCGCGAGATATGGCAGTTTGGAAGTAAGAAACGCTTGAGAAACTCAAAATTTTCGCAGTTCTGATGCTCGAAACGAATGACTACAACGGCCTAGGGGAGAAGTACGCATACCGTTGTAATCGGGCGAGTTTCTACTTTCAGAAGCAACAGAAATTTTGCGGATTGGTCGATCCGTTCGCGAGATATGGTAGTTTGGTGGTAAGAAACGCTTGAGAAACTCAAAATTTTCGCAGTTCTGATGCTCGACACGAATAACTAGAACGGCCTAGGGGAAAAGTGCGCATACCGTTGTAATCGGGCGAGTTTCTACTTTCAGATGCAACAGAAATTTTGCGGATTGATCAATCCGTTCGCGAGATATGGCAGTTTGGAGATAAGAAACGCTTGAGAAACTCAAAATTTTCGCAGTTCTGATACTCGAAACGAGTAACTAGAACGGCCTAGGGGAAAAGTACGCATACCGTTGTAATCGGGCGAGTTTCTACTCTCAGATGCAACAGAAATTTTGCGGATTGGTCAATCCGTTCGCGAGATATGGCAGTTTGGAGGTAAGAAACGCTTGAGAAACTCAAAATTTTCGCAGTTCTGATGCTCGAAACGAATAACTAGAACGGCCTAGGGGAAAAGTACGCATACCGTTGTAATCGGGCGAGTTTCTACTTTCAGATGCAACAGAAATTTTGCGGATTGTTCAACCCGTTCGCGAGATATGGCAGTTTGGAGGTAAGAAACGCTTGAGAAACTCAAAATTTTCGCAGTTCTGATGCTCGAAACGAATAACTAGAACCGCCTAGGGTAAAAGTGCGCATTCCGTTGTAATCGGGCGAGTTTCTACTTACAGATGCAACAGAAATTTTGCGGATTGGTCAATCCGTTCATGAGATATGGCAGTTTAGAGGTAAGAAACGCTTGAGAAACTCAAAATTTTCGCAGTTCTGATGCTCGAAACGAATAACTGGAACGGCCTAGGGGAAAACTACACATACCGTTGTAATCGGGCGAGTTTCTACTTTCAGATGCAATAGAAATTTTGCGGATTGGTCTATCCGTTCGCGAAATATGGCAGTTTGGAGGTAAGAAACGCTTGAGAAACTCTAAATTTTCGCAGTTCTGATGCTCGAAACGAATAACTGGAACGGCCTAGGGGAAAACTACACATACCGTTGTAATCGGGCGAGTTTCTACTTTCAGACGCAATAGAAATTTTGCGGATTGGTCTATCCGTTCGCGAGATATGGCAGTTTGGAGATAAGAAACGCTTGAGAAACTCAAAATTTTCGCAGTTCTGATGCTCGACACGAATAACTAGAACGGCCTAGGGGAAAAGTGCGCATACCGTTGTAATCGGGCGAGTTTCTACTTTCAGATGCAACAGAAATTTTGCGGATTGATCAATCCGTTCGCGTGATATGGCAGTTTGGAGATAAGAAACGCTTGAGAAACTCAAAATTTTCGCAGTTCTGATGCTCGAAACGAGTAACTAGAACGGCCTAGGGGAAAAGTACGCATACCGTTGTAATCGGGCGAGTTTCTACTTTCAGATGCAACAGAAATTTTGCGGATTGATCAATCCGTTCGCGAGATATGGCAGTTTGGAAATAAGAAACGCTTGAGAAACTCAAAATTTTCGCAGTTCTGATGCTCGGAACGAATAACTGGAACGGCCTAGGGGAAAAGTGCGCATACCATTGTAATCGGGCGAGTTTCTACTTTCAGATGCAACAGAAATTTTGCGGATCGGTCAATCCGTTCGCGAGATATGGCAGTTTGGATGTAAGAAACGCTTGAGAAACTCAAAATTTTCGCAGTTCTGATGCTCGAAACGAATAACTGGAACGGCCAAGGGGAAAACTACACATACCGTTGTAATCGGGCGGGTCTCTACTTTCAGATGCAACAGAAATTTTGCGGATTGGTAAATCCGTTCTCGAGATATGGCAGTTTGGAGGTAAGAAACGCTTGAGAAACTCAAAATTTCCGCAGTTCTGATGCTCGAAACGAATAACTGGAACGGCCTAGGGGAAAACTACACATACCGTTGTAATCGGGCGAGTCTCTACTTTCAGATGCAACAGAAATTTTGCGGATTGGTAAATCCGTTCGCGAGATATGGCAGTTTGGAGGTAAGAAACGCTTGAGAAACTCAAAATTTCCGCAGTTCTGATGCTCGAAACGAGTAACTTGAACGGCCTAGGGGAAAAGTACGCATACCGTTGTAATCGGGCGAGTTTCTACTTTCAGATGCAACAGAAATTTTGCGGATTGGTCAATCCGTTCGCGAGATATGGCAGTTTGGAGGTAAGAAACGCTTGAGAAACACAAAATTTGCGCAGTTCTGATGCTCGAAACGAATAACTAGAACGGCCTAGGGGAAAACTACACATACCGTTGTAATCGGGCGAGTCCCTACTTTCAGATGCAACAGAAACTTTGCGGATTGGTCAATCCGTTCGCGAGATATGGCAGCTTGGATGTAAGAAACGCTTGAGAAACTCAAAATTTGCGCAGTTCTGATGCTTGAAACGAATAACTAGAACGGCCTAGGGGAAAATTGCGCATACCGTTGTAATCGGGCGAGTTTCTACTTTCAGATACAACAGAAATTTTGCGGATCGGTCAATCCGTTCGCGAGATATGACAGTTTGGATGTAAGAAACGCTTGAGAAATTCAAAATTTTCGCAGTTCTGATGCTCGAAACGAATAACTGGAACGGCCTAGGGGAAAACTACACATACCGTTGTAATCGGGCGAGTTTCTACTTTCAGATGCAACAGAAATTTTGCGGATCGGTCAATCCGTTCGCGAGATATGGCAGTTTGGATGTAAGAAACGCTTGAGAAACTCAAAATTTCCGCAGTTCTGATGCTCGAAACGAGTAACTTGAACGGCCTAGGGGAAAACTACACATACCGTTGTAATCGGGCGAGTTTCTACTTTCAAATGCAACAGAAATTTTGCGGATTGATCAATCCGTTCGCGAGATATGGCAGTTTGGAGATAAGAAACGCTTGAGAAACTCAAAATTTTCGCAGTTCTGATGCTCGAAACGAGTAACTAGAACGGCCTAGGGGAAAAGTACGCATACCGTTGTAATCGGGCGAGTTTCTACTTTCAGATGCAACAGAAATTTTGCGGATTGTTCAACCCGTTCGCGAGATATGGCAGTTTGGAGGTAAGAAACGCTTGAGAAACTCAAAATTTTCGCAGTTCTGATGCTCGAAACGAATAACTAGAACCGCCTAGGGGAAAAGTGCGCATTCCGTTGTAATCGGGCGAGTTTCTACTTTCAGATGCAACAGAAATTTTGCGGATTGGTCAATCCGTTCATGAGATATGGCAGTTTGGAGGTAAGAAACGCTTGAGAAACTCAAAATTTTCGCAGTTCTGATGCTCGAAACGAATAACTGGAACGGCCTAGGGGAAAACTACACATACCGTTGTAATCGGGCGAGTTTCTACTTTCAGATGCAATAGAAATTTTGCGGATTGGTCTATCCGTTCGCGAAATATGGCAGTTTGGAGGTAAGAAACGCTTGAGAAACTCTAAATTTTCGCAGTTCTGATGCTCGAAACGAATAACTGGAACGGCCTAGGGGAAAACTACACATACCGTTGTAATCGGGCGAGTTTCTACTTTCAGATGCAATAGAAATTTTGCGGATTGGTCTATCCGTTCGCGAGATATGGCAGTTTGGAGATAAGAAACGCTTGAGAAACTCAAAATTTTCGCAGTTCTGATGCTCGACACGCATAACTAGAACGGCCTAGGGGAAAAGTGCGCATACCGTTGTAATCGGGCGAGTTTCTACTTTCAGATGCAACAGAAATTTTGCGGATTGATCAATCCGTTCGCGTGATATGGCAGTTTGGAGATAAGAAACGCTTGAGAAACTCAAAATTTTCGCAGTTCTGATGCTCGAAACGAGTAACTAGAACGGCCTAGGGGAAAAGTACGCATAGCGTTGTAATCGGGCGAGTTTCTACTTTCAGATGCAACAGAAATTTTGCAGATTGGTCAATCCGTTCGCGAGATATGGCAGTTTGGAGGTAAGAAACGCTTGAGAAACACAAAATTTGCGCAGTTCTGATGCTCGAAACGAATAACTAGAACGGCCTAGGGGAAAACTACACATACCGTTGTAATCGGGCGAGTCCCTACTTTCAGATGCAACAGAAACTTTGCGGATTGGTCAATCCGTTCGCGAGATATGGCAGCTTGGATGTAAGAAACGCTTGAGAAACTCAAAATTTGCGCAGTTCTGATGCTTGAAACGAATAACTAGAACGGCCTAGGGGAAAATTGCGCATACCGTTGTAATTGGGCGAGTTTCTACTTTCAGATGCAACAGAAATTTTGCGGATCGGTCAATCCGTTCGCGAGATATGGCAGTTTGGATGTAAGAAACGCTTGAGAAACTCAAAATTTCCGCAGTTCTGATGCTCGAAACGAGTAACTTGAACGGCCTAGGGGAAAAGTGCGCATACCGTTGTAATCGGGCGAGTTTCTAATTTCAGATGCAACAGAAATTTTGCGGATCGGTCAATCCGTTCGCGAGATATGGCAGTTTGGATGTAAGAAACGCTTGAGAAACTCAAAATTTTCGCAGTTCTGATGCTCGAAACGAATAACTGGAACTGCCTAGGGGAAAACTACACATACCGTTGTAATCGGGCGAGTCTCTACTTTCAGATGCAACAGAAATTTTGCGGATTGGTCAATCCGTTCGCGAGATATGGCAGTTTGGGGGTAAGAAACGCTTGAGAAACTCAAAATTTTCGTAGTTCT
The DNA here is from genome assembly GCF_051014685.1 of Ptiloglossa arizonensis. Lineage (NCBI taxonomy): Eukaryota > Metazoa > Arthropoda > Insecta > Hymenoptera > Colletidae > Ptiloglossa > Ptiloglossa arizonensis. Next base: position 1,186,375 of record NW_027478462.1, on the reverse strand, counting down.
GATGCTCGAAACGAATAACAGGAGCGGCCTAGGGGAAAACTACACATACCGTTGTAATCGGGCGAGTCTCTACTTTCAGATGCAACAGAAATTTTGCGGATTGGTCAATCCGTTCGCGAGATATGGCAGTTTGGAGGTAAGAAACGCTTGAGAAACTCAAAATTTGCGCAGTTCTGATGCTTAAAACGAATAACTAGAACGGCCTAGGGGAAAAGTGCGCATACCGCTGTAATCGGGCGAGTTTCTACTTTCAGATGCAACAGAAATTTTGCGGATTGGTCAATCCGTTCGCGAGATATGGCAGTTTGGATGTAAGAAACGCTTGAGAAATTCAAAATTTTCGCAGTTCTGATGCTCGAAACGAATAACTGGAACGGCCTAGGGGAAAACTACACATACCGTTGTAATCGGGCGAGTTTCTACTTTCAGATGCAACAGAAATTTTGCGGATCGGTCAATCCGTTCGCGAGATATGGCAGTTTGGATGTAAGAAACGCTTGAGAAACTCAAAATTTCCGCAGTTCTGATGCTCGAAACGAGTAACTTGAACGGCCTAGGGGAAAAGTACGCATACCGTTGCAATCGGGCGAGTTTCTACTTTCAGATGCAACAGAAATTTTGCGGATTGGTCAATCCGTTCGCGAGATATGGCAGTTTGGAGGTAAGAAACGCTTGAGAAACTCAAAATTTTCGCAGTTCTGATGCTCGAAACGAATAACTAGAACCGCCTAGGGGAAAAGTGCGCATACCTTTGTAATCGGGCGAGCTTCTACTTTCAGATGCAACAGAAATTTTGTGGATTGATCAATCCGTTCGCGAGATATGGCAGTTTGGAGATAAGAAACGCTTGAGAAACTCAAAATTTTCGCAGTTCTGATGCTCGAAACGAATGACTACAACGGCCTAGGGGAGAAGTACGCATACCGCTGTAATCTGGCGAGTTTCTACTTTCAGAAGCAACAGAAATTTTGCGGATTGGTCGATCCGTTCGCGAGATATGGTAGTTTGGAGGTAAGAAACGCTTGAGAAACTCAAAATTTTCGCAGTTCTGATGCTCGAAACGAGTAACTAGAACGGCCTAGGGGAAAAGTGCGCATACCGTTGTAATCGGGCGAGTTTCTACTTTCAGATGCAACAGAAATTTTGCGGATTGATCAATCCGTTCGCGAGATATGGCAGTTTGGAGATAAGAAACGCTTGAGAAACTCAAAATTTTCGCAGTTCTGATGCTCGAAACGAATGACTACAACGGCCTAGGGGAGAAGTACGCATACCGTTGTAATCGGGCGAGTTTCTACTTTCAGAAGCAACAGAAATTTTGCGGATTGGTCGATCCGTTCGCGAGATATGGTAGTTTGGAGGTAAGAAACGCTTGAGAAACTCTAAATTTTCGCAGTTCTGATGCTCGACACGAATAACTAGAACGGCCTAGGGGAAAAGTGCGCATACCGTTGTAATCGGGCGAGTTTCTACTTTCAGATGCAACAGAAATTTTGCGGATTGTTCAATCCGTTCGCGAGATATGGCAGTTTGGAGGTAAGAAACGCTTGAGAAACTCAAAATTTTCGCAGTTCTGATGCTCGAAACGAATAACTAGAACCGCCTAGGGGAAAAGTGCGCATTCCGTTGTAATCGGGCGAGATTCTACTTTCAGATGCAACAGAAATTTTGCGGATTGGTCAATCCGTTCATGAGATATGGCAGTTTGGAGGTAAGAAACGCTTGAGAAACTCAAAATTTTCGCAGTTCTGATGCTCGAAACGAATAACTGGAACGGCCTAGGGGAAAACTACACATACAGTTGTAATCGGGCGTGTTTCTACTTTCAGATGCAATAGAAATTTTGCGGATTGGTCTATCCGTTCGCGAAATATGGCAGTTTGGAGGTAAGAAACGCTTGAGAAACTCTAAATTTTCGCAGTTCTGATGCTCGAAACGAATAACTGGAACGGCCTAGGGGAAAACTACACATACCGTTGTAATCGGGCGAGTTTCTACTTTCAGATGCAATAGAAATTTTGCGGATTGGTCTATCCGTTCGCGAGATATGGCAGTTTGGAGATAAGAAACGCTTGAGAAACTCAAAATTTTCGCAGTTCTGATGCTCGAAACGAATAACTAGAACCGCCTAGGGGAAAAGTGCGCATTCCGTTGTAATCGGGCGAGTTTCTACTTTCAGATGCAACAGAAATTTTGCGGATTGGTCAATCCGTTCATGAGATATGGCAGTTTGGAGGTAAGAAACGCTTGAGAAACTCAAAATTTTCGCAGTTCTGATGCTCGAAACGAGTAACTAGAACGGCCTAGGGGAAAAGTACGCATACCGTTGTAATCGGGCGAGTTTCTACTTTCAGATGCAACAGAAATTTTGCGGATTGATCAATCCGTTCGCGAGATATGGCAGTTTGGAGATAAGAAACGCTTGAGAAACTCAAAATTTTCGCAGTTCTGATGCTCGAAACGAGTAACTAGAACGGCCTAGGGGAAAAGTACGCATACCGTTGTAATCGGGCGAGTTTCTACTTTCAGATGCAAAAGAAATTTTGCGGATTGGTCAATCCGTTCGCGAGATATGGCAGTTTGGAGGTAAGAAACGCTTGAGTAACTCAATATTTTCGCAGTTCTGATGATCGAAACGAATAACTAGAACGGCCTAGGGGAAAAGTACGCATACCGTTGTAATCTGGCGAGTTTCTACTTTCAGATGCAACAGAAAGTTTGCGGATTGGTCAATCCGTTCGCGAGATATGGCAGTTTGGAAGTAAGAAACGCTTGAGAAACTCAAAATTTTCGCAGTTCTGATGCTCGAAACGAATGACTACAACGGCCTAGGGGAGAAGTACGCATACCGTTGTAATCGGGCGAGTTTCTACTTTCAGAAGCAACAGAAATTTTGCGGATTGGTCGATCCGTTCGCGAGATATGGTAGTTTGGAGGTAAGAAACGCTTGAGAAACTCAAAATTTTCGCAGTTCTGATGCTCGACACGAATAACTAGAACGGCCTAGGGGAAAAGTGCGCATACCGTTGTAATCGGGCGAGTTTCTACTTTCAGATGCAACAGAAATTTTGCGGATTGATCAATCCGTTCGCGAGATATGGCAGCTTGGAGATAAGAAACGCTTGAGAAACTCAAAATGTTCGCAGTTCTGATGCTCGAAACGAGTAACTAGAACGGCCTAGGGGAAAAGTACGCATACCGTTGTAATCGGGCGAGTTTCTACTCTCAGATGCAACAGAAATTTTGCGGATAGGTCAATCCGTTCGCGAGATATGGCAGTTTGGAGGTAAGAAACGCTTGAGAAACTCAAAATTTTCGCAGTTCTGATGCTCGAAACGAGTAACTAGAACGGCCTAGGGGAAAAGTACGCATACCGTTGTAATCGGGCGAGTTTCTACTTTCAGATGCAACAGAAATTTTGCGGATTGTTCAATCCGTTCGCGAGATATGGCAGTTTGGAGGTAAGAAACGCTTGAGAAACTCAAAATTTTCGCAGTTCTGATGCTCGAAACGAATAACTAGAACCGCCTAGGGGAAAAGTGCGCATTCCGTTGTAATCGGGCGAGTTTCTACTTTCAGATGCAACAGAAATTTTGCGGATTGGTCAATCCGTTCATGAGATATGGCAGTTTGGAGGTAAGAAACGCTTGAGAAACTCAAAATTTTCGCAGTTCTGATGCTCGAAACGAATAACTGGAACGGCCTAGGGGAAAAGTGCGCATACCGTTGTAATCGGGCGAGCTTCTACTTTCAGATGCAACAGAAATTTTGTGGATTGATCAATCCGTTCGCGAGATATGGCAGTTTGGAGATAAGAAACGCTTGAGAAACTCAAAATTTTCGCAGTTCTGATGCTCGAAACGAATGACTACAACGGCCTAGGGGAGAAGTACGCATACCGTTGTAATCGGGCGAGTTTCTACTTTCAGAAGCAACAGAAATTTTGCGGATTGGTCGATCTGTTCGCGAGATATGGTAGTTTGGAGGTAAGAAACGCTTGAGAAACTCAAAATTTTCGCAGTTCTGATGCTCGACACGAATAACTAGAACGGCCTAGGGGAAAAGTGCGCATACCGTTGTAATCGTGCGAGTTTCTACTTTCAGACGCAACAGAAATTTTGCGGATTGATCAATCCGTTCGCGAGATATGGCAGTTTGGAGATAAGAAACGCCTGAGAAACTCAAAATTTTCGCAGTTCTGATGCTCGAAACGAGTAACTAGAACGGCCTAGGGGAAAAGTACGCATACCGTTGTAATCGGGCGAGTTTCTACTCTCAGATGCAACAGAAATTTTGCGGATTGGTCAATCCGTTCGCGAGATATGGCAGTTTGGAGGTAAGAAACGCTTGAGAAACTCAAAATTTTCGCAGTTCTGATGCTCGAAACGAATAACTAGAACGGCCTAGGGGAAAAGTACGCATACCGTTGTAATCGGGCGAGTTTCTACTTTCAGATGCAATAGAAATTTTGCGGATTGGTCTCTCCGTTCGCGAAATATGGCAGTTTGGAGGTAAGAAACGCTTGAGAAACTCTAAATTTTCGCAGTTCTGATGCTCGAAACGAATAACTGGAACGGCCTAGGGGAAAACTACACATACCGTTGTAATCGGGCGAGTTTCTACTTTCAGATGCAATAGAAATTTTGCGGATTGGTCTATCCGTTCGCGAGATATGGCAGTTTGGAGATAAGAAACGCTTGAGAAACTCAAAATTTTCGCAGTTCTGATGCTCGACACGAATAACTAGAACGGCCTAGGGGAAAAGTGCGCATACCTTTGTAATCGGGCGAGTTTCTACTTTCAGATGCAACAGAAATTTTGCGGATTGATCAATCCGTTCGCGTGATATGGCAGTTTGGAGATAAGAAACGCTTGAGTAACTCAAAATTTTCGCAGTTCTGATGCTCGAAACGAATAACTAGAACGGCCTAGGGGAAAAGTGCGCATACCGTTGTAATCGGGCGAGTTTCTACTTTCAGATGCAACAGAAATTTTGCGGATTGATCAATCCGTTCGCGAGATATGGCAGTTTGGAGATAAGAAACGCTTGAGAAACTCAAAATTTGCGCAGTTCTGATGCTCGAAACGAGTAACTAGAACGGCCTAGGGGAAAAGTACGCATACCGTTGTAATCGGGCGAGTTTCTACTTTCAGATGCAACAGAAATTTTGCGGATTGTTCAACCCGTTCGCGAGATATGGCAGTTTGGAGGTAAGAAACGCTTGAGAAACTCAAAATTTTCGCAGTTCTGATGCTCGAAACGAATAACTAGAACCGCCTAGGGGAAAAGTGCGCATACCGTTGTAATCGGGCGAGTTTCTACTTTCAGATGCAAAAGAAATTTTGCGGATTGGTCAATCCGTTCGCGAGATATGGCAGCTTGGATGTAAGAAACGCTTGAGAAACTCAAAATTTGCGCAGTTCTGATGCTTGAAACGAATAACTGGAACGGCCTAGGGGAAAACTACACATACCGTTGTAATCGGGCGAGTCACTACTTTCAGATGCAACAGAAATTTTGCGGATTGGTCAATCCGTTCGCGAGATATGGCAGTTTGGAGGTAAGAAACGCTTGAGTAACACAAAATTTGCGCAGTTCTGATGCTCGAAACGAATAACTGGAACGGCCTAGGGGAAAACTACACATACCGTTGTAATCGGGCGAGTCTCTACTTTCAGATGCAACAGAAATTTTGCGGATTGGTAAATCCGTTCGCGAGATATGGCAGTTTGGAGGTAAGAAACGCTTGAGAAACTCAAAATTTCCGCAGTTCTGATGCTCGAAACGAGTAACTTGAACGGCCTAGGGGAAAAGTACGCATACCGTTGTAATCGGGCGAGTTTCTACTTTCAGATGCAACAGAAATTTTGCGGATTGGTCAATCCGTTCGCGAGATATGGCAGTTTGGAGGTAAGAAACGCTTGAGAAACACAAAATTTGCGCAGTTCTGATGCTCGAAACGAATAACTAGAACGGCCTAGGGGAAAACTACACATACCGTTGTAATCGGGCGAGTCCCTACTTTCAGATGCAACAGAAACTTTGCGGATTGGTCAATCCGTTTGCGAGATATGGCAGCTTGGATGTAAGAAACGCTTGAGAAACTCAAAATTTGCGCAGTTCTGATGCTTGAAACGAATAACTAGAACGGCCTAGGGGAAAATTGCGCATACCGTTGTAATCGGGCGAGTTTCTACTTTCAGATGCAACAGAAATTTTGCGGATCGGTAAATCCGTTCGCGAGATATGGCAGTTTGGATGTAAGAAACGCTTGAGAAACTCAAAATTTTCGCAGTTCTGATGCTCGAAACGAATAACTGGAACGGCCTAGGGGAAAACTACACATACCGTTGTAATCGGGCGAGTTTCTACTTTCAGAAGCAACAGAAATTTTGCGGATTGGTCAATCCGTTCGCGAGATATGGCAGTTTGGGGGTAAGAAACGCTTGAGAAACTCAAAATTTTCGTAGTTCTGATGCTCGAAACGAATAACTGGAGCGGCCTAGGGGAAAACTACACATACCGTTGTAATCGGGCGAGTCTCTACTTTCAGATGCAACAGAAATTTTGCGGATTGGTCAATCCGTTCGCGAGATATGGCAGTTTGGAGGTAAGAAACGCTTGAGAAACTCAAAATTTTCGCAGTTCTGATGCTCGAAACGAGTAACTTGAAGGGCCTAGGGGAAAAGTACGCATACCGTTGTAATCGGGCGAGTTTCTACTTTCAGATGCAACAGAAATTTTGCGGATCGGTCAATCCGTTCGCGAGATATGGCATCTTGGATGTAAGAAACGCTTGAGAAACTCAAAATTTGCGCAGTTCTGATGCTTAAAACGAATAACTAGAACGGCCTAGGGGAAAAGCGCGCATACCGCTGTAATCGGGCGAGTTTCTACTTTCGGATGCAACAGAAATTTTGCGGATTGGTCAATCCGTTCGCGAGATATGGCAGTTTGGATGTAAGAAACGCTTGAGAAATTCAAAATTTTCGCAGTTCTGATGCTCGAAACGAATAACTGGAACGGTCTAGGGGAAAACTACACATACCGTTGTAATCGGGCGAGTTTCTACTTTCAGATGCAACAGAAATTTTGCGGATCGGTCAATCCGTTCGCGAGATATGGCAGTTTGGATGTAAGAAACGCTTGAGGAACTCAAAATTTCCGCAGTTCTGATGCTTGAAACGAATAACTAGAACGGCCTAGGGGCAAAGTGCCCATACCGTTGTAATCGGGCGAGTTTCTACTTTCAGATGCAACAGAAATTTTGCGGATTGGTGAATCCGTTCGCGAGATATGGCAGTTTGGATGTAAGAAACGCTTGAGAAACTCAAAATTTCCTCAGTTCTGATGCTCGAAACGAGTAACTTGAACGGCCTAGGGGAAAAGTACGCATACCGTTGTAATCGGGCGAGTTTCTACTTTCAGATGCAACAGAAATTTTGCCGATTGGTCAATCCGTTCGCGAGATATGGCAGTTTGAAGGTAAGAAACGCTTGAGAAACTCAAAATTTGCGCAGTTCTGATGCTTGAAACGAATAACTAGAACGGCCTAGGGACAAAGTGCGCATACCGTTGTAATCGGGCGAGTTTCTACTTTCAGATGCAACAGAAATTTTGCGGATTGGTCAATCCGTTCGCGAGATATGGCAGTTTGGATGTAAGAAACGCTTGAGAAACTCAAAATTTCCGCAGTTCTGATGCTTGAAACGAATAACTAGAACGGCCTAGGGGCAAAGTGCGCATACCGTTGTAATCGGGCGAGTTTCTACTTTCAGATGCAACAGAAATTTTGCGGATTGGTGAATCCGTTCGCGAGATATGGCAGTTTGGATATAAGAAACGCTTGAGAAACTCAAAATTTTCGCAGTTCTGATGCTCGAAACGAGTAACTTGAACGGCCTAGGGGAAAAGTACGCATACCGTTGTAATCGGGCGAGTCTCTACTTTCAGATGCAACAGAAATTTTGCGGATTGGTCAATCCGTTCGCGAGACATGGCAGTTTGGAGGTAAGAAACGCTTGAGAAACTCAAAATTTGCGAAGTTCTGATGCTTGAAACGAATAACTAGAACGGCCTAGGGGAAAAGTGCGCATACCATTGTAATCGGGCGAGTTTCTACTTTCAGATGAAACAGAAATTTTGCGGATCGGTCAATCCGTTCGCGAGATATGGCAGTTTGGAGGTAAGAAACGCTTGAGAAACTCAAAATTTTCGCAGTTCTGATGCTCGAAACGAATAACTGGAACGGCCTAGGGGAAAAGTACGCATACCGTTGTAATCGGGCGAGTTTCTACTTTCAGATGCAACAGAAATTTTGCGGAACGGTCAATCCGTTCGCGAGATATGGCAGTTTGGAGGTAAGAAACGCTTGAGAAACTCAAAATTTGCGCAGTTCTGATGCTTAAAACGAATCACTAGAACGGCCTAGGGGAAAAGTGCGCATACCGCTGTAATCGGGCGGGTTTCTACTTTCAGATGCAACAGAAATTTTGCGGATTGGTCAATCCGTTCGCGAGATATGGCAGTTTGGATGTAAGAAACGCTTGAGAAATTCAAAATTTTCGCAGTTCTGATGCTCGAAACGAATAACTGGAACGGCCTAGGGGAAAACTACACATACCGTTGTAATCGGGCGAGTCTCTACTTTCAGATGCAACAGATATTTTGCGGATTGGTCAATCCGTTCGCGAGATATGGCAGTTTGGAGGTAAGAAACGCTTGAGAAACTCAAAATTTTCGCAGTTCTGATGCTCGAAACGAGTAACTTGAACGGCCTAGGGGAAAAGTACGCATACCGTTGTAATCGGGCGAGTTTCTACTTTCAGATGCAACAGAAATTTTGCGGATTGGTCAATCCGTTCGCGAGATATGGCAGTTTGGAGGTAAGAAACGCTTGAGAAACACAAAATTTGCGCAGTTCTGATGCTCGAAACGAATAACTAGAACGGCCTAGGGGAAAACTACACATACCGTTGTAATCGGGCGAGTCTCTACTTTCAGATGCAACAGAAATTTTGCGGATTGGTAAATCCGTTCGCGAGATATGGCAGTTTGGAGGTAAGAAACGCTTGAGAAACTCAAAATTTCCGCAGTTCTGATGCTCGAAACGAGTAACTTGAACGGCCTAGGGGAAAAGTACGCATACCGTTGTAATCGGGCGAGTTTCTACTTTCAGATGCAACAGAAATTTTGCGGATTGGTCAATCCGTTCGCGAGATATGGCAGTTTGGAGGTAAGAAACGCTTGAGAAACACAAAATTTGCGCAGTTCTGATGCTCGAAACGAATAACTGGAACGGCCTAGGGGAAAACTACACATACCGTTGTAATCGGGCGAGTCACTACTTTCAGATGCAACAGAAATTTTGCGGATTGGTCAATCCGTTCGCGAGATATGGCAGTTTGGAGGTAAGAAACGCTTGAGTAACACAAAATTTGCGCAGTTCTGATGCTCGAAACGAATAACTGGAACGGCCTAGGGGAAAACTACACATACCGTTGTAATCGGGCGAGTCTCTACTTTCAGATGCAACAGAAATTTTGCGGATTGGTAAATCCGTTCGCGAGATATGGCAGTTTGGAGGTAAGAAACGCTTGAGAAACTCAAAATTTCCGCAGTTCTGATGCTCGAAACGAGTAACTTGAACGGCCTAGGGGAAAAGTACGCATACCGTTGTAATCGGGCGAGTTTCTACTTTCAGATGCAACAGAAATTTTGCGGATTGGTCAATCCGTTCGCGAGATATGGCAGTTTGGAGGTAAGAAACGCTTGAGAAACACAAAATTTGCGCAGTTCTGATGCTCGAAACGAATAACTAGAACGGCCTAGGGGAAAACTACACATACCGTTGTAATCGGGCGAGTCCCTACTTTCAGATGCAACAGAAACTTTGCGGATTGGTCAATCCGTTTGCGAGATATGGCAGCTTGGATGTAAGAAACGCTTGAGAAACTCAAAATTTGCGCAGTTCTGATGCTTGAAACGAATAACTAGAACGGCCTAGGGGAAAATTGCGCATACCGTTGTAATCGGGCGAGTTTCTACTTTCAGATGCAACAGAAATTTTGCGGATCGGTAAATCCGTTCGCGAGATATGGCAGTTTGGATGTAAGAAACGCTTGAGAAACTCAAAATTTTCGCAGTTCTGATGCTCGAAACGAATAACTGGAACGGCCTAGGGGAAAACTACACATACCGTTGTAATCGGGCGAGTTTCTACTTTCAGAAGCAACAGAAATTTTGCGGATTGGTCAATCCGTTCGCGAGATATGGCAGTTTGGGGGTAAGAAACGCTTGAGAAACTCAAAATTTTCGTAGTTCTGATGCTCGAAACGAATAACTGGAGCGGCCTAGGGGAAAACTACACATACCGTTGTAATCGGGCGAGTCTCTACTTTCAGATGCAACAGAAATTTTGCGGATTGGTCAATCCGTTCGCGAGATATGGCAGTTTGGAGGTAAGAAACGCTTGAGAAACTCAAAATTTTCGCAGTTCTGATGCTCGAAACGAGTAACTTGAAGGGCCTAGGGGAAAAGTACGCATACCGTTGTAATCGGGCGAGTTTCTACTTTCAGATGCAACAGAAATTTTGCGGATCGGTCAATCCGTTCGCGAGATATGGCATCTTGGATGTAAGAAACGCTTGAGAAACTCAAAATTTGCGCAGTTCTGATGCTTAAAACGAATAACTAGAACGGCCTAGGGGAAAAGCGCGCATACCGCTGTAATCGGGCGAGTTTCTACTTTCGGATGCAACAGAAATTTTGCGGATTGGTCAATCCGTTCGCGAGATATGGCAGTTTGGATGTAAGAAACGCTTGAGAAATTCAAAATTTTCGCAGTTCTGATGCTCGAAACGAATAACTGGAACGGTCTAGGGGAAAACTACACATACCGTTGTAATCGGGCGAGTTTCTACTTTCAGATGCAACAGAAATTTTGCGGATCGGTCAATCCGTTCGCGAGATATGGCAGTTTGGATGTAAGAAACGCTTGAGGAACTCAAAATTTCCGCAGTTCTGATGCTTGAAACGAATAACTAGAACGGCCTAGGGGCAAAGTGCCCATACCGTTGTAATCGGGCGAGTTTCTACTTTCAGATGCAACAGAAATTTTGCGGATTGGTGAATCCGTTCGCGAGATATGGCAGTTTGGATGTAAGAAACGCTTGAGAAACTCAAAATTTCCTCAGTTCTGATGCTCGAAACGAGTAACTTGAACGGCCTAGGGGAAAAGTACGCATACCGTTGTAATCGGGCGAGTTTCTACTTTCAGATGCAACAGAAATTTTGCCGATTGGTCAATCCGTTCGCGAGATATGGCAGTTTGAAGGTAAGAAACGCTTGAGAAACTCAAAATTTGCGCAGTTCTGATGCTTGAAACGAATAACTAGAACGGCCTAGGGACAAAGTGCGCATACCGTTGTAATCGGGCGAGTTTCTACTTTCAGATGCAACAGAAATTTTGCGGATTGGTCAATCCGTTCGCGAGATATGGCAGTTTGGATGTAAGAAACGCTTGAGAAACTCAAAATTTCCGCAGTTCTGATGCTTGAAACGAATAACTAGAACGGCCTAGGGGCAAAGTGCGCATACCGTTGTAATCGGGCGAGTTTCTACTTTCAGATGCAACAGAAATTTTGCGGATTGGTGAATCCGTTCGCGAGATATGGCAGTTTGGATATAAGAAACGCTTGAGAAACTCAAAATTTTCGCAGTTCTGATGCTCGAAACGAGTAACTTGAACGGCCTAGGGGAAAAGTACGCATACCGTTGTAATCGGGCGAGTCTCTACTTTCAGATGCAACAGAAATTTTGCGGATTGGTCAATCCGTTCGCGAGACATGGCAGTTTGGAGGTAAGAAACGCTTGAGAAACTCAAAATTTGCGAAGTTCTGATGCTTGAAACGAATAACTAGAACGGCCTAGGGGAAAAGTGCGCATACCATTGTAATCGGGCGAGTTTCTACTTTCAGATGAAACAGAAATTTTGCGGATCGGTCAATCCGTTCGCGAGATATGGCAGTTTGGAGGTAAGAAACGCTTGAGAAACTCAAAATTTTCGCAGTTCTGATGCTCGAAACGAATAACTGGAACGGCCTAGGGGAAAAGTACGCATACCGTTGTAATCGGGCGAGTTTCTACTTTCAGATGCAACAGAAATTTTGCGGAACGGTCAATCCGTTCGCGAGATATGGCAGTTTGGAGGTAAGAAACGCTTGAGAAACTCAAAATTTGCGCAGTTCTGATGCTTAAAACGAATCACTAGAACGGCCTAGGGGAAAAGTGCGCATACCGCTGTAATCGGGCGGGTTTCTACTTTCAGATGCAACAGAAATTTTGCGGATTGGTCAATCCGTTCGCGAGATATGGCAGTTTGGATGTAAGAAACGCTTGAGAAATTCAAAATTTTCGCAGTTCTGATGCTCGAAACGAATAACTGGAACGGCCTAGGGGAAAACTACACATACCGTTGTAATCGGGCGAGTCTCTACTTTCAGATGCAACAGATATTTTGCGGATTGGTCAATCCGTTCGCGAGATATGGCAGTTTGGAGGTAAGAAACGCTTGAGAAACTCAAAATTTTCGCAGTTCTGATGCTCGAAACGAGTAACTTGAACGGCCTAGGGGAAAAGTACGCATACCGTTGTATTCGGGCGAGTTTCTACTTTCAGATGCAACAGAAATTTTGCGGATTGGTCAATCCGTTCGCGAGATATGGCAGTTTGGAGGTAAGAAACGCTTGAGAAACTCAAAATTTGCGCAGTTCTGATGCTTGAAACGAATAACTAGAACGGCCTAGGGACAAAGTGCGCATACCGTTGTAATCGGGCGAGTTTCTACTTTCAGATGCAACAGAAATTTTGCGGATTGGTCAATCCGTTCGCGAGATATGGCAGTTTGGATATAAGAAACGCTTGAGAAACTCAAAATTTTCGCAGTTCTGATGCTCGAAACGAGTAAGTTGAGCGGCCTAGGGGAAAAGTACGCATACCGTTGTAATCGGGCGAGTCTCTACTTTCAGATGCAACAGAAATTTTGCGGATTGGTCAATCCGTTCGCGAGATATGGCAGTTTGGGGGTAAGAAACGCTTGAGAAACTCAAAATTTTCGTAGTTCTGATGCTCGAAACGAATAACTGGAGCGGCCTAGGGGAAAACTACACATACCGTTGTAATCGGGCGAGTCTCTACTTTCAGATGCAACAGAAATTTTGCGGATTGGTCAATCCGTTCGCGAGATATGGCAGTTTGGAGGTAAGAAACGCTTGAGAAACTCAAAATTTGCGCAGTTCTGATGCTTAAAACGAATAACTAGAACTGCCTAGGGGAAAAGTGCGCATACCGCTGTAATCGGGCGAGTTTCTACTTTCAGATGCAACAGAAATTTTGCGGATTGGTCAATCCGTTCGCGAGATATGGCAGTTTGGATGTAAGAAACGCTTGAGAAATTCAAAATTTTCGCAGTTCTGATGCTCGAAACGAATAACTGGAACGGCCTAGGGGAAAAGTACGCATACCGTTGTAATCGGGCGAGTTTCTACTTTCAGATGCAACAGAAATTTTGCGGAACGGTCAATCCGTTCGCGAGATATGGCAGTTTGGAGGTAAGAAACGCTTGAGAAACTCAAAATTTGCGCAGTTCTGATGCTTAAAACGAATCACTAGAATGGCCTAGGGGAAAAGTGCGCATACCGCTGTAATCGGGCGGGTTTCTACTTTCAGATGCAACAGAAATTTTGCGGATTGGTCAATCCGTTCGCGAGATATGGCAGTTTGGATGTAAGAAACGCTTGAGAAATTCAAAATTTTCGCAGTTCTGATGCTCGAAACGAATAACTGGAACGGCCTAGGGGAAAACTACACATACCGTTGTAATCAGGCGAGTCTCTACTTTCAGATGCAACAGATATTTTGCGGATTGGTCAATCCGTTCACGAGATATGGCAGTTTGGAGGTAAGAAACGCTTGAGAAACTCAAAATTTTCGCAGTTCTGATGCTCGAAACGAGTAACTTGAACGGCCTAGGGGAAAAGTACGCATACCGTTGTATTCGGGCGAGTTTCTACTTTCAGATGCAACAGAAATTTTGCGGATTGGTCAATCCGTTCGCGAGATATGGCAGTTTGGAGGTAAGAAACGCTTGAGAAACTCAAAATTTGCGCAGTTCTGATGCTTGAAACGAATAACTAGAACGGCCTAGGGACAAAGTGCGCATACCGTTGTAATCGGGCGAGTTTCTACTTTCAGATGCAACAGAAATTTTGGGGATTGGTCAATCCGTTCGCGAGATATGGCAGTTTGGATATAAGAAACGCTTGAGAAACTCAAAATTTTCGCAGTTCTGATGCTCGAAACGAGTAACTTGAGCGGCCTAGGGGAAAAGTACGCATACCGTTGTATTCGGGCGAGTCTCTACTTTCAGATGCAACAGAAATTTTGCGGATTGGTCAATCCGTTCGCGAGATATGGCAGTTTGGGGGTAAGAAACGCTTGAGAAACTCAAAATTTTCGTAGTTCTGATGCTCGAAACGAATAACTGGAGCGGCCTAGGGGAAAACTACACATACCGTTGTAATCGGGCGAGTCTCTACTTTCAGATGCAACAGAAATTTTGCGGATTGGTCAATCCGTTCGCGAGATATGGCAGTTTGGAGGTAAGAAACGCTTGAGAAACTCAAAATTTGCGCAGTTCTGATGCTTAAAACGAATAACTAGAACTGCCTAGGGGAAAAGTGCGCATACCGCTGTAATCGGGCGAGTTTCTACTTTCAGATGCAACAGAAATTTTGCGGATTGGTCAATCCGTTCGCGAGATATGGAAGTTTGGATGTAAGAAACGCTTGAGAAATTCAAAATTTTCGCAGTTCTGATGCTCGAAACGAATAACTGGAACGGCCTAGGGGAAAACTACACATACCGTTGTAATCGGGCGAGTTTCTACTTTCAGATGCAACAGAAATTTTGCGGATCGGTCAATCCGTTCGCGAGATATGGCAGTTTGGATGTAAGAAACGCTTGAGAAACTCAAAATTTCCGCAGTTCTGATGCTCGAAACGAGTAACTTGAACGGCCTAGGGGAAAAGTACGCATACCGTTGTAATCGGGCGAGTTTCTACTTTCAGATGCAACAGAAATTTTGCGGATTGGTCAATCCGTTCGCGAGATATGGCAGTTTGGAGGTAAGAAACGCTTGAGAAACTCAAAATTTGCGCAGTTCTGATGCTTGAAACGAATAACTAGAACGGCCTAGGGACAAAGTGCGCATACCGTTGTAATCGGGCGAGTTTCTACTTTCAGATGCAACAGAAATTTTGCGGATTGGTCAATCCGTTCGCGAGATATGGCAGTTTGGATATAAGAAACGCTTGAGAAACTCAAAATTTTCGCAGTTCTGATGCTCGAAACGAGTAACTTGAGCGGCCTAGGGGAAAAGTACGCATACCTTTGTAATCGGGCAAGTTTCTACTTTCAGATGCAACAGAAATTTTGCGGATCGATCAATCCGTTCGCGAGATATGGCAGCTTGGATGTAAGAAACGCTTGAGAAACTCAAAATTTCCGCAGTTCTGATGCTCGAAACGAGTATCTTGAACGGCCTAGGGGAAAAGTACGCATACCGTTGCAATCGGGCGAGTTTCTACTTTCAGATGCAACAGAAATTTTGCGGATTGGTCAATCCGTTCGCGAGATATGGCAGTTTGGATGTAAGAAACGCTTGAGAAACTCAAAATTTTCGCAGTTCTGATGCTCGAAACGAATAACTGGAACGGCCTAGAGGAAAACTACACATACCGTTGTAATCGGGCGAGTCTCTACTTTCAGATGCAACAGAAATTTTGCCGATTGGTCAATCCGTTCGCGAGATATGGCAGTTTGGGGGTAAGAAACGCTTGAGAAACTCAAAATTTTCGTAGTTCTGATGCTCGAAACGAATAACTGGAGCGGCCTAGGGGAAAACTACACATACCGTTGTAATCGGGCGAGTCTCTACTTTCAGATGCAACAGAAATTTTGCGGATTGGTCAATCCGTTCGCGAGATATGGCAGTTTGGAGGTAAGAAACGCTTGAGAAACTCAAAATTTGCGCAGTTCTGATGCTTAAAACGAATAACTAGAACGGCCTAGGGGAAAAGTACGCATACCGTTGTAATCGGGCGAGTTTCTACTTTCAGATGCAACAGAAATTTTGCGGATTGGTCAATCCGTTCGCGAGATATGGCAGTTTGGAGGTAAGAAACGCTTGAGAAACTCAAAATTTGCGCAGTTCTGAAGCTTGAAACGAATAACTAGAACGGCCTAGGGACAAAGTGCGCATACCGTTGTAATCGGGCGAGTTTCTACTTTCAGATGCAACAGAAATTTTGCGGATTGGTCAATCCGTTCGCGAGATATGGCAGTTTGGATATAAGAAACGCTTGAGAAACTCAAAATTTTCGCAGTTCTGATGCTCGAAACGAGTAACTTGAGCGGCCTAGGGGAAAAGTACGCATACCGTTGTAATCGGGCGAGTTTCTACTTTCAGATGCAACAGAAATTTTGCGGATTGGTCAATCCGTTCGCGAGATATGGCAGCTTGGATGTAAGAAACGCTTGAGAAACTCAAAATTTGCGCAGTTCTGATGCTTGAAACGAATAACTAGAACGGCCTAGGGGAAAATTGCGCATACCGTTGTAATCGGGCGAGTTTCTACTTTCAGATGCAACAGAAATTTTGCGGATCGGTCAATCCGTTCGCGAGATATGGCAGTTTGGATGTAAGAAACGCTTGAGAAACTCAAAATTTTCGCAGTTCTGATGCTCGAAACGAATAACTGGAACGGCCTAGGGGAAAACTACACATACCGTTGTAATCGGGCGAGTCTCTACTTTCAGATGCAACAGAAATTTTGCGGATTGGTCAATCCGTTCGCGAGATATGGCAGTTTGGATGTAAGAAACGCTTGAGAAACTCAAAGTTTCCGCAGTTCTGATGCTCGAAACGAGTAACTAGAACGGCCTAGGGGAAAAGTACGCATACCGTTGTAATCGGGCGAGTGTCTACTTTCAGATCCAACAGAAATTTTGCGGATTGGTCAATCCGTTCGCGAGATATGGCAGTTTGGAGGTAAGAAACGCTTGAGAAACTCAAAATTTGCGCAGTTCTGATGCTTGAAACGAATAACTAGAACGGCCTAGGGACAAAGTGCGCATACCGTTGTAATCGGGCGAGTTTCTACTTTCAGATGCAACAGAAATTTTGCGGATTGGTCAATCCGTTCGCGAGATATGGCAGTTTGGATATAAGAAACGCTTGAGAAACTCAAAATTTTCGCAGTTCTGATGCTCGAAACGAGTAACTTGAGCGGCCTAGGGGAAAAGTACGCATACCGTTGTAATCGGGCGAGTCTCTACTTTCAGATGCAACAGAAATTTTGCGGATTGGTCAATCCGTTCGCGAGATATGGCAGTTTGGGGGTAAGAAACGCTTGAGAAACTCAAAATTTTCGTAGTTCTGATGCTCGAAACGAATAACTGGAGCGGCCTAGGGGAAAACTACACATACCGTTGTAATCGGGCGAGTCTCTACTTTCAGATGCAACAGAAATTTTGCGGATTGGTCAATCCGTTCGCGAGATATGGCAGTTTGGAGGTAAGAAACGCTTGAGAAACTCAAAATTTGCGCAGTTCTGATGCTTAAAACGAATAACTAGAACTGCCTAGGGGAAAAGTGCGCATACCGCTGTAATCGGGCGAGTTTCTACTTTCAGATGCAACAGAAATTTTGCGGATTGGTCAATCCGTTCGCGAGATATGGCAGTTTGGATGTAAGAAACGCTTGAGAAATTCAAAATTTTCGCAGTTCTGATGCTCGAAACGAATAACTGGAACGGCCTAGGGGAAAACTACACATACCGTTGTAATCGGGCGAGTTTCTACTTTCAGATGCAACAGAAATTTTGCGGATCGGTCAATCCGTTCGCGAGATATGGCAGTTTGGATGTAAGAAACGCTTGAGAAACTCAAAATTTCCGCAGTTCTGATGCTCGAAACGAGTAACTTGAACGGCCTAGGGGAAAAGTACGCATACCGTTGTAATCGGGCGAGTCTCTACTTTCAGATGCAACAGAAATTTTGCCGATTGGTCAATCCGTTCGCGAGATATGGCAGTTTGGGGGTAAGAAACGCTTGAGAAACTCAAAATTTTCGTAGTTCTGATGCTCGAAACGAATAACTGGAGCGGCCTAGGAGAAAACTACACATACCGTTGTAATCGGGCGAGTCTCTACTTTCAGATGCAACAGAAATTTTGCGGATTGGTCAATCCGTTCGCGAGATATGGCAGTTTGGAGGTAAGAAACGCTTGAGAAACTCAAAATTTGCGCAGTTCTGATGCTTAAAACGAATAACTAGAACGGCCTAGGGGAAAAGTACGCATACCGTTGTAATCGGGCGAGTTTCTACTTTCAGATGCAACAGAAATTTTGCGGATTGGTCAATCCGTTCGCGAGATATGGCAGTTTGGAGGTAAGAAACGCTTGAGAAACTCAAAATTTGCGCAGTTCTGAAGCTTGAAACGAATAACTAGAACGGCCTAGGGACAAAGTGCGCATACCGTTGTAATCGGGCGAGTTTCTACTTTCAGATGCAACAGAAATTTTGCGGATTGGTCAATCCGTTCGCGAGATATGGCAGTTTGGATATAAGAAACGCTTGAGAAACTCAAAATTTTCGCAGTTCTGATGCTCGAAACGAGTAACTTGAGCGGCCTAGGGGAAAAGTACGCATACCGTTGTAATCGGGCGAGTTTCTACTTTCAGATGCAACAGAAATTTTGCGGATTGGTCAATCCGTTCGCGAGATATGGCAGCTTGGATGTAAGAAACGCTTGAGAAACTCAAAATTTGCGCAGTTCTGATGCTTGAAACGAATAACTATTACGGCCTAGGGGAAAATTGCGCATACCGTTGTAATCGGGCGAGTTTCTACTTTCAGATGCAACAGAAATTTTGCGGATCGGTCAATCCGTTCGCGAGATATGGCAGTTTGGATGTAAGAAACGCTTGAGAAACTCAAAATTTTCGCAGTTCTGATGCTCGAAACGAATAACTGGAACGGCCTAGGGGAAAACTACACATACCGTTGTAATCGGGCGAGTCTCTACTTTCAGATGCAACAGAAATTTTGCGGATTGGTCAATCCGTTCGCGAGATATGGCAGTTTGGATATAAGAAACGCTTGAGAAACTCAAAGTTTCCGCAGTTCTGATGCTCGAAACGAGTAACTAGAACGGCCTAGGGGAAAAGTACGCATACCGTTGTAATCGGGCGAGTTTCTACTTTCAGATCCAACAGAAATTTTGCGGATTGGTCAATCCGTTCGCGAGATATGGCAGTTTGGAGGTAAGAAACGCTTGAGAAACTCAAAATTTGCGCAGTTCTGATGCTTAAAACGAATAACTAGAACTGCCTAGGGGAAAAGTGCGCATACCGCTGTAATCGGGCGAGTTTCTACTTTCAGATGCAACAGAAATTTTGCGGATTGGTCAATCCGTTCGCGAGATATGGCAGTTTGGATGTAAGAAACGCTTGAGAAATTCAAAATTTTCGCAGTTCTGATGCTCGAAACGAATAACTGGAACGGCCTAGGGGAAAACTACACATACCGTTGTAATCGGGCGAGTTTCTACTTTCAGATGCAACAGAAATTTTGCGGATCGGTCAATCCGTTCGCGAGATATGGCAGTTTGGATGTAAGAAACGCTTGAGAAACTCAAAATTTCCGCAGTTCTGATGCTCGAAACGAGTAACTTGAACGGCCTAGGGGAAAAGTACGCATACCGTTGTAATCGGGCGAGTCTCTACTTTCAGATGCAACAGAAATTTTGCCGATTGGTCAATCCGTTCGCGAGATATGGCAGTTTAGGGGTAAGAAACGCTTGAGAAACTCAAAATTTTCGTAGTTCTGATGCTCGAAACGAATAACTGGAGCGGCCTAGGAGAAAACTACTCACACCGTTGTAATCGGGCGAGTCTCTACTTTCAGATGCAACAGAAATTTTGCGGATTGGTCAATCCGTTCGCGAGATATGGCAGTTTGGAGGTAAGAAACGCTTGAGAAACTCAAAATTTGCGCAGTTCTGAAGCTTGAAACGAATAACTAGAACGGCCTAGGGACAAAGTGCGCATACCGTTGTAATCGGGCGAGTTTCTACTTTCAGATGCAACAGAAATTTTGCGGATTGGTCAATCCGTTCGCGAGATATGGCAGTTTGGATATAAGAAACGCTTGAGAAACTCAAAGTTTCCGCAGTTCTGATGCTCGAAACGAGTAACTAGAACGGCCTAGGGGAAAAGTACGCATACCGTTGTAATCGGGCGAGTTTCTACTTTCAGATCCAACAGAAATTTTGCGGATTGGTCAATCCGTTCGCGAGATATGGCAGTTTGGAGGTAAGAAACGCTTGAGAAACTCAAAATTTGCGCAGTTCTGATGCTTGAAACGAATAACTAGAACGGCCTAGGGACAAAGTGCGCATACCGTTGTAATCGGGCGAGTTTCTACTTTCAGATGCAACAGAAATTTTGCGGATTGGTCAATCCGTTCGCGAGATATGGCAGTTTGGATATAAGAAACGCTTGAGAAACTCAAAATTTTCGCAGTTCTGATGCTCGAAACGAGTAACTTGAGCGGCCTAGGGGAAAAGTACGCATACCGTTGTAATCGGGCGAGTCTCTACTTTCAGATGCAACAGAAATTTTGCGGATTGGTCAATCCGTTCGCGAGATATGGCAGTTTGGGGGTAAGAAACGCTTGAGAAACTCAAAATTTTCGTAGTTCTGATGCTCGAAACGAATAACTGGAGCGGCCTAGGGGAAAACTACACATACCGTTGTAATCGGGCGAGTCTCTACTTTCAGATGCAACAGAAATTTTGCGGATTGGTCAATCCGTTCGCGAGATATGGCAGTTTGGAGGTAAGAAACGCTTGAGAAACTCAAAATTTGCGCAGTTCTGATGCTTAAAACGAATAACTAGAACTGCCTAGGGGAAAAGTGCGCATACCGCTGTAATCGGGCGAGTTTCTACTTTCAGATGCAACAGAAATTTTGCGGATTGGTCAATCCGTTCGCGAGATATGGCAGTTTGGATGTAAGAAACGCTTGAGAAATTCAAAATTTTCGCAGTTCTGATGCTCGAAACGAATAACTGGAACGGCCTAGGGGAAAACTACACATACCGTTGTAATCGGGCGAGTTTCTACTTTCAGATGCAACAGAAATTTTGCGGATCGGTCAATCCGTTCGCGAGATATGGCAGTTTGGATGTAAGAAACGCTTGAGAAACTCAAAATTTCCGCAGTTCTGATGCTCGAAACGAGTAACTTGAACGGCCTAGGGGAAAAGTACGCATACCGTTGTAATCGGGCGAGTCTCTACTTTCAGATGCAACAGAAATTTTGCCGATTGGTCAATCCGTTCGCGAGATATGGCAGTTTGGGGGTAAGAAACGCTTGAGAAACTCAAAATTTTCGTAGTTCTGATGCTCGAAACGAATAACTGGAGCGGCCTAGGAGAAAACTACACATACCGTTGTAATCGGGCGAGTCTCTACTTTCAGATGCAACAGAAATTTTGCGGATTGGTCAATCCGTTCGCGAGATATGGCAGTTTGGAGGTAAGAAACGCTTGAGAAACTCAAAATTTGCGCAGTTCTGATGCTTAAAACGAATAACTAGAACGGCCTAGGGGAAAAGTACGCATACCGTTGTAATCGGGCGAGTTTCTACTTTCAGATGCAACAGAAATTTTGCGGATTGGTCAATCCGTTCGCGAGATATGGCAGTTTGGAGGTAAGAAACGCTTGAGAAACTCAAAATTTGCGCAGTTCTGAAGCTTGAAACGAATAACTAGAACGGCCTAGGGACAAAGTGCGCAAACCGTTGTAATCGGGCGAGTTTCTACTTTCAGATGCAACAGAAATTTTGCGGATTGGTCAATCCGTTCGCGAGATATGGCAGTTTGGATATAAGAAACGCTTGAGAAACTCAAAATTTTCGCAGTTCTGATGCTCGAAACGAGTAACTTGAGCGGCCTAGGGGAAAAGTACGCATACCGTTGTAATCGGGCGAGTCTCTACTTTCAGATGCAACAGAAATTTTGCGGATTGGTCAATCCGTTCGCGAGATATGGCAGTTTGGGTGTAAGAAACGCTTGAGAAACTCAAAATTTTCGTAGTTCTGATGCTCGAAACGAATAACTGGAGCGGCCTAGGGGAAAACTACACATACCGTTGTAATCGGGCGAGTCTCTACTTTCAGATGCAACAGAAATTTTGCGGATTGGTCAATCCGTTCGCGAGATATGGCAGTTTGGAGGTAAGAAACGCTTGAGAAACTCAAAATTTGCGCAGTTCTGATGCTTAAAACGAATAACTAGAACTGCCTAGGGGAAAAGTGCGCATACCGCTGTAATCGGGCGAGTTTCTACTTTCAGATGCAACAGAAATTTTGCGGATTGGTCAATCCGTTCGCGAGATATGGCAGTTTGGATGTAAGAAACGCTTGAGAAATTCAAAATTTTCGCAGTTCTGATGCTCGAAACGAATAATTGGAACGGCCTAGGGGAAAACTACACATACCGTTGTAATCGGGCGAGTTTCTACTTTCAGATGCAACAGAAATTTTGCGGATCGGTCAATCCGTTCGCGAGATATGGCAGTTTGGATGTAAGAAACGCTTGAGAAACTCAAAATTTCCGCAGTTCTGATGCTCGAAACGAGTAACTTGAACGGCCTAGGGGAAAAGTACGCATACCGTTGTAATCGGGCGAGTTTCTACTTTCAGATGCAACAGAAATTTTGCCGATTGGTCAATCCGTTCGCGAGATATGGCAGTTTGGAGGTAAGAAACGCTTGAGAAACTCAAAATTTGCGCAGTTCTGATGCTTGAAACGAATAACTAGAACGGCCTAGGGACAAAGTGCGCATACCGTTGTAATCGGGCGAGTTTCTACTTTCAGATGCAACAGAAATTTTGCGGATTGGTCAATCCGTTCGCGAGATATGGCAGTTTGGATATAAGAAACGCTTGAGAAACTCAAAATTTTCGCAGTTCTGATGCTCGAAACGAGTAACTTGAGCGGCCTAGGGGAAAAGTACGCATACCTTTGTAATCGGGCAAGTTTCTACTTTCAGATGCAACAGAAATTTTGCGGATCGATCAATCCGTTCGCGAGATATGGCAGCTTGGATGTAAGAAACGCTTGAGAAACTCAAAATTTCCGCAGTTCTGATGCTCGAAACGAGTATCTTGAACGGCCTAGGGGAAAAGTACGCATACCGTTGCAATCGGGCGAGTTTCTACTTTCAGATGCAACAGAAATTTTGCGGATTGGTCAATCCGTTCGCGAGATATGGCAGTTTGGATGTAAGAAACGCTTGAGAAACTCAAAATTTTCGCAGTTCTGATGCTCGAAACGAATAACTGGAACGGCCTAGAGGAAAACTACACATACCGTTGTAATCGGGCGAGTCTCTACTTTCAGATGCAACAGAAATTTTGCCGATTGGTCAATCCGTTCGCGAGATATGGCAGTTTGGGGGTAAGAAACGCTTGAGAAACTCAAAATTTTCGTAGTTCTGATGCTCGAAACGAATAACTGGAGCGGCCTAGGGGAAAACTACACATACCGTTGTAATCGGGCGAGTCTCTACTTTCAGATGCAACAGAAATTTTGCGGATTGGTCAATCCGTTCGCGAGATATGGCAGTTTGGAGGTAAGAAACGCTTGAGAAACTCAAAATTTGCGCAGTTCTGATGCTTAAAACGAATAACTAGAACGGCCTAGGGGAAAAGTACGCATACCGTTGTAATCGGGCGAGTTTCTACTTTCAGATGCAACAGAAATTTTGCGGATTGGTCAATCCGTTCGCGAGATATGGCAGTTTGGAGGTAAGAAACGCTTGAGAAACTCAAAATTTGCGCAGTTCTGAAGCTTGAAACGAATAACTAGAACGGCCTAGGGACAAAGTGCGCATACCGTTGTAATCGGGCGAGTTTCTACTTTCAGATGCAACAGAAATTTTGCGGATTGGTCAATCCGTTCGCGAGATATGGCAGTTTGGATATAAGAAACGCTTGAGAAACTCAAAATTTTCGCAGTTCTGATGCTCGAAACGAGTAACTTGAGCGGCCTAGGGGAAAAGTACGCATACCGTTGTAATCGGGCGAGTTTCTACTTTCAGATGCAACAGAAATTTTGCGGATTGGTCAATCCGTTCGCGAGATATGGCAGCTTGGATGTAAGAAACGCTTGAGAAACTCAAAATTTGCGCAGTTCTGATGCTTGAAACGAATAACTAGAACGGCCTAGGGGAAAATTGCGCATACCGTTGTAATCGGGCGAGTTTCTACTTTCAGATGCAACAGAAATTTTGCGGATCGGTCAATCCGTTCGCGAGATATGGCAGTTTGGATGTAAGAAACGCTTGAGAAACTCAAAATTTTCGCAGTTCTGATGCTCGAAACGAATAACTGGAACGGCCTAGGGGAAAACTACACATACCGTTGTAATCGGGCGAGTCTCTACTTTCAGATGCAACAGAAATTTTGCGGATTGGTCAATCCGTTCGCGAGATATGGCAGTTTGGATGTAAGAAACGCTTGAGAAACTCAAAATTTCCGCAGTTCTGATGCTCGAAACGAGTAACTAGAACGGCCTAGGGGAAAAGTACGCATACCGTTGTAATCGGGCGAGTTTCTACTTTCAGATCCAACAGAAATTTTGCGGATTGGTCAATCCGTTCGCGAGATATGGCAGTTTGGAGGTAAGAAACGCTTGAGAAACTCAAAATTTGCGCAGTTCTGATGCTTGAAACGAATAACTAGAACGGCCTAGGGACAAAGTGCGCATACCGTTGTAATCGGGCGAGTTTCTACTTTCAGATGCAACAGAAATTTTGCGGATTGGTCAATCCGTTCGCGAGATATGGCAGTTTGGATATAAGAAACGCTTGAGAAACTCAAAATTTTCGCAGTTCTGATGCTCGAAACGAGTAACTTGAGCGGCCTAGGGGAAAAGTACGCATACCGTTGTAATCGGGCGAGTTTCTACTTTCAGATGCAACAGAAATTTTGCGGATCGATCAATCCGTTCGCGAGATATGGCAGCTTGGATGTAAGAAACGCTTGAGAAACTCAAAATTTCCGCAGTTCTGATGCTCGAAACGAGTAACTTGAACGGCCTAGGGGAAAAGTACGCATACCGTTGTAATCGGGCGAGTTTCTACTTTCAGATGCAACAGAAATTTTGCGGATTGGTCAATCCGTTCGCGAGATATGGCAGTTTGGAGGTAAGAAACGCTTGAGAAACACAAAATTTGCGCAGTTCTGATGCTCGAAACGAATAACTAGAACGGCATAGGGGAAAACTACACATACCGTTGTAATCGGGCGAGTCCCTACTTTCAGATGCAACAGAAACTTTGCGGATTGGTCAATCCGTTCGCGAGATATGGCAGCTTGGATGTAAGAAACGCTTGAGAAACTCAAAATTTGCGCAGTTCTGATGCTTGAAACGAATAACTAGAACGGCCTAGGGGAAAATTGCGCATACCGTTGTAATCGGGCGAGTTTCTACTTTCAGATGCAACAGAAATTTTGCGGATTGGTCAATCCGTTCGCGAGATATGGCAGTTTGGGGGTAAGAAACGCTTGAGAAACTCAAAATTTTCGTAGTTCTGATGCTCGAAACGAATAACTGGAGCGGCCTAGGGGAAAACTACACATACCGTTGTAATCGGGCGAGTCTCTACTTTCAGATGCAACAGAAATTTTGCGGATTGGTCAATCCGTTCGCGAGATATGGCAGTTTGGAGGTAAGAAACGCTTGAGAAACTCAAAATTTTCGCAGTTCTGATGCTCGAAACGAGTAACTTGAAGGGCCTAGGGGAAAAGTACGCATACCGTTGTAATCGGGCGAGTTTCTACTTTCAGATGCAACAGAAATTTTGCGGATCGGTCAATCCGTTCGCGAGATATGGCATCTTGGATGTAAGAAACGCTTGAGAAACTCAAAATTTGCGCAGTTCTGATGCTTAAAACGAATAACTAGAACGGCCTAGGGGAAAAGTACGCATACCGTTGTAATCGGGCGAGTTTCTACTTTCAGATGCAACAGAAATTTTGCGGATCGATCAATCCGTTCGCGAGATATGGCAGCTTGGATGTAAGAAACGCTTGAGAAACTCAAAATTTCCGCAGTTCTGATGCTCGAAACGAGTATCTTGAACGGCCTAGGGGAAAAGTACGCATACCGTTGTAATCGGGCGAGTTTCTACTTTCAGATGCAACAGAAATTTTGCGGATTGGTCAATCCGTTCGCGAGATATGGCTGTTTGGAGGTAAGAAACGCTTGAGAAACACAAAATTTGCGCAGTTCTGATGCTCGAAACGAATAACTAGAACGGCCTAGGGGAAAACTACACATACCGTTGTAATCGGGCGAGTCCCTACTTTCAGATGCAACAGAAACTTTGCGGATTGGTCAATCCGTTCGCGAGATATGGCAGCTTGGATGTAAGAAACGCTTGAGAAACTCAAAATTTGCGCAGTTCTGATGCTTGAAACGAATAACTAGAACGGCCTAGGGGAAAATTGCGCATACCGTTGTAATCGGGCGAGTTTCTACTTTCAGATGCAACAGAAATTTTGCGGATCGGTCAATCCGTTCGCGAGATATGGCAGTTTGGATGTAAGAAACGCTTGAGAAACTCAAAATTTTCGCAGTTCTGATGCTCGAAACGAATAACTGGAACGGCCTAGGGGAAAACTACACATACCTTTGTAATCGGGCGAGTCTCTACTTTCAGATGCAACAGAAATTTTGCGGATTGGTCAATCCGTTCGCGAGATATGGCAGTTTGGATGTAAGAAACGCTTGAGAAACTCAAAATTTCCGCAGTTCTGATGCTCGAAACGAGTAACTAGAACGGCCTAGGGGAAAAGTACGCATACCGTTGTAATCGGGCGAGTTTCTACTTTCAGATCCAACAGAAATTTTGCGGATTGGTCAATCCGTTCGCGAGATATGGCAGTTTGGAGGTAAGAAACGCTTGAGAAACTCAAAATTTGCGCAGTTCTGATGCTTGAAACGAATAACTAGAACGGCCTAGGGACAAAGTGCGCATACCGTTGTAATCGGGCGAGTTTCTACTTTCAGATGCAACAGAAATTTTGCGGATTGGTCAATCCGTTCGCGAGATATGGCAGTTTGGATATAAGAAACGCTTGAGAAACTCAAAATTTTCGCAGTTCTGATGCTCGAAACGAGTAACTTGAGCGGCCTAGGGGAAAAGTACGCATACCGTTGTAATCGGGCGAGTTTCTACTTTCAGATGCAACAGAAATTTTGCGGATCGATCAATCCGTTCGCGAGATATGGCAGCTTGGATGTAAGAAACGCTTGAGAAACTCAAAATTTCCGCAGTTCTGATGCTCGAAACGAGTAACATGAACGGCCTAGGGGAAAAGTACGCATACCGTTGTAATCGGGCGAGTTTCTACTTTCAGATGCAACAGAAATTTTGCGGATTGGTCAATCCGTTCGCGAGATATGGCAGTTTGGAGGTAAGAAACGCTTGAGAAACACAAAATTTGCGCAGTTCTGATGCTCGAAACGAATAACTAGAACGGCATAGGGGAAAACTACACATACCGTTGTAATCGGGCGAGTCCCTACTTTCAGATGCAACAGAAACTTTGCGGATTGGTCAATCCGTTCGCGAGATATGGCAGTTTGGGGGTAAGAAACGCTTGAGAAACTCAAAATTTTCGTAGTTCTGATGCTCGAAACGAATAACTGGAGCGGCCTAGGGGAAAACTACACATACCGTTGTAATCGGGCGAGTCTCTACTTTCAGATGCAACAGAAATTTTGCGGATTGGTCAATCCGTTCGCGAGATATGGCAGTTTGGAGGTAAGAAACGCTTGAGAAACTCAAAATTTTCGCAGTTCTGATGCTCGAAACGAGTAACTTGAACGGCCTAGGGGAAAAGTACGCATACCGTTGTAATCGGGCGAGTTTCTACTTTCAGATGAAACAGAAATTTTACGGATCGGTCAATCCGTTCGCGAGATATGGCAGTTTGGATGTAAGAAACGCTTGAGAAACTCAAAATTTTCGCAGTTCTGATGCTCGAAACGAATAACTGGAACGGCCTAGGGGAAAACTACACATACCGTTGTAATCGGGCGAGTCTCTACTTTCAGATGCAACAGATATTTTGCGGATTGGTCAATCCGTTCGCGAGATATGGCAGTTTGGAGGTAAGAAACGCTTGAGAAACTCAAAATTTGCGCAGTTCTGATGCTTAAAACGAATAACTAGAAAGGCCTAGGGGAAAAGTGCGCATACCGCTGTAATCGGGCGAGTTTCTACTTTCAGATGCAACAGAAATTTTGCGGATTGGTCAATCCGTTCGCGAGATATGGCAGTTTGGAGGTAAGAAACGCTTGAGAAACTCAAAATTTCTGCAGTTCTGATGCTCGAAACCAATAACTGGAACGGCCTAGGGGAAAACTACACATACCGTTGTAATCGGGCGAGTCTCTGCTTTCAGATGCAACAGAAATTTTGCGGATTGGTCAATCCGTTCGCGAGATATGGCAGTTTGGAGGTAAGAAACGCTTGAGAAACTCAAAATTTTCGCAGTTCTGATGCTCGAAACCAATAACTGGGACGGCCTAGGGGGAAACGACACATACCGTTGTAATCGGGCGAGTCTCTACTTTCAGATGCAACAGAAACTTTGCGGATTGGTCAATCCGTTCGCGAGATATGGCAGTTTGGATGTAGGAAACGCATGAGAAATTCAAAATTTTCGCAGTTCTGATGCTCGAAACGAATAACTGGAACGGCCTAGGGGAAAACTACACATACCGTTGTAATCGGGCGAGTCTCTACTTTCAGATGCAACAGAAATTTTGCGGATTGGTCAATCCGTTCGCGAGATATGGCAGTTTGGAGGTAAGAAACGCTTGAGAAACTCAAAATTTTCGCAGTTCTGATGCTCGACACGAATAACTAGAACGGCCTAGGGGAAAAGTACGCATACCGTTGTAATCGGGCGAGTTTCTACTTTCAGATGAAACAGAAATTTTACGGATCGGTCAATCCGTTCGCGAGATATGGCAGTTTGGATGTAAGAAACGCTTGAGAAACTCAAAATTTTCGCAGTTCTGATGCTCGAAACGAATAACTAGAACGGCCTAGGGGAAAACTACACATACCGTTGTAATCGGGCGAGTCTCTACTTTCAGATGCAACAGAAATTTTGCGGATTGGTCAATCCGTTCGCGAGATATGGCAGTTTGGAGGTAAGAAACGCTTGAGAAACTCAAAATTTGCGCAGTTCTGATGCTTAAAACGAATAACTAGAAAGGCCTAGGGGAAAAGTGCGCATACCGCTGTAATCGGGCGAGTTTCTACTTTCAGATGAAACAGAAATTTTGCGGATCGGTCAATCCGTTCGCGAGATATGGCAGTTTGGATGTAAGAAACGCTTGAGAAACTCAAAATTTTCGCAGTTCTGATGCTCGAAACGAGTAACTTGAGCGGCCTAGGGGAAAAGTACGCATACCGTTGTAATCGGGCGAGTTTCTACTTTCAGATGCAACAGAAATTTTGCGGATCGATCAATCCGTTCGCGAGATATGGCAGCTTGGATGTAAGAAACGCTTGAGAAACTCAAAATTTCCGCAGTTCTGATGCTCGAAACGAGTAACTTGAACGGCCTAGGGGAAAAGTACGCATACCGTTGTAATCGGGCGAGTTTCTACTTTCAGATGCAACAGAAATTTTGCGGATTGGTCAATCCGTTCGCGAGATATGGCAGTTTGGAGGTAAGAAACGCTTGAGAAACACAAAATTTGCGCAGTTCTGATGCTCGAAACGAATAACTAGAACGGCAAAGGGGAAAACTACACATACCGTTGTAATCGGGCGAGTCCCTACTTTCAGATGCAACAGAAACTTTGCGGATTGGTCAATCCGTTCGCGAGATATGGCAGTTTGGGGGTAAGAAACGCTTGAGAAACTCAAAATTTTCGTAGTTCTGATGCTCGAAACGAATAACTGGAGCGGCCTAGGGGAAAACTACACATACCGTTGTAATCGGGCGAGTCTCTACTTTCAGATGCAACAGAAATTTTGCGGATTGGTCAATCCGTTCGCGAGATATGGCAGTTTGGAGGTAAGAAACGCTTGAGAAACTCAAAATTTTCGCAGTTCTGATGCTCGAAACGAGTAACTTGAAGGGCCTAGGGGAAAAGTACGCATACCGTTGTAATCGGGCGAGTTTCTACTTTCAGATGCAACAGAAATTTTGCGGATCGGTCAATCCGTTCGCGAGATATGGCAGTTTGGATGTAAGAAACGCTTGAGGAACTCAAAATTTCCGCAGTTCTGATGCTTGAAACGAATAACTAGAACGGCCTAGGGGCAAAGTGCGCATACCGTTGTAATCGGGCGAGTTTCTACTTTCAGATGCAACAGAAATTTTGCGGATTGGTCAATCCGTTCGCGAGATATGGCAGTTTGGATGTAAGAAACGCTTGAGAAACTCAAAATTTCCGCAGTTCTGATGCTTGAAACGAATAACTAGAACGGCCTAGGGGCAAAGTGCGCATACCGTTGTAATCGGGCGAGTTTCTACTTTCAGATGCAACAGAAATTTTGCGGATTGGTGAATCCGTTCGCGAGATATGGCAGTTTGGATATAAGAAACGCTTGAGAAACTCAAAATTTTCGCAGTTCTGATGCTCGAAACGAGTAACTTGAACGGCCTAGGGGAAAAGTACGCATACCGTTGTAATCGGGCGAGTCTCTACTTTCAGATGCAACAGAAATTTTGCGGATTGGTCAATCCGTTCGCGAGATATGGCAGTTTGGATGTAAGAAACGCTTGAGAAACTCAAAATTTTCGCAGTTCTGATGCTCGAAACGAATAACTGGAACGGCCTAGGGGAAAAGTACGCATACCGTTGTAATCGGGCGAGTTTCTACTTTCAGATGCAACAGAAATTTTGCGGAACGGTCAATCCGTTCGCGAGATATGGCAGTTTGGAGGTAAGAAACGCTTGAGAAACTCAAAATTTGCGCAGTTCTGATGCTTAAAACGAATCACTAGAACGGCCTAGGGGAAAAGTGCGCATACCGCTGTAATCGGGCGGGTTTCTACTTTCAGATGCAACAGAAATTTTGCGGATTGGACAATCCGTTCGCGAGATATGGCAGTTTGGATGTAAGAAACGCTTGAGAAATTCAAAATTTTCGCAGTTCTGATGCTCGAAACGAATAACTGGAACGGCCTAGGGGAAAACTACACATACCGTTGTAATCGGGCGAGTCTCTACTTTCAGATGCAACAGATATTTTGCGGATTGGTCAATCCGTTCGCGAGATATGGCAGTTTGGAGGTAAGAAACGCTTGAGAAACTCAAAATTTTCGCAGTTCTGATGCTCGAAACGAGTAACTTGAACGGCCTAGGGGAAAAGTACGCATACCGTTGTAATCGGGCGAGTTTCTACTTTCAGATGCAACCGAAATTTTGCGGATCGGTCAATCCGTTCGCGAGATATGGCATCTTGGATGTAAGAAACGCTTGAGAAACTCAAAATTTGCGCAGTTCTGATGCTTGAAACGAATAACTAGAAAGGCCAAGGGGAAAAGTGCGCATACCGTTGTAATCGGGCGAGTTTCTACTTTCAGATGCAACAGAAATTTTGCGGATTGGTCAATCCGTTCGCGAGATATGGCAGTTTGGAAGTAAGAATCGCTTGAGAAACTCAAAATTTGGGCAGTTCTGATGCTCGAAACGAATAACTAGAACGGCCTAGGGGAAAAGTACCCATACCGTTGTAATCGGGCGAGTCTCTACTTTCAGATGCAACAGAAATTTTGCGGATTGGTCAATCCGTTCGCGAGATATGGCAGTTTGGAGGTAAGAAACGCTTGAGAAACTCAAAATTTGCGAAGTTCTGATGCTTGAAACGAATAACTAGAACGGCCTAGGGGAAAAGTGCGCATACCATTGTAATCGGGCGAGTTTCTACTTTCAGATGAAACAGAAATTTTGCGGATCGGTCAATCCGTTCGCGAGATATGGCAGTTTGGAGGTAAGAAACGCTTGAGAAACTCAAAATTTTCGCAGTTCTGATGCTCGAAACGAATAACTGGAAAGGCCTAGGGGAAAACTACACATACCGTTGTAATCGGGCGAGTCTCTACTTTCAGATGCAACAGAAATTTTGCGGATTGGTAAATCCGTTCGCGAGATATGGCAGTATGGAGGTAAGAAACGCTTGAGAAACTCAAAATTTCCGCAGTTCTGATGCTCGAAACCAATAACTGGAACGGCCTAGGGGAAAAGTACGCATACCGTTGTAATCGGGCGAGTTTCTACTTTCAGATGTAACAGAAATTTTGCGGATTGGTGAATCCGTTCGCGAGATATGGCAGTTTGGAGGTAAGAAACGCTTGAGAAACACAAAATTTTCGCAGTTCTGAAGCTCGAAACGAGTAACTAGAACGGCATAGGGGAAAAGTACGCATACCGTTGTAATCGGGCGAGTTTCTACTTTCAGATGCAACAGAAATTTTGCGGATCGATCAATCCGTTCGCGAGATATGGCAGTTTGGAGGTAAGAAACGCTTGAGAAACTCAAAATTTTCGCAGTTCTGATGCTCGAAACGAGTAACTTGAACGGCCTAGGGGAAAAGTACGCATACCGTTGTAATCGGGCGAGTTTCT
Source organism: Ptiloglossa arizonensis (assembly GCF_051014685.1). Taxonomy (NCBI): domain Eukaryota; kingdom Metazoa; phylum Arthropoda; class Insecta; order Hymenoptera; family Colletidae; genus Ptiloglossa; species Ptiloglossa arizonensis. Next base: position 1,153,579 of record NW_027478462.1, on the reverse strand, counting down.
ACTTTCAGATGCAACAGAAATTTTGCAGTTCGGTCAATCCGTTCGCGAGATATGGCATCTTGGATGTAAGAAACGCTTGAGAAACTCAAAATTTGCGCAGTTCTGATGCTTGAAACGAATAACTAGAACGGCCAAGGGGAAAAGTGCGCATACCATTGTAATCGGGCGAGATTCTACTTTCAGATGCAACAGAAATTTTGCGGATCGGTCAATCCGTTCGCGAGATATGGCAGTTTGGATGTAAGAAACGCTTGAGAAACTCAAAATTTTCGCACTTCTGATGCTCGAAACGAATAACTGGAACGGCCTAGGGGAAAACTACACATAGCGTTGTAATCGGGCGAGTCTCTACTTTCAGATGCAACAGAAATTTTGCGGATTGGTAAATCCGTTCGCGAGATATGGCAGTTTGGAAGTAAGAAACGCTTGAGAAACTCAAAATTTGGGCAGTTCTGATGCTCGAAACGAATAACTGGAACGGCCATAGGAAAACTACACATACCGTTGTAATCGGGCGGGTCTCTACTTTCAGATGCAACAGAAATTTTGCGGATTGGTAAATCCGTTCGCGAGATATGGCAGTTTGGAGGTAAGAAACGCTTGAGAAACTCAAAATTTCCGCAGTTCTGATGCTCGAAACCAATAACTGGAACGGCCTAGGGGAAAACTACCCATACCGTTGTAATCGGGCGAGTCTCTACTTTCAGATGCAACAGAAATTTTGCGGATTGGTCAATCCATTCGCGAGATATGGCAGTTTGGAGGTAAGAAACGCTTGAGAAACTCAAAATTTGCGCAGTTCTGATGCTCGAAACGAATAACTAGAACGGCCTAGGGGAAAAGTGCGCATACCATTGTAATCGGGCGAGTTTCTACTTTCAGATGAAACAGAAATTTTACGGATCGGTGAATCCGTTCGCGAGATATGGCAGTTTGGATGTAAGAAACGCTTGAGAAACTCAAAATTTTCGCAGTTCTGATGCTCGAAACGAATAACTGGAACGGCCTAGGAGAAAACTACTCACACCGTTGTAATCGGGCGAGTCTCTACTTTCAGATGCAACAGAAATTTTGCGGATTGGTCAATCCGTTCGCGAGATATGGCAGTTTGGAGGTAAGAAACGCTTGAGAAACTCAAAATTTGCGCAGTTCTGATGCTTGAAACGAATAACTAGAACGGCCTAGGGGAAAAGTGCGCATACCGTTGTAATGGGGCGAGTTTCTACTTTCAGATGCAACAGAAATTTTGCGGATTGGTCAATCCGTTCGCGAGATATGGCAGTTTGGAGGTAAGAAACGCTTGAGAAACTCAAAATTTGCGCAGTTCTGATGCTCCAAACGAATAACTAGAACGGCCTAGGGGAAAAGTGCGCATACCATTGTAATCGGGCGAGTTTCTACTTTCAGATGAAACAGAAATTTTGCGGATCGGTCAATCCGTTCGCGAGATATGGCAGTTTGGAGGTAAGAAACGCTTGAGAAACTCAAAATTTTCGCAGTTCTGATGCTCGAAACGAATAACTGGAAAGGCCTAGGGGAAAACTACACATACCGTTGTAATCGGGCGAGTCTCTACTTTCAGATGCAACAGAAATTCTGCGGATTGGTAAATCCGTTCGCGAGATATGGCAGTATGGAGGTAAGAAACGCTTGAGAAACTCAAAATTTCCGCAGTTCTGATGCTCGAAACCAATAACTGGAACGGCCTAGGGGAAAACTACACATACCGTTGTAATCGGGCGAGTCTCTACTTTCAGATGCAACAGAAATTTTGCGGATTGGTCAATCCGTTCGCGAGATATGGCAGTTTGGAGGTAAGAAACGCTTGAGAAACTCAAAATTTGCGCAGTTCTGATGCTCGAAACGAATAACTAGAACGGCCTAGGGGAAAAGTGCGCATACCATTGTCATCGGGCGAGTTTCTACTTTCAGATGAAACAGAAATTTTGCGGATCGGTCAATCCGTTCGCGAGATATGGCAGTTTGGAGGTAAGAAACGCTTGAGAAACTCAAAATTTTCGCAGTTCTGATGCTCGAAACGAATAACTGGAAAGGCCTAGGGGAAAACTACACATACCGTTGTAATCGGGCGAGTCTCTACTTTTAGATGCAACAGAAATTCTGCGGATTGGTAAATCCGTTCGCGAGATATGGCAGTATGGAGGTAAGAAACGCTTGAGAAACTCAAAATTTCCGCAGTTCTGATGCTCGAAACCAATAACTGGAACGGCCTAGGGGAAAACTACACATACCGTTGTAATCGGGCGAGTCTCTACTTTCAGATGCAACAGAAATTTTGCGGATTGGTCAATCCGTTCGCGAGATATGGCAGTTTGGAGGTAAGAAACGCTTGAGAAACTCAAAATTTGCGCAGTTCTGATGCTCGAAACGAATAACTAGAACGGCCTGGGGAAAAGTGCGCATACCATTGTAATCGGGCGAGTTTCTACTTTCAGATGAAACAGAAATTTTACGGATCGGTGAATCCGTTCGCGAGATATGGCAGTTTGGATGTAAGAAACGCTTGAGAAACTCAAAATTTGCGCAGTTCTGATGCTCGAAACGAATAACTAGAACGGCCTGGGGAAAAGTGCGCATACCATTGTAATCGGGCGAGTTTCTACTTTCAGATGAAACAGAAATTTTACGGATCGGTGAATCCGTTCGCGAGATATGGCAGTTTGGATGTAAGAAACGCTTGAGAAACTCAAAATTTTCGCAGTTCTGATGCTCGAAAGGAATAACTAGAACGGCCTAGGGGAAAAGTGCGCATACCATTGTAATCGGGCGAGTTTCTACTTTCAGATGAAACAGAAATTTTGCGGATCGGTCAATCCGTTCGCGAGATATGGCAGTTTGGAGGTAAGAAACGCTTGAGAAACTCAAAATTTTCGCAGTTCTGATGCTCGAAACGAATAACTGGAAAGGCCTAGGGGAAAACTACACATACCGCTGTAATCGGGCGAGTCTCTACTTTCAGATGCAACAGAAATTTTGCGGATTGGTAAATCCGTTCGCGAGATATGGCAGTATGGAGGTAAGAAACGCTTGAGAAACTCAAAATTTCCGCAGTTCTGATGCTCGAAACCAATAACTGGAACGGCCTAGGGGAAAACTACACATACCGTTGTAATCGGGCGAGTCTCTACTTTCAGATGCAACAGAAATTTTGCGGATTGGTCAATCCGTTCGCGAGATATGGCAGTTTGGAGGTAAGAAACGCTTGAGAAACTCAAAATTTTCGCAGTTCTGATGCTCGACACGAATAACTAGAACGGCCTAGGGGAAAAGCGCGCATACCGTTGTAATCGGGCGAGTTTCTACTTTCAGATGCAACAGAAATTTTGCGGATTGATCAATCCGTTCGCGAGATATGGCAGTTTGGAGGTAAGAAACGCTTGAGAAACTCAAAATTTTCGCAGTTCTGATGCTCGAAACGAGTAACTTGAACGGCCTAGGGGAAAAGTACGCATACCGTTGTAATCGGGCGAGTTTCTACTTTCAGATGAAACAGAAATTTTACGGATCGGTGAATCCGTTCGCGAGATATGGCAGTTTGGATGTAAGAAACGCTTGAGAAACTCAAAATTTGCGCAGTTCTGATGCTCGAAACGAATAACTAGAACGGCCTGGGGAAAAGTGCGCATACCATTGTAATCGGGCGAGTTTCTACTTTCAGATGAAACAGAAATTTTACGGATCGGTGAATCCGTTCGCGAGATATGGCAGTTTGGATGTAAGAAACGCTTGAGAAACTCAAAATTTTCGCAGTTCTGATGCTCGAAAGGAATAACTAGAACGGCCTAGGGGAAAAGTGCGCATACCATTGTAATCGGGCGAGTTTCTACTTTCAGATGAAACAGAAATTTTGCGGATCGGTCAATCCGTTCGCGAGATATGGCAGTTTGGAGGTAAGAAACGCTTGAGAAACTCAAAATTTTCGCAGTTCTGATGCTCGAAACGAATAACTGGAAAGGCCTAGGGGAAAACTACACATACCGCTGTAATCGGGCGAGTCTCTACTTTCAGATGCAACAGAAATTTTGCGGATTGGTAAATCCGTTCGCGAGATATGGCAGTATGGAGGTAAGAAACGCTTGAGAAACTCAAAATTTCCGCAGTTCTGATGCTCGAAACCAATAACTGGAACGGCCTAGGGGAAAACTACACATACCGTTGTAATCGGGCGAGTCTCTACTTTCAGATGCAACAGAAATTTTGCGGATTGGTCAATCCGTTCGCGAGATATGGCAGTTTGGAGGTAAGAAACGCTTGAGAAACTCAAAATTTTCGCAGTTCTGATGCTCGACACGAATAACTAGAACGGCCTAGGGGAAAAGCGCGCATACCGTTGTAATCGGGCGAGTTTCTACTTTCAGATGCAACAGAAATTTTGCGGATTGATCAATCCGTTCGCGAGATATGGCAGTTTGGAGGTAAGAAACGCTTGAGAAACTCAAAATTTTCGCAGTTCTGATGCTCGAAACGAGTAACTTGAACGGCCTAGGGGAAAAGTACGCATACCGTTGTAATCGGGCGAGTTTCTACTTTCAGATGAAACAGAAATTTTACGGATCGGTCAATCCGTTCGCGAGATATGGCAGTTTGGATGTAAGAAACGCTTGAGAAACTCAAAATTTTCGCAGTTCTGATGCTCGAAACGAATAACTGGAACGGCCTAGGGGAAAACTACACATACCGTTGTAATCGGGCGAGTCTCTACTTTCAGATGCAACAGATATTTTGCGGATTGGTCAATCCGTTCGCGAGATATGGCAGTTTGGAGGTAAGAAACGCTTGAGAAACTCAAAATTTGCGCAGTTCTGATGCTTAAAACGAATAACTAGAAAGGCCTAGGGGAAAAGTGCGCATACCGCTGTAATCGGGCGAGTTTCTACTTTCAGATGCAACAGAAATTTTGCGGATTGGTCAATCCGTTCGCGAGATATGGCAGTTTGGAGGTAAGAAACGCTTGAGAAACTCAAAATTTCCGCAGTTCTGATGCTCGAAACCAATAACTGGAACGGCCTAGGGGAAAACTACACATACCGTTGTAATCGGGCGAGTCTCTGCTTTCAGATGCAACAGAAATTTTGCGGATTGGTCAATCCGTTCGCGAGATATGGCAGTTTGGAGGTAAGAAACGCTTGAGAAACTCAAAATTTTCGCAGTTCTGATGCTCGAAACCAATAACTGGGACGGCCTAGGGGGAAACGACACATACCGTTGTAATCGGGCGAGTCTCTACTTTCAGATGCAACAGAAACTTTGCGGATTGGTCAATCCGTTCGCGAGATATGGCAGTTTGGATGTAGGAAACGCATGAGAAATTCAAAATTTTCGCAGTTCTGATGCTCGAAACGAATAACTGGAACGGCCTAGGGGAAAACTACACATACCGTTGTAATCGGGCGAGTCTCTACTTTCAGATGCAACAGAAATTTTGCGGATTGGTCAATCCGTTCGCGAGATATGGCAGTTTGGAGGTAAGAAACGCTTGAGAAACTCAAAATTTTCGCAGTTCTGATGCTCGACACGAATAACTAGAACGGCCTAGGGGAAAAGCGCGCATACCGTTGTAATCGGGCGAGTTTCTACTTTCAGATGCAACAGAAATTTTGCGGATTGATCAATCCGTTCGCGAGATATGGCAGTTTGGAGGTAAGAAACGCTTGAGAAACTCAAAATTTTCGCAGTTCTGATGCTCGAAACGAGTAACTTGAACGGCCTAGGGGAAAAGTACGCATACCGTTGTAATCGGGCGAGTTTCTACTTTCAGATGAAACAGAAATTTTACGGATCGGTCAATCCGTTCGCGAGATATGGCAGTTTGGATGTAAGAAACGCTTGAGAAACTCAAAATTTTCGCAGTTCTGATGCTCGAAACGAATAACTGGAACGGCCTAGGGGAAAACTACACATACCGTTGTAATCGGGCGAGTCTCTACTTTCTGATGCAACAGATATTTTGCGGATTGGTCAATCCGTTCGCGAGATATGGCAGTTTGGAGGTAAGAAACGCTTGAGAAACTCAAAATTTGCGCAGTTCTGATGCTTAAAACGAATAACTAGAAAGGCCTAGGGGAAAAGTGCGCATACCGCTGTAATCGGGCGAGTTTCTACTTTCAGATGCAACAGAAATTTTGCGGATTGGTCAATCCGTTCGCGAGATATGGCAGTTTGGAGGTAAGAAACGCTTGAGAAACTCAAAATTTCCGCAGTTCTGATGCTCGAAACCAATAACTGGAACGGCCTAGGGGAAAACTACACATACTGTTGTAATCGGGCGAGTCTCTACTTTCAGATGCAACAGAAATTTTGCGGATTGGTCAATCCGTTCGCGAGATATGGCAGTTTGGAGGTAAGAAACGCTTGAGAAACTCAAAATTTGCGCAGTTCTGATGCTCGAAACGAATAACTAGAACGGCCTAGGGGAAAAGTGCGCATACCATTGTAATCGGGCGAGTTTCTACTTTCAGAAGAAACAGAAATTTTACGGATCGGTGAATCCGTTCGCGAGATATGGCAGTTTGGATGTAAGAAACGCTTGAGAAACTCAAAATTTTCGCAGTTCTGATGCTCGAAACGAATAACTGGAACGGCCTAGGAGAAAACTACTCACACCGTTGTAATCGGGCGAGTCTCTACTTTCAGATGCAACAGAAATTTTGCGGATTGGTCAATCCGTTCGCGAGATATGGCAGTTTGGAGGTAAGAAACGCTTGAGAAACTCAAAATTTGCGCAGTTCTGATGCTCGAAACGAATAACTAGAACGGCCTAGGGGAAAAGTGCGCATACCATTGTAATCGGGCGAGTTTCTACTTTCAGATGAAACAGAAATTTTGCGGATCGGTCAATCCGTTCGCGAGATATGGCAGTTTGGATGTAAGAAACGCTTGAGAAACTCAAAATTTTCGCAGTTCTGATGCTCGAAACCAATAACTGGGACGGCCTAGGGGAAAACGACACATACCGTTGTAATCGGGCGAGTCTCTACTATCAGATGCAACAGAAACTTTGCGGATTGGTCAATCCGTTCGCGAGATATGGCAGTTTGGATGTAAGAAACGCATGAGAAATTCAAAATTTCCGCAGTTCTGATGCTCGAAACGAATAACTGGAACGGCCTAGGGGAAAACTACACATACCGTTGTAATCGGGCGAGTCTCTACTTTCAGATGCAACAGAAATTTTGCGGATTGGTTAATCCGTTCGCGAGATATGGCAGTTTGGAGGTAAGAAACGCTTGAGAAACTCAAAATTTTCGCAGTTCTGATGCTCGAAACGAATAACTGGAACGGCCTAGGGGAAAACTACACATACCGTTGTAATCGGGCGAGTCTCTACTTTCAGATGCAACAGATATTTTGCGGATTGGTCAATCCGTTCTCGTGATATGGCAGTTTGGAGGTAAGAAACGCTTGAGAAACTCAAAATTTGCGCAGTTCTGATGCTTAAAACGAATAACTAGAAAGGCCTAGGGGAAAAGTGCGCATACCGCTGTAATCGGGCGAGTTTCTACTTTCAGATGCAACAGAAATTTTGCGGATTGGTCAATCCGTTCGCGAGATATGGCAGTTTGGATGTAAGAAACGCTTGAGAAATTCAAAATTTTCGCAGTTCTGATGCTCGAAACGAATAACTGGAACGGCCTAGGGGAAAACTATACATACCGTTGTAATCGGGCGAGTCTCTACTTTCAGATGCAACAGAAATTTTGCGGATTGGTCAATCCGTTCGCGAGATATGGCAGTTTGGAGGTAAGAAACGCTTGAGAAACTCAAAATTTTCGCAGTTCTGATGCTCGACACGAATAACTAGAACGGCCTAGGGGAAAAGCGCGCATACCGTTGTAATCGGGCGAGTTTCTACTTTCAGATGCAACAGAAATTTTGCGGATTGATCAATCCGTTCGCGAGATATGGCAGTTTGGAGGTAAGAAACGCTTGAGAAATTCAAAATTTTCGCAGTTCTGATGCTCGAAACGAGTAACTTGAACGGCCTAGGGGAAAAGTACGCATACCGTTGTAATCGGGCGAGTTTCTACTTTCAGATGCAACAGAAATTTTGCGGATCTGTCAATCCGTTCGCGAGATATGGCAGCTTGGATGTAAGAAACGCTTGAGAAACTCAAAATTTGCGCAGTTCTGAAGCTTGAAACGAATAACTAGAACGGCCTAGGGGAAAATTGCGCATACCATTGTAATCGGGCGAGTTTCTACTTTCAGATGCAACAGAAATTTTGCGGATTGGTCAATCCGTTCGCGAGATATGGCAGTTTGGAGGTAAGAAACGCTTGAGAAACTCAAAATTTGCGCAGTTCTGATGCTAGAAACGAATAACTAGAACGGCCTAGGGGAAAACTACACATACCGTTGTAATCGGGCGAGTCCCTACTTTCAGATGCAACAGAAATTTGGCGGATTGGTCAATCCGTTCGCGAGATATGGCAGTTTGGAGGTAAGAAACGCTTGAGAAACTCAAAATTTGCGCAGTTCTGATGCTTAAAACGAATAACTAGAACGGCCTAGGGGAAAAGTGCGCATACCGCTGTAATCGGGCGAGTTTCTACTTTCAGATGCAACAGAAATTTTGCGGATTGGTCAATCCGTTCGCGAGATATGGCAGTTTGGATGTAAGAAACGCTTGAGAAATTCAAAATTTTCGCAGTTCTGATGCTCGAAACGAATAACTGGGACGGCCTAGGGGAAAACTACACATACCGTTGTAATCGGGCGAGTCTCTACTTTCAGATGCAACAGAAATTTTGCGGATTGGTCAATCCGTTCGCGAGATATGGCAGTTTGGAGGTAAGAAACGCTTGAGAAACCCAAAATTTGCGCAGTTCTGATGCTCGAAACGAATAACTAGAACGGCCTAGGGGAAAAGTGCGCATACCATTGTAATCGGGCGAGTTTCTACTTTCAGAAGAAACAGAAATTTTACGGATCGGTGAATCCGTTCGCGAGATATGGCAGTTTGGATGTAAGAAACGCTTGAGAAACTCAAAATTTTCGCAGTTCTGATGCTCGAAACGAATAACTGGAACGGCCTAGGAGAAAACTACTCACACCGTTGTAATCGGGCGAGTCTCTACTTTCAGATGCAACAGAAATTTTGCGGATTGGTCAATCCGTTCGCGAGATATGGCAGTTTGGAGGTAAGAAACGCTTGAGAAACTCAAAATTTGCGCAGTTCTGATGCTCGAAACGAATAACTAGAACGGCCTAGGGGAAAAGTGCGCATACCATTGTAATCGGGCGAGTTTCTACTTTCAGATGAAACAGAAATTTTGCGGATCGGTCAATCCGTTCGCGAGATATGGCAGTTTGGATGTAAGAAACGCTTGAGAAACTCAAAATTTTCGCAGTTCTGATGCTCGAAACCAATAACTGGGACGGCCTAGGGGAAAACGACACATACCGTTGTAATCGGGCGAGTCTCTACTATCAGATGCAACAGAAACTTTGCGGATTGGTCAATCCGTTCGCGAGATATGGCAGTTTGGATGTAAGAAACGCATGAGAAATTCAAAATTTCCGCAGTTCTGATGCTCGAAACGAATAACTGGAACGGCCTAGGGGAAAACTACACATACCGTTGTAATCGGGCGAGTCTCTACTTTCAGATGCAACAGAAATTTTGCGGATTGGTTAATCCGTTCGCGAGATATGGCAGTTTGGAGGTAAGAAACGCTTGAGAAACTCAAAATTTTCGCAGTTCTGATGCTCGAAACGAATAACTGGAACGGCCTAGGGGAAAACTACACATACCGTTGTAATCGGGCGAGTCTCTACTTTCAGATGCAACAGATATTTTGCGGATTGGTCAATCCGTTCTCGTGATATGGCAGTTTGGAGGTAAGAAACGCTTGAGAAACTCAAAATTTGCGCAGTTCTGATGCTTAAAACGAATAACTAGAAAGGCCTAGGGGAAAAGTGCGCATACCGCTGTAATCGGGCGAGTTTCTACTTTCAGATGCAACAGAAATTTTGCGGATTGGTCAATCCGTTCGCGAGATATGGCAGTTTGGATGTAAGAAACGCTTGAGAAATTCAAAATTTTCGCAGTTCTGATGCTCGAAACGAATAACTGGAACGGCCTAGGGGAAAACTATACATACCGTTGTAATCGGGCGAGTCTCTACTTTCAGATGCAACAGAAATTTTGCGGATTGGTCAATCCGTTCGCGAGATATGGCAGTTTGGAGGTAAGAAACGCTTGAGAAACTCAAAATTTTCGCAGTTCTGATGCTCGACACGAATAACTAGAACGGCCTAGGGGAAAAGCGCGCATACCGTTGTAATCGGGCGAGTTTCTACTTTCAGATGCAACAGAAATTTTGCGGATTGATCAATCCGTTCGCGAGATATGGCAGTTTGGAGGTAAGAAACGCTTGAGAAATTCAAAATTTTCGCAGTTCTGATGCTCGAAACGAGTAACTTGAACGGCCTAGGGGAAAAGTACGCATACCGTTGTAATCGGGCGAGTTTCTACTTTCAGATGCAACAGAAATTTTGCGGATCTGTCAATCCGTTCGCGAGATATGGCAGCTTGGATGTAAGAAACGCTTGAGAAACTCAAAATTTGCGCAGTTCTGAAGCTTGAAACGAATAACTAGAACGGCCTAGGGGAAAATTGCGCATACCATTGTAATCGGGCGAGTTTCTACTTTCAGATGCAACAGAAATTTTGCGGATTGGTCAATCCGTTCGCGAGATATGGCAGTTTGGAGGTAAGAAACGCTTGAGAAACTCAAAATTTGCGCAGTTCTGATGCTAGAAACGAATAACTAGAACGGCCTAGGGGAAAACTACACATACCGTTGTAATCGGGCGAGTCCCTACTTTCAGATGCAACAGAAATTTGGCGGATTGGTCAATCCGTTCGCGAGATATGGCAGTTTGGAGGTAAGAAACGCTTGAGAAACTCAAAATTTGCGCAGTTCTGATGCTTAAAACGAATAACTAGAACGGCCTAGGGGAAAAGTGCGCATACCGCTGTAATCGGGCGAGTTTCTACTTTCAGATGCAACAGAAATTTTGCGGATTGGTCAATCCGTTCGCGAGATATGGCAGTTTGGATGTAAGAAACGCTTGAGAAATTCAAAATTTTCGCAGTTCTGATGCTCGAAACGAATAACTGGGACGGCCTAGGGGAAAACTACACATACCGTTGTAATCGGGCGAGTCTCTACTTTCAGATGCAACAGAAATTTTGCGGATTGGTCAATCCGTTCGCGAGATATGGCAGTTTGGAGGTAAGAAACGCTTGAGAAACCCAAAATTTGCGCAGTTCTGATGCTTGAAACGAATAACTAGAACGGCCTAGGGGAAAAGTGCGCATACCGTTGTAATCGGGCGAGTTTCTACTTTCAGATGCAACAGAAATTTTGCGGATTGGTCAATCCGTTCGCGAGATATGGCAGTTTGGACGTAAGAAACGCTTGAGAACCTCAACATTTTCGCAGTTCTGATGCTCGACACAAATAACTAGAACGGCCTAGGGGAAAAGCGCGCATACCGTTATAATCGGGCGAGTATCTACTTTCAGATGCAACAGAAATTTTGCAGATTGGCCAATCCGTTCGCGAGATATGGCAGTTTGGATGTAAGAAACGCTTGAGAAACTCAAAATTTTCGCAGTTCTGATGCTCGACACGAATAACTAGAACGGCCTAGGGGAAAAGTACGCATACAGTTGTAATCGGGCAAGTTTCTACATTCAGATGCAACAGAAACTTTGCGGATTGGTCAATCCGTTCGCGAGATATGGCAGTTTGGATGTAAGAAACGCTTGAGAAACTCAAAATTTTCGCAGTTCTGATGCTCGACACGAATAACTAGAACGGCCTAGGGGAAAAGTACGCATACAGTTGTAATCGGGCGAGTTTCTACATTCAGATGCAACAGAAATTTTGCGGATTGGTCAATCCGTTCGCGAGATATGGCAGTTTGGATGTAAGAAACGCTTGAGAATTTCAAAATTTTCGCAGTTCTGATGCTCGAAACGAATAACTGGAACGGCCTAGGGGAAAGCTACACATACCGTTGTAATCGGGCGTGTCTCTACTTTCAGATGCAACAGAAATTTTGCGGAGTGGTCAATCCGTTCGCGAGATATGGCAGTTTGGAGGTAAGAAACGCTTGAGAACCTCAAAATTTGCGCAGTTCTGATGCTTGAAAAGAATAACTAGAACGGCCTAGGGGAAAACTACACATACCGTTGTAATCGGGCGAGTCACTACTTTCAGATGCAACAGAAATTTTGCGGATTGGTCAATCCGTTCGCGAGATATGGCAGTTTGGAGGTAAGAAACGCTTGAGAAACTCAAAATTTTCGCAGTTCTGATTGTCGAAACCAATAACTGGAACGGCCTAGGGGAAAACTACACATACCGTTGTAATCGGGCGAGTCTCTACTTTCAGATGCAACAGAAATTTTGCGGATTGGTCAATCCGCTCGCGAGATATGGCAGTTTGGAGGTAAGAAACGCTTGAGAAACTCAAAATTTGCGAAGTTCTGATGCTTGAAACGAATAACTAGAACGGCCTAGGGGAAAAGTGCGCATACCGTTGTAATCGGGCGAGTTTCTACTTTCAGATTCAATAGAAATTTTGCGGATTGGTCAATCCGTTCGCGAGATATGGCAGTTTGGAGGTAAGAAACGCTTGAGAAACTCAAGATTTGCGCAGTTCTGTGGTTCGAAACGAATAACTAGAACGGCCTAGGGGAAAAGTGCGCATACCGTTGTAATCGGGCGAGTTTCTACTTTCAGATGCAACAGAAATTTTGCGGATTGGTCAATCCGTTCGCGAGATATGGCTGTTTGGAGGTAAGAAACGCTTGAGAAACTCAAAATTTGCGCAGTTCTGATGCTTGAAACGAATAACTAGAACGGCCTAGGGGAAAATTGCGCATACCGTTGTAATCGGGCGAGTTTCTACTTCCAGATGCAACAGAAATTTTGCGGATTGGTCAATCCGTTCGCGAGATATGGCAGTTTGGATGTAAGAAACGCTTGAGAAACTCAAAATTTTCGCAGTTCTGATGCTCGAAACCAATAACTGGAACGGCCTAGGGGAAAACTACACATACCGTTGTAATCGGGCGAGTCTCTACTTTCAGATGCAACAGAAATTTTGCGGATTGGTCAATCCGCTCGCGAGATATGGCAGTTTGGAAGCAAGAAACGCTTGAGAAACTCAAAATTTGCGAAGTTCTGATGCTTGAAACGAATAACTAGAACGGCCTAGGGGAAAAGTGCGCATACCGTTGTAATCGGGCGAGTTTCTACTTTCAGATTCAACAGAAATTTTGCGGATTGGTCAATCCGTTCGCGAGATATGGCAGTTTGGAGGTAAGAAACGCTTGAGAAACTCAAAATTTTCGCAGTTCTGATGCTCGAAACGAATAACTGGAACGGCCTAGGGGAAAACTACACATACCGTTGTAATCGGGCGAGTCTCTACTTTCAGATGCAACAAAAATTTTGTGGATTGGTAAATCCGTTCGCGAGATATGGCAGTTTGGATGTAAGAAACGCTTGAGAAACTCAGAATTTGCGCAGTTCTGATGCTTGAAACGAATAACTAGAACGGCCTAGGGGAAAAGTGCGCATGCCGTTGTAATCGGGCGAGTTTCTACTTTCAGATGCAACAGAAATTTTGCGGATTGGTCAATCCGTTCGCGAGATATGGCAGTTTGGATGTAAGAAACGCTTGAGAAATTCAAAATTTTCCCAGTTCTGATGCTCGAAACGAATAACTGGAACGGCCTAGGGGAAAACTACACATACCGTTGTAATCCGGCGTGTCTCTACTTTCAGATGCAACAGAAATTTTGCGGATTGGTCAATCCGTTCGCGAGATATGGCAGTTTGGAGGTAAGAAACGCTTGAGAACCTCAAAATTTGCGCAGTTCTAATGCTTGAAAAGAATAACTAGAACGGCCTAGGGGAAAACTACACATACCGTTGTAATCGGGCGTGTCTCTACTTTCAGATGCAACAGATATTTTGCGGAGTGGTCAATCCGTTCGCGAGATATGGCAGTTTGGAGGTAAGAAACGCTTGAGAACCTCAAAATTTGCGCAGTTCTGATGCTTGAAAAGAAAAACTAGAACGGCCTAGGGGAAAACTACACATACCGTTGTAATCGGGCGAGTCTCTACTTTCAGATGCAACAGAAATTTTGCGGATTGGTCAATCCGTTCGCGAGATATGGCAGTTTGGAGGTAAGAAACGCTTGAGAAACCCAAAATTTGCGCAGTTCTGATGCTTGAAACGAATAACTAGAACGGCCTAGGGGAAAAGTGCGCATACCGTTGTAATCGGGCGAGTTTCTACTTTCAGATGCAACAGAAATTTTGCGGATTGGTCAATCCGTTCGCGAGATATGGCAGTTTGGACGTAAGAAACGCTTGAGAACCTCAACATTTTCGCAGTTCTGATGCTCGACACAAATAACTAGAACGGCCTAGGGGAAAAGCGCGCATACCGTTATAATCGGGCGAGTATCTACTTTCAGATGCAACAGAAATTTTGCAGATTGGCCAATCCGTTCGCGAGATATGGCAGTTTGGATGTAAGAAACGCTTGAGAAACTCAAAATTTTCGCAGTTCTGATGCTCGACACGAATAACTAGAACGGCCTAGGGGAAAAGTACGCATACAGTTGTAATCGGGCAAGTTTCTACATTCAGATGCAACAGAAACTTTGCGGATTGGTCAATCCGTTCGCGAGATATGGCAGTTTGGATGTAAGAAACGCTTGAGAAACTCAAAATTTTCGCAGTTCTGATGCTCGACACGAATAACTAGAACGGCCTAGGGGAAAAGTACGCATACAGTTGTAATCGGGCGAGTTTCTACATTCAGATGCAACAGAAATTTTGCGGATTGGTCAATCCGTTCGCGAGATATGGCAGTTTGGATGTAAGAAACGCTTGAGAATTTCAAAATTTTCGCAGTTCTGATGCTCGAAACGAATAACTGGAACGGC
Organism: Ptiloglossa arizonensis; assembly: GCF_051014685.1. NCBI lineage: Eukaryota > Metazoa > Arthropoda > Insecta > Hymenoptera > Colletidae > Ptiloglossa > Ptiloglossa arizonensis. Next base: position 1,138,576 of record NW_027478462.1, on the reverse strand, counting down.
CTAGGGGAAAGCTACACATACCGTTGTAATCGGGCGTGTCTCTACTTTCAGATGCAACAGAAATTTTGCGGAGTGGTCAATCCGTTCGCGAGATATGGCAGTTTGGAGGTAAGAAACGCTTGAGAACCTCAAAATTTGCGCAGTTCTGATTGTCGAAACCAATAACTGGAACGGCCTAGGGGAAAACTACACATACCGTTGTAATCGGGCGAGTCTCTACTTTCAGATGCAACAGAAATTTTGCGGATTGGTCAATCCGCTCGCGAGATATGGCAGTTTGGAGGTAAGAAACGCTTGAGAAACTCAAAATTTGCGAAGTTCTGATGCTTGAAACGAATAACTAGAACGGCCTAGGGGAAAAGTGCGCATACCGTTGTAATCGGGCGAGTTTCTACTTTCAGATTCAATAGAAATTTTGCGGATTGGTCAATCCGTTCGCGAGATATGGCAGTTTGGAGGTAAGAAACGCTTGAGAAACTCAAGATTTGCGCAGTTCTGTGGTTCGAAACGAATAACTAGAACGGCCTAGGGGAAAAGTGCGCATACCGTTGTAATCGGGCGAGTTTCTACTTTCAGATGCAACAGAAATTTTGCGGATTGGTCAATCCGTTCGCGAGATATGGCTGTTTGGAGGTAAGAAACGCTTGAGAAACTCAAAATTTGCGCAGTTCTGATGCTTGAAACGAATAACTAGAACGGCCTGGGGGAAAATTGCGCATACCGTTGTAATCGGGCGAGTTTCTACTTCCAGATGCAACAGAAATTTTGCGGATTGGTCAATCCGTTCGCGAGATATGGCAGTTTGGATGTAAGAAACGCTTGAGAAACTCAAAATTTTCGCAGTTCTGATGCTCGAAACCAATAACTGGAACGGCCTAGGGGAAAACTACACATACCGTTGTAATCGGGCGAGTCTCTACTTTCAGATGCAACAGAAATTTTGCGGATTGGTCAATCCGCTCGCGAGATATGGCAGTTTGGAAGCAAGAAACGCTTGAGAAACTCAAAATTTGCGAAGTTCTGATGCTTGAAACGAATAACTAGAACGGCCTAGGGGAAAAGTGCGCATACCGTTGTAATCGGGCGAGTTTCTACTTTCAGATTCAACAGAAATTTTGCGGATTGGTCAATCCGTTCGCGAGATATGGCAGTTTGGAGGTAAGAAACGCTTGAGAAACTCAAAATTTGCGCAGTTCTGATGTTCGAAACGAATAACTAGAACGGCCTAGGGGAAAAGTGCGCATACCGTTGTAATCGGGCGAGTTTCTACTTTCAGATGCAACAGAAATTTTGCGGATTGGTCAATCCGTTCGCGAGATATGGCAGTTTGGAGGTAAGAAACGCTTTAGAAACTCAAAATTTGCGCAGTTCTGATGCTTGAAACGAATAACTAGAACGGCCTAGGGGAAAAGTGCGCATACCGTTGTAATCGGGCGAGTTTCTACTTTCAGATGCAACAGAAATTTTGCGGATTGGTCAATCCGTTCGCGAGATATGGCAGTTTGGATGTAAGAAACGCTTGAGAATTTCAAAATTTTCGCAGTTCTGATGCTCGAAACGAATAACTGGAACGGCCTAGGGGAAAGCTACACATACCGTTGTAATCGGGCGTGTCTCTACTTTCAGATGCAACAGAAATTTTGCGGATTGGTCAATCCGTTCGCGAGATATGGCAGTTTGGAGGTAAGAAACGCTTGAGAAACTCAAAATTTTCGCAGTTCTGATGCTCGACACGAATAACTAGAACGGCCTAGGGGAAAAGTACGCATACAGTTGTAATCGGGCGAGTTTCTACATTCAGATGCAACAGAAACATTGCGGATTGGTCAATCCGTTCGCGAGATATGGCAGTTTGGATGTAAGAAACGCTTGAGAAACTCAAAATTTTCGCAGTTCTGATGCTCGACACGAATAACTAGAACGGCCTAGGGGAAAAGTACGCATACAGTTGTAATCGGGCGAGTTTCTACATTCAGATGCAACAGAAACTTTGCGGATTGGTCAATCCGTTCGCGAGATATGGCAGTTTGGATGTAAGAAACGCTTGAGAAACTCAAAATTTTCGCAGTTCTGATGCTCGACACGAATAACTAGAACGGCCTAGGGGAAAAGTACGCATACAGTTGTAATCGGGCGAGTTTCTACATTCAGATGCAACAGAAATTTTGCGGATTGGTCAATCCGTTCGCGAGATATGGCAGTTTGGATGTAAGAAACGCTTGAGAATTTCAAAATTTTCGCAGTTCTGATGCTCGAAACGAATAACTGGAACGGCCTAGGGGAAAGCTACACATACCGTTGTAATCGGGCGTGTCTCTACTTTCAGATGCAACAGAAATTTTGCGGAGTGGTCAATCCGTTCGCGAGATATGGCAGTTTGGAGGTAAGAAACGCTTGAGAACCTCAAAATTTGCGCAGTTCTGATGCTTGAAAAGAATAACTAGAACGGCCTAGGGGAAAACTACACATACCGTTGTAATCGGGCGAGTCACTACTTTCAGATGCAACAGAAATTTTGCGGATTGGTCAATCCGTTCGCGAGATATGGCAGTTTGGAGGTAAGAAACGCTTGAGAAACTCAAAATTTTCGCAGTTCTGATTGTCGAAACCAATAACTGGAACGGCCTAGGGGAAAACTACACATACCGTTGTAATCGGGCGAGTCTCTACTTTCAGATGCAACAGAAATTTTGCGGATTGGTCAATCCGCTCGCGAGATATGGCAGTTTGGAGGTAAGAAACGCTTGAGAAACTCAAAATTTGCGAAGTTCTGATGCTTGAAACGAATAACTAGAACGGCCTAGGGGAAAAGTGCGCATACCGTTGTAATCGGGCGAGTTTCTACTTTCAGATTCAATAGAAATTTTGCGGATTGGTCAATCCGTTCGCGAGATATGGCAGTTTGGAGGTAAGAAACGCTTGAGAAACTCAAAATTTGCGCAGTTCTGTTGTTCGAAACGAATAACTAGAACGGCCTAGGGGAAAAGTGCGCATACCGTTGTAATCGGGCGAGTTTCTACTTTCAGATGCAACAGAAATTTTGCGGATTGGTCAATCCGTTCGCGAGATATGGCAGTTTGGAGGTAAGAAACGCTTGAGAACCTCAAAATTTGCGCAGTTCTGATGCTTGAAAAGAATAACTAGAACGGCCTAGGAGAAAACTACACATACCGTTGTAATCGGCCGAGTCTCTACTTTCAGATGCAACAGAAATTTTGCGGATTGGTCAATCCGTTCGCGAGATATGGCAGTTTGGAAGTAAGAAACGCTTGAGAACCTCAAAATTTGCGCAGTTGTGGTGCTTGAAAAGAAAAACTAGAACGGCCTAGGGGAAAACTACACATACCGTTGTAATCGGGCGAGTCTCTACTTTCAGATGCAACAGAAATTTTGCGGATTGGTCAATCCGTTCGCGAGATATGGCTGTTTGGAGGTAAGAAACGCTTGAGAAACTCAAAATTTGCGCAGTTCTGATGCTTGAAACGAATAACTAGAACGGCCTAGGGGAAAAGTGCGCATACCGTTGTAATCGGGCGAGTTTCTACTTTCAGATGCAACAGAAATTTTGCGGATTGGTCAATCCGTTCGCGAGATATGGCAGTTTGGATGTAAGAAACGCTTGAGAAACTCAAAATTTTCGCAGTTCTGATGCTCGAAACCAATAACTGGAACGGCCTAGGGGAAAACTACACATACCGTTGTAATCGGGCGAGTCTCTACTTTCAGATGCAACAGAAATTTTGCGGATTGGTCAATCCGCTCGCGAGATATGGCAGTTTGGAAGCAAGAAACGCTTGAGAAACTCAAAATTTGCGAAGTTCTGATGCTTGAAACGAATAACTAGAACGGCCTAGGGGAAAAGTGCGCATACCGTTGTAATCGGGCGAGTTTCTACTTTCAGATTCAACAGAAATTTTGCGGATTGGTCAATCCGTTCGCGAGATATGGCAGTTTGGAGGTAAGAAACGCTTGAGAAACTCAAAATTTGCGCAGTTCTGATGTTCGAAACGAATAACTAGAACGGCCTAGGGGAAAAGTGCGCATACCGTTGTAATCGGGCGAGTTTCTACTTTCAGATGCAACAGAAATTTTGCGGATTGGTCAATCCGTTCGCGAGATATGGCAGTTTGGAGGTAAGAAACGCTTGAGAAACTCAAAATTTGCGCAGTTCTAATGCTTGAAACGAATAACTAGAACGGCCTAGGGGAAAAGTGCGCATACCGTTGTAATCGGGCGAGTTTCTACTTTCAGATGCAACAGAAATTTTGCGGATTGGTCAATCCGTTCGCGAGATATGGCAGTTTGGATGTAAGAAACGCTTGAGAATTTCAAAATTTTCGCAGTTCTGATGCTCGAAACGAATAACTGGAACGGCCTAGGGGAAAGCTACAAATACCGTTGTAATCGGGCGTGTCTCTACTTTCAGATGCAACAGAAATTTTGCGGAGTGGTCAATCCGTTCGCGAGATATGGCAGTTTGGAGGTAAGAAACGCTTGAGAACCTCAAAATTTGGGCAGTTCTGATGCTTGAAAAGAATAACTGGAACGGCCTAGGGGAAAACTACACATACCGTTGTAATCGGGCGAGTCTCTACTTTCAGATGCAACAGAAATTTTGCGGATTGGTCAATCCGTTCGCGAGATATGGCAGTTTGGAGGTAAGAAACGCTTGAGAAACTCAAAATTTTCGCAGTTCTGATGCTCGACACGAATAACTAGAACGGCCTAGGGGAAAAGTACGCATACAGTTGTAATCGGGCGAGTTTCTACATTCAGATGCAACAGAAATTTTGCGGATTGGTCAATCCGTTCGCGAGATATGGCAGTTTGGATGTAAGAAACGCTTGAGAATTTCAAAATTTTCGCAGTTCTGATGCTCGAAACGAATAACTGGAACGGCCTAGGGGAAAGCTACACATACCGTTGTAATCGGGCGTGTCTCTACTTTCAGATGCAACAGAAATTTTGCGGAGTGGTCAATCCGTTCGCGAGATATGGCAGTTTGGAGGTAAGAAACGCTTGAGAACCTCAAAATTTGCGCAGTTCTGATTGTCGAAACCAATAACTGGAACGGCCTAGGGGAAAACTACACATACCGTTGTAATCGGGCGAGTCTCTACTTTCAGATGCAACAGAAATTTTGCGGATTGGTCAATCCGCTCGCGAGATATGGCAGTTTGGAGGTAAGAAACGCTTGAGAAACTCAAAATTTGCGAAGTTCTGATGCTTGAAACGAATAACTAGAACGGCCTAGGGGAAAAGTGCGCATACCGTTGTAATCGGGCGAGTTTCTACTTTCAGATTCAATAGAAATTTTGCGGATTGGTCAATCCGTTCGCGAGATATGGCAGTTTGGAGGTAAGAAACGCTTGAGAAACTCAAGATTTGCGCAGTTCTGTGGTTCGAAACGAATAACTAGAACGGCCTAGGGGAAAAGTGCGCATACCGTTGTAATCGGGCGAGTTTCTACTTTCAGATGCAACAGAAATTTTGCGGATTGGTCAATCCGTTCGCGAGATATGGCTGTTTGGAGGTAAGAAACGCTTGAGAAACTCAAAATTTGCGCAGTTCTGATGCTTGAAACGAATAACTAGAACGGCCTAGGGGAAAATTGCGCATACCGTTGTAATCGGGCGAGTTTCTACTTCCAGATGCAACAGAAATTTTGCGGATTGGTCAATCCGTTCGCGAGATATGGCAGTTTGGATGTAAGAAACGCTTGAGAAACTCAAAATTTTCGCAGTTCTGATGCTCGAAACCAATAACTGGAACGGCCTAGGGGAAAACTACACATACCGTTGTAATCGGGCGAGTCTCTACTTTCAGATGCAACAGAAATTTTGCGGATTGGTCAATCCGCTCGCGAGATATGGCAGTTTGGAAGCAAGAAACGCTTGAGAAACTCAAAATTTGCGAAGTTCTGATGCTTGAAACGAATAACTAGAACGGCCTAGGGGAAAAGTGCGCATACCGTTGTAATCGGGCGAGTTTCTACTTTCAGATTCAACAGAAATTTTGCGGATTGGTCAATCCGTTCGCGAGATATGGCAGTTTGGAGGTAAGAAACGCTTGAGAAACTCAAAATTTGCGCAGTTCTGATGTTCGAAACGAATAACTAGAACGGCCTAGGGGAAAAGTGCGCATACCGTTGTAATCGGGCGTGTCTCTACTTTCAGATGCAACAGAAATTTTGCGGATTGGTCAATCCGTTCGCGAGATATGGCAGTTTGGAGGTAAGAAACGCTTGAGAAACTCAAAATTTTCGCAGTTCTGATGCTCGACACGAATAACTAGAACGGCCTAGGGGAAAAGTACGCATACAGTTGTAATCGGGCGAGTTTCTACATTCAGATGCAACAGAAACTTTGCGGATTGGTCAATCCGTTCGCGAGATATGGCAGTTTGGATGTAAGAAACGCTTGAGAAACTCAAAATTTTCGCAGTTCTGATGCTCGACACGAATAACTAGAACGGCCTAGGGGAAAAGTACGCATACAGTTGTAATCGGGCGAGTTTCTACATTCAGATGCAACAGAAACTTTGCGGATTGGTCAATCCGTTCGCGAGATATGGCAGTTTGGATGTAAGAAACGCTTGAGAAACTCAAAATTTTCGCAGTTCTGATGCTCGACACGAATAACTAGAACGGCCTAGGGGAAAAGTACGCATACAGTTGTAATCGGGCGAGTTTCTACATTCAGATGCAACAGAAATTTTGCGGATTGGTCAATCCGTTCGCGAGATATGGCAGTTTGGATGTAAGAAACGCTTGAGAATTTCAAAATTTTCGCAGTTCTGATGCTCGAAACGAATAACTGGAACGGCCTAGGGGAAAGCTACACATACCGTTGTAATCGGGCGTGTCTCTACTTTCAGATGCAACAGAAATTTTGCGGAGTGGTCAATCCGTTCGCGAGATATGGCAGTTTGGAGGTAAGAAACGCTTGAGAACCTCAAAATTTGCGCAGTTCTGATGCTTGAAAAGAATAACTAGAACGGCCTAGGGGAAAACTACACATACCGTTGTAATCGGGCGAGTCACTACTTTCAGATGCAACAGAAATTTTGCGGATTGGTCAATCCGTTCGCGAGATATGGCAGTTTGGAGGTAAGAAACGCTTGAGAAACTCAAAATTTTCGCAGTTCTGATTGTCGAAACCAATAACTGGAACGGCCTAGGGGAAAACTACACATACCGTTGTAATCGGGCGAGTCTCTACTTTCAGATGCAACAGAAATTTTGCGGATTGGTCAATCCGCTCGCGAGATATGGCAGTTTGGAGGTAAGAAACGCTTGAGAAACTCAAAATTTGCGAAGTTCTGATGCTTGAAACGAATAACTAGAACGGCCTAGGGGAAAAGTGCGCATACCGTTGTAATCGGGCGAGTTTCTACTTTCAGATTCAATAGAAATTTTGCGGATTGGTCAATCCGTTCGCGAGATATGGCAGTTTGGAGGTAAGAAACGCTTGAGAAACTCAAAATTTGCGCAGTTCTGTTGTTCGAAACGAATAACTAGAACGGCCTAGGGGAAAAGTGCGCATACCGTTGTAATCGGGCGAGTTTCTACTTTCAGATGCAACAGAAATTTTGCGGATTGGTCAATCCGTTCGCGAGATATGGCAGTTTGGAGGTAAGAAACGCTTGAGAACCTCAAAATTTGCGCAGTTCTGATGCTTGAAAAGAATAACTAGAACGGCCTAGGAGAAAACTACACATACCGTTGTAATCGGCCGAGTCTCTACTTTCAGATGCAACAGAAATTTTGCGGATTGGTCAATCCGTTCGCGAGATATGGCAGTTTGGAAGTAAGAAACGCTTGAGAACCTCAAAATTTGCGCAGTTGTGGTGCTTGAAAAGAAAAACTAGAACGGCCTAGGGGAAAACTACACATACCGTTGTAATCGGGCGAGTCTCTACTTTCAGATGCAACAGAAATTTTGCGGATTGGTCAATCCGTTCGCGAGATATGGCTGTTTGGAGGTAAGAAACGCTTGAGAAACTCAAAATTTGCGCAGTTCTGATGCTTGAAACGAATAACTAGAACGGCCTAGGGGAAAAGTGCGCATACCGTTGTAATCGGGCGAGTTTCTACTTTCAGATGCAACAGAAATTTTGCGGATTGGTCAATCCGTTCGCGAGATATGGCAGTTTGGATGTAAGAAACGCTTGAGAAACTCAAAATTTTCGCAGTTCTGATGCTCGAAACCAATAACTGGAACGGCCTAGGGGAAAACTACACATACCGTTGTAATCGGGCGAGTCTCTACTTTCAGATGCAACAGAAATTTTGCGGATTGGTCAATCCGCTCGCGAGATATGGCAGTTTGGAAGCAAGAAACGCTTGAGAAACTCAAAATTTGCGAAGTTCTGATGCTTGAAACGAATAACTAGAACGGCCTAGGGGAAAAGTGCGCATACCGTTGTAATCGGGCGAGTTTCTACTTTCAGATTCAACAGAAATTTTGCGGATTGGTCAATCCGTTCGCGAGATATGGCAGTTTGGAGGTAAGAAACGCTTGAGAAACTCAAAATTTGCGCAGTTCTGATGTTCGAAACGAATAACTAGAACGGCCTAGGGGAAAAGTGCGCATACCGTTGTAATCGGGCGAGTTTCTACTTTCAGATGCAACAGAAATTTTGCGGATTGGTCAATCCGTTCGCGAGATATGGCAGTTTGGAGGTAAGAAACGCTTGAGAAACTCAAAATTTGCGCAGTTCTAATGCTTGAAACGAATAACTAGAACGGCCTAGGGGAAAAGTGCGCATACCGTTGTAATCGGGCGAGTTTCTACTTTCAGATGCAACAGAAATTTTGCGGATTGGTCAATCCGTTCGCGAGATATGGCAGTTTGGATGTAAGAAACGCTTGAGAATTTCAAAATTTTCGCAGTTCTGATGCTCGAAACGAATAACTGGAACGGCCTAGGGGAAAGCTACAAATACCGTTGTAATCGGGCGTGTCTCTACTTTCAGATGCAACAGAAATTTTGCGGAGTGGTCAATCCGTTCGCGAGATATGGCAGTTTGGAGGTAAGAAACGCTTGAGAACCTCAAAATTTGGGCAGTTCTGATGCTTGAAAAGAATAACTGGAACGGCCTAGGGGAAAACTACACATACCGTTGTAATCGGGCGAGTCTCTACTTTCAGATGCAACAGAAATTTTGCGGATTGGTCAATCCGTTCGCGAGATATGGCAGTTTGGAGGTAAGAAACGCTTGAGAACCTCAACGTTTTCGCAGTTCTGATGCTCGACACAAATAACAAGAACGTCCTAGGGGAAAAGCGCGCATACCGTTGTAATCGGGCGAGTATCTACTTTCAGATGCAACAGAAATTTTGCGGATTGGCCAATCCGTTCGCGAGATATGGCAGTTTGGATGTAAGAAACGCTTGAGAAACTCAAAATTTTCGCAGTTCTGATGCTCGACACGAATAACTAGAACGGCCTAGGGGAAAAGTGCGCATACCGTTGTAATCGGGCGAGTTTCTACTTTCAGATGCAACAGAAATTTTGCGGATTGGTCAATCCGTTCGCGAGATATGGCAGTTTGGATGTAAGAAACGCTTGAGAATTTCAAAATTTTCGCAGTTCTGATGCTCGAAACGAATAACTGGAACGGCCTAGGGGAAAGCTACAAATACCGTTGTAATCGGGCGTGTCTCTACTTTCAGATGCAACAGAAATTTTGCGGAGTGGTCAATCCGTTCGCGAGATATGGCAGTTTGGAGGTAAGAAACGCTTGAGAAACTCAAAATTTTCGCAGTTCTGATGCTCGAAACCAATAACTGGAACGGCCTAGGGGAAAACTACACATACCGTTGTAATCGGGCGAGTCTCTACTTTCAGATGCAACAGAAATTTTGCGGATTGGTCAATCCGCTCGCGAGATATGGCAGTTTGGAAGCAAGAAACGCTTGAGAAACTCAAAATTTGCGAAGTTCTGATGCTTGAAACGAATAACTAGAACGGCCTAGGGGAAAAGTGCGCATACCGTTGTAATCGGGCGAGTTTCTACTTTCAGATTCAACAGAAATTTTGCGGATTGGTCAATCCGTTCGCGAGATATGGCAGTTTGGAGGTAAGAAACGCTTGAGAAACTCAAAATTTTCGCAGTTCTGATGCTCGAAACGAATAACTGGAACGGCCTAGGGGAAAACTACACATACCGTTGTAATCGGGCGAGTCTCTACTTTCAGATGCAACAAAAATTTTGTGGATTGGTAAATCCGTTCGCGAGATATGGCAGTTTGGATGTAAGAAACGCTTGAGAAACTCAAAATTTGCGCAGTTCTGATGCTTGAAACGAATAACTAGAACGGCCTAGGGGAAAAGTGCGCATGCCGTTGTAATCGGGCGAGTTTCTACTTTCAGATGCAACAGAAATTTTGCGGATTGGTCAATCCGTTCGCGAGATATGGCAGTTTGGATGTAAGAAACGCTTGAGAAATTCAAAATTTTCCCAGTTCTGATGCTCGAAACGAATAACTGGAACGGCCTAGGGGAAAACTACACATACCGTTGTAATCCGGCGTGTCTCTACTTTCAGATGCAACAGAAATTTTGCGGATTGGTCAATCCGTTCGCGAGATATGGCAGTTTGGAGGTAAGAAACGCTAGAGAACCTCAAAATTTGCGCAGTTCTAATGCTTGAAAAGAATAACTAGAACGGCCTAGGGGAAAACTACACATACCGTTGTAATCGGGCGTGTCTCTACTTTCAGATGCAACAGATATTTTGCGGAGTGGTCAATCCGTTCGCGAGATATGGCAGTTTGGAGGTAAGAAACGCTTGAGAACCTCAAAATTTGCGCAGTTCTGATGCTTGAAAAGAAAAACTAGAACGGCCTAGGGGAAAACTACACATACCGTTGTAATCGGGCGAGTCTCTACTTTCAGATGCAACAGAAATTTTGCGGATTGGTCAATCCGTTCGCGAGATATGGCAGTTTGGAGGTAAGAAACGCTTGAGAAACCCAAAATTTGCGCAGTTCTGATGCTTGAAACGAATAACTAGAACGGCCTAGGGGAAAAGTGCGCATACCGTTGTAATCGGGCGAGTTTCTACTTTCAGATGCAACAGAAATTTTGCGGATTGGTCAATCCGTTCGCGAGATATGGCAGTTTGGACGTAAGAAACGCTTGAGAACCTCAACATTTTCGCAGTTCTGATGCTCGACACAAATAACTAGAACGGCCTAGGGGAAAAGCGCGCATACCGTTATAATCGGGCGAGTATCTACTTTCAGATGCAACAGAAATTTTGCAGATTGGCCAATCCGTTCGAGAGATATGGCAGTTTGGATGTAAGAAACGCTTGAGAAACTCAAAATTTTCGCAGTTCTGATGCTCGACACGAATAACTAGAACGGCCTAGGGGAAAAGTACGCATACAGTTGTAATCGGGCAAGTTTCTACATTCAGATGCAACAGAAACTTTGCGGATTGGTCAATCCGTTCGCGAGATATGGCAGTTTGGATGTAAGAAACGCTTGAGAAACTCAAAATTTTCGCAGTTCTGATGCTCGACACGAATAACTAGAACGGCCTAGGGGAAAAGTACGCATACAGTTGTAATCGGGCGAGTTTCTACATTCAGATGCAACAGAAATTTTGCGGATTGGTCAATCCGTTCGCGAGATATGGCAGTTTGGATGTAAGAAACGCTTGAGAATTTCAAAATTTTCGCCGTTCTGATGCTCGAAACGAATAACTGGAACGGCCTAGGGGAAAGCTACACATACCGTTGTAATCGGGCGTGTCTCTACTTTCAGATGCAACAGAAATTTTGCGGAGTGGTCAATCCGTTCGCGAGATATGGCAGTTTGGAGGTAAGAAACGCTTGAGAACCTCAAAATTTGCGCAGTTCTGATGCTTGAAAAGAATAACTAGAACGGCCTAGGGGAAAACTACACATACCGTTGTAATCGGGCGAGTCACTTCTTTCAGATGCAACAGAAATTTTGCGGATTGGTCAATCCGTTCGCGAGATATGGCAGTTTGGAGGTAAGAAACGCTTGAGAAACTCAAAATTTTCGCAGTTCTGATTGTCGAAACCAATAACTGGAACGGCCTAGGGGAAAACTACACATACCGTTGTAATCGGGCGAGTCTCTACTTTCAGATGCAACAGAAATTTTGCGGATTGGTCAATCCGCTCGCGAGATATGGCAGTTTGGAGGTAAGAAACGCTTGAGAAACTCAAAATTTGCGAAGTTCTGATGCTTGAAACGAATAACTAGAACGGCCTAGGGGAAAAGTGCGCATACCGTTGTAATCGGGCGGGTTTCTACTTTCAGATTCAATAGAAATTTTGCGGATTGGTCAATCCGTTCGCGAGATATGGCAGTTTGGAGGTAAGAAACGCTTGAGAAACTCAAGATTTGCGCAGTTCTGTGGTTCGAAACGAATAACTAGAACGGCCTAGGGGAAAAGTGCGCATACCGTTGTAATCGGGCGAGTTTCTACTTTCAGATGCAACAGAAATTTTGCGGATTGGTCAATCCGTTCGCGAGATATGGCTGTTTGGAGGTAAGAAACGCTTGAGAAACTCAAAATTTGCGCAGTTCTGATGCTTGAAACGAATAACTAGAACGGCCTAGGGGAAAATTGCGCATACCGTTGTAATCGGGCGAGTTTCTACTTCCAGATGCAGCAGAAATTTTGCGGATTGGTCAATCCGTTCGCGAGATATGGCAGTTTGGATGTAAGAAACGCTTGAGAAACTCAAAATTTTCGCAGTTCTGATGCTCGAAACCAATAACTGGAACGGCCTAGGGGAAAACTACACATACCGTTGTAATCGGGCGAGTCTCTACTTTCAGATGCAACAGAAATTTTGCGGATTGGTCAATCCGCTCGCGAGATATGGCAGTTTGGAAGCAAGAAACGCTTGAGAAACTCAAAATTTGCGAAGTTCTGATGCTTGAAACGAATAACTAGAACGGCCTAGGGGAAAAGTGCGCATACCGTTGTAATCGGGCGAGTTTCTACTTTCAGATTCAACAGAAATTTTGCGGATTGGTCAATCCGTTCGCGAGATATGGCAGTTTGGAGGTAAGAAACGCTTGAGAAACTCAAAATTTGCGCAGTTCTGATGTTCGAAACGAATAACTAGAACGGCCTAGGGGAAAAGTGCGCATACCGTTGTAATCGGGCGAGTTTCTACTTTCAGATGCAACAGAAATTTTGCGGATTGGTCAATCCGTTCGCGAGATATGGCAGTTTGGAGGTAAGAAACGCTTTAGAAACTCAAAATTTGCGCAGTTCTGATGCTTGAAACGAATAACTAGAACGGCCTAGGGGAAAAGTGCGCATACCGTTGTAATCGGGCGAGTTTCTACTTTCAGATGCAACAGAAATTTTGCGGATTGGTCAATCCGTTCGCGAGATATGGCAGTTTGGATGTAAGAAACGCTTGAGAATTTCAAAATTTTCGCAGTTCTGATGCTCGAAACGAATAACTGGAACGGCCTAGGGGAAAGCTACACATACCGTTGTAATCGGGCGTGTCTCTACTTTCAGATGCAACAGAAATTTTGCGGATTGGTCAATCCGTTCGCGAGATATGGCAGTTTGGAGGTAAGAAACGCTTGAGAAACTCAAAATTTTCGCAGTTCTGATGCTCGACACGAATAACTAGAACGGCCTAGGGGAAAAGTACGCATACAGTTGTAATCGGGCGAGTTTCTACATTCAGATGCAACAGAAACTTTGCGGATTGGTCAATCCGTTCGCGAGATATGGCAGTTTGGATGTAAGAAACGCTTGAGAAACTCAAAATTTTCGCAGTTCTGATGCTCGACACGAATAACTAGAACGGCCTAGGGGAAAAGTACGCATACAGTTGTAATCGGGCGAGTTTCTACATTCAGATGCAACAGAAACTTTGCGGATTGGTCAATCCGTTCGCGAGATATGGCAGTTTGGATGTAAGAAACGCTTGAGAAACTCAAAATTTTCGCAGTTCTGATGCTCGACACGAATAACTAGAACGGCCTAGGGGAAAAGTACGCATACAGTTGTAATCGGGCGAGTTTCTACATTCAGATGCAACAGAAATTTTGCGGATTGGTCAATCCGTTCGCGAGATATGGCAGTTTGGATGTAAGAAACGCTTGAGAATTTCAAAATTTTCGCAGTTCTGATGCTCGAAACGAATAACTGGAACGGCCTAGGGGAAAGCTACACATACCGTTGTAATCGGGCGTGTCTCTACTTTCAGATGCAACAGAAATTTTGCGGAGTGGTCAATCCGTTCGCGAGATATGGCAGTTTGGAGGTAAGAAACGCTTGAGAACCTCAAAATTTGCGCAGTTCTGATGCTTGAAAAGAATAACTAGAACGGCCTAGGGGAAAACTACACATACCGTTGTAATCGGGCGAGTCACTACTTTCAGATGCAACAGAAATTTTGCGGATTGGTCAATCCGTTCGCGAGATATGGCAGTTTGGAGGTAAGAAACGCTTGAGAAACTCAAAATTTTCGCAGTTCTGATTGTCGAAACCAATAACTGGAACGGCCTAGGGGAAAACTACACATACCGTTGTAATCGGGCGAGTCTCTACTTTCAGATGCAACAGAAATTTTGCGGATTGGTCAATCCGCTCGCGAGATATGGCAGTTTGGAGGTAAGAAACGCTTGAGAAACTCAAAATTTGCGAAGTTCTGATGCTTGAAACGAATAACTAGAACGGCCTAGGGGAAAAGTGCGCATACCGTTGTAATCGGGCGAGTTTCTACTTTCAGATTCAATAGAAATTTTGCGGATTGGTCAATCCGTTCGCGAGATATGGCTGTTTGGAGGTAAGAAACGCTTGAGAAACTCAAAATTTGCGCAGTTCTGATGCTTGAAACGAATAACTAGAACGGCCTAGGGGAAAAGTGCGCATACCGTTGTAATCGGGCGAGTTTCTACTTTCAGATGCAACAGAAATTTTGCGGATTGGTCAATCCGTTCGCGAGATATGGCAGTTTGGATGTAAGAAACGCTTGAGAAACTCAAAATTTTCGCAGTTCTGATGCTCGAAACCAATAACTGGAACGGCCTAGGGGAAAACTACACATACCGTTGTAATCGGGCGAGTCTCTACTTTCAGATGCAACAGAAATTTTGCGGATTGGTCAATCCGCTCGCGAGATATGGCAGTTTGGAAGCAAGAAACGCAAGAGAAACTCAAAATTTGCGAAGTTCTGATGCTTGAAACGAATAACTAGAACGGCCTAGGGGAAAAGTGCGCATACCGTTGTAATCGGGCGAGTTTCTACTTTCAGATTCAACAGAAATTTTGCGGATTGGTCAATCCGTTCGCGAGATATGGCAGTTTGGAGGTAAGAAACGCTTGAGAAACTCAAAATTTGCGCAGTTCTGATGTTCGAAACGAATAACTAGAACGGCCTAGGGGAAAAGTGCGCATACCGTTGTAATCGGGCGAGTTTCTACTTTCAGATGCAACAGAAATTTTGCGGATTGGTCAATCCGTTCGCGAGATATGGCAGTTTGGAGGTAAGAAACGCTTGAGAATCTCAAAATTTGCGCAGTTCTAATGCTTGAAACGAATAACTAGAACGGCCTAGGGGAAAAGTGCGCATACCGTTGTAATCGGGCGAGTTTCTACTTTCAGATGCAACAGAAATTTTGCGGATTGGTCAATCCGTTCGCGAGATATGGCAGTTTGGATGTAAGAAACGCTTGAGAATTTCAAAATTTTCGCAGTTCTGATGCTCGAAACGAATAACTGGAACGGCCTAGGGGAAAGCTACAAATACCGTTGTAATCGGGCGTGTCTCTACTTTCAGATGCAACAGAAATTTTGCGGAGTGGTCAATCCGTTCGCGAGATATGGCAGTTTGGAGGTAAGAAACGCTTGAGAACCTCAAAATTTGGGCAGTTCTGATGCTTGAAAAGAATAACTGGAACGGCCTAGGGGAAAACTACACATACCGTTGTAATCGGGCGAGTCTCTACTTTCAGATGCAACAGAAATTTTGCGGATTGGTCAATCCGTTCGCGAGATATGGCAGTTTGGAGGTAAGAAACGCTTGAGAACCTCAACATTTTCGCAGTTCTGATGCTCGACACAAATAACAAGAACGTCCTAGGGGAAAAGCGCGCATACCGTTGTAATCGGGCGAGTATCTACTTTCAGATGCAACAGAAATTTTGCGGATTGGCCAATCCGTTCGCGAGATATGGCAGTTTGGATGTAAGAAACGCTTGAGAAACTCAAAATTTTCGCAGTTCTGATGCTCGACACGAATAACTAGAACGGCCTAGGGGAAAAGTGCGCATACCGTTGTAATCGGGCGAGTTTCTACTTTCAGATGCAACAGAAATTTTGCGGATTGGTCAATCCGTTCGCGAGATATGGCAGTTTGGATGTAAGAAACGCTTGAGAATTTCAAAATTTTCGCAGTTCTGATGCTCGAAACGAATAACTGGAACGGCCTAGGGGAAAGCTACAAATACCGTTGTAATCGGGCGTGTCTCTACTTTCAGATGCAACAGAAATTTTGCGGAGTGGTCAATCCGTTCGCGAGATATGGCAGTTTGGAGGTAAGAAACGCTTGAGAAACTCAAAATTTTCGCAGTTCTGATTGTCGAAACCAATAACTGGAACGGCCTAGGGGAAAACTACACATACCGTTGTAATCGGGCGAGTCTCTACTTTCAGATGCAACAGAAATTTTGCGGATTGGTCAATCCGCTCGCGAGATATGGCAGTTTGGAGGTAAGAAACGCTTGAGAATCTCAAAATTTGCGAAGTTCTGATGCTTGAAACGAATAACTAGAACGGCCTAGAGGAAAAGTGCGCATACCGTTGTAATCGGGCGAGTTTCTACTTTCAGATTCAATAGAAATTTTGCGGATTGGTCAATCCGTTCGCGAGATATGGCAGTTTGGATGTAAGAAACGCTTGAGAAACTCAAAATTTGCGCAGTTCTGATGTTCGAAACGAATAACTAGAACGGCCTAGGGGAAAACTACACATACCGTTGTAATCGGGCGAGTCTCTACTTTCAGATGCAACAGAAATTTTGCGGATTGGTCAATCCGTTCGCGAGATATGGCAGTTTGGAGGTAAGAAACGCTTGAGAACCTCAAAATTTGCGCAGTTCTGATGCTTGAAAAGAAAAACTAGAACGGCCTAGGGGAAAACTACACATACCGTTGTAATCGGGCGAGTCTCTACTTTCAGATGCAACAGAAATTTTGCGGATTGGTCAATCCGTTCGCGAGATAAGGCAGTTTGGATGTAAGAAACGCTTGAGAAACTCAAAATTTTCGCAGTTCTGATTGTCGAAACCAATAACTGGAACGGCCTAGGGGAAAACTACACATACCGTTGTAATCGGGCGAGTCTCTACTTTCAGATGCAACAGAAATTTTGCGGATTGGTCAATCCGCTCGCGAGATATGGCAGTTTGGAGGTAAGAAACGCTTGAGAAACTCAAAATTTGCGAAGTTCTGATGCTTGAAACGAATAACTAGAACGGCCTAGAGGAAAAGTGCGCATACCGTTGTAATCGGGCGAGTTTCTACTTTCAGATTCAATAGAAATTTTGCGGATTGGTCAATCCGTTCGCGAGATATGGCAGTTTGGATGTAAGAAACGCTTGAGAAACTCAAAATTTGCGCAGTTCTGATGTTCGAAACGAATAACTAGAACGGCCTAGGGGAAAACTACACATACCGTTGTAATCGGGCGAGTCTCTACTTTCAGATGCAACAGAAATTTTGCGGATTGGTCAATCCGTTCGCGAGATATGGCTGTTTGGAGGTAAGAAACGCTTGAGAACCTCAAAATTTGCGCAGTTCTGATGCTTGAAAAGAATAACTAGAACGGCCTAGGGGAAAACTACACATACCGTTGTAATCGGGCGAGTCACTACTTTCAGATGCAACAGAAATTTTGCGGATTGGTCAATCCGTTCGCGAGATATGGCAGTTTGGAGGTAAGAAACGCTTGAGAAACTCAAAATTTGCGCAGTTCTGATGCTTGAAACGAATAACTAGAACGGCCTAGGGGAAAAGTGCGCATACCGTTGTAATCGGGCGAGTTTCTACTTTCAGATGCAACAGAAATTTTGCGGATTGGTCAATCCGTTCGCGAGATATGGCAGTTTGGAGGTAAGAAACGCTTGAGAACCTCAACATTTTCGCAGTTCTGATGCTCGACACAAATAACTAGAACGGCCTAGGGGAAAAGCGCGCATACCGTTATAATCGGGCGAGTATCTACTTTCAGATGCAACAGAAATTTTGCAGATTGGCCAATCCGTTCGCGAGATATGGCAGTTTGGATGTAAGAAACGCTTGAGAAACTCAAAATTTTCGCAGTTCTGATGCTCGACACGAATAACTAGAACGGCCTAGGGGAAAAGTACGCATACAGTTGTAATCGGGCGAGTTTCTACATTCAGATGCAACAGAAACTTTGCGGATTGGTCAATCCGTTCGCGAGATATGGCAGTTTGGATGTAAGAAACGCTTGAGAAACTCAAAATTTTCGCAGTTCTGATGCTCGACACGAATAACTAGAACGGCCTAGGGGAAAAGTACGCATACAGTTGTAATCGGGCGAGTTTCTACATTCAGATGCAACAGAAATTTTGCGGATTGGTCAATCCGTTCGCGAGATATGGCAGTTTGGATGTAAGAAACGCTTGAGAATTTCAAAATTTTCGCAGTTCTGATGCTCGAAACGAATAACTGGAACGGCCTAGGGGAAAGCTACACATACCGTTGTAATCGGGCGTGTCTCTACTTTCAGATGCAACAGAAATTTTGCGGAGTGGTCAATCCGTTCGCGAGATATGGCAAGTTTGGAGGTAAGAAACGCTTGAGAACCTCAAAATTTGCGCAGTTCTGATGCTTGAAAAGAATAACTAGAACGGCCTAGGGGAAAACTACACATACCGTTGTAATCGGGCGAGTCACTACTTTCAGATGCAACAGAAATTTTGCGGATTGGTCAATCCGTTCGCGAGATATGGCAGTTTGGAGGTAAGAAACGCTTGAGAAACTCAAAATTTTCGCAGTTCTGATTGTCGAAACCAATAACTGGAACGGCCTAGGGGAAAACTACACATACCGTTGTAATCGGGCGAGTCTCTACTTTCAGATGCAACAGAAATTTTGCGGATTGGTCAATCCGCTCGCGAGATATGGCAGTTTGGAGGTAAGAAACGCTTGAGAAACTCAAAATTTGCGAAGTTCTGATGCTTGAAACGAATAACTAGAACGGCCTAGGGGAAAAGTGCGCATACCGTTGTAATCGGGCGAGTTTCTACTTTCAGATTCAATAGAAATTTTGCGGATTGGTCAATCCGTTCGCGAGATATGGCAGTTTGGATGTAAGAAACGCTTGAGAAACTCAAAATTTGCGCAGTTCTGATGTTCGAAACGAATAACTAGAACGGCCTAGGGGAAAACTACACATACCGTTGTAATCGGGCGAGTCTCTACTTTCAGATGCAACAGAAATTTTGCGGATTGGTCAATCCGTTCGCGAGATATGGCTGTTTGGAGGTAAGAAACGCTTGAGAAACTCAAAATTTGCGCAGTTCTGATGTTCGAAACGAATAACTAGAACGGCCTAGGGGAAAAGTGCGCATACCGTTATAATCGGGCGAGTATCTACTTTCAGATGCAACAGAAATTTTGCAGATTGGCCAATCCGTTCGCGAGATATGGCAGTTTGGATGTAAGAAACGCTTGAGAAACTCAAAATTTTCGCAGTTCTGATGCTCGACACGAATAACTAGAACGGCCTAGGGGAAAAGTACGCATACAGTTGTAATCGGGCGAGTTTCTACATTCAGATGCAACAGAAACTTTGCGGATTGGTCAATCCGTTCGCGAGATATGGCAGTTTGGATGTAAGAAACGCTTGAGAAACTCAAAATTTTCGCAGTTCTGATGCTCGACACGAATAACTAGAACGGCCTAGGGGAAAAGTACGCATACAGTTGTAATCGGGCGAGTTTCTACATTCAGATGCAACAGAAATTTTGCGGATTGGTCAATCCGTTCGCGAGATATGGCAGTTTGGATGTAAGAAACGCTT
Source organism: Ptiloglossa arizonensis (assembly GCF_051014685.1). Taxonomy (NCBI): domain Eukaryota; kingdom Metazoa; phylum Arthropoda; class Insecta; order Hymenoptera; family Colletidae; genus Ptiloglossa; species Ptiloglossa arizonensis. The sequence goes on along the minus strand of NW_027478462.1, from coordinate 1,118,504 downwards.
GAGAATTTCAAAATTTTCGCAGTTCTGATGCTCGAAACGAATAACCGGAACGGCCTAGGGGAAAGCTACACATACCGTTGTAATCGGGCGTGTCTCTACTTTCAGATGCAACAGAAATTTTGCGGAGTGGTCAATCCGTTCGCGAGATATGGCAAGTTTGGAGGTAAGAAACGCTTGAGAACCTCAAAATTTGCGCAGTTCTGATGCTTGAAAAGAATAACTAGAACGGCCTAGGGGAAAACTACACATACCGTTGTAATCGGGCGAGTCACTACTTTCAGATGCAACAGAAATTTTGCGGATTGGTCAATCCGTTCGCGAGATATGGCAGTTTGGAGGTAAGAAACGCTTGAGAAACTCAAAATTTTCGCAGTTCTGATTGTCGAAACCAATAACTGGAACGGCCTAGGGGAAAACTACACATACCGTTGTAATCGGGCGAGTCTCTACTTTCAGATGCAACAGAAATTTTGCGGATTGGTCAATCCGTTCGCGAGATATGGCTGTTTGGAGGTAAGAAACGCTTGAGAAACTCAAAATTTGCGCAGTTCTGATGTTCGAAACGAATAACTAGAACGGCCTAGGGGAAAAGTGCGCATACCGTTGTAATCGGGCGAGTTTCTACTTTCAGATGCAACAGAAATTTTGCGGATTGGTCAATCCGTTCGCGAGATATGGCAGTTTGGAGGTAAGAAACGCTTGAGAAACTCAAAATTTGCGCAGTTCTGATGCTTGAAACGAATAACTAGAACGGCCTAGGGGAAAAGTGCGCATACCGTTGTAATCGGGCGAGTTTCTACTTTCAGATGCAACAGAAATTTTGCGGATTGGTCAATCCGTTCGCGAGATATGGCAGTTTGGAGGTAAGAAACGCTTGAGAACCTCAACATTTTCGCAGTTCTGATGCTCGACACAAATAACTAGAACGGCCTAGGGGAAAAGCGCGCATACCGTTATAATCGGGCGAGTATCTACTTTCAGATGCAACAGAAATTTTGCGGATTGGCCAATCCGTTCGCGAGATATGGCAGTTTGGATGTAAGAAACGCTTGAGAAACTCAAAATTTTCGCAGTTCTGATGCTCGACACGAATAACTAGAACGGCCTAGGGGAAAAGTACGCATACAGTTGTAATCGGGCGAGTTTCTACATTCAGATGCAACAGAAACTTTGCGGATTGGTCAATCCGTTCGCGAGATATGGCAGTTTGGAGGTAAGAAACGCTTGAGAAACTCAAAATTTGAGCAGTTCTGATGCTCGAAACGAATAACTAGAACGGCCTAGGGGAAAAGTGCGCATACCATTGTAATCGGGCGAGTTTCTACTTTCAGATGCAATAGAAATTTTGCGGATTGATCAATCCGTTCGCGAGATATGGCAGTTTGGAGGTAAGAAACGCTTGAGAAACTCAAAATTTTCGCAGTTCTGATGCTTGAAACGAGTAACTTGAACGGCCTAGGGGAAAAGTACGCATACAGTTGTAATCGGGCGAGTTTCTACATTCAGATGCAACAGAAACTTTGCGGATTGGTCAATCCGTTCGCGAGATATGGCAGTTTGGAGGTAAGAAACGCTTGAGAGACTCAAAATTTGCGCAGTTCTGATGCTTGAAACGAATAACTAGAACGGCCTAGGGGAAAAGTGCGCATACCGTTGTAATGGGGCGAGTTTCTACTTTCAGATGCAACAGAAATTTTGCGGATTGGTCAATCCGTTCGCGAGATATGGCAGTTTGAAGGTAAGAAACGCTTGAGAAACTCAACATTTTCGCAGTTCTGATGCTCGACACGAATAACTAGAACGGCCTAGGGGAAAAGTACGCATACAGTTGTAATCGGGCGAGTTTCTACATTCAGATGCAACAGAAACTTTGCGGATTGGTCAATCCGTTCGCGAGATATGGCAGTTTGGATGTAAGAAACGCTTGAGAAACTCAAAATTTTCGCAGTTCTGATGCTCGACACGAATAACTAGAACGGCCTAGGGGAAAAGTACGCATACAGTTGTAATCGGGCGAGTTTCTACATTCAGATGCAACAGAAATTTTGCGGATTGGTCAATCCGTTCGCGAGATATGGCAGTTTGGATGTAAGAAACGCTTGAGAATTTCAAAATTTTCGCAGTTCTGATGCTCGAAACGAATAACTGGAACGGCCTAGGGGAAAGCTACACATACCGTTGTAATCGGGCGTGTCTCTACTTTCAGATGCAACAGAAATTTTGCGGAGTGGTCAATCCGTTCGCGAGGTATGGCAGTTTGGAGGTAAGAAACGCTTGAGAACCTCAAAATTTGCGCAGTTCTGATGCTTGAAAAGAATAACTAGAACGGCCTAGGGGAAAACTACACATACCGTTGTAATCGGGCGAGTCACTACTTTCAGATGCAACAGAAATTTTGCGGATTGGTCAATCCGTTCGCGAGATATGGCAGTTTGGAGGTAAGAAACGCTTGAGAAACTCAAAATTTGCGCAGTTCTGATGCTTGAAACGAATAACTAGAACGGCCTAGGGGAAAAGTACGCATACCGTTGTAATCGGGCGAGTTTCTACTTTCAGATGCAACAGAAATTTTGCGGATTGGTCAATCCGTTCGCGAGGTATGGCAATTTGGAGGTAAGAAACGCTTGAGAACCTCAACATTTTCGCAGTTCTGATGCTCGACACAAATAACTAGAACGGCCTAGGGGAAAAGCGCGCATACCGTTATAATCGGGCGAGTATCTACTTTCAGATGCAACAGAAATTTTGCGGATTGGCCAATCCGTTCGCGAGATATGGCAGTTTGGATGTAAGAAACGCTTGAGAAACTCAAAATTTTCGCAGTTCTGATGCTCGACACGAATAACTAGAACGGCCTAGGGGAAAAGTACGCATACAGTTGTAATCGGGCGAGTTTCTACATTCAGATGCAACAGAAACTTTGCGGATTGGTTAATCCGTTCGCGAGATATGGCAGTTTGGAGGTAAGAAACGCTTGAGAAACTCAAAATTTGCGCAGTTCTGATGCTTGAAACGAATAACTAGAACGGCCTAGGGGAAAAGTGCGCATACCGTTGTAATGGGGCGAGTTTCTACTTTCAGATGCAACAGAAATTTTGCGGATTGGTCAATCCGTTCGCGAGATATGGCAGTTTGGAGGTAAGAAACGCTTGAGAAACTCAAAATTTGCGCAGTTCTGATGCTCGAAACGAATAACTAGAACGGCCTAGGGGAAAAGTGCGCATACCATTGTACTCGGGCGAGTTTCTACTTTCAGATGAAACAGAAATTTTGCGGATCGGTCAATCCGTTCGCGAGATATGGCAGTTTGGATGTAAGAAACGCTTGAGAAACTCAAAATTTTCGCAGTTCTGATGCTCGAAACGAATAACTGGAACGGCCTAGGGGAAAACTACACATACCGTTGTAATCGGGCGAGTCTCTACTTTCAGATGCAACAGAAATTTTGCGGATTGGTCAATCCGTTCGCGAGATATGGCAGTTTGAATGTAAGAAACGCTTGAGAAACTCAAAATTATCGCAGTTCTGATGCTCGACACGAATAACTAGAACGGCCTAGGGGAAAAGCGCGCATACCGTTGTAATCGGGCGAGTTTCTACTTTCAGATGCAATAGAAATTTTGCGGATTGATCAATCCGTTCGCGAGATATGGCAGTTTGGAGGTAAGAAACGCTTGAGAAACTCAAAATTTTCGCAGTTCTGATGCTCGAAACGAGTAACTTGAACGGCCTAGGGGAAAAGTACGCATACAGTTGTAATCGGGCGAGTTTCTACATTCAGATGCAACAGAAACTTTGCGGATTGGTCAATCCGTTCGCGAGATATGACAGTTTGGAGGTAAGAAACGCTTGAGAAACTCAAAATTTGCGCAGTTCTGATGCTTGAAACGAATAACTAGAACGGCCTAGGGGAAAAGTGCGCATACCGTTGTAATGGGGCGAGTTTCTACTTTCAGATGCAACAGAAATTTTGCGGATTGGTCAATCCGTTCGCGAGATATGGCAGTTTGAAGGTAAGAAACGCTTGAGAAACTCAACATTTTCGCAGTTCTGATGCTCGACACGAATAACTAGAACGGCCTAGGGGAAAAGTACGCATACAGTTGTAATCGGTCGAGTTTCTACATTCAGATGCAACAGAAACTTTGCGGATTGGTCAATCCGTTCGCGAGATATGGCAGTTTGGATGTAAGAAACGCTTGAGAAACTCAAAATTTTCGCAGTTCTGATGCTCGACACGAATAACTAGAACGGCCTAGGGGAAAAGTACGCATACAGTTGTAATCGGGCGAGTTTCTACATTCAGATGCAACAGAAATTTTGCGGATTGGTCAATCCGTTCGCGAGATATGGCAGTTTGGATGTAAGAAACGCTTGAGAAACTCAAAATTTTCGCAGTTCTGATGCTCGAAACGAATAACTGGAACGGCCTAGGGGAAAACTACACATACCGTTGTAATCGGGCGAGTCTCTACTTTCAGATGCAACAGAAATTTTGCGGATTGGTCAATCCGTTCGCGAGATATGGCAGTTTGAAGGTAAGAAACGCTTGAGAAACTCAAAATTTTCGCAGTTCTGATGCTCGACACGAATAACTAGAACGGCCTAGGGGAAAAGCGCGCATACCGTTGTAATCGGGCGAGTTTCTACTTTCAGATGCAATAGAAATTTTGCGGATTGATCAATCCGTTCGCGAGATATGGCAGTTTGGAGGTAAGAAACGCTTGAGAAACTCAAAATTTTCGCAGTTCTGATGCTTGAAACGAGTAACTTGAACGGCCTAGGGGAATAGTACGCATACAGTTGTAATCGGGCGAGTTTCTACATTCAGATGCAACAGAAACTTTGCGGATTGGTCAATCCGTTCGCGAGATATGGCAGTTTGGAGGTAAGAAACGCTTGAGAAACTCAAAATTTTCGCAGTTCTGATGCTCGAAACGAATAACTGGAACGGCCTAGGGGAAAGCTACACATACCGTTGTAATCGGGCGTGTCTCTACTTTCAGATGCAACAGAAATTTTGCGGAGTGGTCAATCCGTTCGCGAGGTATGGCAGTTTGGAGGTAAGAAACGCTTGAGAACCTCAAAATTTGCGCAGTTCTGATGCTTGAAAAGAATAACTAGAACGGCCTAGGGGAAAACTACACATACCGTTGTAATCGGGCGAGTCACTACTTTCAGATGCAACAGAAATTTTGCGGATTGGTCAATCCGTTCGCGAGATATGGCAGTTTGGAGGTAAGAAACGCTTGAGAAACTCAAAATTTGCGCAGTTCTGATGCTTGAAACGAATAACTAGAACGGCCTAGGGGAAAAGTACGCATACCGTTGTAATCGGGCGAGTTTCTACTTTCAGATGCAACAGAAATTTTGCGGATTGGTCAATCCGTTCGCGAGGTATGGCAATTTGGAGGTAAGAAACGCTTGAGAACCTCAACATTTTCGCAGTTCTGATGCTCGACACAAATAACTAGAACGGCCTAGGGGAAAAGCGCGCATACCGTTATAATCGGGCGAGTATCTACTTTCAGATGCAACAGAAATTTTGCGGATTGGCCAATCCGTTCGCGAGATATGGCAGTTTGGATGTAAGAAACGCTTGAGAAACTCAAAATTTTCGCAGTTCTGATGCTCGACACGAATAACTAGAACGGCCTAGGGGAAAAGTACGCATACAGTTGTAATCGGGCGAGTTTCTACATTCAGATGCAACAGAAACTTTGCGGATTGGTTAATCCGTTCGCGAGATATGGCAGTTTGGAGGTAAGAAACGCTTGAGAAACTCAAAATTTGCGCAGTTCTGATGCTTGAAACGAATAACTAGAACGGCCTAGGGGAAAAGTGCGCATACCGTTGTAATGGGGCGAGTTTCTACTTTCAGATGCAACAGAAATTTTGCGGATTGGTCAATCCGTTCGCGAGATATGGCAGTTTGGAGGTAAGAAACGCTTGAGAAACTCAAAATTTGCGCAGTTCTGATGCTCGAAACGAATAACTAGAACGGCCTAGGGGAAAAGTGCGCATACCATTGTACTCGGGCGAGTTTCTACTTTCAGATGAAACAGAAATTTTGCGGATCGGTCAATCCGTTCGCGAGATATGGCAGTTTGGATGTAAGAAACGCTTGAGAAACTCAAAATTTTCGCAGTTCTGATGCTCGAAACGAATAACTGGAACGGCCTAGGGGAAAACTACACATACCGTTGTAATCGGGCGAGTCTCTACTTTCAGATGCAACAGAAATTTTGCGGATTGGTCAATCCGTTCGCGAGATATGGCAGTTTGAATGTAAGAAACGCTTGAGAAACTCAAAATTATCGCAGTTCTGATGCTCGACACGAATAACTAGAACGGCCTAGGGGAAAAGCGCGCATACCGTTGTAATCGGGCGAGTTTCTACTTTCAGATGCAATAGAAATTTTGCGGATTGATCAATCCGTTCGCGAGATATGGCAGTTTGGAGGTAAGAAACGCTTGAGAAACTCAAAATTTTCGCAGTTCTGATGCTCGAAACGAGTAACTTGAACGGCCTAGGGGAAAAGTACGCATACAGTTGTAATCGGGCGAGTTTCTACATTCAGATGCAACAGAAACTTTGCGGATTGGTCAATCCGTTCGCGAGATATGACAGTTTGGAGGTAAGAAACGCTTGAGAAACTCAAAATTTGCGCAGTTCTGATGCTTGAAACGAATAACTAGAACGGCCTAGGGGAAAAGTGCGCATACCGTTGTAATGGGGCGAGTTTCTACTTTCAGATGCAACAGAAATTTTGCGGATTGGTCAATCCGTTCGCGAGATATGGCAGTTTGAAGGTAAGAAACGCTTGAGAAACTCAACATTTTCGCAGTTCTGATGCTCGACACGAATAACTAGAACGGCCTAGGGGAAAAGTACGCATACAGTTGTAATCGGGCGAGTTTCTACATTCAGATGCAACAGAAACTTTGCGGATTGGTCAATCCGTTCGCGAGATATGGCAGTTTGGATGTAAGAAACGCTTGAGAAACTCAAAATTTTCGCAGTTCTGATGCTCGACACGAATAACTAGAACGGCCTAGGGGAAAAGTACGCATACAGTTGTAATCGGGCGAGTTTCTACATTCAGATGCAACAGAAATTTTGCGGATTGGTCAATCCGTTCGCGAGATATGGCAGTTTGGATGTAAGAAACGCTTGAGAATTTCAAAATTTTCGCAGTTCTGATGCTCGAAACGAATAACTGGAACGGCCTAGGGGAAAGCTACACATACCGTTGTAATCGGGCGTGTCTCTACTTTCAGATGCAACAGAAATTTTGCGGAGTGGTCAATCCGATCGCGAGGTATGGCAGTTTGGAGGTAAGAAACGCTTGAGAACCTCAAAATTTGAGCAGTTCTGATGCTTGAAAAGAATAACTAGAACGGCCTAGGGGAAAACTACACATACCGTTGTAATCGGGCGAGTCACTACTTTCAGATGCAACAGAAATTTTGCGGATTGGTCAATCCGTTCGCGAGATATGGCAGTTTGGAGGTAAGAAACGCTTGAGAAACTCAAAATTTGCGCAGTTCTGATGCTTGAAACGAATAACTAGAACGGCCTAGGGGAAAAGTACGCATACCGTTGTAATCGGGCGAGTTTCTACTTTCAGATGCAACAGAAATTTTGCGGATTGGTCAATCCGTTCGCGAGATATGGCAATTTGGAGGTAAGAATCGCTTGAGAACCTCAACATTTTCGCAGTTCTGATGCTCGACACAAATAACTAGAACGGCCTAGGGGAAAAGCGCGCATACCGTTATAATCGGGCGAGTATCTACTTTCAGATGCAACAGAAATTTTGCGGATTGGCCAATCCGTTCGCGAGATATGGCAGTTTGGATGTAAGAAACGCTTGAGAAACTCAAAATTTTCGCAGTTCTGATGCTCGACACGAATAACTAGAACGGCCTAGGGGAAAAGTACGCATACAGTTGTAATCGGGCGAGTTTCTACATTCAGATGCAACAGAAACTTTGCGGATTGGTCAATCCGTTCGCGAGATATGGCAGTTTGGAGGTAAGAAACGCTTGAGAAACTCAAAATTTGCGCAGTTCTGATGCTTGAAACGAATAACTAGAACGGCCTAGGGGAAAAGTGCGCATACCGTTGTAATGGGGCGAGTTTCTACTTTCAGATGCAACAGAAATTTTGCGGATTGGTCAATCCGTTCGCGAGATATGGCAGTTTGGAGGTAAGAAACGCTTGAGAAACTCAAAATTTGCGCAGTTCTGATGCTCGAAACGAATAACTAGAACGGCCTAGGGGAAAAGTGCGCATACCATTGTACTCGGGCGAGTTTCTACTTTCAGATGAAACAGAAATTTTGCGGATCGGTCAATCCGTTCGCGAGATATGGCAGTTTGGATGTAAGAAACGCTTGAGAAACTCAAAATTTTCGCAGTTCTGATGCTCGAAACGAATAACTGGAACGGCCTAGGGGAAAACTACACATACCGTTGTAATCGGGCGAGTCTCTACTTTCAGATGCAACAGAAATTTTGCGGATTGGTCAATCCGTTCGCGAGATATGGCAGTTTGGAGGTAAGAAACGCTTGAGAAACTCAAAATTTGCGCAGTTCTGATGCTCGACACGAATAACTAGAACGGCCTAGGGGAAAAGTACGCATACCGTTGTAATCGGGCGAGTTTCTACTTTCAGATGCAACAGAAATTTTGCGGATTGGTCAATCCGTTCGCGAGATATGGCAATTTGGAGGTAAGAATCGCTTGAGAACCTCAACATTTTCGCAGTTCTGATGCTCGACACAAATAACTAGAACGGCCTAGGGGAAAAGCGCGCATACCGTTATAATCGGGCGAGTATCTACTTTCAGATGCAACAGAAATTTTGCGGATTGGCCAATCCGTTCGCGAGATATGGCAGTTTGGATGTAAGAAACGCTTGAGAAACTCAAAATTTTCGCAGTTCTGATGCTCGACACGAATAACTAGAACGGCCTAGGGGAAAAGTACGCATACAGTTGTAATCGGGCGAGTTTCTACATTCAGATGCAACAGAAACTTTGCGGATTGGTCAATCCGTTCGCGAGATATGGCAGTTTGGAGGTAAGAAACGCTTGAGAAACTCAAAATTTGCGCAGTTCTGATGCTTGAAACGAATAACTAGAACGGCCTAGGGGAAAAGTGCGCATACCGTTGTAATGGGGCGAGTTTCTACTTTCAGATGCAACAGAAATTTTGCGGATTGGTCAATCCGTTCGCGAGATATGGCAGTTTGGAGGTAAGAAACGCTTGAGAAACTCAAAATTTGCGCAGTTCTGATGCTCGAAACGAATAACTAGAACGGCCTAGGGGAAAAGTGCGCATACCATTGTACTCGGGCGAGTTTCTACTTTCAGATGAAACAGAAATTTTGCGGATCGGTCAATCCGTTCGCGAGATATGGCAGTTTGGATGTAAGAAACGCTTGAGAAACTCAAAATTTTCGCAGTTCTGATGCTCGAAACGAATAACTGGAACGGCCTAGGGGAAAACTACACATACCGTTGTAATCGGGCGAGTCTCTACTTTCAGATGCAACAGAAATTTTGCGGATTGGTCAATCCGTTCGCGAGATATGGCAGTTTGAATGTAAGAAACGCTTGAGAAACTCAAAATTATCGCAGTTCTGATGCTCGACACGAATAACTAGAACGGCCTAGGGGAAAAGCGCGCATACCGTTGTAATCGGGCGAGTTTCTACTTTCAGATGCAATAGAAATTTTGCGGATTGATCAATCCGTTCGCGAGATATGGCAGTTTGGAGGTAAGAAACGCTTGAGAAACTCAAAATTTTCGCAGTTCTGATGCTCGAAACGAGTAACTTGAACGGCCTAGGGGAAAAGTACGCATACAGTTGTAATCGGGCGAGTTTCTACATTCAGATGCAACAGAAACTTTGCGGATTGGTCAATCCGTTCGCGAGATATGACAGTTTGGAGGTAAGAAACGCTTGAGAAACTCAAAATTTGCGCAGTTCTGATGCTCGAAACGAATAACCAGAACGGCCTAGGGGAAAAGTGCGCATACCATTGTACTCGGGCGAGTTTCTACTTTCAGATGAAACAGAAATTTTGCGGATCGGTCAATCCGTTCGCGAGATATGGCAGTTTGGATGTAAGAAACGCTTGAGAAACTCAAAATTTTCGCAGTTCTGATGCTCGAAACGAATAACTGGAACGGCCTAGGGGAAAACTACACATACCGTTGTAATCGGGCGAGTCTCTACTTTCAGATGCAACAGAAATTTTGCGGATTGGTCAATCCGTTCGCGAGATATGGCAGTTTGAAGGTAAGAAACGCTTGAGAAACTCAAAATTTTCGCAGTTCTGATGCTTGAAAAGAATAACTAGAACGGCCTAGGGGAAAACTACACACACCATTGTAATCGGGCGAGTCTCTACTTTCAGATGCAACAGAAATTTTGCGGATTGGTCAATCCGTTCTTGAGATATGGCAGTTTGGAAGTAAGAAACGCTTGAGAACCTCAAAATTTGCGCAGTTGTGGTGCTTGAAAAGAAAAACTAGAACGGCCTAGGGGAAAACTACACATACCGTTGTAATCGGGCGAGTCTCTACTTTCAGATGCAACAGAAATTTTGCGGATTGGTCAATCCGTTCGCGAGATATGGCTGTTTGGAGGTAAGAAACGCTTGAGAACCTCAAAATTTGCGCAGTTCTGATGCTTGAAAAGAAAAACTAGAACGGCCTAGGGGAAAACTACACATACCGTTGTAATCGGGCGAGTCTCTACTTTCAGATGCAACAGAAATTTTGCGGATTGGTCAATCCGTTCGCGAGATAAGGCAGTTTGGATGTAAGAAACGCTTGAGAAACTCAAAATTTTCGCAGTTCTGATTGTCGAAACCAATAACTGGAACGGCCTAGGGGAAAACTACACATACCGTTGTAATCGGGCGAGTCTCTACTTACAGATGCAACAGAAATTTTGCGGATTGGTCAATCCGCTCGCGAGATATGGCAGTTTGGAGGTACGAAACGCTTGAGAAACTCAAAATTTGCGAAGTTCTGATGCTTGAAACGAATAACTAGGACGGCCTAGGGGAAAAGTGCGCATACCGTTGTAATCGGGCGAGTTTCTACTTTCAGATTCAATAGAAATTTTGCGGATTGGTCAATCCGTTCGCGAGATATGGCAGTTTGGATGTAAGAAACGCTTGAGAAACTCAAAATTTGCGCAGTTCTGATGTTCGAAACGAATAACTAGAACGGCCTAGGGGAAAACTACACATACCGTTGTAATCGGGCGAGTCTCTACTTTCAGATGCAACAGAAATTTTGCGGATTGGTCAATCCGTTCGCGAGATATGGCTGTTTGGAGGTAAGAAACGCTTGAGAAACTCCAAATTTGCGCAGTTCTGATGTTCGAAACGAATAACTAGAACGGCCTAGGGGAAAAGTGCGCATACCGTTGTAATCGGGCGAGTTTCTACTTTCAGATGCAACAGAAATTTTGCGGATTGGTCAATCCGTTCGCGAGATATGGCAGTTTGGAGGTAAGAAACGCTTGAGAAACTCAAAATTTGCGCAGTTCTGATGCTTGAAACGAATAACTAGAACGGCCTAGGGGAAAAGTGCGCATACCGTTGTAATCGGGCGAGTTTCTACTTTCAGATGCAACAGAAATTTTGCGGATTGGTCAATCCGTTCGCGAGATATGGCAGTTTGGAGGTAAGAAACGCTTGAGAACCTCAACATTTTCGCAGTTCTGATGCTCGACACAAATAACTAGAACGGCCTAGGGGAAAAGCGCGCATACCGTTATAATCGGGCGAGTATCTACTTTCAGATGCAACAGAAATTTTGCGGATTGGCCAATCCGTTCGCGAGATATGGCAGTTTGGATGTAAGAAACGCTTGAGAAACTCAAAATTTTCGCAGTTCTGATGCTCGACACGAATAACTAGAACGGCCTAGGGGAAAAGTACGCATACAGTTGTAATCGGGCGAGTTTCTACATTCAGATGCAACAGAAACTTTGCGGATTGGTCAATCCGTTCGCGAGATATGGCAGTTTGGAGGTAAGAAACGCTTGAGAAACTCAAAATTTGCGCAGTTCTGATGCTTGAAACGAATAACTAGAACGGCCTAGGGGAAAAGTGCGCATACCGTTGTAATGGGGCGAGTTTCTACTTTCAGATGCAACAGAAATTTTGCGGATTGGTCAATCCGTTCGCGAGATATGGCAGTTTGGAGGTAAGAAACGCTTGAGAAACTCAAAATTTGCGCAGTTCTGATGCTCGAAACGAATAACTAGAACGGCCTAGGGGAAAAGTGCGCATACCATTGTACTCGGGCGAGTTTCTACTTTCAGATGAAACAGAAATTTTGCGGATCGGTCAATCCGTTCGCGAGATATGGCAGTTTGGATGTAAGAAACGCTTGAGAAACTCAAAATTTTCGCAGTTCTGATGCTCGAAACGAATAACTGGAACGGCCTAGGGGAAAACTACACATACCGTTGTAATCGGGCGAGTCTCTACTTTCAGATGCAACAGAAATTTTGCGGATTGGTCAATCCGTTCGCGAGATATGGCAGTTTGAATGTAAGAAACGCTTGAGAAACTCAAAATTATCGCAGTTCTGATGCTCGACACGAATAACTAGAACGGCCTAGGGGAAAAGCGCGCATACCGTTGTAATCGGGCGAGTTTCTACTTTCAGATGCAATAGAAATTTTGCGGATTGATCAATCCGTTCGCGAGATATGGCAGTTTGGAGGTAAGAAACGCTTGAGAAACTCAAAATTTTCGCAGTTCTGATGCTCGAAACGAGTAACTTGAACGGCCTAGGGGAAAAGTACGCATACAGTTGTAATCGGGCGAGTTTCTACATTCAGATGCAACAGAAACTTTGCGGATTGGTCAATCCGTTCGCGAGATATGACAGTTTGGAGGTAAGAAACGCTTGAGAAACTCAAAATTTGCGCAGTTCTGATGCTCGAAACGAATAACCAGAACGGCCTAGGGGAAAAGTGCGCATACCATTGTACTCGGGCGAGTTTCTACTTTCAGATGAAACAGAAATTTTGCGGATCGGTCAATCCGTTCGCGAGATATGGCAGTTTGGATGTAAGAAACGCTTGAGAAACTCAAAATTTTCGCAGTTCTGATGCTCGAAACGAATAACTGGAACGGCCTAGGGGAAAACTACACATACCGTTGTAATCGGGCGAGTCTCTACTTTCAGATGCAACAGAAATTTTGCGGATTGGTCAATCCGTTCGCGAGATATGGCAGTTTGAAGGTAAGAAACGCTTGAGAAACTCAAAATTTTCGCAGTTCTGATGCTTGAAAAGAATAACTAGAACGGCCTAGGGGAAAACTACACACACCATTGTAATCGGGCGAGTCTCTACTTTCAGATGCAACAGAAATTTTGCGGATTGGTCAATCCGTTCTTGAGATATGGCAGTTTGGAAGTAAGAAACGCTTGAGAACCTCAAAATTTGCGCAGTTGTGGTGCTTGAAAAGAAAAACTAGAACGGCCTAGGGGAAAACTACACATACCGTTGTAATCGGGCGAGTCTCTACTTTCAGATGCAACAGAAATTTTGCGGATTGGTCAATCCGTTCGCGAGATATGGCTGTTTGGAGGTAAGAAACGCTTGAGAACCTCAAAATTTGCGCAGTTCTGATGCTTGAAAAGAAAAACTAGAACGGCCTAGGGGAAAACTACACATACCGTTGTAATCGGGCGAGTCTCTACTTTCAGATGCAACAGAAATTTTGCGGATTGGTCAATCCGTTCGCGAGATAAGGCAGTTTGGATGTAAGAAACGCTTGAGAAACTCAAAATTTTCGCAGTTCTGATTGTCGAAACCAATAACTGGAACGGCCTAGGGGAAAACTACACATACCGTTGTAATCGGGCGAGTCTCTACTTTCAGATGCAACAGAAATTTTGCGGATTGGTCAATCCGCTCGCGAGATATGGCAGTTTGGAGGTACGAAACGCTTGAGAAACTCAAAATTTGCGAAGTTCTGATGCTTGAAACGAATAACTAGAACGGCCTAGGGGAAAAGTGCGCATACCGTTGTAATCGGGCGAGTTTCTACTTTCAGATTCAATAGAAATTTTGCGGATTGGTCAATCCGTTCGCGAGATATGGCAGTTTGGATGTAAGAAACGCTTGAGAAACTCAAAATTTGCGCAGTTCTGATGTTCGAAACGAATAACTAGAACGGCCTAGGGGAAAACTACACATACCGTTGTAATCGGGCGAGTCTCTACTTTCAGATGCAACAGAAATTTTGCGGATTGGTCAATCCGTTCGCGAGATATGGCTGTTTGGAGGTAAGAAACGCTTGAGAAACTCCAAATTTGCGCAGTTCTGATGTTCGAAACGAATAACTAGAACGGCCTAGGGGAAAAGTGCGCATACCGTTGTAATCGGGCGAGTTTCTACTTTCAGATGCAACAGAAATTTTGCGGATTGGTCAATCCGTTCGCGAGATATGGCAGTTTGGAGGTAAGAAACGCTTGAGAAACTCAAAATTTGCGCAGTTCTGATGCTTGAAACGAATAACTAGAACGGCCTAGGGGAAAAGTGCGCATACCGTTGTAATCGGGCGAGTTTCTACTTTCAGATGCAACAGAAATTTTGCGGATTGGTCAATCCGTTCGCGAGATATGGCAGTTTGGATGTAAGAAACGCTTGAGAAACTCAAAATTTTCGCAGTTCTGATTGTCGAAACCAATAACTGGAACGGCCTAGGGGAAAACTACACATACCGTTGTAATCGGGCGAGTCTCTACTTACAGATGCAACAGAAATTTTGCGGATTGGTCAATCCGCTCGCGAGATATGGCAGTTTGGAGGTACGAAACGCTTGAGAAACTCAAAATTTGCGAAGTTCTGATGCTTGAAACGAATAACTAGGACGGCCTAGGGGAAAAGTGCGCATACCGTTGTAATCGGGCGAGTTTCTACTTTCAGATTCAATAGAAATTTTGCGGATTGGTCAATCCGTTCGCGAGATATGGCAGTTTGGATGTAAGAAACGCTTGAGAAACTCAAAATTTGCGCAGTTCTGATGTTCGAAACGAATAACTAGAACGGCCTAGGGGAAAACTACACATACCGTTGTAATCGGGCGAGTCTCTACTTTCAGATGCAACAGAAATTTTGCGGATTGGTCAATCCGTTCGCGAGATATGGCTGTTTGGAGGTAAGAAACGCTTGAGAAACTCCAAATTTGCGCAGTTCTGATGTTCGAAACGAATAACTAGAACGGCCTAGGGGAAAAGTGCGCATACCGTTGTAATCGGGCGAGTTTCTACTTTCAGATGCAACAGAAATTTTGCGGATTGGTCAATCCGTTCGCGAGATATGGCAGTTTGGAGGTAAGAAACGCTTGAGAAACTCAAAATTTGCGCAGTTCTGATGCTTGAAACGAATAACTAGAACGGCCTAGGGGAAAAGTGCGCATACCGTTGTAATCGGGCGAGTTTCTACTTTCAGATGCAACAGAAATTTTGCGGATTGGTCAATCCGTTCGCGAGATATGGCAGTTTGGAGGTAAGAAACGCTTGAGAACCTCAACATTTTCGCAGTTCTGATGCTCGACACAAATAACTAGAACGGCCTAGGGGAAAAGCGCGCATACCGTTATAATCGGGCGAGTATCTACTTTCAGATGCAACAGAAATTTTGCGGATTGGCCAATCCGTTCGCGAGATATGGCAGTTTGGATGTAAGAAACGCTTGAGAAACTCAAAATTTTCGCAGTTCTGATGCTCGACACGAATAACTAGAACGGCCTAGGGGAAAAGTACGCATACAGTTGTAATCGGGCGAGTTTCTACATTCAGATGCAACAGAAACTTTGCGGATTGGTCAATCCGTTCGCGAGATATGGCAGTTTGGAGGTAAGAAACGCTTGAGAAACTCAAAATTTGCGCAGTTCTGATGCTTGAAACGAATAACTAGAACGGCCTAGGGGAAAAGTGCGCATACCGTTGTAATGGGGCGAGTTTCTACTTTCAGATGCAACAGAAATTTTGCGGATTGGTCAATCCGTTCGCGAGATATGGCAGTTTGGAGGTAAGAAACGCTTGAGAAACTCAAAATTTGCGCAGTTCTGATGCTCGAAACGAATAACTAGAACGGCCTAGGGGAAAAGTGCGCATACCATTGTACTCGGGCGAGTTTCTACTTTCAGATGAAACAGAAATTTTGCGGATCGGTCAATCCGTTCGCGAGATATGGCAGTTTGGATGTAAGAAACGCTTGAGAAACTCAAAATTTTCGCAGTTCTGATGCTCGAAACGAATAACTGGAACGGCCTAGGGGAAAACTACACATACCGTTGTAATCGGGCGAGTCTCTACTTTCAGATGCAACAGAAATTTTGCGGATTGGTCAATCCGTTCGCGAGATATGGCAGTTTGAATGTAAGAAACGCTTGAGAAACTCAAAATTATCGCAGTTCTGATGCTCGACACGAATAACTAGAACGGCCTAGGGGAAAAGCGCGCATACCGTTGTAATCGGGCGAGTTTCTACTTTCAGATGCAATAGAAATTTTGCGGATTGATCAATCCGTTCGCGAGATATGGCAGTTTGGAGGTAAGAAACGCTTGAGAAACTCAAAATTTTCGCAGTTCTGATGCTCGAAACGAGTAACTTGAACGGCCTAGGGGAAAAGTACGCATACAGTTGTAATCGGGCGAGTTTCTACATTCAGATGCAACAGAAACTTTGCGGATTGGTCAATCCGTTCGCGAGATATGACAGTTTGGAGGTAAGAAACGCTTGAGAAACTCAAAATTTGCGCAGTTCTGATGCTCGAAACGAATAACCAGAACGGCCTAGGGGAAAAGTGCGCATACCATTGTACTCGGGCGAGTTTCTACTTTCAGATGAAACAGAAATTTTGCGGATCGGTCAATCCGTTCGCGAGATATGGCAGTTTGGATGTAAGAAACGCTTGAGAAACTCAAAATTTTCGCAGTTCTGATGCTCGAAACGAATAACTGGAACGGCCTAGGGGAAAACTACACATACCGTTGTAATCGGGCGAGTCTCTACTTTCAGATGCAACAGAAATTTTGCGGATTGGTCAATCCGTTCGCGAGATATGGCAGTTTGAAGGTAAGAAACGCTTGAGAAACTCAAAATTTTCGCAGTTCTGATGCTTGAAAAGAATAACTAGAACGGCCTAGGGGAAAACTACACACACCATTGTAATCGGGCGAGTCTCTACTTTCAGATGCAACAGAAATTTTGCGGATTGGTCAATCCGTTCTTGAGATATGGCAGTTTGGAAGTAAGAAACGCTTGAGAACCTCAAAATTTGCGCAGTTGTGGTGCTTGAAAAGAAAAACTAGAACGGCCTAGGGGAAAACTACACATACCGTTGTAATCGGGCGAGTCTCTACTTTCAGATGCAACAGAAATTTTGCGGATTGGTCAATCCGTTCGCGAGATATGGCTGTTTGGAGGTAAGAAACGCTTGAGAACCTCAAAATTTGCGCAGTTCTGATGCTTGAAAAGAAAAACTAGAACGGCCTAGGGGAAAACTACACATACCGTTGTAATCGGGCGAGTCTCTACTTTCAGATGCAACAGAAATTTTGCGGATTGGTCAATCCGTTCGCGAGATAAGGCAGTTTGGATGTAAGAAACGCTTGAGAAACTCAAAATTTTCGCAGTTCTGATTGTCGAAACCAATAACTGGAACGGCCTAGGGGAAAACTACACATACCGTTGTAATCGGGCGAGTCTCTACTTTCAGATGCAACAGAAATTTTGCGGATTGGTCAATCCGCTCGCGAGATATGGCAGTTTGGAGGTACGAAACGCTTGAGAAACTCAAAATTTGCGAAGTTCTGATGCTTGAAACGAATAACTAGAACGGCCTAGGGGAAAAGTGCGCATACCGTTGTAATCGGGCGAGTTTCTACTTTCAGATTCAATAGAAATTTTGCGGATTGGTCAATCCGTTCGCGAGATATGGCAGTTTGGATGTAAGAAACGCTTGAGAAACTCAAAATTTGCGCAGTTCTGATGTTCGAAACGAATAACTAGAACGGCCTAGGGGAAAACTACACATACCGTTGTAATCGGGCGAGTCTCTACTTTCAGATGCAACAGAAATTTTGCGGATTGGTCAATCCGTTCGCGAGATATGGCTGTTTGGAGGTAAGAAACGCTTGAGAAACTCCAAATTTGCGCAGTTCTGATGTTCGAAACGAATAACTAGAACGGCCTAGGGGAAAAGTGCGCATACCGTTGTAATCGGGCGAGTTTCTACTTTCAGATGCAACAGAAATTTTGCGGATTGGTCAATCCGTTCGCGAGATATGGCAGTTTGGAGGTAAGAAACGCTTGAGAAACTCAAAATTTGCGCAGTTCTGATGCTTGAAACGAATAACTAGAACGGCCTAGGGGAAAAGTGCGCATACCGTTGTAATCGGGCGAGTTTCTACTTTCAGATGCAACAGAAATTTTGCGGATTGGTCAATCCGTTCGCGAGATATGGCAGTTTGGAGGTAAGAAACGCTTGAGAACCTCAACATTTTCGCAGTTCTGATGCTCGACACAAATAACTAGAACGGCCTAGGGGAAAAGCGCGCATACCGTTATAATCGGGCGAGTATCTACTTTCAGATGCAACAGAAATTTTGCGGATTGGCCAATCCGTTCGCGAGATATGGCAGTTTGGATGTAAGAAACGCTTGAGAAACTCAAAATTTTTGCAGTTCTGATGCTCGACACGAATAACTAGAACGGCCTAGGGGAAAAGTACGCATACAGTTGTAATCGGGCGAGTTTCTACAATCAGATGCAACAGAAACTTTGCGGATTGGTCAATCCGTTCGCGAGATATGGCAGTTTGGAGGTAAGAAACGCTTGAGAAACTCAAAATTTGAGCAGTTCTGATGCTTGAAACGAATAACTAGAACGGCCTAGGGGAAAAGTGCGCATACCGTTGTAATGGGGCGAGTTTCTACTTTCAGATGCAACAGAAATTTTGCGGATTGGTCAATCCGTTCGCGAGATATGGCAGTTTGGAGGTAAGAAACGCTTGAGAAACTCAAAATTTGCGCAGTTCTGATGCTCGAAACGAATAACTAGAACGGCCTAGGGGAAAAGTGCGCATACCATTGTACTCGGGCGAGTTTCTACTTTCAGATGAAACAGAAATTTTGCGGATCGGTCAATCCGTTCGCGAGATATGGCAGTTTGGATGTAAGAAACGCTTGAGAAACTCAAAATTTTCGCAGTTCTGATGCTCGAAACGAATAACTGGAACGGCCTAGGGGAAAACTACACATACCGTTGTAATCGGGCGAGTCTCTACTTTCAGATGCAACAGAAATTTTGCGGATTGGTTAATCCGTTCGCGAGATATGGCTGTTTGAAGGTAAGAAACGCTTGAGAAACTCAACATTTTCGCAGTTCTGATGCTCGACACGAATAACTAGAACGGCCTAGGGGAAAAGTACGCATACAGTTGTAATCGGGCGAGTTTCTACATTCAGATGCAACAGAAACGTTGCGGATTGGTCAATCCGTTCGCGAGATATGGCAGTTTGGATGTAAGAAACGCTTGAGAAACTCAAAATTTTCGCAGTTCTGATGCTCGACACGAATAACTAGAACGGCCTAGGGGAAAAGTACGCATACAGTTGTAATCGGGCGAGTTTCTACATTCAGATGCAACAGAAATTTTGCGGATTGGTCAATCCGTTCGCGAGGTATGGCAGTTTGGATGTAAGAAACGCTTGAGAATTTCAAAATTTTCGCAGTTCTGATGCTCGAAACGACTAACTGGAACGGCCTAGGGGAAAGCTACACATACCGTTGTAATCGGGCGTGTCTCTACTTTCAGATGCAACAGAAATTTTGCGGAGTGGTCAATCCGTTCGCGAGGTATGGCAGTTTGGAGGTAAGAAACGCTTGAGAACCTCAAAATTTGCGCAGTTCTGATGCTTGAAAAGAATAACTAGAACGGCCTAGGGGAAAACTACACATACCGTTGTAATCGGGCGAGTCACTACTTTCAGATGCAACAGAAATTTTGCGGATTGGTCAATCCGTTCGCGAGATATGGCAGTTTGGAGGTAAGAAACGCTTGAGAAACTCAAAATTTGCGCAGTTCTGATGCTTGAAACGAATAACTAGAACGGCCTAGGGGAAAAGTACGCATACCGTTGTAATCGGGCGAGTTTCTACTTTCAGATGCAACAGAAATTTTGCGGATTGGTCAATCCGTTCGCGAGATATGGCAATTTGGAGGTAAGAAACGCTTGAGAACCTCAACATTTTCGCAGTTCTGATGCTCGACACAAATAACTAGAACGGCCTAGGGGAAAAGCGCGCATACCGTTATAATCGGGCGAGTATCTACTTTCAGATGCAACAGAAATTTTGCGGATTGGCCAATCCGTTCGCGAGATATGGCAGTTTGGATGTAAGAAACGCTTGAGAAACTCAAAATTTTCGCAGTTCTGAAGCTCGACACGAATAACTAGAACGGCCTAGGGGAAAAGTACGCATACAGTTGTAATCGGGCGAGTTTCTACATTCAGATGCAACAGAAACTTTGCGGATTGGTCAATCCGTTCGCGACATATGGCAGTTTGGATGTAAGAAACGCTTGAGAAACTCAACATTTTCGCAGTTCTGATGCTCGACACGAATAACTAGAACGGCCTAGGGGAAAAGTACGCATACAGTTGTAATCGGGCGAGTTTCTACATTCAGATGCAACAGAAATTTTGCGGATTGGTCAATCCGTTCGCGAGATATGGCAGTTTGGATGTAAGAAACGCTTGAGAATTTCAAAATTTTCGCAGTTCTGATGCTCGAAACGAATAACTGGAACGGCCTAGGGGAAAGCTACACATACCGTTGTAATCGGGCGTGTCTCTACTTTCAGATGCAACAGAAATTTTGCGGAGTGGTCAATCCGTTCGCGAGGTATGGCAGTTTGGAGGTAAGAAACGCTTGAGAACCTCAAAATTTGCGCAGTTCTGATGCTTGAAAAGAATAACTAGAACGGCCTAGGGGAAAACTACACATACCGTTGTAATCGGGCGAGTCACTACTTTCAGATGCAACAGAAATTTTGCGGATTGGTCAATCCGTTCGCGAGATATGGCAGTTTGGAGGTAAGAAACGCTTGAGAAACTCAAAATTTGCGCAGTTCTGATGCTCGACACAAATAACTAGAACGGCCTAGGGGAAAAGCGCGCATACCGTTATAATCGGGCGAGTATCTACTTTCAGATGCAACAGAAATTTTGCGGATTGGCCAATCCGTTCGCGAGATATGGCAGTTTGGATGTAAGAAACGCTTGAGAAACTCAAAATTTTCGCAGTTCTGATGCTCGACACGAATAACTAGAACGGCCTAGGGGAAAAGTACGCATACAGTTGTAATCGGGCGAGTTTCTACATTCAGATGCAACAGAAACTTTGCGGATTGGTCAATCCGTTCGCGAGATATGGCAGTTTGGAGGTAAGAAACGCTTGAGAAACTCAAAATTTGCGCAGTTCTGATGCTTGAAACGAATAACTAGAACGGCCTAGGGGAAAAGTGCGCATACCGTTGTAATGGGGCGAGTTTCTACTTTCAGATGCATCAGAAATTTTGCGGATTGGTCAATCCGTTCGCGAGATATGGCAGTTTGGAGGTAAGAAACGCTTGAGAAACTCAAAATTTGCGCAGTTCTGATGCTCGAAACGAATAACTAGAACGGCCTAGGGGAAAAGTGCGCATACCATTGTACTCGGGCGAGTTTCTACTTTCAGATGAAACAGAAATTTTGCGGATCGGTCAATCCGTTCGCGAGATATGGCAGTTTGGATGTAAGAAACGCTTGAGAAACTCAAAATTTTCGCAGTTCTGATGCTCGAAACGAATAACTGGAACGGCCTAGGGGAAAACTACGCATACCGTTGTAATCGGGCGAGTCTCTACTTTCAGATGCAAGAGAAATTTTGCGGATTGGTCAATCCGTTCGCGAGATATGGCAGTTTGAAGGTAAGAAACGCTTGAGAAACTCAAAATTTTCGCAGTTCTGATGCTCGACACGAATAACTAGAACGGCCTAGGGGAAAAGCGCGCATACCGTTGTAATCGGGCGAGTTTCTACTTTCAGATGCAATAGAAATTTTGCGGATTGATCAATCCGTTCGCGAGATATGGCAGTTTGGAGGTAAGAAACGCTTGAGAAACTCAAAATTTTCGCAGTTCTGATGCTCGAAACGAGTAACTTGAACAGCCTAGGGGAAAAGTACGCATACCGTTGTAATCGGGCGAGTTTCTACTTTCAGATGCAACAGAAATTTTGCGGATCGGTCATTCCGTTCGCGAGATATGGCAGCTTGGATGTAAGAAACGCTTGAGAAACTCAAAATTTGCGCAGTTCTGATGCTTGAAACGAATAACTAGAACGGCCTAGGGGAAAAGTGCGCATACCATTGTAATCGGGCGAGTTTCTACTTTCAGATGCAACAGAAATTTTGCGGATCGGTCAATCCGTTCGCGAGATATGGCAGTTTGGAGGTAAGAAACGCTTGAGAAACTCAAAATTTGCGCAGTTCTGATGCTTAAAACGAATAACTAGAACGGCCTAGGGGAAAAGTGCGCATACCGCTGTAATCGGGCGAGTTTCTACTTTCAGATGCAACAGAAATTTTGCGGATTGGTCAATCCGTTCGCGAGATATGGCAGTTTGGATGTAAGAAACGCTTGAGAAATTCAAAATTTTCGCAGTTCTGATGCTCGAAACGAATAACTGGAACGGCCTAGGGGAAAACTACACATACCGTTGTAATCGGGCGAGTCTCTACTTTCAGATGCAACAGATATTTTGCGGATTGGTCAATCCGTTAGCGAGATATGGCAGTTTGGAGGTAAGAAACGCTTGAGAAACTCAAAATTTTCGCAGTTCTGATGCTCGACACGAATAACTAGAGCGGCCTACGGGAAAAGCGCGCATACCGTTGTAATCGGGCGAGTTTCTACTTTCAGATGCAACAGAAATTTTGCGGATTGATCAATCCGTTCGCGAGATATGGCAGTTTGGAGGTAAGAAACGCTTGAGAAAGTCAAAATTTTCGCAGTTCTGATGCTCGAAACGAATAACTAGAACGGCCTAGGGGAAAGCTACACCTACCGTTGTAATCGGGCGAGTTTCTACTTTCAGATGCAACAGAAATTTTGCGGATTGGTCAATCTGTTCGCGGGATATGGCAGTTTGGATGTAAGAAACGCTTGAGAAACTCAAAATTTGCGCAGTTCTGATGCTTGAAACGAATAACTAGAACGGCCTAGGGGAAAAGTGCGCATACCGCTGTAATCGGGCGAGTTTCTACTTTCAGATGCAACAGAAATTTTGCGGATTGGCCAATCCGTTCGCGAGATATGGCAGTTTGGATGTAAGAAACGCTTGAGAAACTCAAAATTTTCGCAGTTCTGATGCTCGACACGAATAACTAGAACGGCCTAGGGGAAAAGTACGCATACAGTTGTAATCGGGCGAGTTTCTACATTCAGATGCAACAGAAACTTTGCGGATTGGTCAATCCGTTCGCGAGATATGGCAGTTTGGATGTAAGAAACGCTTGAGAAACTCAAAATTTTCGCAGTTCTGATGCTCGACACGAATAACTAGAACGGCCTAGGGGAAAAGCGCGCATACCGTTGTAATCGGGCGAGTTTCTACTTTCAGATGCAATAGAAATTTTGCGGATTGATCAATCCGTTCGCGAGATATGGCAGTTTGGAGGTAAGAAACGCTTGAGAAACTCAAAATTTTCGCAGTTCTGATGCTCGAAACGAGTAACTTGAACGGCCTAGGGGAAAAGTACGCATACCGTTGTAATCGGGCGAGTTTCTACTTCCAGATGCAACAGAAATTTTGGGGATTGGTCAATCCGTTCGCGAGATATGGCAGTTTGAAGGTAAGAAACGCTTGAGAAACTCAAAATTTTCGCAGTTCTGATGCTCGACACGAATAACTAGAACGGCCTAGGGGAAAAGCGCGCATACCGTTGTAATCGGGCGAGTTTCTACTTTCAGATGCAACAGAAATTTTGCGGATTGATCAATCCGTTCGCGAGATATCGCAGTTTGGAGGTAAGAAACGCTTGAGAAACTCAAAATTTGCGCAGTTCTGATGCTCGAAACGAATAACCAGAACGGCCTAGGGGAAAAGTGCGCATACCATTGTACTCGGGCGAGTTTCTACTTTCAGATGAAACAGAAATTTTGCGGATCGGTCAATCCGTTCGCGAGATATGGCAGTTTGGATGTAAGAAACGCTTGAGAAACTCAAAATTTTCGCAGTTCTGATGCTCGAAACGAATAACTGGAACGGCCTAGGGGAAAACTACACATACCGTTGTAATCGGGCGAGTCTCTACTTTCAGATGCAACAGAAATTTTGCGGATTGGTCAATCCGTTCGCGAGATATGGCAGTTTGAAGGTAAGAAACGCTTGAGAAACTCAAAATTTTCGCAGTTCTGATGCTCGACACGAATAACTAGAACGGCCTAGGGGAAAAGCGCGCATACCGTTGTAATCGGGCGAGTTTCTACTTTCAGATGCAACAGAAATTTTGCGGATTGATCAATCCGTTCGCGAGATATGGCAGTTTGGAGGTAAGAAACGCTTGAGAAACTCAAAATTTTCGCAGTTCTGATGCTCGAAACGAGTAACTTGAACGGCCTAGGGGAAAAGTACGCATACCGTTGTAATCGGGCGAGTTTCTACTTCCAGATGCAACAGAAATTTTGCGGATCGGTCAATCCGTTCGCGAGATATGGCAGCTTGGATGTAAGAAACGCTTGAGAAACTCAAAATTTGCGCAGTTCTGATGCTTGAAACGAATAACTAGAACGGCCTAGGGGAAAAGTGCGCATACCATTGTAATCGGGCGAGTTTCTACTTTCAGATGCAACAGAAATTTTGCGGATCGGTCAATCCGTTCGCGAGATATGGCAGTTTGGAGGTAAGAAACGCTTGAGAAACTCAAAATTTGCGCAGTTCTGATGCTTAAAACGAATAACTAGAACGGCCTAGGGGAAAAGTGCGCATACCGCTGTAATCGGGCGAGTTTCTACTTTCAGATGCAACAGAAATTTTGCGGATTGGTCAATCCGTTCGCGAGATATGGCAGTTTGGATGTAAGAAACGCTTGAGAAATTCAAAATTTTCGCAGTTCTGATGTTCGAAACGAATAACTGGAACGGCCTAGGGGAAATATACACATACCGTTGTAATCGGGCGAGTCTCTACTTTCAGATGCAACAGATATTTTGCGGATTGGTCAATCCGTTCGCGAGATATGGCAGTTTGGAGGTAAGAAACGCTTGAGAAACTCAAAATTTTCGCAGTTCTGATGCTCGACACGAATAACTAGAACGGCCTACGGGAAAAGCGCGCATACCGTTGTAATCGGGCGAGTTTCTACTTTCAGATGCAACAGAAATTTTGCGGATTGGTCAATCTGTTCGCGGGATATGGCAGTTTGGATGTAAGAAACGCTTGAGAAACTCAAAATTTGCGCAGTTCTGATGCTTGAAACGAATAACTAGAACGGCCTAGGGGAAAAGTGCGCATACCGCTGTAATCGGGCGAGTTTCTACTTTCAGATGCAACAGAAATTTTGCGGATTGGCCAATCCGTTCGCGAGATATGGCAGTTTGGATGTAAGAAACGCTTGAGAAACTCAAAATTTTCGCAGTTCTGATGCTCGACACGAATAACTAGAACGGCCTAGGGGAAAAGTACGCATACAGTTGTAATCGGGCGAGTTTCTACATTCAGATGCAACAGAAACTTTGCGGATTGGTCAATCCGTTCGCGAGATATGGCAGTTTGGATGTAAGAAACGCTTGAGAAACTCAAAATTTTCGCAGTTCTGATGCTCGACACGAATAACTAGAACGGCCTAGGGGAAAAGTGCGCATACCGCTGTAATCGGGCGAGTTTCTACTTTCAGATGCAACAGAAATTTTGCGGATTGGCCAATCCGTTCGCGAGATATGGCAGTTTGGATGTAAGAAACGCTTGAGAAACTCAAAATTTTCGCAGTTCTGATGCTCGACACGAATAACTAGAACGGCCTAGGGGAAAAGTACGCATACACTTGTAATCGGGCGAGTTTCTACATTCAGATGCAACAGAAATTTTGCGGATTGGTCAATCCGTTCGCGAGATATGGCAGTTTGGATGTAAGAAACGCTTGAGAATTTCAAAATTTTCGCAGTTCTGATGCTCGAAACGAATAACTGGAACGGCCTAGGGGAAAGCTACACATACCGTTGTAATCGGGCGTGTCTCTACTTTCAGATGCAACAGAAATTTTGCGGAGTGGTCAATCCGTTCGCGAGATATGGCAGTTTGGAGGTAAGAAACGCTTGAGAACCTCAAAATTTGCGCAGTTCTGATGCTTGAAAAGAATAACTAGAACGGCCTAGGGGAAAACTACACATACCGTTGTAATCGGGCGAGTCACTACTTTCAGATGCAACAGAAATTTTGCGGATTGGTCAATCCGTTCGCGAGATATGGCAGTTTGGAGGTAAGAAACGCTTGAGAAACTCAAAAATTGCGCAGTTCTGATGCTTGAAACGAATAACTAGAACGGCCTAGGGGAAAAGTACGCATACCGTTGTAATCGGGCGAGTTTCTACTTTCAGATGCAACAGAAATTTTGCGGATTGGTCAATCCGTTCGCGAGATATGGCAATTTGGAGGTAAGAAACGCTTGAGAACCTCAACATTTTCGCAGTTCTGATGCTCGACACAAATAACTAGAACGGCCCAGGGGAAAAGCGCGCATACCGTTATAATCGGGCGAGTATCTACTTTCAGATGCAACAGAAATTTTGCGGATTGGCCAATCCGTTCGCGAGATATGGCAGTTTGGATGTAAGAAACGCTTGAGAAACTCAAAATTTTCGCAGTTCTGATGCTCGACACGAATAACTAGAACGGCCTAGGGGAAAAGTACGCATACAGTTGTAATCGGGCGAGTTTCTACATTCAGATGCAACAGAAACTTTGCGGATTGGTCAATCCGTTCGCGAGATATGGCAGTTTGGAGGTAAGAAACGCTTGAGAAACTCAATATTTGCGCAGTTCTGATGCTTGAAACGAATAACTAGAACGGCCTAGGGGAAAAGTACGCATACACTTGTAATCGGGCGAGTTTCTACATTCAGATGCAACAGAAATTTTGCGGATTGGTCAATCCGTTCGCGAGATATGGCAGTTTGGATGTAAGAAACGCTTGAGAATTTCAAAATTTTCGCAGTTCTGATGCTCGAAACGAATAACTGGAACGGCCTAGGGGAAAGCTACACATACCGTTGTAATCGGGCGTGTCTCTACTTTCAGATGCAACAGAAATTTTGCGGAGTGGTCAATCCGTTCGCGAGATATGGCAGTTTGGAGGTAAGAAACGCTTGAGAACCTCAAAATTTGCGCAGTTCTGATGCTTGAAAAGAATAACTAGAACTGCCTAGGGGAAAAGTACGCATACAGTTGTAATCGGGCGAGTTTCTACATTCAGATGCAACAGAAACTTTGCGGATTGGTCAATCCGTTCGCGAGATATGGCAGTTTGGAGGTAAGAAACGCTTGAGAAACTCAAAATTTGCGCAGTTCTGATGCTTGAAACGAATAACTAGAACGGCCTAGGGGAAAAGTACGCATACACTTGTAATCGGGCGAGTTTCTACATTCAGATGCAACAGAAATTTTGCGGATTGGTCAATCCGTTCGCGAGATATGGCAGTTTGGATGTAAGAAACGCTTGAGAATTTCAAAATTTTCGCAGTTCTGATGCTCGAAACGAATAACTGGAACGGCCTAGGGGAAAGCTACACATACCGTTGTAATCGGGCGTGTCTCTACTTTCAGATGCAACAGAAATTTTGCGGAGTGGTCAATCCGTTCGCGAGATATGGCAGTTTGGAGGTAAGAAACGCTTGAGAACCTCAAAATTTGCGCAGTTCTGATGCTTGAAAAGAATAACTAGAACTGCCTAGGGGAAAACTACACATACCGTTGTAATCGGGCGAGTCACTACTTTCAGATGCAACAGAAATTTTGCGGATTGGTCAATCCGTTCGCGAGATATGGCAGTTTGGAGGTAAGAAACGCTTGAGAAACTCAAAATTTGCGCAGTTCTGATGCTTGAAACGAATAACTAGAACGGCCTAGGGGAAAAGTACGCATACCGTTGTAATCGGGCGAGTTTCTACTTTCAGATGCAACAGAAATTTTGCGGATTGGTCAATCCGTTCGCGAGATATGGCAATTTGGAGGTAAGAAACGCTTGAGAACCTCAACATTTTCGCAGTTCTGATGCTCGACACAAATAACTAGAACGGCCCAGGGGAAAAGCGCGCATACCGTTATAATCGGGCGAGTATCTACTTTCAGATGCAACAGAAATTTTGCGGATTGGCCAATCCGTTCGCGAGATATGGCAGTTTGGATGTAAGAAACGCTTGAGAAACTCAAAATTTTCGCAGTTCTGATGCTCGACACGAATAACTAGAACGGCCTAGGGGAAAAGTACGCATACAGTTGTAATCGGGCGAGTTTCTACATTCAGATGCAACAGAAACTTTGCGGATTGGTCAATCCGTTCGCGAGATATGGCAGTTTGGAGGTAAGAAACGCTTGAGAAACTCAAAATTTGCGCAGTTTTGATGCTTGAAACGAATAACTAGAACGGCCTAGGGGAAAAGTGCGCATACCGTTGTAATGGGGCGAGTTTCTACTTTCCGATGAAACAGAAATTTTGCGGATCGGTCAATCCGTTCGCGAGATATGGCAGTTTGGATGTAAGAAACGCTTGAGAAACTCAAAATTTTCGCAGTTCTGATGCTCGAAACGAATAACTGGAACGGCCTAGGGGAAAACTACACATACCGTTGTAATCGGGCGAGTCTCTACTTTCAGATGCAACAGAAATTTTGCGGATTGGTCAATCCGTTCGCGAGATATGGCAGTTTGAAGGTAAGAAACGCTTGAGAAACTCAAAATTTTCGCAGTTCTGATGCTCGAAACGAGTAACTTGAACGGCCTAGGGGAAAAGTACGCATACCGTTGTAATCGGGCGAGTTTCTACTTTCAGATGCAACAGAAATTTTGCGGATCGGTCAATCCGTTCGTGAGATATGGCAGCTTGGATGTAAGAAACGCTTGAGAAACTCAAAATTTGCGCAGTTCTGATGCTTGAAACGAATAACTAGAACGGCCTAGGGGAAAAGTGCGCATACCATTGTAATCGGGCGAGTTTCTACTTTCAGATGCAACAGAAATTTTGCGGATCGGTCAATCCGTTCGCGAGATATGGCAGTTTGGAGGTAAGAAACGCTTGAGAAACTCAAAATTTGCGCAGTTCTGATGCTTAAAACGAATAACTAGAACGGCCTAGGGGAAAAGTGCGCATACCGCTGTAATCGGGCGAGTTTCTACTTTCAGATGCAACAGAAATTTTGCGGATTGGTCAATCCGTTCGCGAGATATGGCAGTTTGGATGTAAGAAACGCTTGAGAAATTCAAAATTTTCGCAGTTCTGATGTTCGAAACGAATAACTGGAACGGCCTAGGGGAAAACTACACATACCGTTGTAATCGGGCGAGTCTCTACTTTCAGATGCAACAGATATTTTGCGGATTGGTCAATCCGTTCGCGAGATATGGCAGTTTGGAGGTAAGAAACGCTTGAGAAACTCAAAATTTTCGCAGTTCTGATGCTCGACACGAATAACTAGAACGGCCTACGGGAAAAGCGCGCATACCGTTGTAATCGGGCGAGTTTCTACTTTCAGATGCAACAGAAATTTTGCGGATTGATCAATCCGTTCGCGAGATATGGCAGTTTGGAGGTAAGAAACGCTTGAGAAACTCAAAATTTTCGCAGTTCTGATGCTCGAAACGAATAACTAGAACGGCCTAGGGGAAAGCTACACCTACCGTTGTAATCGGGCGAGTTTCTACTTTCAGATGCAACAGAAATTTTGCGGATTGGTCAATCTGTTCGCGGGATATGGCAGTTTGGATGTAAGAAACGCTTGAGAAACTCAAAATTTGCGCAGTTCTGATGCTTGAAACGAATAACTAGAACGGCCTAGGGGAAAAGTACGCATACAGTTGTAATCGGGCGAGTTTCTACATTCAGATGCAACAGAAACTTTGCGGATTGGTCAATCCGTTCGCGAGATATGGCAGTTTGGAGGTAAGAAACGCTTGAGAAACTCAAAATTTGCGCAGTTCTGATGCTTGAAACGAATAACTAGAACGGCCTAGGGGAAAAGTACGCATACACTTGTAATCGGGCGAGTTTCTACATTCAGATGCAACAGAAATTTTGCGGATTGGTCAATCCGTTCGCGAGATATGGCAGTTTGGATGTAAGAAACGCTTGAGAATTTCAAAATTTTCGCAGTTCTGATGCTCGAAACGAATAACTGGAACGGCCTAGGGGAAAGCTACACATACCGTTGTAATCGGGCGTGTCTCTACTTTCAGATGCAACAGAAATTTTGCGGAGTGGTCAATCCGTTCGCGAGATATGGCAGTTTGGAGGTAAGAAACGCTTGAGAACCTCAAAATTTGCGCAGTTCTGATGCTTGAAAAGAATAACTAGAACTGCCTAGGGGAAAACTACACATACCGTTGTAATCGGGCGAGTCACTACTTTCAGATGCAACAGAAATTTTGCGGATTGGTCAATCCGTTCGCGAGATATGGCAGTTTGGAGGTAAGAAACGCTTGAGAAACTCAAAATTTGCGCAGTTCTGATGCTTGAAACGAATAACTAGAACGGCCTAGGGGAAAAGTACGCATACCGTTGTAATCGGGCGAGTTTCTACTTTCAGATGCAACAGAAATTTTGCGGATTGGTCAATCCGTTCGCGAGATATGGCAATTTGGAGGTAAGAAACGCTTGAGAACCTCAACATTTTCGCAGTTCTGATGCTCGACACAAATAACTAGAACGGCCCAGGGGAAAAGCGCGCATACCGTTATAATCGGGCGAGTATCTACTTTCAGATGCAACAGAAATTTTGCGGATTGGCCAATCCGTTCGCGAGATATGGCAGTTTGGATGTAAGAAACGCTTGAGAAACTCAAAATTTTCGCAGTTCTGATGCTCGACACGAATAACTAGAACGGCCTAGGGGAAAAGTACGCATACAGTTGTAATCGGGCGAGTTTCTACATTCAGATGCAACAGAAACTTTGCGGATTGGTCAATCCGTTCGCGAGATATGGCAGTTTGGAGGTAAGAAACGCTTGAGAAACTCAAAATTTTCGCAGTTCTGATGCTCGAAACGAATAACTGGAACGGCCTAGGGGAAAACTACACATACCGTTGTAATCGGGCGAGTCTCTACTTTCAGATGCAACAGAAATTTTGCGGATTGGTCAATCCGTTCGCGAGATATGGCAGTTTGAAGGTAAGAAACGCTTGAGAAACTCAAAATTTTCGCAGTTCTGATGCTCGAAACGAGTAACTTGAACGGCCTAGGGGAAAAGTACGCATACCGTTGTAATCGGGCGAGTTTCTACTTTCAGATGCAACAGAAATTTTGCGGATCGGTCAATCCGTTCGCGAGATATGGCAGCTTGGATGTAAGAAACGCTTGAGAAACTCAAAATTTGCGCAGTTCTGATGCTTGAAACGAATAACTAGAACGGCCTAGGGGAAAAGTGCGCATACCATTGTAATCGGGCGAGTTTCTACTTTCAGATGCAACAGAAATTTTCCGGATCGGTCAATCCGTTCGCGAGATATGGCAGTTTGGAGGTAAGAAACGCTTGAGAAACTCAAAATTTGCGCAGTTCTGATGCTTAAAACGAATAACTAGAACGGCCTAGGGGAAAAGTGCGCATACCGCTGTAATCGGGCGAGTTTCTACTTTCAGATGCAACAGAAATTTTGCGGATTGGTCAATCCGTTCGCGAGATATGGCAGTTTGGATGTAAGAAACGCTTGAGAAATTCAAAATTTTCGCAGTTCTGATGTTCGAAACGAATAACTGGAAAGGCCTAGGGGAAAACTACACATACCGTTGTAATCGGGCGAGTCTCTACTTTCAGATGCAACAGATATTTTGCGGATTGGTCAATCCGTTCGCGAGATATGGCAGTTTGGAGGTAAGAAACGCTTGAGAAACTCAAAATTTTCGCAGTTCTGATGCTCGACACGAATAACTAGAACGGCCTACGGGAAAAGCGCGCATACCGTTGTAATCGGGCGAGTTTCTACTTTCAGATGCAACAGAAATTTTGCGGATTGATCAATCCGTTCGCGAGATATGGCAGTTTGGAGGTAAGAAACGCTTGAGAAACTCAAAATTTTCGCAGTTCTGATGCTCGAAACGAATAACTAGAACGGCCTAGGGGAAAGCTACACCTACCGTTGTAATCGGGCGAGTTTCTACTTTCAGATGCAACAGAAATTTTGCGGATTGGTCAATCTGTTCGCGGGATATGGCAGTTTGGATGTAAGAAACGCTTGAGAAACTCAAAATTTGCGCAGTTCTGATGCTTGAAACGAATAACTAGAACGGCCTAGGGGAAAAGTGCGCATACCGCTGTAATCGGGCGAGTTTCTACTTTCAGATGCAACAGAAATTTTGCGGATTGGCCAATCCGTTCGCGAGATATGGCAGTTTGGATGTAAGAAACGCTTGAGAAACTCAAAATTTTCACAGTTCTGATGCTCGACACGAATAACTAGAACGGCCTAGGGGAAAAGTACGCATACAGTTGTAATCGGGCGAGTTTCTACATTCAGATGCAACAGAAACTTTGCGGATTGGTCAATCCGTTCGCGAGATATGGCAGTTTGGATGTAAGAAACGCTTGAGAAACTCAAAATTTTCGCAGTTCTGATGCTCGACACGAATAACTAGAACGGCCTAGGGGAAAAGTACGCATACAGTTGTAATCGGGCGAGTTTCTACATTCAGATGCAACAGAAATTTTGCGGATTGGTCAATCCGTTCGCGAGATATGGCAGTTTGGATGTAAGAAACGCTTGAGAATTTCAAAATTTTCGCAGTTCTGATGCTCGAAACGAATAACTGGAACGGCCTAGGGGAAAGCTACACATACCGTTGTAATCGGGCGTGTCTCTACTTTCAGATGCAACAGAAATTTTGCGGAGTGGTCAATCCGTTCGCGAGATATGGCAGTTTGGAGGTAAGAAACGCTTGAGAACCTCAAAATTTGCGCAGTTCTGATGCTTGAAAAGAATAACTAGAACGGCCTAGGGGAAAACTACACATACCGTTGTAATCGGGCGAGTCACTACTTTCAGATGCAACAGAAATTTTGCGGATTGGTCAATCCGTTCGCGAGATATGGCAGTTTGGAGGTAAGAAACGCTTGAGAAACTCAAAATTTGCGCAGTTCTGATGCTTGAAACGAATAACTAGAACGGCCTAGGGGAAAAGTACGCATACCGTTGTAATCGGGCGAGTTTCTACTTTCAGATGCAACAGAAATTTTGCGGATTGGTCAATCCGTTCGCGAGATATGGCAATTTGGAGGTAAGAAACGCTTGAGAACCTCAACATTTTCGCAGTTCTGATGCTCGACACAAATAACTAGAACGGCCCAGGGGAAAAGCGCGCATACCGTTATAATCGGGCGAGTATCTACTTTCAGATGCAACAGAAATTTTGCGGATTGGCCAATCCGTTCGCGAGATATGGCAGTTTGGATGTAAGAAACGCTTGAGAAACTCAAAATTTGCGCAGTTCTGATGCTTGAAACGAATAACTAGAACGGCCTAGGGGAAAAGTACGCATACCGTTGTAATCGGGCGAGTTTCTACTTTCCGATGAAACAGAAATTTTGCGGATCGGTCAATCCGTTCGCGAGATATGGCAGTTTGGATGTAAGAAACGCTTGAGAAACTCAAAATTTTCGCAGTTCTGATGCTCGAAACGAATAACTGGAACGGCCTAGGGGAAAACTACACATACCGTTGTAATCGGGCGAGTCTCTACTTTCAGATGCAACAGAAATTTTGCGGATTGGTCAATCCGTTCGCGAGATATGGCAGTTTGAAGGTAAGAAACGCTTGAGAAACTCAAAATTTTCGCAGTTCTGATGCTCGAAACGAGTAACTTGAACGGCCTAGGGGAAAAGTACGCATACAGTTGTAATCGGGCGAGTTTCTACATTCAGATACAACAGAAACTTTGCGGATTGGTCAATCCGTTCGCGAGATATGGCAGTTTGGAGGTAAGAATCGCTTGAGAAACTCAAAATTTGCGCAGTTCTGATGCTTGAAACGAATAACTAGAACGGCCTAGGGGAAAAGTGCGCATACCGTTGTAATGGGGCGAGTTTCTACTTTCAGATGCAACAGAAATTTTGCGGATTGGTCAATCCGTTCGCGAGATATGGCAGTTTGGAGGTAAGAAACGCTTGAGAAACTCAAAATTTGCGCAGTTCTGATGCTTGAAACGAATAACTAGAACGGCCTAGGGGAAAAGTACGCATACCGTTGTAATCGGGCGAGTTTCTACTTTCAGATGCAACAGAAATTTTGCGGATTGGTCAATCCGTTCGCGAGATATGGCAATTTGGAGGTAAGAAACGCTTGAGAACCTCAACATTTTCGCAGTTCTGATGCTCGACACAAATAACTAGAATGGCCCAGGGGAAAAGCGCGCATACCGTTATAATCGGGCGAGTATCTACTTTCAGATGCAACAGAAATTTTGCGGATTGGCCAATCCGTTCGCGAGATATGGCAGTTTGGATGTAAGAAACGCTTGAGAAACTCAAAATTTTCGCAGTTCTGATGCTCGACACGAATAACTAGAACGGCCTAGGGGAAAAGTACGCATACAGTTGTAATCGGGCGAGTTTCTACATTCAGATGCAACAGAAACTTTGCGGATTGGTCAATCCGTTCGCGAGATATGGCAGTTTGGAGGTAAGAAACGCTTGAGAAACTCAAAATTTTCGCAGTTCTGATGCTCGAAACGAATAACTGGAACGGCCTAGGGGAAAACTACACATACCGTTGTAATCGGGCGAGTCTCTACTTTCAGATGCAACAGAAATTTTGCGGATTGGTCAATCCGTTCGCGAGATATGGCAGTTTGAAGGTAAGAAACGCTTGAGAAACTCAAAATTTTCGCAGTTCTGATGCTCGAAACGAGTAACTTGAACGGCCTAGGGGAAAAGTACGCATACCGTTGTAATCGGGCGAGTTTCTACTTTCAGATGCAACAGAAATTTTGCGGATCGGTCAATCCGTTCGCGAGATATGGCAGCTTGGATGTAAGAAACGCTTGAGAAACTCAAAATTTGCGCAGTTCTGATGCTTGAAACGAATAACTAGAACGGCCTAGGGGAAAAGTGCGCATACCATTGTAATCGGGCGAGTTTCTACTTTCAGATGCAACAGAAATTTTCCGGATCGGTCAATCCGTTCGCGAGATATGGCAGTTTGGAGGTAAGAAACGCTTGAGAAACTCAAAATTTGCGCAGTTCTGATGCTTAAAACGAATAACTAGAACGGCCTAGGGGAAAAGTGCGCATACCGCTGTAATCGGGCGAGTTTCTACTTTCAGATGCAACAGAAATTTTGCGGATTGGTCAATCCGTTCGCGAGATATGGCAGTTTGGATGTAAGAAACGCTTGAGAAATTCAAAATTTTCGCAGTTCTGATGTTCGAAACGAATAACTGGAAAGGCCTAGGGGAAAACTACACATACCGTTGTAATCGGGCGAGTCTCTACTTTCAGATGCAACAGATATTTTGCGGATTGGTCAATCCGTTCGCGAGATATGGCAGTTTGGAGGTAAGAAACGCTTGAGAAACTCAAAATTTTCGCAGTTCTGATGCTCGACACGAATAACTAGAACGGCCTACGGGAAAAGCGCGCATACCGTTGTAATCGGGCGAGTTTCTACTTTCAGATGCAACAGAAATTTTGCGGATTGATCAATCCGTTCGCGAGATATGGCAGTTTGGAGGTAAGAAACGCTTGAGAAACTCAAAATTTTCGCAGTTCTGATGCTCGAAACGAATAACTAGAACGGCCTAGGGGAAAGCTACACCTACCGTTGTAATCGGGCGAGTTTCTACTTTCAGATGCAACAGAAATTTTGCGGATTGGTCAATCTGTTCGCGGGATATGGCAGTTTGGATGTAAGAAACGCTTGAGAAACTCAAAATTTGCGCAGTTCTGATGCTTGAAACGAATAACTAGAACGGCCTAGGGGAAAAGTGCGCATACCGCTGTAATCGGGCGAGTTTCTACTTTCAGATGCAACAGAAATTTTGCGGATTGGCCAATCCGTTCGCGAGATATGGCAGTTTGGATGTAAGAAACGCTTGAGAAACTCAAAATTTTCGCAGTTCTGATGCTCGACACGAATAACTAGAACGGCCTAGGGGAAAAGTACGCATACAGTTGTAATCGGGCGAGTTTCTACATTCAGATGCAACAGAAACTTTGCGGATTGGTCAATCCGTTCGCGAGATAAGGCAGTTTGGATGTAAGAAACGCTTGAGAAACTCAAAATTTTCGCAGTTCTGATGCTCGACACGAATAACTAGAACGGCCTAGGGGAAAAGTACGCATACAGTTGTAATCGGGCGAGTTTCTACATTCAGATGCAACAGAAATTTTGCGGATTGGTCAATCCGTTCGCGAGATATGGCAGTTTGGATGTAAGAAACGCTTGAGAATTTCAAAATTTTCGCAGTTCTGATGCTCGAAACGAATAACTGGAACGGCCTAGGGGAAAGCTACACATACCGTTGTAATCGGGCGTGTCTCTACTTTCAGATGCAACAGAAATTTTGCGGAGTGGTCAATCCGTTCGCGAGATATGGCAGTTTGGAGGTAAGAAACGCTTGAGAACCTCAAAATTTGCGCAGTTCTGATGCTTGAAAAGAATAACTAGAACGGCCTAGGGGAAAACTACACATACCGTTGTAATCGGGCGAGTCACTGCTTTCAGATGCAACAGAAATTTTGCGGATTGGTCAATCCGTTCGCGAGATATGGCAGTTTGGAGGTAAGAAACGCTTGAGAAACTCAAAATTTGCGCAGTTCTGATGCTTGAAACGAATAACTAGAACGGCCTAGGGGAAAAGTACGCATACCGTTGTAATCGGGCGAGTTTCTACTTTCAGATGCAACAGAAATTTTGCGGATTGGTCAATCCGTTCGCGAGATATGGCAATTTGGAGGTAAGAAACGCTTGAGAACCTCAACATTTTCGCAGTTCTGATGCTCGACACAAATAACTAGAACGGCCCAGGGGAAAAGCGCGCATACCGTTATAATCGGGCGAGTATCTACTTTCAGATGCAACAGAAATTTTGCGGATTGGCCAATCCGTTCGCGAGATATGGCAGTTTGGATGTAAGAAACGCTTGAGAAACTCAAAATTTTCGCAGTTCTGATGCTCGACACGAATAACTAGAACGGCCTAGGGGAAAAGTACGCATACAGTTGTAATCGGGCGAGTTTCTACATTCAGATGCAACAGAAACTTTGCGGATTGGTCAATCCGTTCGCGAGATATGGCAGTTTGGAGGTAAGAAACGCTTGAGAAACTCAAAATTTGCGCAGTTCTGATGCTTGAAACGAATAACTAGAACGGCCTAGGGGAAAAGTGCGCATACCGTTGTAATGGGGCGAGTTTCTACTTTCCGATGAAACAGAAATTTTGCGGATCGGTCAATCCGTTCGCGAGATATGGCAGTTTGGATGTAAGAAACGCTTGAGAAACTCAAAATTTTCGCAGTTCTGATGCTCGAAACGAATAACTGGAACGGCCTAGGGGAAAACTACACATACCGTTGTAATCGGGCGAGTCTCTACTTTCAGATGCAACAGAAATTTTGCGGATTGGTCAATCCGTTCGCGAGATATGGCAGTTTGAAGGTAAGAAACGCTTGAGAAACTCAAAATTTTCGCAGTTCTGATGCTCGAAACGAGTAACTTGAACGGCCTAGGGGAAAAGTACGCATACAGTTGTAATCGGGCGAGTTTCTACATTCAGATACAACAGAAACTTTGCGGATTGGTCAATCCGTTCGCGAGATATGGCAGTTTGGAGGTAAGAATCGCTTGAGAAACTCAAAATTTGCGCAGTTCTGATGCTTGAAACGAATAACTAGAACGGCCTAGGGGAAAAGTGCGCATACCGTTGTAATGGGGCGAGTTTCTACTTTCAGATGCAACAGAAATTTTGCGGATTGGTCAATCCGTTCGCGAGATATCGCAGTTTGGAGGTAAGAAACGCTTGAGAAACTCAAAATTTGCGCAGTTCTGATGCTCGAAACGAATAACTAGAACGGCCTAGGGGAAAAGTGCGCATACCATTGTACTCGGGCGAGTTTCTACTTTCAGATGAAACAGAAATTTTGCGGATCGGTCAATCCGTTCGCGAGATATGGCAGTTTGGATGTAAGAAACGCTTGAGAAACTCAAAATTTTCGCAGTTCTGATGCTCGAAACGAATAACTGGAACGGCCTAGGGGAAAACTACACAAACCGTTGTAATCGGGCGAGTCTCTACTTTCAGATGCAACAGAAATTTTGCGGATTGGTCAATCCGTTCGCGAGATATGGCAGTTTGAAGGTAAGAAACGCTTGAGAAACTCAAAATTTTCGCAGTTCTGATGCTCGAAACGAATAACTGGAACGGCCTAGGGGAAAACTACACATACCGTTGTAATCGGGCGAGTCTCTACTTTCAGATGCAATAGAAATTTTGCGGATTGGTCAATCTGTTCGCGAGATATGGCAGTTTGGAAGTAAGAAACGCTTGAGAAACTCAAAATTTGCGCAGTTCTGATGCTTAAAACGAATAACTAGAACGGCCTAGGGGAAAAGTGCGCATACCGCTGTAATCGGGCGAGTTTCTACTTTCAGATGCAACAGAAATTTTGCGGATTGGTCAATCCGTTCGCGAGATATGGCAGTTTGAAGGTAAGAAACGCTTGAGAAACTCAAAATTTTCGCAGTTCTGATGCTCGACACGAATAACTAGAACGGCCTACGGGAAAAGCGCGCATACCGTTGTAATCGGGCGAGTTTCTACTTTCAGATGCAACAGAAATTTTGCGGATTGATCAATCCGTTCGCGAGATATGGCAGTTTGGAGGTAAGAAACGCTTGAGAAACTCAAAATTTTCGCAGTTCTGATGCTCGAAACGAATAACTAGAACGGCCTAGGGGAAAGCTACACCTACCGTTGTAATCGGGCGAGTTTCTACTTTCAGATGCAACAGAAATTTTGCGGATTGGTCAATCTGTTCGCGGGATATGGCAGTTTGGATGTAAGAAACGCTTGAGAAACTCAAAATTTGCGCAGTTCTGATGCTTGAAACGAATAACTAGAACGGCCTAGGGGAAAGCTACACATACCGTTGTAATCGGGCGTGTCTCTACTTTCAGATGCAACAGAAATTTTGCGGAGTGGTCAATCCGTTCGCGAGATATGGCAGTTTGGAGGTAAGAAACGCTTGAGAACCTCAAAATTTGCGCAGTTCTGATGCTTGAAAAGAATAACTAGAACGGCCTAGGGGAAAACTACACATACCGTTGTAATCGGGCGAGTCACTACTTTCAGATGCAACAGAAATTTTGCGGATTGGTCAATCCGTTCGCGAGATATGGCAGTTTGGAGGTAAGAAACGCTTGAGAAACTCAAAATTTGCGCAGTTCTGATGCTTGAAACGAATAACTAGAACGGCCTAGGGGAAAAGTACGCATACCGTTGTAATCGGGCGAGTTTCTACTTTCAGATGCAACAGAAATTTTGCGGATTGGTCAATCCGTTCGCGAGATATGGCAATTTGGAGGTAAGAAACGCTTGAGAACCTCAACATTTTCGCAGTTCTGATGCTCGACACAAATAACTAGAACGGCCCAGGGGAAAAGCGCGCATACCGTTATAATCGGGCGAGTATCTACTTTCAGATGCAACAGAAATTTTGCGGATTGGCCAATCCGTTCGCGAGATATGGCAGTTTGGATGTAAGAAACGCTTGAGAAACTCAAAATTTTCGCAGTTCTGATGCTCGACACGAATAACTAGAACGGCCTAGGGGAAAAGTACGCATACAGTTGTAATCGGGCGAGTTTCTACATTCAGATGCAACAGAAACTTTGCGGATTGGTCAATCCGTTCGCGAGATATGGCAGTTTGGAGGTAAGAAACGCTTGAGAAACTCAAAATTTGCGCAGTTCTGATGCTTGAAACGAATAACTAGAACGGCCTAGGGGAAAAGTGCGCATACCGTTGTAATGGGGCGAGTTTCTACTTTCCGATGAAACAGAAATTTTGCGGATCGGTCAATCCGTTCGCGAGATATGGCAGTTTGGATGTAAGAAACGCTTGAGAAACTCAAAATTTTCGCAGTTCTGATGCTCGAAACGAATAACTGGAACGGCCTAGGGGAACACTACACATACCGTTGTAATCGGGCGAGTCTCTACTTTCAGATGCAACAGAAATTTTGCGGATTGGTCAATCCGTTCGCGAGATATGGCAGTTTGAAGGTAAGAAACGCTTGAGAAACTCAAAATTTTCGCAGTTCTGATGCTCGAAACGAGTAACTTGAACGGCCTAGGGGAAAAGTACGCATACAGTTGTAATCGGGCGAGTTTCTACATTCAGATACAACAGAAACTTTGCGGATTGGTCAATCCGTTCGCGAGATATGGCAGTTTGGAGGTAAGAATCGCTTGAGAAACTCAAAATTTGCGCAGTTCTGATGCTTGAAACGAATAACTAGAACGGCCTAGGGGAAAAGTGCGCATACCGTTGTAATGGGGCGAGTTTCTACTTTCAGATGCAACAGAAATTTTGCGGATTGGTCAATCCGTTCGCGAGATATCGCAGTTTGGAGGTAAGAAACGCTTGAGAAACTCAAAATTTGCGCAGTTCTGATGCTCGAAACGAATAACTAGAACGGCCTAGGGGAAAAGTGCGCATACCATTGTACTCGGGCGAGTTTCTACTTTCAGATGAAACAGAAATTTTGCGGATCGGTCAATCCGTTCGCGAGATATGGCAGTTTGGATGTAAGAAACGCTTGAGAAACTCAAAATTTTCGCAGTTCTGATGCTCGAAACGAATAACTGGAACGGCCTAGGGGAAAACTACACAAACCGTTGTAATCGGGCGAGTCTCTACTTTCAGATGCAACAGAAATTTTGCGGATTGGTCAATCCGTTCGCGAGATATGGCAGTTTGAAGGTAAGAAACGCTTGAGAAACTCAAAATTTTCGCAGTTCTGATGCTCGAAACGAATAACTGGAACGGCCTAGGGGAAAACTACACATACCGTTGTAATCAGGCGAGTCTCTACTTTCAGATGCAATAGAAATTTTGCGGATTGGTCAATCCGTTCGCGAGATATGGCAGTTTGGAGGTAAGAAACGCTTGAGAAACTCAAAATTTGCGCAGTTCTGATGCTCGAAACGACTAACTAGAACGGCCTAGGGGAAAAGTACGCATACAGTTGTAATCGGGCGAGTTTCTACATTCAGATGCAACAGAAATTTTGCGGATTGGTCAATCCGTTCGCGAGATATGGCAGTTTGGATGTAAGAAACGCTTGAGAATTTCAAAATTTTCGCAGTTCTGATGCTCGAAACGAATAACTGGAACGGCCTAGGGGAAAGCTACACATACCGTTGTAATCGGGCGTGTCTCTACTTTCAGATGCAACAGAAATTTTGCGGAGTGGTCAATCCGTTCGCGAGATATGGCAGTTTGGAGGTAAGAAACGCTTGAGAACCTCAAAATTTGCGCAGTTCTGATGCTTGAAAAGAATAACTAGAACGGCCTAGGGGAAAACTACACATACCGTTGTAATCGGGCGAGTCACTACTTTCAGATGCAACAGAAATTTTGCGGATTGGTCAATCCGTTCGCGAGATATGGCAGTTTGGAGGTAAGAAACGCTTGAGAAACTCAAAATTTGCGCAGTTCTGATGCTTGAAACGAATAACTAGAACGGCCTAGGGGAAAAGTACGCATACCGTTGTAATCGGGCGAGTTTCTACTTTCAGATGCAACAGAAATTTTGCGGATTGGTCAATCCGTTCGCGAGATATGGCAATTTGGAGGTAAGAAACGCTTGAGAACCTCAACATTTTCGCAGTTCTGATGCTCGACACAAATAACTAGAACGGCCCAGGGGAAAAGCGCGCATACCGTTATAATCGGGCGAGTATCTACTTTCAGATGCAACAGAAATTTTGCGGATTGGCCAATCCGTTCGCGAGATATGGCAGTTTGGATGTAAGAAACGCTTGAGAAACTCAAAATTTTCGCAGTTCTGATGCTCGACACGAATAACTAGAACGGCCTAGGGGAAAAGTACGCATACAGTTGTAATCGGGCGAGTTTCTACATTCAGATGCAACAGAAACTTTGCGGATTGGTCAATCCGTTCGCGAGATATGGCAGTTTGGAGGTAAGAAACGCTTGAGAAACTCAAAATTTGCGCAGTTCTGATGCTTGAAACGAATAACTAGAACGGCCTAGGGGAAAAGTGCGCATACCGTTGTAATGGGGCGAGTTTCTACTTTCCGATGAAACAGAAATTTTGCGGATCGGTCAATCCGTTCGCGAGATATGGCAGTTTGGATGTAAGAAACGCTTGAGAAACTCAAAATTTTCGCAGTTCTGATGCTCGAAACGAATAACTGGAACGGCCTAGGGGAAAACTACACATACCGTTGTAATCGGGCGAGTCTCTACTTTCAGATGCAACAGAAATTTTGCGGATTGGTCAATCCGTTCGCGAGATATGGCAGTTTGAAGGTAAGAAACGCTTGAGAAACTCAAAATTTTCGCAGTTCTGATGCTCGAAACGAGTAACTTGAACGGCCTAGGGGAAAAGTACGCATACAGTTGTAATCGGGCGAGTTTCTACATTCAGATACAACAGAAACTTTGCGGATTGGTCAATCCGTTCGCGAGATATGGCAGTTTGGAGGTAAGAATCGCTTGAGAAACTCAAAATTTGCGCAGTTCTGATGCTTGAAACGAATAACTAGAACGGCCTAGGGGAAAAGTGCGCATACCGTTGTAATGGGGCGAGTTTCTACTTTCAGATGCAACAGAAATTTTGCGGATTGGTCAATCCGTTCGCGAGATATCGCAGTTTGGAGGTAAGAAACGCTTGAGAAACTCAAAATTTGCGCAGTTCTGATGCTCGAAACGAATAACTAGAACGGCCTAGGGGAAAAGTGCGCATACCATTGTACTCGGGCGAGTTTCTACTTTCAGATGAAACAGAAATTTTGCGGATCGGTCAATCCGTTCGCGAGATATGGCAGTTTGGATGTAAGAAACGCTTGAGAAACTCAAAATTTTCGCAGTTCTGATGCTCGAAACGAATAACTGGAACGGCCTAGGGGAAAACTACACAAACCGTTGTAATCGGGCGAGTCTCTACTTTCAGATGCAACAGAAATTTTGCGGATTGGTCAATCCGTTCGCGAGATATGGCAGTTTGAAGGTAAGAAACGCTTGAGAAACTCAAAATTTTCGCAGTTCTGATGCTCGAAACGAATAACTGGAACGGCCTAGGGGAAAACTACACATACCGTTGTAATCAGGCGAGTCTCTACTTTCAGATGCAATAGAAATTTTGCGGATTGGTCAATCCGTTCGCGAGATATGGCAGTTTGGAGGTAAGAAACGCTTGAGAAACTCAAAATTTGCGCAGTTCTGATGCTCGAAACGACTAACTAGAACGGCCTAGGGGAAAAGTGCGCATACCATTGTACTCGGGCGAGTTTCTACTTTCCGATGAAACAGAAATTTTGCGGATCGGTCAATCCGTTCGCGAGATATGGCAGTTTGGATGTAAGAAACGCTTGAGAAACTCAAAAGTTTCGCAGTTCTGATGCTCGAAACGAATAACTGGAACGGCCTAGGGGAAAACTACACATACCGTTGTAATCGGGCGAGTCTCTACTTTCAGATGCAACAGAAATTTTGCGGATTGGTCAATCCGTTCGCGAGATATGGCAGTTTGAAGGTAAGAAACGCTTGAGAAACTCAATATTTTCGCAGTTCTGATGCTCGACACGAATAACTAGAACGGCCTAGGGGAAAAGCGCGCATACCGTTGTAATCGGGCGAGTCTCTACTTTCAGATGCAACAGAAATTTTGCGGATTGGTCAATCCGTTCGCGAGATATGGCAGTTTGAAGGTAAGAAACGCTTGAGAAACTCAAAATTTTCGCAGTTCTGATGCTCGACACGAATAACTAGAACGGCCTAGGGGAAAAGCGCGCATACCGTTGTAATCGGGCGAGTTTCTACTTTCAGATGCAATAGAAATTTTGCGGATTGATCAATCCGTTCGCGAGATATGGCAGTTTGGAGGTAAGAAACGCTTGAGGAACTCAAAATTTTCGCAGTTCTGATGCTCGAAACGAGTAACTTGAACGGCCTAGGGGAAAAGTACGCATACCGTTGTAATCGGGCGAGTTTCTACTTTCAGATGCAACAGAAATTTTGCGGATCGGTCAATCCGTTCGCGAGATATGGCAGCTTGGATGTAAGAAACGCTTGAGAAACTCAAAATTTGCGAAACGCTTGAGAAACTCAAAATTTGCGCAGTTCTGATGCTTGAAACGAATAACTAGAACGGCCTAGGGGAAAAGTGCGCATACCGTTGTAATCGGGCGAGTATCTACTTTCAGATGCAACAGAAATTTTGCAGATTGGTCAATCCGTTCGTGAGATATGGCAGTTTGGATATAAGAAACGCTTGAGAAACTCAAAATTTTCTCAGTTCTGATGCTTGAAACGAATAACTAGAACGGCCTAGGGCAAAAGTGCGCATACCGTTGTAA
Organism: Ptiloglossa arizonensis; assembly: GCF_051014685.1. NCBI lineage: Eukaryota > Metazoa > Arthropoda > Insecta > Hymenoptera > Colletidae > Ptiloglossa > Ptiloglossa arizonensis. Next base: position 1,073,593 of record NW_027478462.1, on the reverse strand, counting down.
TCGGGCGAGTTTCTGCTTTCAGATGCAACAGAAATTTTGCGGATCGGTCAATCCGTTCGCGTGATATGGCAGTTTAGATGTAAGAAACGCTTGAGAAATTCAAAATTTTCGCAGTTCTGATGCTCGAAACGAATAACTGGAACGGCCTAGGGGAAAACTACACATACCGATGTAATCGGGCGAGTTTCTACTTTCAGATGCAACAGAAATTTTGCGGATTGGTCAATCCGTTCGCGAGATATGGCAGTTTGGATGTAAGAAACACTTGAGAAATTCAAAATTTTCGCAGTTCTGATGCTCGAAACGAATAACTGGAACGGCCTAGGGGAAAACTACACATACCGTTGTAATCGGGCGAGTCTCTACTTTCAGATGCAACAGAAATTTTGCGAATTGGTCAATCCTTTCGCGAGATATGGCAGTTTGGAGGTAAGAAACGCTTGAGAAACTCAAAATTTGCGCAGTTCTGATGCTTGAAACGAATAACTAGAACGGCCTAGGGGAAAAGTGCGCATACCGTTGTAATCGGGCGAGTTTCTACTTTCAGATGCAACAGAAATTTTGCGGATTGGTCAATCCGTTCGCGAGATATGGCAGTTTGGATGTAAGAAACGCTTGAGAAATTCAAAATTTTCGCAGTACTGATGCTCGAAACGAATAACTGGAACGGCCTAGGGGAAAACTACACATACCGTTGTAATCGGGCGTGTCTCTACTTTCAGATGCAACAGAAATTTTGCGGATTGGTCAATCCGTTCGCGAGATATGGCAGTTTGGAGGTAAGAAACGCTTGAGAACCTCAAAATTTGCGCAGTTCTGATGCTTGAAAAGTATAACTAGAACGGCCTAGGGGAAAAGTGCGCACACCGTTGTAATCGGGCGAGTTTCTACTTTCAGATGAAACAGAAATTCTGCGGATCGGTCAATCCGTTCGCGAGATATGGCAGTTTGGATGTAAGAAACGCTTGAGAAACTCAAAATTTTCGCAGTTCTGATGCTCGAAACGAATAACTGGAACGGCCTAGGGGAAAAGCGCGCATACCGTTGTAATCGGGCGAGTTTCTACTTTCAGATGCAATAGAAATTTTGCGGATTGATCAATCCGTTCGCGAGATATGGCAGTTTGGAGGTAAGAAACGCTTGAGAAACTCAAAATTTTCGCAGTTCTGATGCTCGAAACGAGTAACTTGAACGGCCTAGGGGAAAAGTACGCATACCGTTGTAATCGGGCGAGTTTCTACTTTCAGATGCAACAGAAATTTTGCGGATCGGTCAATCCGTTCGCGAGATATGGCAGCTTGGATGTAAGAAACGCTTGAGAAACTCAAAATTTGCGAAACGCTTGAGAAACTCAAAATTTGCGCAGTTCTGATGCTTGAAACGAATAACTAGAACGGCCTAGGGGAAAAGTGCGCATACCGTTGTAATCGGGCGAGTATCTACTTTCAGATGCAACAGAAATTTTGCAGATTGTTCAATCCGTTCGCGAGATATGGCAGTTTGGATATAAGAAACGCTTGAGAAACTCAAAATTTTCGCAGTTCTGATGCTCGAAACGAATAACTGGAACGGCCTAGGGGAAAACTACACATACCGTTGTAATCGGGCGAGTCTCTACTTTCAGATGCAACAGAAATTTTGCGGATTGGTCAATCCGTTCGCGAGATATGGCAGCTTGGATGTAAGAAACGCTTGAGAAACTCAAAATTTGCGAAACGCTTGAGAAACTCAAAATTTTCGCAGTTCTGATGCTCGAAACGAGTAACTTGAACGGCCTAGGGGAAAAGTACGCATACCGTTGTAATCGGGCGAGTTTCTACTTTCAGATGCAACAGAAATTTTGCGGTTCGGTCAATCCGTTCGCGAGATATGGCAGCTTGGATGTAAGAAACGCTTGAGAAACTCAAAATTTTCGCAGTTCTGATGCTCGAAACGAATAACTGGAACGGCCTAGGGGAAAACTACACATACCGTTGTAATCGGGCGAGTCTCTACTTTCAGATGCAACAGAAATTTTGCGGATTGGTCAATCCGTTCGCGAGATATGGCAGTTTGAAGGTAAGAAACGCTTGAGAAACTCAAAATTTTCGCAGTTCTGATGCTCGACACGAATAACTAGAACGGCCTAGGGGAAAGCTACACCTACCGTTGTAATCGGGCGAGTCTCTACTTTCAGATGCAACAGAAATTTTGCGAATTGGTCAATCCGTTCGCGTGATATGGCAGTTTAGATGTAAGAAACGCTTGAGAAATTCAAAATTTTCGCAGTTCTGATGCTCGAAACGAATAACTGGAACGGCCTAGGGGAAAACTACACCTACCGATGTAATCGGGCGAGTTTCTACTTTCAGATGCAACAGAAATTTTGCGGATTGGTCAATCCGTTCGCGAGATATGGCAGTTTGGATGTAAGAAACACTTGAGAAATTCAAAATTTTCGCAGTTCTGATGCTCGAAACGAATAACTGGAACGGCCTAGGGGAAAACTACACATACCGTTGTAATCGGGCGAGTCTCTACTTTCAGATGCAACAGAAATTTTGCGAATTGGTCAATCCTTTCGCGAGATATGGCAGTTTGGAGGTAAGAAACGCTTGAGAAACTCAAAATTTGCGCAGTTCTGATGCTTGAAACGAATAACTAGAACGGCCTAGGGGAAAAGTGCGCATACCGTTGTAATCGGGCGAGTTTCTACTTTCAGATGCAACAGAAATTTTGCGGATTGGTCAATCCGTTCGCGAGATATGGCAGTTTGGATGTAAGAAACGCTTGAGAAATTCAAAATTTTCGCAGTACTGATGCTCGAAACGAATAACTGGAACGGCCTAGGGGAAAACTACACATACCGTTGTAATCGGGCGTGTCTCTACTTTCAGATGCAACAGAAATTTTGCGGATTGGTCAATCCGTTCGCGAGATATGGCAGTTTGGAGGTAAGAAACGCTTGAGAACCTCAAAATTTGCGCAGTTCTGATGCTTGAAAAGTATAACTAGAACGGCCTAGGGGAAAAGTGCGCACACCGTTGTAATCGGGCGAGTTTCTACTTTCAGATGAAACAGAAATTCTGCGGATCGGTCAATCCGTTCGCGAGATATGGCAGTTTGGATGTAAGAAACGCTTGAGAAACTCAAAATTTTCGCAGTTCTGATGCTCGAAACGAATAACTGGAACGGCCTAGGGGAAAAGCGCGCATACCGTTGTAATCGGGCGAGTTTCTACTTTCAGATGCAATAGAAATTTTGCGGATTGATCAATCCGTTCGCGAGATATGGCAGTTTGGAGGTAAGAAACGCTTGAGAAACTCAAAATTTTCGCAGTTCTGATGCTCGAAACGAGTAACTTGAACGGCCTAGGGGAAAAGTACGCATACCGTTGTAATCGGGCGAGTTTCTACTTTCAGATGCAACAGAAATTTTGCGGATCGGTCAATCCGTTCGCGAGATATGGCAGCTTGGATGTAAGAAACGCTTGAGAAACTCAAAATTTGCGAAACGCTTGAGAAACTCAAAATTTGCGCAGTTCTGATGCTTGAAACGAATAACTAGAACGGCCTAGGGGAAAAGTGCGCATACCGTTGTAATCGGGCGAGTATCTACTTTCAGATGCAACAGAAATTTTGCAGATTGGTCAATCCGTTCGCGAGATATGGCAGTTTGGATATAAGAAACGCTTGAGAAACTCAAAATTTTCTCAGTTCTGATGCTTGAAACGAATAACTAGAACGGCCTAGGGGAAAAGCGCGCATACCGTTGTAATCGGGCGAGTTTCTACTTTCAGATGCAACAGAAATTTTGCGGATTGATCAATCCGTTCGCGAGATATGGCAGTTTGGAGGTAAGAAACGCTTGAGAAACTCAAAATTTTCGCAGTTCTGATGCTCGAAACGAGTAACTTGAACGGCCTAGGGGAAAAGTACGCATACCGTTGTAATCGGGCGAGTTTCTACTTTCAGATGCAACAGAAATTTTGCGGTTCGGTCAATCCGTTCGCGAGATATGGCAGCTTGGATGTAAGAAACGCTTGAGAAACTCAAAATTTTCGCAGTTCTGATGCTCGAAACGAATAACTGGAACGGCCTAGGGGAAAACTACACATACCGTTGTAATCGGGCGAGTCTCTACTTTCAGATGCAACAGAAATTTTGCGGATTGGTCAATCCGTTCGCGAGATATGGCAGTTTGAAGGTAAGAAACGCTTGAGAAACTCAAAATTTTCGCAGTTCTGATGCTCGACACGAATAACTAGAACGGCCTAGGGGAAAGCTACACCTACCGTTGTAATCGGGCGAGTCTCTACTTTCAGATGCAACAGAAATTTTGCGAATTGGTCAATCCTTTCGCGAGATATGGCAGTTTGGAGGTAAGAAACGCTTGAGAAACTCAAAATTTGCGCAGTTCTGATGCTTGAAACGAATAACTAGAACGGCCTAGGGGAAAAGTGCGCATACCGTTGTAATCGGGCGAGTTTCTACTTTCAGATGCAACAGAAATTTTGCGGATTGGTCAATCCGTTCGCGAGATATGGCAGTTTGGATGTAAGAAACGCTTGAGAAATTCAAAATTTTCGCAGTACTGATGCTCGAAACGAATAACTGGAACGGCCTAGGGGAAAACTACACATACCGTTGTAATCGGGCGTGTCTCTACTTTCAGATGCAACAGAAATTTTGCGGATTGGTCAATCCGTTCGCGAGATATGGCAGTTTGGAGGTAAGAAACGCTTGAGAACCTCAAAATTTGCGCAGTTCTGATGCTTGAAAAGTATAACTAGAACGGCCTAGGGGAAAAGTGCGCACACCGTTGTAATCGGGCGAGTTTCTACTTTCAGATGAAACAGAAATTTTGCGGATCGGTCAATCCGTTCGCGAGATATGGCAGTTTGGATGTAAGAAACGCTTGAGAAACTCAAAATTTTCGCAGTTCTGATGCTCGAAACGAATAACTGGAACGGCCTAGGGGAAAAGCGCGCATACCGTTGTAATCGGGCGAGTTTCTACTTTCAGATGCAATAGAAATTTTGCGGATTGATCAATCCGTTCGCGAGATATGGCAGTTTGGAGGTAAGAAACGCTTGAGAAACTCAAAATTTTCGCAGTTCTGATGCTCGAAACGAGTAACTTGAACGGCCTAGGGGAAAAGTACGCATACCGTTGTAATCGGGCGAGTTTCTACTTTCAGATGCAACAGAAATTTTGCGGATCGGTCAATCCGTTCGCGAGATATGGCAGCTTGGATGTAAGAAACGCTTGAGAAACTCAAAATTTCCGAAACGCTTGAGAAACTCAAAATTTGCGCAGTTCTGATGCTTGAAACGAATAACTAGAACGGCCTAGGGGAAAAGTGCGCATACCGTTGTAATCGGGCGAGTATCTACTTTCAGATGCAACAGAAATTTTGCAGATTGGTCAATCCGTTCGCGAGATATGGCAGTTTGGATATAAGAAACGCTTGAGAAACTCAAAATTTTCTCAGTTCTGATGCTTGAAACGAATAACTAGAACGGCCTAGGGCAAAAGTGCGCATACCGTTGTAATCGGGCGAGTTTCTGCTTTCAGATGCAACAGAAATTTTGCGGATCGGTCAATCCGTTCGCGTGATATGGCAGTTTAGATGTAAGAAACGCTTGAGAAATTCAAAATTTTCGCAGTTCTGATGCTCGAAACGAATAACTGGAACGGCCTAGGGGAAAACTACACATACCGTTGTAATCGGGCGAGTTTCTACTTTCAGATGCAACAGAAATTTTGCGGATTGGTCAATCCGTTCGCGAGATATGGCAGTTTGGATGTAAGAAACACTTGAGAAATTCAAAATTTTCGCAGTTCTGATGCTCGAAACGAATAACTGGAACGGCCTAGGGGAAAACTACACATACCGTTGTAATCGGGCGAGTCTCTACTTTCAGATGCAACAGAAATTTTGCGAATTGGTCAATCCTTTCGCGAGATATGGCAGTTTGGAGGTAAGAAACGCTTGAGAAACTCAAAATTTGCGCAGTTCTGATGCTCGAAACGAATAACTAGAACGGCCTAGGGGAAAAGTGCGCATACCATTGTACTCGGGCGAGTTTCTACTTTCAGATGAAACAGAAATTTTGCGGATCGGTCAATCCGTTCGCGAGATATGGCAGTTTGGATGTAAGAAACGCTTGAGAAACTCAAAATTTTCGCAGTTCTGATGCTCGAAACGAATAACTGGAACGGCCTAGGGGAAAACTACACATACCGTTGTAATCGGGCGAGTCTCTACTTTCAGATGCAACAGAAATTTTGCGGATTGGTCAATCCGTTCGCGAGATATGGCAGTTTGAAGGTAAGAAACGCTTGAGAAACTCAAAATTTTCGCAGTTCTGATGCTCGACACGAATAACTAGAACGGCCTAGGGGAAAAGCGCGCATACCGTTGTAATCGGGCGAGTTTCTACTTTCAGATGCAACAGAAATTTTGCGGATTGACCAATCCGTTCGCGAGATATGGCAGTTTGGAGGTAAGAAACGCTTGAGAAACTCAAAATTTTCGCAGTTCTGATGCTCGAAACGAGTAACTTGAACGGCCTAGGGGAAAAGTACGCATACCGTTGTAATCGGGCGAGTTTCTACTTTCAGATGCAACAGAAATTTTGCGGTTCGGTCAATCCGTTCGCGAGATATGGCAGCTTGGATGTAAGAAACGCTTGAGAAACTCAAAATTTTCGCAGTTCTGATGCTCGAAACGAATAACTGGAACGGCCTAGGGGAAAACTACACATACCGTTGTAATCGGGCGAGTCTCTACTTTCAGATGCAACAGAAATTTTGCGGATTGGTCAATCCGTTCGCGAGATATGGCAGTTTGAAGGTAAGAAACGCTTGAGAAACTCAAAATTTTCGCAGTTCTGATGCTCGACACGAATAACTAGAACGGCCTAGGGGAAAGCTACACCTACCGTTGTAATCGGGCGAGTTTCTACTTTCAGATGCAACAGAAATTTTGCGGATTGGTCAATCTTTTCGCGGGATATGGCAGTTTGGATGTAAGAAACGCTTGAGAAACTCAAAATTTGCGCAGTTCTGATGCTTGAAACGAATAACTAGAACGGCCTAGGGGAAAAGTGCGCATACCGTTGTAATCGGGCGAGTTTCTACTTTCAGATGCAACAGAAATTTTGCGGATTGGCCAATCCGTTCGCGAGATATGGCAGTTTGGAGGTAAGAAACGCTTGAGAAACTCAAAATTTGAGCAGTTCTGATGCTCGAAACGAATAACTAGAACGGCCTAGGGGAAAAGTGCGCGTACCATTATAATCGGGCGAGTTTCTACTTTCAGATGCAACAGAAATTTTGCGGATCGGTCAATCTGTTCGCGAGATATGGCAGTTTGGAGGTAAGAAACGCTTGAGAAACTCAAAATTTGCGCAGTTCTGATGCTTAAAACGAATAACTAGAACGGCCTAGGGGAAAAGTGCGCATACCGTTGTAATCGGGCGAGTTTCTACTTTCAGATGCAACAGAAATTTTGCGGATTGGTCAATCCGTTCGCGAGATATGGCAGTTTGGAGGTAAGAAACGCTTGAGAAACTCAAAATTTGAGCAGTTCTGATGCTCGAAACGAATAACTAGAACGGCCTAGGGGAAAAGTGCGCATACCGTTGTAATCGGGCGAGTCTCTACTTTCAGATGCAACAGATATTTTGCGGATTGGTCAATCCGTTCGCGAGATATGGCAGTTTGGAGGTAAGAAACGCTTGAGAAACTCAAAATTTGCGCAGTTCTAATGCTTGAAACGAATAACTAGAACGGCCTAGGGGAAAAGTGCGCATACCGCTGTAATCGGGCGAGTTTCTACTTTCAGATGCAACAGAAATTTTGCGGATTGATCAATCCGTTCGCGAGATATGGCAGTTTGGAGGTAAGAAACGCTTGAGAAACTCAAAATTTTCGCAGTTCTGATGCTCGAAACGAATAACTAGAACGGCCTAGGGGAAAGCTACACCTACCGTTGTAATCGGGCGAGTTTCTACTTTCAGATGCAACAGAAATTTTGCGGATTGGTCAATCTTTTCGCGGGATATGGCAGTTTGGATGTAAGAAACGCTTGAGAAACTCAAAATTTGCGCAGTTCTGATGCTTGAAACGAATAACTAGAACGGCCTAGGGGAAAAGTGCGCATACCGTTGTAATCGGGCGAGTTTCTACTTTCAGATGCAACAGAAATTTTGCGGATTGGCCAATCCGTTCGCGAGATATGGCAGTTTGGAGGTAAGAAACGCTTGAGAAACTCAAAATTTGAGCAGTTCTGATGCTCGAAACGAATAACTAGAACGGCCTAGGGGAAAAGTGCGCGTACCATTATAATCGGGCGAGTTTCTACTTTCAGATGCAACAGAAATTTTGCGGATCGGTCAATCCGTTCGCGAGATATGGCAGTTTGGAGGTAAGAAGCGCTTGAGAAACTCAAAATTTGAGCAGTTCTGATGCTCGAAACGAATAACTAGAACGGCCTAGGGGAAAAGTGCGCATACCGTTGTAATCGGGCGAGTCTCTACTTTCAGATGCAACAGATATTTTGCGGATTGGTCAATCCGTTCGCGAGATATGGCAGTTTGGAGGTAAGAAACGCTTGAGAAACTCAAAATTTTCGCAGTTCTGATGCTTGAAACGAATAACTAGAACGGCCTAGGGGAAAAGTACGCATACCGTTGTAATCGGGCGAGTTTCTACTTTCAGATGCAACAGAAATTTTGCGGATTGGTCAATCCGTTCGCGAGATATGGCAATTTGGAGGTAAGAAACGCTTGAGAACCTCAACATTTTCGCAGTTCTGATGCTCGACACAAATAACTAGAACGGCCTAGGGGAAAAGCGCGCATACCGTTATAATCGGGCGAGTATCTACTTTCAGATGCAACAGAAGTTTTGCGGATTGGCCAATCCGTTCGCGAGATATGGCAGTTTGGAGGGAAGATACGCTTGAGAAACTCAAAATTTTCGCAGTTCTGATGCTCGAAACGAGTAACTTGAACGGCCTAGGGGAAAAGTACGCATACAGTTGTAATCGGGCGAGTCTCTACTTTCAGATGCAACAGAAATTTTGCGGATTGGTCAATCCGTTCGCGAGATATGGCAGTTTGAAGGTAAGAAACGCTTGAGAAACTCAAAATTTTCGCAGTTCTGATGCTCGAAACGAATAACTGGAACGGCCTAGGGGAAAACTACACATACCGTTGTAATCGGGCGAGTCTCTACTTTCAGATGCAATAGAAATTTTGCGGATTGGTCAATCCGTTCGCGAGATATGGCAGTTTGGAGGTAAGAAACGCTTGAGAAACTCAAAATTTGCGCAGTTCTGATGCTCGAAACGAATAACTAGAACGGCCTAGGGGAAAAGTGCGCATACCATTGTACTCGGGCGAGTTTCTACTTTCAGATGCAATAGAAATTTTGCGGATTGATCAATCCGTTCGCGAGATATGGCAGTTTGGAGGTAAGAAACGCTTGAGAAACTCAAAATTTTCGCAGTTCTGATGCTTGAAACGAATAACTAGAACGGCCTAGGGGAAAAGTGCGCGTACCATTATAATCGGGCGAGTTTCTACTTTCAGATGCAACAGAAATTTTGCGGATTGGTCAATCCGTTCGCGAGATATGGCAGTTTGGAGGTAAGAAACGCTTGAGAAACTCAAAATTTTCGCAGTTCTGATGCTCGAAACGAATAACTGGAACGGCCTAGGGGAAAACTACACATACCGTTGTAATCGGGCGAGTCTCTACTTTCAGATGCAATAGAAATTTCGCGGATTGGTCAATCCGTTCGCGAGATATGGCAGTTTGAAGGTAAGAAACGCTTGAGAAACTCAAAATTTTCGCAGTTCTGATGCTCGAAACGAATAACTGGAACGGCCTAGGGGAAAACTACACATACCGTTGTAATCGGGCGAGTCTCTACTTTCAGATGCAATAGAAATTTTGCGGATTGGTCAATCCGTTCGCGAGATATGGCAGTTTGGAGGTAAGAAACGCTTGAGAAACTCAAAATTTGCGCAGTTCTGATGCTCGAAACGAGTAACTTGAACGGCCTAGGGGAAAAGTACGCATACAGTTGTAATCGGGCGAGTTTCTACATTCAGATGCAACAGAAACTTTGCGGATTGGTCAATCCGTTCGCGAGATATGGCAGTTTGGAGGTAAGAATCGCTTGAGAAACTCAAAATTTTCGCAGTTCTGATGCTTGAAACGAATAACTAGAACGGCCTAGGGGAAAAGTGCGCGTACCATTATAATCGGGCGAGTTTCTACTTTAAGATGCAACAGAAATTTTGCGGATCGGTCAATCCGTTCGCGAGATATGGCAGTTTGGAGGTAAGAAGCGCTTGAGAAACACAAAATTTGAGCAGTTCTGATGCTCGAAACGAATAACTAGAACGGCCTAGGGGAAAAGTGCGCATACCGTTGTAATCGGGCGAGTCTCTACTTTCAGATGCAACAGATATTTTGCGGATTGGTCAATCCGTTCGCGAGATATGGCAGTTTGGAGGTAAGAAACGCTTGAGAAACTCAAAATTTTCGCAGTTCTGATGCTTGAAACGAATAACTAGAACGGCCTAGGGGAAAAGTACGCATACCGTTGTAATCGGGCGAGTTTCTACTTTCAGATGCAACAGAAATTTTGCGGATTGGTCAATCCGTTCGCGAGATATGGCAATTTGGAGGTAAGAAACGCTTGAGAACCTCAACATTTTCGCAGTTCTGATGCTCGACACAAATAACTAGAACGGCCTAGGGGAAAAGCGCGCATACCGTTATAATCGGGCGAGTATCTACTTTCAGATGCAACAGAAGTTTTGCGGATTGGCCAATCCGTTCGCGAGATATGGCAGTTTGGATGTAAGAAACGCTTGAGAAACTCAAAATTTTCGCAGTTCTGATGCTCGACACGAATAACTAGAACGGCCTAGGGGAAAAGCGCGCATACCGTTGTAATCGGGCGAGTTTCTACTTTCAGATGCAATAGAAATTTTGCGGATTGATCAATCCGTTCGCGAGATATGGCAGTTTGGAGGGAAGATACGCTTGAGAAACTCAAAATTTTCGCAGTTCTGATGCTCGAAACGAGTAACTTGAACGGCCTAGGGGAAAAGTACGCATACAGTTGTAATCGGGCGAGTCTCTACTTTCAGATGCAACAGAAATTTTGCGGATTGGTCAATCCGTTCGCGAGATATGGCAGTTTGAAGGTAAGAAACGCTTGAGAAACTCAAAATTTTCGCAGTTCTGATGCTCGAAACGAATAACTGGAACGGCCTAGGGGAAAACTACACATACCGTTGTAATCGGGCGAGTCTCTACTTTCAGATGCAATAGAAATTTTGCGGATTGGTCAATCCGTTCGCGAGATATGGCAGTTTGGAGGTAAGAAACGCTTGAGAAACTCAAAATTTGCGCAGTTCTGATGCTCGAAACGAATAACTAGAACGGCCTAGGGGAAAAGTGCGCATACCATTGTACTCGGGCGAGTTTCTACTTTCAGATGCAATAGAAATTTTGCGGATTGATCAATCCGTTCGCGAGATATGGCAGTTTGGAGGTAAGAAACGCTTGAGAAACTCAAAATTTTCGCAGTTCTGATGCTTGAAACGAATAACTAGAACGGCCTAGGGGAAAAGTGCGCGTACCATTATAATCGGGCGAGTTTCTACTTTCAGATGCAACAGAAATTTTGCGGATTGGTCAATCCGTTCGCGAGATATGGCAGTTTGGAGGTAAGAAACGCTTGAGAAACTCAAAATTTTCGCAGTTCTGATGCTCGAAACGAATAACTGGAACGGCCTAGGGGAAAACTACACATACCGTTGTAATCGGGCGAGTCTCTACTTTCAGATGCAATAGAAATTTCGCGGATTGGTCAATCCGTTCGCGAGATATGGCAGTTTGAAGGTAAGAAACGCTTGAGAAACTCAAAATTTTCGCAGTTCTGATGCTCGAAACGAATAACTGGAACGGCCTAGGGGAAAACTACACATACCGTTGTAATCGGGCGAGTCTCTACTTTCAGATGCAATAGAAATTTTGCGGATTGGTCAATCCGTTCGCGAGATATGGCAGTTTGGAGGTAAGAAACGCTTGAGAAACTCAAAATTTGCGCAGTTCTGATGCTCGAAACGAGTAACTTGAACGGCCTAGGGGAAAAGTACGCATACAGTTGTAATCGGGCGAGTTTCTACATTCAGATGCAACAGAAACTTTGCGGATTGGTCAATCCGTTCGCGAGATATGGCAGTTTGGAGGTAAGAATCGCTTGAGAAACTCAAAATTTTCGCAGTTCTGATGCTTGAAACGAATAACTAGAACGGCCTAGGGGAAAAGTGCGCGTACCATTATAATCGGGCGAGTTTCTACTTTCAGATGCAACAGAAATTTTGCGGATCGGTCAATCCGTTCGCGAGATATGACAGTTTGGAGGTAAGAAACGCTTGAGAAACTCAAAATTTGCGCAGTTCTGATGCTTAAAACGAATAACTAGAACGGCCTAGGGGAAAAGTGCGCATACCGTTGTAATCGGGCGAGTTTCTACTTTCAGATGCAACAGAAATTTTGCGGATTGGTCAATCCGTTCGCGAGATATGGCAGTTTGGAGGTAAGAAACGCTTGAGAAACTCAAAATTTGAGCAGTTCTGATGCTCGAAACGAATAACTAGAACGGCCTAGGGGAAAAGTGCGCATACCGTTGTAATCGGGCGAGTCTCTACTTTCAGATGCAACAGATATTTTGCGGATTGGTCAATCCGTTCGCGAGATATGGCAGTTTGGAGGTAAGAAACGCTTGAGAAACTCAAAATTTGCGCAGTTCTAATGCTTGAAACGAATAACTAGAACGGCCTAGGGGAAAAGTGCGCATACCGCTGTAATCGGGCGAGTTTCTACTTTCAGATGCAACAGAAATTTTGCGGATTGGTCAATCCGTTCGCGAGATATGGCAGTTTGGATGTAAGAAACGCTTGAGAAATTCAAAATTTTCGCAGTTCTGATGCTCGAAACGAATAACTGGAACGGCCTAGGGGAAAACTACACATACCGTTGTAATCGGGCGAGTCTCTCCTTTCAGATGCAACAGATATTTTGCGGATTGGTCAATCCGTTCGCGAGATATGGCAGTTTGGAGGTAAGAAACGCTTGAGAAACTCAAAATTTGCGCAGTTCTGATGCTTGAAACGAATAACTAGAACGGCCTAGGGGAAAAGTGCGCATACCGTTGTGATGGGGCGAGTTTCTACTTTCAGATGCAACAGAAATTTTGCGGATTGGTCAATCCGTTCGCGAGATATCGCAGTTTGGAGGTAAGAAACGCTTGAGAAACTCAAAATTTGCGCAGTTCTGATGCTCGAAACGAATAACTAGAAAGGCCTAGGGGAAAAGTGCGCATACCATTGTACTCGGGCGAGTTTCTACTTTCAGATGAAACAGAAATTTTGCGGATCGGTCAATCCGTTCGCGAGATATGGCAGTTTGGATGTAAGAAACGCTTGAGAAACTCAAAATTTTCGCAGTTCTGATGCTCGAAACGAATAACTGGAACGGCCTAGGGGAAAACTACACATACCGTTGTAATCGGGCGAGTCTCTACTTTCAGATGCAACAGAAATTTTGCGGATTGGTCAATCCGTTCGCGAGATATGGCAGTTTGAAGGTAAGAAACGCTTGAGAAACTCAAAATTTTCGCAGTTCTGATGCTCGACACGAATAACTAGAACGGCTTAGGGGAAAAGCGCGCATACCGTTGTAATCGGGCGAGTTTCTACTTTCAGATGCAACAGAAATTTTGCGGATTGATCAACCCGTTCGCGAGATATGGCAGTTTGGAGGTAAGAAACGCTTGAGAAACTCAAAATTTTCGCAGTTCTGATGCTCGGAACGAGTAACTTGAACGGCCTAGGGGAAAAGTACGCATACCGTTGTAATCGGGCGAGTTTCTACTTTCAGATGCAACAGAAATTTTGCGGATCGGTCAATCCGTTCGCGAGATATGGCAGCTTGGATGTAAGAAACGCTTTAGAAACTCAAAATTTGCGCAGTTCTGATGCTTGAAACGAATAACTAGAACGGCCTAGGGGAAAATTGCGCATACCGTTGTAATCGGGCGAGTTTCTACTTTCAGATGCAACAGAAATTTTGCGGATTGGTCAATCCGTTCGCGAGATATGGCAGTTTGGAGGTAAGAAACGCTTGAGAAACTCAAAATTTGAGCAGTTCTGATGCTCGAAACGTATAACTGGAACGGCCTAGGGGAAAACTACACATACCGTTGCAATCGGGCGAGTCTCTACTTTCAGATGCAACAGATATTTTGCGGATTGGTCAATCCGTTCGCGAGATATGGCAGTTTGGATATAAGAAACGCTTGAGAAACTCAAAATTTTCTCAGTTCTGATGCTTGAAACGAATAACTAGAACGGCCTAGGGCAAAAGTGCGCATACCGTTGTAATCGGGCGAGTTTCTGCTTTCAGATGCAACAGAAATTTTGCGGATCGGTCAATCCGTTCGCGTGATATGGCAGTTTAGATGTAAGAAACGCTTGAGAAATTCAAAATTTTCGCAGTTCTGATGCTCGAAACGAATAACTGGAACGGCCTAGGGGAAAACTACACATACCGTTGTAATCGGGCGAGTTTCTACTTTCAGATGCAACAGAAATTTTGCGGATTGGTCAATCCGTTCGCGAGATATGGCAGTTTGGATGTAAGAAACACTTGAGAAATTCAAAATTTTCGCAGTTCTGATGCTCGAAACGAATAACTGGAACGGCCTAGGGGAAAACTACACATACCGTTGTAATCGGGCGAGTCTCTACTTTCAGATGCAACAGAAATTTTGCGAATTGGTCAATCCTTTCGCGAGATATGGCAGTTTGGAGGTAAGAAACGCTTGAGAAACTCAAAATTTGCGCAGTTCTGATGCTTGAAACGAATAACTAGAACGGCCTAGAGGAAAAGTGCGCATACCGTTGTAATCGGGCGAGTCTCTACTTTCAGATGCAACAGAAATTTTGCGGATTGGTCAATCCGTTCGCGAGATATGGCAGTTTGAAGGTAAGAAACGCTTGAGAAACTCAAAATTTTCGCAGTTCTGATGCTCGACACGAATAACTAGAACGGCTTAGGGGAAAAGCGCGCATACCGTTGTAATCGGGCGAGTTTCTACTTTCAGATGCAACAGAAATTTTGCGGATTGATCAACCCGTTCGCGAGATATGGCAGTTTGGAGGTAAGAAACGCTTGAGAAACTCAAAATTTTCGCAGTTCTGATGCTCGGAACGAGTAACTTGAACGGCCTAGGGGAAAAGTACGCATACCGTTGTAATCGGGCGAGTTTCTACTTTCAGATGCAACAGAAATTTTGCGGATCGGTCAATCCGTTCGCGAGATATGGCAGCTTGGATGTAAGAAACGCTTTAGAAACTCAAAATTTGCGCAGTTCTGATGCTTGAAACGAATAACTAGAACGGCCTAGGGGAAAATTGCGCATACCGTTGTAATCGGGCGAGTTTCTACTTTCAGATGCAACAGAAATTTTGCGGATTGGTCAATCCGTTCGCGAGATATGGCAGTTTGGAGGTAAGAAACGCTTGAGAAACTCAAAATTTGAGCAGTTCTGATGCTCGAAACGTATAACTGGAACGGCCTAGGGGAAAACTACACATACCGTTGCAATCGGGCGAGTCTCTACTTTCAGATGCAACAGATATTTTGCGGATTGGTCAATCCGTTCGCGAGATATGGCAGTTTGGATATAAGAAACGCTTGAGAAACTCAAAATTTTCTCAGTTCTGATGCTTGAAACGAATAACTAGAACGGCCTAGGGCAAAAGTGCGCATACCGTTGTAATCGGGCGAGTTTCTGCTTTCAGATGCAACAGAAATTTTGCGGATCGGTCAATCCGTTCGCGTGATATGGCAGTTTAGATGTAAGAAACGCTTGAGAAATTCAAAATTTTCGCAGTTCTGATGCTCGAAACGAATAACTGGAACGGCCTAGGGGAAAACTACACATACCGTTGTAATCGGGCGAGTTTCTACTTTCAGATGCAACAGAAATTTTGCGGATTGGTCAATCCGTTCGCGAGATATGGCAGTTTGGATGTAAGAAACACTTGAGAAATTCAAAATTTTCGCAGTTCTGATGCTCGAAACGAATAACTGGAACGGCCTAGGGGAAAACTACACATACCGTTGTAATCGGGCGAGTCTCTACTTTCAGATGCAACAGAAATTTTGCGAATTGGTCAATCCTTTCGCGAGATATGGCAGTTTGGAGGTAAGAAACGCTTGAGAAACTCAAAATTTTGGCAGTTCTGATGCTTGAAACGAATAACTAGAACGGCCTAGAGGAAAAGTGCGCATACCGTTGTAATCGGGCGAGTTTCTACTTTCAGATGCAACAGAAATTTTGCGGATTGGTCAATCCGTTCGCGAGATATGGCAGTTTGGATGTAAGAAACGCTTGAGAAATTCAAAATTTTCGCAGTACTGATGCTCGAAACGAATAACTGGAACGGCCTAGGGGAAAACTACACATACCGTTGTAATCGGGCGTGTCTCTACTTTCAGATGCAACAGAAATTTTGCGGATTGGTCAATCCGTTCGCGAGATATGGCAGTTTGGAGGTAAGAAACGCTTGAGAACCTCAAAATTTGCGCAGTTCTGATGCTTGAAAAGAATAACTAGAACGGCCTAGGGGAAAAGTGCGCACACCATTGTAATCGGGCGAGTTTCTACTTTCAGATGAAACAGAAATTTTGCGGATCGGTCAATCCGTTCGCGAGATATGGCAGTTTGGATGTAAGAAACGCATGAGAAACTCAAAATTTTCGCAGTTCTGATGCTCGAAACGAATAACTGGAACGGCCTAGGGGAAAACTACACATACCGTTGTAATCGGGCGAGTCTCTACTTTCAGATGCAACAGAAATTTTGCGGATTGGTCAATCCGTTCGCGAGATATGGCAGTTTGGATATAAGAAACGCTTGAGAAACTCAAAATTTTCTCAGTTCTGATGCTTGAAACGAATAACTAGAACGGCCTAGGGCAAAAGTGCGCATACCGTTGTAATCGGGCGAGTTTCTGCTTTCAGATGCAACAGAAATTTTGCGGATCGGTCAATCCGTTCGCGTGATATGGCAGTTTAGATGTAAGAAACGCTTGAGAAATTCAAAATTTTCGCAGTTCTGATGCTCGAAACGAATAACTGGAACGACCTAGGGGAAAACTACACATACCGTTGTAATCGGGCGAGTCTCTACTTTCAGATGCAACAGAAATTTTGCGAATTGGTCAATCCTTTCGCGAGATATGGCAGTTTGGAGGTAAGAAACGCTTGAGAAACTCAAAATTTGCACAGTTCTGATGCTTGAAACGAATAACTAGAACGGCCTAGGGGAAAAGTGCGCATACCGTTGTAATCGGGCGAGTTTCTACTTTCAGATGCAACAGAAATTTTGCGAATTGGTCAATCCTTTCGCGAGATATGGCAGTTTGGAGGTAAGAAACGCTTGAGAAACTCAAAATTTTCGCAGTTCTGATGCTCGACACGAATAACTAGAACGGCCTAGGGGAAAAGCGCGCATACCGTTGTAATCGGGCGAGTTTCTACTTTCAGATGCAACAGAAATTTTGCGGATTGGTCAATCCGTTCGCGAGATATGGCAGTTTGGAGGTAAGAAACGCTTGAGAAACTCAAAATTTGAGCAGTTCTGATGCTCGAAACGAATAACTAGAACGGCCTAGGGGAAAAGTGCGCGTACCATTATAATCGGGCGAGTTTCTACTTTCAGATGCAACAGAAATTTTGCGGATCGGTCAATCCGTTCGCGAGATATGGCAGCTTGGATGTAAGAAACGCTTTAGAAACTCAAAATTTGCGCAGTTCTGATGCTTGAAACGAATAACTAGAACGGCCTAGGGGAAAATTGCGCATACCGTTGTAATCGGGCGAGTTTCTACTTTCAGATGCAACAGAAATTTTGCGGATTGGTCAATCCGTTCGCGAGATATGGCAGTTTGGAGGTAAGAAACGCTTGAGAAACTCAAAATTTGAGCAGTTCTGATGCTCGAAACGTATAACTGGAACGGCCTAGGGGAAAACTACACATACCGTTGTAATCGGGCGAGTCTCTACTTTCAGATGCAACAGATATTTTGCGGATTGGTCAATCCGTTCGCGAGATATGGCAGTTTGGATATAAGAAACGCTTGAGAAACTCAAAATTTTCTCAGTTCTGATGCTTGAAACGAATAACTAGAACGGCCTAGGGCAAAAGTGCGCATACCGTTGTAATCGGGCGAGTTTCTGCTTTCAGATGCAACAGAAATTTTGCGGATCGGTCAATCCGTTCGCGTGATATGGCAGTTTAGATGTAAGAAACGCTTGAGAAATTCAAAATTTTCGCAGTTCTGATGCTCGAAACGAATAACTGGAACGGCCTAGGGGAAAACTACACATACCGTTGTAATCGGGCGAGTTTCTACTTTCAGATGCAACAGAAATTTTGCGGATTGGTCAATCCGTTCGCGAGATATGGCAGTTTGGATGTAAGAAACACTTGAGAAATTCAAAATTTTCACAGTTCTGATGCTCGAAACGAATAACTGGAACGGCCTAGGGGAAAACTACACATACCGTTGTAATCGGGCGTGTCTCTACTTTCAGATGCAACAGAAATTTTGCGGATTGGTCAATCCGTTCGCGAGATATGGCAGTTTGGAGGTAAGAAACGCTTGAGAACCTCAAAATTTGCGCAGTTCTGATGCTTGAAAAGAATAACTAGAACGGCCTAGGGGAAAAGTGCGCACACCATTGTAATCGGGCGAGTTTCTACTTTCAGATGAAACAGAAATTTTGCGGATCGGTCAATCCGTTCGCGAGATATGGCAGTTTGGATGTAAGAAACGCATGAGAAACTCAAAATTTTCGCAGTTCTGATGCTCGAAACGAATAACTGGAACGGCCTAGGGGAAAACTACACATACCGTTGTAATCGGGCGAGTCTCTACTTTCAGATGCAACAGAAATTTTGCGGATTGGTCAATCCGTTCGCGAGATATGGCAGTTTGGATATAAGAAACGCTTGAGAAACTCAAAATTTTCTCAGTTCTGATGCTTGAAACGAATAACTAGAACGGCCTAGGGCAAAAGTGCGCATACCGTTGTATTCGGGCGAGTTTCTGCTTTCAGATGCAACAGAAATTTTGCGGATCGGTCAATCCGTTCGCGTGATATGGCAGTTTAGATGTAAGAAACGCTTGAGAAATTCAAAATTTTCGCAGTTCTGATGCTCGAAACGAATAACTGGAACGACCTAGGGGAAAACTACACATACCGTTGTAATCGGGCGAGTCTCTACTTTCAGATGCAACAGAAATTTTGCGAATTGGTCAATCCTTTCGCGAGATATGGCAGTTTGGAGGTAAGAAACGCTTGAGAAACTCAAAATTTGCGCAGTTCTGATGCTTGAAACGAATAACTAGAACGGCCTAGGGGAAAAGTGCGCATACCGTTGTAATCGGGCGAGTTTCTACTTTCAGATGCAACAGAAATTTTGCGAATTGGTCAATCCTTTCGCGAGATATGGCAGTTTGGAGGTAAGAAACGCTTGAGAAACTCAAAATTTTCGCAGTTCTGATGCTCGACACGAATAACTAGAACGGCCTAGGGGAAAAGCGCGCATACCGTTGTAATCGGGCGAGTTTCTACTTTCAGATGCAACAGAAATTTTGCGGATTGGTCAATCCGTTCGCGAGATATGGCAGTTTGGAGGTAAGAAACGCTTGAGAAACTCAAAATTTGAGCAGTTCTGATGCTCGAAACGAATAACTAGAACGGCCTAGGGGAAAAGTGCGCGTACCATTATAATCGGGCGAGTTTCTACTTTCAGATGCAACAGAAATTTTGCGGATCGGTCAATCCGTTCGCGAGATATGGCAGTTTGGAGGTAAGAAACGCTTGAGAAACTCAAAATTTGCGCAGTTCTGATGCTTAAAACGAATAACTAGAACGGCCTAGGGGAAAAGTGTGCATACCGTTGTAATCGGGCGAGTCTCTACTTTCAGATGCAACAGATATTTTGCGGATTGGTCAATCCGTTCGCGAGATATGGCAGTTTGGAGGTAAGAAACGCTTGAGAAACTCAAAATTTTCGCAGTTCTGATGCTCGACACGAATAACTAGAACGGCCTAGGGGAAAAGCGCGCATACCGTTGTAATCGGGCGAGTTTCTACTTTCAGATGCAACAGAAATTTTGCGGATTGATCAATCCGTTCGCGAGATATGGCAGTTTGGAGGTAAGAAACGCTTGAGAAACTCAAAATTTTCGCAGTTCTGATGCTCGAAACGAATAACTAGAACGGCCTAGGGGAAAGCTACACCTACCGTTGTAATCGGGCGAGTTTCTACTTTCAGATGCAACAGAAATTTTGCGGATTGGTCAATCTGTTCGCGGGATATGGCAGTTTGGATGTAAGAAACGCTTGAGAAACTCAAAATTTGCGCAGTTCTGATGCTTGAAACGAATAACTAGAACGGCCTAGGGGAAAAGTGCGCATACCGTTGTAATCGGGCGAGTTTCTACTTTCAGATGCAACAGAAATTTTGCGGATTGGTCAATCCGTTCGCGAGATATGGCAGTTTGGAGGTAAGAAACGCTTGAGAAACTCAAAATTTGCGCAGTTCTGATGCTTGAAACGAATAACTAGAACGGCCTAGGGGAAAAGTGCGCATACCGTTGTAATCGGGCGAGTATCTACTTTCAGATGCAACAGAAATTTTGCGGATTGGTCAATCCGTTCGCGAGATATGGTAGTTTGGATATAAGAAACGCTTGAGAAACTCAAAATTTTCTCAGTTCTGATGCTTGAAACGAATAACTAGAACGGCCTAGGGCAAAAGTGCGCATACCGTTGTAATCGGGCGAGTTTCTGCTTTCAGATGCAACAGAAATTTTGCGGATCAGTCAATCCGTTCGCGTGATATGGCAGTTTAGATGTAAGAAACGCTTGAGAAATTCAAAATTTTCGCAGTTCTGATGCTCGAAACGAATAACTGGAACGGCCTAGGGGAAAAGTGCGCATACCGTTGTAATCGGGCGAGTATCTACTTTCAGATGCAACAGAAATTTTGCGGATTGGTCAATCCGTTCGCGAGATATGGTAGTTTGGATATAAGAAACGCTTGAGAAACTCAAAATTTTCTCAGTTCTGATGCTTGAAACGAATAACTAGAACGGCCTAGGGCAAAAGTGCGCATACCGTTGTAATCGGGCGAGTTTCTGCTTTCAGATGCAACAGAAATTTTGCGGATCAGTCAATCCGTTCGCGTGATATGGCAGTTTAGATGTAAGAAACGCTTGAGAAATTCAAAATTTTCGCAGTTCTGATGCTCGAAACGAATAACTGGAACGGCCTAGGGGAAAACTACACATACCGTTGTAATCGGGCGAGTTTCTACTTTCAGATGCAACAGAAATTTTGCGGATTGGTCAATCCGTTCGCGAGATATGGCAGTTTGGAGGTAAGAAACGCTTGAGAAACTCAAAATTTGCGCAGTTCTGATGCTTGAAACGAATAACTAGAACGGCCTAGGGGAAAAGTGCGCATACCGTTGTAATCGGGCGAGTATCTACTTTCAGATGCAACAGAAATTTTGCGGATTGGTCAATCCGTTCGCGAGATATGGTAGTTTGGATATAAGAAACGCTTGAGAAACTCAAAATTTTCTCAGTTCTGATGCTTGAAACGAATAACTAGAACGGCCTAGGGCAAAAGTGCGCATACCGTTGTAATCGGGCGAGTTTCTGCTTTCAGATGCAACAGAAATTTTGCGGATCAGTCAATCCGTTCGCGTGATATGGCAGTTTAGATGTAAGAAACGCTTGAGAAATTCAAAATTTTCGCAGTTCTGATGCTCGAAACGAATAACTGGAACGGCCTAGGGGAAAAGTGCGCATACCGTTGTAATCGGGCGAGTATCTACTTTCAGATGCAACAGAAATTTTGCGGATTGGTCAATCCGTTCGCGAGATATGGTAGTTTGGATATAAGAAACGCTTGAGAAACTCAAAATTTTCTCAGTTCTGATGCTTGAAACGAATAACTAGAACGGCCTAGGGCAAAAGTGCGCATACCGTTGTAATCGGGCGAGTTTCTGCTTTCAGATGCAACAGAAATTTTGCGGATCAGTCAATCCGTTCGCGTGATATGGCAGTTTAGATGTAAGAAACGCTTGAGAAATTCAAAATTTTCGCAGTTCTGATGCTCGAAACGAATAACTGGAACGGCCTAGGGGAAAACTACACATACCGTTGTAATCGGGCGAGTTTCTACTTTCAGATGCAACAGAAATTTTGCGGATTGGTCAATCCGTTCGCGAGATATGGCAGTTTGGATGTAAGAAACACTTGAGAAATTCAAAATTTTCGCAGTTCTGATGCTCGAAACGAATAACTGGAACGGCCTAGGGGAAAACTACACATACCGTTGTAATCGGGCGAGTCTCTACTTTCAGATGCAACAGAAATTTTGCGATTTGGTCAATCCTTTCGCGAGATATGGCAGTTTGGAGGTAAGAAACGCTTGAGAAACTCAAAATTTGCGCAGTTCTGATGCTTGAAACGAATAACTAGAACGGCCTAGGGGAAAAGTGCGCATACCGTTGTAATCGGGCGAGTTTCTACTTTCAGATGCAACAGAAATTTTGCGGATTGGTCAATCCGTTCGCGAGATATGGCAGTTTGGATGAAAGAAACGCTTGAGAAATTCAAAATTTTCGCAGTACTGATGCTCGAAACGAATAACTGGAACGGCCT
This sequence comes from Ptiloglossa arizonensis, assembly GCF_051014685.1. Lineage (NCBI taxonomy): Eukaryota > Metazoa > Arthropoda > Insecta > Hymenoptera > Colletidae > Ptiloglossa > Ptiloglossa arizonensis. The sequence continues at coordinate 1,050,762 of NW_027478462.1, read as the reverse complement.
AGGGGAAAACTACACGTACCGTTGTAATCGGGCGTGTCTCTACTTTCAGATGCAACAGAAATTTTGCGGATTGGTCAATCCGTTCGCGAGATATGGCAGTTTGGATGTAAGAAACGCTTGAGAACCTCAAAATTTGCGCAGTTCTGATGCTTGAAAAGAATAACTAGAACGGCCTAGGGGAAAAGTGCGCATACCATTGTAATCGGGCGAGTTTCTACTTTCATATGAAACAGAAATTTTGCGGATCGGTCAATCCGTTCGCGAGATATGGCAGTTTGGATGTAAGAAACGCTTGAGAAACTCAAAATTTTCGCAGTTCTGATGCTCGAAACGAATAACTGGAACGGCCTAGGGGAAAACTACACATACCGTTGTAATCGGGCGAGTTTCTACTTTCAGATGCAACAGAAATTTTGCGGATTGGTCAATCCGTTCGCGAGATATGGCAGTTTGGATGTAAGAAACACTTGAGAAATTCAAAATTTTCGCAGTTCTGATGCTCGAAACGAATAACTGGAACGGCCTAGGGGAAAACTACACATACCGTTGTAATCGGGCGAGTCTCTACTTTCAGATGCAACAGAAATTTTGCGAATTGGTCAATCCTTTCGCGAGATATGGCAGTTTGGAGGTAAGAAACGCTTGAGAAACTCAAAATTTGCGCAGTTCTGATGCTTGAAACGAATAACTAGAACGGCCTAGGGGAAAAGTGCGCATACCGTTGTAATCGGGCGAGTTTCTACTTTCAGATGCAACAGAAATTTTGCGGATTGGTCAATCCGTTCGCGAGATATGGCAGGTTGGATGTAAGAAACGCTTGAGAAACTCAAAATTTGAGCAGTTCTGATGCTCGAAACGAATAACTAGAACGGCCTAGGGGAAAACTACACATACCGTTGTAATCGGGCGTGTCTCTACTTTCAGATGCAACAGAAATTTTGCGGATTGGTCAATCTGTTCGCGAGATATGGCAGTTTGGAGGTAAGAAACGCTTGAGAACCTCAAAATTTGCGCAGTTCTGATGCTTGAAAAGAATAACTAGAACGGCCTAGGGGAAAAGTGCGCATACCATTGTAATCGGGCGAGTTTCTACTTTCAGATGAAACAGAAATTTTGCGGATCGGTCAATCCGTTCGCGAGATATGGCAGTTTGGAGGTAAGAAACGCTTGAGAAACTCAAAATTTGCGCAGTTCTGATGCTTAAAACGAATAACTAGAACGGCCTAGGGGAAAAGTGTGCATACCGTTGTAATCGGGCGAGTCTCTACTTTCAGATGCAACAGATATTTTGCGGATTGGTCAATCCGTTCGCGAGATATGGCAGTTTGGAGGTAAGAAACGCTTGAGAAACTCAAAATTTTCGCAGTTCTGATGCTCGACACGAATAACTAGAACGGCCTAGGGGAAAAGCGCGCATACCGTTGTAATCGGGCGAGTTTCTACTTTCAGATGCAACAGAAATTTTGCGGATTGATCAATCCGTTCGCGAGATATGGCAGTTTGGAGGTAAGAAACGCTTGAGAAACTCAAAATTTTCGCAGTTCTGATGCTCGAAACGAATAACTAGAACGGCCTAGGGGAAAGCTACACCTACCGTTGTAATCGGGCGAGTTTCTACTTTCAGATGCAACAGAAATTTTGCGGATTGGTCAATCTGTTCGCGGGATATGGCAGTTTGGATGTAAGAAACGCTTGAGAAACTCAAAATTTGCGCAGTTCTGATGCTTGAAACGAATAACTAGAACGGCCTAGGGGAAAAGTGCGCATACCGTTGTAATCGGGCGAGTTTCTACTTTCAGATGCAACAGAAATTTTGCGGATTGGTCAATCCGTTCGCGAGATATGGCAGTTTGGAGGTAAGAAACGCTTGAGAAACTCAAAATTTGCGCAGTTCTGATGCTTGAAACGAATAACTAGAACGGCCTAGGGGAAAAGTGCGCATACCGTTGTAATCGGGCGAGTATCTACTTTCAGATGCAACAGAAATTTTGCGGATTGGTCAATCCGTTCGCGAGATATGGTAGTTTGGATATAAGAAACGCTTGAGAAACTCAAAATTTTCTCAGTTCTGATGCTTGAAACGAATAACTAGAACGGCCTAGGGCAAAAGTGCGCATACCGTTGTAATCGGGCGAGTTTCTGCTTTCAGATGCAACAGAAATTTTGCGGATCAGTCAATCCGTTCGCGTGATATGGCAGTTTAGATGTAAGAAACGCTTGAGAAATTCAAAATTTTCGCAGTTCTGATGCTCGAAACGAATAACTGGAACGGCCTAGGGGAAAACTACACATACCGTTGTAATCGGGCGAGTTTCTACTTTCAGATGCAACAGAAATTTTGCGGATTGGTCAATCCGTTCGCGAGATATGGCAGTTTGGATGTAAGAAACACTTGAGAAATTCAAAATTTTCGCAGTTCTGATGCTCGAAACGAATAACTGGAACGGCCTAGGGGAAAACTACACATACCGTTGTAATCGGGCGAGTCTCTACTTTCAGATGCAACAGAAATTTTGCGATTTGGTCAATCCTTTCGCGAGATATGGCAGTTTGGAGGTAAGAAACGCTTGAGAAACTCAAAATTTGCGCAGTTCTGATGCTTGAAACGAATAACTAGAACGGCCTAGGGGAAAAGTGCGCATACCGTTGTAATCGGGCGAGTTTCTACTTTCAGATGCAACAGAAATTTTGCGGATTGGTCAATCCGTTCGCGAGATATGGCAGTTTGGATGAAAGAAACGCTTGAGAAATTCAAAATTTTCGCAGTACTGATGCTCGAAACGAATAACTGGAACGGCCTAGGGGAAAACTACACGTACCGTTGTAATCGGGCGTGTCTCTACTTTCAGATGCAACAGAAATTTTGCGGATTGGTCAATCCGTTCGCGAGATATGGCAGTTTGGATGTAAGAAACGCTTGAGAACCTCAAAATTTGCGCAGTTCTGATGCTTGAAAAGAATAACTAGAACGGCCTAGGGGAAAAGTGCGCATACCATTGTAATCGGGCGAGTTTCTACTTTCATATGAAACAGAAATTTTGCGGATCGGTCAATCCGTTCGCGAGATATGGCAGTTTGGATGTAAGAAACGCTTGAGAAACTCAAAATTTTCGCAGTTCTGATGCTCGAAACGAATAACTGGAACGGCCTAGGGGAAAACTACACATACCGTTGTAATCGGGCGAGTTTCTACTTTCAGATGCAACAGAAATTTTGCGGATTGGTCAATCCGTTCGCGAGATATGGCAGTTTGGATGTAAGAAACACTTGAGAAATTCAAAATTTTCGCAGTTCTGATGCTCGAAACGAATAACTGGAACGGCCTAGGGGAAAACTACACATACCGTTGTAATCGGGCGAGTCTCTACTTTCAGATGCAACAGAAATTTTGCGAATTGGTCAATCCTTTCGCGAGATATGGCAGTTTGGAGGTAAGAAACGCTTGAGAAACTCAAAATTTGCGCAGTTCTGATGCTTGAAACGAATAACTAGAACGGCCTAGGGGAAAAGTGCGCATACCGTTGTAATCGGGCGAGTTTCTACTTTCAGATGCAACAGAAATTTTGCGGATTGGTCAATCCGTTCGCGAGATATGGCAGGTTGGATGTAAGAAACGCTTGAGAAACTCAAAATTTGAGCAGTTCTGATGCTCGAAACGAATAACTAGAACGGCCTAGGGGAAAACTACACATACCGTTGTAATCGGGCGTGTCTCTACTTTCAGATGCAACAGAAATTTTGCGGATTGGTCAATCTGTTCGCGAGATATGGCAGTTTGGAGGTAAGAAACGCTTGAGAACCTCAAAATTTGCGCAGTTCTGATGCTTGAAAAGAATAACTAGAACGGCCTAGGGGAAAAGTGCGCATACCATTGTAATCGGGCGAGTTTCTACTTTCAGATGAAACAGAAATTTTGCGGATCGGTCAATCCGTTCGCGAGATATGGCAGTTTGGATGTAAGAAACGCTTGAGAAACTCAAAATTTTCGCAGTTCTGATGCTCGAAACGAATAACTGGAACGGCCTAGGGGAAAACTACACATACCGTTGTAATCGGGCGAGTCTCTACTTTCAGATGCAACAGAAATTTTGCGGATTGGTCAATCCGTTCGCGAGATATGGCAGTTTGGATATAAGAAACGATTGAGAAACTCAAAATTTTCTCAGTTCTGATGCTCGAAACGAATAACTGGAACGGCCTAGGGGAAAACTACACATACCGTTGTAATCGGGCGAGTCTCTACTTTCAGATGCAACAGAAATTTTGCGGATTGGTCAATCCGTTCGCGAGATATGGCAGTTTGGATATAAGAAACGATTGAGAAACTCAAAATTTTCTCAGTTCTGATGCTTGAAACGAATAACTAGAACGGCCTAGGGCAAAAGTGCGCATACCGTTGTAATCGGGCGAGTTTCTGCTTTCAGATGCAACAGAAATTTTGCGGATCGGTCAATCCGTTCGCGTGATATGGCAGTTTAGATGTAAGAAACGCTTGAGAAATCCAAAATTTTCGCAGTTCTGATGCTCGAAACGAATAACTGGAACGGCCTAGGGGAAAACTACACATACCGTTGTAATCGGGCGAGTTTCTACTTTCAGATGCAACAGAAATTTTGCGGATTGGTCAATCCGTTCGCGAGATATGGCAGTTTGGATGTAAGAAACACTTGAGAAATTCAAAATTTTCGCAGTTCTGATGCTCGAAACGAATAACTGGAACGGCCTAGGGGAAAACTACACATACCGTTGTAATCGGGCGAGTCTCTACTTTCAGATGCAACAGAAATTTTGCGAATTGGTCAATCCTTTCGCGAGATATGGCAGTTTGGAGGTAAGAAACGCTTGAGAAACTCAAAATTTGCGCAGTTCTGATGCTTGAAACGAATAACTAGAACGGCCTAGGGGAAAAGTGCGCATACCATTGTAATCGGGCGAGTTTCTACTTTCAGATGAAACAGAAATTTTGCGGATCGGTCAATCCGTTCGCGAGATATGGCAGTTCGGATGTAAGAAACGCTTGAGAAACTCAAAATTTTCGCAGTTCTGATGCTCGAAACGAATAACTGGAACGGCCTAGGGGAAAACTACACATACCGTTGTAATCGGGCGAGTCTCTACTTTCAGATGCAACAGAAATTTTGCGGATTTGACAATCCGTTCGCGAGATATGGCAGTTTGGATGTAAGAAACGCTTGAGAAACTCAAAATTTTCGCAGTTCTGATGCTCGAAACGAATAACTGGAACGGCCTAGGGGAAAACTACACATACCGTTGTAATCGGGCGAGTCTCTACTTTCAGATGCAACAGAAATTTTGCGGATTGGTCAATCCGTTCGCGAGATATGGCAGTTTGGATATAGGAAACGATTGAGAAACTCAAAATTTTCTCAGTTCTGATGCTTGAAACGAATAACTAGAACGGCCTAGGGCAAAAGTGCGCATACCGTTGTAATCGGGCGAGTTTCTGCTTTCAGATGCAACAGAAATTTTGCGGATCGGTCAATCCGTTCGCGTGATATGGCAGTTTAGATGTAAGAAACGCTTGAGAAATTCAAAATTTTCGCAGTTCTGATGCTCGAAACGAATAACTGCAACGGCCTAGGGGAAAACTACACATACCGTTGTAATCGGGCGAGTTTCTACTTTCAGATGCAACAGAAATTTTGCGGATTGGTCAATCCGTTCGCGAGATATGGCAGTTTGGATGTAAGAAACACTTGAGAAATTCAAAATTTTCGCAGTTCTGATGCTCGAAACGAATAACTGGAACGGCCTAGGGGAAAACTACACATACCGTTGTAATCGGGCGAGTCTCTACTTTCAGATGCAACAGAAATTTTGCGAATTGGTCAATCCTTTCGCGAGATATGGCAGTTTGGAGGTAAGAAACGCTTGAGAAACTCAAAATTTTCGCAGTTCTGATGCTCGAAACGAATAACTAGAACGGCCTAGGGGAAAGCTACACCTACCGTTGTAATCGGGCGAGTTTCTACTTTCAGATGCAACAGAAATTTTGCGGATTGGTCAATCTGTTCGCGGGATATGGCAGTTTGGATGTAAGAAACGCTTGAGAAACTCAAAATTTGCGCAGTTCTGATGCTTGAAACGAATAACTAGAACGGCCTAGGGGAAAAGTGCGCATACCGTTGTAATCGGGCGAGTTTCTACTTTCAGATGCAACAGAAATTTTGCGGATTGGTCAATCCGTTCGCGAGATATGGCAGTTTGGAGGTAAGAAACGCTTGAGAAACTCAAAATTTGCGCAGTTCTGATGCTTGAAACGAATAACTAGAACGGCCTAGGGGAAAAGTGCGCATACCGTTGTAATCGGGCGAGTATCTACTTTCAGATGCAACAGAAATTTTGCGGATTGGTCAATCCGTTCGCGAGATATGGTAGTTTGGATATAAGAAACGCTTGAGAAACTCAAAATTTTCTCAGTTCTGATGCTTGAAACGAATAACTAGAACGGCCTAGGGCAAAAGTGCGCATACCGTTGTAATCGGGCGAGTTTCTGCTTTCAGATGCAACAGAAATTTTGCGGATCAGTCAATCCGTTCGCGTGATATGGCAGTTTAGATGTAAGAAACGCTTGAGAAATTCAAAATTTTCGCAGTTCTGATGCTCGAAACGAATAACTGGAACGGCCTAGGGGAAAACTACACATACCGTTGTAATCGGGCGAGTTTCTACTTTCAGATGCAACAGAAATTTTGCGGATTGGTCAATCCGTTCGCGAGATATGGCAGTTTGGATGTAAGAAACACTTGAGAAATTCAAAATTTTCGCAGTTCTGATGCTCGAAACGAATAACTGGAACGGCCTAGGGGAAAACTACACATACCGTTGTAATCGGGCGAGTCTCTACTTTCAGATGCAACAGAAATTTTGCGATTTGGTCAATCCTTTCGCGAGATATGGCAGTTTGGAGGTAAGAAACGCTTGAGAAACTCAAAATTTGCGCAGTTCTGATGCTTGAAACGAATAACTAGAACGGCCTAGGGGAAAAGTGCGCATACCGTTGTAATCGGGCGAGTTTCTACTTTCAGATGCAACAGAAATTTTGCGGATTGGTCAATCCGTTCGCGAGATATGGCAGTTTGGATGAAAGAAACGCTTGAGAAATTCAAAATTTTCGCAGTACTGATGCTCGAAACGAATAACTGGAACGGCCTAGGGGAAAACTACACGTACCGTTGTAATCGGGCGTGTCTCTACTTTCAGATGCAACAGAAATTTTGCGGATTGGTCAATCCGTTCGCGAGATATGGCAGTTTGGATGTAAGAAACGCTTGAGAACCTCAAAATTTGCGCAGTTCTGATGCTTGAAAAGAATAACTAGAACGGCCTAGGGGAAAAGTGCGCATACCATTGTAATCGGGCGAGTTTCTACTTTCATATGAAACAGAAATTTTGCGGATCGGTCAATCCGTTCGCGAGATATGGCAGTTTGGATGTAAGAAACGCTTGAGAAACTCAAAATTTTCGCAGTTCTGATGCTCGAAACGAATAACTGGAACGGCCTAGGGGAAAACTACACATACCGTTGTAATCGGGCGAGTTTCTACTTTCAGATGCAACAGAAATTTTGCGGATCGGTCAATCCGTTCGCGTGATATGGCAGTTTAGATGTAAGAAACGCTTGAGAAATCCAAAATTTTCGCAGTTCTGATGCTCGAAACGAATAACTGGAACGGCCTAGGGGAAAACTACACATACCGTTGTAATCGGGCGAGTTTCTACTTTCAGATGCAACAGAAATTTTGCGGATTGGTCAATCCGTTCGCGAGATATGGCAGTTTGGATGTAAGAAACACTTGAGAAATTCAAAATTTTCGCAGTTCTGATGCTCGAAACGAATAACTGGAACGGCCTAGGGGAAAACTACACATACCGTTGTAATCGGGCGAGTCTCTACTTTCAGATGCAACAGAAATTTTGCGAATTGGTCAATCCTTTCGCGAGATATGGCAGTTTGGAGGTAAGAAACGCTTGAGAAACTCAAAATTTGCGCAGTTCTGATGCTTGAAACGAATAACTAGAACGGCCTAGGGGAAAAGTGCGCATACCATTGTAATCGGGCGAGTTTCTACTTTCAGATGAAACAGAAATTTTGCGGATCGGTCAATCCGTTCGCGAGATATGGCAGTTCGGATGTAAGAAACGCTTGAGAAACTCAAAATTTTCGCAGTTCTGATGCTCGAAACGAATAACTGGAACGGCCTAGGGGAAAACTACACATACCGTTGTAATCGGGCGAGTCTCTACTTTCAGATGCAACAGAAATTTTGCGGATTTGACAATCCGTTCGCGAGATATGGCAGTTTGGATGTAAGAAACGCTTGAGAAACTCAAAATTTTCGCAGTTCTGATGCTCGAAACGAATAACTGGAACGGCCTAGGGGAAAACTACACATACCGTTGTAATCGGGCGAGTCTCTACTTTCAGATGCAACAGAAATTTTGCGGATTGGTCAATCCGTTCGCGAGATATGGCAGTTTGGATATAGGAAACGATTGAGAAACTCAAAATTTTCTCAGTTCTGATGCTTGAAACGAATAACTAGAACGGCCTAGGGCAAAAGTGCGCATACCGTTGTAATCGGGCGAGTTTCTGCTTTCAGATGCAACAGAAATTTTGCGGATCGGTCAATCCGTTCGCGTGATATGGCAGTTTAGATGTAAGAAACGCTTGAGAAATTCAAAATTTTCGCAGTTCTGATGCTCGAAACGAATAACTGCAACGGCCTAGGGGAAATCTACACATACCGTTGTAATCGGGCGAGTTTCTACTTTCAGATGCAACAGAAATTTTGCGGATTGGTCAATCCGTTCGCGAGATATGGCAGTTTGGATGTAAGAAACACTTGAGAAATTCAAAATTTTCGCAGTTCTGATGCTCGAAACGAATAACTGGAACGGCCTAGGGGAAAACTACACATACCGTTGTAATCGGGCGAGTCTCTACTTTCAGATGCAACAGAAATTTTGCGAATTGGTCAATCCTTTCGCGAGATATGGCAGTTTGGAGGTAAGAAACGCTTGAGAAACTCAAAATTTTCGCAGTTCTGATGCTCGAAACGAATAACTAGAACGGCCTAGGGGAAAGCTACACCTACCGTTGTAATCGGGCGAGTTTCTACTTTCAGATGCAACAGAAATTTTGCGGATTGGTCAATCTGTTCGCGGGATATGGCAGTTTGGATGTAAGAAACGCTTGAGAAACTCAAAATTTGCGCAGTTCTGATGCTTGAAACGAATAACTAGAACGGCCTAGGGGAAAAGTGCGCATACCGTTGTAATCGGGCGAGTTTCTACTTTCAGATGCAACAGAAATTTTGCGGATTGGTCAATCCGTTCGCGAGATATGGCAGTTTGGAGGTAAGAAACGCTTGAGAAACTCAAAATTTGCGCAGTTCTGATGCTTGAAACGAATAACTAGAACGGCCTAGGGGAAAAGTGCGCATACCGTTGTAATCGGGCGAGTATCTACTTTCAGATGCAACAGAAATTTTGCGGATTGGTCAATCCGTTCGCGAGATATGGTAGTTTGGATATAAGAAACGCTTGAGAAACTCAAAATTTTCTCAGTTCTGATGCTTGAAACGAATAACTAGAACGGCCTAGGGCAAAAGTGCGCATACCGTTGTAATCGGGCGAGTTTCTGCTTTCAGATGCAACAGAAATTTTGCGGATCAGTCAATCCGTTCGCGTGATATGGCAGTTTAGATGTAAGAAACGCTTGAGAAATTCAAAATTTTCGCAGTTCTGATGCTCGAAACGAATAACTGGAACGGCCTAGGGGAAAACTACACATACCGTTGTAATCGGGCGAGTTTCTACTTTCAGATGCAACAGAAATTTTGCGGATTGGTCAATCCGTTCGCGAGATATGGCAGTTTGGATGTAAGAAACACTTGAGAAATTCAAAATTTTCGCAGTTCTGATGCTCGAAACGAATAACTGGAACGGCCTAGGGGAAAACTACACATACCGTTGTAATCGGGCGAGTCTCTACTTTCAGATGCAACAGAAATTTTGCGATTTGGTCAATCCTTTCGCGAGATATGGCAGTTTGGAGGTAAGAAACGCTTGAGAAACTCAAAATTTGCGCAGTTCTGATGCTTGAAACGAATAACTAGAACGGCCTAGGGGAAAAGTGCGCATACCGTTGTAATCGGGCGAGTTTCTACTTTCAGATGCAACAGAAATTTTGCGGATTGGTCAATCCGTTCGCGAGATATGGCAGTTTGGATGAAAGAAACGCTTGAGAAATTCAAAATTTTCGCAGTACTGATGCTCGAAACGAATAACTGGAACGGCCTAGGGGAAAACTACACGTACCGTTGTAATCGGGCGTGTCTCTACTTTCAGATGCAACAGAAATTTTGCGGATTGGTCAATCCGTTCGCGAGATATGGCAGTTTGGATATAAGAAACGATTGAGAAACTCAAAATTTTCTCAGTTCTGATGCTCGAAACGAATAACTGGAACGGCCTAGGGGAAAACTACACATACCGTTGTAATCGGGCGAGTCTCTACTTTCAGATGCAACAGAAATTTTGCGGATTGGTCAATCCGTTCGCGAGATATGGCAGTTTGGATATAAGAAACGATTGAGAAACTCAAAATTTTCTCAGTTCTGATGCTTGAAACGAATAACTAGAACGGCCTAGGGCAAAAGTGCGCATACCGTTGTAATCGGGCGAGTTTCTGCTTTCAGATGCAACAGAAATTTTGCGGATCGGTCAATCCGTTCGCGTGATATGGCAGTTTAGATGTAAGAAACGCTTGAGAAATCCAAAATTTTCGCAGTTCTGATGCTCGAAACGAATAACTGGAACGGCCTAGGGGAAAACTACACATACCGTTGTAATCGGGCGAGTTTCTACTTTCAGATGCAACAGAAATTTTGCGGATTGGTCAATCCGTTCGCGAGATATGGCAGTTTGGATGTAAGAAACACTTGAGAAATTCAAAATTTTCGCAGTTCTGATGCTCGAAACGAATAACTGGAACGGCCTAGGGGAAAACTACACATACCGTTGTAATCGGGCGAGTCTCTACTTTCAGATGCAACAGAAATTTTGCGAATTGGTCAATCCTTTCGCGAGATATGGCAGTTTGGAGGTAAGAAACGCTTGAGAAACTCAAAATTTGCGCAGTTCTGATGCTTGAAACGAATAACTAGAACGGCCTAGGGGAAAAGTGCGCATACCATTGTAATCGGGCGAGTTTCTACTTTCAGATGAAACAGAAATTTTGCGGATCGGTCAATCCGTTCGCGAGATATGGCAGTTCAGATGTAAGAAACGCTTGAGAAACTCAAAATTTTCGCAGTTCTGATGCTCGAAACGAATAACTGGAACGGCCTAGGGGAAAACTACACATACCGTTGTAATCGGGCGAGTCTCTACTTTCAGATGCAACAGAAATTTTGCGGATTTGACAATCCGTTCGCGAGATATGGCAGTTTGGATGTAAGAAACGCTTGAGAAACTCAAAATTTTCGCAGTTCTGATGCTCGAAACGAATAACTGGAACGGCCTAGGGGAAAACTACACATACCGTTGTAATCGGGCGAGTCTCTACTTTCAGATGCAACAGAAATTTTGCGGATTGGTCAATCCGTTCGCGAGATATGGCAGTTTGGATATAGGAAACGATTGAGAAACTCAAAATTTTCTCAGTTCTGATGCTTGAAACGAATAACTAGAACGGCCTAGGGCAAAAGTGCGCATACCGTTGTAATCGGGCGAGTTTCTGCTTTCAGATGCAACAGAAATTTTGCGGATCGGTCAATCCGTTCGCGTGATATGGCAGTTTAGATGTAAGAAACGCTTGAGAAATTCAAAATTTTCGCAGTTCTGATGCTCGAAACGAATAACTGCAACGGCCTAGGGGAAAACTACACATACCGTTGTAATCGGGCGAGTTTCTACTTTCAGATGCAACAGAAATTTTGCGGATTGGTCAATCCGTTCGCGAGATATGGCAGTTTGGATGTAAGAAACACTTGAGAAATTCAAAATTTTCGCAGTTCTGATGCTCGAAACGAATAACTGGAACGGCCTAGGGGAAAACTACACATACCGTTGTAATCGGGCGAGTCTCTACTTTCAGATGCAACAGAAATTTTGCGAATTGGTCAATCCTTTCGCGAGATATGGCAGTTTGGAGGTAAGAAACGCTTGAGAAACTCAAAATTTGCGCAGTTCTGATGCTTGAAACGAATAACTAGAACGGCCTAGGGGAAAAGTGCGCATACCATTGTAATCGGGCGAGTTTCTACTTTCAGATGAAACAGAAATTTTGCGGATCGGTCAATCCGTTCGCGAGATATGGCAGTTCGGATGTAAGAAACGCTTGAGAAACTCAAAATTTTCGCAGTTCTGATGCTCGAAACGAATAACTGGAACGGCCTAGGGGAAAACTACACATACCGTTGTAATCGGGCGAGTCTCTACTTTCAGATGCAACAGAAATTTTGCGGATTTGACAATCCGTTCGCGAGATATGGCAGTTTGGAGGTAAGAAACGCTTGAGAAACTCAAAATTTTCGCAGTTCTGATGCTCGACACGAATAACTAGAACGGCCTAGGGGAAAAGCGCGCATACCGTTGTAATCGGGCGAGTTTCTACTTTCAGATGCAACAGAAATTTTGCGGATTGATCAATCCGTTCGCGAGATATGGCAGTTTGGAGGTAAGAAACGCTTGAGAAACTCAAAATTTTCGCAGTTCTGATGCTCGAAACGAGTAACTTGAACGGCCTAGGGGAAAAGTACGCATACCGTTGTAATCGGGCGAGTTTCTACTTTCAGATGCAACAGAAATTTTGCGGATTGGTCAATCCGTTCGCGAGATATGGCAGTTTGGATGTAAGAAACGCTTGAGAAACTCAAAATTTGAGCAGTTCTGATGCTCGAAACGAATAACTAGAACGGCCTAGGGGAAAAGCGCGCATACCGTTGTAATCGGGCGAGTTTCTACTTTCAGATGCAACAGAAATTTTGCGGATTGATCAATCCGTTCGCGAGATATGGCAGTTTGGAGGTAAGAAACGCTTGAGAAACTCAAAATTTTCGCAGTTCTGATGCTCGAAACGAATAACTAGAACGGCCTAGGGGAAACGTGCGCATACCGTTGTAATCGGGCGAGTTTCTACTTTCAGATGCAACAGAAATTTTGCGGATTGGTCAATCCGTTCTCGAGATATGGCAGTTTGGATGTAAGAAACGCGTGAGAAACTCAAAATTTTCGCAGTTCTGATGCTTGAAACGAATAACTAGAACGGCCTAGGGGAAAAGTGCGCATACCGTTGTAATCGGGCGAGTTTCTGCTTTCAGATGCAACAGAAATTTTGCGGATCGGTCAATCCGTTCGCGAGATATGGCAGTTTGGATATAAGAAACGCTTGAGAAACTCAAAATTTTCGCAGTTCTGATGCTTGAAACGAATAACTAGAACGGCCTAGAGGAAAAGTGCGCATACCGTTGTAATCGGGCGAGTTTCTACTTTCAGATGCAACAGAAATTTTGCGGATTGGTCAATCCGTTCGCGAGACATGACAGTTTGGAGGTAAGAAACGCTTGAGAAACTCAAAATTTTCGCAGTTCTGATGCTCGAAACGAATAACTGGAACGGCCTAGGGGAAAACTACACATACCGTTGTAATCGGGCGAGTTTCTACTTTCAGATGCAACCGAAATTTTGCGGATTGGTCAATCCGTTCGCGAGATATGGCAGTTTGGATGTAAGAAACGCGTGAGAAACTCAAAATTTTCGCAGTTCTGATGCTTGAAACGAATAACTAGAACGGCCTAGGGGAAAAGTGCGCATACCGTTGTAATCGGGCGAGTTTCTACTTTCAGATGCAACAGAAATTTTGCGGATTGGTCAATCCGTTCGCGAGATATGGCAGTTTGGATGTAAGAAACACTTGAGAAATTCAAAATTTTCGCAGTTCTGATGCTCGAAACGAATAACTGGAACGGCCTAGGGGAAAACTACACATACCGTTGTAATCGGGCGAGTCTCTACTTTCAGATGCAACAGAAATTTTGCGAATTGGTCAATCCTTTCGCGAGATATGGCAGTTTGGAGGTAAGAAACGCTTGAGAAACTCAAAATTTGCGCAGTTCTGATGCTTGAAACGAATAACTAGAACGGCCTAGGGGAAAAGTGCGCATACCGTTGTAATCGGGCGAGTTTCTACTTTCAGATGCAACAGAAATTTTGCGGATTGGTCAATCCGTTCGCGAGATATGGCAGTTTGGATATAAGAAACGATTGAGAAACTCAAAATTTTCTCAGTTCTGATGCTTGAAACGAATAACTAGAACGGCCTAGGGCAAAAGTGCGCATACCGTTGTAATCGGGCGAGTTTCTGCTTTCAGATGCAACAGAAATTTTGCGGATCGGTCAATCCGTTCGCGTGATATGGCAGTTTAGATGTAAGAAACGCTTGAGAAATTCAAAATTTTCGCAGTTCTGATGCTCGAAACGAATAACTGGAACGGCCTAGGGGAAAACTACACATACCGTTGTAATCGGGCGAGTTTCTACTTTCAGATGCAACAGAAATTTTGCGGATTGGTCAATCCGTTCGCGAGATATGGCAGTTTGGATGTAAGAAACACTTGAGAAATTCAAAATTTTCGCAGTTCTGATGCTCGAAACGAATAACTGGAACGGCCTAGCGGAAAACTACACATACCGTTGTAATCGGGCGAGTCTCTACTTTCAGATGCAACAGAAATTTTGCGAATTGGTCAATCCTTTCGCGAGATATGGCAGTTTGGAGGTAAGAAACGCTTGAGAAACTCAAAATTTGCGCAGTTCTGATGCTTGAAACGAATAACTAGAACGGCCTAGGGGAAAAGTGCGCATACCATTGTAATCGGGCGAGTTTCTACTTTCAGATGAAACAGAAATTTTGCGGATCGGTCAATCCGTTCGCGAGATATGGCAGTTCGGATGTAAGAAACGCTTGAGAAACTCAAAATTTTCGCAGTTCTGATGCTCGAAACGAATAACTGGAACGGCCTAGGGGAAAACTACACATACCGTTGTAATCGGGCGAGTCTCTACTTTCAGATGCAACAGAAATTTTGCGGATTGGTCAATCCGTTCGCGAGATATGGCAGCTTGGAGGTAAGAAACGCTTGAGAAACTCAAAATTTTCGCAGTTCTGATGCTCGACACGAATAACTAGAACGGCCTAGGGGAAAAGCGCGCATACCGTTGTAATCGGGCGAGTTTCTACTTTCAGATGCAACAGAAATTTTGCGGATTGATCAATCCGTTCGCGAGATATGGCAGTTTGGAGGTAAGAAACGCTTGAGAAACTCAAAATTTTCGCAGTTCTGATGCTCGAAACGAGTAACTTGAACGGCCTAGGGGAAAAGTACGCATACCGTTGTAATCGGGCGAGTTTCTACTTTCAGATGCAACAGAAATTTTGCGGATCGGTCAATCCGTTCGCGAGATATGGCAGTTTGGATGTAAGAAACGCTTGAGAAACTCAAAATTTGAGCAGTTCTGATGCTCGAAACGAATAACTAGAACGGCCTAGTGGAAAAGCGCGCATACCGTTGTAATCGGGCGAGTTTCTACTTTCAGATGCAACAGAAATTTTGCGGATTAATCAATCCGTTCGCGAGATATGGCAGTTTGGAGGTAAGAAACGCTTGAGAAACTCAAAATTTTCGCAGTTCTGATGCTCGAAACGAATAACTAGAACGGCCTAGGGGAAAAGTGCGCATACCGTTGTAATCGGGCGAGTTTCTACTTTCAGATGCAACAGAAATTTTGCGGATTGGTCAATCCGTTCGCGAGATATGGCAGTTTGGATGTAAGAAACGCGTGAGAAACTCAAAATTTTCGCAGTTCTGATGCTTGAAACGAATAACTAGAACGGCCTAGGGGAAAAGTGCGCATACCGTTGTAATCGGGCGAGTTTCTACTTTCAGATGCAACAGAAATTTTGCGGATCGGTCAATCCGTTCGCGAGATATGGCAGTTTGGATATAAGAAACGCTTGAGAAACTCAAAATTTTCGCAGTTCTGATGCTTGAAACGAATAACTAGAACGGCCTAGAGGAAAAGTGCGCAGACCGTTGTAATCGGGCGAGTTTCTACTTTCAGATGCAACAGAAATTTTGCGGATTGGTCAATCCGTTCGCGAGATATGACAGTTTGGAGGTAAGAAACGCTTGAGAAACTCAAAATTTTCGCAGTTCTGATGCTCGAAACGAATAACTGGAACGGCCTAGGGGAAAACTACACATACCGTTGTAATCGGGCGAGTTTCTACTTTCAGATGCTACCGAAATTTTGCGGATTGGTCAATCCGTTCGCGAGATATGGCAGTTTGGATGTAAGAAACGCGTGAGAAACTCAAAATTTTCGCAGTTCTGATGCTTGAAACGAATAACTAGAACGGCCTAGGGGAAAAGTGCGCATACCGTTGTAATCGGGCGAGTTTCTACTTTCAGATGCAACAGAAATTTTGCGGATCGGTCAATCCGTTCGCGAGATATGGCAGTTTGGATATAAGAAACGCTTGAGAAACTCAAAATTTTCGCAGTTCTGATGCTTGAAACGAATAACTAGAACGGCCTAGAGGAAAAGTGCGCATACCGTTGTAATCGGGCGAGTTTCTACTTTCAGATGCAACAGAAATTTTGCGGATTGGTCAATCCGTTCGCGAGATATGACAGTTTGGAGGTAAGAAACGCTTGAGAAACTCAAAATTTGCGCAGTTCTGATGCTTGAAACGAATAACTAGAACGGCCTAGGGGAAAACTACACCTACCGTTGTAATCGGGCGAGTTTCTACTTTCAGATGCAACAGAAATTTTGCGGATTGGTCAATCTGTTCGCGGGATATGGCAGTTTGGATGTAAGAAACGCTTGAGAAACTCAAAATTTGCGCAGTTCTGATGCTTGAAACGAATAACTAGAACGGCCTAGGGGAAAAGTGCGCATACCGTTGTAATCGGGCGAGTTTCTACTTTCAGATGCAACAGAAATTTTGCGGATTGGTCAATCCGTTCGCGAGATATGGCAGTTTGGAGGTAAGAAACGCTTGAGAAACTCAAAATTTGCGCAGTTCTGATGCTTGAAACGAATAACTAGAACGGCCTAGGGGAAAAGTGCGCATACCGTTGTAATCGGGCGAGTATCTACTTTCAGATGCAACAGAAATTTTGCGGATTGGTCAATCCGTTCGCGAGATATGGCAGTTTGGATATAAGAAACGCTTGAGAAACTCAAAATTTTCTCAGTTCTGATGCTTGAAACGAATAACTAGAACGGCCTAGGGCAAAAGTTCGCATACCGTTGTAATCGGGCGAGTTTCTACTTTCAGATGCAACAGAAATTTTGCGGATCGGTCAATCCGTTCGCGTGATATGGCAGTTTAGATGTAACAAACGCTTGAGAAATTCAAAATTTTCGCAGTTCTGATGCTCGAAACGAATAACTGGAACGGCCTAGGGGAAAACTAAACATACCGTTGTAATCGGGCGAGTTTCTACTTTCAGATGCAACAGAAATTTTGCGGATTGGTCAATCCGTTCGCGAGATATGGCAGTTTGGATGTAAGAAACACTTGAGAAATTCAAAATTTTCGCAGTTCTGATGCTCGAAACGAATAACTGGAACGGCCTAGGGGAAAACTACACATACCGTTATAATCGGGCGAGTCTCTACTTTCAGATGCAACAGAAATTTTGCGAATTGGTCAATCCGTTCGCGAGATATGGCAGTTTGGAGGTAAGAAACGCTTGAGAAACTCAAAATTTGCGCAGTTCTGATGCTTGAAACGAATAACTAGAACGGCCTAGGGGAAAAGTGCGCATACCGTTGTAATCGGGCGAGTTTCTACTTTCAGATGCAACAGAAATTTTGCGGATTGGTCAATCCGTTCGCGAGATATGGCAGTTTGGATGTAAGAGACGCTTGAGAAATTCAAAATTTTCGCAGTTCTGATGCTCGAAACGAATAACTGGGACGGCCTAGGGGAAAACTACACATACCGTTGTAATCGGGCGTGTCTCTACTTTCAGATGCAACAGAAATTTTGCGGATTGGTCAATCCGTTCGCGAGATATGGCAGTTTGGAGGTAAGTAACGCTTGAGAAACTCAAAATTTGCGCAGTTCTGATGCTTGAAACGAATAACTAGAGCGGCCTAGGGGAAAACTACACCTACCGTTGTAATCGGGCGAGTTTCTATTTTCAGATGCAACAGAAATTTTGCGGATTGGTCAATCTGTTCGCGGGATATGGCAGTTTGGATGTAAGAAACGCTTGAGAAACTCAAAATTTGCGCAGTTCTGATGCTTGAAACGAATAACTAGAACGGCCTAAGGGAAAAGTGCGCATACCGATGTAATCGGGCGAGTTTCTACTTTCAGATGCAACAGAAATTTTGCGGATTGGTCAATCCGTTCGCGAGATATGGCAGTTTGGATGTAAGAAACGCTTGAGAAACTCAAAACTTGGCAGTTCTGATGCTTGAAACGAATAACTAGAACGGCCTAGGGGAAAAGTGCGCATACCGTTGTAATCGGTCGAGTATCTACTTTCAGATGCAACAGAAATTTTGCGGATTGGTCAATCCGTTCGCGAGATATGGCAGTTTGGATATAAGAAACGCTTGAGAAACTCAAAATTTTCTCAGTTCTGATGCTTGAAACGAATAACTAGAACGGCCTAGGGGAAAAGTGCGCATACCGTTGTAATCGGGCGAGTTTCTACTTTCAGATGCAACAGAAATTTTGCGGATCGGTCAATCCGTTCGCGTGATATGGCAGTTTAGATGTAAGAAACGCTTGAGAAATTCAAAATTTTCGCAGTTCTGATGCTCGAAACGAAAAACTGGAACGGCCTAGGGGAAAACTACACATACCGTTGTAATCGGGCGAGTCTCTACTTTCAGATGCAACAGAAATTTTGCGAATTGGTCAATCCGTTCGCGAGATATGGCAGTTTGGAGGTAAGAAACGCTTGAGAAACTCAAAATTTGCGCAGTTCTGATGCTTGAAACGAATAACTAGAACGGCCTAGGGGAAAAGTGCGCACACCGTTGTAATCGGGCGAGTTTCTACTTTCAGATGCAACAGAAATTTTGCGGATTGGTCAATCCGTTCGCGAGATATGGCAGTTTGGATGTAAGAAACGCTTGAGAAACTCAAAATTTGCGCAGTTCTGATGCTTGAAACGAATAACTAGAACGGCCTAGGGGAAAACTACACATACCGTTGTAATCGGGCGTGTCTCTACTTTCAGATGCAACAGAAATTTTGCGGATTGGTCAATCCGTTCGCGAGATATGGCAGTTTGGAAGTAAGAAACGCTTGAGAACCTCAAAATTTGCGCAGTTCTGATGCTTGAAAAGAATAACTAGAACGGCCTAGGGGAAAAGTGCGCATACCGTTGTAATCGGGCGAGTTTCTACTTTCAGATGCAACAGAAATTTTGCGGATTGGTCAATCCGTTCGCGAGATATGGCAGTTTGGATATAAGAAACGCTTGAGAAACTCAAAATTTTCGCAGTTCTGATGCTCGAAACGAATAACTGGAACGGCCTAGGGGAAAACTACACATACCGTTGTAATCGGGCGAGTCTCTACTTTCAGATGCAACAGAAATTTTGCGAATTGGTCAATCCGTTCGCGAGATATGGCAGTTTGGATGTAAGAAACGCTTGAGAAACTCAAAATTTGCGCAGTTCTGATGCTTGAAACGAATAACTAGAACGGCCTAGGGGAAAAGTGCGCACACCGTTGTAATCGGGCGAGTTTCTACTTTCAGATGCAACAGAAATTTTGCGGATTGGTCAATCCGTTCGCGAGATATGGCAGTTTGGATGTAAGAAACGCTTGAGAAATTCAAAATTTTCGCAGTTCTGATGCTCGAAACGAATAACTGGAACGGCCTAGGGGAAAAGTGCGCATACCGTTGTAATCGGGCGAGTTTCTACTTTCAGATGCAACAGAAATTTTGCGGATTGGTCAATCCGTTCGCGAGATATGGCAGTTTGGAGGTAAGAAACGCTTGAGAAACTCAAAATTTGCGCAGTTCTGATGCTTGAAACGAATAACTAGAACGGCCTAGGGGAAAACTACACATACCGTTGTAATCGGGCGTGTCTCTACTTTCAGATGCAACAGAAATTTTGCGGATTGGTCAATCCGTTCGCGAGATATGGCAGTTTGGAGGTAAGAAACGCTTGAGAACCTCAAAATTTGCGCAGTTCTGATGCTTGAAAAGAATAACTAGAACGGCCTAGGGGAAAAGTGCGCATACCCTTGTAATCGGGCGAGTTTCTACTTTCAGATGCAACAGAAATTTTGCGGATTGGTCAATCCGTTCGCGAGATATGACAGTTTGGATGTAAGAAACGCCTGAGAAACTCAAAATTTGCGCAGTTCTGATGCTTGAAACGAATAACTAGAACGGCCTAGGGGAAAAGTGCGCATACCGTTGTAATCGGGCGAGTTTCTACTTTCAGATGCAACAGAAATTTTGCGGATTGGTCAATCCGTTCGCGAGATATGGCAGTTTGGATGTAAGAGACGCTTGAGAAATTCAAAATTTTCGCAGTTCTGATGCTCGAAACGAATGACTGGGACGGCCTAGGGGAAAACTAGACATACCGTTGTAATCGGGCGTGTCTCTACTTTCAGATGCAACAGAAATTTTGCGGATTGGTCAATCCGTTCGCGAGATATGGCAGTTTGGAGGTAAGAAACGCTTGAGAACCTCAAAATTTGCGCAGTTCTGATGCTTGAAACGAATAACTAGAACGGCCTAGGGGAAAAGTGCGCACACCGTTGTAATCGGGCGAGTTTCTACTTTCAGATGAAACAGAAATTTTGCGGATTGGTCAATCCGTTCGCGAGATATGGCAGTTTGGATGTAAGAAACGCTTGAGAAATTCAAAATTTTCGCAGTTCTGATGCTCGAAACGAATAACTGGAACGGCCTAGGGGAAAAGTGCGCATACCGTTGTAATCGGGCGAGTTTCTACTTTCAGATGCAACAGAAATTTTGCGGATTGGTCAATCCGTTCGCGAGATATGGCAGTTTGGAGGTAAGAAACGCTTGAGAAACTCAAAATTTGCGCAGTTCTGATGCTTGAAACGAATAACTAGAACGGCCTAGGGGAAAACTACACATACCGTTGTAATCGGGCGTGTCTCTACTTTCAGATGCAACAGAAATTTTGCGGATTGGTCAATCCGTTCGCGAGATATGGCAGTTTGGAGGTAAGAAACGCTTGAGAACCTCAAAATTTGCGCAGTTCTGATGCTTGAAAAGAATAACTAGAACGGCCTAGGGGAAAAGTGCGCATACCCTTGTAATCGGGCGAGTTTCTACTTTCAGATGCAACAGAAATTTTGCGGATTGGTCAATCCGTTCGCGAGATATGACAGTTTGGATGTAAGAAACGCTTGAGAAACTCAAAATTTGCGCAGTTCTGATGCTTGAAACGAATAACTAGAACGGCCTAGGGGAAAAGTGCGCATACCGTTGTAATCGGGCGAGTTTCTACTTTCAGATGCAACAGAAATTTTGCGGATTGGTCAATCCGTTCGCGAGATATGGCAGTTTGGATGTAAGAGACGCTTGAGAAATTCAAAATTTTCGCAGTTCTGATGCTCGAAACGAATGACTGGGACGGCCTAGGGGAAAACTAGACATACCGTTGTAATCGGGCGTGTCTCTACTTTCAGATGCAACAGAAATTTTGCGGATTGGTCAATCCGTTCGCGAGATATGGCAGTTTGGAGGTAAGAAACGCTTGAGAACCTCAAAATTTGCGCAGTTCTGATGCTTGAAACGAATAACTAGAACGGCCTAGGGGAAAAGTGCGCACACCGTTGTAATCGGGCGAGTTTCTACTTTCAGATGCAACAGAAATTTTGCGGATTGGTCAATCCGTTCGCGAGATATGGCAGTTTGGATATAAGAAACGCTTGAGAAACTCAAAATTTTCTCAGTTCTGATGCTTGAAACGAATAACTAGAACGGCCTAGGGGAAAAGTGCGCATACCGTTGTAATCGGGCGAGTTTCTACTTTCAGATGCAACAGAAATTTTGCGGATCGGTCAATCCGTTCGCGTGATATGGCAGTTTAGATGTAAGAAACGCTTGAGAAATTCAAAATTTTCGCAGTTCTGATGCTCGAAACGAATAACTGGAACGGCCTAGGGGAAAACTACACATACCGTTGTAATCGGGCGAGTCTCTACTTTCAGATGCAACAGAAATTTTGCGAATTGGTCAATCCGTTCGCGAGATATGGCAGTTTGGAGGTAAGAAACGCTTGAGAAACTCAAAATTTGCGCAGTTCTGATGCTTGAAACGAATAACTAGAACGGCCTAGGGGAAAAGTGCGCACACCGTTGTAATCGGTCGAGTTTCTACTTTCAGATGCAACAGAAATTTTGCGGATTGGTCAATCCGTTCGCGAGATATGGCAGTTTGGATGTAAGAAACGCTTGAGAAATTCAAAATTTTCGCAGTTCTGATGTTCGAAACGAATAACTGGAACGGCCTAGGGGAAAAGTGCGCATACCGTTGTAATCGGGCGAGTTTCTACTTTCAGATGCAACAGAAATTTTGCGGATTGGTCAATCCGTTCGCGAGATATGGCAGTTTGGAAGTAAGAAACGCTTGAGAAACTCAAAATTTGCGCAGTTCTGATGCTTGAAACGAATAACTAGAACGGCCTAGGGGAAAACTACACATACCGTTGTAATCGGGCGTGTCTCTACTTTCAGATGCAACAGAAATTTTGCGGATTGGTCAATCCGTTCGCGAGATATGGCAGTTTGGAGGTAAGAAACGCTTGAGAACCTCAAAATTTGCGCAGTTCTGATGCTTGAAAAGAATAACTAGAACGGCCTAGGGGAAAAGTGCGCATACCCTTGTAATCGGGCGAGTTTCTACTTTCAGATGCAACAGAAATTTTGCGGATTGGTCAATCCGTTCGCGAGATATGGCAGTTTGGATGTAAGAAACGCTTGAGAAACTCAAAATTTGCGCAGTTCTGATGCTTGAAACGAATAACTAGAACGGCCTAGGGGAAAAGTGCGCATACCGTTGTAATCGGGCGAGTTTCTACTTTCAGATGCAACAGAAATTTTGCGGATTGGTCAATCCGTTCGCGAGATATGGCAGTTTGGATGTAAGAGACGCTTGAGAAATTCAAAATTTTCGCAGTTCTGATGCTCGAAACGAATAACTGGGACGGCCTAGGGGAAAACTACACATACCGTTGTAATCGGGCGAGTCTCTACTTTCAGATGCAACAGAAATCTTGCGGATTGGTCAATCCGTTCGCGAGATATGGCAGTTTGGATGTAAGAAACGCTTGAGAAACTCAAAATTTGCGCAGTTCTGATGCTTGAAACGAATAACTAGAACGGCCTAGGGGAAAAGTGCGCATACCGATGTAATCGGGCGATTTTCTACTTTCAGATGCAACAGAAATTTTGCGGATTGGTCAATCCGTTCGCGAGATATGGCAGTTTGGATATAAGAAACGCTTGAGAAACTCAAAATTTTCTCAGTTCTGATGCTTGAAACGAATAACTAGAACGGCCTAGGGGAAAAGTGCGCATACCGTTGTAATCGGGCGAGTTTCTACTTTCAGATGCAACAGAAATTTTGCGGATCGGTCAATCCGTTCGCGTGATATGGCAGTTTAGATGTAAGAAACGCTTGAGAAATTCAAAATTTTCGCAGTTCTGATGCTCGAAACGAATAACTGGAACGGCCTAGGGGAAAACTACACATACCGTTGTAATCGGGCGAGTCTCTACTTTCAGATGCAACAGAAATTTTGCGAATTGGTCAATCCGTTCGCGAGATATGGCAGTTTGGATGAAAGAAACGCTTGAGAAATTCAAAATTTTCGCAGTACTGATGCTCGAAACGAATAACTGGAACGGCCTAGGGGAAAAGTGCGCATACCGTTGTAATCGGGCGAGTTTCTACTTTCAGATGCAACAGAAATTTTGCGGATTGGTCAATCCGTTCGCGAGATATGGCAGTTTGGAGGTAAGAAACGCTTGAGAAACTCAAAATTTGCGCAGTTCTGATGCTTGAAACGAATAACTAGAACGGCCTAGGGGAAAACTACACATACCGTTGTAATCGGGCGTGTCTCTACTTTCAGATGCAACAGAAATTTTGCGGATTGGTCAATCCGTTCGCGAGATATGGCAGTTTGGAGGTAAGAAACGCTTGAGAACCTCAAAATTTGCGCAGTTCTGATGCTTGAAAAGAATAACTAGAACGGCCTAGGGGAAAAGTGCGCATACCCTTGTAATCGGGCGAGTTTCTACTTTCAGATGCAACAGAAATTTTGCGGATTGGTCAATCCGTTCGCGAGATATGACAGTTTGGATGTAAGAAACGCCTGAGAAACTCAAAATTTGCGCAGTTCTGATGCTTGAAACGAATAACTAGAACGGCCTAGGGGAAAAGTGCGCATACCGTTGTAATCGGGCGAGTTTCTACTTTCAGATGCAACAGAAATTTTGCGGATTGGTCAATCCGTTCGCGAGATATGGCAGTTTGGATGTAAGAGACGCTTGAGAAATTCAAAATTTTCGCAGTTCTGATGCTCGAAACGAATGACTGGGACGGCCTAGGGGAAAACTAGACATACCGTTGTAATCGGGCGTGTCTCTACTTTCAGATGCAACAGAAATTTTGCGGATTGGTCAATCCGTTCGCGAGATATGGCAGTTTGGAGGTAAGAAACGCTTGAGAACCTCAAAATTTGCGCAGTTCTGATGCTTGAAACGAATAACTAGAACGGCCTAGGGGAAAAGTGCGCACACCGTTGTAATCGGGCGAGTTTCTACTTTCAGATGAAACAGAAATTTTGCGGATTGGTCAATCCGTTCGCGAGATATGGCAGTTTGGATGTAAGAAACGCTTGAGAAATTCAAAATTTTCGCAGTTCTGATGCTCGAAACGAATAACTGGAACGGCCTAGGGGAAAAGTGCGCATACCGTTGTAATCGGGCGAGTTTCTACTTTCAGATGCAACAGAAATTTTGCGGATTGGTCAATCCGTTCGCGAGATATGGCAGTTTGGAGGTAAGAAACGCTTGAGAAACTCAAAATTTGCGCAGTTCTGATGCTTGAAACGAATAACTAGAACGGCCTAGGGGAAAACTACACATACCGTTGTAATCGGGCGTGTCTCTACTTTCAGATGCAACAGAAATTTTGCGGATTGGTCAATCCGTTCGCGAGATATGGCAGTTTGGAGGTAAGAAACGCTTGAGAACCTCAAAATTTGCGCAGTTCTGATGCTTGAAAAGAATAACTAGAACGGCCTAGGGGAAAAGTGCGCATACCCTTGTAATCGGGCGAGTTTCTACTTTCAGATGCAACAGAAATTTTGCGGATTGGTCAATCCGTTCGCGAGATATGACAGTTTGGATGTAAGAAACGCTTGAGAAACTCAAAATTTGCGCAGTTCTGATGCTTGAAACGAATAACTAGAACGGCCTAGGGGAAAAGTGCGCATACCGTTGTAATCGGGCGAGTTTCTACTTTCAGATGCAACAGAAATTTTGCGGATTGGTCAATCCGTTCGCGAGATATGGCAGTTTGGATGTAAGAGACGCTTGAGAAATTCAAAATTTTCGCAGTTCTGATGCTCGAAACGAATGACTGGGACGGCCTAGGGGAAAACTAGACATACCGTTGTAATCGGGCGTGTCTCTACTTTCAGATGCAACAGAAATTTTGCGGATTGGTCAATCCGTTCGCGAGATATGGCAGTTTGGAGGTAAGAAACGCTTGAGAACCTCAAAATTTGCGCAGTTCTGATGCTTGAAACGAATAACTAGAACGGCCTAGGGGAAAAGTGCGCACACCGTTGTAATCGGGCGAGTTTCTACTTTCAGATGCAACAGAAATTTTGCGGATTGGTCAATCCGTTCGCGAGATATGGCAGTTTGGATATAAGAAACGCTTGAGAAACTCAAAATTTTCTCAGTTCTGATGCTTGAAACGAATAACTAGAACGGCCTAGGGGAAAAGTGCGCATACCGTTGTAATCGGGCGAGTTTCTACTTTCAGATGCAACAGAAATTTTGCGGATCGGTCAATCCGTTCGCGTGATATGGCAGTTTAGATGTAAGAAACGCTTGAGAAATTCAAAATTTTCGCAGTTCTGATGCTCGAAACGAATAACTGGAACGGCCTAGGGGAAAACTACACATACCGTTGTAATCGGGCGAGTCTCTACTTTCAGATGCAACAGAAATTTTGCGAATTGGTCAATCCGTTCGCGAGATATGGCAGTTTGGAGGTAAGAAACGCTTGAGAAACTCAAAATTTGCGCAGTTCTGATGCTTGAAACGAATAACTAGAACGGCCTAGGGGAAAAGTGCGCACACCGTTGTAATCGGTCGAGTTTCTACTTTCAGATGCAACAGAAATTTTGCGGATTGGTCAATCCGTTCGCGAGATATGGCAGTTTGGATGTAAGAAACGCTTGAGAAATTCAAAATTTTCGCAGTTCTGATGTTCGAAACGAATAACTGGAACGGCCTAGGGGAAAAGTGCGCATACCGTTGTAATCGGGCGAGTTTCTACTTTCAGATGCAACAGAAATTTTGCGGATTGGTCAATCCGTTCGCGAGATATGGCAGTTTGGAAGTAAGAAACGCTTGAGAAACTCAAAATTTGCGCAGTTCTGATGCTTGAAACGAATAACTAGAACGGCCTAGGGGAAAACTACACATACCGTTGTAATCGGGCGTGTCTCTACTTTCAGATGCAACAGAAATTTTGCGGATTGGTCAATCCGTTCGCGAGATATGGCAGTTTGGAGGTAAGAAACGCTTGAGAACCTCAAAATTTGCGCAGTTCTGATGCTTGAAAAGAATAACTAGAACGGCCTAGGGGAAAAGTGCGCATACCCTTGTAATCGGGCGAGTTTCTACTTTCAGATGCAACAGAAATTTTGCGGATTGGTCAATCCGTTCGCGAGATATGGCAGTTTGGATGTAAGAAACGCTTGAGAAACTCAAAATTTGCGCAGTTCTGATGCTTGAAACGAATAACTAGAACGGCCTAGGGGAAAAGTGCGCATACCGTTGTAATCGGGCGAGTTTCTACTTTCAGATGCAACAGAAATTTTGCGGATTGGTCAATCCGTTCGCGAGATATGGCAGTTTGGATGTAAGAGACGCTTGAGAAATTCAAAATTTTCGCAGTTCTGATGCTCGAAACGAATAACTGGGACGGCCTAGGGGAAAACTACACATACCGTTGTAATCGGGCGAGTCTCTACTTTCAGATGCAACAGAAATCTTGCGGATTGGTCAATCCGTTCGCGAGATATGGCAGTTTGGATGTAAGAAACGCTTGAGAAACTCAAAATTTGCGCAGTTCTGATGCTTGAAACGAATAACTAGAACGGCCTAGGGGAAAAGTGCGCATACCGATGTAATCGGGCGATTTTCTACTTTCAGATGCAACAGAAATTTTGCGGATTGGTCAATCCGTTCGCGAGATATGGCAGTTTGGATATAAGAAACGCTTGAGAAACTCAAAATTTTCTCAGTTCTGATGCTTGAAACGAATAACTAGAACGGCCTAGGGGAAAAGTGCGCATACCGTTGTAATCGGGCGAGTTTCTACTTTCAGATGCAACAGAAATTTTGCGGATCGGTCAATCCGTTCGCGTGATATGGCAGTTTAGATGTAAGAAACGCTTGAGAAATTCAAAATTTTCGCAGTTCTGATGCTCGAAACGAATAACTGGAACGGCCTAGGGGAAAACTACACATACCGTTGTAATCGGGCGAGTCTCTACTTTCAGATGCAACAGAAATTTTGCGAATTGGTCAATCCGTTCGCGAGATATGGCAGTTTGGATGAAAGAAACGCTTGAGAAATTCAAAATTTTCGCAGTACTGATGCTCGAAACGAATAACTGGAACGGCCTAGGGGAAAACTACACATACCGTTGTAATCGGGCGTGTCTCTACTTTCAGATGCAACAGAAATTTTGCGGATTGGTCAATCCGTTCGCGAGATATGGCAGTTTGGAGGTAAGAAACGCTTGAGAACCTCAAAATTTGCGCAGTTCTGATGCTTGAAAAGAATAACTAGAACGGCCTAGGGGAAAAGTGCGCATACCATTGTAATCGGGCGAGTTTCTACTTTCAGATGAAACAGAAATTTTGCGGATCGGTCAATCCGTTCGCGAGATATGGCAGTTTGGATGTAAGAAACGCTTCAGAAACTCAAAATTTTCGCAGTTCTGATGCTCGAAACGAATAACTGGAACGGCCTAGGGGAAAACTACACATACCGTTGTAATCGGGCGAGTCTCTACTTTCAGATGCAACAGAAATTTTGCGGATTGGTCAATCCGTTCGCGAGATATGGCAGTTTGGATATAAGAAACGATTGAGAAACTCAAAATTTTCTCAGTTCTGATGCTTGAAACGAATAACTAGAACGGCCTAGGGCAAAAGTGCGCATACCGTTGTAATCGGGCGAGTTTCTGCTTTCAGATGCAACAGAAATTTTGCGGATCGGTCAATCCGTTCGCGTGATATGGCAGTTTAGATGTAAGAAACGCTTGAGAACCTCAAAATTTGCGCAGTTCTGATGCTTGAAAAGAATAACCAGAACGGCCTAGGGGAAAAGTACGCATACCGTTGTAATCGGGCGAGTTTCTACTTTCAGATGCAACAGAAATTTTGCGGATCGGTCAATCCGTTCGCGAGATATGGCAGCTTGGATGTAAGAAACGCTTGAGAAACTCAAAATTTGCGCAGTTCTGATGCTTGAAACGAATAACTAGAACGGCCTAGGGGAAAAGTGCGCATACCGTTGTAATCGGGCGAGTTTCTACTTTCAGATGCAACAGAAATTTTGCGGATTGGTCAATCCGTTCGCAAGATATGGCAGTTTGGATGTAAGAAACGCTTGAGAAACTCAAAATTTTCGCAGTTCTGATGCTTGAAACGAATAACTAGAACGGCCTACGGGAAAAGTGCGCATACCGTTGTAATCGGGCGAGTTTCTACTTTCAGATGCAACAGAAATTTTGCGGATCGGTCAATCCGTTCGCGAGATATGGCAGTTTGGATATAAGAAACGCTTGAGAAACTCAAAATTTTCGCAGTTCTGATGCTTGAAACGAATAACTAGAACGGCCTAGAGGAAAAGTGCGCATACCGTTGTAATCGGGCGAGTTTCTACTTTCAGATGCAACAGAAATTTTGCGGATTGTTCAATCCGTTCGCGAGATATGACAGTTTGGAGGTAAGAAACGCTTGAGAAACTCAAAATTTGCGCAGTTCTGATGCTTGAAACGAATAACTAGAACGGCCTAGGGGAAAACTACACCTACCGTTGTAATCGGGCGAGTTTCTACTTTCAGATGCAACAGAAATTTTGCGGATTGGTCAATTTGTTCGCGGGATATGGCAGTTTGGATGTAAGAAACGCTTGAGAAACTCAAAATTTGCGCAGTTCTGATGCTTGAAATGAATAACTAGAACGGCCTAGGGGAAAAGTGCGCATACCGTTGTAATCGGGCGAGTTTCTACTTTCAGATGCAACAGAAATTTTGCGGATTGGTCAATCCGTTCGCGAGATATGGCAGTTTGGAGGTAAGAAACGCTTGAGAAACTCAAAATTTGCGCAGTTCTGATGCTTGAAACGAATAACTAGAACGGCCTAGGGGAAAAGTGCGCATACCGTTGTAATCGGGCGAGTATCTACTTTCAGATGCAACAGAAATTTTGCGGATTGGTCAATCCGTTCGCGAGATATGGCAGTTTGGATATAAGAAACGCTTGAGAAACTCAAAATTTTCTCAGTTCTGATGCTTGAAACGAATAACTAGAACGGCCTAGGGGAAAACTACACCTTCCGTTGTAATCGGGCGAGTTTCTACTTTCAGATGCAACAGAAATTTTGCGGATCGGTCAATCCGTTCGCGTGATATGGCAGTTTAGATGTAAGAAACGCTTGAGAAATTCAAAATTTTCGCAGTTCTGATGCTCGAAACGAATAACTGGAACGGCCTAGGGAAAAACTAAACATACCGTTGTAATCGGGCGAGTTTCTACTTTCAGATGCAACAGAAATTTTGCGGATTGGTCAATCCGTTCGCGAGATATGTCAGTTTGGATGTAAGAAACACTTGAGAAATTCAAAATTTTCGCAGTTCTGATGCTCGAAACGAATAACTGGAACGGCCTAGGGGAAAACTACACATACCGTTGTAATCGGGCGAGTTTCTATTTTCAGATGCAACAGAAATTTTGCGGATTGGTCAATCTGTTCGCGGGATATGGCAGTTTGGATGTAAGAAACGCTTGAGAACCTCAAAATTTGCGCAGTTCTGATGCTTGAAAAGAATAACTAGAACGGCCTAGGGGAAAAGTACGCATACCGTTGTAATCGGGCGAGTTTCTACTTTCAGATGCAACAGAAATTTTGCGGATCGGTCATTCCGTTCGCGAGATATGGCAGCTTGGATGTAAGAAACGCTTGAGAAACTCAAAATTTGCGCAGTTCTGATGCTTGAAACGAATAACTAGAACGGCCTAGGGGAAAAGTGCGCATACCGTTGTAATCGGGCGAGTTTCTACTTTCAGATGCAACAGAAATTTTGCGGATTGGTCAATCCGTTCGCGAGATATGGCAGTTTGGATGTAAGAAACGCTTGAGAAACTCAAAATTTTCGCAGTTCTGATGCTTGAAACGAATAACTAGAACGGCCTAGGGGAAAAGTGCGCATACCGTTGTAATCGGGCGAGTTTCTACTTTCAGATGCAACAGAAATTTTGCGGATTGGTCAATCTGTTCGCGGGATATGGCAGTTTGGATGTAAGAAACGCTTGAGAAACTCAAAATTTGCGCAGTTCTGATGCTTGAAATGAATAACTAGAACGGCCTAGGGGAAAAGTGCGCATACCGTTGTAATCGGGCGAGTTTCTACTTTCAGATGCAACAGAAATTTTGCGGATTGGTCAATCCGTTCGCGAGATATGGCAGTTTGGAGGTAAGAAACGCTTGAGAACCTCAAAATTTGCGCAGTTCTGATGCTTGAAAAGAATAACTAGAACGGCCTAGGGGAAAAGTGCGCATACCGTTGTAATCGGGCGAGTTTCTACTTTCAGATGCAACAGAAATTTTGCGGATCGGTCAATCCGTTCGCGAGATATGGCAGTTTGGATATAAGAAACGCTTGAGAAACTCAAAATTTTCGCAGTTCTGATGCTTGAAACGAATAACTAGAACGGCCTAGAGGAAAAGTGCGCATACCGTTGTAATCGGGCGAGTTTCTACTTTCAGATGCAACAGAAATTTTGCGGATTGTTCAATCCGTTCGCGAGATATGACAGTTTGGAGGTAAGAAACGCTTGAGAAACTCAAAATTTGCGCAGTTCTGATGCTTGAAACGAATAACTAGAACGGCCTAGGGGAAAACTACACCTACCGTTGTAATCGGGCGAGTTTCTACTTTCAGATGCAACAGAAATTTTGCGGATTGGTCAATCTGTTCGCGGGATATGGCAGTTTGGATGTAAGAAACGCTTGAGAAACTCAAAATTTGCGTAGTTCTGATGCTTGAAATGAATAACTAGAACGGCCTAGGGGAAAAGTGCGCATACCGTTGTAATCGGGCGAGTTTCTACTTTCAGATGCAACAGAAATTTTGCGGATTGGTCAATCCGTTCGCGAGATATGGCAGTTTGGAGGTAAGAAACGCTTGAGAAACTCAAAATTTGCGCAGTTCTGATGCTTGAAACGAATAACTAGAACGGCCTAGGGGAAAAGTGCGCATACCGTTGTAATCGGGCGAGTTTCTACTTTCAGATGCAACAGAAATTTTGCGGATCGGTCAATCCGTTCGCGTGATATGGTAGTTTAGATGTAAGAAACGCTTGAGAAATTCAAAATTTTCGCAGTTCTGATGCTCGAAACGAATAACTGGAACGGCCTAGGGGAAAACTACACATACCGTTGTAATCGGGCGAGTCTCTACTTTCAGATGCAACAGAAATTTTGCGAATTGGTCAATCCGTTCGCGAGATATGGCAGTTTGGATGAAAGAAACGCTTGAGAAATTCAAAATTTTCGCAGTACTGATGCTCGAAACGAATAACTGGAACGGCCTAGGGGAAAACTACACATACCGTTGTAATCGGGCGTGTCTCTACTTTCAGATGCAACAGAAATTTTGCGGATTGGTCAATCCGTTCGCGAGATATGGCAGTTTGGAGGTAAGAAACGCTTGAGAACCTCAAAATTTGCGCAGTTCTGATGCTTGAAAAGAATAACTAGAACGGCCTAGGGCAAAAGTGCGCATACCGTTGTAATCGGGCGAGTTTCTGCTTTCAGATGCAACAGAAATTTTGCGGATCGGTCAATCCGTTCGCTTGATATGGCAGTTTAGATGTAAGAAACGCTTGAGAACCTCAAAATTTGCGCAGTTCTGATGCTTGAAAAGAATAACTAGAACGGCCTAGGGGAAAAGTACGCATACCGTTGTAATCGGGCGAGTTTCTACTTTCAGATGCAACAGAAATTTTGCGGATCGGTCAATCCGTTCGCGAGATATGGCAGCTTGGATGTAAGAAACGCTTGAGAAACTCAAAATTTGCGCAGTTCTGATGCTTGAAACGAATAACTAGAACGGCCTAGGGGAAAAGTGCGCATACCGTTGTAATCGGGCGAGTTTCTACTTTCAGATGCAACAGAAATTTTGCGGATTGGTCAATCCGTTCGCGAGATATGGCAGTTTGGATGTAAGAAACGCTTGAGAAACTCAAAATTTTCGCAGTTCTGATGCTTGAAACGAATAACTAGAACGGCCTAGGGGAAAAGTGCGCATACCGTTGTAATCGGGCGAGTTTCTACTTTCAGATGCAACAGAAATTTTGCGGATCGGTCAATCCGTTCGCGAGATATGGCAGTTTGGATATAAGAAACGCTTGAGAAACTCAAAATTTTCGCAGTTCTGATGCTTGAAACGAATAACTAGAACGGCCTAGAGGAAAAGTGCGCATACCGTTGTAATCGGGCGAGTTTCTACTTTCAGATGCAACAGAAATTTTGCGGATTGTTCAATCCGTTCGCGAGATATGACAGTTTGGAGGAAAGAAACGCTTGAGAAACTCAAAATTTGCGCAGTTCTGATGCTTGAAACGAATAACTAGAACGGCCTAGGGGAAAACTACACCTACCGTTGTAATCGGGCGAGTTTCTACTTTCAGATGCAACAGAAATTTTGCGGATTGGTCAATCTGTTCGCGGGATATGGCAGTTTGGATGTAAGAAACGCTTGAGAAACTCAAAATTTTCGCAGTACTGATGCTCGAAACGAATAACTGGAACGGCCTAGGGGAAAACTACACATACCGTTGTAATCGGGCGTGTCTCTACTTTCAGATGCAACAGAAATTTTGCGGATTGGTCAATCCGTTCGCGAGATATGGCAGTTTGGAGGTAAGAAACGCTTGAGAACCTCAAAATTTGCGCAGTTCTGATGCTTGAAAAGAATAACTAGAACGGCCTAGGGGAAAAGTGCGCATACCGTTGTAATCGGGCGAGTTTCTACTTTCAGATGCAACAGAAATTTTGCGGATCGGTCAATCCGTTCGCGAGATATGGCAGTTTGGATATAAGAAACGCTTGAGAAACTCAAAATTTTCGCAGTTCTGATGCTTGAAACGAATAACTAGAACGGCCTAGAGGAAAAGTGCGCATACCGTTGTAATCGGGCGAGTTTCTACTTTCAGATGCAACAGAAATTTTGCGGATTGTTCAATCCGTTCGCGAGATATGACAGTTTGGAGGTAAGAAACGCTTGAGAAACTCAAAATTTGCGCAGTTCTGATGCTTGAAACGAATAACTAGAACGGCCTAGGGGAAAACTACACCTACCGTTGTAATCGGGCGAGTTTCTACTTTCAGATGCAACAGAAATTTTGCGGATTGGTCAATCCGTTCGCGAGATATGGCAGTTTGGAGGTAAGAAACGCTTGAGAACCTCAAAATTTGCGCAGTTCTGATGCTTGAAAAGAATAACTAGAACGGCCTAGGGGAAAAGTGCGCATACCATTGTAATCGGGCGAGTTTCTACTTTCAGATGAAACAGAAATTTTGCGGATCGGTCAATCCGTTCGCGAGATATGGCAGTTTGGATGTAAGAAACGCTTGAGAAACTCAAAATTTTCGCAGTTCTGATGCTCGAAACGAATAACTGGAACGGCCTAGGGGAAAACTACACATACCGTTGTAATCGGGCGAGTCTCTACTTTCAGATGCAACAGAAATTTTGCGGATTGGTCAATCCGTTCGCGAGATATGGCAGTTTGGATATAAGAAACGATTGAGAAACTCAAAATTTTCTCAGTTCTGATGCTTGAAACGAATAACTAGAACGGCCTAGGGCAAAAGTGCGCATACCGTTGTAATCGGGCGAGTTTCTGCTTTCAGATGCAACAGAAATTTTGCGGATCGGTCAATCCGTTCGCTTGATATGGCAGTTTAGATGTAAGAAACGCTTGAGAACCTCAAAATTTGCGCAGTTCTGATGCTTGAAAAGAATAACTAGAACGGCCTAGGGGAAAAGTACGCATACCGTTGTAATCGGGCGAGTTTCTACTTTCAGATGCAACAGAAATTTTGCGGATCGGTCAATCCGTTCGCGAGATATGGCAGCTTGGATGTAAGAAACGCTTGAGAAACTCAAAATTTGCGCAGTTCTGATGCTTGAAACGAATAACTAGAACGGCCTAGGGGAAAAGTGCGCATACCGTTGTAATCGGGCGAGTTTCTACTTTCAGATGCAACAGAAATTTTGCGGATTGGTCAATCCGTTCGCGAGATATGGCAGTTTGGATGTAAGAAACGCTTGAGAAACTCCAAAATTTCGCAGTTCTGATGCTTGAAACGAATAACTAGAACGGCCTAGGGGAAAAGTGCGCATACCGTTGTAATCGGGCGAGTTTCTACTTTCAGATGCAACAGAAATTTTGCGGATCGGTCAATCCGTTCGCGAGATATGGCAGTTTTGGATATAAGAAACGCTTGAGAAACTCAAAATTTTCGCAGTTCTGATGCTTGAAACGAATAACTAGAACGGCCTAGAGGAAAGTGCGCATACCGTTGTAATCGGGCGAGTTTCTACTTTCAGATGCAACAGAAATTTTGCGGATTGTTCAATCCGTTCGCGAGATATGACAGTTTGGAGGTAAGAAACGCTTGAGAAACTCAAAATTTGCGCAGTTCTGATGCTTGAAACGAATAACTAGAACGGCCTAGGGGAAAACTACACTACCGTTGTAATCGGGCGAGTTTCTACTTTCAGATGCAACAGAAATTTTGCGGATTGGTCAATCTGTTCGCGGGATATGGCAGTTTGGATGTAAGAAACGCTGAGAAACTCAAAATTTGCGCAGTTCTGATGCTTGAAATGAATAACTAGACGGCCTAGGGAAAAGTGCGCATGCCGTGTAATCCGGGCGAGTTTCTACTTTCAGATGCAACAGAAATTTTTGCGGATTGGTCAATCCGTTCGCGAGATATGGCAGTTTGGAGGTAAGAAACGCTTGAGAAACTCAAAATTTGCGCAGTTCTGATGCTTGAAACGAATAACTAGAACGGCCTAGGGAAAAGTGCGCATACCATTGTAATCGGGCGAGTTTCTACTTTCAGATGAAACAGAAATTTTGCGGATCGTCAATCCGTTCGCGAGATATGGCAGTTTGGATGTAAGAAACGCTTGAGAAACTCAAAATTTTCGCAGTTCTGATGCTCGAAACGAATAACTGGAACGGCCTAGGGGAAAACTACACATACCGTTGTAATCGGGCGAGTCTCTACTTTCAGATGCAACAGAAATTTTGCGGATTGGTCAATCCGTTCGCGAGATATGGCAGTTTGGATATAAGAAACGATTGAGAAACTCAAAATTTTCTCAGTTCTGATGCTTGAAACGAATAACTAGAACGGCCTAGGGCAAAAGTGCGCATACCGTTGTAATCGGGCGAGTTTCTGCTTTCAGATGCAACAGAAATTTTGCGGATCGGTCAATCCGTTCGCGTGATATGGCAGTTTAGATGTAAGAAACGCTTGAGAACCTCAAAATTTGCGCAGTTCTGATGCTTGAAAAGAATAACTAGAACGGCCTAGGGGAAAAGTACGCATACCGTTGTAATCGGGCGAGTTTCTACTTTCAGATGCAACAGAAATTTTGCGGATCGGTCAATCCGTTCGCGAGATATGGCAGCTTGGATGTAAGAAACGCTTGAGAAACTCAAAATTTGCGCAGTTCTGATGCTTGAAACGAATAACTAGAACGGCCTAGGGGAAAAGTGCGCATACCGTTGTAATCGGGCGAGTTTCTACTTTCAGATGCAACAGAAATTTTGCGGATTGGTCAATCCGTTCGCGAGATATGGCAGTTTGGATGTAAGAAACGCTTGAGAAACTCAAAATTTTCGCAGTTCTGGTGCTTGAAACGAATAACTAGAACGGCCTAGGGGAAAAGTGCGCATACCGTTGTAATCGGGCGAGTTTCTACTTTCAGATGCAACAGAAATTTTGCGGATCGGTCAATCCGTTCGCGAGATATGGCAGTTTGGATATAAGAAACGCTTGAGAAACTCAAAATTTTCGCAGTTCTGATGCTTGAAACGAATAACTAGAACGGCCTAGAGGAAAAGTGCGCATACCGTTGTAATCGGGCGAGTTTCTACTTTCAGATGCAACAGAAATTTTGCGGATTGTTCAATCCGTTCGCGAGATATGACAGTTTGGAGGTAAGAAACGCTTGAGAAACTCAAAATTTGCGCAGTTCTGATGCTTGAAACGAATAACTAGAACGGCCTAGGGGAAAACTACACCTACCGTTGTAATCGGGCGAGTTTCTACTTTCAGATGCAACAGAAATTTTGCGGATTGGTCAATCTGTTCGCGGGATATGGCAGTTTGGATGTAAGAAACGCTTGAGAAACTCAAAATTTGCGCAGTTCTGATGCTTGAAATGAATAACTAGAACGGCCTAGGGGAAAACTACACATACCGTTGTAATCGGGCGAGTTTCTATTTTCAGATGCAACAGAAATTTTGCGGATTGGTCAATCTGTTCGCGGGATATGGCAGTTTGGATGTAAGAAACGCTTGAGAAACTCAAAATTTGCGCAGTTCTGATGCTTGAAACTAATAACTAGAACGGCCTAGGGGAAAACTACACCTACCGTTGTAATCGGGCGAGTTTCTACTTTCAGATGCAACAGAAATTTTGCGGATTGGTCAATCCGTTCGCGAGATATGGCAGTTTGGATGTAAGAAACGCTTGAGAAACTCAAAATTTTCGCAGTTCTGATGCTTGAAACGAATAACTAGAACGGCCTAGGGGAAAAGTGCGCATACCGTTGTAATCGGGCGAGTTTCTACTTTCAGATGCAACAGAAATTTTGCGGATCGGTCAATCCGTTCGCGAGATATGGCAGTTTGGATATAAGAAACGCTTGAGAAACTCAAAATTTTCGCAGTTCTGATGCTTGAAACGAATAACTAGAACGGCCTAGAGGAAAAGTGCGCATACCGTTGTAATCGGGCGAGTTTCTACTTTCAGATGCAACAGAAATTTTGCGGATTGTTCAATCCGTTCGCGAGATATGACAGTTTGGAGGTAAGAAACGCTTGAGAAACTCAAAATTTGCGCAGTTCTGATGCTTGAAACGAATAACTAGAACGGCCTAGGGGAAAACTACACCTACCGTTGTAATCGGGCGAGTTTCTACTTTCAGATGCAACAGAAATTTTGCGGATTGGTCAATCTGTTCGCGGGATATGGCAGTTTGGATGTAAGAAACGCTTGAGAAACTCAAAATTTGCGCAGTTCTGATGCTTGAAATGAATAACTAGAACGGCCTAGGGGAAAAGTGCGCATACCGTTGTAATCGGGCGAGTTTCTACTTTCAGATGCAACAGAAATTTTGCGGATTGGTCAATCCGTTCGCGAGATATGGCAGTTTGGAGGTAAGAAACGCTTGAGAAACTCAAAATTTGCGCAGTTCTGATGCTTGAAACGAATAACTAGAACGGCCTAGGGGAAAAGTGCGCATACCGTTGTAATCGGGCGAGTATCTACTTTCAGATGCAACAGAAATTTTGCGGATTGGTCAATCCGTTCGCGAGATATGGCAGTTTGGATATAAGAAACGCTTGAGAAACTCAAAATTTTCTCAGTTCTGATGCTTGAAACGAATAACTAGAACGGCCTAGGGGAAAACTACACCTACCGTTGTAATCGGGCGAGTTTCTACTTTCAGATGCAACAGAAATTTTGCGGATCGGTCAATCCGTTCGCGTGATATGGCAGTTTAGATGTAAGAAACGCTTGAGAAATTCAAAATTTTCGCAGTTCTGATGCTCGAAACGAATAACTGGAACGGCCAAGGGAAAAACTAAACATACCGTTGTAATCGGGCGAGTTTCTACTTTCAGATGCAACAGAAATTTTGCGGATTGGTCAATCCGTTCGCGAGATATGTCAGTTTGGATGTAAGAAACACTTGAGAAATTCAAAATTTTCGCAGTTCTGATGCTCGAAACGAATAACTGGAACGGCCTAGGGGAAAACTACACATACCGTTGTAATCGGGCGAGTTTCTATTTTCAGATGCAACAGAAATTTTGCGGATTGGTCAATCTGTTCGCGGGATATGGCAGTTTGGATGTAAGAAACGCTTGAGAAACTCAAAATTTGCGCAGTTCTGATGCTTGAAACTAATAACTAGAACGGCCTAGGGGAAAAGTGCGCATACCGATGTAATCGGGCGAGTTTCTACTTTCAGATGCAACAGAAATTTTGCGGATTGGTCAATCCGTTCGCGAGATATGGCAGTTTGGAGGTAAGAAACGCTTGAGAAACTCAAAATTTGCGCAGTTCTGATGCTTGAAACGAATAACTAGAACGGCCTAGGGGAAAAGTGCGCATACCGTTGTAATCGGGCGAGTTTCTACTTTCAGATGCAACAGAAATTTTGCGGATTGGTCAATCCGTTCGCGAGATATGGCAGTTTGGATATAAGAAACGCTTGAGAAACTCAAAATTTTCTCAGTTCTGATGCTTGAAACGAATAACTAGAACGGCCTAGGTGAAAACTACACATACCGTTGTAATCGGGCGAGTCTCTACTTTCAGATGCAACAGAAATCTTGCAGATTGGTCAATCCGTTCGCGAGATATGGCAGTTTGGAGGTAAGAAACGCTTGAGAAACTCAAAATTTGCGCAGTTCTGATGCTTGAAACGAATAACTAGAACGGCCTAGGGGAAAACTACACCTACCGTTGTAATCGGGCGAGTTTCTATTTTCAGATGCAACAGAAATTTTGCGGATTGGTCAATCTGTTCGCGGGATATGGCAGTTTGGATGTAAGAAACGCTTGAGAAACTCAAAATATGCGCAGTTCTGATGCTTGAAACGAATAACTAGAACGGCCTAGGGGAAAAGTGCGCATACCGATGTAATCGGGCGAGTTTCTACTTTCAGATGCAGCAGAAATTTTGCGGATTGGTTAATCCGTTCGCGTGATATGGCAGTTTGGAGGTAAGAAACGCTTGAGAAACTCAAAATTTGGCAGTTCTGATGCTTGAAACGAATAACTAGAACGGCCTAGGGGAAAAGTGCGCATACCATTGTAATCGGGCGAGTTTCTACTTTCAGATGCAACAGAAATTTTGCGGATTGGTCAATCCGTTCGCGAGATATGGCAGTTTGGATATAAGAAACGCTTGAGAAACTCAAAATTTTCTCAGTTCTGATGCTTGAAACGAATAACTAGAACGGCCTAGGGGAAAAGTGCGCTTACCGTTGTAATCGGGCGAGTTTCTACTTTCAGATGCAACAGAAATTTTGCGGATTGGTTAATCCGTTCGCGTGATATGGCAGTTTGGAGGTAAGAAACGCTTGAGAAACTCAAAATTTTCTCAGTTCTGATGCTTGAAACGAATAACTAGAACGGCCTAGGGGAAAAGTGCGCATACCGTTGTAATCGGGCGAGTTTCTACTTTCAGATGCAACAGAAATTTTGCGGATTGGTCAATCCGTTCGCGAGATATGGCAGTTTGGATATAAGAAACGCTTGAGAAACTCAAAATTTTCTCAGTTCTGATGCTTGAAACGAATAACTAGAACGGCCTAGGGGAAAAGTGCGCATACCGTTGTAATCGGGCGAGTTTCTACTTTCAGATGCAACAGAAATTTTGCGGATTGGTCAATCCGTTCGCGAGATATGGCAGTTTGGATATAAGAAACGCTTGAGAAACTCAAAATTTTCTCAGTTCTGATGCTTGAAACGAATAACTAGAACGGCCTAGGGGAAAAGTGCGCATACCGTTGTAATCGGGCGAGTTTCTACTTTCAGATGCAACAGAAATTTTGCGGATCGGTCAATCCGTTCGCGTGATATGGCAGTTTAGATGTAAGAAACGCTTGAGAAATTCAAAATTTTCGCAGTTCTGATGCTCGAAACGAATAACTGGAACGGCCTAGGGGAAAACTACACATACCGTTGTAATCGGGCGAGTCTCTACTTTCAGATGCAACAGAAATTTTGCGAATTGGTCAATCCGTTCGCGAGATATGGCAGTTTGGAGGTAAGAAACGCTTGAGAAACTCAAAATTTGCGCAGTTCTGATGCTTGAAACGAATAACTAGAACGGCCTAGGGGAAAAGTGCGCACACCGTTGTAATCGGGCGAGTTTCTACTTTCAGATGCAACAGAAATTTTGCGGATTGGTCAATCCGTTCGCGAGATATGGCAGTTTGGATGTAAGAAACGCTTGAGAAATTCAAAATTTTCGCAGTTCTGATGCTCGAAACGAATAGCTGGAACGGCCTAGGGGAAAAGTGCGCTCACCGTTGTAATCGGGCGAGTTTCTACTTTCAGATGCAACAGAAATTTTGCGGATTGGTCAATCCGTTCGCGAGATATGGCAGTTTGGAGGTAAGAAACGCTTGAGAAACTCAAAATTTTCGCAGTTCTGATGCTTGAAACGAATAACTAGAACGGCCTAGGGGAAAAGTGCGCATACCGTTGTAATCGGGCGAGTTTCGACTTTCAGATGCAACAGAAATTTTGCGGATTGGTCAATCCGTTCGCGAGATATGGCAGTTTGGATGTAAGAAACGCTGGAGAAATTCAAAATTTTCGCAGTTCTGTTGCTCGAAACGAATAACTGGAACGGCCAAGGGGAAAACTACACATACCGTTGTAATCGGGCGTGTCTCTACATTCAGATGCAACAGAAATTTTGCGGATTGGTCAATCCGTTCGCGAGATATGGCAGTTTTGAGGTAAGAAACGCTTGAGAACCTCAAAATTTGCGCAGTTCTGATGCTTGAAAAGAATAACTAGAACGGCCTAGGGGAAAAGTGCGCATACCGTTGTAATCGGGCGAGTTTCTACTTTCAGATGCAACAGAAATTTTGCGGATTGGTCAATCCGTTCGCGAGATATGGCAGTTTGGAGGTAAGAAACGCTTGAGAAACTCAAAATTTGCGCAGTTCTGATGCTCGAAACGAATAACTAGAACGGCCTAGGGGAAAACTACACATACCGTTGTAATCGGGCGAGTCTCTACTTTCAGATGCAACAGAAATCTTGCGGATTGGTCAATCCGTTCGCGAGATATGGCAGTTTGGAGGTAAGAAACGCTTGAGAAACTCAAAATTTGCGCAGTTCTGATGCTTGAAACGAATAACTAGAACGGCCTAGGGGAAAACTACACCTACCGTTGTAATCGGGCGAGTTTCTATTTTCAGATGCAACAGAAATTTTGCGGATTGGTCAATCTGTTCGCGGGATATGGCAGTTTGGATGTAAGAAACGCTTGAGAAACTCAAAATTTGCGCAGTTCTGATGCTTGAAACGAATAACTAGAACGGCCTAGGGGAAAAGTGCGCATACCGATGTAATCGGGCGAGTTTCTACTTTCAGATGCAACAGAAATTTTGCGGATTGGTCAATCCGTTCGCGAGATATGGCAGTTTGGAGGTAAGAAACGCTTGAGAAACTCAAAATTTGCGCAGTTCTGATGCTTGAAACGAATAACTAGAACGGCCTAGGGGAAAAGTGCGCATACCGTTGTAATCGGGCGAGTTTCTACTTTCAGATGCAACAGATATTTTGCGGATTGGTCAATCCGTTCGCGAGATATGGCAGTTTGGATATAAGAAACGCTTGAGAAACTCAAAATTTTCTCAGTTCTGATGCTTGAAACGAATAACTAGAACGGCCTAGGGGAAAACTACACACACCGTTGTAATCGGGCGAGTCTCTACTTTCAGATGCAACAGAAATCTTGCGGATTGGTCAATCCGTTCGCGAGATATGGCAGTTTGGAGGTAAGAAACGCTTGAGAAACTCAAAATTTGCGCAGTTCTGATGCTTGAAACGAATAACTAGAACGGCCTAGGGGAAAACTACACCTACCGTTGTAATCGGGCGAGTTTCTATTTTCAGATGCAACAGAAATTTTGCGGATTGGTCAATCTGTTCGCGGGATATGGCAGTTTGGATGTAAGAAACGCTTGAGAAACTCAAAATTTGCGCAGTTCTGATGCTTGAAACGAATAACTAGAACGGCATAGGGGAAAAGTGCGCATACCGATGTAATCGGGCGAGTTTCTACTTTCAGATGCAACAGAAATTTTGCGGATTGGTCTTCCCTTCGCATGATATGGCAGTTTGGAGGTAAGAAACGCTTGAGAAACTCAAAATTTGGCAGTTCTGATGCTTGAAACGAATAACTAGAACGGCCTAGGGGAAAAGTGCGCATACCGTTGTAATCGGGCGAGTTTCTACTTTCAGATGCAACAGAAATTTTGCGGATTGGTCAATCCGTTCGCGAGATATGGCAGTTTGGATATAAGAAACGCTTGAGAAACTCAAAATTTGGCAGTTCTGATGCTTGAAACGAATAACTAGAACGGCCTAGGGGAAAAGTGCGCATACCGTTGTAATCGGGCGAGTTTCTACTTTCAGATGCAACAGAAATTTTGCGGATTGGTCAATCCGTTCGCGAGATATGGCAGTTTGGATATAAGAAACGCTTGAGAAACTCAAAATTTTCTCAGTTCTGATGCTTGAAACGAATAACTAGAACGGCCTAGGGGAAAAGTGCGCATACCGTTGTAATCGGGCGAGTTTCTACTTTCAGATGCAACAGAAATTTTGCGAATTGGTCAATCCGTTCGCGAGATATGGCAGTTTGGAGGTAAGAAACGCTGGAGAAACTCAAAATTTGCGCAGTTCTGATGCTTGAAACGAATAACTAGAACGGCCTAGGGGAAAAGTGCGCACACCGTTGTAATCGGGCGAGTTTCTACTTTCAGATGCAACAGAAATTTTGCGGATTGGTCAATCCGTTCGCGAGATATGGCAGTTTGGATGTAAGAAACGCTTGAGAAATTCAAAATTTTCGCAGTTCTGATGCTCGAAACGAATAACTGGAACGGCCTAGGGGAAAAGTGCGCTCACCGTTGTAATCGGGCGAGTTTCTACTTTCAGATGCAACAGAAATTTTGCGGATTGGTCAATCCGTTCGCGAGATATGGCAGTTTTGAGGTAAGAAACGCTTGAGAACCTCAAAATTTGCGCAGTTCTGATGCTTGAAAAGAATAACTAGAACGGCCTAGGGGAAAAGTGCGCATACCGTTGTAATCGGGCGAGTTTCTACTTTCAGATGCAACAGAAATTTTGCGGATTGGTCAATCCGTTCGCGAGATATGGCAGTTTGGAGGTAAGAAACGCTTGAGAAACTCAAAATTTGCGCAGTTCTGATGCTCGAAACGAATAACTAGAACGGCCTAGGGGAAAACTACACATACCGTTGTAATCGGGCGAGTCTCTACTTTCAGATGCAACAGAAATCTT
This sequence comes from Ptiloglossa arizonensis, assembly GCF_051014685.1. NCBI lineage: Eukaryota > Metazoa > Arthropoda > Insecta > Hymenoptera > Colletidae > Ptiloglossa > Ptiloglossa arizonensis. Next base: position 1,006,782 of record NW_027478462.1, on the reverse strand, counting down.
GCGGATTGGTCAATCCGTTCGCGAGATATGGCAGTTTGGAGGTAAGAAACGCTTGAGAAACTCAAAATTTGCGCAGTTCTGATGCTTGAAACGAATAACTAGAACGGCCTAGGGGAAAACTACACCTACCGTTGTAATCGGGCGAGTTTCTATTTTCAGATGCAACAGAAATTTTGCGGATTGGTCAATCTGTTCGCGGGATATGGCAGTTTGGATGTAAGAAACGCTTGAGAAACTCAAAATTTGCGCAGTTCTGATGCTTGAAACGAATAACTAGAACGGCCTAGGGGAAAAGTGCGCATACCGATGTAATCGGGCGAGTTTCTACTTTCAGATGCAACAGAAATTTTGCGGATTGGTCAATCCGTTCGCGAGATATGGCAGTTTGGAGGTAAGAAACGCTTGAGAAACTCAAAATTTGCGCAGTTCTGATGCTTGAAACGAATAACTAGAACGGCCTAGGGGAAAAGTGCGCATACCGTTGTAATCGGGCGAGTTTCTATTTTCAGATGCAACAGAAATTTTGCGGATTGGTCAATCTGTTCGCGGGATATGGCAGTTTGGATGTAAGAAACGCTTGAGAAACTCAAAATTTGCGCAGTTCTGATGCTTGAAACGAATAACTAGAACGGCATAGGGGAAAAGTGCGCATACCGATGTAATCGGGCGAGTTTCTACTTTCAGATGCAACAGAAATTTTGCGGATTGGTCTTCCCTTCGCGTGATATGGCAGTTTGGAGGTAAGAAACGCTTGAGAAACTCAAAATTTGGCAGTTCTGATGCTTGAAACGAATAACTAGAACGGCCTAGGGGAAAAGTGCGCACACCGTTGTAATCGGGCGAGTTTCTACTTTCAGATGCAACAGAAATTTTGCGGATTGGTCAATCCGTTCGCGAGATATGGCAGTTTGGATATAAGAAACGCTTGAGAAACTCAAAATTTTCTCAGTTCTGATGCTTGAAACGAATAACTAGAACGGCCTAGGGCAAAAGTGCGCATACCGTTGTAATCGGGCGAGTTTCTACTTTCAGATGCAACAGAAATTTTGCGGATCGGTCCATCCGTTCGCGTGATATGGCAGTTTAGATGTAAGAAACGCTTGAGAAATTCAAAATTTTCGCAGTTCTGATGCTCGAAACGAATAACTGGAACGGCGTAGGGGAAAACTACACATACCGTTGTAATCGGGCGAGTCTCTACTTTCAGATGCAACAGAAATTTTGCGGATTGGTCTTCCCTTCGCGTGATATGGCAGTTTGGAGGTAAGAAACGCTTGAGAAACTCAAAATTTGGCAGTTCTGATGCTTGAAACGAATAACTAGAACGGCCTAGGGGAAAAGTGCGCATACCGTTGTAATCGGGCGAGTTTCTACTTTCAGATGCAACAGAAATTTTGCGGATTGGTCAATCCGTTCGCGAGATATGGCAGTTTGGATATAAGAAACGCTTGAGAAACTCAAAATTTTCTCAGTTCTGATGCTTGAAACGAATAACTAGAACGGCCTAGGGGAAAAGTGCGCATACCGTTGTAATCGGGCGAGTTTCTACTTTCAGATGCAACAGAAATTTTGCGGATCGGTCCATCCGTTCGCGTGATATGGCAGTTTAGATGTAAGAAACGCTTGAGAAATTCAAAATTTTCGCAGTTCTGATGCTCGAACCGAATAACTGGAACGGCGTAGGGGAAAACTACACATACCGTTGTAATCGGGCGAGTCTCTACTTTCAGATGCAACAGAAATTTTGCGAATTGGTCAATCCGTTCGCGAGATATGGCAGTTTGGAGGTAAGAAACGCTGGAGAAACTCAAAATTTGCGCAGTTCTGATGCTTGAAACGAATAACTAGAACGGCCTAGGGGAAAAGTGCGCACACCGTTGTAATCGGGCGAGTTTCTACTTTCAGATGCAACAGAAATTTTGCGGATTGGTCAATCCGTTCGCGAGATATGGCAGTTTGGATGTAAGAAACGCTTGAGAAATTCAAAATTTTCGCAGTTCTGATGCTCGAAACGAATAACTGGAACGGCCTAGGGGAAAAGTGCGCTCACCGTTGTAATCGGGCGAGTTTCTACTTTCAGATGCAACAGAAATTTTGCGGATTGGTCAATCCGTTCGCGAGATATGGCAGTTTTGAGGTAAGAAACGCTTGAGAACCTCAAAATTTGCGCAGTTCTGATGCTTGAAAAGAATAACTAGAACGGCCTAGGGGAAAAGTGCGCATACCGTTGTAATCGGGCGAGTTTCTACTTTCAGATGCAACAGAAATTTTGCGGATTGGTCAATCCGTTCGCGAGATATGGCAGTTTGGAGGTAAGAAACGCTTGAGAAACTCAAAATTTGCGCAGTTCTGATGCTCGAAACGAATAACTAGAACGGCCTAGGGGAAAACTACACATACCGTTGTAATCGGGCGAGTCTCTACTTTCAGATGCAACAGAAATCTTGCGGATTGGTCAATCCGTTCGCGAGATATGGCAGTTTGGAGGTAAGAAACGCTTGAGAAACTCAAAATTTGCGCAGTTCTGATGCTTGAAACGAATAACTAGAACGGCCTAGGGGAAAACTACACCTACCGTTGTAATCGGGCGAGTTTCTATTTTCAGATGCAACAGAAATTTTGCGGATTGGTCAATCTGTTCGCGGGATATGGCAGTTTGGATGTAAGAAACGCTTGAGAAACTCAAAATTTGCGCAGTTCTGATGCTTGAAACGAATAACTAGAACGGCCTAGGGGAAAAGTGCGCATACCGATGTAATCGGGCGAGTTTCTACTTTCAGATGCAACAGAAATTTTGCGGATTGGTCAATCCGTTCGCGAGATATGGCAGTTTGGAGGTAAGAAACGCTTGAGAAACTCAAAATTTGCGCAGTTCTGATGCTTGAAACGAATAACTAGAACGGCCTAGGGGAAAAGTGCGCATACCGTTGTAATCGGGCGAGTTTCTATTTTCAGATGCAACAGAAATTTTGCGGATTGGTCAATCTGTTCGCGGGATATGGCAGTTTGGATGTAAGAAACGCTTGAGAAACTCAAAATTTGCGCAGTTCTGATGCTTGAAACGAATAACTAGAACGGCATAGGGGAAAAGTGCGCATACCGATGTAATCGGGCGAGTTTCTACTTTCAGATGCAACAGAAATTTTGCGGATTGGTCTTCCCTTCGCGTGATATGGCAGTTTGGAGGTAAGAAACGCTTGAGAAACTCAAAATTTGGCAGTTCTGATGCTTGAAACGAATAACTAGAACGGCCTAGGGGAAAAGTGCGCATACCGTTGTAATCGGGCGAGTTTCTACTTTCAGATGCAACAGAAATTTTGCGGATTGGTCAATCCGTTCGCGAGATATGGCAGTTTGGATATAAGAAACGCTTGAGAAACTCAAAATTTTCTCAGTTCTGATGCTTGAAACGAATAACTAGAACGGCCTAGGGGAAAAGTGCGCATACCGTTGTAATCGGGCGAGTTTCTACTTTCAGATGCAACAGAAATTTTGCGGATCGGTCCATCCGTTCGCGTGATATGGCAGTTTAGATGTAAGAAACGCTTGAGAAATTCAAAATTTTCGCAGTTCTGATGCTCGAAACGAATAACTGGAACGGCGTAGGGGAAAACTACACATACCGTTGTAATCGGGCGAGTCTCTACTTTCAGATGCAACAGAAATTTTGCGAATTGGTCAATCCGTTCGCGAGATATGGCAGTTTGGAGGTAAGAAACGCTTGAGAAACTCAAAATTTGCGCAGTTCTGATGCTTGAAACGAATAACTAGAACGGCCTAGGGGAAAACTACACCTACCGTTGTAATCGGGCGAGTTTCTATTTTCAGATGCAACAGAAATTTTGCGGATTGGTCAATCTGTTCGCGGGATATGGCAGTTTGGATGTAAGAAACGCTTGAGAAACTCAAAATTTGCGCAGTTCTGATGCTTGAAACGAATAACTAGAACGGCCTAGGGGAAAAGTGCGCATACCGATGTAATCGGGCGAGTTTCTACTTTCAGATGCAACAGAAATTTTGCGGATTGGTCAATCCGTTCGCGAGATATGGCAGTTTGGAGGTAAGAAACGCTTGAGAAACTCAAAATTTGCGCAGTTCTGATGCTTGAAACGAATAACTAGAACGGCCTAGGGGAAAAGTGCGCATACCGTTGTAATCGGGCGAGTTTCTATTTTCAGATGCAACAGAAATTTTGCGGATTGGTCAATCTGTTCGCGGGATATGGCAGTTTGGATGTAAGAAACGCTTGAGAAATTCAAAATTTTCGCAGTTCTGATGCTCGAAACGAATAACTGGAACGGCGTAGGGGAAAACTACACATACCGTTGTAATCGGGCGAGTCTCTACTTTCAGATGCAACAGAAATTTTGCGAATTGGTCAATCCGTTCGCGAGATATGGCAGTTTGGAGGTAAGAAACGCTTGAGAAACTCAAAATTTGGCAGTTCTGATGCTTGAAACGAATAACTAGAACGGCCTAGGGGAAAAGTGCGCATACCGTTGTAATCGGGCGAGTTTCTACTTTCAGATGCAACAGAAATTTTGCGGATTGGTCAATCCGTTCGCGAGATATGGCAGTTTGGATATAAGAAACGCTTGAGAAACTCAAAATTTTCTCAGTTCTGATGCTTGAAACGAATAACTAGAACGGCCTAGGGGAAAAGTGCGCATACCGTTGTAATCGGGCGAGTTTCTACTTTCAGATGCAACAGAAATTTTGCGGATCGGTCCATCCGTTCGCGTGATATGGCAGTTTAGATGTAAGAAACGCTTGAGAAATTCAAAATTTTCGCAGTTCTGATGCTCGAAACGAATAACTGGAACGGCGTAGGGGAAAACTACACATACCGTTGTAATCGGGCGAGTCTCTACTTTCAGATGCAACAGAAATTTTGCGAATTGGTCAATCCGTTCGCGAGATATGGCAGTTTGGAGGTAAGAAACGCTTGAGAAACTCAAAATTTGCGCAGTTCTGATGCTTGAAACGAATAACTAGAACGGCCTAGGGGAAAAGTGCGCATACCGATGTAATCGGGCGAGTTTCTACTTTCAGATGCAGCAGAAATTTTGCGGATTGGTTAATCCGTTCGCGTGATATGGCAGTTTGGATATAAGAAACGCTTGAGAAACTCAAAATTTTCTCAGTTCTGATGCTTGAAACGAATAACTAGAACGGCCTAGGGGAAAAGTGCGCATACCGTTGTAATCGGGCGAGTTTCTACTTTCAGATGCAACAGAAATTTTGCGGATTTGTCAATCCGTTCGCGAGATATGGCAGTTTGGATATAAGAAACGCTTGAGAAACTCAAAATTTTCTCAGTTCTGATGCTTGAAACGAATAACTAGAACGGCCTAGGGGAAAAGTGCGCATACCGTTGTAATCGGGCGAGTTTCTACTTTCAGATGCAACAGAAATTTTGCGGATTGGTCAATCCGTTCGCGAGATATGGCAGTTTGGATATAAGAAACGCTTGAGAAACTCAAAATTTTCTCAGTTCTGATGCTTGAAACGAATAACTAGAACGGCCTAGGGGAAAAGTGCGCATACCGTTGTAATCGGGCGAGTTTCTACTTTCAGATGCAACAGAAATTTTGCGGATTGGTCAATCCGTTCGCGAGATATGGCAGTTTGGATATAAGAAACGCTTGAGAAACTCAAAATTTTCTCAGTTCTGATGCTTGAAACGAATAACTAGAACGGCCTAGGGGAAAAGTGCGCATACCGTTGTAATCGGGCGAGTTTCTACTTTCAGATGCAACAGAAATTTTGCGGATCGGTCAATCCGTTCGCGTGATATGGCAGTTTAGATGTAAGAAACGCTTGAGAAATTCAAAATTTTCGCAGTTCTGATGCTCGAAACGAATAACTGGAACGGCCTAGGGGAAAACTACACATACCGTTGTAATCGGGCGAGTCTCTACTTTCAGATGCAACAGAAATTTTGCGAATTGGTCAATCCGTTCGCGAGATATGGCAGTTTGGAGGTAAGAAACGCTTGAGAAACTCAAAATTTGCGCAGTTCTGATGCTTGAAACGAATAACTAGAACGGCCTAGGGGAAAAGTGCGCACACCGTTGTAATCGGGCGAGTTTCTACTTTCAGATGCAACAGAAATTTTGCGGATTGGTCAATCCGTTCGCGAGATATGGCAGTTTGGATGTAAGAAACGCTTGAGAAATTCAAAATTTGGCAGTTCTGATGCTTGAAACGAATAACTAGAACGGCCTAGGGGAAAAGTGCGCATACCGTTGTAATCGGGCGAGTCTCTACTTTCAGATGCAACAGAAATTTTGCGGATTGGTCAATCCGTTCGCGAGATATGGCAGTTTGGAGGTAAGAAACGCTTGAGAAACTCAAAATTTACGCAGTTCTGATGCTCGAAACGAATAACTAGAACGGCCTAGGGGAAAACTACACATACCGTTGTAATCGGGCGAGTCTCTACTTTCAGATGCAACAGAAATTTTGCGGATTGGTCAATCCGTTCGCGAGATATGGCAGTTTGGAGGTAAGAAACGCTTGAGAAACTCAAAATTTGCGCAGTTCTGATGCTCGAAACGAATAACTAGAACGGCCTAGGGGAAAACTACACATACCTTTGTAATCGGGCGAGTCTCTACTTTCAGATGCAACAGAAATTTTGCGGATTGGTCAATCCGTTCGCGAGATATGGTAGTTTGGAGGTAAGAAACGCTTGAGAAACTCAAAATTTGCGTAGTTCTGATGCTTGAAACGAATAACCAGAACGGCCTAGGGGAAAAGTGCGCATACCGTTGTAATCGGGCGAGTTTCTACTTTCAGATGCAACAGAAATTTTGCGGATCGGTCAATCCGTTCGCGAGATATGGCAGTTTGGATGTAAGAAACGCTTGAGAAACTCAAAATTTTCGCAGTTCTGATGCTCGAAACGAATAACTGGAACGGCCTAGGGGAAAACTACACATACCGTTGTAATCGGGCGAGTCTCTACTTTCAGATGCAACAGAAATTTTGCGGATTGGTCAATCCGTTCGCGAGATATGGCAGTTTGGAGGTAAGAAACGCTTGAGAAACTCAACATTTGCGCTGTTCTGATGCTTGAAACGAATAACCAGAACGGCCTAGGGGAAAAGTGGGCATACCACTGTAATCGGGCGAGTTTCTACTTTCAGATGCAACAGAAATTTTGCGGATCGGTCAATCCGTTCGCGAGATATGGCAGTTTGGATGTAAGAAACGCTTGAGAAACTCAAAATTTTCGCAGTTCTGATGCTCGAAACGAATAACTGGAACGGCCTAGGGGAAAACTACACATACCGTTGTAATCGGGCGAGTCTCTACTTTCAGATGCAACAGAAATTTTGCGGATTGGTAAATCCGTTCGCGAGATATGGCAGTTTGGAGGTAAGAAACGCTTGAGAAACTCAAAATTTGCGCAGTTCTGATGCTTGAAACGAATAACCAGAACGGCCTAGGGGAAAAGTGCGCATACCATTGTAATCGGGCGAGTTTCTACTTTCAGATGCAACAGAAATTTTGCGGATCGGTCAATCCGTTCGCGAGATATGGCAGTTTGGATGTAAGAAACGCTTGAGAAACTCAAAATTTTCGCAGTTCTGATGCTCGAAACGAATAACTAGTACGGCATAGGGGAAAAGTACGCATACCTTTGTAATCGGGCGAGTATTTACTTTCAGATGCAACAGAAATTTTGCGGATTGGTCAATCCGTTCGCGAGATATGGCAGTTTGGATATAAGAAACGCTTGAGAAACTCAAAATTTTCTCAGTTCTGATGCTTGAAACTAATAACTAGAACGGCCTAGGGCAAAAGTGCGCATACCGTTGTAATCGGGCGAGTTTCTACTTTCAGATGCATCAGAAATTTTGCGGATCGGTCAATCCGTTCGCGTGATATGGCAGTTTAGATGTAAGAAACGCTTGAGAAATTCAAAATTTTCGCAGTTCTGATGCTCGAAACGAATAACTGGAACGGCCTAGGGGAAAACTACACATACCGTTGTAATCGGGCGAGTTTCTACTTTCAGATGCAACAGAAATTTTGCGGAATGGTCAATCCGTTCGCGAGATATGGCAGTTTGGATGTAAGAAACACTTGAGAAATTCAAAATTTTCGCAGTTCTGATGCTCGAAACGAATAACTGGAACGGCCTAGGGGAAAATTACACACACCGTTGTAATCGGGCGAGTCTCTACTTTCAGATGCAACAGAAATTTTGCGAATTGGTCAATCCGTTCGCGAGATATGGCAGTTTGGAAGTAAGAAACGCTTGAGAAACTCAAAATTTGCGCAATTCTGATGCTCGAAACGAATAACTAGAACGGCCTAGGGGAAAACTACACATACCGTTGTAATCGGGCGAGTCTCTACTTTCAGATGCAACAGAAATTTTGCGGATTGGTCAATCCGTTCGCGAGATATGGCAGTTTGGAGGTAAGAAACGCTTGAGAAACTCAAAATTTGCGCAGTTCTGATGCTCGAAACGAATAACTAGAACGGCCTAGGGGAAAACTACACATACCTTTGTAATCGGGCGAGTCTCTACTTTCAGATGCAACAGAAATTTTGCGGATTGGTCAATCCGTTCGCGAGATATGGCAGTTTGGATGTAAGAAACACTTGAGAAATTCAAAATTTTCGCAGTTCTGATGCTCGAAACGAATAACTGGAACGGCCTAGGGGAAAATTACACACACCGTTGTAATCGGGCGAGTCTCTACTTTCAGATGCAACAGAAATTTTGCGAATTGGTCAATCCGTTCGCGAGATATGGCAGTTTGGAAGTAAGAAACGCTTGAGAAACTCAAAATTTGCGCAGTTCTGATGCTCGAAACGAATAACTAGAACGGCCTAGGGGAAAACTACACATACCGTTGTAATCGGGCGAGTCTCTACTTTCAGATGCAACAGAAATTTTGCGGATTGGTCAATCCGTTCGCGAGATATGGCAGTTTGGAGGTAAGAAACGCTTGAGAAACTCAAAATTTGCGCAGTTCTGATGCTCGAAACGAATAACTAGAACGGCCTAGGGGAAAACTACACATACCTTTGTAATCGGGCGAGTCTCTACTTTCAGATGCAACAGAAATTTTGCGGATTGGTCAATCCGTTCGCGAGATATGGTAGTTTGGAGGTAAGAAACGCTTGAGAAACTCAAAATTTGCGTAGTTCTGATGCTTGAAACGAATAACCAGAACGGCCTAGGGGAAAAGTGCGCATACCGTTGTAATCGGGCGAGTTTCTACTTTCAGATGCAACAGAAATTTTGCGGATCGGTCAATCCGTTCGCGAGATATGGCAGTTTGGATGTAAGAAACGCTTGAGAAACTCAAAATTTTCGCAGTTCTGATGCTCGAAACGAATAACTGGAACGGCCTAGGGGAAAACTACACATACCGTTGTAATCGGGCGAGTCTCTACTTTCAGATGCAACAGAAATTTTGCGGATTGGTAAATCCGTTCGCGAGATATGGCAGTTTGGAGGTAAGAAACGCTTGAGAAACTCAAAATTTTCGCAGTTCTGATGCTCGAAACGAATAACTGGAACGGCCTAGGGGAAAACTACACATACCGTTGTAATCGGGCGAGTCTCTACTTTCAGATGCAACAGAAATTTTGCGGATTGGTAAATCCGTTCGCGAGATATGGCAGTTTGGAGGTAAGAAACGCTTGAGAAACCCAAAATTTTCGCAGTTCTGATGCTCGAAACGAATAACTAGAACGGCATAGGGGAAAAGTACGCATACCGTTGTAATCGGGCGAGTTTCTACTTTCAGATGCAACAGAAATTTTGCGAATTGGCCAATCCGTTCGCGAGATATGGCAGTTTGGATGTAAGAAACGCTTGAGAAACTCAAAATTTGCGCTGTTCTGATGCTTGAAACGAATAACTAGAACGGCATAGGGGAAAAGTGCGCATAACGTTGTAATCGTGCGAGTCTCTACTTTCAGATGCAACAGAAATTTTGCGGATTGGTCAATCCGTTCGCGAGATATGGCAGTTTGGAGGTAAGAAACGCTTGAGATACTCAACATTTGCGCTGTTCTGATGCTTGAAACGAATAACCAGAACGGCCTAGGGGAAAAGTGGGCATACCACTGTAATCGGGCGAGTTTCTACTTTCAGATGCAACAGAAATTTTGCGGATCGGTCAATCCGTTCGCGAGATATGGCAGTTTGGATGTAAGAAACGCTTGAGAAACTCAAAATTTTCGCAGTTCTGATGCTCGAAACGAATAACTGGAACGGCCTAGGGGAAAACTACACATACCGTTGTAATCGGGCGAGTCTCTACTTTCAGATGCAACAGAAATTTTGCGGATTGGTAAATCCGTTCGCGAGATATGGCAGTTTGGAGGTAAGAAACGCTTGAGAAACTCAAAATTTGCGCAGTTCTGATGCTTGAAACGAATAACCAGAACGGCCTAGGGGAAAAGTGCGCATACCATTGTAATCGGGCGAGTTTCTACTTTCAGATGCAATAGAAATTTTGCGGATCGGTCAATCCGTTCGCGAGATATGGCAGTTTGGATGTAAGAAACGCTTGAGAAACTCAAAATTTTCGCAGTTCTGATGCTCGAAACGAATAACTAGAACGGCATAGGGGAAAAGTACGCATACCTTTGTAATCGGGCGAGTATCTACTTTCAGATGCAACAGAAATTTTGCGGATTGGTCAATCCGTTCGCGAGATATGGCAGTTTGGATATAAGAAACGCTTGAGAAACTCAAAATTTTCTCAGTTCTGATGCTTGAAACTAATAACTAGAACGGCCTAGGGCAAAAGTGCGCATACCGTTGTAATCGGGCGAGTTTCTACTTTCAGATGCAACAGAAATTTTGCGGATCGGTCAATCCGTTCGCGTGATATGGCAGTTTAGATGTAAGAAACGCTTGAGAAATTCAAAATTTTCGCAGTTCTGATGCTCGAAACGAATAACTGGAACGGCCTAGGGGAAAACTACACATACCGTTGTAATCGGGCGAGTTTCTACTTTCAGATGCAACAGAAATTTTGCGGATTGGTTAATCCGTTCGCGAGATATGGCAGTTTGGATGTAAGAAACACTTGAGAAATTCAAAATTTTCGCAGTTCTGATGCTCGAAACGAATGACTGGAACGGCCTAGGGGAAAATTACACACACCGTTGTAATCGGGCGAGTCTCTACTTTCAGATGCAACAGAAATTTTGCGAATTGGTCAATCCGTTCGCGAGATATGGCAGTTTGGAAGTAAGAAACGCTTGAGAAACTCAAAATTTGCGCAGTTCTGATGCTCGAAACGAATAACTAGAACGGCCTAGGGGAAAACTACACATACCGTTGTAATCGGGCGAGTCTCTACTTTCAGATGCAACAGAAATTTTGCGGATTGGTCAATCCGTTCGCGAGATATGGCAGTTTGGAGGTAAGAAACGCTTGAGAAACTCAAAATTTGCGCAGTTCTGATGCTCGAAACGAATAACTAGAACGGCCTAGGGGAAAACTACACATACCTTTGTAATCGGGCGAGTCTCTACTTTCAGATGCAACAGAAATTTTGCGGATTGGTCAATCCGTTCGCGAGATATGGTAGTTTGGAGGTAAGAAACGCTTGAGAAACTCAAAATTTGCGTAGTTCTGATGCTTGAAACGAATAACCAGAACGGCCTAGGGGAAAAGTGCGCATACCGTTGTAATCGGGCGAGTTTCTACTTTCAGATGCAACAGAAATTTTGCGGATCGGTCAATCCGTTCGCGAGATATGGCAGTTTGGATGTAAGAAACGCTTGAGAAACTCAAAATTTTCGCAGTTCTGATGCTCGAAACGAATAACTGGAACGGCCTAGGGGAAAACTGCACATACCGTTGTAATCGGGCGAGTCTCTACTTTCAGATGCAACAGAAATTTTGCGGATTGGTAAATCCGTTCGCGAGATATGGCAGTTTGGAGGTAAGAAACGCTTGAGAAACCCAAAATTTTCGCAGTTCTGATGCTCGAAACGAATAACTAGAACGGCATAGGGGAAAAGTACGCATACCGTTGTAATCGGGCGAGTTTCTACTTTCAGATGCAACAGAAATTTTGCGAATTGGCCAATCCGTTCGCGAGTTATGGCAGTTTGGATGTAAGAAACGCTTGAGAAACTCAAAATTTTCGCAGTTCTGATGCTCGAAACGAATAACTAGAACGGCATAGGGGAAAAGTACGCATACCGTTGTAATCGGGCGAGTATCTACTTTCAGATGCAACAGAAATTTTGCGGATTGGTCAATCCGTTCGCGAGATATGGCAGTTTGGATATAAGAAACGCTTGAGAAACTCAAAATTTTCTCAGTTCTGATGCTTGAAACTAATAACTAGAACGGCCTAGGGCAAAAGTGCGCATACCGTTGTAATCGGGCGAGTTTCTACTTTCAGATGCAACAGAAATTTTGCGGATCGGTCAATCCGTTCGCGTGATATGGCAGTTTAGATGTAAGAAACGATTGAGAAATTCAAAATTTTCGCAGTTCTGATGCTTGAAACGAATAACTAGAACGGCCTAGGGGAAAACTACACATACCGTTGTAATCGGGCGAGTCTCTACTTTCAGATGCAACAGAAATTTTGCGAATTGGCCAATCCGTTCGCGAGATATGGCAGTTTGGATGTAAGAAACGCTTGAGAAACTCAAAATTTTCGCAGTTCTGATGCTCGAAACGAATAACTAGAACGGCATAGGGGAAAAGTACGCATACCGTTGTAATCGGGCGAGTATCTACTTTCAGATGCAACAGAAATTTTGCGGATTGGTCAATCCGTTCGCGAGATATGGCAGTTTGGATATAAGAAACGCTTGAGAAACTCAAAATTTTCTCAGTTCTGATGCTTGAAACTAATAACTAGAACGGCCTAGGGCAAAAGTGCGCATACCGTTGTAATCGGGCGAGTTTCTACTTTCAGATGCAACAGAAATTTTGCGGATCGGTCAATCCGTTCGCGTGATATGGCAGTTTAGATGTAAGAAACGATTGAGAAATTCAAAATTTTCGCAGTTCTGATGCTTGAAACGAATAACTAGAACGGCCTAGGGGAAAACTACACATACCGTTGTAATCGGGCGAGTCTCTACTTTCAGATGCAACAGAAATTTTGCGGATTGGTCAATCCGTTCGCGAGATATGGCAGTTTGGAGGTAAGAAACGCTTGAGAAACTCAAAATTTGCGCAGTTCTGATGCTCGAAACGAATAACTAGAACGGCCTAGGGGAAAACTACACATACCTTTGTAATCGGGCGAGTTTCTACTTTCAGATGCAACAGAAATTTTGCGAATTGGCCAATCCGTTCGCGAGATATGGCAGTTTGGATGTAAGAAACGCTTGAGAAACTCAAAATTTTCGCAGTTCTGATGCTCGAAACGAATAACTAGAACGGCATAGGGGAAAAGTACGCATACCGTTGTAATCGGGCGAGTATCTACTTTCAGATGCAACAGAAATTTTGCGGATTGGTCAATCCGTTCGCGAGATATGGCAGTTTGGATATAAGAAACGCTTGAGAAACTCAAAATTTTCTCAGTTCTGATGCTTGAAACTAATAACTAGAACGGCCTAGGGCAAAAGTGCGCATACCGTTGTAATCGGGCGAGTTTCTACTTTCAGATGCAACAGAAATTTTGCGGATCGGTCAATCCGTTCGCGTGATATGGCAGTTTAGATGTAAGAAACGATTGAGAAATTCAAAATTTTCGCAGTTCTGATGCTTGAAACGAATAACAAGAACGGCCTAGGGGAAAACTACACATACCGTTGTAATCGGGCGAGTCTCTACTTTCAGATGCAACAGAAATTTTGCGGATTGGTAAATCCGTTCGCGAGATATGGCAGTTTGGAGGTAAGAAACGCTTGAGAAACCCAAAATTTTCGCAGTTCTGATGCTCGAAACGAATAACTAGAACGGCATAGGGGAAAAGTACGCATACCTTTGTAATCGGGCGAGTATCTACTTTCAGATGCAACAGAAATTTTGCGGATTGGCCAATCCGTTCGCGAGATATGGCAGTTTGGATGTAAGAAACGCTTGAGAAACTCAAAATTTGCCCTGTTCTGATGCTTGAAACGAATAACTAGAACGGCATAGGGGAAAAGTGCGCATAACGTTGTAATCGTGCGAGTCTCTACTTTCAGATGCAACAGAAATTTTGCGGATTGGTCAATCCGTTCGCGAGATATGGCAGTTTGGAGGTAAGAAACGCTTGAGAAACTCAAAATTTGCGCAGTTCTGATGCTCGAAACGAATAACTAGAACGGCCTAGGGGAAAACTGCACATACCGTTGTAATCGGGCGAGTTTCTACTTTCAGATGCAACAGAAATTTTGCGAATTGGCCAATCCGTTCGCGAGATATGGCAGTTTGGATGTAAGAAACGCTTGAGAAACTCAAAATTTGCCCTGTTCTGATGCTTGAAACGAATAACTAGAACGGCATAGGGGAAAAGTGCGCATAACGTTGTAATCGTGCGAGTCTCTACTTTCAGATGCAACAGAAATTTTGCGGATTGGTCAATCCGTTCGCGAGATATGGCAGTTTGGAGGTAAGAAACGCTTGAGAAACTCAACATTTGCGCTGTTCTGATGCTTGAAACGAATAACCAGAACGGCCTAGGGGAAAAGTGGGCATACCACTGTAATCGGGCGAGTCTCTACTTTCAGATGCAACAGAAATTTTGCGGATCGGTCAATCCGTTCGCGAGATATGGCAGTTTGGATGTAAGAAACGCTTGAGAAACTCAAAATTTTCGCAGTTCTGATGCTCGAAACGAATAACTGGAACGGCCTAGGGGAAAACTACACATACCGTTGTAATCGGGCGAGTCTCTACTTTCAGATGCAACAGAAATTTTGCGGATTGGTAAATCCGTTCGCGAGATATGGCAGTTTGGAGGTAAGAAACGCTTGAGAAACTCAAAATTTGCGCAGTTCTGATGCTTGAAACGAATAACCAGAACGGCCTAGGGGAAAAGTGCGCATACCATTGTAATCGGGCGAGTTTCTACTTTCAGATGCAACAGAAATTTTGCGGATCGGTCAATCCGTTCGCGAGATATGGCAGTTTGGATGTAAGAAACGCTTGAGAAACTCAAAATTTTCGCAGTTCTGATGCTCGAAACGAATAACTAGAACGGCATAGGGGAAAAGTACGCATACCTTTGTAATCGGGCGAGTATCTACTTTCAGATGCAACAGAAATTTTGCGGATTGGTCAATCCGTTCGCGAGATATGGCAGTTTGGATATAAGAAACGCTTGAGAAACTCAAAATTTTCTCAGTTCTGATGCTTGAAACTAATAACTAGAACGGCCTAGGGCAAAAGTGCGCATACCGTTGTAATCGGGCGAGTTTCTACTTTCAGATGCAACAGAAATTTTGCGGATCGGTCAATCCGTTCGCGTGATATGGCAGTTTAGATGTAAGAAACGCTTGAGAAATTCAAAATTTTCGCAGTTCTGATGCTCGAAACGAATAACTGGAACGGCCTAGGGGAAAACTACACATACCGTTGTAATCGGGCGAGTTTCTACTTTCAGATGCAACAGAAATTTTGCGGATTGGTCAATCCGTTCGCGAGATATGGCAGTTTGGATGTAAGAAACACTTGAGAAATTCAAAATTTTCGCAGTTCTGATGCTCGAAACGAATAACTGGAACGGCCTAGGGGAAAATTACACACACCGTTGTAATCGGGCGAGTCTCTACTTTCAGATGCAACAGAAATTTTGCGAATTGGTCAATCCGTTCGCGAGATATGGCAGTTTGGAAGTAAGAAACGCTTGAGAAACTCAAAATTTGCGCAGTTCTGATGCTCGAAACGAATAACTAGAACGGCCTAGGGGGAAACTACACATACCGTTGTAATCGGGCGAGCCTCTACTTTCAGATGCAACAGAAATTTTGCGGATTGGTCAATCCGTTCGCGAGATATGGCAGTTTGGAGGTAAGAAACGCTTGAGAAACTCAAAATTTGCGCAGTTCTGATGCTCGAAACGAATAACTAGAACGGCCTAGGGGAAAACTACACATACCTTTGTAATCGGGCGAGTCTCTACTTTCAGATGCAACAGAAATTTTGCGGATTGGTCAATCCGTTCGCGAGATATGGTAGTTTGGAGGTAAGAAACGCTTGAGAAACTCAAAATTTGCGTAGTTCTGATGCTTGAAACGAATAACCAGAACGGCCTAGGGGAAAAGTGCGCATACCGTTGTAATCGGGCGAGTTTCTACTCTCAGATGCAACAGAAATTTTGCGGATCGGTCAATCCGTTCGCGAGATATGGCAGTTTGGATGTAAGAAACGCTTGAGAAACTCAAAATTTTCGCAGTTCTGATGCTCGAAACGAATAACTGGAACGGCCTAGGGGAAAACTGCACATACCGTTGTAATCGGGCGAGTCTCTACTTTCAGATGCAACAGAAATTTTGCGGATTGGTAAATCCGTTCGCGAGATATGGCAGTTTGGAGGTAAGAAACGCTTGAGAAACCCAAAATTTTCGCAAGTTCTGATGCTCGAAACGAATAACTAGAACGGCATAGGGGAAAAGTACGCATACCGTTGTAATCGGGCGAGTTTCTACTTTCAGATGCAACAGAAATTTTGCGAATTGGCCAATCCGTTCGCGAGATATGGCAGTTTGGATGTAAGAAACGCTTGAGAAACTCAAAATTTTCGCAGTTCTGATGCTCGAAACGAATAACTAGAACGGCATAGGGGAAAAGTACGCATACCGTTGTAATCGGGCGAGTATCTACTTTCAGATGCAACAGAAATTTTGCGGATTGGTCAATCCGTTCGCGAGATATGGCAGTTTGGATATAAGAAACGCTTGAGAAACTCAAAATTTTCTCAGTTCTGATGCTTGAAACTAATAACTAGAACGGCCTAGGGCAAAAGTGCCCATACCGTTGTAATCGGGCGAGTTTCTACTTTCAGATGCAACAGAAATTTTGCGGATCGGTCAATCCGTTCGCGTGATATGGCAGTTTAGATGTAAGAAACGATTGAGAAATTCAAAATTTTCGCAGTTCTGATGCTTGAAACGAATAACTAGAACGGCCTAGGGGAAAAGTGCGCATACCGTTGTAATCGGGCGAGTTTCTACTTTCAGATGCAACAGAAATTTTGCGGATTGGTCAATCCGATCGCGAGATATGGCAGTTTGGATGTAAGAAACGCTTGAGAAATTCAAAATTTTCGCAGTTCTGATGCTCGAAACGAATAACTGGAACGGCCTAGGGGAAAACTACACATACCGTTGTAATCGGGCGTGTCTCTACTTTCAGATGCAACAGAAATTTTGCGGATTGGTCAATCCGTTCGCGAGATATGGCAGTTTGGAGGTAAGAAACGCTTGAGAAACTCAAAATTTGCGCAGTTCTGATGCTTGAAACGAATAACTAGAACGGCCTAGGGGAAAAGTGCGCATACCATTGTAATCGTGCGAGTTTCTACTTTCAGATGCAACAGAAATTTTGCGGATTGTTCAATCCGTTCGCGAGATATGGCAGTTTGGAGGTAAGAAACGCTTGAGAAACTCAAAATTTGCGTAGTTCTCATGCTTGAAACGAATAACCAGAACGGCCTAGGGGAAAAGTGCGCATACCGTTGTAATCGGGCGAGTTTCTACTTTCAGATGCAACAGAAATTTTGCGGATCGGTCAATCCGTTCGCGAGATATGGCAGTTTGGATGTAAGAAACGCTTGAGAAACTCAAAATTTTCGCAGTTCTGATGCTCGAAACGAATAACTGGAACGGCCTAGGGGAAAACTACACATACCGTTGTAATCGGGCGAGTCTCTACTTTCAGATGCAATAGAAATTTTGCGGATTGGCCAATCCGTTCGCGAGATATGGCAGTTTGGATGTAAGAAACGCTAGAGAAACTCAAAATTTGCGCTGTTCTGATGCTTGAAACGAATAACCAGAACGGCCTAGGGGAAAAGTGCGCATACCATTGTAATCGGGCGAGTTTCTACTTTCAGATGCAACAGAAATTTTGCGGATCGGTCAATCCGTTCGCGAGATATGGCAGTTTGGATGTAAGAAACGCTTGAGAAACTCAAAATTTTCGCAGTTCTGATGCTCGAAACGAATAACTGGAACGGCCTAGGGGAAAAGTGCGCATACCGTTGTAATCGTGCGAGTCTCTACTTTCAGATGCAACAGAAATTTTGCGTTTTGGTCAATCCGTTCGCGAGATATGGCAGTTTGGACGTAAGAAACGCTAGAGAAACTCAAAATTTGCGCTGTTCTGATGCTTGAAACGAATAACCAGAACGGCCTAGGGGAAAAGTGCGCATACCATTGTAATCGGGCGAGTTTCTACTTTCAGATGCAACAGAAATTTTGCGGATCGGTCAATCCGTTCGCGACATATGGCAGTTTGGATGTAAGAAACGCTTGAGAAACTCAAAATTTTCGCAGTTCTGATGCTCGAAACGAATAACTGGAACGGCCTAGGGGAAAAGTGCGCATACCGTTGTAATCGGGCGAGTTTCTACTTTCAGATGCAACAGAAATTTTGCGGATTGGTCAATCCGTTCGCGAGATATGGCAGTTTGGAGGTAAGAAACGCTTGAGAAACTCAAAATTTGCGCAGTTCTGATGCTCGAAACGAATAACTAGAACGGCCTAGGGGAAAACTACACATACCGTTGTAATCGGGCGAGTCTCTACTTTCAGATGCAACAGAAATTTTGCGGATTGGTCAATCCGTTCGCGAGATATGGCAGTTTGGATGTAAGAAACGCTTGAGAAACTCAAAATTTGCGCAGTTCTGATGCTTGAAACGAATAACTAGAACGGCCTAGGGGAAAAGTGCGCATACCATTGTAATCGTGCGAGTTTCTACTTTCAGATGCAACAGAAATATTGCGGATTGGTCAATCCGTTCGCGAGATATGGCAGTTTGGAGGTAAGAAACGCTTGAGAAACTCAAAATTTGCGTAGTTCTGATGCTTGAAACGAATAACCAGAACGGCCTAGGGGAAAAGTGCGCATACCGTTGTAATCGGGCGAGTTTCTACTTTCAGATGCAACAGAGATTTTGCGGATCGGTCAATCCGTTCGCGAGATATGGCAGTTTGGATGTAAGAAACGCTTGAGAAACTCAAAATTTTCGCTGTTCTGATGCTCGAAACGAATAACTGGAACGGCCTAGGGGAAAACTACACATACCGTTGTAATCGGGCGAGTCTCTACTTTCAGATGCAACAGAAATTTTGCGGATTGGCCAATCCGTTCGCGAGATATGGCAGTTTGGATGTAAGAAACGCTTGAGAAACTCAAAATTTGCGCAGTTCTGATGCTTGAAACGAATAACTAGAACGGCCTAGGGGAAAAGTGTGCATACCGTTGTAATCGTGCGAGTCTCTACTTTCAGATGCAACAGAAATTTTGCGGACTGGTCAATCCGTTCGCGAGATATGGCAGTTTGGACGTAAGAAACGCTTGAGAAACTCAAAATTTGCGCTGTTCTGATGCTTGAAACGAATAACCAGAACGGCCTAGGGGAAAAGTGCGCATACCATTGTAATCGGGCGAGTTTCTACTTTCAGATGCAACAGAAATTTTGCGGATCGGTCAATCCGTTCGCGAGATATGGCAGTTTGGATGTAAGAAACGCTTGAGAAACTCAAAATTTTCGCAGTTCTGATGCTCGAAACGAATAACTGGAACGGCCTAGGGGAAAACTACACATACCGTTGTAATCGGGCGAGTCTCTACTTTCAGATGCAACAGAAATTTTGCGGATTGGTAAATCCGTTCGCGAGATATGGCAGTTTGGAGGTAAGAAACGCTTGAGAACCTCAAAATTTGCGCAGTTCTGATGCTTGAAACGAATAACTAGAACGGCCTAGGGGAAAAGTGCGCATAACGTTGTGATCGTGCGAGTCTCTACTTTCAGATGCAACAGGAATTTTGCGGATTGGTCAATCCGGTCGCGAGATATGGCAGTTTGGACGTAAGAAACGCTTGAGAAACTCAAAATTTGCGCTGTTCTGATGCTTGAAACGAATAACTAGAACGGCCTAGGCGAAAAGTGCGCATACCGTTGTAATCGGGCGAGTTTCTACTTTCAGATGCAACAGAAATTTTGCGGATTGGTCAATCCGTTCGCGAGATATGGCAGTTTGGATGTAAGAAACGCTTGAGAAATTCAAAATTTTCGCAGTTCTGATGCTCGAAACGAATAACTGGAACGGCCTAGGGGAAAACTACACATACCGTTGTAATCGGGCGTGTCTCTACTTTCAGATGCAACAGAAATTTTGCGGATTGGTCAATCCGTTCGCGAGATATGGCAGTTTGGATGTAAGAAACGCTTGAGAACCTCAAAATTTGCGCAGTTCTGATGCTTGAAACGAATAACTAGAACGGCCTAGGGGAAAAGTGCGCATACCGTTGTAATCGGGCGAGTTTCTACTTTCAGATGCAACAGAAATTTTGCGGATTGGTCAATCCGTTCGCGAGATATGGCAGTTTGGATGTAAGAAACGCTTGAGAAATTCAAAATTTTCGCAGTTCTGATGCTCGAAACGAATAACTGGAACGGCCTAGGGGAAAACTACACATACCGTTGTAATCGGGCGTGTCTCTACTTTCAGATGCAACAGAAATTTTGCGGATTGGTCAATCCGTTCGCGAGATATGGCAGTTTGGAGGTAAGAAACGCTTGAGAACCTCAAAATTTGCGCAGTTCTGATGCTTGAAAAGAATAACTAGAACGGCCTAGGGGAAAAGTGCGCATACCATTGTAATCGTGCGAGTTTCTACTTTCAGATGCAACAGAAATTTTGCGGATTGGTCAATCCGTTCGCGAGATATGGCAGTTTGGATGTAAGAAACGCTTGAGAAATTCAAAATTTTCGCAGTTCTGATGCTCGAAACGAATAACTGGAACGGCCTAGGGGTAAACTACACATACCGTTGTAATCGGGCGTGTCTCTACTTTCAGATGCAACAGAAATTTTGCGGATTGGTCAATCCGTTCGCGAGATATGGCAGTTTGGAGGTAAGAAACGCTTGAGAAACTCAAAATTTTCGCAGTTCTGATGCTCGAAACGAATAACTAGAACGGCCTAGGGGAAAACTACACATACCGTTGTAATCGGGCGAGTCTCTACTTTCAGATGCAACAGAAATTTTGCGGATTGGTCAATCCGTTCGCGAGATATGGTAGTTTGGAGGTAAGAAACGCTTGAGAAACTCAAAATTTGCGCAGTTCTGATGCTCGAAACGAATAACTAGAACGGCCTAGGGGAAAACTACACATACCGTTGTAATCGGGCGAGTTTCTATTTTCAGATGCAACAGAAATTTTGCGGATTGGTCAATCTGTTAGCGGGATATGGCAGTTTGGATGTAAGAAACGCTTGAGAAACTCAAAATTTGCGCAGTTCTGATGCTTGAAACGAATAACTAGAACGGCCTATGGGAAAAGTGCGCATACTGTTGTAATCGGGCGAGTATCTACTTTCAGATGCAACAGAAATTTTGCGGATTGGTCAATCCGTTCGCGAGATATGGCAGTTTGGATGTAAGAAACGCTTGAGAAACTCAAAATTTGCGCAGTTCTGATGCTCGAAACGAATAACTAGAACGGCCTAGGGGAAAAGTGCGCATAACGTTGTGATCGTGCGAGTCTCTACTTTCAGATGCAACAGAAATTTTGCGGATTGGTCAATCCGTTCGCGAGATATGGCAGTTTGGAGGTAAGAAACGCTTGAGAAACTCAAAATTTGCGCTGTTCTGATGCTTGAAACGAATAACCAGTACGGCCTAGGGGAAGATTGGGCATACCATTGTAATCGGGCGAGTTTCTACTTTCAGATGCAACAGAAATTTTGCGGATCGGTCAATCCGTTCGCGAGATATGGCAGTTTGGATGTAAGAAACGCTTGAGAAACTCAAAATTTTCGCAGGTCTGATGGTCGAAACGAATAACTGGAACGGCCTAGGGGAAAACTACACATACCGTTGTAATCGGGCGAGTCTCTACTTTCAGATGCAACAGAAATTTTGCGGATTGGTAAGTCCGTTCGCGAGATATGGCAGTTTGGAGGTAAGAAACGCTTGAGAAACTCAAAATTTGCGCAGTTCTGATGCTTGAAACGAATAACCAGGACGGCCTAGGGGAAAAGTGCGCATACCATTGTAATCGGGCGAGTTTCTACTTTCAGATGCAACAGAAATTTTGCGGATCGGTCAATCCGTTCGCGAGATATGGCAGTTTGGATGTAAGAAACGCTTGAGAAACTCAAAATTTTCGCAGTTCTGATGCTCGAAACGAATAACTGGAACGGCCTAGGGGAAAACTACACATACCGTTGTAATCGGGCGAGTCTCTACTTTCAGATGCAACAGAAATTTTGCAGATTGGTAAATCCGTTCGCGAGATATGGCAGTTTGGAGGTAAGAAACGCTTCAGAAACTCAAAATTTGCGCAGTTCTGATGCTTGAAACGAATAACCAGAACGGCCTAGGGGAAAAGTGCGCATACCATTGTAATCGGGCGAGTTTCTACTTTCAGATGCAACAGAAATTTTGCGGATCGGTCAATCCGTTCGCGAGATATGGCAGTTTGGATGTAAGAAACGCTTGAGAAACTCAAAATTTTCGCAGTTCTGATGCTCGAAACGAATAACTAGAAAGGCATAGGGGAAAAGTACGCATACCGTTGTAATCGGGCGAGTATCTACTTTCAGATGCAACAGAAATTTTGCGGATTGGTCAATCCGTTCGCGAGATATGGCAGTTTGGATATAAGAAACGCTTGAGAAACTCAAAATTTTCTCAGTTCTGATGCTTGAAACGAATAACTAGAACGGCCTAGGGCAAAAGTGCGCATACCGTTGTAATCGGGCGAGTTTCTACTTTCAGATGCAACAGAAATTTTGCGGATCGGTCAATCCGTTCGCGTGATATGGCAGTTTAGATGTAAGAAACGCTTGAGAAATTCAAAATTTTCGCAGTTCTGATGCTCGAAACGAATAACTGGAACGGCCTAGGGGAAAACCACACATACCGTTGTAATCGGGCGAGTTTCTACTTTCTGATGCAACAGAAATTTTGCGGATTGGTCAATCCGTTCGCGAGATATGGCAGTTTGGATGTAAGAAACACTTGAGAAATTCAAAATTTTCGCAGTTCTGATGCTCGAAACGAATAACTGGAACGGCCTAGGGGAAAACTACACATACCGTTGTAATCGGGCGTGTCTCTACTTTCAGATGCAACAGAAATTTTGCGGATTGGTCAATCCGTTCGCGAGATATGGCAGTTTGGAGGTAAGAAACGCTTGAGAAACTCAAAATTTTCGCAGTTCTGATGCTCGAAACGAATAACTAGAACGGCCTAGGGGAAAACTACACATACCGTTGTAATCGGGCGAGTCTCTACTTTCAGATGCAACAGAAATTTTGCGGATTGGTCAATCCGTTCGCGAGATATGGTAGTTTGGAGGTAAGAAACGCTTGAGAAACTCAAAATTTGCGCAGTTCTGATGCTCGAAACGAATAACTAGAACGGCCTAGGGGAAAACTACACATACCGTTGTAATCGGGCGAGTTTCTATTTTCAGACGCAACAGAAATTTTGCGGATTGGTCAATCCGTTCGCGAGATATGGCAGTTTGGAGGTAAGAAACGCTTGAGAAACTCAAAATTTGCGCTGTTCTGATGCTTGAAACGAATAACCAGTACGGCCTAGGGGAAGATTGGGCATACCATTGTAATCGGGCGAGTTTCTACTTTCAGATGCAACAGAAATTTTGCGGATCGGTCAATCCGTTCGCGAGATATGGCAGTTTGGATGTAAGAAACGCTTGAGAAACTCAAAATTTTCGCAGGTCTGATGGTCGAAACGAATAACTGGAACGGCCTAGGGGAAAACTACACATACCGTTGTAATCGGGCGAGTCTCTACTTTCAGATGCAACAGAAATTTTGCGGATTGGTCAATCTGTTAGCGGGATATGGCAGTTTGGATGTAAGAAACGCTTGAGAAACTCAAAATTTGCGCAGTTCTGATGCTTGAAACGAATAACTAGAACGGCCTATGGGAAAAGTGCGCATACTGTTGTAATCGGGCGAGTATCTACTTTCAGATGCAACAGAAATTTTGCGGATTGGTCAATCCGTTCGCGAGATATGGCAGTTTGGATGTAAGAAACGCTTGAGAAACTCAAAATTTGCGCAGTTCTGATGCTCGAAACGAATAACTAGAACGGCCTAGGGGAAAAGTGCGCATAACGTTGTGATCGTGCGAGTCTCTACTTTCAGATGCAACAGAAATTTTGCGGATTGGTCAATCCGTTCGCGAGATATGGCAGTTTGGAGGTAAGAAACGCTTGAGAAACTCAAAATTTGCGCTGTTCTGATGCTTGAAACGAATAACCAGTACGGCCTAGGGGAAGATTGGGCATACCATTGTAATCGGGCGAGTTTCTACTTTCAGATGCAACAGAAATTTTGCGGATCGGTCAATCCGTTCGCGAGATATGGCAGTTTGGATGTAAGAAACGCTTGAGAAACTCAAAATTTTCGCAGGTCTGATGGTCGAAACGAATAACTGGAACGGCCTAGGGGAAAACTACACATACCGTTGTAATCGGGCGAGTCTCTACTTTCAGATGCAACAGAAATTTTGCGGATTGGTAAGTCCGTTCGCGAGATATGGCAGTTTGGAGGTAAGAAACGCTTGAGAAACTCAAAATTTGCGCAGTTCTGATGCTTGAAACGAATAACCAGGACGGCCTAGGGGAAAAGTGCGCATACCATTGTAATCGGGCGAGTTTCTACTTTCAGATGCAACAGAAATTTTGCGGATCGGTCAATCCGTTCGCGAGATATGGCAGTTTGGATGTAAGAAACGCTTGAGAAACTCAAAATTTTCGCAGTTCTGATGCTCGAAACGAATAACTGGAACGGCCTAGGGGAAAACTACACATACCGTTGTAATCGGGCGAGTCTCTACTTTCAGATGCAACAGAAATTTTGCAGATTGGTAAATCCGTTCGCGAGATATGGCAGTTTGGAGGTAAGAAACGCTTCAGAAACTCAAAATTTGCGCAGTTCTGATGCTTGAAACGAATAACCAGAACGGCCTAGGGGAAAAGTGCGCATACCATTGTAATCGGGCGAGTTTCTACTTTCAGATGCAACAGAAATTTTGCGGATCGGTCAATCCGTTCGCGAGATATGGCAGTTTGGATGTAAGAAACGCTTGAGAAACTCAAAATTTTCGCAGTTCTGATGCTCGAAACGAATAACTAGAAAGGCATAGGGGAAAAGTACGCATACCGTTGTAATCGGGCGAGTATCTACTTTCAGATGCAACAGAAATTTTGCGGATTGGTCAATCCGTTCGCGAGATATGGCAGTTTGGATATAAGAAACGCTTGAGAAACTCAAAATTTTCTCAGTTCTGATGCTTGAAACGAATAACTAGAACGGCCTAGGGCAAAAGTGCGCATACCGTTGTAATCGGGCGAGTTTCTACTTTCAGATGCAACAGAAATTTTGCGGATCGGTCAATCCGTTCGCGTGATATGGCAGTTTAGATGTAAGAAACGCTTGAGAAATTCAAAATTTTCGCAGTTCTGATGCTCGAAACGAATAACTGGAACGGCCTAGGGGAAAACCACACATACCGTTGTAATCGGGCGAGTTTCTACTTTCTGATGCAACAGAAATTTTGCGGATTGGTCAATCCGTTCGCGAGATATGGCAGTTTGGATGTAAGAAACACTTGAGAAATTCAAAATTTTCGCAGTTCTGATGCTCGAAACGAATAACTGGAACGGCCTAGGGGAAAACTACACATACCGTTGTAATCGGGCGTGTCTCTACTTTCAGATGCAACAGAAATTTTGCGGATTGGTCAATCCGTTCGCGAGATATGGCAGTTTGGAGGTAAGAAACGCTTGAGAAACTCAAAATTTTCGCAGTTCTGATGCTCGAAACGAATAACTAGAACGGCCTAGGGGAAAACTACACATACCGTTGTAATCGGGCGAGTCTCTACTTTCAGATGCAACAGAAATTTTGCGGATTGGTCAATCCGTTCGCGAGATATGGTAGTTTGGAGGTAAGAAACGCTTGAGAAACTCAAAATTTGCGCAGTTCTGATGCTCGAAACGAATAACTAGAACGGCCTAGGGGAAAACTACACATACCGTTGTAATCGGGCGAGTTTCTATTTTCAGACGCAACAGAAATTTTGCGGATTGGTCAATCTGTTAGCGGGATATGGCAGTTTGGATGTAAGAAACGCTTGAGAAACTCAAAATTTGCGCAGTTCTGATGCTTGAAACGAATAACTAGAACGGCCTATGGGAAAAGTGCGCATACCGTTGTAATCGGGCGAGTATCTACTTTCAGATGCAACAGAAATTTTGCGGATTGGTCAATCCGTTCGCGAGATATGGCAGTTTGGATGTAAGAAACGCTTGAGAAACTCAAAATTTGCGCAGTTCTGATGCTCGAAACGAATAACTAGAACGGCCTAGGGGAAAAGTGCGCATAACGTTGTGATCGTGCGAGTCTCTACTTTCAGATGCAACAGAAATTTTGCGGATTGGTCAATCCGTTCGCGAGATATGGCAGTTTGGAGGTAAGAAACGCTTGAGAAACTCAAAATTTGCGCTGTTCTGATGCTTGAAACGAATAACCAGTACGGCCTAGGGGAAGAGTGCGCATACCATTGTAATCGGGCGAGTTTCTACTTTCAGATGCAACAGAAATTTTGCGGATCGGTCAATCCGTTCGCGAGATATGGCAGTTTGGATGTAAGAAACGCTTGAGAAACTCAAAATTTTCGCAGTTCTGATGCTCGAAACGAATAACTGGAACGGCCTAGGGGAAAACTACACATACCGTTGTAATCGGGCGAGTCTCTACTTTCAGATGCAACAGAAATTTTGCGGATTGGTAAGTCCGTTCGCGAGATATGGCAGTTTGGAGGTAAGAAACGCTTGAGAAACTCAAAATTTGCGCAGTTCTGATGCTTGAAACGAATAACCAGGACGGCCTAGGGGAAAAGTGCGCATACCATTGTAATCGGGCGAGTTTCTACTTTCAGATGCAACAGAAATTTTGCGGATCGGTCAATCCGTTCGCGAGATATGGCAGTTTGGATGTAAGAAACGCTTGAGAAACTCAAAATTTTCGCAGTTCTGATGCTCGAAACGAATAACTGGAACGGCCTAGGGGAAAACTACACATACCGTTGTAATCGGGCGAGTCTCTACTTTCAGATGCAACAGAAATTTTGCGGATTGGTAAATCCGTTCGCGAGATATGGCAGTTTGGAGGTAAGAAACGCTTCAGAAACTCAAAATTTGCGCAGTTCTGATGCTTGAAACGAATAACCAGAACGGCCTAGGGGAAAAGTGCGCATACCATTGTAATCGGGCGAGTTTCTACTTTCAGATGCAACAGAAATTTTGCGGATCGGTCAATCCGTTCGCGAGATATGGCAGTTTGGATGTAAGAAACGCTTGAGAAACTCAAAATTTTCGCAGTTCTGATGCTCGAAACGAATAACTAGAAAGGCATAGGGGAAAAGTACGCATACCGTTGTAATCGGGCGAGTATCTACTTTCAGATGCAACAGAAATTTTGCGGATTGGTCAATCCGTTCGCGAGATATGGCAGTTTGGATATAAGAAACGCTTGAGAAACTCAAAATTTTCTCAGTTCTGATGCTTGAAACGAATAACTAGAACGGCCTAGGGCAAAAGTGCGCATACCGTTGTAATCGGGCGAGTTTCTACTTTCAGATGCAACAGAAATTTTGCGGATCGGTCAATCCGTTCGCGTGATATGGCAGTTTAGATGTAAGAAACGCTTGAGAAATTCAAAATTTTCGCAGTTCTGATGCTCGAAACGAATAACTGGAACGGCCTAGGGGAAAACCACACATACCGTTGTAATCGGGCGAGTTTCTACTTTCTGATGCAACAGAAATTTTGCGGATTGGTCAATCCGTTCGCGAGATATGGCAGTTTGGAGGTAAGAAACGCTTGAGAAACTCAAAATTTTCGCAGTTCTGATGCTCGAAACGAATAACTAGAACGGCCTAGGGGAAAACTACACATACCGTTGTAATCGGGCGAGTCTCTACTTTCAGATGCAACAGAAATTTTGCGGATTGGTCAATCCGTTCGCGAGATATGGTAGTTTGGAGGTAAGAAACGCTTGAGAAACTCAAAATTTTCGCAGTTCTGATGCTCGAAACGAATAACTAGAACGGCCTAGGGGAAAACTACACATACCGTTGTAATCGGGCGAGTTTCTATTTTCAGACGCAACAGAAATTTTGCGGATTGGTCAATCTGTTAGCGGGATATGGCAGTTTGGATGTAAGAAACGCTTGAGAAACTCAAAATTTGCGCAGTTCTGATGCTTGAAACGAATAACTAGAACGGCCTATGGGAAAAGTGCGCATACCGTTGTAATCGGGCGAGTATCTACTTTCAGATGCAACAGAAATTTTGCGGATTGGTCAATCCGTTCGCGAGATATGGCAGTTTGGATGTAAGAAACGCTTGAGAAACTCAAAATTTGCGCAGTTCTGATGCTCGAAACGAATAACTAGAACGGCCTAGGGGAAAAGTGCGCATAACGTTGTGATCGTGCGAGTCTCTACTTTCAGATGCAACAGAAATTTTGCGGATTGGTCAATCCGTTCGCGAGATATGGCAGTTTGGAGGTAAGAAACGCTTGAGAAACTCAAAATTTGCGCTGTTCTGATGCTTGAAACGAATAACCAGTACGGCCTAGGGGAAGAGTGCGCATACCATTGTAATCGGGCGTG
Organism: Ptiloglossa arizonensis; assembly: GCF_051014685.1. NCBI lineage: Eukaryota > Metazoa > Arthropoda > Insecta > Hymenoptera > Colletidae > Ptiloglossa > Ptiloglossa arizonensis. The sequence goes on along the minus strand of NW_027478462.1, from coordinate 977,943 downwards.
TTTCTACTTTCAGATGCAACAGAAATTTTGCGGATCGGTCAATCCGTTCGCGAGATATGGCAGTTTGGATGTAAGAAACGCTTGAGAAACTCAAAATTTTCGCAGTTCTGATTCTCGAAACGAATAACTGGAACGGCCTAGGGGAAAACTACACATACCGTTGTAATCGGGCGAGTCTCTACTTTCAGATGCAACAGAAATTTTGCGGATTGGTAAGTCCGTTCGCGAGATATGGCAGTTTGGAGGTAAGAAACGCTTGAGAAACTCAAAATTTGCGCAGTTCTGATGCTTGAAACGAATAACCAGGACGGCCTAGGGGAAAAGTGCGCATACCATTGTAATCGGGCGAGTTTCTACTTTCAGATGCAACAGAAATTTTGCGGATCGGTCAATCCGTTCGCGAGATATGGCAGTTTGGATGTAAGAAACGCTTGAGAAACTCAAAATTTTCGCAGTTCTGATGCTCGAAACGAATAACTGGAACGGCCTAGGGGAAAACTACACATACCGTTGTAATCGGGCGAGTCTCTACTTTCAGATGCAACAGAAATTTTGCGGATTGGTAAATCCGTTCGCGAGATATGGCAGTTTGGAGGTAAGAAACGCTTCAGAAACTCAAAATTTGCGCAGTTCTGATGCTTGAAACGAATAACCAGAACGGCCTAGGGGAAAAGTGCGCATACCATTGTAATCGGGCGAGTTTCTACTTTCAGATGCAACAGAAATTTTGCGGATCGGTCAATCCGTTCGCGAGATATGGCAGTTTGGATGTAAGAAACGCTTGAGAAACTCAAAATTTTCGCAGTTCTGATGCTCGAAACGAATAACTAGAAAGGCATAGGGGAAAAGTACGCATACCGTTGTAATCGGGCGAGTATCTACTTTCAGATGCAACAGAAATTTTGCGGATTGGTAAATCCGTTCGCGAGATATGGCAGTTTGGAGGTAAGAAACGCTTCAGAAACTCAAAATTTGCGCAGTTCTGATGCTTGAAACGAATAACCAGAACGGCCTAGGGGAAAAGTGCGCATACCATTGTAATCGGGCGAGTTTCTACTTTCAGATGCAACAGAAATTTTGCGGATCGGTCAATCCGTTCGCGAGATATGGCAGTTTGGATGTAAGAAACGCTTGAGAAACTCAAAATTTTCGCAGTTCTGATGCTCGAAACGAATAACTAGAAAGGCATAGGGGAAAAGTACGCATACCGTTGTAATCGGGCGAGTATCTACTTTCAGATGCAACAGAAATTTTGCGGATTGGTCAATCCGTTCGCGAGATATGGCAGTTTGGATATAAGAAACGCTTGAGAAACTCAAAATTTTCTCAGTTCTGATGCTTGAAACGAATAACTAGAACGGCCTAGGGCAAAAGTGCGCATACCGTTGTAATCGGGCGAGTTTCTACTTTCAGATGCAACAGAAATTTTGCGGATCGGTCAATCCGTTCGCGTGATATGGCAGTTTAGATGTAAGAAACGCTTGAGAAATTCAAAATTTTCGCAGTTCTGATGCTCGAAACGAATAACTGGAACGGCCTAGGGGAAAACCACACATACCGTTGTAATCGGGCGAGTTTCTACTTTCTGATGCAACAGAAATTTTGCGGATTGGTCAATCCGTTCGCGAGATATGGCAGTTTGGAGGTAAGAAACGCTTGAGAAACTCAAAATTTTCGCAGTTCTGATGCTCGAAACGAATAACTAGAACGGCCTAGGGGAAAACTACACATACCGTTGTAATCGGGCGAGTCTCTACTTTCAGATGCAACAGAAATTTTGCGGATTGGTCAATCCGTTCGCGAGATATGGTAGTTTGGAGGTAAGAAACGCTTGAGAAACTCAAAATTTGCGCAGTTCTGATGCTCGAAACGAATAACTAGAACGGCCTAGGGGAAAACTACACATACCGTTGTAATCGGGCGAGTTTCTATTTTCAGACGCAACAGAAATTTTGCGGATTGGTCAATCTGTTAGCGGGATATGGCAGTTTGGATGTAAGAAACGCTTGAGAAACTCAAAATTTGCGCAGTTCTGATGCTTGAAACGAATAACTAGAACGGCCTATGGGAAAAGTGCGCATACCGTTGTAATCGGGCGAGTATCTACTTTCAGATGCAACAGAAATTTTGCGGATTGGTCAATCCGTTCGCGAGATATGGCAGTTTGGATGTAAGAAACGCTTGAGAAACTCAAAATTTGCGCAGTTCTGATGCTCGAAACGAATAACTAGAACGGCCTAGGGGAAAAGTGCGCATAACGTTGTGATCGTGCGAGTCTCTACTTTCAGATGCAACAGAAATTTTGCGGATTGGTCAATCCGTTCGCGAGATATGGCAGTTTGGAGGTAAGAAACGCTTGAGAAACTCAAAATTTGCGCTGTTCTGATGCTTGAAACGAATAACCAGTACGGCCTAGGGGAAGAGTGCGCATACCATTGTAATCGGGCGAGTTTCTACTTTCAGATGCAACAGAAATTTTGCGGATCGGTCAATCCGTTCGCGAGATATGGCAGTTTGGATGTAAGAAACGCTTGAGAAACTCAAAATTTTCGCAGTTCTGATTCTCGAAACGAATAACTGGAACGGCCTAGGGGAAAACTACACATACCGTTGTAATCGGGCGAGTCTCTACTTTCAGATGCAACAGAAATTTTGCGGATTGGTAAGTCCGTTCGCGAGATATGGCAGTTTGGAGGTAAGAAACGCTTGAGAAACTCAAAATTTGCGCAGTTCTGATGCTTGAAACGAATAACCAGGACGGCCTAGGGGAAAAGTGCGCATACCATTGTAATCGGGCGAGTTTCTACTTTCAGATGCAACAGAAATTTTGCGGATCGGTCAATCCGTTCGCGAGATATGGCAGTTTGGATGTAAGAAACGCTTGAGAAACTCAAAATTTTCGCAGTTCTGATGCTCGAAACGAATAACTGGAACGGCCTAGGGGAAAACTACACATACCGTTGTAATCGGGCGAGTCTCTACTTTCAGATGCAACAGAAATTTTGCGGATTGGTAAATCCGTTCGCGAGATATGGCAGTTTGGAGGTAAGAAACGCTTCAGAAACTCAAAATTTGCGCAGTTCTGATGCTTGAAACGAATAACCAGAACGGCCTAGGGGAAAAGTGCGCATACCATTGTAATCGGGCGAGTTTCTACTTTCAGATGCAACAGAAATTTTGCGGATCGGTCAATCCGTTCGCGAGATATGGCAGTTTGGATGTAAGAAACGCTTGAGAAACTCAAAATTTTCGCAGTTCTGATGCTCGAAACGAATAACTAGAAAGGCATAGGGGAAAAGTACGCATACCGTTGTAATCGGGCGAGTATCTACTTTCAGATGCAACAGAAATTTTGCGGATTGGTCAATCCGTTCGCGAGATATGGCAGATTGGATATAAGAAACGCTTGAGAAACTCAAAATTTTCTCAGTTCTGATGCTTGAAACGAATAACTAGAACGGCCTAGGGCAAAAGTGCGCATACCGTTGTAATCGGGCGAGTTTCTACTTTCAGATGCAACAGAAATTTTGCGGATCGGTCAATCCGTTCGCGTGATATGGCAGTTTAGATGTAAGAAACGCTTGAGAAATTCAAAATTTTCGCAGTTCTGATGCTCGAAACGAATAACTGGAACGGCCTAGGGGAAAACCACACATACCGTTGTAATCGGGCGAGTTTCTACTTTCTGATGCAACAGAAATTTTGCGGATTGGTCAATCCGTTCGCGAGATATGGCAGTTTGGATGTAAGAAACACTTGAGAAATTCAAAATTTTCGCAGTTCTGATGCTCGAAACGAATAACTGGAACGGCCTAGGGGAAAACTACACATACCGTTGTAATCGGGCGTGTCTCTACTTTCAGATGCAACAGAAATTTTGCGGATTGGTCAATCCGTTCGCGAGATATGGCAGTTTGGAGGTAAGAAACGCTTGAGAAACTCAAAATTTTCGCAGTTCTGATGCTCGAAACGAATAACTAGAACGGCCTAGGGGAAAACTACACATACCGTTGTAATCGGGCGAGTCTCTACTTTCAGATGCAACAGAAATTTTGCGGATTGGTCAATCCGTTCGCGAGATATGGTAGTTTGGAGGTAAGAAACGCTTGAGAAACTCAAAATTTGCGCAGTTCTGATGCTCGAAACGAATAACTAGAACGACCTAGGGGAAAACTACACATACCGTTGTAATCGGGCGAGTTTCTATTTTCAGACGCAACAGAAATTTTGCGGATTGGTCAATCTGTTAGCGGGATATGGCAGTTTGGATGTAAGAAACGCTTGAGAAACTCAAAATTTGCGCAGTTCTGATGCTTGAAACGAATAACTAGAACGGCCTAGGGGAAAAGTGCGCATACCGTTGTAATCGGGCGAGTATCTACTTTCAGATGCAACAGAAATTTTGCGGATTGGTCAATCCGTTCGCGAGATATGGCAGTTTGGATGTAAGAAACGCTTGAGAAACTCAAAATTTGCGCAGTTCTGATGCTCGAAACGAATAACTAGAACGGCCTAGGGGAAAAGTGCGCATAACGTTGTGATCGTGCGAGTCTCTACTTTCAGATGCAACAGAAATTTTGCGGATTGGTCAATCCGTTCGCGAGATATGGCAGTTTGGAGGTAAGAAACGCTTGAGAAACTCAAAATTTGCGCTGTTCTGATGCTTGAAACGAATAACCAGTACGGCCTAGGGGAAGAGTGCGCATACCATTGTAATCGGGCGAGTTTCTACTTTCAGATGCAACAGAAATTTTGCGGATCGGTCAATCCGTTCGCGAGATATGGCAGTTTGGATGTAAGAAACGCTTGAGAAACTCAAAATTTTCGCAGTTCTGATGCTCGAAACGAATAACTGGAACGGCCTAGGGGAAAACTACACATACCGTTGTAATCGGGCGAGTCTCTACTTTCAGATGCAACAGAAATTTTGCGGATTGGTAAGTCCGTTCGCGAGATATGGCAGTTTGGAGGTAAGAAACGCTTGAGAAACTCAAAATTTGCGCAGTTCTGATGCTTGAAACGAATAACCAGGACGGCCTAGGGGAAAAGTGCGCATACCATTGTAATCGGGCGAGTTTCTACTTTCAGATGCAACAGAAATTTTGCGGATCGGTCAATCCGTTCGCGAGATATGGCAGTTTGGATGTAAGAAACGCTTGAGAAACTCAAAATTTTCGCAGTTCTGATGCTCGAAACGAATAACTGGAACGGCCTAGGGGAAAACTACACATACCGTTGTAATCGGGCGAGTCTCTACTTTCAGATGCAACAGAAATTTTGCGGATTGGTAAATCCGTTCGCGAGATATGGCAGTTTGGAGGTAAGAAACGCTTGAGAAACTCAAAATTTGCGCAGTTCTGATGCTTGAAACGAATAACCAGAACGGCCTAGGGGAAAAGTGCGCATACCATTGTAATCGGGCGAGTTTCTACTTTCAGATGCAACAGAAATTTTGCGGATCGGTCAATCCGTTCGCGAGATATGGCAGTTTGGATGTAAGAAACGCTTGAGAAACTCAAAATTTTCGCAGTTCTGATGCTCGAAACGAATAACTAGAAAGGCATAGGGGAAAAGTACGCATACCGTTGTAATCGGGCGAGTATCTACTTTCAGATGCAACAGAAATTTTGCGGATTGGTCAATCCGTTCGCGAGATATGGCAGTTTGGATATAAGAACCGCTTGAGAAACTCAAAATTTTCTCAGTTCTGATGCTTGAAACGAATAACTAGAACGGCCTAGGGCAAAAGTGCGCATACCGTTGTAATCGGGCGAGTTTCTACTTTCAGATGCAACAGAAATTTTGCGGATCGGTCAATCCGTTCGCGTGATATGGCAGTTTAGATGTAAGAAACGCTTGAGAAATTCAAAATTTTCGCAGTTCTGATGCTCGAAACGAATAACTGGAACGGCCTAGGGGAAAACCACACATACCGTTGTAATCGGGCGAGTTTCTACTTTCAGATGCAACAGAAATTTTGCGAATTGGTCAATCCGTTCGCGAGATATGGCAGTTTGGAAGTAAGAAACGCTTGAGAAACTCAAAATTTGCGCAGTACTGATGCTTGAAACGAATAACTAGAACGGCCTAGGGGAAAAGTGCGCATACCGTTGTAATCGGACGAGTTTCTACTTTCAGATGCAACAGAAATTTTGCGGATTGGTCAATCCGTTCGCGAGATATGGCAGTTTGGATGTAAGAAACGCTTGAGAAATTCAAAATTTTCGCAGTTCTGATGCTTGAAAAGAATAACTAGAACGGCCTAGGGGAAAAGTGCGCATACCGTTGTAATCGGGCGAGTTTCTACTTTCAGACGCAACAGAAATTTTGCGGATTGGTCAATCCGTTCGCGAGATATGGCAGTTTGGAGGTAAGAAACGCTTGAGAAACTCAAAATTTGCGCAGTTCTGATGCTCGAAACGAATAACTAGAACGGCTTAGGGGAAAACTACACATACCGTTGTAATCGGGCGAGTCTCTACTTTCAGATGCAACAGAAATTTTGCGGATTGGTCAATCCGTTCGCGAGATATGGCAGTTTGGATGTAAGAAACGCATGAGAAACTCAAAATTTGCGCAGTTCTGATGCTTGAAACGAATAACTAGAACGGCCTAGGGGAAAAGTGCGCATACCATTGTAATCGTGCGAGTTTCTACTTTCAGATGCAACAGAAATTTTGCGGATTGGTCAATCCGTTCGGGAGATATGGCAGTTTGGATGTAAGAAACGCTTGAGAAACTCAAAATTTGCGTAGTTCTGATGCTTGAAACGAATAACCAGAACGGCCTAGGGGAAAAGTGAGCATACCGTTGTAATCGGGCGAGTTTCTACTTTCAGATGCAACAGAAATTTTGCGGATCGGTCAATCCGTTCGCGAGATATGGCAGTTTGGATGTAAGAAACGCTTGAGAAACTCAAAATTTTCGCAGTTCTGATGCTCGAAACGAATAACTGGAACGGCCTAGGGGAAAACTACACATACCGTTGTAATCGGGCGAGTCTCTACTTTCAGATGCAACAGAAATTTTGCGGATTGGCCAATCCGTTCGCGAGATATGGCAGTTTGGATGTAAGAAACGCTTGAGAAACTCAAAATTTGCGCAGTTCTGATGCTCGAAACGAATAACTAGAACGGCCTAGGGGAAAAGTGCGCATACCGTTGTAATCGTGCGAGTCTCTACTTTCAGATGCAACAGAAATTTTGCGGATTGGTCAATCCGTTCGCGAGATATGGCAGTTTGGACGTAAGAAACACTTGAGAAACTCAAAATTTGCGCTGTTCTGATGCTTGAAACGAATAACCAGAACGGCCTAGGGGAAAAGTGCGCATACCATTGTAATCGGGCGAGTTTCTACTTTCAGATGCAACAGAAATTTTGCGGTTCGGTCAATCCGTTCGCGAGATATGGCAGTTTGGATGTAAGAAACGCTTGAGAAACTCAAAATTTTCGCAGTTCTGATGCTCGAAACGAATAACTAGAACGGCATAGGGGAAAAGTACGCATACCGTTGTAATCGGGCGAGTATCTACTTTCAGATGCAACAGAAATTTTGCGGATTGGTCAATCCGTTCGCGAGATATGGCAGTTTGGAGGTAAGAAACGCTTGAGAAACTCAAAATTTGCGCAGTTCTGATGCTCGAAACGAATAACTAGAACGGCCTAGGGGAAAACTACTCATACCGTTGTAATCGGGCGAGTCTCTACTTTCAGATGCAACAGATATTTTGCGGATTGGTCAATCCGTTCGCGAGATATGGTAGTTTGGAGGTAAGAAACGCTTGAGAACCTCAAAATTTGCGTAGTTCTGATGCTTGGAACGACTAACCAGAACGGCCTAGGGGAAAAGTGCGCATACCGTTGTAATCGTGCGAGTCTCTACTTTCAGATGCAACAGAAATTTTGCGGATTGGTCAATCCGTTCGCGAGATATGGCAGTTTGGAGGTAAGAAACGCTTGAGAAACTCAAAATTTTCGCAGTTCTGATGCTCGAAACGAATAACTAGAACGGCCTAGGGGAAAAGTGCGCATAACGTTGTAATCGTGCGAGTCTCTACTTTCAGATGCAACAGAAATTTTGCGGATTGGTCAATCCGTTCGCGAGATATGGCAGTTTGGAGGTAAGAAACGCTTGAGAAACTCAAAATTTGCGCAGTTCTGATGCTTGAAACGAATAACCAGAACGGCCTAGGGGAAAAGTGCGCATACCATTGTAATCGGGCGAGTTTCTACTTTCAGATGCAACAGAAATTTTGCGGATCGGTCAATCCGTTCGCGAGATATGGCAGTTTGGATGTAAGAAACGCTTGAGAAACTCAAAATTTTCGCAGTTCTGATGCTCGAAACGAATAACTAGAACGGCATAGGGGAAAAGTACGCATACCGTTGTAATCGGGCGAGCATCTACTTTCAGATGCAACAGAAATTTTGCGGATTGGTCAATCCGTTCGCGAGATATGGCAGTTTGGAGGTAAGAAACGCTTGAGAAACTCAAAATTTGCGCAGTTCTGATGCTCGAAACGAATAACTAGAACGGCCTAGGGGAAAACTACACATACCGTTGTAATCGGGCGAGTCTCTACTTTCAGATGCAACAGAAATTTTGCGGATTGGTCAATCCGTTCGCGAGATATGGCAGTATGGAAGTAAGAAACGCTTGAGAACCTCAAAATTTGCGCAGTTCTGATGCTTGAAAAGAATAACTAGAACGGCCTAGGGGAAAAGTGCGCATACCGTTGTAATCGGGCGAGTTTCTACTTTCAGATGCAACAGAAATTTTGCGGATTGGTCAATCCGTTCGCGAGATATGACAGTTTGGAGGTAAGAAACGCTTGAGAAACTCAAAATTTGCGCAGTTCTGATGCTCGAAACGAATAACTAGAACGGCCTAGGGGAAAACTACACATACCGTTGTAATCGGGCGAGTCTCTACTTTCAGATGCAACAGAAATTTTGCGGATTGGTCAATCCGTTCGCGAGATATGGCAGTTTGGATGTAAGAAACGCTTGAGAAACTCAAAATTTGGGCAGTTCTGATGCTTGAAACGAATAACTAGAACGGCCTAGGGGAAAAGTGCGCATACCATTGTAATCGTGCGAGTTTCTACTTTCAGATGCAACAGAAATTTTGCGGATTGGTCAATCCGTTCGCGAGATATGGCAGTTTGGAGGTAAGAAACGCTTGAGAAACTCAAAATTTGCGTAGTTCTGATGCTTGAAACGAATAACCAGAACGGCCTATGGGAAAAGTGCGCATACCGTTGTAATCGGGCGAGTTTCTACTTTCAGATGCAACAGAAATTTTGCGGATCGGTCAATCCGATCGCGAGATATGGCAGTTTGGATGTAAGAAACGCTTGAGAAACTCAAAATTTTCGCAGTTCTGATGCTCGAAACGAATAACTGGAACGGCCTAGGGGAAAACTACACATACCGTTGTAATCGGGCGAGTCTCTACTTTCAGATGCAACAGAAATTTTGCGGATTGGCCAATCCGTTCGCGAGATATGGCAGTTTGGAGGTAAGAAACGCTTGAGAAACTCAAAATTTGCGCTGTTCTGATGCTTGAAACGAATAACCAGAACGGCCTAGGGGAAAACTACACATACCGTTGTAATCGGGCGAGTCTCTACTTTCAGATGCAACAGAAATTTTGCGGATTGGTAAATCCGTTCGCGAGATATGGCAGTTTGGAGGTAAGAAACGCTTGAGAAACTCAAAATTTGCGCAGTTCTGATGCTTGAAACGAATAACCAGAACGGCCTAGGGGAAAAGTGCGCATACCATAGTAATCGGGCGAGTTTCTACTTTCAGATGCAACAGAAATTTTGCGGATCGGTCAATCCGTTCGCGAGATATGGTAGTTTGGAGGTAAGAAACGCTTGAGAAACTCAAAATTTGCGCTGTTCTGATGCTTGAAACGAATAACCAGAACGGCCTAGGGGAAAAGTGCGCATACCATTGTAATCGGGCGAGTTTCTACTTTCAGATGCAACAGAAATTTTGCGGATCGGTCAATCCGTTCGCGAGATATGGCAGTTTGGATGTAAGAAACGCTTGAGAAACTCAAAATTTGCGCAGTTCTGATGCTCGAAACGAATAACTAGAACGGCCTAGGGGAAAAGTGCGCATACCATTGTAATCGGGCGAGTTTCTACTTTCAGATGCAACAGAAATTTTGCGGATCGGTCAATCCGTTCGCGAGATATGGCAGTTTGGATGTAAGAAACGCTTGAGAAACTCAAAATTTGCGCAGTTCTGATGCTCGAAACGAATAACTAGAACGGCTTAGGGGAAAACTACATATACCGTTGTAATCGGGCGAGTTTCTACTTTCAGATGCAACAGAAATTTTGCGGATCGGTCAATCCGTTCGCGAGATATGGTAGTTTGGAGGTAAGAAACGCTTGAGAAACTCAAAATTTGCGCTGTTCTGATGCTTGAAACGAATAACCAGAACGGCCTAGGGGAAAAGTGCGCATACCATTGTAATCGGGCGAGTTTCTACTTTCAGATGCAACAGAAATTTTGCGGTTCGGTCAATCCGTTCGCGAGATATGGCAGTTTGGATGTAAGAAACGCTTGAGAAACTCAAAATTTGCGCAGTTCTGATGCTCGAAACGAATAACTAGAACGGCCTAGGGGAAAAGTGCGCATACCATTGTAATCGGGCGAGTTTCTACTTTCAGATGCAACAGAAATTTTGCGGATCGGTCAATCCGTTCGCGAGATATGGCAGTTTGGATGTAAGAAACGCTTGAGAAACTCAAAATTTGCGCAGTTCTGATGCTCGAAACGAATAACTAGAACGGCTTAGGGGAAAACTACATATACCGTTGTAATCGGGCGAGTCTCTACTTTCAGATGCAACAGAAATTTTGCGGATTGGTCAATCCGTTCGCGAGATATGGTAGTTTGGAGGTAAGAAACGCTTGAGAAACTCAAAATTTGCGTAGTTCTGATGCTTGAAACGACTAACCAGAACGGCCTAGGGGAAAAGTGCGCATACCGTTGTAATCGGGCGAGTTTCTACTTTCAGATGCAACAGAAATTTTGCGGATCGGTCAATCCGTTCGCGAGATATGGCAGTTTGGATGTAAGAAACGCTTGAGGAACTCAAAATTTTCGCAGTTCTGATGCTCGAAACGAATAACTGGAACGGCCTAGGGGAAAACTACACATACCGTTGTAATCGGGCGAGTCTCTACTTTCAGATGCAACAGAAACGTTGCGGATTGGTAAATCCGTTCGCGAGATATGGCAGTTTGGAGGTAAGAAACGCTTGAGAAACTCAAAATTTGCGTAGTTCTGATGCTTGAAACGAATAACCAGAACGGCCTAGGGGAAAAGTGCGCATACCGTTGTAATCGGGCGAGTTTCTACTTTCAGATGCAACAGAAATTTTGCGGATCGGTCAATCCGTTCGCGAGATATGGCAGTTTGGATGTAAGAAACGCCTGAGAAACTCAAAATTTGCGTAGTTCTGATGCTTGAAACGAATAACCAGAACGGCCTAGGGGAAAAGTGCGCATACCGTTGTAATCGGGCGAGTTTCTACTTTCAGATGCAACAGAAATTTTGCGGATTGGCCAATCCGTTTGCGAGATATGGCAGTTTGGATGTAAGAAACGCTTGAGAAACTCAAAATTTGCGCAGTTCTGATGCTCGAAACGAATAACTAGAACGGCCTAGGGGAAAAGTGCGCATAACGTTGTAATCGTGCGAGTCTCTACTTTCAGATGCAACAGAAATTTTGCGGATTGGTCAATCCGTTCGCGAGATATGGCAGTTTGGAGGTAAGAAACGCTTGAGAAACTCAAAATTTGCGCAGTTCTGATGCTTGAAACGAATAACCAGAACGGCCTAGGGGAAAAGTGCGCATACCATTGTAATCGGGCGAGTTTCTACTTTCAGATGCAACAGAAATTTTGCGGATCGGTCAATCCGTTCGCGAGATATGGCAGTTTGGATGTAAGAAACGCCTGAGAAACTCAAAATTTGCGTAGTTCTGATGCTTGAAACGAATAACCAGAACGGCCTAGGGGAAAAGTGCGCATACCGTTGTAATCGGGCGAGTTTCTACTTTCAGATGCAACAGAAATTTTGCGGATTGGCCAATCCGTTTGCGAGATATGGCAGTTTGGATGTAAGAAACGCTTGAGAAACTCAAAATTTGCGCAGTTCTGATGCTCGAAACGAATAACTAGAACGGCCTAGGGGAAAAGTGCGCATAACGTTGTAATCGTGCGAGTCTCTACTTTCAGATGCAACAGAAATTTTGCGGATTGGTCAATCCGTTCGCGAGATATGGCAGTTTGGAGGTAAGAAACGCTTGAGAAACTCAAAATTTGCGCAGTTCTGATGCTTGAAACGAATAACCAGAACGGCCTAGGGGAAAAGTGCGCATACCGTTGTAATCGGGCGAGTTTCTACTTTCAGATGCAACAGAAATTTTGCGGATCGGTCAATCCGTTCGCGAGATATGGCAGTTTGGATGTAAGAAACGCTTGAGAAACTCAAAATTTTCGCAGTTCTGATGCTCGAAACGAATAACTAGAACGGCATAGGGGAAAAGTACGCATACCGTTGTAATCGGGCGAGTATCTACTTTCAGATGCAACAGAAATTTTGCGGATTGGTCAATCCGTTCGCGAGATATGGCAGTTTGGAGGTAAGAAACGCTTGAGAAACTCAAAATTTGCGCAGTTCTGATGCTCGAAACGAATAACTAGAACGGCCTAGGGGAAAACTACACATACCGTTGTAATCGGGCGAGTCTCTACTTTCAGATGCAACAGAAATTTTGCGGATTGGTCAATCCGTTCGCGAGATATGGTAGTTTGGAGGTAAGAAACGCTTGAGAAACTCAAAATTTGCGTAGTTCTGATGCTTGAAACGAATAACCAGAACGGCCTAGGGGAAAAGTGCGCATACCGTTGTAATCGGGCGAGTTTCTACTTTCAGATGCAACAGAAATTTTGCGGATCGGTCAATCCGTTCGCGAGATATGGTAGTTTGGAGGTAAGAAACGCTTGAGAAACTCAAAATTTGCGCTGTTCTGATGCTTGAAACGAATAACCAGAACGGCCTAGGGGAAAAGTGCGCATACCATTGTAATCGGGCGAGTTTCTACTTTCAGATGCAACAGAAATTTTGCGGATCGGTCAATCCGTTCGCGAGATATGGCAGTTTGGATGTAAGAAACGCTTGAGAAACTCAAAATTTGCGCAGTTCTGATGCTCGAAACGAATAACTAGAACGGCCTAGGGGAAAAGTACGCATACCGTTGTAATCGGGCGAGTATCTACTTTCAGATGCAACAGAAATTTTGCGGATTGGTCAATCCGTTCGCGAGATATGGCAGTTTGGAGGTAAGAAACGCTTGAGAAACTCAAAATTTGCGCAGTTCTGATGCTCGAAACGAATAACTAGAACGGCCTAGGGGAAAACTACACATACCGTTGTAATCGGGCGAGTCTCTACTTTCAGATGCAACAGAAATTTTGCGGATTGGTCAATCCGTTCGCGAGATATGGTAGTTTGGAGGTAAGAAACGCTTGAGAAACTCAAAATTTGCGTAGTTCTGATGCTTGAAACGAATAACCAGAACGGCCTAGGGGAAAAGTGCGCATACCGTTGTAATCGGGCGAGTTTCTACTTTCAGATGCAACAGAAATTTTGCGGATCGGTCAATCCGTTCGCGAGATATGGTAGTTTGGAGGTAAGAAACGCTTGAGAAACTGAAAATTTGCGCTGTTCTGATGCTTGAAACGAATAACCAGAACGGCCTAGGGGAAAAGTGCGCATACCATTGTAATCGGGCGAGTTTCTACTTTCAGATGCAACAGAAATTTTGCGGATCGGTCAATCCGTTCGCGAGATATGGTAGTTTGGAGGTAAGAAACGCTTGAGAAACTCAAAATTTGCGCTGTTCTGATGCTTGAAACGAATAACCAGAACGGCCTAGGGGAAAAGTGCGCATACCATTGTAATCGGGCGAGTTTCTACTTTCAGATGCAACAGAAATTTTGCGGATCGGTCAATCCGTTCGCGAGATATGGCAGTTTGGATGTAAGAAACGCTTGAGAAACTCAAAATTTGCGCAGTTCTGATGCTCGAAACGAATAACTAGAACGGCCTAGGGGAAAAGTACGCATACCGTTGTAATCGGGCGAGTATCTACTTTCAGATGCAACAGAAATTTTGCGGATTGGTCAATCCGTTCGCGAGATATGGCAGTTTGGAGGTAAGAAACGCTTGAGAAACTCAAAATTTGCGCAGTTCTGATGCTCGAAACGAATAACTAGAACGGCCTAGGGGAAAACTACACATACCGTTGTAATCGGGCGAGTCTCTACTTTCAGATGCAACAGAAATTTTGCGGATTGGTCAATCCGTTCGCGAGATATGGTAGTTTGGAGGTAAGAAACGCTTGAGAAACTCAAAATTTGCGTAGTTCTGATGCTTGAAACGAATAACCAGAACGGCCTAGGGGAAAAGTGCGCATACCGTTGTAATCGGGCGAGTTTCTACTTTCAGATGCAACAGAAATTTTGCGGATCGGTCAATCCGTTCGCGAGATATGGTAGTTTGGAGGTAAGAAACGCTTGAGAAACTCAAAATTTGCGCTGTTCTGATGCTTGAAACGAATAACCAGAACGGCCTAGGGGAAAAGTGCGCATACCATTGTAATCGGGCGAGTTTCTACTTTCAGATGCAACAGAAATTTTGCGGATCGGTCAATCCGTTCGCGAGATATGGCAGTTTGGATGTAAGAAACGCTTGAGAAACTCAAAATTTGCGCAGTTCTGATGCTCGAAACGAATAACTAGAACGGCCTAGGGGAAAAGTGCGCATACCATTGTAATCGGGCGAGTTTCTACTTTCAGATGCAACAGAAATTTTGCGGATCGGTCAATCCGTTCGCGAGATATGGCAGTTTGGATGTAAGAAACGCTTGAGAAACTCAAAATTTGCGCAGTTCTGATGCTCGAAACGAATAACTAGAACGGCTTAGGGGAAAACTACATATACCGTTGTAATCGGGCGAGTCTCTACTTTCAGATGCAACAGAAATTTTGCGGATTGGTCAATCCGTTCGCGAGATATGGTAGTTTGGAGGTAAGAAACGCTTGAGAAACTCAAAATTTGCGTAGTTCTGATGCTTGAAACGACTAACCAGAACGGCCTAGGGGAAAAGTGCGCATACCGTTGTAATCGGGCGAGTTTCTACTTTCAGATGCAACAGAAATTTTGCGGATCGGTCAATCCGTTCGCGAGATATGGCAGTTTGCATGTAAGAAACGCTTGAGGAACTCAAAATTTTCGCAGTTCTGATGCTCGAAACGAATAACTGGAACGGCCTACGGGAAAACTACACATACCGTTGTAATCGGGCGAGTCTCTACTTTCAGATGCAACAGAAACGTTGCGGATTGGTAAATCCGTTCGCGAGATATGGCAGTTTGGAGGTAAGAAACGCTTGAGAAACTCAAAATTTGCGTAGTTCTGATGCTTGAAACGAATAACCAGAACGGCCTAGGGGAAAAGTGCGCATACCGTTGTAATCGGGCGAGTTTCTACTTTCAGATGCAACAGAAATTTTGCGGATCGGTCAATCCGTTCGCGAGATATGGCAGTTTGGATGTAAGAAACGCTTGAGAAACTCAAAATTTGCGTAGTTCTGATGCTTGAAACGAATAACCAGAACGGCCTAGGGGAAAAGTGCGCATACCGTTGTAATCGGGCGAGTTTCTACTTTCAGATGCAACAGAAATTTTGCGGATTGGCCAATCCGTTTGCGAGATATGGCAGTTTGGATGTAAGAAACGCTTGAGAAACTCAAAATTTGCGCAGTTCTGATGCTCGAAACGAATAACTAGAACGGCCTAGTGGAAAAGTGCCCATAACGTTGTAATCGTGCGAGTCTCTACTTTCAGATGCAACAGAAATTTTGCGGATTGGTCAATCCGTTCGCGAGATATGGCAGTTTGGAGGTAAGAAACGCTTGAGAAACTCAAAATTTGCGCAGTTCTGATGCTTGAAACGAATAACCAGAACGGCCTAGGGGAAAAGTGCGCATACCATTGTAATCGGGCGAGTTTCTACTTTCAGATGCAACAGAAATTTTGCGGATCGGTCAATCCGTTCGCGAGATATGGCAGTTTGGATGTAAGAAACGCTTGAGAAACTCAAAATTTTCGCAGTTCTGATGCTCGAAACGAATAACTAGAACGGCATAGGGGAAAAGTACGCATACCGTTGTAATCGGGCGAGTATCTACTTTCAGATGCAACAGAAATTTTGCGGATTGGTCAATCCGTTCGCGAGATATGGCAGTTTGGAGGTAAGAAACGCTTGAGAAACTCAAAATTTGCGCAGTTCTGATGCTCGAAACGAATAACTAGAACGGCCTAGGGGAAAACTACACATACCGTTGTAATCGGGCGAGTCTCTACTTTCAGATGCAACAGAAATTTTGCGGATTGGTCAATCCGTTCGCGAGATATGGTAGTTTGGAGGTAAGAAACGCTTGAGAAACTCAAAATTTGCGTAGTTCTGATGCTTGAAACGAATAACCAGAACGGCCTAGGGGAAAAGTGCGCATACCGTTGTAATCGGGCGAGTTTCTACTTTCAGATGCAACAGAAATTTTGCGGATCGGTCAATCCGTTCGCGAGATATGGTAGTTTGGAGGTAAGAAACGCTTGAGAAACTCAAAATTTGCGCTGTTCTGATGCTTGAAACGAATAACCAGAACGGCCTAGGGGAAAAGTGCGCATACCATTGTAATCGGGCGAGTTTCTACTTTCAGATGCAACAGAAATTTTGCGGATCGGTCAATCCGTTCGCGAGATATGGCAGTTTGGATGTAAGAAACGCTTGAGAAACTCAAAATTTGCGCAGTTCTGATGCTCGAAACGAATAACTAGAACGGCCTAGGGGAAAAGTGCGCATACCATTGTAATCGGGCGAGTTTCTACTTTCAGATGCAACAGAAATTTTGCGGATCGGTCAATCCGTTCGCGAGATATGGCAGTTTGGATGTAAGAAACGCTTGAGAAACTCAAAATTTTCGCAGTTCTGATGCTCGAAACGAATAACTGGAACGGCCTAGGGAAAACTACACATACCGTTGTAATCGGGCGAGTCTCTACTTTCAGATGCAACAGAAATTTTGCGGATTGGTCAATCCGTTCGCGAGATATGGTAGTTTGGAGGTAAGAAACGCTTGAGAAACTCAAAATTTGCGTAGTTCTGATGCTTGAAACGAATAACCAGAACGGCCTAGGGGAAAAGTGCGCATACCGTTGTAATCGGGCGAGTTTCTACTTTCAGATGCAACAGAAATTTTGCGGATCGGTCAATCCGTTCGCGAGATATGGTAGTTTGGAGGTAAGAAACGCTTGAGAAACTCAAAATTTGCGCTGTTCTGATGCTTGAAACGAATAACCAGAACGGCCTAGGGGAAAAGTGCGCATACCATTGTAATCGGGCGAGTTTCTACTTTCAGATGCAACAGAAATTTTGCGGATCGGTCAATCCGTTCGCGAGATATGGCAGTTTGGATGTAAGAAACGCTTGAGAAACTCAAAATTTGCGCAGTTCTGATGCTCGAAACGAATAACTAGAACGGCCTAGGGGAAAAGTGCGCATACCATTGTAATCGGGCGAGTTTCTACTTTCAGATGCAACAGAAATTTTGCGGATCGGTCAATCCGTTCGCGAGATATGGCAGTTTGGATGTAAGAAACGCTTGAGAAACTCAAAATTTTCGCAGTTCTGATGCTCGAAACGAATAACTGGAACGGCCTAGGGGAAAACTACACATACCGTTGTAATCGGGCGAGTCTCTACTTTCAGATGCAACAGAAATTTTGCGGATTGGTAAATCCGTTCGCGAGATATGGCAGTTTGGAGGTAAGAAACGCTTGAGAAACTCAAAATTTGCGCAGTTCTGATGCTTGAAACGAATAACCAGAACGGCCTAGGGGAAAAGTGCGCATACCATTGTAATCGGGCGAGTTTCTACTTTCAGATGCAACAGAAATTATGCGGATTGGTCAATCCGTTCGCGAGATATGGCAGTTTGGATGTAAGAAACGCTTGAGAAACTCAAAATTTGCGTAGTTCTGATGCTTGAAACGAATAACCAGAACGGCCTAGGGGAAAAGTGCGCATACCGTTGTAATCGGGCGAGTTTCTACTTTCAGATGCAACAGAAATTTTGCGGATCGGTCAATCCGTTCGCGAGATATGGCAGTTTGGATGTAAGAAACGCTTGAGAAACTCAAAATTTGCGTAGTTCTGATGCTTGAAACGAATAACCAGAACGGCCTAGGGGAAAAGTGCGCATACCGTTGTAATCGGGCGAGTTTCTACTTTCAGATGCAACAGAAATTTTGCGGATCGGTCAATCCGTTCGCGAGATATGGCAGTTTGGATGTAAGAAACGCTTGAGAAACTCAAAATTTGCGTAGTTCTGATGCTTGAAACGAATAACCAGAACGGCCTAGGGGAAAAGTGCGCATACCATTGTAATCGGGCGAGTTTCTACTTTCAGATGCAACAGAAATTTTGCGGATCGGTCAATCCGTTCGCGAGATATGGCAGTTTGGATGTAAGAAACGCTTGAGAAACTCAAAATTTTCGCAGTTCTGATGCTCGAAACGAATAACTGGAACGGCCTAGGGGAAAACTACACATACCGTTGTAATCGGGCGAGTCTCTACTTTCAGATGCAACAGAAATTTTGCGGATTGGTAAATCCGTTCGCGAGATATGGCAGTTTGGAGGTAAGAAACGCTTGAGAAACTCAAAATTTGCGCAGTTCTGATGCTTGAAACGAATAACCAGAACGGCCTAGGGGAAAAGTGCGCATACCATTGTAATCGGGCGAGTTTCTACTTTCAGATGCAACAGAAATTATGCGGATTGGTCAATCCGTTCGCGAGATATGGCAGTTTGGATGTAAGAAACGCTTGAGAAACTCAAAATTTGCGTAGTTCTGATGCTTGAAACGAATAACCAGAACGGCCTAGGGGAAAAGTGCGCATACCGTTGTAATCGGGCGAGTTTCTACTTTCAGATGCAACAGAAATTTTGCGGATCGGTCAATCCGTTCGCGAGATATGGCAGTTTGGATGTAAGAAACGCTTGAGAAACTCAAAATTTGCGTAGTTCTGATGCTTGAAACGAATAACCAGAACGGCCTAGGGGAAAAGTGCGCATACCGTTGTAATCGGGCGAGTTTCTACTTTCAGATGCAACAGAAATTTTGCGGATTGGCCAATCCGTTTGCGAGATATGGCAGTTTGGATGTAAGAAACGCTTGAGAAACTCAAAATTTGCGCAGTTCTGATGCTCGAAACGAATAACTAGAACGGCCTAGGGGAAAAGTGCCCATAACGTTGTAATCGTGCGAGTCTCTACTTTCAGATGCAACAGAAATTTTGCGGATTGGTCAATCCGTTCGCGAGATATGGCAGTTTGGAGGTAAGAAACGCTTGAGAAACTCAAAATTTGCGCAGTTCTGATGCTTGAAACGAATAACCAGAACGGCCTAGGGGAAAAGTGCGCATACCATTGTAATCGGGCGAGTTTCTACTTTCAGATGCAACAGAAATTTTGCGGATCGGTCAATCCGTTCGCGAGATATGGCAGTTTGGATGTAAGAAACGCTTGAGAAACTCAAAATTTTCGCAGTTCTGATGCTCGAAACGAATAACTGGAACGGCCTAGGGGAAAACTACACATACCGTTGTAATCGGGCGAGTTTCTACTTTCAGATGCAACAGAAATTTTGCGGATCGGTCAATCCGTTCGCGAGATATGGCAGTTTGGATGTAAGAAACGCTTGAGAAACTCAAAATTTTCGCAGTTCTGATGCTCGAAACGAATAACTGGAACGGCCTAGGGGAAAACTACACATACCGTTGTAATCGGGCGAGTCTCTACTTTCAGATGCAACAGAAATTTTGCGGATTGGTAAATCCGTTCGCGAGATATGGCAGTTTGGAGGTAAGAAACGCTTGAGAAACTCAAAATTTGCGCAGTTCTGATGCTTGAAACGAATAACCAGAACGGCCTAGGGGAAAAGTGCGCATACCATTGTAATCGGGCGAGTTTCTACTTTCAGATGCAACAGAAATTATGCGGATTGGTCAATCCGTTCGCGAGATATGGCAGTTTGGATGTAAGAAACGCTTGAGAAACTCAAAATTTGCGTAGTTCTGATGCTTGAAACGAATAACCAGAACGGCCTAGGGGAAAAGTGCGCATACCGTTGTAATCGGGCGAGTTTCTACTTTCAGATGCAACAGAAATTTTGCGGATCGGTCAATCCGTTCGCGAGATATGGCAGTTTGGATGTAAGAAACGCTTGAGAAACTCAAAATTTGCGTAGTTCTGATGCTTGAAACGAATAACCAGAACGGCCTAGGGGAAAAGTGCGCATACCGTTGTAATCGGGCGAGTTTCTACTTTCAGATGCAACAGAAATTTTGCGGATTGGCCAATCCGTTTGCGAGATATGGCAGTTTGGATGTAAGAAACGCTTGAGAAACTCAAAATTTGCGCAGTTCTGATGCTCGAAACGAATAACTAGAACGGCCTAGGGGAAAAGTGCCCATAACGTTGTAATCGTGCGAGTCTCTACTTTCAGATGCAACAGAAATTTTGCGGATTGGTCAATCCGTTCGCGAGATATGGCAGTTTGGAGGTAAGAAACGCTTGAGAAACTCAAAATTTGCGCAGTTCTGATGCTTGAAACGAATAACCAGAACGGCCTAGGGGAAAAGTGCGCATACCATTGTAATCGGGCGAGTTTCTACTTTCAGATGCAACAGAAATTTTGCGGATCGGTCAATCCGTTCGCGAGATATGGCAGTTTGGATGTAAGAAACGCTTGAGAAACTCAAAATTTTCGCAGTTCTGATGCTCGAAACGAATAACTAGAACGGCATAGGGGAAAAGTACGCATACCGTTGTAATCGGGCGAGTATCTACTTTCAGATGCAACAGAAATTTTGCGGATTGGTCAATCCGTTCGCGAGATATGGCAGTTTGGAGGTAAGAAACGCTTGAGAAACTCAAAATTTGCGCAGTTCTGATGCTCGAAACGAATAACTAGAACGGCATAGGGGAAAAGTACGCATACCGTTGTAATCGGGCGAGTATCTACTTTCAGATGCAACAGAAATTTTGCGGATTGGTCAATCCGTTCGCGAGATATGGTAGTTTGGAGGTAAGAAACGCTTGAGAAACTCAAAATTTGCGTAGTTCTGATGCTTGAAACGAATAACCAGAACGGCCTAGGGGAAAAGTGCGCATACCGTTGTAATCGGGCGAGTTTCTACTTTCAGATGCAACAGAAATTTTGCGGATTGGTCAATCCGTTCGCGAGATATGGTAGTTTGGAGGTAAGAAACGCTTGAGAAACTCAAAATTTGCGTAGTTCTGATGCTTGAAACGAATAACCAGAACGGCCTAGGGGAAAAGTGCGCATACCGTTGTAATCGGGCGAGTTTCTACTTTCAGATGCAACAGAAATTTTGCGGATCGGTCAATCCGTTCGCGAGATATGGTAGTTTGGAGGTAAGAAACGCTTGAGAAACTCAAAATTTGCGCTGTTCTGATGCTTGAAACGAATAACCAGAACGGCCTAGGGGAAAAGTGCGCATACCATTGTAATCGGGCGAGTTTCTACTTTCAGATGCAACAGAAATTTTGCGGATCGGTCAAGCCGTTCGCGAGATATGGCAGTTTGGATGTAAGAAACGCTTGAGAAACTCAAAATTTGCGCAGTTCTGATGCTCGAAACGAATAACTAGAACGGCATAGGGGAAAAGTACGCATACCGTTGTAATCGGGCGAGTATCTACTTTCAGATGCAACAGAAATTTTGCGGATTGGTCAATCCGTTCGCGAGATATGGCAGTTTGGAGGTAAGAAACGCTTGAGAAACTCAAAATTTGCGCAGTTCTGATGCTCGAAACGAATAACTAGAACGGCCTAGGGGAAAACTACACATACCGTTGTAATCGGGCGAGTCTCTACTTTCAGATGCAACAGAAATTTTGCGGATTGGTCAATCCGTTCGCGAGATATGGTAGTTTGGAGGTAAGAAACGCTTGAGAAACTCAAAATTTGCGTAGTTCTGATGCTTGAAACGAATAACCAGAACGGCCTAGGGGAAAAGTGCGCATACCGTTGTAATCGGGCGAGTTTCTACTTTCAGATGCAACAGAAATTTTGCGGATCGGTCAATCCGTTCGCGAGATATGGTAGTTTGGAGGTAAGAAACGCTTGAGAAACTCAAAATTTGCGCTGTTCTGATGCTTGAAACGAATAACCAGAACGGCCTAGTGGAAAAGTGCGCATACCATTGTAATCGGGCGAGTTTCTACTTTCAGATGCAACAGAAATTTTGCGGATCGGTCAATCCGTTCGCGAGATATGGCAGTTTGGATGTAAGAAACGCTTGAGAAACTCAAAATTTGCGCAGTTCTGATGCTCGAAACGAATAACTAGAACGGCCTAGGGGAAAAGTGCGCATACCATTGTAATCGGGCGAGTTTCTACTTTCAGATGCAACAGAAATTTTGCGGATCGGTCAATCCGTTCGCGAGATATGGCAGTTTGGATGTAAGAAACGCTTGAGAAACTCAAAATTTTCGCAGTTCTGATGCTCGAAACGAATAACTAGAACGGCATAGGGGAAAAGTACGCATACCGTTGTAATCGGGCGAGTATCTACTTTCAGATGCAACAGAAATTTTGCGGATCGGTCAATCCGTTCGCGAGATATGGCAGTTTGGATGTAAGAAACGCTTGAGAAACTCAAAATTTTCGCAGTTCTGATGCTCGAAACGAATAACTGGAACGGCCTAGGGGAAAACTACACATACCGTTGTAATCGGGCGAGTCTCTACTTTCAGATGCAACAGAAATTTTGCGGATTGGTAAATCCGTTCGCGAGATATGGCAGTTTGGAGGTAAGAAACGCTTGAGAAACTCAAAATTTGCGCAGTTCTGATGCTTGAAACGAATAACCAGAACGGCCTAGGGGAAAAGTGCGCATACCATTGTAATCGGGCGAGTTTCTACTTTCAGATGCAACAGAAATTATGCGGATTGGTCAATCCGTTCGCGAGATATGGCAGTTTGGATGTAAGAAACGCTTGAGAAACTCAAAATTTGCGTAGTTCTGATGCTTGAAACGAATAACCAGAACGGCCTAGGGGAAAAGTGCGCATACCGTTGTAATCGGGCGAGTTTCTACTTTCAGATGCAACAGAAATTTTGCGGATCGGTCAATCCGTTCGCGAGATATGGCAGTTTGGATGTAAGAAACGCTTGAGAAACTCAAAATTTGCGTAGTTCTGATGCTTGAAACGAATAACCAGAACGGCCTAGGGGAAAAGTGCGCATACCGTTGTAATCGGGCGAGTTTCTACTTTCAGATGCAACAGAAATTTTGCGGATTGGCCAATCCGTTTGCGAGATATGGCAGTTTGGATGTAAGAAACGCTTGAGAAACTCAAAATTTGCGCAGTTCTGATGCTCGAAACGAATAACTAGAACGGCCTAGGGGAAAAGTGCCCATAACGTTGTAATCGTGCGAGTCTCTACTTTCAGATGCAACAGAAATTTTGCGGATTGGTCAATCCGTTCGCGAGATATGGCAGTTTGGAGGTAAGAAACGCTTGAGAAACTCAAAATTTGCGCAGTTCTGATGCTTGAAACGAATAACCAGAACGGCCTAGGGGAAAAGTGCGCATACCATTGTAATCGGGCGAGTTTCTACTTTCAGATGCAACAGAAATTTTGCGGATCGGTCAATCCGTTCGCGAGATATGGCAGTTTGGATGTAAGAAACGCTTGAGAAACTCAAAATTTTCGCAGTTCTGATGCTCGAAACGAATAACTGGAACGGCCTAGGGGAAAACTACACATACCGTTGTAATCGGGCGAGTTTCTACTTTCAGATGCAACAGAAATTTTGCGGATCGGTCAATCCGTTCGCGAGATATGGCAGTTTGGATGTAAGAAACGCTTGAGAAACTCAAAATTTTCGCAGTTCTGATGCTCGAAACGAATAACTGGAACGGCCTAGGGGAAAACTACACATACCGTTGTAATCGGGCGAGTCTCTACTTTCAGATGCAACAGAAATTTTGCGGATTGGTAAATCCGTTCGCGAGATATGGCAGTTTGGAGGTAAGAAACGCTTGAGAAACTCAAAATTTGCGCAGTTCTGATGCTTGAAACGAATAACCAGAACGGCCTAGGGGAAAAGTGCGCATACCATTGTAATCGGGCGAGTTTCTACTTTCAGATGCAACAGAAATTATGCGGATTGGTCAATCCGTTCGCGAGATATGGCAGTTTGGATGTAAGAAACGCTTGAGAAACTCAAAATTTGCGTAGTTCTGATGCTTGAAACGAATAACCAGAACGGCCTAGGGGAAAAGTGCGCATACCGTTGTAATCGGGCGAGTTTCTACTTTCAGATGCAACAGAAATTTTGCGGATCGGTCAATCCGTTCGCGAGATATGGCAGTTTGGATGTAAGAAACGCTTGAGAAACTCAAAATTTGCGTAGTTCTGATGCTTGAAACGAATAACCAGAACGGCCTAGGGGAAAAGTGCGCATACCGTTGTAATCGGGCGAGTTTCTACTTTCAGATGCAACAGAAATTTTGCGGATCGGTCAATCCGTTCGCGAGATATGGCAGTTTGGATGTAAGAAACGCTTGAGAAACTCAAAATTTGCGTAGTTCTGATGCTTGAAACGAATAACCAGAACGGCCTAGGGGAAAAGTGCGCATACCATTGTAATCGGGCGAGTTTCTACTTTCAGATGCAACAGAAATTTTGCGGATCGGTCAATCCGTTCGCGAGATATGGCAGTTTGGATGTAAGAAACGCTTGAGAAACTCAAAATTTTCGCAGTTCTGATGCTCGAAACGAATAACTGGAACGGCCTAGGGGAAAACTACACATACCGTTGTAATCGGGCGAGTCTCTACTTTCAGATGCAACAGAAATTTTGCGGATTGGTAAATCCGTTCGCGAGATATGGCAGTTTGGAGGTAAGAAACGCTTGAGAAACTCAAAATTTGCGCAGTTCTGATGCTTGAAACGAATAACCAGAACGGCCTAGGGGAAAAGTGCGCATACCATTGTAATCGGGCGAGTTTCTACTTTCAGATGCAACAGAAATTATGCGGATTGGTCAATCCGTTCGCGAGATATGGCAGTTTGGATGTAAGAAACGCTTGAGAAACTCAAAATTTGCGTAGTTCTGATGCTTGAAACGAATAACCAGAACGGCCTAGGGGAAAAGTGCGCATACCGTTGTAATCGGGCGAGTTTCTACTTTCAGATGCAACAGAAATTTTGCGGATCGGTCAATCCGTTCGCGAGATATGGCAGTTTGGATGTAAGAAACGCTTGAGAAACTCAAAATTTGCGTAGTTCTGATGCTTGAAACGAATAACCAGAACGGCCTAGGGGAAAAGTGCGCATACCGTTGTAATCGGGCGAGTTTCTACTTTCAGATGCAACAGAAATTTTGCGGATTGGCCAATCCGTTTGCGAGATATGGCAGTTTGGATGTAAGAAACGCTTGAGAAACTCAAAATTTGCGCAGTTCTGATGCTCGAAACGAATAACTAGAACGGCCTAGGGGAAAAGTGCCCATAACGTTGTAATCGTGCGAGTCTCTACTTTCAGATGCAACAGAAATTTTGCGGATTGGTCAATCCGTTCGCGAGATATGGCAGTTTGGAGGTAAGAAACGCTTGAGAAACTCAAAATTTGCGCAGTTCTGATGCTTGAAACGAATAACCAGAACGGCCTAGGGGAAAAGTGCGCATACCATTGTAATCGGGCGAGTTTCTACTTTCAGATGCAACAGAAATTTTGCGGATCGGTCAATCCGTTCGCGAGATATGGCAGTTTGGATGTAAGAAACGCTTGAGAAACTCAAAATTTTCGCAGTTCTGATGCTCGAAACGAATAACTGGAACGGCCTAGGGGAAAACTACACATACCGTTGTAATCGGGCGAGTTTCTACTTTCAGATGCAACAGAAATTTTGCGGATCGGTCAATCCGTTCGCGAGATATGGCAGTTTGGATGTAAGAAACGCTTGAGAAACTCAAAATTTTCGCAGTTCTGATGCTCGAAACGAATAACTGGAACGGCCTAGGGGAAAACTACACATACCGTTGTAATCGGGCGAGTCTCTACTTTCAGATGCAACAGAAATTTTGCGGATTGGTAAATCCGTTCGCGAGATATGGCAGTTTGGAGGTAAGAAACGCTTGAGAAACTCAAAATTTGCGCAGTTCTGATGCTTGAAACGAATAACCAGAACGGCCTAGGGGAAAAGTGCGCATACCATTGTAATCGGGCGAGTTTCTACTTTCAGATGCAACAGAAATTATGCGGATTGGTCAATCCGTTCGCGAGATATGGCAGTTTGGATGTAAGAAACGCTTGAGAAACTCAAAATTTGCGTAGTTCTGATGCTTGAAACGAATAACCAGAACGGCCTAGGGGAAAAGTGCGCATACCGTTGTAATCGGGCGAGTTTCTACTTTCAGATGCAACAGAAATTTTGCGGATCGGTCAATCCGTTCGCGAGATATGGCAGTTTGGATGTAAGAAACGCTTGAGAAACTCAAAATTTGCGTAGTTCTGATGCTTGAAACGAATAACCAGAACGGCCTAGGGGAAAAGTGCGCATACCGTTGTAATCGGGCGAGTTTCTACTTTCAGATGCAACAGAAATTTTGCGGATTGGCCAATCCGTTTGCGAGATATGGCAGTTTGGATGTAAGAAACGCTTGAGAAACTCAAAATTTGCGCAGTTCTGATGCTCGAAACGAATAACTAGAACGGCCTAGGGGAAAAGTGCCCATAACGTTGTAATCGTGCGAGTCTCTACTTTCAGATGCAACAGAAATTTTGCGGATTGGTCAATCCGTTCGCGAGATATGGCAGTTTGGAGGTAAGAAACGCTTGAGAAACTCAAAATTTGCGCAGTTCTGATGCTTGAAACGAATAACCAGAACGGCCTAGGGGAAAAGTGCGCATACCATTGTAATCGGGCGAGTTTCTACTTTCAGATGCAACAGAAATTTTGCGGATCGGTCAATCCGTTCGCGAGATATGGCAGTTTGGATGTAAGAAACGCTTGAGAAACTCAAAATTTTCGCAGTTCTGATGCTCGAAACGAATAACTAGAACGGCATAGGGGAAAAGTACGCACACCGTTGTAATCGGGCGAGTATCTACTTTCAGATGCAACAGAAATTTTGCGGATTGGTCAATCCGTTCGCGAGATATGGCAGTTTGGAGGTAAGAAACGCTTGAGAAACTCAAAATTTGCGCAGTTCTGATGCTCGAAACGAATAACTAGAACGGCATAGGGGAAAAGTACGCATACCGTTGTAATCGGGCGAGTATCTACTTTCAGATGCAACAGAAATTTTGCGGATTGGTCAATCCGTTCGCGAGATATGGTAGTTTGGAGGTAAGAAACGCTTGAGAAACTCAAAATTTGCGTAGTTCTGATGCTTGAAACGAATAACCAGAACGGCCTAGGGGAAAAGTGCGCATACCGTTGTAATCGGGCGAGTTTCTACTTTCAGATGCAACAGAAATTTTGCGGATTGGTCAATCCGTTCGCGAGATATGGTAGTTTGGAGGTAAGAAACGCTTGAGAAACTCAAAATTTGCGTAGTTCTGATGCTTGAAACGAATAACCAGAACGGCCTAGGGGAAAAGTGCGCATACCGTTGTAATCGGGCGAGTTTCTACTTTCAGATGCAACAGAAATTTTGCGGATCGGTCAATCCGTTCGCGAGATATGGTAGTTTGGAGGTAAGAAACGCTTGAGAAACTCAAAATTTGCGCTGTTCTGATGCTTGAAACGAATAACCAGAACGGCCTAGGGGAAAAGTGCGCATACCATTGTAATCGGGCGAGTTTCTACTTTCAGATGCAACAGAAATTTTGCGGATCGGTCAAGCCGTTCGCGAGATATGGCAGTTTGGATGTAAGAAACGCTTGAGAAACTCAAAATTTGCGCAGTTCTGATGCTCGAAACGAATAACTAGAACGGCATAGGGGAAAAGTACGCATACCGTTGTAATCGGGCGAGTATCTACTTTCAGATGCAACAGAAATTTTGCGGATTGGTCAATCCGTTCGCGAGATATGGCAGTTTGGAGGTAAGAAACGCTTGAGAAACTCAAAATTTGCGCAGTTCTGATGCTCGAAACGAATAACTAGAACGGCCTAGGGGAAAACTACACATACCGTTGTAATCGGGCGAGTCTCTACTTTCAGATGCAACAGAAATTTTGCGGATTGGTCAATCCGTTCGCGAGATATGGTAGTTTGGAGGTAAGAAACGCTTGAGAAACTCAAAATTTGCGTAGTTCTGATGCTTGAAACGAATAACCAGAACGGCCTAGGGGAAAAGTGCGCATACCGTTGTAATCGGGCGAGTTTCTACTTTCAGATGCAACAGAAATTTTGCGGATCGGTCAATCCGTTCGCGAGATATGGTAGTTTGGAGGTAAGAAACGCTTGAGAAACTCAAAATTTGCGCTGTTCTGATGCTTGAAACGAATAACCAGAACGGCCTAGTGGAAAAGTGCGCATACCATTGTAATCGGGCGAGTTTCTACTTTCAGATGCAACAGAAATTTTGCGGATCGGTCAATCCGTTCGCGAGATATGGCAGTTTGGATGTAAGAAACGCTTGAGAAACTCAAAATTTGCGCAGTTCTGATGCTCGAAACGAATAACTAGAACGGCCTAGGGGAAAAGTGCGCATACCATTGTAATCGGGCGAGTTTCTACTTTCAGATGCAACAGAAATTTTGCGGATCGGTCAATCCGTTCGCGAGATATGGCAGTTTGGATGTAAGAAACGCTTGAGAAACTCAAAATTTTCGCAGTTCTGATGCTCGAAACGAATAACTAGAACGGCATAGGGGAAAAGTACGCATACCGTTGTAATCGGGCGAGTATCTACTTTCAGATGCAACAGAAATTTTGCGGATTGGTCAATCCGTTCGCGAGATATGGCAGTTTGGAGGTAAGAAACGCTTGAGAAACTCAAAATTTGCGCAGTTCTGATGCTCGAAACGAATAACTAGAACGGCATAGGGGAAAAGTACGCATACCGTTGTAATCGGGCGAGTATCTACTTTCAGATGCAACAGAAATTTTGCGGATTGGTCAATCCGTTCGCGAGATATGGTAGTTTGGAGGTAAGAAACGCTTGAGAAACTCAAAATTTGCGTAGTTCTGATGCTTGAAACGAATAACCAGAACGGCCTAGGGGAAAAGTGCGCATACCGTTGTAATCGGGCGAGTTTCTACTTTCAGATGCAACAGAAATTTTGCGGATTGGTCAATCCGTTCGCGAGATATGGTAGTTTGGAGGTAAGAAACGCTTGAGAAACTCAAAATTTGCGTAGTTCTGATGCTTGAAACGAATAACCAGAACGGCCTAGGGGAAAAGTGCGCATACCGTTGTAATCGGGCGAGTTTCTACTTTCAGATGCAACAGAAATTTTGCGGATCGGTCAATCCGTTCGCGAGATATGGTAGTTTGGAGGTAAGAAACGCTTGAGAAACTCAAAATTTGCGCTGTTCTGATGCTTGAAACGAATAACCAGAACGGCCTAGGGGAAAAGTGCGCATACCATTGTAATCGGGCGAGTTTCTACTTTCAGATGCAACAGAAATTTTGCGGATCGGTCAATCCGTTCGCGAGATATGGCAGTTTGGATGTAAGAAACGCTTGAGAAACTCAAAATTTGCGCAGTTCTGATGCTCGAAACGAATAACTAGAACGGCATAGGGGAAAAGTACGCATACCGTTGTAATCGGGCGAGTATCTACTTTCAGATGCAACAGAAATTTTGCGGATTGGTCAATCCGTTCGCGAGATATGGCAGTTTGGAGGTAAGAAACGCTTGAGAAACTCAAAATTTGCGCAGTTCTGATGCTCGAAACGAATAACTAGAACGGCCTAGGGGAAAACTACACATACCGTTGTAATCGGGCGAGTCTCTACTTTCAGATGCAACAGAAATTTTGCGGATTGGTCAATCCGTTCGCGAGATATGGTAGTTTGGAGGTAAGAAACGCTTGAGAAACTCAAAATTTGCGTAGTTCTGATGCTTGAAACGAATAACCAGAACGGCCTAGGGGAAAAGTGCGCATACCGTTGTAATCGGGCGAGTTTCTACTTTCAGATGCAACAGAAATTTTGCGGATCGGTCAATCCGTTCGCGAGATATGGTAGTTTGGAGGTAAGAAACGCTTGAGAAACTCAAAATTTGCGCTGTTCTGATGCTTGAAACGAATAACCAGAACGGCCTAGTGGAAAAGTGCGCATACCATTGTAATCGGGCGAGTTTCTACTTTCAGATGCAACAGAAATTTTGCGGATCGGTCAATCCGTTCGCGAGATATGGCAGTTTGGATGTAAGAAACGCTTGAGAAACTCAAAATTTGCGCAGTTCTGATGCTCGAAACGAATAACTAGAACGGCCTAGGGGAAAAGTGCGCATACCATTGTAATCGGGCGAGTTTCTACTTTCAGATGCAACAGAAATTTTGCGGATCGGTCAATCCGTTCGCGAGATATGGCAGTTTGGATGTAAGAAACGCTTGAGAAACTCAAAATTTTCGCAGTTCTGATGCTCGAAACGAATAACTGGAACGGCCTAGGGGAAAACTACATATACCGTTGTAATCGGGCGAGTCTCTACTTTCAGATGCAACAGAAATTTTGCGGATTGGTAAATCCGTTCGCGAGATATGGCAGTTTGGAGGTAAGAAACGCTTGAGAAACTCAAAATTTGCGCAGTTCTGATGCTTGAAACGAATAACCAGAACGGCCTAGGGGAAAAGTGCGCATACCATTGTAATCGGGCGAGTTTCTACTTTCGGATGCAACAGAAATTTTGCGGATCGGTCAATCCGTTCGCGAGATATGGCAGTTTGGATGTAAGAAACGCTTGAGAAACTCAAAATTTTCGCAGTTCTGATGCTCGAAACGAATAACTGGAACGGCCTAGGGGAATACTACACATACCGTTGTAATCGGGCGAGTCTCTACTTTCAGATGCAACAGAAATTTTGCGAATTGGTGAATCCGTTCGCGAGATATGGCAGTTTGGAAGTAAGAAACGCTTGAGAAACTCAAAATTTGCGCAGTTCTGATGCTTGAAACGAATAACCAGAACGGCCTAGGGGAAAAGTGCGCATACCATTGTAATCGGGCGAGTTTCTACTTTCAGATGCAACAGAAATTTTGCGGATCGGTCAATCCGTTCGCGAGATATGGCAGTTTGGATGTAAGAAACGCTTGAGAAACTCAAAATTTTCGCAGTTCTGATGCTCGAAACGAATAACTAGAAAGGCATAGGGGAAAAGTACGCATACCGTTGTAATCGGGCGTGTATCTACTTTCAGATGCAACAGAAATTTTGCGGATTGGTCAATCCGTTCGCGAGATATGGCAGTTTGGATATAAGAAACGCTTGAGAAACTCAAAACTTTCTCAGTTCTGATGCTTGAAACGAATAACTAGAACGGCCTAGGGCAAAAGTGCGCATACCGTTGTAATCGGGCGAGTTTCTACTTTCAGATGCAACAGAAATTTTGCGGATCGGTAAATCCGTTCGCGTGATATGGCAGTTTAGATGTAAGAAACGCTTGAGAAATTCAAAATTTTCGCAGTTCTGATGCTCGAAACGAATAACTAGAACGGCCTAGGGGAAAACTACACATACCGTTGTAATCGGGCGAGTCTCTACTTTCAGATGCAACAGAAATTTTGCGGATTGGTCAATCCGTTCGCGAGATATGGTAGTTTGGAGGTAAGAAACGCTTGAGAAACTCAAAATTTGCGTAGTTCTGATGCTTGAAACGAATAACCAGAACGGCCTAGGGGAAAAGTGCGCATACCGTTCTAATCGGGCGAGTTTCTACTTTCAGATGCAACAGAAATTTTGCGGATCGGTCAATCCGTTCGCGAGATATGGCAGTTTGGATGTAAGAAACGCTTGAGAAACTCAAAATTTTCGCAGTTCTGATGCTCGAAACGAATAACTGGAACGGCCTAGGGGAAAACTACACATACCGTTGTAATCGGGCGAGTCTCTACTTTCAGATGCAACAGAAATTTTGCGGATTGGTAAATCCGTTCGCGAGATATGGCAGTTTGGAGGTAAGAAACGCTTGAGAAACTCAAAATTTTCGCAGTTCTGATGCTCGAAACGAATAACTAGAACGGCATAGGGGAAAAGTACGCATACCGTTGTAATCGGGAGAGTTTCTACTTTCAGATGCAACAGAAATTTTGCGGATTGGCCAATCCGTTCGCGAGATATGGCAGTTTGGATGTAAGAAACGCTTGAGAAACTCAAAATTTGCGCAGTTCTGATGCTCGAAACGAATAACTAGAACGGCCTAGGGGAAAAGTGCGCATAACGTTGTAATCGTGCGAGTCTCTACTTTCAGATGCAACAGAAATTTTGCGGATTGGTCAATCCGTTCGAGAGATATGGCAGTTTGGAGGTAAGAAACGCTTGAGAAACTCAAAATTTGCGCTGTTCTGATGCTTGAAACGAATAACCAGGACGGCCTAGGGGAAAAGTGCGCATACCATTGTAATCGGGCGAGTTTCTACTTTCAGATGCAACAGAAATTTTGCGGATCGGTCAATCCGTTCGCGAGATATGGCAGTTTGGATGTAAGAAACGCTTGAGAAACTCAAAATTTTCGCAGTTCTGATACTCGAAACGAATAACTGGAACGGCCTAGGGGAAAACTACACATACCGTTGTAATCGGGCGAGTCTCTACTTTCAGATGCAACAGAAATATTACGGATTGGTAAATCCGTTCGCGAGATATGGCAGTTTGGAGGTAAGAAACGCTTGAGAAACTCAAAATTTGCGCAGTTCTGATGCTTGATACGAATAACCAGAACGGCCTAGGGGAAAAGTGCGCATACCATTGTAATCGGGCGAGTTTCTACTTTCAGATGCAATAGAACTTTTGCGGATCGGTCAATCCGTTCGCGAGATATGGCAGTTTGGACGTAAGAAACGCTTGAGAAACTCAAAATTTTCGCAGTTCTGATGCTCGAAACGAATAACTGGAACGGCCTAGGGGAAAACTACACATACCGTTGTAATCGGGCGAGTCTCTACTTTCAGATGCAACAGAAATTTTGCGGATTGGTAAATCCGTTCGCGAGATATGGCAGTTTGGAGGTAAGAAACGCTTGAGAAACTCAAAATTTGCGCAGTTCTGATGCTTGAAACGAATAACCAGAACGGCCTAGGGGAAAAGTGCGCTTACCATTGTAATCGGGCGAGTTTCTACTTTCAGATGCAACAGAAATTTTGCGGATCGGTCAATCCGTACGCGAGATATGGCAGTTTGGATGTAAGAAACGCTTGAGAAACTCAAAATTTTCGCAGTTCTGATGCTCGAAACGAATAACTAGAAAGGCATAGGGGAAAAGTACGCATACCGTTGTAATCGGGCGAGTATCTACTTTCAGATGCAACAGAAATTTTGCGGATTGGTCAATCCGTTCGCGAGATATGGCAGTTTGGATATAAGAAACGCTTGAGAAACTCAAAATTTTCTCAGTTCTGATGCTTGAAACGAATAACTAGAACGGCCTAGGGCAAAAGTGCGCATACCGTTGTAATCGGGCGAGTTTCTACTTTCAGATGCAACAGAAATTTTGCGGATCGGTAAATCCGTTCGCGTGATATGGCAGTTTAGATGTAAGAAACGCTTGAGAAATTCAAAATTTTCGCAGTTCTGATGCTCGAAACGAATAACTGTAACGGCCTAGGGGAAAACTACACATACCGTTGTAATCGGGCGAGTTTCTACTTTCAGATGCAACAGAAATTTTGCGGATTGGTCAATCCGTTCGCGAGATATGGCAGTTTGGATGTAAGAAACACTTGAGAAATTCAAAATTTTCGCAGTTCTGATGCTCGAAACGAATAACTGGAACGGCCTAGGGGAAAACTACACATACCGTTGTAATCGGGCGAGTCTCTACTTTCAGATGCAACAGAAATTTTGCGAATTGGTGAATCCGTTCGCGAGATATGGCAGTTTGGAAGTAAGAAACGCTTGAGAAACTCAAAATTTGCGCAGTTCTGATGCTTGAAACGAATAACTAGAACGGCCTAGGGGAAAAGTGCGCATACCGTTGTAATCGGGCGAGTTTCTACTTTCAGATGCAACAGAAATTTTGCGGATTGGTCAATCCGTTCGCGAGATATGGCAGTTTGGATGTAAGAAACGCTTGAGAAATTCAAAATTTTCGCAGTTCTGATGCTCGAAACGAATAACTGGAAGGGCCTAGGGGAAAACTACACATACCGTTGTAATCGGGCGTGTCTCTACTTTCAGATGCAACAGAAATTTTGCGGATTGGTCAATCCGTTCGCGAGATATGGCAGTTTGGAGGTAAGAAACGCTTGAGAACCTCAAAATTTGCGCAGTTCTGATGCTTGAAAAGAATAACTAGAACGGCCTAGGGGAAAAGTGCGCATACCGTTGTAATCGGGCGAGTTTCTGCTTTCAGATGCAACAGAAATTTTGCGGATTGGTCAATCCGTTCGCGAGATATGGCAGTTTGGAGGTAAGAAACGCTTGAGAAACTCAAAATTTGCGCAGTTCTGATGCTCGAAACGAATAACTAGAACGGCCTAGGGGAAAACTACACATACCGTTGTAATCGGGCGAGTCTCTACTTTCAGATGCAACAGAAATTTTGCGGATTGGTAAATCCGTTCGCGAGATATGGCAGTTTGGAGGTAAGAAACGCTTGAGAAACTCAAAATTTGCGCAGTTCTGATGCTTGAAACGAATAACCAGAACGGCCTAGGGGAAAAGTGCGCATACCATTGTAATCGGGCGAGTTTCTACTTTCAGATGCAACAGAAATTTTGCGGATCGGTCAATCCGTACGCGAGATATGGCAGTTTGGATGTAAGAAACGCTTGAGAAACTCAAAATTTTCGCAGTTCTGATGCTCGAAACGAATAACTAGAAAGGCATAGGGGAAAAGTACGCATACCGTTGTAATCGGGCGAGTATCTACTTTCAGATGCAACA
The DNA here is from genome assembly GCF_051014685.1 of Ptiloglossa arizonensis. Lineage (NCBI taxonomy): Eukaryota > Metazoa > Arthropoda > Insecta > Hymenoptera > Colletidae > Ptiloglossa > Ptiloglossa arizonensis. The sequence goes on along the minus strand of NW_027478462.1, from coordinate 942,748 downwards.
GAAATTTTGCGGATTGGTCAATCCGTTCGCGAGATATGGCAGTTTGGATATAAGAAACGCTTGAGAAACTCAAAATTTTCTCAGTTCTGATGCTTGAAACGAATAACTAGAACGGTCTAGGGCAAAAGTGCGCATACCGTTGTAATCGGGCGAGTTTCTACTTTCAGATGCAACAGAAATTTTGCGGATCGGTAAATCCGTTCGCGTGATATGGCAGTTTAGATGTAAGAAACGCTTGAGAAATTCAAAATTTTCGCAGTTCTGATGCTCGAAACGAATAACTGTAACGGCCTAGGGGAAAACTACACATACCGTTGTAATCGGGCGAGTTTCTACTTTCAGATGCAACAGAAATTTTGCGGATTGGTCAATCCGTTCGCGAGATATGGCAGTTTGGATGTAAGAAACACTTGAGAAATTCAAAATTTTCGCAGTTCTGATGCTCGAAACGAATAACTGGAACGGCCTAGGGGAAAACTACACATACCGTTGTAATCGGGCGAGTCTCTACTTTCAGATGCAACAGAAATTTTGCGAATTGGTGAATCCGTTCGCGAGATATGGCAGTTTGGAAGTAAGAAACGCTTGAGAAACTCAAAATTTGCGCAGTTCTGATGCTTGAAACGAATAACTAGAACGGCCTAGGGGAAAAGTGCGCATACCGTTGTAATCGGGCGAGTTTCTACTTTCAGATGCAACAGAAATTTTGCGGATTGGTCAATCCTTTCGCGAGATATGGCAGTTTGGATGTAAGAAACGCTTGAGAAATTCAAAATTTTCGCAGTTCTGATGCTCGAAACGAATAACTGGAAGGGCCTAGGGGAAAACTACACATACCGTTGTAATCGGGCGTGTCTCTACTTTCAGATGCAACAGAAATTTTGCGGATTGGTCAATCCGTTCGCGAGATATGGCAGTTTGGAGGTAAGAAACGCTTGAGAACCTCAAAATTTGCGCAGTTCTGATGCTTGAAAAGAATAACTAGAACGGCCTAGGGGAAAAGTGCGCATACCGTTGTAATCGGGCGAGTTTCTGCTTTCAGATGCAACAGAAATTTTGCGGATTGGTCAATCCGTTCGCGAGATATGGCAGTTTGGAGGTAAGAAACGCTTGAGAACCTCAAAATTTGCGCAGTTCTGATGCTTGAAACGAATAACTAGAACGGCCTAGGGGAAAAGTGCGCATACCATTGTAATCGTGCGAGTTTCTACTTTCAGATGCAACAGAAATTTTGCGGATTGGTCAATCCGTTCGCGAGATATGGCAGTTTGGAGGTAAGAAACGCTTGAGAAACTCAAAATTTGCGTAGTTCTGATGCTTGAAACGAATAACCAGAACGGCCTAGGGGAAAAGTGCGCATACCGTTGTAATCGGGCGAGTTTCTACTTTCAGATGCAACAGAAATTTTGCGGATCGGTCAATCCGTTCGCGAGATATGGCAGTTTGGATGTAAGAAACGCTTGAGAAACTCAAAATTTTCGCAGTTCTGATGCTCGAAACGAATAACTGGAACGGCCTAGGGGAAAACTACACATACCGTTCTAATCGGGCGAGTCTCTACTTTCAGATGCAACAGAAATTTTGCGGATTGGCCAATCCGTTCGCGAGATATGGCAGTTTGGATGTAAGAAACGCTTGAGAAACTCAAAATTTGCGCAGTTCTGATGCTCGAAACGAATAACTAGAACGGCCTAGGGGAAAAGTGCGCATACCGTTGTAATCGTGCGAGTCTCTACTTTCAGATGCAACAGAAATTTTGCGGATTGGTAAATCCGTTCGCGAGATATGGCAGTTTGGAGGTAAGAAACGCTTGAGAAACTCAAAATTTGCGCAGTTCTGATGCTTGAAACGAATAACCAGAACGGCCTAGGGGAAAAGTGCGCATACCATTGTAATCGGGCGAGTTTCTACTTTCAGATGCAACAGAAATTTTGCGGATCGGTCAATCCGTTCGCGAGGTATGGCAGTTTGGATGTAAGAAACGCTTGAGAAACTCAAAATTTTCGCAGTTCTGATGCTCGAAACGAATAACTGGAACGGCCTAGGGGAAAACTACACATACCGTTGTAATCGGGCGAGTCTCTACTTTCAGATGCAACAGAAATTTTGCGGATTGGTAAATCCGTTCGCGAGATATGGCAGTTTGGAGGTAAGAAACGCTTGAGAAACTCAAAATTTGCGCAGTTCTGATGCTTGAAACGAATAACCAGAACGGCCTAGGGGAAAAGTGCGCATACCATTGTAATCGGGCGAGTTTCTACTTTCAGATGCAACAGAAATTTTGCGGATTGGTCAATCCGTTCGCGAGATATGGCAGTTTGGATGTAAGAAACGCTTGAGAAACTCAAAATTTGCGCAGTTCTGATGCTCGAAACGAATAACTAGAACGGCCTAGGGGAAAAGTGCGCATAGCGTTGTAATCGTGCGAGTCTCTACTTTCAGATGCAACAGAAATTTTGCGGATTGGTCAATCCGTTCGCGAGATATGGCAGTTTGGAGGTAAGAAACGCTTGAGAAACTCAAAATTTGCGCTGTTCTGATGCTTGAAACGAATAACCAGAACGGCCTAGGGGAAAAGTGCGCATACCATTGTAATCGGGCGAGTTTCTACTTTCAGATGCAACAGAAATTTTGCGGATCGGTCAATCCGTTCGCGAGATATGGCAGTTTGGATGTAAGAAACGCTTGAGAAACTCAAAATTTTCGCAGTTCTGTTGCTCGAAACGAATAACTGGAACGGCCTAGGGGAAAACTACACATACCGTTGTAATCGGGCGAGTCTCTACTTTCAGATGCAACAGAAATTTTGCGGATTGGTAAATCCGTTCGCGAGATATGGCAGTTTGGAGGTAAGAAACGCTTGAGAAACTCAAAATTTGCGCAGTTCTGATGCTTGAAACGAATAACCAGAACGGCCTAGGGGAAAAGTGCGCATACCATTGTAATCGGGCGAGTTTCTACTTTCAGATGCAACAGAAATTTTGCGGATCGGTCAATCCGTTCGCGAGGTATGGCAGTTTGGATGTAAGAAACGCTTGAGAAACTCAAAATTTTCGCAGTTCTGATGCTCGAAACGAATAACTAGAAAGGCATAGGGGAAAAGTACGCATACCGTTGCAATCGGGCGAGTATCTACTTTCAGATGCAACAGAAATTTTGCGGATTGGTCAATCCGTTCGCGAGATATGGCAGTTTGGATATAAGAAACGCTTGAGAAACTCAAAATTTTCTCAGTTCTGATGCTTGAAACGAATAACTAGAACGGCCTAGGGCAAAAGTGCGCATACCGTTGTAATCGGGCGTGTTTCTACTTTCAGATGCAACAGAAATTTTGCGGATCGGTCAATCCGTTCGCGTGATATGGCAGTTTAGATGTAAGAAACGCTTGAGAAACTCAAAATTTGCGCAGTTCTGATGCTTGAAACGAATAACCAGAACGGCCTAGGGGAAAAGTGCGCATACCATTGTAATCGGGCGAGTTTCTACTTTCAGATGCAACAGAAATTTTGCGGATCGGTCAATCCGTTCGCGAGGTATGGCAGTTTGGATGTAAGAAACGCTTGAGAAACTCAAAATTTTCGCAGTTCTGATGCTCGAAACGAATAACTGGAACGGCCTAGGGGAAAACTACACATACCGTTGTAATCGGGCGAGTCTCTACTTTCAGATGCAACAGAAATTTTGCGGATTGGTAAATCCGTTCGCGAGATATGGCAGTTTGGAGGTAAGAAACGCTTGAGAAACTCAAAATTTGCGCAGTTCTGATGCTTGAAACGAATAACCAGAACGGCCTAGGGGAAAAGTGCGCATACCATTGTAATCGGGCGAGTTTCTACTTTCAGATGCAACAGAAATTTTGCGGATTGGTCAATCCGTTCGCGAGATATGGCAGTTTGGATGTAAGAAACGCTTGAGAAACTCAAAATTTGCGCAGTTCTGATGCTCGAAACGAATAACTAGAACGGCCTAGGGTAAAAGTGCGCATAACGTTGTAATCGTGCGAGTCTCTACTTTCAGATGCAACAGAAATTTTGCGGATTGGTCAATCCGTTCGCGAGATATGGCAGTTTGGAGGTAAGAAACGCTTGAGAAACTCAAAATTTGCGCTGTTCTGATGCTTGAAACGAATAACCAGAACGGCCTAGGGGAAAAGTGCGCATACCATTGTAATCGGGCGAGTTTCTACTTTCAGATGCAACAGAAATTTTGCGGATCGGTCAATCCGTTCGCGAGATATGGCAGTTTGGATGTAAGAAACGCTTGAGAAACTCAAAATTTTCGCAGTTCTGTTGCTCGAAACGAATAACTGGAACGGCCTAGGGGAAAACTACACATACCGTTGTAATCGGGCGAGTCTCTACTTTCAGATGCAACAGAAATTTTGCGGATTGGTAAATCCGTTCGCGAGATATGGCAGTTTGGAGGTAAGAAACGCTTGAGAAACTCAAAATTTGCGCAGTTCTGATGCTTGAAACGAATAACCAGAACGGCCTAGGGGAAAAGTGCGCATACCATTGTAATCGGGCGAGTTTCTACTTTCAGATGCAACAGAAATTTTGCGGATCGGTCAATCCGTTCGCGAGGTATGGCAGTTTGGATGTAAGAAACGCTTGAGAAACTCAAAATTTTCGCAGTTCTGATGCTCGAAACGAATAACTAGAAAGGCATAGGGGAAAAGTACGCATACCGTTGCAATCGGGCGAGTATCTACTTTCAGATGCAACAGAAATTTTGCGGATTGGTCAATCCGTTCGCGAGATATGGCAGTTTGGATATAAGAAACGCTTGAGAAACTCAAAATTTTCTCAGTTCTGATGCTTGAAACGAATAACTAGAACGGCCTAGGGCAAAAGTGCGCATACCGTTGTAATCGGGCGAGTTTCTACTTTCAGATGCAACAGAAATTTTGCGGATCGGTCAATCCGTTCGCGTGATATGGCAGTTTAGATGTAAGAAACGCTTGAGAAACTCAAAATTTGCGCAGTTCTGATGCTTGAAACGAATAACCAGAACGGCCTAGGGGAAAAGTGCGCATACCATTGTAATCGGGCGAGTTTCTAATTTCAGATGCAACAGAAATTTTGCGGATCGGTCAATCCGTTCGCGAGGTATGGCAGTTTGGATGTAAGAAACGCTTGAGAAACTCAAAATTTTCGCAGTTCTGATGCTCGAAACGAATAACTGGAACGGCCTAGGGGAAAACTACACATACCGTTGTAATCGGGCGAGTCTCTACTTTCAGATGCAACAGAAATTTTGCGGATTGGTAAATCCGTTCGCGAGATATGGCAGTTTGGAGGTAAGAAACGCTTGAGAAACTCAAAATTTGCGCAGTTCTGATGCTTGAAACGAATAACCAGAACGGCCTAGGGGAAAAGTGCGCATACCATTGTAATCGGGCGAGTTTCTACTTTCAGATGCAACAGAAATTTTGCGGATCGGTCAATCCGTTCGCGAGATATGGCAGTTTGGATGTAAGAAACGCTTGAGAAACTCAAAATTTTCGCAGTTCTGATGCTCGAAACGAATAACTAGAAAGGCATAGGGGAAAAGTACGCATACCGTTGCAATCGGGCGAGTATCTACTTTCAGATGCAACAGAAATTTTGCGGATTGGTCAATCCGTTCGCGAGATATGGCAGTTTGGATATAAGAAACGCTTGAGAAACTCAAAATTTTCTCAGTTCTGATGCTTGAAACGAATAACTAGAACGGCCTAGGGCAAAAGTGCGCATACCGTTGTAATCGGGCGAGTTTCTACTTTCAGATGCAACAGAAATTTTGCGGATCGGTCAATCCGTTCGCGTGATATGGCAGTTTAGATGTAAGAAACGCTTGAGAAACTCAAAATTTGCGCAGTTCTGATGCTTGAAACGAATAACCAGAACGGCCTAGGGGAAAAGTGCGCATACCATTGTAATCGGGCGAGTTTCTACTTTCAGATGCAACAGAAATTTTGCGGATCGGTCAATCCGTTCGCGAGGTATGGCAGTTTGGATGTAAGAAACGCTTGAGAAACTCAAAATTTTCGCAGTTCTGATGCTCGAAACGAATAACTGGAACGGCCTAGGGGAAAACTACACAAACCGTTGTAATCGGGCGAGTTTCTACTTTCAGATGCAACAGAAATTTTGCGGATTGGTCATTCCGTTCGCGAGATATGGCAGTTTGGATGTAAGAAACACTTGAGAAATTCAAAATTTTCGCAGTTCTGATGCTCGAAACGAATAACTGGAACGGCCTATGGGAAAACTACACATACCGTTGTAATCGGGCGAGTCTCTACTTTCAGATGCAACAGAAATTTTGCGAATTGGTCAATCCGTTCGCGAGATATGGCAGTTTGGAAGTAAGAAACGCTTGAGAAACTCAAAATTTGCGCAGTTCTGATGCTTGAAACGAATAACTAGAACGGCCTAGGGGAAAAGTGCGCATACCGTTGTAATCGGGCGAGTTTCTACTTTCAGATGCAACAGAAATTTTGCGGATTGTTCAATCCGTTCGCGAGATATGGCAGTTTGCATGTAAGAAACGCTTGAGAAATTCAAAATTTTCGCAGTTCTGATGCTCGAAACGAATAACTGGAAGGGCCTAGGGGAAAACTACACATACCGTTGTAATCGGGCGTGTCTCTACTTTCAGATGCAACAGAAATTTTGCGGATTGGTCATTCCGTTCGCGAGATATGGCAGTTTGGATGTAAGAAACACTTGAGAAATTCAAAATTTTCGCAGTTCTGATGCTCGAAACGAATAACTGGAACGGCCTATGGGAAAACTACACATACCGTTGTAATCGGGCGAGTCTCTACTTTCAGATGCAACAGAAATTTTGCGAATTGGTCAATCCGTTCGCGAGATATGGCAGTTTGGAAGTAAGAAACGCTTGAGAAACTCAAAATTTGCGCAGTTCTGATGCTCGAAACGAATAACTAGAAAGGCATAGGGGAAAAGTACGCATACCGTTGCAATCGGGCGAGTATCTACTTTCAGATGCAACAGAAATTTTGCGGATTGGTCAATCCGTTCGCGAGATATGGCAGTTTGGAAGTAAGAAACGCTTGAGAAACTCAAAATTTGCGCAGTTCTGATGCTTGAAACGAATAACTAGAACGGCCTAGGGGAAAAGTGCGCATACCGTTGTAATCGGGCGAGTTTCTACTTTCAGATGCAACAGAAATTTTGCGGATCGGTCAATCCGTTCGCGTGATATGGCAGTTTAGATGTAAGAAACGCTTGAGAAACTCAAAATTTGCGCAGTTCTGATGCTTGAAACGAATAACCAGAACGGCCTAGGGGAAAAGTGCGCATACCATTGTAATCGGGCGAGTTTCTACTTTCAGATGCAACAGAAATTTTGCGGATCGGTCAATCCGTTCGCGAGGTATGGCAGTTTGGATGTAAGAAACGCTTGAGAAACTCAAAATTTTCGCAGTTCTGATGCTCGAAACGAATAACTGGAACGGCCTAGGGGAAAACTACACATACCGTTGTAATCGGGCGAGTCTCTACTTTCAGATGCAACAGAAATTTTGCGGATTGGTAAATCCGTTCGCGAGATATGGCAGTTTGGAGGTAAGAAACGCTTGAGAAACTCAAAATTTGCGCAGTTCTGATGCTTGAAACGAATAACCAGAACGGCCTAGGGGAAAAGTGCGCATACCATTGTAATCGGGCGAGTTTCTACTTTCAGATGCAACAGAAATTTTGCGGATCGGTCAATCCGTTCGCGAGATATGGCAGTTTGGATGTAAGAAACGCTTGAGAAACTCAAAATTTTCGCAGTTCTGATGCTCGAAACGAATAACTAGAAAGGCATAGGGGAAAAGTACGCATACCGTTGCAATCGGGCGAGTATCTACTTTCAGATGCAACAGAAATTTTGCGGATTGGTCAATCCGTTCGCGAGATATGGCAGTTTGGATATAAGAAACGCTTGAGAAACTCAAAATTTTCTCAGTTCTGATGCTTGAAACGAATAACTAGAACGGCCTAGGGCAAAAGTGCGCATACCGTTGTAATCGGGCGAGTTTCTACTTTCAGATGCAACAGAAATTTTGCGGATCGGTCAATCCGTTCGCGTGATATGGCAGTTTAGATGTAAGAAACGCTTGAGAAACTCAAAATTTGCGCAGTTCTGATGCTTGAAACGAATAACCAGAACGGCCTAGGGGAAAAGTGCGCATACCATTGTAATCGGGCGAGTTTCTACTTTCAGATGCAACAGAAATTTTGCGGATCGGTCAATCCGTTCGCGAGGTATGGCAGTTTGGATGTAAGAAACGCTTGAGAAACTCAAAATTTTCGCAGTTCTGATGCTCGAAACGAATAACTGGAACGGCCTAGGGGAAAACTACACAAACCGTTGTAATCGGGCGAGTTTCTACTTTCAGATGCAACAGAAATTTTGCGGATTGGTCATTCCGTTCGCGAGATATGGCAGTTTGGATGTAAGAAACACTTGAGAAATTCAAAATTTTCGCAGTTCTGATGCTCGAAACGAATAACTGGAACGGCCTATGGGAAAACTACACATACCGTTGTAATCGGGCGAGTCTCTACTTTCAGATGCAACAGAAATTTTGCGAATTGGTCAATCCGTTCGCGAGATATGGCAGTTTGGAAGTAAGAAACGCTTGAGAAACTCAAAATTTGCGCAGTTCTGATGCTTGAAACGAATAACTAGAACGGCCTAGGGGAAAAGTGCGCATACCGTTGTAATCGGGCGAGTTTCTACTTTCAGATGCAACAGAAATTTTGCGGATTGTTCAATCCGTTCGCGAGATATGGCAGTTTGCATGTAAGAAACGCTTGAGAAATTCAAAATTTTCGCAGTTCTGATGCTCGAAACGAATAACTGGAAGGGCCTAGGGGAAAACTACACATACCGTTGTAATCGGGCGTGTCTCTACTTTCAGATGCAACAGAAATTTTGCGGATTGGTCATTCCGTTCGCGAGATATGGCAGTTTGGATGTAAGAAACACTTGAGAAATTCAAAATTTTCGCAGTTCTGATGCTCGAAACGAATAACTGGAACGGCCTATGGGAAAACTACACATACCGTTGTAATCGGGCGAGTCTCTACTTTCAGATGCAACAGAAATTTTGCGAATTGGTCAATCCGTTCGCGAGATATGGCAGTTTGGAAGTAAGAAACGCTTGAGAAACTCAAAATTTGCGCAGTTCTGATGCTCGAAACGAATAACTAGAAAGGCATAGGGGAAAAGTACGCATACCGTTGCAATCGGGCGAGTATCTACTTTCAGATGCAACAGAAATTTTGCGGATTGGTCAATCCGTTCGCGAGATATGGCAGTTTGGAAGTAAGAAACGCTTGAGAAACTCAAAATTTGCGCAGTTCTGATGCTTGAAACGAATAACTAGAACGGCCTAGGGGAAAAGTGCGCATACCGTTGTAATCGGGCGAGTTTCTACTTTCAGATGCAACAGAAATTTTGCGGATCGGTCAATCCGTTCGCGTGATATGGCAGTTTAGATGTAAGAAACGCTTGAGAAACTCAAAATTTGCGCAGTTCTGATGCTTGAAACGAATAACCAGAACGGCCTAGGGGAAAAGTGCGCATACCATTGTAATCGGGCGAGTTTCTACTTTCAGATGCAACAGAAATTTTGCGGATCGGTCAATCCGTTCGCGAGGTATGGCAGTTTGGATGTAAGAAACGCTTGAGAATCTCAAAATTTTCGCAGTTCTGATGCTCGAAACGAATAACTGGAACGGCCTAGGGGAAAACTACACATACCGTTGTAATCGGGCGAGCCTCTACTTTCAGATGCAACAGAAATTTTGCGGATTGGTAAATCCGTTCGCGAGATATGGCAGTTTGGAGGTAAGAAACGCTTGAGAAACTCAAAATTTGCGCAGTTCTGATGCTTGAAACGAATAACCAGAACGGCCTAGGGGAAAAGTGCGCATACCATTGTAATCGGGCGAGTTTCTACTTTCAGATGCAACAGAAATTTTGCGGATCGGTCAATCCGTTCGCGAGATATGGCAGTTTGGATGTAAGAAACGCTTGAGAAACTCAAAATTTTCGCAGTTCTGATGCTCGAAACGAATAACTAGAAAGGCATAGGGGAAAAGTACGCATACCGTTGTAATCGGGCGAGTATCTACTTTCAGATGCAACAGAAATTTTGCGGATTGGTCAATCCGTTCGCGAGATATGGCAGTTTGGATATAAGAAACGCTTGAGAAACTCAAAATTTTCTCAGTTCTGATGCTTGAAACGAATAACTAGAACGGCCTAGGGCAAAAGTGCGCATACCGTTGTAATCGGGCGAGTTTCTACTTTCAGATGCAACAGAAATTTTGCGGATCGGTCAATCCGTTCGCGTGATATGGCAGTTTAGATGTAAGAAACGCTTGAGAAATTCAAAATTTTCGCAGTTCTGATGCTCGAAACGAATAACTGGAACGGCCTAGGGGAAAACTACACAAACCGTTGTAATCGGGCGAGTTTCTACTTTCAGATGCAACAGAAATTTTGCGGATTGGTCATTCCGTTCGCGAGATATGGCAGTTTGGATGTAAGAAACACTTGAGAAATTCAAAATTTTCGCAGTTCTGATGCTCGAAACGAATAACTGGAACGGCCTATGGGAAAACTACACATACCGTTGTAATCGGGCGAGTCTCTACTTTCAGATGCAACAGAAATTTTGCGAATTGGTCAATCCGTTCGCGAGATATGGCAGTTTGGAAGTAAGAAACGCTTGAGAAACTCAAAATTTGCGCAGTTCTGATGCTTGAAACGAATAACTAGAACGGCCTAGGGGAAAAGTGCGCATACCGTTGTAATCGGGCGAGTTTCTACTTTCAGATGCAACAGAAATTTTGCGGATTGTTCAATCCGTTCGCGAGATATGGCAGTTTGGATGTAAGAAACGCTTGAGAAATTCAAAATTTTCGCAGTTCTGATGCTCGAAACGAATAACTGGAAGGGCCTAGGGGAAAACAACACATACCGTTGTAATCGGGCGTGTCTCTACTTTCAGATGCAACAGAAATTTTGCGGATTGGTCAATCCGTTCGCGAGATATGGCAGTTTGGAGGTAAGAAACGCTTGAGAACCTCAAAATTTGCGCAGTTCTGATGCTTGAAAAGAATAACTAGAACGGCCTAGGGGAAAAGTGCGCATACCGTTGTAATCGGGCGAGTTTCTACTTTCAGATGCAACAGAAATTTTGCGGATCGGTCAATCCGTTCGCGAGGAATGGCAGTTTGGATGTAAGAAACGCTTGAGTAACTCAAAATTTTCGCAGTTCTGATGCTCGAAACGAATAACTGGAACGGCCTAGGGGAAAACTACACATACCGTTGTAATCGGGCGAGTCTCTACGTTCAGATGCAACAGAAATTTTGCGGATTGGTAAATCCGTTCGCGAGATATGGCAGTTTGGAGGTAAGAAACGCTTGAGAAACTCAAAATTTGCGCAGTTCTGATGCTTGAAACGAATAACCAGAACGGCCTAGGGGAAAAGTGCGCATACCGTTGTAATCGGGCGAGTTTCTACTTTCAGATGCAACAGAAATTTTGCGGATCGGTCAATCCGTTCGCGAGGAATGGCAGTTTGGATGTAACAAACGCTTGAGAAACTCAAAATTTTCGCAGTTCTGATGCTCGAAACGAATAACTGGAACGGCCTAGGGGAAAACTACACATACCGTTGTAATCGGGCGAGTCTCTACGTTCAGATGCAACAGAAATTTTGCGGATTGGTAAATCCGTTCGCGAGATATGGCAGTTTGGAGGTAAGAAACGCTTGAGAAACTCAAAATTTGCGCAGTTCTGATGCTTGAAACGAATAACCAGAACGGCCTAGGGGAAAAGTGCGCATACCATTGTAATCGGGCGAGTTTCTACTTTCAGATGCAACAGAAATTTTGCGGATCGGTCAATCCGTTCGCGAGATATGGCAGTTTGGATGTAAGAAACGCTTGAGAAATTCAAAATTTTCGCAGTTCTGATGCTCGAAACGAATAACTGGAAGGGCCTAGGGGAAAACTACACATACCGTTGTAATCGGGCGTGTCTCTACTTTCAGATGCAACAGAAATTTTGCGGATTGGTCAATCCGTTCGCGAGATATGGCAGTTTGGAGGTAAGAAACGCTTGAGAACCTCAAAATTTGCGCAGTTCTGATGCTTGAAAAGAATAACTAGAACGGCCTAGGGGAAAAGTGCGCATACCGTTGTAATCGGGCGAGTTTCTACTTTCAGATGCAACAGAAATTTTGCGGATCGGTCAATCCGTTCGCGAGGAATGGCAGTTTGGATGTAAGAAACGCTTGAGAAACTCAAAATTTTCGCAGTTCTGATGCTCGAAACGAATAACTGGAACGGCCTAGGGGAAAACTACACATACCGTTGTAATCGGGCGAGTCTCTACGTTCAGATGCAACAGAAATTTTGCGGATTGGTAAATCCGTTCGCGAGATATGGCAGTTTGGAGGTAAGAAACGCTTGTGAAACTCAAAATTTGCGCAGTTCTGATGCTTGAAACGAATAACCAGAACGGCCTAGGGGAAAAGTGCGCATACCATTGTAATCGGGCGAGTTTCTACTTTCAGATGCAACAGAAATTTTGCGGATCGGTCAATCCGTTCGCGAGATATGGCAGTTTGGATGTAAGAAACGCCTGAGAAACTCAAAATTTTCGCAGTTCTGATGCTCGAAACGAATAACTAGAAAGGCATAGGGGAAAAGTACGCATACCGTTGTAATCGGGCGAGTATCTACTTTCACATGCAACAGAAATTTTGCGGATTGGTCAATCCGTTCGCGAGATATGGCAGTTTGGATATAAGAAACGCTTGAGAAACTCAAAATTTTCTCAGTTCTGATGCTTGAAACGAATAACTAGAACGGCCTAGGGCAAAAGTGCGCATACCGTTGTAATCGGGCGAGTTTCTACTTTCAGATGCAACAGAAATTTTGCGGATCGGTCAATCCGTTCGCGTGATATGGCAGTTTAGATGTAAGAAACGCTTGAGAAATTCAAAATTTTCGCAGTTCTGATGCTCGAAACGAATAACTGGAACGGCCTAGGGGAAAACTACACATACCGTTGTAATCGGGCGAGTTTCTACTTTCAGATGCAACAGAAATTTTGCGGATTGGTCAATCCGTTCGCGAGATATGGCAGTTTGGATGTAAGAAACACTTGAGAAATTCAAAATTTTCGCAGTTCTGATGCTCGAAACGAATAACTGGAACTGCCTAGGAGAAAACTACACATACCGTTGTAATCGGGCGAGTCTCTACTTTCAGATGCAACAGAAATTTTGCGAATTGGTCAATCCGTTCGCGAGATATGGCAGTTTGGAAGTAAGAAACGCTTGAGAAACTCAAAATTTTCTCAGTTCTGATGCTCGAAACGAATAACTGGAACGGCCTAGGGGAAAACTACACATACCGTTGTAATCGGGCGTGTCTCTACTTTCAGATGCAACAGAAATTTTGCGGATTGGTCAATCCGTTCGCGAGATATGGCAGTTTGGAGGTAAGAAACGCTTGAGAAACTCAAAATTTGCGCAGTTCTGATGCTCGAAACGAATAACTAGAACGGCCTAGGGGAAAACTACACATACCGTTGTAATCGGGCGAGTCTCTACTTTCAGATGCAACAGAAATTTTGCGGATTGGTCAATCCGTTCGCGAGATATGGCAGTTTGGATGTAAGAAACGCTTGAGAAACTCAAAATTTGCGCAGTTCTGATGCTTGAAACGAATAACTAGAACGGCCTAGGGGAAAAGTGCGCATACCATTGTAATCGTGCGAGTTTCTACTTTCAGATGCAACAGAAATTTTGCGGATTGGTCAATCCGTTCGCGAGATATGGCAGTTTGGAGGTAAGGAACGCTTGAGAAACTCAAAATTTGCGTAGTTCTGATGCTTGAAACGAATAACCAGAACGGCCTAGGGGAAAAGTGCGCATACCGTTGTAATCGGGCGAGTTTCTACTTTCAGATGCAACAGAAATTTTGCGGATCGGTCAATCCGTTCGCGAGATATGGCAGTTTGGATGTAAGAAACGCTTGAGAAACTCAAAATTTTCGCAGTTCTGATGCTCGAAACGAATAACTGGAACGGCCTAGGGGAAAACTACACATACCGTTGTAATCGGGCGAGTTTCTACTTTCAGATGCAACAGAAATTTTGCGGATTGGTCAATCCGTTCGCGAGATATGGCAGTTTGGATGTAAGAAACACTTGAGAAATTCAAAATTTTCGCAGTTCTGATGCTCGAAACGAATAACTGGAGCAGCCTAGGAGAAAACTACACATACCGTTGTAATCGGGCGAGTCTCTACTTTCAGATGCAACAGAAATTTTGCGAATTGGTCAATCCGTTCGCGAGATATGGCAGTTTGGAAGTAAGAAACGCTTGAGAAACTCAAAATTTTCTCAGTTCTGATGCTCGAAACGAATAACTGGAACGGCCTAGGGGAAAACTACACATACCGTTGTAATCGGGCGTGTCTCTACTTTCAGATGCAACAGAAATTTTGCGGATTGGTCAATCCGTTCGCGAGATATGGCAGTTTGGAGGTAAGAAACGCTTGAGAAACTCAAAATTTGCGCAGTTCTGATGCTCGAAACGAATAACTAGAACGGCCTAGGGGAAAAGTGCGCATACCATTGTAATCGTGCGAGTTTCTACTTTCAGATGCAACAGAAATTTTGCGGATTGGTCAATCCGTTCGCGAGATATGGCAGTTTGGAGGTAAGAAACGCTTGAGAAACTCAAAATTTGCGTAGTTCTGATGCTTGAAACGAATAACCAGAACGGCCTAGGGGAAAAGTGCGCATACCGTTGTAATCGGGCGAGTTTCTACTTTCAGATGCAACAGAAATTTTGCGGATCGGTCAATCCGTTCGCGAGATATGGCAGTTTGGATGTAAGAAACGCTTGAGAAACTCAAAATTTTCGCAGTTCTGATGCTCGAAACGAATAACTGGAACGGCCTAGGGGAAAACTACACATACCGTTGTAATCGGGCGAGTTTCTACTTTCAGATGCAACAGAAATTTTGCGGATTGGCCAATCCGTTCGCGAGATATGGCAGTTTGGATGTAAGAAACGCTTGAGAAACTCAAAATTTGCGCAGTTCTGATGCTCGAAACGAATAACTAGAACGGCCTAGGGGAAAAGTGCGCATACCGTTGTAATCGTGCGAGTCTCTACTTTCAGATGCAACAGAAATTTTGCGGATTGGTCAATCCGTTCGCGAGATATGGCAGTTTGGACGTAAGAAACGCTTGAGAAACTCAAATTTGCGCTGTTCTGATGCTTGAAACGAATAACCAGAACGGCCTAGGGGAAAAGTGCGCATACCGTTGTAATCGGGCTAGTTTCTACTTTCAGATGCAACAGAAATTTTGCGGATTGGTCAATCCGTTCGCGAGATATGGCAGTTTGGACGTAAGAAACGCTTGAGAAACTCAAAATTTGCGCTGTTCTGATGCTTGAAACGAATAACCAGAACGGCCTAGGGGAAAAGTGCGCATACCATTGTAATCGGGCGAGTTTCTGCTTTCAGATGCAACAGAAATTTTGCGGTTCGGTCAATCCGTTCGCGAGATATGGCAGTTTGGACGTAAGAAACGCTTGAGAAACTCAAAATTTGCGCTGTTCTGATGCTTGAAACGAATAACCAGAACGGCCTAGGGGAAAAGTGCGCATACCATTGTAATCGGGCGAGTTTCTGCTTTCAGATGCAACAGAAATTTGCGGTTCGGTCAGTCCGTTCGCGAGATATGGCAGTTTGGATTGTAAGAAACGCTTGAGAAATTCAAATTTCGCAGTTCTGATGCTCGAAACGAATAACTGGAAGGGCCTAGGGGAAAACTACACATACCGTTGTAATCGGGCGTGTCTCTACTTTCAGATGCAACAGAAATTTTGCGGATTGGTCAATCCGTTCGCGAGATATGGCAGTTTGGAGGTAAGAAACGCTTGAGAAACTCAAAATTTGCGTAGTTCTGATGCTTGAAACGAATAACCAGAACGGCCTAGGGGAAAAAGTGCGCATACCGTTGTAATCGGGCGAGTTTCTACTTTCAGATGCAACAGAAATTTTGCGGATCGGTCAATCCGTTCGCGAGATATGGCAGTTTGGATGTAAGAAACGCTTGAGAAACTCAAAATTTTCGCAGTTCTGATGCTCGAAACGAATAACTGGAACGGCCTAGGGGAAAACTACACATACCGTTGTAATCGGGCGAGTTTCTACTTTCAGATGCAACAGAAATTTTGCGGATTGGCAATCCGTTCGCGAGATATGCAGTTTGGATGTAAGAAACGCTTGAGAAACTCAAATTTGCGCAGTTCTGATGCTCGAAACGAATAACTAGAACGGCCTAGGGAAAAGTGCGCATACCGTTGTAATCGTGCGAGTCTCTACTTTCAGATGCAACAGAAATTTGCGGATTGGTCAATCCGTTCGCGAGATATGGCAGTTTGGACGTAAGAAACGCTTGAGAAACTCAAAATTTGCGCAGTTCTGATGCTTGAACGAATAACTAGAACGGCCTAGGGAAAAGTGCGCATACCATTGTAATCGTGCGAGTTTCTACTTTCAGATGCAACAGAAATTTTGCGGATTGGTCAATCCGTTCGCGAGATATGGCAGTTTGGAGGTAAGAAACGCTTGAGAAACTCAAAATTTGCGTAGTTCTGATGCTTGAAACGAATAACCAGAACGGCCTAGGGGAAAACTACACATACCGTTGTAATCGGCGAGTCTCTACTTTCAGATGCAACAGAAATTTTGCGGATCGGTCAATCCGTTCGCGAGATATGCAGTTTGGATGTAAGAAACGCTTGAGAAACTCAAAATTTCGCAGTTCTGATGCTCGAACGAATAACTGGAACGGCCTAGGGGAAACTACACATACGTTGTAATCGGGCGAGTCTCTACTTTCAGATGCAACAGAAATTTTGCGGATTGGTCAATCCGTTCGCGAGATATGGCAGTTTGGAAGTAAGAAACGCTTGAGACCTCAAAATTGCGCAGTTCTGATGCTTGAAAAGAATAACTAGAACGGCCTAGGGGAAAAGTGCGCATACCGTTGTAATCGGGCGAGTTTCTACTTTCAGATGCAACAGAAATTTTGCGGATTGGTCAATCCGTTCGCGAGATATGGCAGTTTGGAGTTAAGAAACGCTTGAGAAACTCAAATTTGCGCAGTTCTGATGCTCGAAACGAATAACTAGAACGGCCTAGGGGAAAACTACAACATACCGTTGTAATCGGGCGGGTCTCTACTTTCAGATGCAACAGAAATTTTGCGGATAAGTCAATCCGTTCGCGAGATATGGCAGTTTGGATGTAAGAAACGCTTGAGAAACTCAAATTTGCGCAGTTCTGATGCTTGAAACGAATAACTAGAACGGCCTAGGGGAAAAGTGCGCATACCGTTGTAATCGGGCGAGTTTCTACTTTCAGATGCAACAGAAATTTTGCGGATTGGCCAATCCGTTCGCGAGATATGGCAGTTTGGATGTAAGAAACGCTTGAGAAACTCAAAATTTGCGCAGTTCTGATGCTCGAAACGAATAACTAGAACGGCCTAGGGGAAAAGTGCGCATACCGTTGTAATCGTGCGAGTCTCTACTTTCAGATGCAACAGAAATTTTGCGGATTGGTCAATCCGTTCGCGAGATATGGCAGTTTGGACGTAAGAAACGCTTGAGAACTCAAAATTTGCGCTGTTCTGATGCTTGAAACGAATAACCAGAACGGCCTAGGGAAAAGTGCGCATACCATTCGTAATCGGGCGAGTTTCTGCTTTCAGATGCAACAGAAATTTGCGGTTCGGTCAATCCGTTCGCGAGATATGGCAGTTTGGATGTAAGAAACGCTTGAGAAATTCAAATTTTCGCAGTTCTGATGCTCGAAACGAATAACTGGAAGGGCTAGGGGAAAACTACACATACCGTTGTAATCGGGCGTGTCTCTACTTTCAGATGCACAGAAATTTTGCGGATTGGTCAATCCGTTCGCGAGATATGGCAGTTTGGAGGTAAGAAACGCTTGAGAAACTCAAAATTTGCGTAGTTCTGATGCTTGAAACGAATAACCAGAACGGCCTAGGGGAAAAGTGCGCACACCGTTGTAATCGGGCGAGTTTCTACTTTCAGATGCAACAGAAATTTGCGGATCGGTCAATCCGTTCGCGAGATATGGCAGTTTGGATGTAAGAGACGCTTGAGAAACTCAAAATTTTCGCAGTTCTGATGCTCGAAACGAATAACTGGAACGGCCTAGGGGAAAACTACACATACCGTTGTAATCGGGCGAGTTTCTACTTTCAGATGCAACAGAAATTTTGCGGATTGGCCAATCCGTTCGCGAGATATGGCCAGTTTGATGTAAGAAACGCTTGAGAAACTCAAAATTTGCGCAGTTCTGATGCTCGAAACGAATAACTAGAACGGCCTAGGGAAAAGTGCCCTATACCGTTGTAATCGTGCGAGTCTCTACTTTCAGATGCAACAGAAATTTTGCGGATTGGTCAATCCGTTCGCGAGATATGGCAGTTTGGACGTAAGAAACGCTTGAGAAACTCAAAATTTGCGCTGTTCTGATGCTTGAAACGAATAACCAGAACGGCCTAGGGGAAAAGTGCGCATACCATTGTAATCGTGCGAGTTTCTACTTTCAGATGCAACAGAAATTTTGCGGATTGGTCAATCCGTTCGCGAGATATGGCAGTTTGGAGGTAAGAAACGCTTGAGAAACTCAAAATTTGCGTAGTTCTGATGCTTGAAACGAATAACCAGAACGGCCTAGGGGAAAGTGCGCATACCGTTGTAATCGGGCGAGTTTCTACTTTCAGATGCAACAGAAATTTTGCGGATCGGTCAATCCGTTCGCGAGATATGGCAGTTTGGATGTAAGAAACGCTTGAGAAACTCAAAATTTTCGCAGTTCTGATGCTCGAACGAATAACTGGAACGGCCTAGGGGAAAACTACACATACCGTTGTAATCGGGCGAGTCTCTACTTTCAGATGCAACAGAAATTTTGCGGATTGGTCAATCCGTTCGCGAGATATGGCAGTTTGGATGTAAGAAACGCTTGAGAACCTCAAAATTTGCGCAGTTCTGATGCTTGAAAAGAATAACTAGAACGGCCTAGGGGAAAAGTGCGCATACCGTTGTAATCGGGCGAGTTTCTACTTTCAGATGCAACAGAAATTTTGCGGATTGGTCAATCCGTTCGCGAGATATGGCAGTTTGGAGGTAAGAAACGCTTGAGAAACTCAAAATTTGCGCAGTTCTGATGCTCGAAACGAATAACTAGAACGGCCTAGGGGAAAACTACACATACCGTTGTAATCGGGCGAGACTCTACTTTCAGATGCAACAGAAATTTTGCGGATAAGTCAATCCGTTCGCGAGATATGGCAGTTTGGATGTAAGAAACGCTTGAGAAACTCAAAATTTTCGCAGTTCTGATGCTCGAAACGAATAACTGGAACGGCCTAGGGGAAAACTACACATACCGTTGTAATCGGGCGAGTCTCTACTTTCAGATGCAACAGAAATTTTGCGGATTGGTCAATCCGTTCGCGAGATATGGCAGTTTGGATGTAAGAAACGCTTGAGAACCTCAAAATTTGCGCAGTTCTGATGCTTGAAAAGAATAACTAGAACGGCCTAGGGGAAAAGTGCGCATACCGTTGTAATCGGGCGAGTTTCTACTTTCAGATGCAACAGAAATTTTGCGGATTGGTCAATCCGTTCGCGAGATATGGCAGTTTGGAGGTAAGAAACGCTTGAGAAACTCAAAATTTGCGCAGTTCTGATGCTCGAAACGAATAACTAGAACGGCCTAGGGGAAAACTACACATACCGTTGTAATCGGGCGAGACTCTACTTTCAGATGCAACAGAAATTTTGCGGATAAGTCAATCCGTTCGCGAGATATGGCAGTTTGGATGTAAGAAACGCTTGAGAAACTCAAAATTTGCGCAGTTCTGATGCTTGAAACGAATAACTAGAACGGCCTAGGGGAAAAGTGCGCATACCATTGTAATCGTGCGAGTTTCTACTTTCAGATGCAACAGAAATTTTGCGGATTGGTCAATCCGTTCGCGAGATATGGCAGTTTGGAGGTAAGAAACGCTTGAGAAACTCTAAATTTGCGTAGTTCTGATGCTTGAAACGAATAACCAGAACGGCCTAGGGGAAAAGTGCGCATACCGTTGTAATCGGGCGAGTTTCTACTTTCAGATGCAACAGAAATTTTGCGGATCGGTCAATCCGTTCGCGAGATATGGCAGGTTGGATGTAAGAAACGCTTGAGAAACTCAAAATTTTCGCAGTTCTGATGCTCGAAACGAATAACTGGAACGGCCTAGGGGAAAACTACACATACCGTTGTAATCGGGCGAGTCTCTACTTTCAGATGCAACAGAAATTTTGCGGATTGGCCAATCCGTTCGCGAGATATGGCAGTTTGGATGTAAGAAACGCTTGAGAAACTCAAAATTTGCGCAGTTCTGATGCTCGAAACGAATAACTAGAACGGCCTAGGGGAAAAGTGCGCATACCGTTGTAATCGTGCGAGTCTCTACTTTCAGATGCAACAGAAATTTTACGGATTGGTCAATCCGTTCGCGAGATATGGCAGTTTGGACGTAAGAAACGCTTGAGAAACTCAAAATTTGCGCTGTTCTGATGCTTGAAACGAATAACCAGAACGGCCTAGGGGAATAGTGCGCATACCATTGTAATCGGGCGAGTTTCTACTTTCAGATGCAACAGAAATTTTGCGGATCGGTCAATCCGTTCGCGAGATATGGCAGTTTGGATGTAAGAAACGCTTGAGAAACTCAAAATTTTCGCAGTTCTGATGCTCGAAACGAATAACTAGAACGGCCTAGGGGAAAAGTGCGCATACCGTTGTAATCGTGCGAGTCTCTACTTTCAGATGCAACAGAAATTTTACGGATTGGTCAATCCGTTCGCGAGATATGGCAGTTTGGACGTAAGAAACGCTTGAGAAACTCAAAATTTGCGCTGTTCTGATGCTTGAAACGAATAACCAGAACGGCCTAGGGGAATAGTGCGCATACCATTGTAATCGGGCGAGTCTCTACTTTCAGATGCAACAGAAATTTTGCGGATTGGTCAATCCGTTCGCGAGATATGGCAGTTTGGATGTAAGAAACGCTTGAGAACCTCAAAATTTGCGCAGTTCTGATGCTTGAAAAGAATAACTAGAACGGCCTAGGGGAAAAGTGCGCATACCGTTGTAATCGGGCGAGTTTCTACTTTCAGATGCAACAGAAATTTTGCGGATTGGTCAATCCGTTCGCGAGATATGGCAGTTTGGAGGTAAGAAACGCTTGAGAAACTCAAAATTTGCGCAGTTCTGATGCTCGAAACGAATAACTAGAACGGCCTAGGGGAAAACTACACATACCGTTGTAATCGGGCGAGACTCTACTTTCAGATGCAACAGAAATTTTGCGGATAAGTCAATCCGTTCGCGAGATATGGCAGTTTGGATGTAAGAAACGCTTGAGAAACTCAAAATTTGCGCAGTTCTGATGCTTGAAACGAATAACTAGAACGGCCTAGGGGAAAAGTGCGCATACCATTGTAATCGTGCGAGTTTCTACTTTCAGATGCAACAGAAATTTTGCGGATTGGTCAATCCGTTCGCGAGATATGGCAGTTTGGAGGTAAGAAACGCTTGAGAAACTCTAAATTTGCGTAGTTCTGATGCTTGAAACGAATAACCAGAACGGCCTAGGGGAAAAGTGCGCATACCGTTGTAATCGGGCGAGTTTCTACTTTCAGATGCAACAGAAATTTTGCGGATCGGTCAATCCGTTCGCGAGATATGGCAGTTTGGATGTAAGAAACGCTTGAGAAACTCAAAATTTTCGCAGTTCTGATGCTCGAAACGAATAACTGGAACGGCCTAGGGGAAAACTACACATACCGTTGTAATCGGGCGAGTCTCTACTTTCAGATGCAACAGAAATTTTGCGGATTGGCCAATCCGTTCGCGAGATATGGCAGTTTGGATGTAAGAAACGCTTGAGAAACTCAAAATTTGCGCAGTTCTGATGCTCGAAACGAATAACTAGAACGGCCTAGGGGAAAAGTGCGCATACCGTTGTAATCGTGCGAGTCTCTACTTTCAGATGCAACAGAAATTTTACGGATTGGTCAATCCGTTCGCGAGATATGGCAGTTTGGACGTAAGAAACGCTTGAGAAACTCAAAATTTGCGCTGTTCTGATGCTTGAAACGAATAACCAGAACGGCCTAGGGGAATAGTGCGCATACCATTGTAATCGGGCGAGTTTCTACTTTCAGATGCAACAGAAATTTTGCGGATCGGTCAATCCGTTCGCGAGATATGGCAGTTTGGATGTAAGAAACGCTTGAGAAACTCAAAATTTTCGCAGTTCTGATGCTCGAAACGAATAACTAGAACGGCCTAGGGGAAAAGTGCGCATACCGTTGTAATCGTGCGAGTCTCTACTTTCAGATGCAACAGAAATTTTGCGGATTGGTCAATCCGTTCGCGAGATATGGCAGTTTGGACGTAAGAAACGCTTGAGAAACTCAAAATTTGCGCTGTTCTGATGCTTGAAACGAATAACCAGAACGGCCTAGGGGAAAAGTGCGCATACCATTGTAATCGGGCGAGTTTCTACTTTCAGATGCAACAGAAATTTTGCGGATCGGTCAATCCGTTCGCGAGATATGGCAGTTTGGATGTAAGAAACGCTTGAGA
Source organism: Ptiloglossa arizonensis (assembly GCF_051014685.1). NCBI lineage: Eukaryota > Metazoa > Arthropoda > Insecta > Hymenoptera > Colletidae > Ptiloglossa > Ptiloglossa arizonensis. The sequence continues at coordinate 919,958 of NW_027478462.1, read as the reverse complement.
AACTCAAAATTTTCGCAGTTCTGATGCTCGAAACGAATAACTGGAATGGCCTAGGGGAAAACTACACATACCGTTGTAATCGGGCGAGTCTCTACTTTCAGATGCAACAGAAATTTTGCGGATTGGTCAATCCGTTCGCGAGATATGGCAGTTTGGAGGTAAGAAACGCTTGAGAAACTCAAAATTTGCGCAGTTCTGATGCTCGAAACGAATAACTAGAACGGCCTAGGGGAAAACTACACATACCGTTGTAATCGGGCGAGACTCTACTTTCAGATGCAACAGAAATTTTGCGGATAAGTCAATCCGTTCGCGAGATATGGCAGTTTGGATGTAAGAAACGCTTGAGAAACTCAAAATTTGCGCAGTTCTGATGCTTGAAACGAATAACTAGAACGGCCTAGGGGAAAAGTGCGCATACCATTGTAATCGTGCGAGTTTCTACTTTCAGATGCAACAGAAATTTTGCGGATTGGTCAATCCGTTCGCGAGATATGGCAGTTTGGAGGTAAGAAACGCTTGAGAAACTCTAAATTTGCGTAGTTCTGATGCTTGAAACGAATAACCAGAACGGCCTAGGGGAAAAGTGCGCATACCGTTGTAATCGGGCGAGTTTCTACTTTCAGATGCAACAGAAATTTTGCGGATCGGTCAATCCGTTCGCGAGATATGGCAGTTTGGATGTAAGAAACGCTTGAGAAACTCAAAATTTTCGCAGTTCTGATGCTCGAAACGAATAACTGGAACGGCCTAGGGGAAAACTACACATACCGTTGTAATCGGGCGAGTCTCTACTTTCAGATGCAACAGAAATTTTGCGGATTGGCCAATCCGTTCGCGAGATATGGCAGTTTGGATGTAAGAAACGCTTGAGAAACTCAAAATTTGCGCAGTTCTGATGCTCGAAACGAATAACTAGAACGGCCTAGGGGAAAAGTGCGCATACCGTTGTAATCGTGCGAGTCTCTACTTTCAGATGCAACAGAAATTTTACGGATTGGTCAATCCGTTCGCGAGATATGGCAGTTTGGACGTAAGAAACGCTTGAGAAACTCAAAATTTGCGCTGTTCTGATGCTTGAAACGAATAACCAGAACGGCCTAGGGGAATAGTGCGCATACCATTGTAATCGGGCGAGTTTCTACTTTCAGATGCAACAGAAATTTTGCGGATCGGTCAATCCGTTCGCGAGATATGGCAGTTTGGATGTAAGAAACGCTTGAGAAACTCAAAATTTTCGCAGTTCTGATGCTCGAAACGAATAACTAGAACGGCCTAGGGGAAAAGTGCGCATACCGTTGTAATCGTGCGAGTCTCTACTTTCAGATGCAACAGAAATTTTGCGGATTGGTCAATCCGTTCGCGAGATATGGCAGTTTGGACGTAAGAAACGCTTGAGAAACTCAAAATTTGCGCTGTTCTGATGCTTGAAACGAATAACCAGAACGGCCTAGGGGAAAAGTGCGCATACCATTGTAATCGGGCGAGTTTCTACTTTCAGATGCAACAGAAATTTTGCGGATCGGTCAATCCGTTCGCGAGATATGGCAGTTTGGATGTAAGAAACGCTTGAGAAACTCAAAATTTTCGCAGTTCTGATGCTCGAAACGAATAACTGGAATGGCCTAGGGGAAAACTACACATACCGTTGTAATCGGGCGAGTCTCTACTTTCAGATGCAACAGAAATTTTGCGGATTGGTAAATCCGTTCGGGAGATATGGCAGTTTGGAGGTAAGAAACGCTTGAGAAACTCAAAATTTGCGCAGTTCTGATGCTTGAAACGAATAACCAGAACGGCCTAGGGGAAAAGTGCGCATACCATTGTAATCGGGCGAGTTTCTACTTTCAGATGCAACAGAAATTTTGCGGATCGGTCAATCCGTTCGCGAGATATGGCAGTTTGGATGTAAGAAACGCTTGAGAAACTCAAAATTTTCGCAGTTCTGATGCTCGAAACGAATAACTAGAAAGGCATAGGGGAAAAGTACGCATACCGTTGTAATCGGGCGAGTATCTACTTTCAGATGCAACAGAAATTTTGCGGATTGGTCAATCCGTTCGCGAGATATGGCAGTTTGGATATAAGAAACGCTTGAGAAACTCAAAATTTTCTCAGTTCTGATGCTTGAAACGAATAACTAGAACGGCCTAGGGCAAAAGTGCGCATACCGTTGTAATCGGGCGAGTTTCTACTTTGAGATGCAACAGAAATTTTGCGGATCGGTCAATCCGTTCGCGTGATATGGCAGTTTAGATGTAAGAAACGCTTGAGAAATTCAAAATTTTCGCAGTTCTGATGCTCGAAACGAATAACTGGAACGGCCTAGGGGAAAACTACACATACCGTTGTAATCGGGCGAGTTTCTACTTTCAGATGCAACAGAAATTTTGCGGATTGGTCAATCCGTTCGCGAGATATGGCAGTTTGGATGTAAGAAACACTTGAGAAATTCAAAATTTTCGCAGTTCTGATGCTCGAAACGAATAACTGGAACGGCCTAGGGGAAAACTACACATACCGTTGTAATCGGGCGAGTCTCTACTTTCAGATGCAACAGAAATTTTGCGAATTGGTCAATCCGTTCGCGAGATATGGCAGTTTGGAAGTAAGAAACGCTTGAGAAACTCAAAATTTGCGCAGTTCTGATGCTTGAAACGAATAACTAGAACGGCCTAGGGGAAAAGTGCGCATACCGTTGTAATCGGGCGAGTTTCTACTTTCAGATGCAACAGAAATTTTGCGGATTGTTCAATCCGTTCGCGAGATATGGCAGTTTGGATGTAAGAAACGCTTGAGAAATTCAAAATTTTCGCAGTTCTGATGCTCGAAACGAATAACTGGAAGGGCCTAGGGGAAAACTACACATACCGTTGTAATCGGGCGTGTCTCTACTTTCAGATGCAACAGAAATTTTGCGGATTGGTCAATCCGTTCGCGAGATATGGCAGTTTGGAGGTAAGAAACGCTTGAGAACCTCAAAATTTGCGCAGTTCTGATGCTTGAAAAGAATAACTAGAACGGCCTAGGGGAAAAGTGCGCATACCGTTGTAATCGTGCGAGTTTCTACTTTCAGATGCAACAGAAATTTTGCGGATTGTTCAATCCGTTCGCGAGATATGGCAGTTTGGAGGTAAGAAACGCTTGAGAAACTCAAAATTTGCGTAGTTCTGATGCTTGAAACGAATAACCAGAACGGCCTAGGGGAAAAGTGCGCATACCGTTGTAATCGGGCGAGTTTCTACTTTCAGATGCAACAGAAATTTTGCGGATCGGTCACTCCGTTCGCGAGATATGGCAGTTTGGATGTAAGAAACGCTTGAGAAACTCAAAATTTTCGCAGTTCTGATGCTCGAAACGAATAACTGGAACGGCCTAGGGGAAAACTACACATACCGTTGTAATCGGGCGAGTTTCTACTTTCAGATGCAACAGAAATTTTGAGGATTGGTCAATCCGTTCGCGAGGTATGGCAGTTTGGAGGTAAGAAACGCTTGAGAAACCCAAAATTTGCGCAGTTCTGATGCTCGAAACGAATAACTAGAACGGCCTAGGGGAAAACTACACATACCGTTGTAATCGGGCGAGTCTCTACTTTCAGATGCAACAGAAATTTTGCGGATTGGTCAATCCGTTCGCGAGATATGGCAGTTTGGATGTAAGAAACGCTTGAGAAACTCAAAATTTGCGCAGTTCTGATGCTTGAAACGAATAACTAGAACGGCCTAGGGGAAAAGTGCGCATACCATTGTAATCGTGCGAGTTTCTACTTTCAGATGCAACAGAAATTTTGCGGATTGGTCAATCCGTTCGCGAGATATGGCAGTTTGGAGGTAAGAAACGCTTGAGAAACTCAAAATTTGCGTAGTTCTGATGCTTGAAACGAATAACCAGAACGGCCTAGGGGAAAAGTGCGCATACCGTTGTAATCGGGCGAGTTTCTACTTTCAGATGCAACAGAAATTTTGCGGATCGGTCAATCCGTTCGCGAGATATGGCAGTTTGGATGTAACAAACACTTGAGAAACTCAAAATTTTCGCAGTTCTGATGCTCGAAACGAATAACTGGAACGGCCTAGGGGAAAACTACACATACCGTTGTAATCGGGCGAGTCTCTACTTTCAGATGCAACAGAAATTTTGCGGATTGGCCAATCCGTTCGCGAGATATGGCAGTTTGGATGTAAGAAACGCTTGAGAAACTCAAAATTTGCGCAGTTCTGATGCTCGAAACGAATAACTAGAACGGCCTAGGGGAAAAGTGCGCATACCGTTGTAATCGTGCGAGTCTCTACTTTCAGATGCAACAGAAATTTTGCGGATTGGTCAATCCGTTCGCGAGATATGGCAGTTTGGACGTAAGAAACGCTTGAGAAACTCAAAATTTGCGCTGTTCTGATGCTTGAAACGAATAACCAGAACGGCCTAGGGGAATAGTGCGCATACCATTGTAATCGGGCGAGTTTCTACTTTCAGATGCAACAGAAATTTTGCGGATCGGTCAATCCGTTCGCGAGATATGGCAGTTTGGATGTAACAAACACTTGAGAAACTCAAAATTTTCGCAGTTCTGATGCTCGAAACGAATAACTGGAACGGCCTAGGGGAAAACTACACATACCGTTGTAATCGGGCGAGTCTCTACTTTCAGATGCAACAGAAATTTTGCGGATTGGCCAATCCGTTCGCGAGATATGGCAGTTTGGATGTAAGAAACGCTTGAGAAACTCAAAATTTGCGCAGTTCTGATGCTCGAAACGAATAACTAGAACGGCCTAGGGGAAAAGTGCGCATACCGTTGTAATCGTGCGAGTCTCTACTTTCAGATGCAGCAGAAATTTTGCGGATTGGTCAATCCGTTCGCGAGATATGGCAGTTTGGACGTAAGAAACGCTTGAGAAACTCAAAATTTGCGCTGTTCTGATGCTTGAAACGAATAACCAGAACGGCCTAGGGGAATAGTGCGCATACCATTGTAATCGGGCGAGTTTCTACTTTCAGACGCAACAGAAATTTTGCGGATCGGTCAATCCGTTCGCGAGATATGGCAGCTTGGATGTAAGAAACGCTTGAGAAACTCAAAATTTTCGCAGTTCTGATGCTCGAAACGAATAACTAGAACGGCCTAGGGGAAAAGTGCGCATACCGTTGTAATCGTGCGAGTCTCTACTTTCAGATGCAACAGAAATTTTGCGGATTGGTCAATCCGTTCGCGAGATGTGGCCGTTTGGATGTAAGAAACGCTTGAGAAACTCAAAATTTTCGCAGTTCTGATGCTCGAAACGAATAACTAGAACGGCCTAGGGGAAAACTACACATACCGTTGTAATCGGCCGAGTTTCTACTTTCAGATGCAACAGAAATTATGCGGATTGGTCAATCCGTTCGCGAGATATGGCCGTTTGGATGTAAGAAACGCTTGAGAAACTCAAAATTTTCGTAGTTCTGATGGTCGAAACGAATAACTGGAACGGCCTAGGGGAAAACTACACATACCGTTGTAATCGTGCTAGTTTCTACTTTCAGATGCAACAGAAATTATGCGGATTGGTCAATCCGTTCGCGAGATATGGCCGTTTGGATGTAAGAAACGCTTGAGAAACTCAAAATTTTCGCAGTTCTGATGCTCGAAACGAATAACTGGAACGGCCTAGGGGAAAACTACTCATACCGTTGTAATCGGGCGAGTCTCTACTTTCAGATGCAACAGAAATTTTGCGGATTGGTCAATCCGTTCGCGAGAGATGGCAGTTTGGAGGTAAGAAACGCTTGAGAAACTCAAAATTTGCGCAGTTCTGATGCTTGAAACGAATAACTAGAACGGCCTAGGGGAGAAGTACGCATACGGTTGTAATCCGGCGAGTTTCTACTTTCAGATGCAACAGAAATTTTGCGGATTGATCAATCTGTTCGCGAGATATGGCAGTTTGGAGATAAGAAACGCTTGAGAAACTCAAAATTTTCGCAGTTCTGATGCTCGAAACGAATAACTAGAACGGCCTAGGGGAAAAGTGCGCATACCGTTGTAATCGGGCGAGTTTCTACTTTCAAATGCAACAGAAATTTTGCGGATTGGTCAACCCGTTCGCGAGATATGGCAGTTTGGAGGTAAGAAACGCTTGAGAAACTCAAAATTTTCGCAGTTCTGATGCTCGAAACGAATAACTGGAACGGCCTAGGGGAAAACTACACATACCGTTGTAATCGTGCTAGTTTCTACTTTCAGATGCAACAGAAATTATGCGGATTGGTCAATCCGTTCGCGAGATATGACCGTTTGGATGTAAGAAACGCTTGAGAAACTCAAAATTTTCGCAGTTCTGATGCTCGAAACGAATAACTGGAACGGCCTAGGGGAAAACTACTCATACCGTTGTAATCGGGCGAGTCTCTACTTTCAGATGCAACAGATATTTTGCGGATTGGTCAATCCGTTCGCGAGAGATGGCAGTTTGGAGGTAAGAAACGCTTGAGAAACTCAAAATTTGCGCAGTTCTGATGCTTGAAACGAATAACTAGAACGGCCTAGGGGAGAAGTACGCATACCGTTGTAATCCGGCGAGTTTCTACTTTCAGATGCAACAGAAATTTTGCGGATTGATCAATCTGTTCGCGAGATATGGCAGTTTGGAGATAAGAAACGCTTGAGAAACTCAAAAGTTTCGCAGTTCTGATGCTCGAAACGAATGACTAGAACGGCCTATGGGTGAAGTCCGCATTCCGTTGTAATCGGGCGAGTTTCTACTTTCAGATGCAACAGAAATTACGCGGATTGGTCAATCCGTTCGCGAGATGTGGCCGTTTGGATGTAAGAAACGCTTGAGAAACTCAAAATTTTCGCAGTTCTGATGCTCGAAACGAATAACTAGAACGGCCTAGGGGAAAACTACACATACCGTTGTAATCGGGCGAGTTTCTACTTTCAGATGCAACAGAAATTATGCGGATTCGTCAATCCGTTCGCGAGATATGGCCGTTTGGATGTAAGAAACGCTTGAGAAACTCAAAATTTTCGTAGTTCTGTTGGTCGAAACGAATAACTGGAACGGCCTAGGGGAAAACTACACATACCGTTGTAATCGTGCTAGTTTCTACTTTCAGATGCAACAGAAATTATGCGGATTGGTCAATCCGTTCGCGAGATATGGCCGTTTGGATGTAAGAAACGCTTGAGAAACTCAAAATTTTCGCAGTTCTGATGCTCGAAACGAATAACTGGAACGGCCTAGGGGAAAACTACTCATACCGTTGTAATCGGGCGAGTCTCTACTTTCAGATGCAACAGAAATTATGCGGATTGGTCAATCCGTTCGCGAGATATGGCCGTTTGGATGTAAGAAACACTTGAGAAACTCAAAATTTTCGCAGTTCTGATGCTCGAAACGAATAACTAGAACGGCCTAGGGGAAAACTACACATACCGTTGTAATCGGGCGAGTTTCTACTTTCAGATGCAACAGAAATTATGCGGATTGGTCAATCCGTTCGCGAGATATGGCCGTTTGGATTTAAGAAACGCTTGAGAAACTCAAAATTTTCGTAGTTCTGATGCTCGAAACGAATAACTGGAACGGCCTAGGGGAAAACTACACATACCGTTGTAATCGGGCGAGTTTCTACTTTCCGATGCAACAGAAATTATGCGGATTGGTCAATCCGTTCGCGAGATATGGCCGTTTGGATGTAAGAAACGCTTGAGAAACTCAAAATTTTCGTAGTTCTGATGGTCGAAACGAATAACTGGAACGGCCTAGGGGAAAACTACACATACCGTTGTAATCGTGCTAGTTTCTACTTTCAGATGCAACAGAAATTATGCGGATTGGTCAATCCGTTCGCGAGATATGGCCGTTTGGATGTAAGAAACGCTTGAGAAACTCAAAATTTTCGCAATTCTGATGCTCGAAACGAATAACTAGAACGGCCTAGGGGAAGACTACACACACCGTTGTAATCGGGCGAGTTTCTACTTCCAGATGCAACAGAAATTTTGCGGATTGGTCAATCCGTTCGCGAGATATGGCAGTTTGGAGGTAAGAAACGCATGAGAAACTCAAAATTTGCGCAGTTCTGATGCTTGAAACGAATAACTAGAACGGCCTAGGGGAAAAGTGCGCATACCGTTGTAATCGGGCGAGTTTCTACTTTCAGATGCAACAGAAATTTTGCGGATCGGTCAATCCGTTCGCGAGATATGGTCGTTTGGATGTAAGAAACGCTGGAGAAACTCAAAATTTTCGCAGTTCTGATGCTCGAAACGAATAACTAGAACGGCCTAGGGGAAAACTACACATACCGTTGTAATCGGTCGAGTTTCTACTTTCAGATGCAACAGGAATTTTGCGGATTGATCAATCCGTTCGCGACATATGGCAGTTCGGAGATAAGAAACGCTTGAGAAACTCAAAATTTTCGCAGTTCTGATGCTCGAAACGAATGACTAGAACGGCCTAGGGGAGAAGTACGCATACCGTTGTAATCGTGCTAGTTTCTACTTTCAGATGCAACAGAAATTATGCGGATTGGTCAATCCGTTCGCGAGATATGGCAGTTTGGAGATAAGAAACCCTTGAGAAACTCAAAATTTTCGCAGTTCTGATGCTCGAACCGAATAACTAGAACGGCCTAGGGGAAAAGTGCGCATACCGTTGTAATCGGGCTAGTTTCTACTTTCAAATGCAACAGAAATTTCGCGGATTGGTCAACCAGTTCGCGAGATATGGCAGTTTGGAGTTAAGAAACGCTTGAGAAACTCAAAATTTTCGTAGTTCTGATGCTCGAAACGAATAACTGGAACGGCCTAGAGGAAAACTACACATACCGTTGTAATCGTGGTAGTTTCTACTTTCAGATGCAACAGAAATTATGCGGATTGGTCAATCCGTTCGCGAGATATGGCAGTTTGGATGTAAGAAACGCTTGAGAAACTCAACATTTTCGCAGTTCTGATGCTCGAAACGAATAACTGGAACGGCCTAGGGGAAAACTACTCATACCTTTGTAATCGGGCGAGTCTCTACTTTCAGATGCAACAGAAATTTTGCGGATTGGTCAATCCGTTCGCGAGATATGGCAGTTTGGAGGAAATAAACGCTTGAGAAACTCAAAATTTGCGCAGTTCTGATGCTTGAAACGAATAACTAGAACGGCCTAGGGGAAAACTGCGCATACCGTTGTAATCGGGCGAGTTTCTACTTCCAGATGCAACAGAAATTACGCGGATTGGTCAATCTGTTCGCGAGATATGGCAGTTTGGAGGTAAGAAACGCTAGAGGAACTCAAAATTTTCGCATTTCTCGTGCTCGAAACGAATAACTGGAACGGCCTAGGGGAAAACTACACCTACCGTTGTAATCGGGCGAGTTTCTACTTTCAGATGCAACAGAAATTTTGCGGATTGGTCAATCCGTTCGCGAGATATGGCAGTTTGGAGGTAAGAAACGCATGAGAAACTCAAAATTTGCGCAGTTCTGATGCTTGAAACGAATAACTAGAACGGCCTAGGGGAAAACTGCGCATACCGTTGTAATCGGGCGAGTTTCTACTTCCAGATGCAACAGAAATTTTGCGGATCGGTCAATCCGTTCGCGAGATATGGCAGTTTGGAGATAAGAAACGCTTGAGAAACTCAAAATTTGCGCAGTTCTGATGCTTGAAACGAATAACTAGAACGGCCTAGGGGAGAAGTACGCATACCGTTGTAATCCGGCGAGTTTCTACTTTCAGATGCAACAGAAATTTTGCGGATTGATCAATCTGTTCGCGAGATATGGCAGTTTGGAGATAAGAAACGCTTGAGAAACTCAAAATTTTCGCAGTTCTGATGCTCGAAACGAATGACTAGAACGGCCTATGGGAGAAGTCCGTATTCCGTTGTAATCGGGCGAGTTTCTACTTTCAGATGCAACAGAAATTTTGCGGATTGGTCAATCCGTTCGCGAGATATGGCCGTTTGGATGTAAGAAACGCTTGAGAAACTCAAAATTTTCGTAGTTCTGATGGTCGAAACGAATAACTGGAACGGCCTAGGGGAAAACTACACATACCGTTGTAATCGTGCTAGTTTCTACTTTCAGATGCAACAGAAATTATGCGGATTGGTCAATCCGTTCGCGAGATATGGCCGTTTGGATGTAAGAAACGCTTGAGAAACTCAAAATTTTCGCAGTTCTGATGCTCGAAACGAATAACTGGAACGGCCTAGGGGAAAACTACTCATACCGTTGTAATCGGGCGAGTCTCTACTTTCAGATGCAACAGAAATTTTGCGGATTGGTCAATCCGTTCGCGAGAGATGGCAGTTTGGAGGTAAGAAACGCTTGAGAAACTCAAAATTTGCGCAGTTCTGATGCTTGAAACGAATAACTAGAACGGCCTAGGGGAGAAGTACGCATACCGTTGTAATCCGGCGAGTTTCTACTTTCAGATGCAACAGAAATTTTGCGGATTGATCAATCTGTTCGCGAGATATGGCAGTTTGGAGATAAGAAACGCTTGAGAAACTCAAAATTTTCGCAGTTCTGATGCTCGAAACGAATGACTAGAACGGCCTATGGGAGAAGTCCGCATTCCGTTGTAATCGGGCGAGTTTCTACTTTCAGATGCAACAGAAATTATGCGGATTGGTCAATCCGTTCGCGAGATATGGCCGTTTGGATGTAAGAAACGCTTGAGAAACTCAAAATTTTCGCAGTTCTGATGCTCGAAACGAATAACTAGAACGGCCTAGGGGAAAACTACACATACCGTTGTAATCGGGCGAGTTTCTACTTTCAGATGCAACAGAAATTATGCGGATTGGTCAATCCGTTCGCGAGATATGGCCGTTTGGATGTAAGAAACGCTTGAGAAACTCAAAGTTTTCGTAGTTCTGATGCACGAAACGAATAACTGGAACGTCCTAGGGGAAAACTACACATACCGTTGTAATCGTGCTAGTTTCTACTTTCAGATGCAACAGAAATTATGCGGATTGGTCAATCCGTTCGCGAGATATGGCCGTTTGGATGTAAGAAACGCTTGAGAAACTCAAAATTTTCGCAGTTCTGATGCTCGAAACGAATAACTGGAACGGCCTAGGGGAAAACTACTCATACCGTTGTAATCGGGCGAGTCTCTACTTTCAGATGCAACAGAAATTTTGCGGATTGGTCAATCCGTTCGCGAGAGATGGCAGTTTGGAGGTAAGAAACGCTTGAGAAACTCAAAATTTGCGCAGTTCTGATGCTTGAAACGAATAACTAGAACGGCCTAGGGGAGAAGTACGCATACCGTTGTAATCCGGCGAGTTTCTACTTTCAGATGCAACAGAAATTTTGCGGATTGATCAATCTGTTCGCGAGATATGGCAGTTTGGAGATAAGAAACGCTTGAGAAACTCAAAATTTTCGCAGTTCTGATGCTCGAAACGAATGACTAGAACGGCCTATGGGAGAAGTCCGCATTCCGTTGTAATCGGGCGAGTTTCTACTTTCAGATGCAACAGAAATTATGCGGATTGGTCAATCCGTTCGCGAGATATGGCCGTTTGGATGTAAGAAACGCTTGAGAAACTCAAAATTTTCGCAGTTCTGATGCTCGAAACGAATAACTAGAACGGCCTAGGGGAAAACTACACATACCGTTGTAATCGGGCGAGTTTCTACTTTCAGATGCAACAGAAATTATGCGGATTGGTCAATCCGTTCGCGAGATATGGCCGTTTGGATGTAAGAAACGCTTGAGAAACTCAAAGTTTTCGTAGTTCTGATGCACGAAACGAATAACTGGAACGTCCTAGGGGAAAACTACACATACCGTTGTAATCGTGCTAGTTTCTACTTTCAGATGCAACAGAAATTATGCGGATTGGTCAATCCGTTCGCGAGATATGGCAGTTTGGATGTAAGAAACGCTTGAGAAACTCAAAATTTTCGCAGTTCTGATGCTCGAAACGAATAACTGGAACGGCCTAGGGGAAAACTACTCATACCTTTGTAATCGGGCGAGTCTTTACTTTCAGATGCAACAGAAATTTTGCGGATTGGTCAATCCGTTCGCGAGATATGGCAGTTTGGAGGTAAGAAACGCTTGAGAAACTCAAAATTTGCGCAGTTCTGATGCTTGAAACGAATAACTAGAACGGCCTAGGGGAAAAGTGCGCATACAGTTGTAATCGGGCGAGTTTCTACTTTCAGATGCAACAGAAATTTTGCGGATTGGTCAATCCGTTCGCGAGATATGGCCGTTTGGATGTAAGAAACGCTTGAGAAACTCAAAATTTTCGTAGTTCTGATGGTCGAAACGAATAACTGGAACGGCCTAGGGGAAAACTACACATACCGTTGTAATCGTGCTAGTTTCTACTTTCAGATGCAACAGAAATTATGCGGATTGGTCAATCCGTTCGCGAGATATGGCCGTTTGGATTTAAGAAACGCTTGAGAAACTCAAAATTTTCGTAGTTCTGATGCTCGAAACGAATAACTGGAACGGCCTAGTGGAAAACTACACATACCGTTGTAATCGTGCTAGTTTCTACTTTCAGATGCAACAGAATTTATGCGGATTGGTCAATCCGTTCGCGAGATATGGCCGTTTGGATGTAAGAAACGCTTGAGAAACTCAAAATTTTCGCAGTTCTGATGCTCGAAACGAATAACTAGAACGGCCTAGGGGAAAACTACACATACCGTTGTTATCGGGCGAGTTTCTACTTTCAGACGCAACAGAAATTTTGCGGATTGGTCAATCCGTTCGCGAGATATGGCAGTTTGGAGGTAAGAAACGTATGAGAAACTCAAAATTTGCGCAGTTCTGATGCTTGAAACGAATAACTAGAACGGCCTAGGGGAAAAGTGCGCATACAGTTGTAATCGGGCGAGTTTCTACTTTCAGATGCAACAGAAATTTTGCGGATTGGTCAATCCGTTCGCGAGATATGGCCGTTTGGATGTAAGAAACGCTTGAGAAACTCAAAATTTTCGTAGTTCTGATGGTCGAAACGAATAACTGGAACGGCCTAGGGGAAAACTACACATACCGTTGTAATCGTGCTAGTTTCTACTTTCAGATGCAACAGAAATTATGCGGATTGGTCAATCCGTTCGCGAGATATGGCCGTTTGGATGTAAGAAACGCTTGAGAAACTCAAAATTTTCGCAGTTCTGATGCTCGAAACGAATAACTGGAACGGCCTAGGGGAAAACTACTCATACCGTTGTAATCGGGCGAGTCTCTACTTTCAGATGCAACAGAAATTTTGCGGATTGGTCAATCCGTTCGCGAGAGATGGCAGTTTGGAAGTAAGAAACGCTTGAGAAACTCAAAATTTGCGCAGTTCTGATGCTTGAAACGAATTACTAGAACGGCCTAGGGGAGAAGTACGCATACCGTTGTAATCCGGCGAGTTTCTACTTTCAGATGCAACAGAAATTTTGCGGATTGGTCAATCCGTTCGCGAGATATGGCAGTTTGGAGGTAAGAAACGCATGAGAAACTCAAAATTTGCGCAGTTCTGATGCTTGAAACGAATAACTAGAACGGCCTAGGGGAGAAGTGCGCATACCGTTGTAATCGGGCGAGTTTCTACTTTCAGATGCAACAGAAATTTTGCGGATCGGTCAATCCGTTCGCGAGATATGGCCGTTTGGATGTAAGAAACGCTTGAGAAACTCAAAATTTTCGCAATTCTGATGCTCGAAACGAATAACTAGAACGGCCTAGGGGAAAACTACACATACCGTTGTAATCGGTCGAGTTTCTACTTTCAGATGCAACAGGAATTTTGCGGATTGATCAATCCGTTCGCGAGATATGGCAGTTCGGAGATAAGAAACGCTTGAGAAACTCAAAATTTTCGCAGTTCTGATGCTCGAAACGAATGACTAGAACGGCCTAGGGGAGAAGTACGCATACCGTTGTAATCGTGCTAGTTTCTACTTTCAGATGCAACAGAAATTATGCGGATTGGTCAATCCGTTCGCGAGATATGGCCGTTTGGATGTAAGAAACGCTTGAGAAACACAAAATTTTCGCAGTTCTGATGCTCGAAACGAATGACTAGATCGGCCTAGGGGAAAACTACACATACCGTTGTAATCGGGCGAGTTTCTACTTTCAGATGCAACAGAAATTTTGCGGATTGATCAATCCGTTCGCGAGATATGGCAGTTTGGAGATAAGAAACGCTTGAGAAACTCAAAATTTTCGCAGTTCTGATGCTCGAAACGAATAACTAGAACGGCCTAGGGGAAAAGTGCGCATACCGTTGTAATCGGGCTAGTTTCCACTTTCAAATGCAACAGAAATTTTGCGGATTGGTCAACCAGTTCGCGAGATATGGCAGTTTGGAGGTAAGAAACGCTTGAGAAACTCAAAATTTTCGTAGTTCTGATGCTCGCAACGAATAACTGGAACGGCCTAGAGGAAAACTACACATACCGTTGTAATCGTGCTAGTTTCTACTTTCAGATGCAACAGAAATTATGCGGATTGGTCAATCCGTTCGCGAGATATGGCCGTTTGGATGTAAGAAACGCTTGAGAAACTCAAAATTTTCGCAGTTCTGATGCTCGAAACGAATAACTAGAATGGCCTAGGGGAAAACTACACATACCGTTGTAATCGGGCGAGTTTCTACTTTCAGATGCAACAGAAATTATGCGGATTGGTCAATCCGTTCGCGAGATATGGCCGTTTGGATGTAAGAAACGCTTGAGAAACTCAAAATTTTCGTAGTTCTGATGCTCGAAACGAATAACTGGAACGGCCTAGGGGAAAACTACACATACCGTTGTAATCGTGCTAGTTTCTACTTTCAGATGCAACAGAAATTATGCGGATTGGTCAATCCGTTCGCGAGATATGGCAGTTTGGATGTAAGAAACGCTTGAGAAACTCAAAATTTTCGCAGTTCTGATGCTCGAAACGAATAACTGGAACGGCCTAGGGGAAAACTACTCATACCTTTGTAATCGGGCGAGTCTCTACTTTCAGATGCAACAGAAATTTTGCGGATTGGTCAATCCGTTCGCGAGATATGGCAGTTTGGAGGAAAGAAACGCTTGAGAAACTCAAAATTTGCGCAGGTTCTGATGCTTGAAACGAATAACTAGAACGGCCTAGGGGAAAACTACACATACCGTTGTAATCGTGCGAGTTTCTACTTTCAGATGCAACAGATATTACGCGGATTGGTCAATCTGTTCGCGAGATATGGCAGTTTGGAGGTAAGAAACGCTAGATGAACTCAAAATTTTCGCATTTCTCGTGCTCGAAACGAATAACTGGAACGGCCTAGGGGGAAAACTACACATACCGTTGTAATCGGTCGAGTTTTCTACTTTCAGATGCAACAGGAATTTTGCGGATTGATCAATCCGTTCGCGAGATATGGCAGTTCGGAGATAAGAAACGCTTGAGAAACTCAAAATTTTCGCAGTTCTGATGCTCGAAACGAATGACTAGAACGGCCTAGGGGGAGAAGTACGCATACCGTTGTAATCGGGGCGAGTTTCTACTTTCAGATGCAACAGAAATTTTGCGGATTGGTCAATCCGTTCGCGAGATATGGCAGTTTGGAGTAAGAAACGCATGAGAAACTCAAAATTTGCGCAGTTTCTGATGCTTGAAACGAATAACTAGAACGGCCTAGGGGAAAAGTGCGCATACCGTTGTAATCGGGCGAGTTTCTACTTTCAGATGCAACAGAAATTTTGCGGATCGGTCCAATCCGTTCGCGAGATATGGCCGTTTGGATGTAAGAAACGCTTGAGAAACTCAAAATTTTCGCAGTTCTGATGCTCGAAACGAATAACTAGAACGGCCTAGGGGAAAACTACACATACCGTTGTAATCGTGCTAGTTTCTACTTTCAGATGCAACAGAAATTATGCGGATTGGTCAATCCGTTGTCGCGAGATATGGCCGTTTGGATGTAAGAAACGCTTGAGAAACTCAAAATTTTCGCAGTTCTGATGCTCGAAACGAATAACTAGAATGGCCTAGGGGAAAACTACACATACCGTTGTAATCGGCGAGTTTCTACTTTCAGATGCAACAGAAATTATGCGGATTGTCAATCCGTTCGCGAGATATGGCCGTTTGGATGTAAGAAACGCTTGAGAAACTCAAAATTTTCGTAGTTCTGATGCTCGAAACGAATAACTGGAACGGCCTAGGGGAAAACTACACATACCGTTGTAATCGGGCGAGTTTCTACTTTCCGATGCAACAGAAATTATGCGGATTGGTCAATCCGTTCGCGAGATATGGCCGTTTGGATGTAAGAAACGCTTGAGAAACTCAAAATTTTCGTAGTTCTGATGGTCGAAACGAATAACTGGAACGGCCTAGGGGAAAACTACACATACCGTTGTAATCGTGCTAGTTTCTACTTTCAGATGCAACAGAAATTATGCGGATTGGTCAATCCGTTCGCGAGATATGGCCGTTTGGATGTAAGAAACGCTTGAGAAACTCAAAATTTTCGCAATTCTGATGCTCGAAACGAATAACTAGAACGGCCTAGGGAAGACTACACATACGTTGTAATCGGGCGAGTTTCTACTTCCAGATGCAACAGAAATTTTGCGGATTGGTCAATCCGTTCGCGAGATATGGCAGTTTGGAGGTAAGAAACGCATGAGAAACTCAAAATTTGCGCAGTTCTGATGCTTGAAACGAATAACTAGAACGGCCTAGGGGAAAAGTGCGCATACCGTTGTAATCGCGCGAGTTTCTACTTTCAGATGCAACAGAAATTTTGCGGATCGGTCAATCCGTTCGCGAGATATGGTCGTTTGGATGTAAGAAACGCTGGAGAAACTCAAAATTTTCGCAGTTCTGATGCTCGAAACGAATAACTAGAACGGCCTAGGGGAAAACTACACATACCGTTGTAATCGGTCGAGTTTCTACTTTCAGATGCAACAGGAATTTTGCGGATTGATCAATCCGTTCGCGACATATGGCAGTTCGGAGATAAGAAACGCTTGAGAAACTCAAAATTTTCGCAGTTCTGATGCTCGAAACGAATGACTAGAACGGCCTAGGGGAGAAGTACGCATACCGTTGTAATCGTGCTAGTTTCTACTTTCAGATGCAACAGAAATTATGCGGATTGGTCAATCCGTTCGCGAGATATGGCAGTTTGGAGATAAGAAACCCTTGAGAAACTCAAAATTTTCGCAGTTCTGATGCTCGAACCGAATAACTAGAACGGCATAGGGGAAAACTACACACACCGTTGTAATCGGGCGAGTTTCTACTTTCAGATGCAACAGAAATTTTGCGGATTGGTCAATCCGTTCGCGAGATATGGCTGTTTGGATGTAAGAAACGCATGAGAAACTCAAAATTTGCGCAGTTCTGATGCTTGAAACGAATAACTAGAACGGCCTAGGGGAAAAGTGCGCCTACCGTTGTAATCGGGCGTGTTTCTACTTTCAGATGCAACAGAAATTTTGCGGATCGGTCAATCCGTTCGCGAGATATGGCAGTTTGGATGTAAGAAACGCTTGAGAAACTCAAAATTTGCGCAGTTCTGATGCTTGAAACGAATAACTAGAACGGCCTAGAGGAGAAGTACGCATACCGTTGTAATCGGGCGAGTTTCTACTTTCAGATGCAACAGAAATTATGCGGAATGGTCAATCCGTTCGCGAGATTTGGCAGTTTGGAGGTAAGAAACGCATGAGAAACTCAAAATTTGCGCAGTTCTGATGTTTGAAACGAATAACTAGAACGGCCTAGGGGAAAACTGCGCATACCGTTGTAATCGGGCGAGTTTCTACTTCCAGATGCAACAGAAATTTTGCGGATTGATCAATCTGTTCGCGAGATATGGCAGTTTGGAGGTAAGAAACGCATGAGAAACTCAAAATTTGCGCAGTTCTGATGCTTGAAACGAATAACTAGAACGGCCTAGGGGAGAAGTACGCATACCGTTGTAATCCGGCGAGTTTCTACTTTCAGATGCAACAGAAATTTTGCGGATTGATCAATCTGTTCGCGAGATATGGCAGTTTGGAGATAAGAAACGCTTGAGAAACTCAAAATTTTCGCAGTTCTGATGCTCGAAACGAATGACTAGAACGGCCTCGGGGAGAAGTACGCATACCGTTGTAATCGTGCTAGTTTCTACTTTCAGATGCAACAGAAATTATGCGGATTGGTCAATCCGTTCGCGAGATATGGCCGTTTGGATGTAAGAAACGCTTGAGAAACACAAAATTTTCGCAGTTCTGATGCTCGAAACGAATGACTAGATCGGCCTAGGGGAAAACTACACATACCGATGTAATCGGGCGAGTTTCTACTTTCAGATGCAACAGAAATTTTGCGGATTGATCAATCCGTTCGCGAGATATGGCAGTTTGGAGATAAGAAACGCCTGAGAAACTCAAAATTTTCGCAGTTCTGATGCTCGAAACGAATAACTAGAACGGCCTAGGGGAAAAGTGCGCATACCGTTGTAATCGGGCTAGTTTCTACTTTCAAATGCAACAGAAATTTTGCGGATTGGTCAACCAGTTCGCGAGATATGGCAGTTTGGAGGTAAGAAACGCTTGAGAAACTCAAAATTTTCGTAGTTCTGATGCTCGAAACGAATAACTGGAACGGCCTAGAGGAAAACTACACATACCGTTGTAATCGTGCTAGTTTCTACTTTCAGATGCAACAGAAATTATGCGGATTGGTCAATCCGTTCGCGAGATATGGCCGTTTGGATGTAAGAAACGCTTGAGAAACTCAAAATTTTCGCAGTTCTGATGCTCGAAACGAATAACTAGAATGGCCTAGGGGAAAACTACACATACCGTTGTAATCGGGCGAGTTTCTACTTTCAGATGCAACAGAAATTATGCGGATTGGTCAATCCGTTCGCGAGATATGGCCGTTTGGATGTAAGAAACGCTTGAGAAACTCAAAATTTTCGTAGTTCTGATGCTCGAAACGAATAACTAGAACGGCCTAGGGGAAAACTACACATACCGTTGTAATCGTGCTAGTTTCTACTTTCAGATGCAACAGAAATTTTGCGGATTGGTCAACCTGTTCGCGAGCTATGGCAGTTTGGAGGTAAGAAACGCTTGAGAAACTCAAAATTTTCGTAGTTCTGATGCTCGAAACGATCAACTCGAACGGCCTAGGGGAAAACTACACAAACCGTTGTAATCGTGCTAGTTTCTACTTTCAGATGCAACAGAAATTATGCGGATTGGTCAATCCGTTCGCGAGATATGGCCGTTTGGATGTAAGAAACGCTTGAGAAACTCAAAATTTTCGCAGTTCTGATGCTCGAAACGAATAACTAGAACGGCCTAGGGGAAAAGTGCGCATACCGTTGTAATCGTGCTAGTTTCTACTTTTAGATGCAACAGAAAATATGCGGATTGGTCAATCCGTTCGCGAGATATGGCCGTTTGGATGTAAGAAACGCTTGAGAAACACAAAATTTGCGCAGTTCTGATGCTTGAAACGAATAACTAGAACGGCCTAGGGGAAAACTGCGCATACCGTTGTAATCGGGCGAGTTTCTACTTCCAGATGCAACAGAAATTTTGCGGATCGGTCAATCCGTTCGCGAGATATGGCAGTTTGGAGATAAGAAACGCTTGAGAAACTCAAAATTTTCGCAGTTCTGATGCTCGAAACGAATAAATAGAACGGCCTAGGGGAAAAGTGCGCATACCGTTGTAATCGGGCGAGTTTCTACTTTCAAATGCAACAGAAATTTTGCGGATTGGTCAACCAGTTCGCGAGATATGGCAGTTTGGAGTTAAGAAACGCTTGAGAAACTCAAAATTTTCGTAGTTCTGATGCTCGAAACTAATAACTCGAACGGCCTAGGGGAAAACTACACATACCGTTGTAATCGTGCTAGTTTCTACTTTCAGATGCAACAGAAATTATGCGGATCGGTCAATCCGTTCGCGAGATATGGCCGTTTGGATGTAAGAAACGCTTGAGAAACTCAAAATTTTCGCAGTTCTGATGCTCGAAACGAATAACTAGAACGGCCTAGGGGAAAACTACACATACCGTTGTAATCGGTCGAGTTTCTACTTTCAGATGCAACAGGAATTTTGCGGATTGATCAATCCGTTCGCGAGATATGGCAGTTCGGAGCTAAGAAACGCTTGAGAAACTCAAAATTTTCGCAGTTCTGATGCTCGAAACGAATGACTAGAACGGCCTAGGGGAGAAGTACGCATACCGTTGTAATCGTGCTAGTTTCTACTTTCAGATGCAACAGAAATTATGCGGATTGGTCAATCCGTTCGCGAGATATGGCCGTTTGGATGTAAGAAACGCTTGAGAAACACAAAATTTTCGCAGTTCTGATGCTCGAAACGAATGACTAGATCGGCCTAGGGGAAAACTACACATACCGATGTAATCGGGCGAGTTTCTACTTTCAGATGCAACAGAAATTTTGCGGATTGATCAATCCGTTCGCGAGATATGGCAGTTTGGAGATAAGAAACGCCTGAGAAACTCAAAATTTTCGCAGTTCTGATGCTCGAAACGAATAACTAGAACGGCCTAGGGGAAAAGTGCGCATACCGTTGTAATCGGGCTAGTTTCTACTTTCAAATGCAACAGAAATTTTGCGGATTGGTCAACCAGTTCGCGAGATATGGCAGTTTGGAGGTAAGAAACGCTTGAGAAACTCAAAATTTTCGTAGTTCTGATGCTCGAAACGAATAACTGGAACGGCCTAGGGGAAAACTACACATACCGTTGTAATCGTGCTAGTTTCTACTTTCAGATGCAACAGAAATTATGCGGATTGGTCAATCCGTTCGCGAGATATGGCCGTTTGGATGTAAGAAACGCTTGAGAAACTCAAAATTTTCGCAGTTCTGATGCTCGAAACGAATAACTAGAACGGCCTAGGGGAAAACTACACATACCGTTGTAATCGGGCGAGTTTCTACTTTCAGATGCAACAGAAATTTTGCGGATCGGTCAATGCGTTCGCGAGATATGGCAGTTTGGATGTAAGAAACGCTTGAGAAACTCAAAATTTTCGCAGTTCTGATGCTCGAAACGAATAACTGGAACGGCCTAGGGGAAAACTACTCATACCTTTGTATTCGGGCGAGTCTCTACTTTCAGATGCAACAGAAATTATGCGGATTGGTCAATCCGTTCGCGAGATATGGCCGTTTGGATGTAAGAAACGCTTGAGAAACTCAAAATTTGCGCAGTTCTGATGCTTGAAACGAATAACTAGAACGGCCTAGGGGAAAACTACACATACCGTTGTAATCGTGCTAGTTTCTACTTTCAGATGCAACAGAAATTTTGCGGATTGGTCAACCTGTTCGCGAGATATGGCAGTTTGGAGGTAAGAAACGCTTGAGAAACTCAAAATTTTCGTAGTTCTGATGCTCGAAACGAATAACTCGAACGGCCTAGGGGAAAACTACACATACCGTTGTAATCGTGCTAGTTTCTACTTTCAGATGCAACAGAAATTATGCGGATTGGTCAATCCGTTCGCGAGATATGGCCGTTTGGATGTAAGAAACGCTTGAGAAACTCAAAATTTTCGCAGTTCTGATGCTCGAAACGAATAACTAGAACGGCCTAGGGGAAAAGTGCGCATACCGTTGTAATCGTGCTAGTTTCTACTTTTAGATGCAACAGAAAATATGCGGATTGGTCAATCCGTTCGCGAGATATGGCCGTTTGGATGTAAGAAACGCTTGAGAAACTCAAAATTTTCGCAGTTCTGATGCTCGAAACGAATAACTAGAACGGCCTAGGGGAAAAGTGCGCATACCGTTGTAATCGGGCGAATTTCTACTTTCAGATGCAACAGAAATTATGCGGATTGGTCAATCCGTTCCCGAGATATGGCCGTTTGGATGTAAGAAACGCTTGAGAAACTCAAAATTTTCGTAGTTCTGATGCTCGAAACGAATAACTGGAACGGCCTAGTGGAAAAGTGCGCATACCGTTGTAATCGGGCGAGTTTCTACTTTCAAATGCAACAGAAATTTTGCGGATTGGTCAACCAGTTCGCGAGATATGGCAGTTTGGAGTTAAGAAACGCTTGAGAAACTCAAAATTTTCGTAGTTCTGATGCTCGAAACGAATAACTCGAACGGCCTAGGGGAAAAGTGCGCATACCGTTGTAATCGGGCTAGTTTCTACTTTCAAATGCAACAGAAATTTTGCGGATTGGTCAACCAGTTCGCGAGATATGGCAGTTTGGAGGTAAGAAACGCTTGAGAAACTCAAAATTTTCGTAGTTCTGATGCTCGAAACGAATAACTGGAACGGCCTAGAGGAAAACTACACATACCGTTGTAATCGTGCTAGTTTCTACTTTCAGATGCAACAGAAATTATGCGGATTGGTCAATCCGTTCGCGAGATATGGCCGTTTGGATGTAAGAAACGCTTGAGAAACTCAAAATATTCGCAGTTCTGATGCTCGAAACGAATAACTAGAATGGCCTAGGGGAAAACTACACATACCGTTGTAATCGGGCGAGTTTCTACTTTCAGATGCAACAGAAATTATGCGGATTGGTCAATCCGTTCGCGAGATATGGCCGTTTGGATGTAAGAAACGCTTGAGAAACTCAAAATTTTCGTAGTTCTGATGCTCGAAACGAATAACTGGAACGGCCTAGGGGAAAACTACACAGACCGTTGTAATCGTGCTAGTTTCTACTTTCAGATGCAACAGAAATTATGCGGATTGGTCAATCCGTTCGCGAGATATGGCCGTTTGGATGTAAGAAACGCTTGAGAAACTCAAAATTTTCGCAGTTCTGATGCTCGAAACGAATAACTAGAACAGCCTAGGGGAAAAGTGCGCATACCGTTGTAATCGGGCGAGTTTCTACTTTCAGATGCAACAGAAATTTTGCGGATTGGTCAATCCGTTCGCGAGATATGGCCGTTTGGATGTAAGAAACGCTTGAGAAACACAAAATTTTCGCAGTTCTGATGCTCGAAACGAATGACTAGAACGGCCTAGGGGAAAACTACACATACCGTTGTAATCGGGCGAGTTTCTACTTTCAGATGCAACAGAAATTTTGCGGATTGATCAATCCGTTCGCGAGATATGGCAGTTTGGAGATAAGAAACGCTTGAGAAACTCAAAATTTTCGCAGTTCTGATGCTCGAAACGAATAACTAGAACGGCCTAGGGGAAAAGTGCGCATACCGTTGTAATCGGGCTAGTTTCTACTTTCAAATGCAACAGAAATTTTGCGGATTGGTCAACCAGTTCGCGAGATATGGCAGTTTGGAGGTAAGAAACGCTTGAGAAACTCAAAATTTTCGTAGTTCTGATGCTCGAAACGAATAACTGGAACGGCCTAGAGGAAAACTACACATACCGTTGTAATCGTGCTAGTTTCTACTTTCAGATGCAACAGAAATTATGCGGATTGGTCAATCCGTTCGCGAGATATGGCCGTTTGGATGTAAGAAACGCTTGAGAAACTCAAAATTTTCGCAGTTCTGATGCTCGAAACGAATAACTAGAATGGCCTAGGGGAAAACTACACATACCGTTGTAATCGGGCGAGTTTCTACTTTCAGATGCAACAGAAATTATGCGGATTGGTCAATCCGTTCGCGAGATATGGCCGTTTGGATGTAAGAAACGCTTGAGAAACTCAAAATTTTCGTAGTTCTGATGCTCGAAACGAATAACTGGAACGGCCTAGGGGAAAACTACACAGACCGTTGTAATCGTGCTAGTTTCTACTTTCAGATGCAACAGAAATTATGCGGATTGGTCAATCCGTTCGCGAGATATGGCCGTTTGGATGTAAGAAACGCTTGAGAAACTCAAAATTTTCGCAGTTCTGATGCTCGAAACGAATAACTAGAACGGCCTAGGGGAAAAGTGCGCATACCGTTGTAATCGGGCGAGTTTCTACTTTCAGATGCAACAGAAATTTTGCGGATTGGTCAATCCGTTCGCGAGATATGGCAGTTTGGAGGTAAGAAACGCATGAGAAACTCAAAATTTGCGCAGTTCTGATGCTTGAAACGAATAACTAGAACGGCCTAGGGGAAAACTGCGCATACCGTTGTAATCGGGCGAGTTTCTACTTTCAGATGCAACAGAAATTTTGCGGATCGGTCAATCCGTTCGCGAGATATGGCCGTTTGGATGTAAGAAACGCTTGAGAAACTCAAAATTTTCGCAGTTCTGATGCTCGAAACGAATAACTAGAACGGCCTAGGGGAAAACTACACATACCGTTGTAATCGGTCGAGTTTCTACTTTCAGATGCAACAGGAATTTTGCGGATTGATCAATCCGTTCGCGAGATATGGCAGTTCGGAGCTAAGAAACGCTTGAGAAACTCAAAATTTTCGCAGTTCTGATGCTCGAAACGAATGACTAGAACGGCCTAGGGGAGAAGTACGCATACCGTTGTAATCGTGCTAGTTTCTACTTTCAGATGCAACAGAAATTATGCGGATTGGTCAATCCGTTCGCGAGATATGGCCGTTTGGATGTAAGAAACGCTTGAGAAACACAAAATTTTCGCAGTTCTGATGCTCGAAACGAATGACTAGATCGGCCTAGGGGAAAACTACACATACCGTTGTAATCGGGCGAGTTTCTACTTTCAGATGCAACAGAAATTTTGCGGATTGATCAATCCGTTCGCGAGATATGGCAGTTTGGAGATAAGAAACGCTTGAGAAACTCAAAATTTTCGCAGTTCTGATGCTCGAAACGAATAACTGGAACGGCCTAGACGGAAACTACACATACCGTTGTAATCGTGCTAGTTTCTACTTTCAGATGCAACAGAAATTATGCGGATTGGTCAATCCGTTCGCGAGATATGGCCGTTTGGATGTAAGAAACGCTTGAGAAATTCAAAATTTTCGCAGTTCTGATGCTCGAAACGAATAACTAGAATGGCCTAGGGGAAAACTACACATACCGTTGTAATCGGGCGAGTTTCTACTTTCAGATGCAACAGAAATTATGCGGATTGGTCAATCCGTTCGCGAGATATGGCCGTTTGGATGTAAGAAACGCTTGAGAAACTCAAAATTTTCGTAGTTCTGATGCTCGAAACGAATAACTGGAACGGCCTGGGGGAAAACTACACATACCATTGTAATCGTGCTAGTTTCTACTTTCAGATGAAACAGAAATTATGCGGATTGGTCAATCCGTTCGCGAGATATGGCCGTTTGGATGTAAGAAACGCTTGAGAAACACAAAATTTTCGCAGTTCTGATGCTCGAAACGAATAACTAGAACGGCCTAGGGGAAAACTGCGCATACCGTTGTAATCGGGCGAGTTTCTACTTTCAGATGCAACAGAAATTTTGCGGATCGGTCAATCCGTTCGCGAGATATGGCCGTTTGGATGTAAGAAACGCTTGAGAAACTCAAAATTTTCGCAGTTCTGATGCTCGAAACGAATAACTAGAACGGCCTAGGGGAAAACTACACATACCGTTGTAATCGGTCGAGTTTCTACTTTCAGATGCAACAGGAATTTTGCGGATTGATCAATCCGTTCGCGAGATATGGCAGTTCGGAGCTAAGAAACGCTTAAGAAACTCAAAATTTTCGCAGTTCTGATGCTCGAAACGAATGACTAGAACGGCCTATGGGAGAAGTACGCATACCGTTGTAATCGTGCTAGTTTCTACTTTCAGATGCAACAGAAATTATGCGGATTGGTCAATCCGTTCGCGAGATATGGCCGTTTGGATGTAAGAAACGCTTGAGAAACACAAAATTTTCGCAGTTCTGATGCTCGAAACGAATGACTAGAACGGCCTAGGGGAGAAGTACGCATACCGTTGTAATCGTGCTAGTTTCTACTTTCAGATGCAACAGAAATTATGCGGATTGGTCAATCCGTTCGCGAGATATGGCCGTTTGGATGTAAGAAACGCTTGAGAAACACAAAATTTTCGCAGTTCTGATGCTCGAAACGAATGACTAGATCGGCCTAGGGGAAAACTACACATACCGTTGTAATCGGGCGAGTTTCTACTTTCAGATGCAACAGAAATTTTGCGGATTGATCAATCCGTTCGCGAGATATGGCAGTTTGGAGATAAGAAACGCTTGAGAAACTCAAAATTTTCGCAGTTCTGATGCTCGAAACGAATAACTGGAACGGCCTAGACGGAAACTACACATACCGTTGTAATCGTGCTAGTTTCTACTTTCAGATGCAACAGAAATTATGCGGATTGGTCAATCCGTTCGCGAGATATGGCCGTTTGGATGTAAGAAACGCTTGAGAAATTCAAAATTTTCGCAGTTCTGATGCTCGAAACGAATAACTAGAATGGCCTAGGGGAAAACTACACATACCGTTGTAATCGGGCGAGTTTCTACTTTCAGATGCAACAGAAATTATGCGGATTGGTCAATCCGTTCGCGAGATATGGCCGTTTGGATGTAAGAAACGCTTGAGAAACTCAAAATTTTCGTAGTTCTGATGCTCGAAACGAATAACTGGAACGGCCTGGGGGAAAACTACACATACCATTGTAATCGTGCTAGTTTCTACTTTCAGATGCAACAGAAATTATGCGGATTGGTCAATCCGTTCGCGAGATATGGCCGTTTGGATGTAAGAAACGCTTGAGAAACACAAAATTTTCGCAGTTCTGATGCTCGAAACGAATAACTAGAACGGCCTAGGGGAAAACTGCGCATACCGTTGTAATCGGGCGAGTTTCTACTTTCAGATGCAACAGAAATTTTGCGGATCGGTCAATCCGTTCGCGAGATATGGCCGTTTGGATGTAAGAAACGCTTGAGAAACTCAAAATTTTCGCAGTTCTGATGCTCGAAACGAATAACTAGAACGGCCTAGGGGAAAACTACACATACCGTTGTAATCGGTCGAGTTTCTACTTTCAGATGCAACAGGAATTTTGCGGATTGATCAATCCGTTCGCGAGATATGGCAGTTCGGAGCTAAGAAACGCTTAAGAAACTCAAAATTTTCGCAGTTCTGATGCTCGAAACGAATGACTAGAACGGCCTATGGGAGAAGTACGCATACCGTTGTAATCGTGCTAGTTTCTACTTTCAGATGCAACAGAAATTATGCGGATTGGTCAATCCGTTCGCGAGATATGGCCGTTTGGATGTAAGAAACGCTTGAGAAACACAAAATTTTCGCAGTTCTGATGCTCGAAACGAATGACTAGATCGGCCTAGGGGAAAACTACACATACCGTTGTAATCGGGCGAGTTTCTACTTTCAGATGCAACAGAAATTTTGCGGATTGATCAATCCGTTCGCGAGATATGGCAGTTTGGAGATAAGAAACGCTTGAGAAACTCAAAATTTTCGCAGTTCAGATGCTCGAAACGAATAACTAGAACGGCCTAGGGGAAAAGTGCGCATACCGTTGTAATCGGGCTAGTTTCTACTTTCAAATGCAACAGAAATTTTGCGGATTGGTCAATCCGTTCGCGAGATATGGCAGTTTGGATGTAAGAAACGCTTGAGAAACTCAAAATTTTCGCAGTTCTGATGCTCGAAACGAATAACTGGGACGGCCTAGGGGAAAACTACTCATACCTTTGTAATCGGGCGAGTCTCTACTTTCAGATGCAATAGAAATTATGCGGATTGGTCAATCCGTTCGCGAGATATGGCCGTTTGGATGTAAGAAACGCTTGAGAAACTCAAAATTTGCGCAGTTCTGATGCTTGAAACGAATAACTAGAACGGCCTAGGGGAAAACTACACATACCGTTGTAATCGTGCTAGTTTCTACTTTCAGATGCAACAGAAATTATGCGGATTGGTCAATCCGTTCGCGCGATATGGCCGTTTGGATGTAAGAAACGCTTGAGAAACTCAAAATTTTCGCAGTTCTGATGCTCGAAACGAATAACTAGAATGGCCTAGGGGAAAACTACACATACCGTTGTAATCGGGCGAGTTTCTACTTTCAGATGCAACAGAAATTATGCGGATTGGTCAATCCGTTCGCGACATATGGCCGTTTGGATGTAAGAAACGCTTGAGAAACTCAAAATTTTCGCAATTCTGATGCTCGAAACGAATAACTAGAACGGCCTAGGGGAAAACTACACATACCGTTGTAATCGGGCGAGTTTCTACTTTCAGATGCAACAGAAATTTTGCGGATTGGTCAATCCGTTCGCGAGATATGGCAGTTTGGAGGTAAGAAACGCATGAGAAACTCAAAATTTGCGCAGTTCTGATGCTTGAAACGAATAACTAGAACGGCCTAGGGGAAAAGTGCGCATACCGTTGTAATCGGGCGAGTTTCTACTTTCAGATGCAACAGAAATTTTGCGGATCGGTCAATCCGTTCGCGAGATATGGCAGTTTGGATGTAAGAAACGCTTGAGAAACTCAAAATTTTCGCAGTTCTGATGCTCGAAACGAATAACTGGAACGGCCTAGGGGAAAACTACTCATACCTTTGTAATCGGGCGAGTCTCTACTTTCAGATGCAATAGAAATTATGCGGATTGGTCAATCCGTTCGCGAGATATGGCCGTTTGGATGTAAGAAACGCTTGAGAAACTCAAAATTTGCGCAGTTCTGATGCTTGAAACGAATAACTAGAACGGCCTAGGGGAAAACTACACATACCGTTGTAATCGTGCTAGTTTCTACTTTCAGATGCAACAGAAATTATGCGGATTGGTCAATCCGTTCGCGCGATATGGCCGTTTGGATGTAAGAAACGCTTGAGAAACTCAAAATTTTCGCAGTTCTGATGCTCGAAACGAATAACTAGAACGGCCTAGGGGAAAACTACACATACCGTTGTAATCGGTCGAGTTTCTACTTTCAGATGCAACAGGAATTTTGCGGATTGATCAATCCGTTCGCGAGATATGGCAGTTCGGAGCTAAGAAACGCTTAAGAAACTCAAAATTTTCGCAGTTCTGATGCTCGAAACGAATAACTGGAACGGCCTAGGGGAAAACTACACAGACCGTTGTAATCGTGCTAGTTTCTACTTTCAGATGCAACAGAAATTATGCGGATTGGTCAATCCGTTCGCGAGATATGGCCGTTTGGATGTAAGAAACGCTTGAGAAACTCAAAATTTTCGCAATTCTGATGCTCGAAACGAATAACTAGAACGGCCTAGGGGAAAACTACACATACCGTTGTAATCGGGCGAGTTTCTACTTTCAGATGCAACAGAAATTTTGCGGATTGGTCAATCCGTTCGCGAGATATGGCAGTTTGGAGGTAAGAAACGCATGAGAAACTCAAAATTTGCGCAGTTCTGATGCTTGAAACGAATAACTAGAACGGCCTAGGGGAAAACTGCGCACACCGTTGTAATCGGGCGAGTTTCTACTTTCAGATGCAACAGAAATTTTGCGGATCGGTCAATCCGTTCGCGAGATATGGCCGTTTGGATGTAAGAAACGCTTGAGAAACTCAAAATTTTCGCAGTTCTGATGCTCGAAACGAATAACTAGAACGGCCTAGGGGAAAACTACACATACCGTTGTAATCGGTCGAGTTTCTACTTTCAGATGCAACAGGAATTTTGCGGATTGATCAATCCGTTCGCGAGATATGGCAGTTCGGAGCTAAGAAACGCTTGAGAAACTCAAAATTTTCGCAGTTCTGATGCTCGAAACGAATGACTAGAACGGCCTAGGGGAGAAGTACGCATACCGTTGTAATCGTGCTAGTTTCTACTTTCAGATGCAACAGAAATTATGCGGATTGGTCAATCCGTTCGCGAGATATGGCCGTTTGGATGTAAGAAACGCTTGAGAAACACAAAATTTTCGCAGTTCTGATGCTCGAAACGAATGACTAGATCGGCCTAGGGGAAAACTACACATACCGTTGTAATCGGGCGAGTTTCTACTTTCAGATGCAACAGAAATTTTGCGGATTGATCAATCCGTTCGCGAGATATGGCAGTTTGGAGATAAGAAACGCTTGAGAAACTCAAAATTTTCGCAGTTCTGATGCTCGAAACGAATAACTAGAACGGCCTAGGGGAAAAGTGCGCATACCGTTGTAATCGGGCTAGTTTCTACTTTCAAATGCAACAGAAATTTTGCGGATTGGTCAACCAGTTCGCGAGATATGGCAGTTTGGAGGTAAGAAACGCTTGAGAAACTCAAAATTTTCGTGGTTCTGATGCTCGAAACGAATAACTGGAACGGCCTAGAGGAAAACTACACATAACGTTGTAATCGTGCTAGTTTCTACTTTCAGATGCAATAGAAATTATGCGGATTGGTCAATCCGTTCGCGAGATATGGCCGTTTGGATGTAAGAAACGCTTGAGAAACTCAAAATTTTCGCAGTTCTGATGCTCGAAACGAATAACTAGAATGGCCTAGGGGAAAACTACACATACCGTTGTAATCGGGCGAGTTTCTACTTTCAGATGCAACAGAAATTATGCGGATTGGTCAATCCGTTCGCGAGATATGGCCGTTTGGATGTAAGAAACGCTTGAGAAACTCAAAATTTTCGTAGTTCTGATGCTCGAAACGAATAACTGGAACGGCCTGGGGGAAAACTACACATACCGTTGTAGTCGTGCTAGTTTCTACTTTCAGATGCAACAGAAATTATGCGGATTGGTCAATCCGTTCGCGAGATATGGCCGTTTGGATGTAAGAAACGCTTGAGAAACTCAAAATTTTCGCAATTCTGATGCTCGAAACGAATAACTAGAACGGCCTAGGGGAAAACTACACATACCCTTGTAATCGGGCGAGTTTCTACCTTCAGATGCAACAGAAATTTTGCGGATTGGTCAATCCGTTCGCGAGATATGGCAGTTTGAAGGTAAGAAACGCATGAGAAACTCAAAATTTGCGCAGTTCTGATGCTTGAAACGAATAACTAGAACGGCCTAGGGGAAAACTACACATACCGTTGTAATCGGGCGAGTTTCTACTTTCAGATGCAACAGAAATTTTGCGGATTGGTCAATCCGTTCGCGAGATATGGCAGTTTGGAGGTAAGAAACGCATGAGAAACTCAAAATTTGCGCAGTTCTGATGCTTGAAACGAATAACTAGAACGGCCTAGGGGAAAACTGCGCATACCGTTGTAATCGGGCGAGATTCTACTTTCAGATGCAACAGAAATTTTGCGGATCGGTCAATCCGTTCGCGAGATATGGCCGTTTGGATGTAAGAAACGCTTGAGAAACTCAAAATTTTCGCAGTTCTGATGCTCGAAACGAATAACTAGAACGGCCTAGGGGAAAACTACACATACCGTTGTAATCGGTCGAGTTTCTACTTTCAGATGCAACAGGAATTTTGCGGATTGATCAATCCGTTCGCGAGATATGGCAGTTCGGAGCTAAGAAACGCTTGAGAAACTCAAAATTTTCGCAGTTCTGATGCTCGAAACGAATGACTAGAACGGCCTAGGGGAGAAGTACGCATACCGTTGTAATCGTGCTAGTTTCTACTTTCAGATGCAACAGAAATTATGCGGATTGGTCAATCCGTTCGCGAGATATGGCCGTTTGGATGTAAGAAACGCTTGAGAAACACAAAATTTTCGCAGTTCTGATGCTCGAAACGAATGACTAGATCGGCCTAGGGGAAAACTACACATACCGTTGTAATCGGGCGAGTTTCTACTTTCAGATGCAACAGAAATTTTGCGGATTGATCAATCCGTTCGCGAGATATGGCAGTTTGGAGATAAGAAACGCTTGAGAAACTCAAAATTTTCGCAGTTCTGATGCTCGAAACGAATAACTAGAACGGCCTAGGGGAAAAGTGCGCATACCGTTGTAATCGGGCTAGTTTCTACTTTCAAATGCAACAGAAATTTTGCGGATTGGTCAACCAGTTCGCGAGATATGGCAGTTTGGAGGTAAGAAACGCTTGAGAAACTCAAAATTTTCGTAGTTCTGATGCTCGAAACGAATAACTGGAACGGCCTAGAGGAAAACTACACATAACGTTGTAATCGTGCTAGTTTCTACTTTCAGATGCAATAGAAATTATGCGGATTGGTCAATCCGTTCGCGAGATATGGCCGTTTGGATGTAAGAAACGCTTGAGAAACTCAAAATTTTCGCAGTTCTGATGCTCGAAACGAATAACTAGAATGGCCTAGGGGAAAACTACACATACCGTTGTAATCGGGCGAGTTTCTACTTTCAGATGCAACAGAAATTATGCGGATTGGTCAATCCGTTCGCGAGATATGGCCGTTTGGATGTAAGAAACGCTTGAGAAACTCAAAATTTTCGTAGTTCTGATGCTCGAAACGAATAACTGGAACGGCCTGGGGGAAAACTACACATACCGTTGTAGTCGTGCTAGTTTCTACTTTCAGATGCAACAGAAATTATGCGGATTGGTCAATCCGTTCGCGAGATATGGCCGTTTGGATGTAGGAAACGCTTGAGAAACTCAAAATTTTCGCAATTCTGATGCTCGAAACGAATAACTAGAACGGCCTAGGGGAAAACTACACATACCCTTGTAATCGGGCGAGTTTCTACCTTCAGATGCAACAGAAATTTTGCGGATTGGTCAATCCGTTCGCGAGATATGGCAGTTTGGATGTAAGAAACGCTTGAGAAACTCAAAATTTTCGCAGTTCTGATGCTCGAAACGAATAACTGGAACGGCCTAGGGGAAAACTACTCATACCTTTGTATTCGGGCGAGTCTCTACTTTCAGATGCAACAGAAATTATGCGGATTGGTCAATCCGTTCGCGAGATATGGCAGTTTGGAGGTAAGAAACGCATGAGAAACTCAAAATTTGCGCAGTTCTGATGCTTGAAACGAATAACTAGAACGGCCTAGGGGAAAAGTGCGCATACCGTTGTAATCGGGCGAGTTTCTACTTTCAGATGCAACAGAAATTTTGCGGATCGGTCAATCCGTTCGCGAGATATGGCCGTTTGGATGTAAGAAACGCTTGAGAAACTCAAAATTTGCGCAGTTCTGATGCTCGAAACGAATAACTAGAACGGCCTAGGGGAAAAGTGCGCATACCGTTGTAATCGGGCGAGTTTCTACTTTCAAATGCAACAGAAATTTTGCGGATTGGTCAACCAGTTCGCGAGATATGGCAGCTTGGAGGAAAGAAACGCTTGAGAAACTCAAAATTTTCGTAGTTCTGATGCTCGAAACGAATAACTCGAACAGCCTAGGGGAAAACTACACATACCGTTGTAATCGTGCTAGTTTCTACTTTCAGATGCAACAGAAATTATGCGGATTGGTCAATCCGTTCGCGAGATATGGCCGTTTGGATGTAAGAAACGCTTGAGAAACTCAAAATTTTCGCAGTTCTGATGCTCGAAACGAATAACTAGAACGGCCTAGGGGAAAAGTGCGCATACCGTTGTAATCGTGCTAGTTTCTACTTTTAGATGCAACAGAAAATATGCGGATTGGTCAATCCGTTCGCGAGATATGGCCGTTTGGATGTAAGAAACGCTTGAGAAACTCAAAATTTTCGCAGTTCTGATGCTCGAAACGAATAACTAGAACGGCCTAGGGGAAAAGTGCGCATACCGTTGCAATCGGGCGAATTTCTACTTTCAGATGCAACAGAAATTATGCGGATTGGTCAATCCGTTCGCGAGATATGGCCGTTTGGATGTAAGAAACGCTTGAGAAACTCAAAATTTTCGTAGTTCTGATGCTCGAAACGAATAACTGGAACGGCCTAGTGGAAAACTACACATACCGTTGTAATCGTGCTAGTTTCTACTTTCAGATGCAACAGAAATTATGCGGATTGGTCAATCCGTTCGCGAGATATGGCCGTTTGGATGTAAGAAACGCTTGAGAAACTCAAAATTTTCGCAGTTCTGATGCTCGAAACGAATAACTAGAACGGCCTAGGGGAAAACTACACAGACCGTTGTAATCGGTCGAGTTTCTACTTTCAGATGCAACAGGAATTTTGCGGATAGATCAATCCGTTCGCGAGATATGGCAGTTCGGAGATAAGAAACGCTTGAGAAACTCAAAATTTTCGCAGTTCTGATGCTCGAAACGAATAACTAGAACGGCCTAGGGGAAAACTACACATACCGTTGTAATCGGTCGAGTTTCTACTTTCAGATGCAACAGGAATTTTGCGGATTGATCAATCCGTTCGCGAGATATGGCAGTTCGGAGCTAAGAAACGCTTGAGAAACTCAAAATTTTCGCAGTTCTGATGCTCGAAACGAATGACTAGAACGGCCTAGGGGAGAAGTACGCATACCGTTGTAATCGTGCTAGTTTCTACTTTCAGATGCAACAGAAATTATGCGGATTGGTCAATCCGTTCGCGAGATATGGCCGTTTGGATGTAAGAAACGCTTGAGAAACACAAAATTTTCGCAGTTCTGATGCTCGAAACGAATGACTAGATCGGCCTAGGGGAAAACTACACATACCGTTGTAATCGGGCGAGTTTCTACTTTCAGATGCAACAGAAATTTTGCGGATTGATCAATCCGTTCGCGAGATATGGCAGTTTGGAGATAAGAAACGCTTGAGAAACTCAAAATTTTCGCAGTTCTGATGCTCGAAACGAATAACTAGAACGGCCTAGAGGAAAAGTGCGCATACCGTTGTAATCGGGCGAGTCTCTGCTTTCAGATGCAACAGAGATTTTGCGGATTGGTCAATCCGTTTACGAGATATGGCAGTTTTGAGGTACGAAACGCTTGAGAAACTCAAAATTTTCGCAGTTCTGATGCTCGAAACGAATAACTAGAACGGCCTAGGGGAAAAGTACGCATACCGTTGTAATCGGGCGAGTTTCTACTTGCAGATGCAACAGAAATTTTGCAGATTTGTCGATCCGTTCGCGAGATATGGCAGTTTCGACCTAAGAAACGCTTGAGAAACTCAAAATTTTCGCAGTTCTGATGCTCGAAACGAATAACTGGAACGGCCTAGGGGAACACTACACATACCGTTGTAATCGGGCGAGTCTCTACTTTCCGATGCAACAAAATTTTTCCGGATTGGTAAATCCGTTCGCGAGATATGGCAGTTTGGAGGTAAGAAACGCTTGAGAAACTCAAAATTTGCGCAGTTCTGATGCTTGAAACGAATAACTAGAACGGCCTAGGGGAAAAGTGCGCATACCGTTGTGATCGGGCGAGTTTCTACTTTCAGATGCAACAGAAATTTTGCGGATCGGTCAATCCGTTCGCGAGATATGGCAGTTTGGATGTAAGAAACGCTTGAGAAACTCAAAATTTTCGCAGTTCTGATGCTCGAAACGAATAACTGGAACGGCCTAGGGGAAAAGTACGCATACCGTTGTAATCGGGCGAGTTTCTACTTTCAGATGCAACAGAAATCATCCGGATTGGTCAATCCGTTCGCGAGATATGGCCGTTTGGATGTAAGAAACGTTTGAGAAACTCAAAATTTTCGCAGTTCTGATGCTCGAAACGAATAACTAGAACTGCCTAGTGGAAAAGTGCGCATACCGTTGTAATCGGGCGAGTTTCTACTTTCAGATGCAACAGAAATCATTCGGATTGGTCAATCCGTTCGCGAGATATGGCCATTTGGAGGTAAGAAACGCTTGAGAAACACAAAATTTTCGCCGTTCTGATGCTCGAAACGAATAACTAGAACGGCCTAGGGGAAAAGTACGCATACCGTTGTAATCGGGCGAGTTTCTACTTTCAGATGCAACAGAAATTTTGCGGATCGGTCAATCCGTTCACGAGATATGGCAGTTTGGATGTAAGAAACGCTTGAGAAATTCAAAATTTTCGCAGTTCTGATGCTCGAAACGTATAACTGGAACGGCCTAGGGGAAAACTACACATACCGTTGCAATCGGGCGAGTCTCTACTTTCAGATGCAACAGAGATTTTGCGGATTGGTCAATCCGTTCGCGAGATATGGCAGTTTGGATGTAAGAAACGCTTGAGAAACTCAAAATTTTCGCAGTTCTGATGCTCGAAACGAATAACTAGAACGGCCTAGGGGAAAAGTACGCATACCTTTGTAATCGGGCGAGTTTCTACTTGCAGATGCAACAGAAATTTTGCGGAGTGGTCGATCCGTTCGCGAGATATGGCAGTTTGGATGTAAGAAACACTTGAGAAATTCAAAATTTTCGCAGTTCTGATGCTCGAAACGTATAACTGGAACGGCCTAGGGGAAAACTACACATACCGTTGCAATCGGGCGAGTCTCTACTTTCAGATGCAACAGAAATTTTCCGGATTGGTCAATCCGTTCGCGAGATATGGCAGTTTGGAGGTAAGAAACGCTTGTAAAACTCAAAATTTTCGCAGTTCTGATGCTCGAAACGAATAACTAGAACGGCCTAGGGGAAAAGTACGCATACCTTTGTAATCGGGCGAGTTTCTACTTGCAGATGCAACAGAAATCATGGGGATTGGTCAATCCGTTCGCGAGATATGGCCGTTTGGATGTAAGAAACGCTTGAGAAACTCAAAATTTGCGCAGTTCTGATGCTCGAAATCAATAACTGGAACGGCCTAGGGGAAAACTACACCTACCGTTGTAATCGGGCGAGTTTCTACTTTCAGATGCAACAGAAATCATGCGGATTGGTCAATCCGTTCGCGAGATATGGCCATTTGGAGGTAAGAAACGCTTGAGAAACACAAAATTTTCGCAGTTCTGATGCTCGAAACGAATAACTAGAACGGCCTAGGGGAAAAGTATGCATACCGTTGTAATCGGGCGATTTTCTACTTGCAGATGCAACAGAAATTTTGCGGATTGGTCGATCCGTTCGCGAGATATGGCAGTTTGGATGTAAGAAACGCTTGAGAAATTCAAAATTTTCGCAGTTCTGATGCTCGAAACGAATAACTGGAACGGCCTAGGGGAAAACTACACACACCGTTGTAATCGGGCGAGTCTCTACTTTCAGATGCAACGGAGATTTTACGGATTGGTCAATCCGTTCGCGAGATATGGCAGTTTGGAGGTAAGAAACGCTTGAGAAACTCAAAATTTTCGCAGTTCTGATGCTCGAAACGAATAACTAGAACGGCCTAGGGGAAAAGTATGCATACCGTTGTAATCGGGCGATTTTCTACTTGCAGATGCAACAGAAATTTTGCGGATTGGTCGATCCGTTCGCGAGATATGGCAGTTTGGATGTAAGAAACGCTTGAGAAATTCAAAATTTTCGCAGTTCTGATGCTCGAAACGAATAACTGGAACGGCCTAGCGGAAAAGTGCGCATACTGTTGTAATCGGGCGAGTTTCTACTTTCAGATGGAACAGAAATCATGCGGATTGGTCAATCCGTTCGCGAGATATGGCCGGTTGGATGTAAGAAACGCTTGAGAAACTCAAAATTTTCGCAGTTCTGAAGCTCGAAACGAGTAACTAGGACGGCCTAGGGGAAAAGTGCGCATACGGTTGTAATCGGGCGGGTTTCTACTTTCAGATGCAACAGAAATTTTGCGGATTGGTCAATCCGTTTGCGAGATATGGCAGTTTGGAGGTAAGAAACGCTTGAGAGACTCAAAATTTGCGCAGTTCTGATGCTCGAAACGAATAAGTAGAACGGCCTAGGGGAAAAGTGCGCATACCGTTGTGATCGGGCTAGTTTCTATTTTCAGATGCAACAGAAGTTTTGCGGATTGATCAATCCGTTCGCGAGATATGGCAGTTTGGAGATAAGAAACGCTTGAGAGACTCAAAATTTTCGCAGTTCTGATGCTCGAAACGAATGACTAGAACGTCCTAGGGGAGAAGTACGCATATCGTTGTAATCGGTCGAGTTTCTACTTTCAGATGCAACAGAAATCATGCGGATTGGTAAATCCGTTCGCGAGATATGGCCGTTTGGATGTAAGAAACGCTTGAGAAACTCAAAATTTTCGCAGTTCTGATGCTCGAAACGAATAACTGGGACGGCCTAGGGGAAAAGTGCGCATACCGTTGTAATCGGGCGAGTTTCTACTTTCAGATGCAACAGAAATCATGCGGATTGGTCAATCCGTTCGCGAGATATGGCAGTTTGGAGGTAAGAAACGCTTGAGAAA
Source organism: Ptiloglossa arizonensis (assembly GCF_051014685.1). Lineage (NCBI taxonomy): Eukaryota > Metazoa > Arthropoda > Insecta > Hymenoptera > Colletidae > Ptiloglossa > Ptiloglossa arizonensis. The sequence continues at coordinate 881,977 of NW_027478462.1, read as the reverse complement.
CTCAAAATTTTCGCAGTTCTGATGCTCGAAACGAATAACTAGAACGGCCTAGGGGAAAAGTACGCATACCGTTGTAATCGGGCGAGTTTCTACTTTCAGATGCAACAGAAATTTTGCGGATCGGTCAATCCTTTCGCGAGATATGGCAGTTTGGATGTAAGAAACGCTTGAGAAACTCAAAATTTGCGCAGTTCTGATGCCTGAAACGAATAACTAGAACGGCCTAGCGGAAAAGTGCGCAAACCGTTGTAATCGGGCGAGTTTCTACTTTCAGATGCAACAGAAATCATGCGGATTGGTCAATCCGTTCGCGAGATATGGCCGTTTGGATGTAAGAAACGCTTGAGAAACTCAAAATTTTCGCAGTTCTGAAGCTCGAAACGAGTAACTAGGACGGCCTAGGGGAAAAGTACGCATACCGTTGTAATCGGGCGAGTCTCTACTTTCAGATGCAACAGAAATTTTGCGGATTGGTCAATCCGTTTGCGAGATATGGCAGTTTGGAGGTAAGAAACGCTTGAGAAACTCAAAATTTGCGCAGTTCTGATGCTCGAAACGAATAACTAGGACGGCCTAAGTGAAAAGTGCGCATACCGTTGTAATCGGGCGAGTTTCTACTTTCAGATGCAACAGAAATCATGCGGATTGGTCAATCCGTTCGCGAGATATGGCCATTTGGAGGTAAGAAACGCTTGAGAAACACAAAATTTTCGCCGTTCTGATGCTCGAAACGAATAACTAGAACGGCCTAGGGGAAAAGTACGCATACCGTTGTAATCGGGCGAGTTTCTACTTTCAGATGCAACAGAAATTTTGCGGATCGGTCAATCCGTTCGCGAGAGATGGCAGTTTGGATGTAAGAAACGCTTGAGAAACTCAAAATTTTCGCAGTTCTGATGCTCGAAACGAATAACTAGAACGGCCTAGGGGAAAAGTGCGCATTCCGTTGTAATCGGGCGAGTCTCTACTTTCAGATGCAACAGAAATTTTGCGGTTTGGTCAATCCGTTTGCGAGATATGGCAGTTTGGAGGTAAGAAACGCTTGAGAAACTCAAAATTTGCGCAGTTCTGATGCTCGAAACGAATAACTGGAACGGCCTAGGGGTAAACTACACACACCGTTGTAATCGGGCGAGTCTCTGCTTTCAGATGCAACAGAGATTTTGCGGATTGGTCAATCCGTTTACGAGATATGGCAGTTTTGAGGTAAGAAACGCTTGAGAAACTCAAAATTTTCGCAGTTCTGATGCTCGAAACGAATAACTAGAACGGCCTAGGGGAAAAGTACGCATACCGTTGTAATCGGGCGAGTTTCTACTTGCAGATGCAACAGAAATTTTGCAGATTTGTCGATCCGTTCGCGAGATATGGCAGTTTCGACCTAAGAAACGCTTGAGAAACTCAAAATTTTCGCAGTTCTGATGCTCGAAACGAATAACTGGAACGGCCTAGGGGAACACTACACATACCGTTGTAATCGGGCGAGTCTCTACTTTCCGATGCAACAAAATTTTTCCGGATTGGTCAATCCGTTCGCGAGATATGGCAGTTTGGAGGTAAGAAACGCTTGAGAAACTCAAAATTTTCGCAGTTCTGATGCTCGAAACGAATAACTGGAACGGCCTAGGGGAAAAGTACGCATACCGTTGTAATCGGGCGAGTTTCTACTTTCAGATGCAACAGAAATCATCCGGATTGGTCAATCCGTTCGCGAGATATGGCCGTTTGGATGTAAGAAACGTTTGAGAAACTCAAAATTTTCGCAGTTCTGATGCTCGAAACGAATAACTAGAACTGCCTAGTGGAAAAGTGCGCATACCGTTGTAATCGGGCGAGTTTCTACTTTCAGATGCAACAGAAATCATTCGGATTGGTCAATCCGTTCGCGAGATATGGCCATTTGGAGGTAAGAAACGCTTGAGAAACACAAAATTTTCGCCGTTCTGATGCTCGAAACGAATAACTAGAACGGCCTAGGGGAAAAGTACGCATACCGTTGTAATCGGGCGAGTTTCTACTTTCAGATGCAACAGAAATTTTGCGGATCGGTCAATCCGTTCACGAGATATGGCAGTTTGGATGTAAGAAACGCTTGAGAAACTCAAAATTTGCGCAGTTCTGATGCTCGAAACGAATAACTAGGACGGCCTAGGTGAAAAGTGCGCATACCGTTGTAATCGGGCGAGTTTCTACTTTCAGATGCAACAGAAATCATGCGGATTGGTCAATCCGTTCGCGAGATATGGCCATTTGGAGGTAAGAAACGCTTGAGAAACACAAAATTTTCGCCGTTCTGATGCTCGAAACGAATAACTAGAACGGCCTAGGGGAAAAGTACGCATACCGTTGTAATCGGGCGAGTTTCTACTTTCAGATGCAACAGAAATTTTGCGGATCGGTCAATCCGTTCGCGAGAGATGGCAGTTTGGATGTAAGAAACGCTTGAGAAACTCAAAATTTTCGCAGTTCTGATGCTCGAAACGAATAACTAGAACGGCCTAGGGGAAAAGTGCGCATTCCGTTGTAATCGGGCGAGTCTCTACTTTCAGGTGCAACAGAAATTTTGCGGTTTGGGCAATCCGTTTGCGAGATATGGCAGTTTGGAGGTAAGAAACGCTTGAGAAACTCAAAATTTGCGCAGTTCTGATGCTCGAAACGAATAACTGGAACGGCCTAGTGGAAAAGTGCGCATACCGTTGTAATCGGGCGAGTTTCTACTTTCAGATGCAACAGAAATCATTCGGATTGGTCAATCCGTTCGCGAGATATGGCCATTTGGAGGTAAGAAACGCTTGAGAAACACAAAATTTTCGCCGTTCTGATGCTCGAAACGAATAACTAGAACGGCCTAGGGGAAAAGTACGCATACCGTTGTAATCGGGCGAGTTTCTACTTTCAGATGCAACAGAAATTTTGCGGATCGGTCAATCCGTTCACGAGATATGGCAGTTTGGATGTAAGAAACGCTTGAGAAACTCAAAATTTGCGCAGTTCTGATGCTCGAAACGAATAACTAGGACGGCCTAGGTGAAAAGTGCGCATACCGTTGTAATCGGGCGAGTTTCTACTTTCAGATGCAACAGAAATCATGCGGATTGGTCAATCCGTTCGCGAGATATGGCCATTTGGAGGTAAGAAACGCTTGAGAAACACAAAATTTTCGCCGTTCTGATGCTCGAAACGAATAACTAGAACGGCCTAGGGGAAAAGTACGCATACCGTTGTAATCGGGCGAGTTTCTACTTTCAGATGCAACAGAAATTTTGCGGATCGGTCAATCCGTTCGCGAGAGATGGCAGTTTGGATGTAAGAAACGCTTGAGAAACTCAAAATTTTCGCAGTTCTGATGCTCGAAACGAATAACTAGAACGGCCTAGGGGAAAAGTGCGCATTCCGTTGTAATCGGGCGAGTCTCTACTTTCAGGTGCAACAGAAATTTTGCGGTTTGGGCAATCCGTTTGCGAGATATGGCAGTTTGGAGGTAAGAAACGCTTGAGAAACTCAAAATTTGCGCAGTTCTGATGCTCGAAACGAATAACTGGAACGGCCTAGGGGTAAACTACACACACCGTTGTAATCGGGCGAGTCTCTGCTTTCAGATGCAACAGAGATTTTGCGGATTGGTCAATCCGTTTACGAGATATGGCAGTTTTGAGGTAAGAAACGCTTGAGAAACTCAAAATTTTCGCAGTTCTGATGCTCGAAACGAATAACTAGAACGGCCTAGGGGAAAAGTACGCATACCGTTGTAATCGGGCGAGTTTCTACTTGCAGATGCAACAGAAATTTTGCAGATTTGTCGAACCGTTCGCGAGATATGGCAGTTTCGACCTAAGAAACGCTTGAGAAACTCAAAATTTTCGCAGTTCTGATGCTCGAAACGAATAACTGGAACGGCCTAGGGGAACACTACACATACCGTTGTAATCGGGCGAGTCTCTACTTTCCGATGCAACAAAATTTTTCCGGATTGGTCAATCCGTTCGCGAGATATGGCAGTTTGGAGGTAAGAAACGCTTGAGAAACTCAAAATTTGCGCAGTTCTGATGCTTGAAACGAATAACTAGAACGGCCTAGGGGAAAAGTGCGCATACCGTTGTGATCGGGCGAGTTTCTACTTTCAGATGCAACAGAAATTTTGCGGATCGGTCAATCCGTTCGCGAGATATGGCAGTTTGGATGTAAGAAACGCTTGAGAAACTCAAAATTTTCGCAGTTCTGATGCTCGAAACGAATAACTGGAACGGCCTAGGGGAAAAGTACGCATACCGTTGTAATCGGGCGAGTTTCTACTTTCAGATGCAACAGAAATCATCCGGATTGGTCAATCCGTTCGCGAGATATGGCCGTTTGGATGTAAGAAACGTTTGAGAAACTCAAAATTTTCGCAGTTCTGATGCTCGAAACGAATAACTAGAACTGCCTAGTGGAAAAGTGCGCATACCGTTGTAATCGGGCGAGTTTCTACTTTCAGATGCAACAGAAATCATTCGGATTGGTCAATCCGTTCGCGAGATATGGCCATTTGGAGGTAAGAAACGCTTGAGAAACACAAAATTTTCGCCGTTCTGATGCTCGAAACGAATAACTAGAACGGCCTAGGGGAAAAGTACGCATACCGTTGTAATCGGGCGAGTTTCTACTTTCAGATGCAACAGAAATTTTGCGGATCGGTCAATCCGTTCACGAGATATGGCAGTTTGGATGTAAGAAACGCTTGAGAAATTCAAAATTTTCGCAGTTCTGATGCTCGAAACGTATAACTGGAACGGCCTAGGGGAAAACTACACATACCGTTGCAATCGGGCGAGTCTCTACTTTCAGATGCAACAGAGATTTTGCGGATTGGTCAATCCGTTCGCGAGATATGGCAGTTTGGATGTAAGAAACGCTTGAGAAACTCAAAATTTTCGCAGTTCTGATGCTCGAAACGAATAACTAGAACGGCCTAGGGGAAAAGTACGCATACCTTTGTAATCGGGCGAGTTTCTACTTGCAGATGCAACAGAAATTTTGCGGAGTGGTCGATCCGTTCGCGAGATATGGCAGTTTGGATGTAAGAAACACTTGAGAAATTCAAAATTTTCGCAGTTCTGATGCTCGAAACGTATAACTGGAACGGCCTAGGGGAAAACTACACATACCGTTGCAATCGGGCGAGTCTCTACTTTCAGATGCAACAGAAATTTTCCGGATTGGTCAATCCGTTCGCGAGATATGGCAGTTTGGAGGTAAGAAACGCTTGTAAAACTCAAAATTTTCGCAGTTCTGATGCTCGAAACGAATAACTAGAACGGCCTAGGGGAAAAGTACGCATACCTTTGTAATCGGGCGAGTTTCTACTTGCAGATGCAACAGAAATCATGGGGATTGGTCAATCCGTTCGCGAGATATGGCCGTTTGGATGTAAGAAACGCTTGAGAAACTCAAAATTTGCGCAGTTCTGATGCTCGAAATCAATAACTGGAACGGCCTAGGGGAAAACTACACCTACCGTTGTAATCGGGCGAGTTTCTACTTTCAGATGCAACAGAAATCATGCGGATTGGTCAATCCGTTCGCGAGATATGGCCATTTGGAGGTAAGAAACGCTTGAGAAACACAAAATTTTCGCAGTTCTGATGCTCGAAACGAATAACTAGAACGGCCTAGGGGAAAAGTACGCATACCGTTGTAATCGGGCGAGTTTCTACTTTCAGATGCAACAGAAATTTTGCGGATTGGTCGATCCGTTCGCGAGATATGGCAGTTTGGATGTAAGAAACGCTTGAGAAATTCAAAATTTTCGCAGTTCTGATGCTCGAAACGAGTAACTAGAACGCCCTAGGGGAAAAGTGCGCATACCGTTGTAATCGGGCGGGTTTCTACTTTCAGATGCAACAGAAATTTTGCGGATTGGTCAATCCGTTTGCGAGATATGGCAGTTTGGAGGTAAGAAACGCTTGAGAAACTCAAAATTTGCGCAGTTCTGATGCTCGAAACGAATAACTAGAACGGCCTAGGGTAAAGGTACGCATACCGTTGTAATCGGGCGATTTTCTACTTGCAGATGCAACAGAAATTTTGCGGATTGGTCGATCCGTTCGCGAGATATGGCAGTTTGGATGTAAGAAACGCTTGAGAAACTCAAAATTTTCGCAGTTCTGATGCTCGAAACGAATAACTGGAACGGCCTAGGGGAAAAGTGCGCATACTGTTGTAATCGGGCGAGTGTCTACTTTCAGATGCAACAGAAATCATGCGGATTGGTCAATCCGTTCGCGAGATATGGCAGTTTGGAGCTAAGAAACGCTTGAGAAACTCAAAATTTGCGCAGTTCTGATGCTTGAAACGAATAACTAGAACGCCCTAGGGGAAAAGTGCGCATACCGTTGTAATCGGGCGGGTTTCTACTTTCAGATGCAACAGAAATTTTGCGGATTGGTCAATCCGTTTGCGAGATATGGCAGTTTGGAGGTAAGAAACGCTTGAGAAACTCAAAATTTGCGCAGTTCTGATGCTCGAAACGAATAAGTAGAACGGCCTAGGGGAAAAGAGCGCATACCTTTGTAATCGGGCTAGTTTCTATTTCCAGATGCAACAGAAATTTTGCGGATTGATCAATCCGTTCGCGAGATATGGCAGTTTGGAGATAAGAAACGCTTGAGAGACTCATAATTTTCGCAGTTCTGATGCTCGAAACGAATAACTGGAACGGCCTAGGGGAAAACTACACATACCGTTGTAATCGGGCGAGTCTTTACTTTCAGATGCAACAGAAATTTTCCGGATTGGTCAATCCGTTCGCGAGATATGGCAGTTTGGAGGTAAGAAACGCTTGAGAAACTCAAAATTTGCGCAGTTCTGATGCTTGAAACGAATAACTAGAACGGCCTAGCGGAAAAGTGCGCATACCGTTGTAATCGGGCGAGTTTCTACTTTCAGATGCAACAGAAATCATGCGGATTGGTCAATCCGTTCGCGAGATATGGCCGTTTGGATGTATGAAACGCTTGAGAAACTCAAAATTTTCGCAGTTCTGAAGCTCGAAACGAGTAACTAGGACGGCCTAGGGGAAAAGTGCGCATACCGTTGTAATCGGGCTAGTTTCTATTTCCAGATGCAACAGAAATTTTGCGGATTGATCAATCCGTTCGCGAGATATGGCAGTTTGGAGATAAGAAACGCTTGAGAGACTCAAAATTTTCGCACTTCTGATGCTCGAAACGAATGACTAGAACGTCCTAGGGGAGAAGTACGCATACCGTTGTAATCGGGCGAGTTTCTACTTTCAGATGCAACAGAAATTTTGCGGATCGGTCAATCCTTTCGCGAGATATGGCAGTTTGGATGTAAGAAACGCTTGAGGAACTCAAAATTTTCGCAGTTCTGATGCTCGAAACGAATAACTGGAACGGCCTAGGGGAAAACTACACACACCGTTGTAGTCGGGCGAGACTCTACTTTCAGATGCAACGGAGATTTTGCGGATTGGTCAATCCGTTCGCGAGATATGGCAGTTTGGAGGTAAGAAACGCTTGAGAAACTCAAAATTTTCGCAGTTCTGATGCTCGAAACGAATAACTGGAACGGCCTAGGGGAAAAGTGCGCATACCGTTGTAATCGGGCGAGTTTCTACTTTCAGATGCAACAGAAATCATGCGGATTGGTCAATCCGTTCGCGAGATATGGCAGTTTGGATGTAAGAAACGCTTGAGAAACTCAAAATTTTCGCAGTTCTGATGCTCGAAACGAATAACTAGAACGGCCTAGGGGAAAAGTGCGCATACCGTTGTAATCGGGCGAGTCTCTACTTTCAGATGCAACAGAAATTTTTTGGATTGGTCAATCCGTTCGCGAGATACGGCAGTTTGGAGGTAAGAAACGCTTGAGAAACTCAAAATTTGCGCAGTTCTGATGCTTGAAACGAATAACTAGAACGCCCTAGGGGAAAAGTGCGCATACCGTTGTAATCGGGCGGGTTTCTACTTTCAGATGCAACAGAAATTTTGCGGATTGGTCAATCCGTTTGCGAGATATGGCAGTTTGGAGGTAAGAAACGCTTGAGAAACTCAAAATTTGCGCAGTTCTGATGCTCGAAACGAATAAGTAGAACGGCCTAGGGGAAAAGAGCGCATACCGTTGTAATCGGGCTAGTTTCTATTTCCAGATGCAACAGAAATTTTGCGGATTGATCAATCCGTTCGCGAGATATGGCAGTTTGGAGATAAGAAACGCTTGAGAGACTCATAATTTTCGCAGTTCTGATGCTCGAAACGAATAACGAACGGCCTAGGGGAAAACTACACATACCGTTGTAATCGGGCGAGTCTCTACTTTCAGATGCAACAGAAATTTTCCGGATTGGTCAATCCGTTCGCGAGATATGGCAGTTTGGAGGTAAGAAACGCTTGAGAAACTCAAAATTTGCGCAGTTCTGATGCTTGAAACGAATAACTAGAACGGCCTAGCGGAAAAGTGCGCATACCGTTGTAATCGGGCGAGTTTCTACTTTCAGATGCAACAGAAATCATGCGGATTGGTCAATCCGTTCGCGAGATATGGCCGTTTGGATGTATGAAACGCTTGAGAAACTCAAAATTTTCGCAGTTCTGAAGCTCGAAACGAGTAACTAGGACGGCCTAGGGGAAAAGTGCGCATACCGTTGTAATCGGGCTAGTTTCTATTTCCAGATGCAACAGAAATTTTGCGGATTGATCAATCCGTTCGCGAGATATGGCAGTTTGGAGATAAGAAACGCTTGAGAGACTCAAAATTTTCGCAGTTCTGATGCTCGAAACGAATGACTAGAACGTCCTAGGGGAGAAGTACGCATACCGTTGTAATCGGTCGAGTTTCTACTTTCAGATGCAACAGAAATCATGCGGATTGGTCAATCCGTTCGCGAGATATGGCCGTTTGGATGTAAGAAACGCTTGAGAAACTCAAAATTTGCGCAGTTCTGATGCTCGAAACGAATAACTGGAACGGCCTAGGGGAAAAGTGCGCATACCGTTGTAATCGGGCGAGTTTCTACTTTCAGATGCAACAGAAATCATGCGGATTGGTCAATCCGTTCGCGAGATATGGCAGTTTGGAGGTAAGAAACGCTTGAGAAACTCAAAATTTTCGCAGTTCTGATGCTCGAAACGAATAACTAGAACGGCCTAGGGGAAAAGTACGCATACCGTTGTAATCGGGCGAGTTTCTACTTTCAGATGCAACAGAAATTTTGCGGATCGGTCAATCCTTTCGCGAGATATGGCAGTTTGGATGTAAGAAACGCTTGAGGAACTCAAAATTTTCGCAGTTCTGATGCTCGAAACGAATAACTGGAACGGCCTAGGGGAAAACTACACACACCGTTGTAGTCGGGCGAGACTCTACTTTCAGATGCAACGGAGATTTTGCGGATTGGTCAATCCGTTCGCGAGATATGGCAGTTTGGAGGTAAGAAACGCTTGAGAAACTCAAAATTTTCGCAGTTCTGATGCTCGAAACGAATAACTAGAACGGCCTAGGGGAAAAGTGCGCATACGGTTGTAATCGGGCGGGTTTCTACTTTCAGATGCAACAGAAATTTTGCGGATTGGTCAATCCGTTCGCGAGATATGGCAGTTTGGAGGTAAGAAACGCTTGAGAAACTCAAAATTTTCGCATTTCTGATGCTCGAAACGAATAACTGGAACGGCCTAGGGGAAAAGTGCGCATACCGTTGTAATCGGGCGAGTTTCTACTTTCAGATGCAACAGAAATCATGCGGATTGGTCAATCCGTTCGCGAGATATGGCAGTTTGGAGGTAAGAAACGCTTGAGAAACTCAAAATTTTCGCAGTTCTGATGCTCGAAACGAATAACTAGAACGGCCTAGGGGAAAAGTGCGCATACCGTTGTAATCGGGCGAGTCTCTACTTTCAGATGCAACAGAAATTTTGTGGATTGGTCAATCCGTTCGCGAGATATGGCAGTTTGGAGGTAAGAAACGCTTGAGAAACTCAAAATTTGCGCAGTTCTGATGCTTGAAACGAATAACTAGAACGGCCTAGCGGAAAAGTGCGCATACCGTTGAAATCGGGCGAGTTTCTACTTTCAGATGCAACAGAAATCATGCGTATTGGTCAATCCGTTCGCGAGATATGGCCGTTTGGATGTAAGAAACGCTTGAGAAACTCAAAATTTGCGCAGTTCTGATGCTCGAAACGAATAACTGGAACGGCCTAGGGGAAAAGTGCGCATACCGTTGTAATCGGGCGAGTTTCTACTTTCAGATGCAACAGAAATCATGCGGATTGGTCAATCCGTTCGCGAGATATGGCAGTTTGGAGGTAAGAAACGCTTGAGAAACTCAAAATTTTCGCAGTTCTGATGCTCGAAACGAATAACTAGAACGGCCTAGGGGAAAAGTACGCATACCGTTGTAATCGGGCGAGTTTCTACTTTCAGATGCAACAGAAATTTTGCGGATCGGTCAATCCTTTCGCGAGATATGGCAGTTTGGATGTAAGAAACGCTTGAGGAACTCAAAATTTTCGCAGTTCTGATGCTCGAAACGAATAACTGGAACGGCCTAGGGGAAAACTACACACACCGTTGTAGTCGGGCGAGACTCTACTTTCAGATGCAACGGAGATTTTGCGGATTGGTCAATCCGTTCGCGAGATATGGCAGTTTGGAGGTAAGAAACGCTTGAGAAACTCAAAATTTTCGCAGTTCTGATGCTCGAAACGAATAACTAGAACGGCCTAGGGGAAAAGTGCGCATACGGTTGTAATCGGGCGGGTTTCTACTTTCAGATGCAACAGAAATTTTGCGGATTGGTCAATCCGTTCGCGAGATATGGCAGTTTGGAGGTAAGAAACGCTTGAGAAACTCAAAATTTTCGCAGTTCTGATGCTCGAAACGAATAACTGGAACGGCCTAGGGGAAAAGTGCGCATACCGTTGTAATCGGGCGAGTTTCTACTTTCAGATGCAACAGAAATCATGCGGATTGGTCAATCCGTTCGCGAGATATGGCAGTTTGGAGGTAAGAAACGCTTGAGAAACTCAAAATTTTCGCAGTTCTGATGCTCGAAACGAATAACTAGAACGGCCTAGGGGAAAAGTGCGCATACCGTTGTAATCGGGCGAGTCTCTACTTTCAGATGCAACAGAAATTTTGTGGATTGGTCAATCCGTTCGCGAGATATGGCAGTTTGGAGGTAAGAAACGCTTGAGAAACTCAAAATTTGCGCAGTTCTGATGCTTGAAACGAATAACTAGAACGGCCTAGCGGAAAAGTGCGCATACCGTTGTAATCGAGCGAGTTTCTACTTTCAGATGCAACAGAAATCATGCGGATTGGTCAATCCGTTCGCGAGATATGGCCGTTTGGATGTATGAAACGCTTGAGAATCTCAAAATTTTCGCAGTTCTGAAGCTCGAAACGAGTAACTAGGACGGCCTAGGGGAAAAGTGCGCATACCGTTGTAATCGGGCTAGTTTCTATTTCCAGATGCAACAGAAATTTTGCGGATTGATCAATCCGTTCGCGAGATATGGCAGTTTGGAGATAAGAAACGCTTGAGAGACTCAAAATTTTCGCAGTTCTGATGCTCGAAACGAATGACTAGAACGTCCTAGGGGAGAAGTACGCATACCGTTGTAATCGGTCGAGTTTCTACTTTCAGATGCAACAGAAATCATGCGGATTGGTCAATCCGTTCGCGAGATATGGCCGTTTGGATGTAAGAAACGCTTGAGAAACTCAAAATTTGCGCAGTTCTGATGCTCGAAACGAATAACTGGAACGGCCTAGGGGAAAAGTGCGCATACCGTTGTAATCGGGCGAGTTTCTACTTTCAGATGCAACAGAAATCATGCGGATTGGTCAATCCGTTCGCGAGATATGGCAGTTTGGAGGTAAGAAACGCTTGAGAAACTCAAAATTTTCGCAGTTCTGATGCTCGAAACGAATAACTAGAACGGCCTAGGGGAAAAGTACGCATACCGTTGTAATCGGGCGAGTTTCTACTTTCAGATGCAACAGAAATTTTGCGGATCGGTCAATCCTTTCGCGAGATATGGCAGTTTGGATGTAAGAAACGCTTGAGGAACTCAAAATTTTCGCAGTTCTGATGCTCGAAACGAATAACTGGAACGGCCTAGGGGAAAACTACACACACCGTTGTAGTCGGGCGAGACTCTACTTTCAGATGCAACGGAGATTTTGCGGATTGGTCAATCCGTTCGCGAGATATGGCAGTTTGGAGGTAAGAAACGTTTGAGAAACTCATAATTTTCGCAGTTCTGATGCTCGAAACGAATAACTAGAACGGCCTAGGGGAAAAGTATGCATACCGTTGTAATCGGGCGATTTTCTACTTGCAGATGCAACAGAAATTTTGCGGATTGGTCGATCCGTTCGCGAGATATGGCAGTTTGGATGTAAGAAACGCTTGAGAAATTCAAAATCTTCGCAGTTCTGATGCTCGAAACGAATAACTGGGACGGCCTAGGGGAAAAGTGCGCATACCGTTGTAATCGGGCGAGTTTCTACTTTCAGATGCAACAGAAATCATGCGGATTGGTCAATCCGTTCGCGAGATATGGCAGTTTGGAGGTAAGAAACGCTTGAGAAACTCAAAATTTTCGCCGTTCTGATGCTCGAAACGAATAACTAGAACGGCCTAGGGGAAAAGTGCGCATACGGTTGTAATCGGGCGGGTTTCTACTTTCAGATGCAACAGAAATTTTGCGGATTGGTCAATCCGTTTGCGAGATATGGCAGTTTGGAGGTAAGAAACGCTTGAGAAACTCAAAATTTGCGCAGTTCTGATGCTCGAAACGAATAAGTAGAACGGCCTAGGGGAGAAGTACGCATATCGTTGTAATCGGTCGAGTTTCTACTTTCAGATGCAACAGAAATCATGCGGATTGGTCAATCCGTTCGCGAGATATGGCCGTTTGGATGTAAGAAACGCTTGAGAAACTCAAAATTTGCGCAGTTCTGAAGCTCGAAACGAGTAACTAGGACGGCCTAGGGGAAAAGTGCGCATACGGTTGTAATCGGGCGGGTTTCTACTTTCAGATGCAACAGAAATTTTGCGGATTGGTCAATCCGTTTGCGAGATATGGCAGTTTGGAGGTAAGAAACGCTTGAGAAACTCAAAATTTTCGCCGTTCTGATGCTCGAAACGAATAACTAGAACGGCCTAGGGGAAAAGTGCGCATACGGTTGTAATCGGGCGGGTTTCTACTTTCAGATGCAACAGAAATCATGCGGATTGGTCAATCCGTTCGCGAGATATGGCAGTTTGGAGGTAAGAAACGCTTGAGAAACTCAAAATTTTCGCAGTTCTGATGCTCGAAACGAATAACTAGAACGGCCTAGGGGAAAAGTGCGCATACCGTTGTAATCGGGCGAGTCTCTACTTTCAGATGCAACAGAAATTTTGTGGATTGGTCAATCCGTTCGCGAGATATGGCAGTTTGGAGGTAAGAAACGCTTGAGAAACTCAAAATTTGCGCAGTTCTGATGCTTGAAACGAATAACTAGAACGCCCTAGGGGAAAAGTGCGCATACCGTTGTAATCGGGCGGGTTTCTACTTTCAGATGCAACAGAAATTTTGCGGATTGGTCAATCCGTTTGCGAGATATGGCAGTTTGGAGGTAAGAAACGCTTGAGAAACTCAAAATTTGCGCAGTTCTGATGCTCGAAACGAATAAGTAGAACGGCCTAGGGGAAAAGAGCGCATACCGTTGTAATCGGGCTAGTTTCTATTTCCAGATGCAACAGAAATTTTGCGGATTGATCAATCCGTTCGCGAGATATGGCAGTTTGGAGATAAGAAACGCTAGAGAGACTCATAATTTTCGCAGTTCTGATGCTCGAAACGAATAACGAACGGCCTAGGGGAAAACTACACATACCGTTGTAATCGGGCGAGTCTCTACTTTCAGATGCAACAGAAATTTTCCGGATTGGTCAATCCGTTCGCGAGATATGGCAGTTTGGAGGTAAGAAACGCTTGAGAAACTCAAAATTTGCGCAGTTCTGATGCTTGAAACGAATAACTAGAACGGCCTAGCGGAAATGTGCGCATACCGTTGTAATCGGGCGAGTTTCTACTTTCAGATGCAGCAGAAATCATGCGGATTGGTCAATCCGTTCGCGAGATATGGCCGTTTGGATGTATGAAACGCTTGAGAATCTCAAAATTTTCGCAGTTCTGAAGCTCGAAACGAGTAACTAGGACGGCCTAGGGGAAAAGTGCGCATACCGTTGTAACCGGGCTAGTTTCTATTTTCAGATGCAACAGAAATTTTGCGGATTGATCTATCCGTTCGCGAGATATGGCAGTTTGGAGATAAGAAACGCTTGAGAGACTCAAAATTTTCGCAGTTCTGATGCTCGAAACGAATGACTAGAACGTCCTAGGGGAGAAGTACGCATACCGTTGTAATCGGTCGAGTTTCTACTTTCAGATGCAACAGAAATCATGCGGATTGGTCAATCCGTTCGCGAGATATGGCCGTTTGGATGTAAGAAACGCTTGAGAAACTCAAAATTTGCGCAGTTCTGATGCTCGAAACGAATAACTGGAACGGCCTAGGGGAAAAGTGCGCATACCGTTGTAATCGGGCGAGTTTCTACTTTCAGATGCAACAGAAATCATGCGGATTGGTCAATCCGTTCGCGAGATATGGCAGTTTGGAGGTAAGAAACGCTTGAGAAACTCAAAATTTGCGCAGTTCTGATGCTTGAAACGAATAACTAGAACGGCCTAGCGGAAAAGTGCGCATACCGTTGTAATCGGGCGAGTTTCTACTTTCAGATGCAGCAGAAATCATGCGGATTGGTCAATCCGTTCGCGAGATATGGCCGTTTGGATGTATGAAACGCTTGAGAATCTCAAAATTTTCGCAGTTCTGATGCTCGAAACGAATAACTAGAACGGCCTAGGGGAAAAGTGCGCATACGGTTGTAATCGGGCGGGTTTCTACTTTCAGATGCAACAGAAATTTTGCGGATTGGTCAATCCGTTTGCGAGATATGGCAGTTTGGAGGTAAGAAACGCTTGAGAAACTCAAAATTTGCGCAGTTCTGAAGCTCGAAACGAATAACTGGGACGGCCTAGGGGAAAAGTGCGCATACCGTTGTAATCGGGCGAGTTTCTACTTTCAGATGCAACAGAAATCATGCGGATTGGTCAATCCGTTCGCGAGATATGGCAGTTTGGAGGTAAGAAACGCTTGAGAAACTCAAAATTTTCGCCGTTCTGATGCTCGAAACGAATAACTAGAACGGCCTAGGGGAAAAGTGCGCATACGGTTGTAATCGGGCGGGTTTCTACTTTCAGATGCAACAGAAATTTTGCGGATTGGTCAATCCGTTTGCGAGATATGGCAGTTTGGAGGTAAGAAACGCTTGAGAAACTCAAAATTTGCGCAGTTCTGATGCTCGAAACGAATAAGTAGAACGGCCTAGGGGAGAAGTACGCATATCGTTGTAATCGGTCGAGTTTCTACTTTCAGATGCAACAGAAATCATGCGGATTGGTCAATCCGTTCGCGAGATATGGCCGTTTGGATGTAAGAAACGCTTGAGAAACTCAAAATTTGCGCAGTTCTGAAGCTCGAAACGAGTAACTAGGACGGCCTAGGAGAAAAGTACGCATACCGTTGTAATCGGGCGAGTCCCTACTTTCAGATGCAACAGAAATCATGCGGATTGGTCAATCCGTTCGCGAGATATGGCCATTTGGAGATAAGAAACGCTTGAGAAACACAAAATTTTCGCCGTTCTGATGCTCGAAACGAATAACTAGAACGGCCTAGGGGAAAAGTACGCATACCGTTGTAATCGGGCGAGTTTCTACTTTCAGATGCAACAGAAATTTTGCGGATCGGTCAATCCGTTCGCGAGAGATGGCAGTTTGGATGTAAGAAACGCTTGAGAAACTCAAAATTTTCGCAGTTCTGATGCTCGAAACGAATAACTGGAACGGCCTAGGGGAAAACTACACACACCGTTGTAATCGGGCGAGTCTCTACTTTCAGATGCAGCAGAAATTTTCCGGATTGGTCAATCCGTTCGCGAGATATGGCAGTTTGGAGGTAAGAAACGCTTGAGAAACTCAAAATTTGCGCAGCTCTGATGCTTGAAACGAATAACTAGAACGGCCTAGGGGAAAAGTGCGCATACCGTTGTAATCGGGCGAGTTTCTACTTTCAGATGCAACAGAAATCATGCGGATTGGTCAATCCGTTCGCGAGATATGGCCGTTTGGATGTAAGAAACGCTTGAGAAACTCAAAATTTTCGCAGTTCTGATGCTCGAAACGAATAACTAGAACGGCCTAGGGGAAAAGTGCGCATTCCGTTATAATAGGGCGAGTCTCTACTTTCAGATGCAACAGAAATTTTGCGGATTGGTCAATCCGTTTGCGAGATATGGCAGTTTGGAGGTAAGAAACGCTTGAGAAACTCAAAATTTGCGCAGTTCTGATGCTCGAAACGAATAACTGGAACGGCCTAGGGGAAGACTACACACACCGTTGTAATCGGGCGAGTCTCTGCTTTCAGATGCAACAGAGATTTTGCGGATTGGTCAATCCGTTTACGAGATATGGCAGTTTTGAGGTAAGAAACGCTTGAGAAACTCAAAATTTTCGCAGTTCTGATGCTCGAAACGAATAACTAGAACGGCCTAGGGGAAAAGTACGCATACCGTTGTAATCGGGCGAGTTTCTACTTGCAGATGCAACAGAAATTTTGCAGATTTGTCGATCCGTTCGCGAGATATGGCAGTTTGGACCTAAGAAACGCTTGAGAAATTCAAAATTTTCGCAGTTCTGATGCTCGAAACGAATAACTGGAACGGCCTAGGGGAAAACTACACATACCGTTGTAATCGGGCGAGTCTCTACTTTCCGATGCAACAAAATTTTTCCGGATTGGTCAATCCGTTCGCGAGATATGGCAGTATGGAGGTAAGAAACGCTTGAGAAACTCAAAATTTGCGCAGTTCTGATGCTTGAAACGAATAACTAGAACGGCCTAGGGGAAAAGTGCGCATACCGTTGTGATCGGGCGAGTTTCTACTTTCAGATGCAACAGAAATTTTGCGGATCGGTCAATCCGTTCGCGAGATATGGCAGTTTGGATGTAAGAAACGCTTGAGAAACTCAAAATTTTCGCAGTTCTGATGCTCGAAACGAATAACTGGAACGGCCTAGGGGAAAAGTACGCATACCGTTGTAATCGGGCGAGTTTCTACTTTCAGATGCAACAGAAATCATCCGGATTGGTCAATCCTTTCGCGAGATATGGCCGTTTGGATGTAAGAAACGCTTGAGAAACTCAAAATTTTCGCAGTTCTGATGCTCGAAACGAATAACTAGAACTGCCTAGTGGAAAAGTGCGCATACCGTTGTAATCGGGCGAGTTTCTACTTTCAGATGCAACAGAAATCATTCGGATTGGTCAATCCGTTCGCGAGATATGGCCATTTGGAGGTAAGAAACGCTTGAGAAACTCAAAATTTTCGCAGTTCTGATGCTCGAAACGAATAACTGGAACGGCCTAGGGGAAAAGTACGCATACCGTTGTAATCGGGCGAGTTTCTACTTTCAGATGCAACAGAAATCATCCGGATTGGTCAATCCGTTCGCGAGATATGGCCGTTTGGATGTAAGAAACGCTTGAGAAACTCAAAATTTGCGCAGTTCTCATGCTCGAAACGAATAACTAGAACGGCCTAGGGGAAAAGTGCGCATACCGTTGTAATCGGGCGAGTTTCTACTTTCAGAAGCAACGGAAATCATGCGGATTGGTCAATCCGTTCGCGAGATATGGCCGTTTGGATGTAAGAAACGCTTGAGAAACTCAAAATTTTCGCAGTTCTGATGCTCGAAACGAATAACTAGAACTGCCTAGGGGAAAAGTGCGCATACCGTTGTAATCGGGCGAGTTTCTACTTTCAGAAGCAACGGAAATCATGCGGATCGGTCAATCCGTTCACGAGATATGGCAGTTTGGATGTAAGAAACGCTTGAGAAACTCAAAATTTTCGCAGTTCTGATGCTCGAAACGAATAACTGGAACGGCCTAGGGGAAAACAACACACACCGTTGTAATCGGGCGAGTCTCTACTTTCAGATGCAACAGAGATTTTGCGGTTTGGTCAATCCGTTCGCGAGATATGGCAGTTTGGATGTAAGAAACGCTTGAGAAACTCAAAATTTTCGCAGTTCTGATGCTCGAAACGAATAACTAGAACGGCCTAGGGGAAAAGTACGCATACCTTTGTAATCGGGCGAGTTTCTACTTTCAGATGCAACAGAAATTTTGCGGATCGGTCAATCCGTTCGCGAGAGATGGCAGTTTGGATGTAAGAAACGCTTGAGAAACTCAAAATTTTCGCAGTTCTGATGCTCGAAACGAATAACTGGAACGGCCTAGGGGAAAACTACACACACCGTTGTAATCGGGCGAGTTTCTACTTTCAGATGCAACAGAAATTTTGCGGATCGGTCAATCCGTTCGCGAGAGATGGCAGTTTGGATGTAAGAAACGCTTGAGAAACTCAAAATTTTCGCAGTTCTGATGCTCGAAACGAATAACTGGAACGGCCTAGGGGAAAACTACACACACCGTTGTAATCGGGCGAGTCTCTACTTTCAGATGCAGCAGAAATTTTCCGGATTGGTCAATCCGTTCGCGAGATATGGCAGTTTGGAGGTAAGAAACGCTTGAGAAACTCAAAATTTGCGCAGCTCTGATGCTTGAAACGAATAACTAGAACGGCCTAGGGGAAAAGTGCGCATACCGTTGTAATCGGGCGAGTTTCTACTTTCAGATGCAACAGAAATCATGCGGATTGGTCAATCCGTTCGCGAGATATGGCCGTTTGGATGTAAGAAACGCTTGAGAAACTCAAAATTTTCGCAGTTCTGATGCTCGAAACGAATAACTAGAACGGCCTAGGGGAAAAGTGCGCATTCCGTTATAATAGGGCGAGTCTCTACTTTCAGATGCAACAGAAATTTTGCGGATTGGTCAATCCGTTTGCGAGATATGGCAGTTTGGAGGTAAGAAACGCTTGAGAAACTCAAAATTTGCGCAGTTCTCATGCTCGAAACGAATAACTAGAACGGCCTAGGGGAAAAGTGCGCATACCGTTGTAATCGGGCGAGTTTCTACTTTCAGAAGCAACGGAAATCATGCGGATTGGTCAATCCGTTCGCGAGATATGGCCGTTTGGATGTAAGAAACGCTTGAGAAACTCAAAATTTTCGCAGTTCTGATGCTCGAAACGAATAACTAGAACTGCCTAGTGGAAAAGTGCGCATACCGTTGTAATCGGGCGAGTTTCTACTTTCAGATGCAACAGAAATCATTCGGATTGGTCAATCCGTTCGCGAGATATGGCCATTTGGAGGTAAGAAACGCTTGAGAAACACAAAATTTTCGCCGTTCTGATGCTCGAAACGAATAACTGGAACGGCCTAGGGGAAAACTACACATACCGTTGTAATCGGGCGAGTCTCTACTTTCCGATGCAACAAAATTTTTCCGGATTGGTCAATCCGTTCGCGAGATATGGCAGTATGGAGGTAAGAAACGCTTGAGAAACTCAAAATTTGCGCAGTTCTGATGCTTGAAACGAATAACTAGAACGGCCTAGGGGAAAAGTGCGCATACCGTTGTGATCGGGCGAGTTTCTACTTTCAGATGCAACAGAAATTTTGCGGATCGGTCAATCCGTTCGCGAGATATGGCAGTTTGGATGTAAGAAACGCTTGAGAAACTCAAAATTTTCGCAGTTCTGATGCTCGAAACGAATAACTAGAACGGCCTAGGGGAAAAGTACGCATACCTTTGTAATCGGGCGAGTTTCTACTTTCAGATGCAACAGAAATTTTGCGGATCGGTCAATCCGTTCGCGAGATATGGCAGTTTGGAGGTAAGAAACGCTTGAGAAACTTAAAATTTGCGCAGTTCTGATGCTCGAAACGAATAACTGGAACGGCCTAGGGGAAAACTACACACACCGTTGTAATCGGGCGAGTCTCTACTTTCAGATGCAGCAGAAATTTTCCGGATTTGTCAATCCGTTTGCGAGATATGGCAGTTTGGAGGTAAGAAACGCTTGAGAAACTCAAAATTTGCGCAGTTCTGATGCTTGAAACGAATAACTAGAACGGCCTAGGGGAAAAGTGCGCATACCGTTGTAATCGGGCGAGTTTCTACTTTCAGATGCAACAGAAATCATGCGGATTGGTCAATCCGTTCGCGAGATATGGCCGTTTGGATGTAAGAAACGCTTGAGAAACTCAAAATTTTCGCAGTTCTGATGCTCGAAAGGAATAACTAGAACGGCCTAGGGGAAAAGTGCGCTTTCCGTTATAATAGGGCGAGTCTCTACTTTCAGATGCAACAGAAATTTTGCGGATTGGTCAATCCGTTTGCGAGATATGGCAGTTTGGAGGTAAGAAACGCTTGAGAAACTCAAAATTTGCGCAGTTCTGATGCTCGAAACGAATAACTGGAACGGCCTAGGGGAAAACTACACACACCGTTGTAATCGGGCGAGTCTCTGCTTTCAGATGCAACAGAGATTTTGCGGATTGGTCAATCCGTTTACGAGATATGGCAGTTTTGAGGTAAGAAACGCTTGTGAAACTCAAAATTTTCGCAGTTCTGATGCTCGAAGCGAATAACTAGAACGGCCTAGGGGAAAAGTACGCATACCGTTGTAATCGGGCGAGTTTCTACTTGCAGATGCAACAGAAATTTTGCAGATTTGTCGATCCGTTCGCGAGATATGGCAGTTTGGACCTAAGAAACGCTTGAGAAATTCAAAATTTTCGCAGTTCTGATGCTCGAAACGAATAACTGGAACGGCCTAGGGGAAAACTACACATACCGTTGTAATCGGGCGAGTCTCTACTTTCCGATGCAACAAAATTTTTCCGGATTGGTCAATCCGTTCGCGAGATATGGCAGTATGGAGGTAAGAAACGCTTGAGAAACTCAAAATTTGCGCAGTTCTGATGCTTGAAACGAATAACTAGAACGGCCTAGGGGCAAAGTGCGCATACCGTTGTGATCGGGCGAGTTTCTACTTTCAGATGCAACAGAAATTTTGTGGATCGGTCAATCCGTTCGCGAGATATGGCAGTTTGGATGTAAGAAACGCTTGAGAAACTCAAAATTTTCACAGTTCTGATGCTCGAAACGAATAACTGGAACGGCCTAGGGGAAAAGTACGCATACCGTTGTAATCGGGCGAGTTTGTACTTTCAGATGCAGCAGAAATCATCCGGATTGGTCAATCCGTTCGCGAGATATGGCCGTTTGGATGTAAGAAACGCTTGAGAAACTCAAAATTTGCGCAGTTCTCATGCTCGAAACGAATAACTAGAACGGCCTAGGGGAAAAGTGCGCATACCGTTGTAATCGGGCGAGTTTCTACTTTCAGAAGCAACGGAAACCATGCGGATTGGTCAATCCGT
Organism: Ptiloglossa arizonensis; assembly: GCF_051014685.1. Classification (NCBI taxonomy): domain Eukaryota; kingdom Metazoa; phylum Arthropoda; class Insecta; order Hymenoptera; family Colletidae; genus Ptiloglossa; species Ptiloglossa arizonensis. The sequence continues at coordinate 860,498 of NW_027478462.1, read as the reverse complement.
TCGCGAGATATGGCCGTTTGGATGTAAGAAACGCTTGAGAAACTCAAAATTTTCGCAGTTCTGATGCTCGAAGCGAATAACTAGAACGGCCTAGGGGAAAAGTACGCATACCGTTGTAATCGGGCGAGTTTCTACTTGCAGATGCAACAGAAATTTTGCAGATTTGTCGATCCGTTCGCGAGATATGGCAGTTTGGACCTAAGAAACGCTTGAGAAATTCAAAATTTTCGCAGTTCTGATGCTCGAAACGAATAACTGGAACGGCCTAGGGGAAAACTACACATACCGTTGTAATCGGGCGAGTCTCTACTTTCCGATGCAACAAAATTTTTCCGGATTGGTCAATCCGTTCGCGAGATATGGCAGTATGGAGGTAAGAAACGCTTGAGAAACTCAAAATTTGCGCAGTTCTGATGCTTGAAACGAATAACTAGAACGGCCTAGGGGCAAAGTGCGCATACCGTTGTGATCGGGCGAGTTTCTACTTTCAGATGCAACAGAAATTTTGCGGATCGGTCAATCCGTTCGCGAGATATGGCAGTTTGGATGTAAGAAACGCTTGAAACTCAAAATTTTCACAGTTCTGATGCTCGAAACGAATAACTGGAACGGCCTAGGGGAAAACTACGCATACCGTTGTAATCGGGCGAGTTTCTACTTTCAGATGCAACAGAAATCATCCGGATTGGTCAATCCGTTCGCGAGATATGGCCGTTTGGATGTAAGAAACGCTTGAGAAACTCAAAATTTGCGCAGTTCTCATGCTCGAAACGAATAACTAGAACGGCCTAGGGGAAAAGTGCGCATACCGTTGTAATCGGGCGAGTTTCTACTTTCAGAAGCAACGGAAACCATGCGGATTGGTCAATCCGTTCGCGAGATATGGCCGTTTGGATGTAAGAAACGCTTGAGAAACTCAAAATTTTCGCAGTTCTGATGCTCGAAACGAATAACTAGAACTGCCTAGTGGAAAAGTGCGCATACCGTTGTAATCGGGCGAGTTTCTAGTTTCAGATGCAACAGAAATCATTCAGATTGGTCAATCCGTTCGCGAGATATGGCCATTTGGAGGTAAGAAACGCTTGAGAAACACAAAATTTTCGCCGTTCTGATGCTCGAAACGAATAACTAGAACGGCCTAGGGGAAAAGTACGCATACCGTTGTAATCGGGCGAGTCTCTACTTTCAGATGCAACAGAGATTTTGCGGATTGGTCAATCCGTTCGCGAGATATGGCCGTTTGGATGTAAGAAACGCTTGAGAAACTCAAAATTTTCGCAGTTCTGATGCTCGAAACGAATAACTAGAACGGCCTAGGGGAAAGGTACGCATACCCTTGTAATCGGGCGATTTTCTACTTGCAGATGCAACAGAAATTTTGCGGATTGGTCGATCCGTTCGCGAGATATGGCAGTTTGGATGTAAGAAACGCTTGAGAAACTCAAAATTTTCGCAGTTCTGATGCTCGAAACGAATAACTGGAACGGCCTAGGGGAAAAGTGCGCATACTGTTGTAATCGGGCGAGTGTCTACTTTCAGATGCAACAGAAATCATGCGGATTGGTCAATCCGTTCGCGAGATATGGCAGTTTGGAGCTAAGAAACGCTTGAGAAACTCAAAATTTGCGCAGTTCTGATGCTTGAAACGAATAACTAGAACGCCCTAGGGGAAAAGTGCGCATACCGTTGTAATCGGGCGGGTTTCTACTTTCAGATGCAACAGAAATTTTGCGGATTGGTCAATCCGTTTGCGAGATATGGCAGTTTGGAGGTAAGAAACGCTTGAGAAACTCAAAATTTGCGCAGTTCTGATGCTCGAAACGAATAAGTAGAACGGCCTAGGGGAAAAGAGCGCATACCTTTGTAATCGGGCTAGTTTCTATTTCCAGATGCAACAGAAATTTTGCGGATTGATCAATCCGTTCGCGAGATATGGCAGTTTGGAGATAAGAAACGCTTGAGAGACTCATAATTTTCGCAGTTCTGATGCTCGAAACGAATAACTGGAACGGCCTAGGGGAAAACTACACATACCGTTGTAATCGGGCGAGTCTCTACTTTCAGATGCAACAGAAATTTTCCGGATTGGTCAATCCGTTCGCGAGATATGGCAGTTTGGAGGTAAGAAACGCTTGAGAAACTCAAAATTTGCGCAGTTCTGATGCTTGAAACGAATAACTAGAACGGCCTAGCGGAAAAGTGCGCATACCGTTGTAATCGGGCGAGTTTCTACTTTCAGATGCAACAGAAATCATGCGGATTGGTCAATCCGTTCGCGAGATATGGCCGTTTGGATGTATGAAACGCTTGAGAAACTCAAAATTTTCGCAGTTCTGAAGCTCGAAACGAGTAACTAGGACGGCCTAGGGGAAAAGTGCGCATACCGTTGTAATCGGGCTAGTTTCTATTTCCAGATGCAACAGAAATTTTGCGGATTGATCAATCCGTTCGCGAGATATGGCAGTTTGGAGATAAGAAACGCTTGAGAGACTCAAAATTTTCGCACTTCTGATGCTCGAAACGAATGACTAGAACGTCCTAGGGGAGAAGTACGCATACCGTTGTAATCGGGCGAGTTTCTACTTTCAGATGCAACAGAAATTTTGCGGATCGGTCAATCCTTTCGCGAGATATGGCAGTTTGGATGTAAGAAACGCTTGAGGAACTCAAAATTTTCGCAGTTCTGATGCTCGAAACGAATAACTGGAACGGCCTAGGGGAAAACTACACACACCGTTGTAGTCGGGCGAGACTCTACTTTCAGATGCAACGGAGATTTTGCGGATTGGTCAATCCGTTCGCGAGATATGGCAGTTTGGAGGTAAGAAACGCTTGAGAAACTCAAAATTTTCGCAGTTCTGATGCTCGAAACGAATAACTGGAACGGCCTAGGGGAAAAGTGCTCATACCGTTGTAATCGGGCGAGTTTCTACTTTCAGATGCAACAGAAATCATGCGGATTGGTCAATCCGTTCGCGAGATATGGCAGTTTGGATGTAAGAAACGCTTGAGAAACTCAAAATTTTCGCAGTTCTGATGCTCGAAACGAATAACTAGAAAGGCCTAGGGGAAAAGTGCGCATACCGTTGTAATCGGGCGAGTCTCTACTTTCAGATGCAACAGAAATTTTTTGGATTGGTCAATCCGTTCGCGAGATACGGCAGTTTGGAGGTAAGAAACGCTTGAGAAACTCAAAATTTGCGCAGTTCTGATGCTTGAAACGAATAACTAGAACGCCCTAGGGGAAAAGTGCGCATACCGTTGTAATCGGGCGGGTTTCTACTTTCAGATGCAACAGAAATTTTGCGGATTGGTCAATCCGTTTGCGAGATATGGCAGTTTGGAGGTAAGAAACGCTTGAGAAACTCAAAATTTGCGCAGTTCTGATGCTCGAAACGAATAAGTAGAACGGCCTAGGGGAAAAGAGCGCATACCGTTGTAATCGGGCTAGTTTCTATTTCCAGATGCAACAGAAATTTTGCGGATTGATCAATCCGTTCGCGAGATATGGCAGTTTGGAGATAAGAAACGCTTGAGAGACTCATAATTTTCGCAGTTCTGATGCTCGAAACGAATAACGAACGGCCTAGGGGAAAACTACACATACCGTTGTAATCGGGCGAGTCTCTACTTTCAGATGCAACAGAAATTTTCCGGATTGGTCAATCCGTTCGCGAGATATGGCAGTTTGGAGGTAAGAAACGCTTGAGAAACTCAAAATTTGCGCAGTTCTGATGCTTGAAACGAATAACTAGAACGGCCTAGCGGAAAAGTGCGCATACCGTTGTAATCGGGCGAGTTTCTACTTTCAGATGCAACAGAAATCATGCGGATTGGTCAATCCGTTCGCGAGATATGGCCGTTTGGATGTATGAAACGCTTGAGAAACTCAAAATTTTCGCAGTTCTGAAGCTCGAAACGAGTAACTAGGACGGCCTAGGGGAAAAGTGCGCATACCGTTGTAATCGGGCTAGTTTCTATTTCCAGATGCAACAGAAATTTTGCGGATTGATCAATCCGTTCGCGAGATATGGCAGTTTGGAGATAAGAAACGCTTGAGAGACTCAAAATTTTCGCACTTCTGATGCTCGAAACGAATGACTAGAACGTCCTAGGGGAGAAGTACGCATACCGTTGTAATCGGGCGAGTTTCTACTTTCAGATGCAACAGAAATTTTGCGGATCGGTCAATCCTTTCGCGAGATATGGCAGTTTGGATGTAAGAAACGCTTGAGGAACTCAAAATTTTCGCAGTTCTGATGCTCGAAACGAATAACTGGAACGGCCTAGGGGAAAACTACACACACCGTTGTAGTCGGGCGAGACTCTACTTTCAGATGCAACGGAGATTTTGCGGATTGGTCAATCCGTTCGCGAGATATGGCAGTTTGGAGGTAAGAAACGCTTGAGAAACTCAAAATTTTCGCAGTTCTGATGCTCGAAACGAATAACTGGAACGGCCTAGGGGAAAAAGTGCTCATACCGTTGTAATCGGGCGAGTTTCTACTTTCAGATGCAACAGAAATCATGCGGATTGGTCAATCCGTTCGCGAGATATGGCAGTTTGGATGTAAGAAACGCTTGAGAAACTCAAAATTTTCGCAGTTCTGATGCTCGAAACGAATAACTAGAAAGGCCTAGGGGAAAAGTGCGCATACCGTTGTAATCGGGCGAGTCTCTACTTTCAGATGCAACAGAAATTTTTTGGATTGGTCAATCCGTTCGCGAGATACGGCAGTTTGGAGGTAAGAAACGCTTGAGAAACTCAAAATTTGCGCAGTTCTGATGCTTGAAACGAATAACTAGAACGCCCTAGGGGAAAAGTGCGCATACCGTTGTAATCGGGCGGGTTTCTACTTTCAGATGCAACAGAAATTTTGCGGATTGGTCAATCCGTTTGCGAGATATGGCAGTTTGGAGGTAAGAAACGCTTGAGAAACTCAAAATTTGCGCAGTTCTGATGCTCGAAACGAATAAGTAGAACGGCCTAGGGGAAAAGAGCGCATACCGTTGTAATCGGGCTAGTTTCTATTTCCAGATGCAACAGAAATTTTGCGGATTGATCAATCCGTTCGCGAGATATGGCAGTTTGGAGATAAGAAACGCTTGAGAGACTCATAATTTTCGCAGTTCTGATGCTCGAAACGAATAACGAACGGCCTAGGGGAAAACTACACATACCGTTGTAATCGGGCGAGTCTCTACTTTCAGATGCAACAGAAATTTTCCGGATTGGTCAATCCGTTCGCGAGATATGGCAGTTTGGAGGTAAGAAACGCTTGAGAAACTCAAAATTTGCGCAGTTCTGATGCTTGAAACGAATAACTAGAACGGCCTAGCGGAAAAGTGCGCATACCGTTGTAATCGGGCGAGTTTCTACTTTCAGATGCAACAGAAATCATGCGGATTGGTCAATCCGTTCGCGAGATATGGCCGTTTGGATGTATGAAACGCTTGAGAAACTCAAAATTTTCGCAGTTCTGAAGCTCGAAACGAGTAACTAGGACGGCCTAGGGGAAAAGTGCGCATACCGTTGTAATCGGGCTAGTTTCTATTTCCAGATGCAACAGAAATTTTGCGGATTGATCAATCCGTTCGCGAGATATGGCAGTTTGGAGATAAGAAACGCTTGAGAGACTCAAAATTTTCGCAGTTCTGATGCTCGAAACGAATGACTAGAACGTCCTAGGGGAGAAGTACGCATACCGTTGTAATCGGTCGAGTTTCTACTTTCAGATGCAACAGAAATCATGCGGATTGGTCAATCCGTTCGCGAGATATGGCCGTTTGGATGTAAGAAACGCTTGAGAAACTCAAAATTTGCGCAGTTCTGATGCTCGAAACGAATAACTGGAACGGCCTAGGGGAAAAGTGCGCATACCGTTGTAATCGGGCGAGTTTCTACTTTCAGATGCAACAGAAATCATGCGGATTGGTCAATCCGTTCGCGAGATATGGCAGTTTGGAGGTAAGAAACGCTTGAGAAACTCAAAATTTTCGCAGTTCTGATGCTCGAAACGAATAACTAGAACGGCCTAGGGGAAAAGTACGCATACCGTTGTAATCGGGCGAGTTTCTACTTTCAGATGCAACAGAAATTTTGCGGATCGGTCAATCCTTTCGCGAGATATGGCAGTTTGGATGTAAGAAACGCTTGAGGAACTCAAAATTTTCGCAGTTCTGATGCTCGAAACGAATAACTGGAACGGCCTAGGGGAAAACTACACACACCGTTGTAGTCGGGCGAGACTCTACTTTCAGATGCAACGGAGATTTTGCGGATTGGTCAATCCGTTCGCGAGATATGGCAGTTTGGAGGTAAGAAACGCTTGAGAAACTCAAAATTTTCGCAGTTCTGATGCTCGAAACGAATAACTAGAACGGCCTAGGGGAAAAGTGCGCATACGGTTGTAATCGGGCGGGTTTCTACTTTCAGATGCAACAGAAATTTTGCGGATTGGTCAATCCGTTCGCGAGATATGGCAGTTTGGAGGTAAGAAACGCTTGAGAAACTCAAAATTTTCGCAGTTCTGATGCTCGAAACGAATAACTGGAACGGCCTAGGGGAAAAGTGCGCATACCGTTGTAATCGGGCGAGTTTCTACTTTCAGATGCAACAGAAATCATGCGGATTGGTCAATCCGTTCGCGAGATATGGCAGTTTGGAGGTAAGAAACGCTTGAGAAACTCAAAATTTTCGCAGTTCTGATGCTCGAAACGAATAACTAGAACGGCCTAGGGGAAAAGTGCGAATACCGTTGTAATCGGGCGAGTCTCTACTTTCAGATGCAACAGAAATTTTGTGGATTGGTCAATCCGTTCGCGAGATATGGCAGTTTGGAGGTAAGAAACGCTTGAGAAACTCAAAATTTGCGCAGTTCTGATGCTTGAAACGAATAAGTAGAACGGCCTAGGGGAAAAGAGCGCATACCGTTGTAATCGGGCTAGTTTCTATTTCCAGATGCAACAGAAATTTTGCGGATTGATCAATCCGTTCGCGAGATATGGCAGTTTGGAGATAAGAAACGCTAGAGAGACTCATAATTTTCGCAGTTCTGATGCTCGAAACGAATAACGAACGGCCTAGGGGAAAACTACACATACCGTTGTAATCGGGCGAGTCTCTACTTTCAGATGCAACAGAAATTTTCCGGATTGGTCAATCCGTTCGCGAGATATGGCAGTTTGGAGATAAGAAACGCTTGAGAAACTCAAAATTTTCGCAGTTCTGATGCTCGAAACGAATAACTAGAACGGTCTAGGGGAAAAGTACGCATACCGTTGTAATCGGGCGAGTTTCTACTTTCAGATGCAACAGAAATTTTGCGGATCGGTCAATCCTTTCGCGAGATATGGCAGTTTGGATGTAAGAAACGCTTGAGGAACTCAAAATTTTCGCAGTTCTGATGCTCGAAACGAATAACTGGAACGGCCTAGGGGAAAACTACACACACCGTTGTAGTCGGGCGAGACTCTACTTTCAGATGCAACGGAGATTTTGCGGATTGGTCAATCCGTTCGCGAGATATGGCAGTTTGGAGGTAAGAAACGTTTGAGAAACTCAAAATTTTCGCAGTTCTGATGCTCGAAACGAATAACTAGAACGGCCTAGGGGAAAAGTATGCATACCGTTGTAATCGGGCGATTTTCTACTTGCAGATGCAACAGAAATTTTGCGGATTGGTCGATCCGTTCGCGAGATATGGCAGTTTGGATGTAAGAAACGCTTGGGAAATTCAAAATCTTCGCAGTTCTGATGCTCGAAACGAATAACTGGGACGGCCTAGGGGAAAAGTGCGCATACCGTTGTAATCGGGCGAGTTTCTACTTTCAGATGCAACAGAAATCATGCGGATTGGTCAATCCGTTCGCGAGATATGGCAGTTTGGAGGTAAGAAACGCTTGAGAAACTCAAAATTTTCGCCGTTCTGATGCTCGAAACGAATAACTAGAACGGCCTAGGGGAAAAGTGCGCATACGGTTGTAATCGGGCGGGTTTCTACTTTCAGATGCAACAGAAATTTTGCGGATTGGTCAATCCGTTTGCGAGATATGGCAGTTTGGAGGTAAGAAACGCTTGAGAAACTCAAAATTTGCGCAGTTCTGATGCTCGAAACGAATAAGTAGAACGGCCTAGGGGAGAAGTACGCATATCGTTGTAATCGGTCGAGTTTCTACTTTCAGATGCAACAGAAATCATGCGGATTGGTCAATCCGTTCGCGAGATATGGCCGTTTGGATGTAAGAAACGCTTGAGAAACTCAAAATTTGCGCAGTTCTGAAGCTCGAAACGAGTAACTAGGACGGCCTAGGGGAAAAGTGCGCATACGGTTGTAATCGGGCGGGTTTCTACTTTCAGATGCAACAGAAATTTTGCGGATTGGTCAATCCGTTTGCGAGATATGGCAGTTTGGAGGTAAGAAACGCTTGAGAAACTCAAAATTTTCGCCGTTCTGATGCTCGAAACGAATAACTAGAACGGCCTAGGGGAAAAGTGCGCATACGGTTGTAATCGGGCGGGTTTCTACTTTCAGATGCAACAGAAATCATGCGGATTGGTCAATCCGTTCGCGAGATATGGCAGTTTGGAGGTAAGAAACGCTTGAGAAACTCAAAATTTTCGCAGTTCTGATGCTCGAAACGAATAACTAGAACGGCCTAGGGGAAAAGTGCGCATACCGTTGTAATCGGGCGAGTCTCTACTTTCAGATGCAACAGAAATTTTGTGGATTGGTCAATCCGTTCGCGAGATATGGCAGTTTGGAGGTAAGAAACGCTTGAGAAACTCAAAATTTTCGCAGTTCTGATGCTCGAAACGAATAACTAGAACGGCCTAGGGGAAAAGTACGCATACCTTTGTAATCGGGCGAGTTTCTACTTTCAGATGCAACAGAAATTTTGCGGATCGGTCAATCCGTTCGCGAGAGATGGCAGTTTGGATGTAAGAAACGCTTGAGAAACTCAAAATTTTCGCAGTTCTGATGCTCGAAACGAATAACTGGAACGGCCTAGGGGAAAACTACACACACCGTTGTAATCGGGCGAGTTTCTACTTTCAGATGCAACAGAAATTTTGCGGATCGGTCAATCCGTTCGCGAGAGATGGCAGTTTGGATGTAAGAAACGCTTGAGAAACTCAAAATTTTCGCAGTTCTGATGCTCGAAACGAATAACTGGAACGGCCTAGGGGAAAACTACACACACCGTTGTAATCGGGCGAGTCTCTACTTTCAGATGCAGCAGAAATTTTCCGGATTGGTCAATCCGTTCGCGAGATATGGCAGTTTGGAGGTAAGAAACGCTTGAGAAACTCAAAATTTGCGCAGCTCTGATGCTTGAAACGAATAACTAGAACGGCCTAGGGGAAAAGTGCGCATACCGTTGTAATCGGGCGAGTTTCTACTTTCAGATGCAACAGAAATCATGCGGATTGGTCAATCCGTTCGCGAGATATGGCCGTTTGGATGTAAGAAACGCTTGAGAAACTCAAAATTTTCGCAGTTCTGATGCTCGAAACGAATAACTAGAACGGCCTAGGGGAAAAGTGCGCATTCCGTTATAATAGGGCGAGTCTCTACTTTCAGATGCAACAGAAATTTTGCGGATTGGTCAATCCGTTTGCGAGATATGGCAGTTTGGAGGTAAGAAACGCTTGAGAAACTCAAAATTTGCGCAGTTCTCATGCTCGAAACGAATAACTAGAACGGCCTAGGGGAAAAGTGCGCATACCGTTGTAATCGGGCGAGTTTCTACTTTCAGAAGCAACGGGAAATCATGCGGATTGGTCAATCCGTTCGCGAGATATGGCCGTTTGGATGTAAGAAACGCTTGAGAAACTCAAAATTTTCGCAGTTCTGATGCTCGAAACGAATAACTAGAACTGCCTAGTGGAAAAGTGCGCATACCGTTGTAATCGGGCGAGTTTCTACTTTCAGATGCAACAGAAATCATTCGGATTGGTCAATCCGTTCGCGAGATATGGCCATTTGGAGGTAAGAAACGCTTGAGAAACACAAAATTTTCGCCGGTCTGATGCTCGAAACGATAACTGGAACGGCTAGGGGAAAACTACACATACCGTTGTAATCGGGCGGGTCTCTACTTTCCGATGCAACAAAATTTTTCCGGATGGGTCAGATCCGTTCGCGAGATATGGCAGTATGGAGGTAAGAAACGCTTGAGAAACTCAAAATTTGCGCAGTTCTGATGCTTGAAACGAATAACTGGAACGGCCTAGGGGAAAACTACACACACCGTTGTAATCGGGCGAGTCTCTACTTTCAGATGCAGCAGAAATTTTCCGGATTGTCAATCCGTTTGCGAGATATGGCAGTTTGGAGGTAAGAAACGCTTGAGAAACTCAAAATTTGCGCAGTTCTGATGCTTGAACGAATAACTAGAACGGCCTAGGGGAAAAGTGCGCATACCGTTGTAATCGGGCGAGTTTCTACTTTCAGATGCAACAGAAATCATGCGGATTGGTCAATCCGTTCGCGAGATATGGCCGTTTGGATGTAAGAAACGCTTGAGAAACTCAAATTTCGCAGTTCTGATGCTCGAAAGGAATAACTAGAACGGCCTAGGGGAAAAGTGCGCTTTCCGTTATAATAGGGCGAGTCTCTACTTTCAGATGCAACAGAAATTTTTGCGGATTGGTCAATCCGTTTGCGAGATATGGCAGTTTGGAGGTAAGAAACGCTTGAGAAACTCAAAATTTGCGCAGTTCTGATGCTCGAAACGAATAACTGGAACGGCCTAGGGGAAAACTACACACACCGTTGTAATCGGGCGAGTCTCTGCTTTCAGATGCAACAGAGATTTTGCGGATTGGTCAATCCGTTTACGAGATATGGCAGTTTTGAGGTAAGAAACGCTGAGAAACTCAAAATTTTCGCAGTTCTGATGCTCGAAGCGAATAACTAGAACGGCCTAGGGGAAAAGTACGCATACCGTTGTAATCGGGCGAGTTTCTACTTGCAGATGCAACAGAAATTTGCAGATTTGTCGATCCGTTCGCGAGATTATGCAGTTTGGACCTAAGAAACGCTTGAGAAATCAAAATTTCGCAGTTCTGATGCTCGAAACGAATAACTGGAACGGCCTAGGGGACAAACTACACATACCGTTGTAATCGGGCGAGTCTCTACTTTCCGATGCAACAAAATTTTTCCGGATTGGTCAATCCGTTCGCGAGATATGGCAGTATGGAGGTAAGAAACGCTTGAGAAACTCAAAATTTGCGCAGTTCTGATGCTTGAAACGAATAACTAGAACGGCCTAGGGCAAAGTGCGCATACCGTTGTAATCGGGCGAGTTTCTACTTTCAGAAGCAACGGAAATCATGCGGATTGGTCAATCCGTTCGCGAGATATGGCCGTTTGGATGTAAGAAACGCTTGAGAAACTCAAAATTTTCGCAGTTCTGATGCTCGAAACGAATAACTAGAACTGCCTAGTGGAAAAGTGCGCATACCGTTGTAATCGGGCGAGTTTCTACTTTCAGATGCAACAGAAATCATTCGGATTGGTCAATCCGTTCGCGAGATATGGCCATTTGGAGGTAAGAAACGCTTGAGAAACACAAAATTTTCGCCGTTCTGATGCTCGAAACGAATAACTGGAACGGCCTAGGGGAAAACTACACATACCGTTGTAATCGGGCGAGTCTCTACTTTCCGATGCAACAAAATTTTTCCGGATTGGTCAATCCGTTCGCGAGATATGGCAGTATGGAGGTAAGAAACGCTTGAGAAACTCAAAATTTGCGCAGTTCTGATGCTTGAAACGAATAACTAGAACGGCCTAGGGGAAAAGTGCGCATACCGTTGTGATCGGGCGAGTTCTACTTTCAGATGCAACAGAATTTTGCGGATCGGTCAATCCGTTCGCGAGATATGGCAGTTTGGATGTAAGAAACGCTTGAGAAACTCAAATTTTCGCAGTTCTGATGCTCGAAACGAATACTAGAACGGCCTAGGGGAAAAGTACGCATACCTTTGTAATCGGGCGAGTTTCTACTTTCAGATGCAACAGAAATTTTGCGGATCGGTCAATCCGTTCGCGAGATATGGGCAGTTTGGAGGTAAGAAACGCTTGAGAAACTCAAAATTTGCGCAGTTCTGATGCTCGAAACGAATAACTGGAACGGCCTAGGGAAAACTACACACACCGTTGTAATCGGGCGAGTCTCTACTTTCAGATGCAGCAGAAATTTTCCGGATTTGTCAATCCGTTTGCGAGATATGGCAATTGGAGGTAAGAACGCTTGAGAAACTAAAAATTTGCGCAGTTCTGATGCTTGAAAACGAATAACTAGAACGGCCTAGGGAAAAGTGCGCATACCGTTTAATCGGGCGAGTTTCTACTTTCAGATGCAACAGAAATCATGCGGATTGGTCAATCCGTTCGCCGAGATATGCCGTTTGGATGTAAGAAACGCTTGAGAAACTCAAAATTTTCGCAGTTCTGATGCTCGAAAGGAATAACTAGAACGGCCTAGGGGAAAAGTGCGCTTTCCGTTATAATAGGGCGAGTCTCTACTTTCAGATGCAACAGAAATTTTGCGGATTGGTCAATCCGTTTGCGAGATATGGCAGTTTGGAGGTAAGAAACGCTTGAGAAACTCAAAATTTGCGCAGTTCTGATGCTCGAAACGCATAACTGGATACGGCCTAGGGGAAAACTACACACACCGTTGTAATCGGGCGAGTCTCTGCTTTCAGATGCAACAGAGATTTTGCGGATTGGTCAATCCGTTTACGAGATATGGCAGTTTTGAGGTAAGAAACGCTTGAGAAACTCAAAATTTTCGCAGTTCTGATGCTCGAAGCGAATAACTAGAACGGCCTAGGGGAAAAGTACGCATACCGTTGTAATCGGGCGAGTTTCTACTTGCAGATGCAACAGAAATTTTGCAGATTTGTCGATCCGTTCGCGAGATATGGCAGTTTGGACCTAAGAAACGCTTGAGAAATTCAAAATTTTCGCAGTTCTGATGCTCGAAACGAATAACTGGAACGGCCTAGGGGAAAACTACACATACCGTTGTAATTGGGCGAGTCTCTACTTTCCGATGCAACAAAATTTTTCCGGATTGGTCAATCCGTTCGCGAGATATGGCAGTATGGAGGTAAGAAACGCTTGAGAAACTCAAAATTTGCGCAGTTCTGATGCTTGAAACGAATAACTAGAACGGCCTAGGGGCAAAGTGCGCATACCGTTGTGATCGGGCGAGTTTCTACTTTCAGATGCAACAGAAATTTTGCGGATCGGTCAATCCGTTCGCGAGATATGGCAGTTTGGATGTAAGAAACGCTTGAGAAACTCAAAATTTTCACAGTTCTGATGCTCGAAACGAATAACTGGAACGGCCTAGGGGAAAAGTACGCATACCGTTGTAATCGGGCGAGTTTGTACTTTCAGATGCAGCAGAAATCATCCGGATTGGTCAATCCGTTCGCGAGATATGGCCGTTTGGATGTAAGAAACGCTTGAGAAACTCAAAATTTGCGCAGTTCTCATGCTCGAAACGAATAACTAGAACGGCCTAGGGGAAAAGTGCGCATACCGTTGTAATCGGGCGAGTTTCTACTTTCAGAAGCAACGGAAACCATGCGGATTGGTCAATCCGTTCGCGAGATATGGCCGTTTGGATGTAAGAAACGCTTGAGAAACTCAAAATTTTCGCAGTTCTGATGCTCGAAGCGAATAACTAGAACGGCCTAGGGGAAAAGTACGCATACCGTTGTAATCGGGCGAGTTTCTACTTGCAGATGCAACAGAAATTTTGCAGATTTGTCGATCCGTTCGCGAGATATGGCAGTTTGGACCTAAGAAACGCTTGAGAAATTCAAAATTTTCGCAGTTCTGATGCTCGAAACGAATAACTGGAACGGCCTAGGGGAAAACTACACATACCGTTGTAATCGGGCGAGTCTCTACTTTCCGATGCAACAAAATTTTTCCGGATTGGTCAATCCGTTCGCGAGATATGGCAGTATGGAGGTAAGAAACGCTTGAGAAACTCAAAATTTGCGCAGTTCTGATGCTTGAAACGAATAACTAGAACGGCCTAGGGGCAAAGTGCGCATACCGTTGTGATCGGGCGAGTTTCTACTTTCAGATGCAACAGAAATTTTGCGGATCGGTCAATCCGTTCGCGAGATATGGCAGTTTGGATGTAAGAAACGCTTGAGAAACTCAAATTTTCACAGTTCTGATGCTCGAAACGAATAACTGGAACGGCCTAGGGGAAAAGTACGCATACCGTTGTAATCGGGCGAGTTTCTACTTTCAGATGCAACAGAAATCATCCGGATTGGTCAATCCGTTCGCGAGATATGGCCGTTTGGATGTAAGAAACGCTTGAGAAACTCAAAATTTGCGCAGTTCTCATGCTCGAAACGAATAACTAGAACGGCCTAGGGGAAAAGTGCGCATACCGTTGTAATCGGGCGAGTTTCTACTTTCAGAAGCAACGGAAACCATGCGGATTGGTCAATCCGTTCGCGAGATATGGCCGTTTGGATGTAAGAAACGCTTGAGAAACTCAAAATTTTCGCAGTTCTGATGCTCGAAACGAATAACTAGAACTGCCTAGTGGAAAAGTGCGCATACCGTTGTAATCGGGCGAGTTTCTAGTTTCAGATGCAACAGAAATCATTCAGATTGGTCAATCCGTTCGCGAGATATGGCCATTTGGAGGTAAGAAACGCTTGAGAAACACAAAATTTTCGCCGTTCTGATGCTCGAAACGAATAACTAGAACGGCCTAGGGGAAAAGTACGCATACCGTTGTAATCGGGCGAGTTTCTACTTTCAGATGCAACAGAAATCATGCGGATTGGTCAATCCGTTCGCGAGATATGGCCGTTTGGATGTAAGAAACGCTTGAGAAACTCAAAATTTGCGCAGTTCTGATGCTCGAAACGAATAACTAGAACGGCCTAGGGGAAAAGTGCGCATACCGTTGTAATCGGGCGAGTTTCTACTTTCAGATGCAACGGAAATCATGCGGATTGGTCAATCCGTTCGCGAGATATGGCCGTTTGGATGTAAGAAACGCTTGAGAAACTCAAAATTTTCGCAGTTCTGATGCTCGAAACGAATAACTAGAACTGCCTAGTGGAAAAGTGCGCATACTGTTGTAATCGGGCGAGTTTCTACTTTCAGATGCAACAGAAATCATGCGGATTGGTCAATCCGTTCGCGAGATATGGCCATTTGGAGGTAAGAAACGCTTGAGAAACACAAAATTTTCGCAGTTCTGATGCTCGAAACGAATAACTAGAACGGCCTAGGGGAAAAGTACACCTACCGTTGTAATCGGGCGAGTTTCTACTTTCAGATGCAACAGAAATTTTGCGGATTGATCAATCCGTTCGCGAGATATGGCAGTTTGGATATAAGAAACGCTTGAGAAGCTCAAAATTTTCGCAGTTCTGATGCTCGAAACGAGTAACTAGAACGGCCTAGGGGAAAAGTACGCATACCGTTGTAATCGGGCGAGATTCTACTTGCAGATGCAACAGAAATTTTGCGGATTTGTCGATCCGTTCGCGAGATATGGCAGTTTGGATGTAAGAAACGCTTGAGAAACTCAAAATTTTCGCAGTTCTGATGCTCGAAACGAATAACTGGAACGGCCTAGGGGAAAAGTACGCATACCGTTGTAATCGGGCGAGTTTCTACTTTCAGATGCAACAGAAATCATGCGGATTGGTCAATCCGTTCGCGAGATATGGCCGTTTGGATGTAAGAAACGCTTGAGAAACTCAAAATTTGCGCAGTACTGATGCTCGAAACGAATAACTAGAACGGCCTAGGGGAAAAGTGCGCATACCGTTGTAATCGGGCGAGTTTCTACTTGCAGATGCAACAGAAATTTTGCGGATTGGTCGATCCGTTCGCGAGATATGGCAGTTTGGATGTAAGAAACGCTTGAGAAATTCAAAATTTTCGCAGTTCTGATGCTCGAAACGAATAACTGGAACGGCCTAGGGGAAAACTACACATACCTTTGCAATCGGGCGAGTCTCTACTTTCAGATGCAACAGAAATTTTCCGGATTGGTCAATCCGTTCGCGAGATATGGCAGTTTGGAGGTAAGAAACGCTTGAGAAACTCAAAATTTTCGCAGTTCTGATGCTCGAAACGAATAACTAGAACGGCCTAGGGGAAAAGTACGTATACCGTTGTAATCGGGCGAGTTTCTACTTGCAGATGCAACAGAAATTTTGCGGATTGGTCGATCCGTTCGCGAGATATGGCAGTTTGGATGTAAGAAACGCTTGAGAAATTCAAAATTTTCGCAGTTCTGATGCTCGAAACGAATAACTGGAACGGCCTAGGGGAAAACTACACATACCGTTGTAATCGGGCGAGTCTCTACTTTCAGATGCAACTGAAATTTTCCGGATTGGTCAATCCGTTCGCGAGATATGGCAGTTTGGAGATAAGAAACGCTTGAGAAACTCAAAATTTTCGCAGTTCTGATGCTCGAAACGAATAACTGGAACGGCCTAGGGGAAAAGTACGCATACTGTTGTAATCGGGCGAGTTTCTACTTGCAGATGCAACAGAAATCATGGGGATTGGTCAATCAGTTCGCGAGATATGGCCGTTTGGATGTAAGAAACGCTTGAGAAACTCAAAATTTGCGCAGTTCTGATGCTCGAAATGAATAACTGGAACGTCCTAGGGGAAAACTACACCTACCGTTGTAATCGGGCGAGTTTCTACTTTCAGATGCAACAGAAATTTTGCGGATTGATCAATCCGTTCGCGAGATATGGCAGTTTGGAGATAAGAAACGCTTGAGAAGCTCAAAATTTTCGCATTTCTGATGCTCGAAACGAGTAACTAGAACGGCCTAGGGGAAAAGTACGCATACCGTTGTAATCGGGCGAGTTTCTACTTGCAGATGCAACAGAAATTTTGCGGATTTGTCGATCCGTTCGCGAGATATGGCAGTTTGGATGTAAGAAACGCTTGAGAAACTCAAAATTTTCGCAGTTCTGATGCTCGAAACGAATAACTGGAACGGCCTAGGGGAAAAGTGCGCATACCGTTGTAATCGGGCGAGTTTCTACTTTCAGATGCAACGGAAATCATGCGGATTGGTCAATCCGTTCGCGAGATATGGCCGTTTGGATGTAAGAAACGCTTGAGAAACTCAAAATTTGCGCAGTTCTGATGCTCGAAATGAATAACTGGAACGGCCTAGGGGAAAACTACACCTACCGTTGTAATCGGGCGAGTTTCTACTTTCAGATGCAACAGAAAATTTTCGGAATGATCAATCCGTTCGCGAGATATGGCAGTTTGGAGATAAGAAACGCTTGAGAAGCTCAAAATTTTCGCAGTTCTGATGCTCGAAACGAGTAACTAGGACGGCCTAGGGGAAAAGTACCCATACCGTTGTAATCGGGCGAGTTTCTACTTTCAGATGCAACAGAAATTTTGCGGATTGGTCAATCCGTTCGCGAGATTTGGCAGTTTGGATGTAAGAAACGCTTGAGAAACTCAAAATTTTCGCAGTTCTGATGCTCGAAACGAATAACTGGAACGGCCTAGGGGAAAACAACACACACCGTTGTAATCGGGCGAGTCTCTACTTTCAGATGCAACAGAGATTTTGCGGATTGGTCAATCCGTTCGCGAGAGATGGCAGTTTGGATGTAAGAAACGCTTGAGAAACTCAAAATTTTCGCAGTTCTGATGCTCGAAACGAATAACTGGAACGGCCTAGGGGAAAACTACACACACCGTTGTAATCGGGCGAGTTTCTACTTTCAGATGCAACAGAAATTTTGCGGATTGGTCAATCCGTTTGCGAGATATGGCAGTTTGGAGGTAAGAAACGCTTGAGAAACTCAAAATTTGCGCAGTTCTCATGCTCGAAACGAATAACTAGAACGGCCTAGGGGAAAAGTGCGCATACCGTTGTAATCGGGCGAGTTTCTACTTTCAGAAGCAACGGAAATCATGCGGATTGGTCAATCCGTTCGCGAGATATGGCCGTTTGGATGTAAGAAACGCTTGAGAAACTCAAAATTTTCGCAGTTCTGATGCTCGAAACGAATAACTAGAACTGCCTAGTGGAAAAGTGCGCATACCGTTGTAATCGGGCGAGTTTCTACTTTCAGATGCAACAGAAATCATTCGGATTGGTCAATCCGTTCGCGAGATATGGCCATTTGGAGGTAAGAAACGCTTGAGAAACACAAAATTTTCGCCGTTCTGATGCTCGAAACGAATAACTGGAACGGCCTAGGGGAAAACTACACATACCGTTGTAATCGGGCGAGTCTCTACTTTCCGATGCAACAAAATTTTTCCGGATTGGTCAATCCGTTCGCGAGATATGGCAGTATGGAGGTAAGAAACGCTTGAGAAACTCAAAATTTGCGCAGTTCTGATGCTTGAAACGAATAACTAGAACGGCCTAGGGGAAAAGTGCGCATACCGTTGTGATCGGGCGAGTTTCTACTTTCAGATGCAACAGAAATTTTGCGGATCGGTCAATCCGTTCGCGAGATATGGCAGTTTGGATGTAAGAAACGCTTGAGAAACTCAAAATTTTCGCAGTTCTGATGCTCGAAACGAATAACTAGAACGGCCTAGGGGAAAAGTACGCATACCTTTGTAATCGGGCGAGTTTCTACTTTCAGATGCAACAGAAATTTTGCGGATCGGTCAATCCGTTCGCGAGATATGGCAGTTTGGAGGTAAGAAACGCTTGAGAAACTCAAAATTTGCGCAGTTCTGATGCTCGAAACGAATAACTGGAACGGCCTAGGGGAAAACTACACACACCGTTGTAATCGGGCGAGTCTCTACTTTCAGATGCAGCAGAAATTTTCCGGATTTGTCAATCCGTTTGCGAGATATGGCAGTTAGGAGGTAAGAAACGCTTGAGAAACTCAAAATTTGCGCAGTTCTGATGCTTGAAACGAATAACTAGAACGGCCTAGGGGAAAAGTGCGCATACCGTTGTAATCGGGCGAGTTTCTACTTTCAGATGCAACAGAAATCATGCGGATTGGTCAATCCGTTCGCGAGATATGGCCGTTTGGATGTAAGAAACGCTTGAGAAACTCAAAATTTTCGCAGTTCTGATGCTCGAAAGGAATAACTAGAACGGCCTAGGGGAAAAGTGCGCTTTCCGTTATAATAGGGCGAGTCTCTACTTTCAGATGCAACAGAAATTTTGCGGATTGGTCAATCCGTTTGCGAGATATGGCAGTTTGGAGGTAAGAAACGCTTGAGAAACTCAAAATTTGCGCAGTTCTGATGCTCGAAACGAATAACTGGAACGGCCTAGGGGAAAACTACACACACCGTTGTAATCGGGCGAGTCTCTGCTTTCAGATGCAACAGAGATTTTGCGGATTGGTCAATCCGTTTACGAGATATGGCAGTTTTGAGGTAAGAAACGCTTGAGAAACTCAAAATTTTCGCAGTTCTGATGCTCGAAGCGAATAACTAGAACGGCCTAGGGGAAAAGTACGCATACCGTTGTAATCGGGCGAGTTTCTACTTGCAGATGCAACAGAAATTTTGCAGATTTGTCGATCCGTTCGCGAGATATGGCAGTTTGGACCTAAGAAACGCTTGAGAAATTCAAAATTTTCGCAGTTCTGATGCTCGAAACGAATAACTGGAACGGCCTAGGGGAAAACTACACATACCGTTGTAATCGGGCGAGTCTCTACTTTCCGATGCAACAAAATTTTTCCGGATTGGTCAATCCGTTCGCGAGATATGGCAGTATGGAGGTAAGAAACGCTTGAGAAACTCAAAATTTGCGCAGTTCTGATGCTTGAAACGAATAACTAGAACGGCCTAGGGGCAAAGTGCGCATACCGTTGTAATCGGGCGAGTTTCTACTTTCAGAAGCAACGGAAACCATGCGGATTGGTCAATCCGTTCGCGAGATATGGCCGTTTGGATGTAAGAAACGCTTGAGAAACTCAAAATTTTCGCAGTTCTGATGCTCGAAGCGAATAACTAGAACGGCCTAGGGGAAAAGTACGCATACCGTTGTAATCGGGCGAGTTTCTACTTGCAGATGCAACAGAAATTTTGCAGATTTGTCGATCCGTTCGCGAGATATGGCAGTTTGGACCTAAGAAACGCTTGAGAAATTCAAAATTTTCGCAGTTCTGATGCTCGAAACGAATAACTGGAACGGCCTAGGGGAAAACTACACATACCGTTGTAATCGGGCGAGTCTCTACTTTCCGATGCAACAAAATTTTTCCGGATTGGTCAATCCGTTCGCGAGATATGGCAGTATGGAGGTAAGAAACGCTTGAGAAACTCAAAATTTGCGCAGTTCTGATGCTTGAAACGAATAACTAGAACGGCCTAGGGGCAAAGTGCGCATACCGTTGTGATCGGGCGAGTTTCTACTTTCAGATGCAACAGAAATTTTGCGGATCGGTCAATCCGTTCGCGAGATATGGCAGTTTGGATGTAAGAAACGCTTGAGAAACTCAAAATTTTCACAGTTCTGATGCTCGAAACGAATAACTGGAACGGCCTAGGGGAAAAGTACGCATACCGTTGTAATCGGGCGAGTTTCTACTTTCAGATGCAACAGAAATCATCCGGATTGGTCAATCCGTTCGCGAGATATGGCCGTTTGGATGTAAGAAACGCTTGAGAAACTCAAAATTTGCGCAGTTCTCATGCTCGAAACGAATAACTAGAACGGCCTAGGGGAAAAGTGCGCATACCGTTGTAATCGGGCGAGCTTCTACTTTCAGAAGCAACGGAAACCATGCGGATTGGTCAATCCGTTCGCGAGATATGGCCGTTTGGATGTAAGAAACGCTTGAGAAACTCAAAATTTTCGCAGTTCTGATGCTCGAAACGAATAACTGGAACGGCCTAGGGGAAAAGTACGCATACTGTTGTAATCGGGCGAGTTTCTACTTGCAGATGCAACAGAAATCATGGGGATTGGTCAATCAGTTCGCGAGATATGGCCGTTTGGATGTAAGAAACGCTTGAGAAACTCAAAATTTGCGCAGTTCTGATGCTCGAAATGAATAACTGGAACGTCCTAGGGGAAAACTACACCTACCGTTGTAATCGGGCGAGTTTCTACTTTCAGATGCAACAGAAATTTTGCGGATTGATCAATCCGTTCGCGAGATATGGCAGTTTGGAGATAAGAAACGCTTGAGAAGCTCAAAATTTTCGCATTTCTGATGCTCGAAACGAGTAACTAGAACGGCCTAGGGGAAAAGTACGCATACCGTTGTAATCGGGCGAGTTTCTACTTGCAGATGCAACAGAAATTTTGCGGATTGGTCGATCCGTTCGCGAGATATGGCAGTTTGGATGTAAGAAACGCTTGAGAAATTCAAAATTTTCGCAGTTCTGATGCTCGAAACGAATAACTGGAACGGCCTAGGGGAAAACTACACATACCGTTGTAATCGGGCGAGTCTCTACTTTCAGATGCAACTGAAATTTTCCGGATTGGTCAATCCGTTCGCGAGATATGGCAGTTTGGAGATAAGAAACGCTTGAGAAACTCAAAATTTTCGCAGTTCTGATGCTCGAAACGAATAACTGGAACGGCCTAGGGGAAAAGTACGCATACTGTTGTAATCGGGCGAGTTTCTACTTGCAGATGCAACAGAAATCATGGGGATTGGTCAATCAGTTCGCGAGATATGGCCGTTTGGATGTAAGAAACGCTTGAGAAACTCAAAATTTGCGCAGTTCTGATGCTCGAAATGAATAACTGGAACGTCCTAGGGGAAAACTACACCTACCGTTGTAATCGGGCGAGTTTCTACTTTCAGATGCAACAGAAATTTTGCGGATTGATCAATCCGTTCGCGAGATATGGCAGTTTGGAGATAAGAAACGCTTGAGAAGCTCAAAATTTTCGCATTTCTGATGCTCGAAACGAGTAACTAGAACGGCCTAGGGGAAAAGTACGCATACCGTTGTAATCGGGCGAGTTTCTACTTGCAGATGCAACAGAAATTTTGCGGATTTGTCGATCCGTTCGCGAGATATGGCAGTTTGGATGTAAGAAACGCTTGAGAAACTCAAAATTTTCGCAGTTCTGATGCTCGAAACGAATAACTGGAACGGCCTAGGGGAAAAGTGCGCATACCGTTGTAATCGGGCGAGTTTCTACTTTCAGATGCAACGGAAATCATGCGGATTGGTCAATCCGTTCGCGAGATATGGCCGTTTGGATGTAAGAAACGCTTGAGAAACTCAAAATTTGCGCAGTTCTGATGCTCGAAATGAATAACTGGAACGGCCTAGGGGAAAACTACACCTACCGTTGTAATCGGGCGAGTTTCTACTTTCAGATGCAACAGAAAATTTTCGGAATGATCAATCCGTTCGCGAGATATGGCAGTTTGGAGATAAGAAACGCTTGAGAAGCTCAAAATTTTCGCAGTTCTGATGCTCGAAACGAGTAACTAGGACGGCCTAGGGGAAAAGTACCCATACCGTTGTAATCGGGCGAGTTTCTACTTTCAGATGCGACAGAAATTTTGCGGATTGGTCAATCCGTTCGCGAGATTTGGCAGTTTGGATGTAAGAAACGCTTGAGAAACTCAAAATTTTCGCAGTTCTGATGCTCGAAACGAATAACTGGAACGGCCTAGGGGAAAACAACACACACCGTTGTAATCGGGCGAGTCTCTACTTTCAGATGCAACAGAGATTTTGCGGATTGGTCAATCCGTTCGCGAGATATGGCAGTTTGGATGTAAGAAACGCTTGAGAAACTCAAAATTTTCGCAGTTCTGATGCTCGAAACGAATAACTAGAACGGCCTAGGGGAAAAGTACGCATACCTTTGTAATCGGGCGAGTTTCTACTTTCAGATGCAACAGAAATTTTGCGGATCGGTCAATCCGTTCGCGAGAGATGGCAGTTTGGATGTAAGAAACGCTTGAGAAACTCAAAATTTTCGCAGTTCTGATGCTCGAAACGAATAACTGGAACGGCCTAGGGGAAAACTACACACACCGTTGTAATCGGGCGAGTTTCTACTTTCAGATGCAACAGAAATTTTGCGGATCGGTCAATCCGTTCGCGAGAGATGGCAGTTTGGATGTAAGAAACGCTTGAGAAACTCAAAATTTTCGCAGTTCTGATGCTCGAAACGAATAACTGGAACGGCCTAGGGGAAAACTACACACACCGTTGTAATCGGGCGAGTCTCTACTTTCAGATGCAGCAGAAATTTTCCGGATTGGTCAATCCGTTCGCGAGATATGGCAGTTTGGAGGTAAGAAACGCTTGAGAAACTCAAAATTTGCGCAGCTCTGATGCTTGAAACGAATAACTAGAACGGCCTAGGGGAAAAGTGCGCATACCGTTGTAATCGGGCGAGTTTCTACTTTCAGATGCAACAGAAATCATGCGGATTGGTCAATCCGTTCGCGAGATATGGCCGTTTGGATGTAAGAAACGCTTGAGAAACTCAAAATTTTCGCAGTTCTGATGCTCGAAACGAATAACTAGAACGGCCTAGGGGAAAAGTGCGCATTCCGTTATAATAGGGCGAGTCTCTACTTTCAGATGCAACAGAAATTTTGCGGATTGGTCAATCCGTTTGCGAGATATGGCAGTTTGGAGGTAAGAAACGCTTGAGAAACTCAAAATTTGCGCAGTTCTCATGCTCGAAACGAATAACTAGAACGGCCTAGGGGAAAAGTGCGCATACCGTTGTAATCGGGCGAGTTTCTACTTTCAGAAGCAACGGAAATCATGCGGATTGGTCAATCCGTTCGCGAGATATGGCCGTTTGGATGTAAGAAACGCTTGAGAAACTCAAAATTTTCGCAGTTCTGATGCTCGAAACGAATAACTAGAACTGCCTAGTGGAAAAGTGCGCATACCGTTGTAATCGGGCGAGTTTCTACTTTCAGATGCAACAGAAATCATTCGGATTGGTCAATCCGTTCGCGAGATATGGCCATTTGGAGGTAAGAAACGCTTGAGAAACACAAAATTTTCGCCGTTCTGATGCTCGAAACGAATAACTGGAACGGCCTAGGGGAAAACTACACATACCGTTGTAATCGGGCGAGTCTCTACTTTCCGATGCAACAAAATTTTTCCGGATTGGTCAATCCGTTCGCGAGATATGGCAGTATGGAGGTAAGAAACGCTTGAGAAACTCAAAATTTGCGCAGTTCTGATGCTTGAAACGAATAACTAGAACGGCCTAGGGGAAAAGTGCGCATACCGTTGTGATCGGGCGAGTTTCTACTTTCAGATGCAACAGAAATTTTGCGGATCGGTCAATCCGTTCGCGAGATATGGCAGTTTGGATGTAAGAAACGCTTGAGAAACTCAAAATTTTCGCAGTTCTGATGCTCGAAACGAATAACTAGAACGGCCTAGGGGAAAAGTACGCATACCTTTGTAATCGGGCGAGTTTCTACTTTCAGATGCAACAGAAATTTTGCGGATCGGTCAATCCGTTCGCGAGATATGGCAGTTTGGAGGTAAGAAACGCTTGAGAAACTCAAAATTTGCGCAGTTCTGATGCTCGAAACGAATAACTGGAACGGCCTAGGGGAAAACTACACACACCGTTGTAATCGGGCGAGTCTCTACTTTCAGATGCAGCAGAAATTTTCCGGATTTGTCAATCCGTTTGCGAGATATGGCAGTTAGGAGGTAAGAAACGCTTGAGAAACTCAAAATTTGCGCAGTTCTGATGCTTGAAACGAATAACTAGAACGGCCTAGGGGAAAAGTGCGCATACCGTTGTAATCGGGCGAGTTTCTACTTTCAGATGCAACAGAAATCATGCGGATTGGTCAATCCGTTCGCGAGATATGGCCGTTTGGATGTAAGAAACGCTTGAGAAACTCAAAATTTTCGCAGTTCTGATGCTCGAAAGGAATAACTAGAACGGCCTAGGGGAAAAGTGCGCTTTCCGTTATAATAGGGCGAGTCTCTACTTTCAGATGCAACAGAAATTTTGCGGATTGGTCAATCCGTTTGCGAGATATGGCAGTTTGGAGGTAAGAAACGCTTGAGAAACTCAAAATTTGCGCAGTTCTGATGCTCGAAACGAATAACTGGAACGGCCTAGGGGAAAACTACACACACCGTTGTAATCGGGCGAGTCTCTGCTTTCAGATGCAACAGAGATTTTGCGGATTGGTCAATCCGTTTACGAGACATGGCAGTTTTGAGGTAAGAAACGCTTGAGAAACTCAAAATTTTCGCAGTTCTGATGCTCGAAGCGAATAACTAGAACGGCCTAGGGGAAAAGTACGCATACCGTTGTAATCGGGCGAGTTTCTACTTGCAGATGCAACAGAAATTTTGCAGATTTGTCGATCCGTTCGCGAGATATGGCAGTTTGGACCTAAGAAACGCTTGAGAAATTCAAAATTTTCGCAGTTCTGATGCTCGAAACGAATAACTGGAACGGCCTAGGGGAAAACTACACATACCGTTGTAATCGGGCGAGTCTCTACTTTCCGATGCAACAAAATTTTTCCGGATTGGTCAATCCGTTCGCGAGATATGGCAGTATGGAGGTAAGAAACGCTTGAGAAACTCAAAATTTGCGCAGTTCTGATGCTTGAAACGAATAACTAGAACGGCCTAGGGGCAAAGTGCGCATACCGTTGTGATCGGGCGAGTTTCTACTTTCAGATGCAACAGAAATTTTGCGGATCGGTCAATCCGTTCGCGAGATATGGCAGTTTGGATGTAAGAAACGCTTGAGAAACTCAAAATTTTCACAGTTCTGATGCTCGAAACGAATAACTGGAACGGCCTAGGGGAAAAGTACGCATACCGTTGTAATCGGGCGAGTTTCTACTTTCAGATGCAACAGAAATCATCCGGATTGGTCAATCCGTTCGCGAGATATGGCCGTTTGGATGTAAGAAACGCTTGAGAAACTCAAAATTTGCGCAGTTCTCATGCTCGAAACGAATAACTAGAACGGCCTAGGGGAAAAGTGCGCATACCGTTGTAATCGGGCGAGTTTCTACTTTCAGAAGCAACGGAAACCATGCGGATTGGTCAATCCGTTCGCGAGATATGGCCGTTTGGATGTAAGAAACGCTTGAGAAACTCAAAATTTTCGCAGTTCTGATGCTCGAAACGAATAACTAGAACTGCCTAGTGGAAAAGTGCGCAAACCGTTGTAATCGGGCGAGTTTCTAGTTTCAGATGCAACAGAAATCATTCAGATTGGTCAATCCGTTCGCGAGATATGGCCATTTGGAGGTAAGAAACGCTTGAGAAACACAAAATTTTCCCCGTTCTGATGCTCGAAACGAATAACTAGAACGGCCTAGGGGAAAAGTACGCATACCGTTGTAATCGGGCGAGTCTCTACTTTCAGATGCAACAGAGATTTTGCGGATTGGTCAATCCGTTCGCGAGATATGGCAGTTTGGATGTAAGAAACGCTTGAGAAACTCAAAATTTTCGCAGTTCTGATGCTCGAAACGAATAACTAGAACGGCCTAGGGGAAAAGTACGCATACCTTTGTAATCGGGCGAGTTTCTACTTGCAGATGCAACAGAAATTTTGCGGATTGGTCGATCCGTTCGCGAGATATGGCAGTTTGGATGTAAGAAACGCTTGAGAAATTCAAAATTTTCGCAGTTCTGATGCTCGAAACGAATAACTGGAACGGCCTAGGGGAAAACTACACATACCGTTGCAATCGGGCGAGTCTCTACTTTCAGATGCAACAGAAATTTTCCGGATTTGTCAATCCGTTCGCGAGATATGGCAGTTTGGAGGTAAGAAACGCTTGTAAAACTCAAAATTTTCGCAGTTCTGATGCTCGAAACGAATAACTAGAACGGCCTAGGGGAAAAGTACGCATACCTTTGTAATCGGGCGAGTTTCTACTTGCAGATGCAACAGAAATCATGGGGATTGGTCAATCCGTTCGCGAGATATGGCCGTTTGGATGTAAGAAACGCTTGAGAAACTCAAAATTTGCGCAGTTCTGATGCTCGAAACGAATAACTCGAACGGCCTAGGGGAAAAGTGCGCATACCGTTGTAATCGGGCGAGTTTCTACTTTCAGATGCAACGGAAATCATGCGGATTGGTCAATCCGTTCGCGAGATATGGCCGTTTGGATGTAAGAAACGCTTGAGAAAATCAAAATTTGCGCAGTTCTGATGCTCGAAATGAATAACTGGAACGGCCTAGGGGAAAACTACACCTACCGTTGTAATCGGGCGAGTTTCTACTTTCAGATGCAACAGAAATTTTGCGGATTGATCAATCCGTTCGAGAGATATGGCAGTTTGGAGATAAGAAACGCTTGAGAAGCTCAAAATTTTCGCAGTTCTGATGCTCGAAACGAGTAACTAGATCGGCCTAGGGGAAAAGTACGCATACCGTTGTAATCGGGCGAGTTTCTACTTGCAGATGCAACAGAAATTTTGCGGATTTGTCGATCCGTTCGCGAGATATGGCAGTTTGGATGTAAGAAACGCTTGAGAAACTCAAAATTTTCGCAGTTCTGATGCTCGAAACGAATAACTGGAACGGCCTAGGGGAAAAGTACGCATACCGTTGTAATCGGGCGAGTTTCTACTTTCAGATGCAACAGAAATCATGCGGATTGGTCAATCCGTTCGCGAGATATGGCCGTTTGGATGTAAGAAACGCTTGAGAAACTCAAAATTTGCGCAGTTCTGATGCTCGAAACGAATAACTAGAACGGCCTAGGGGAAAAGTGCGCATACCGTTGTAATCGGGCGAGTTTCTACTTTCAGATGCAACGGAAATCATGCGGATTGGTCAATCCGTTCGCGAGATATGGCCGTTTGGATGTAAGAAACGCTTGAGAAACTCAAAATTTTCGCAGTTCTGATGCTCGAAACGAATAACTAGAACTGCCTAGTGGAAAAGTGCGCATACCGTTGTAATCGGGCGAGTTTCTACTTTCAGATGCAACAGAAATCATGCGGATTGGTCAATCCGTTCGCGAGATATGGCCATTTGGAGGTAAGAAACGCTTGAGAAACACAAAATTTTCGCAGTTCTGATGCTCGAAACGAATAACTAGAACGGCCTAGGGGAAAACTACACATACCGTTGTAATCGGGCGAGTCTCTACTTTCCGATGCAACAAAATTTTTCCGGATTGGTCAATCCGTTCGCGAGATATGGCAGTATGGAGGTAAGAAACGCTTGAGAAACTCAAAATTTGCGCAGTTCTGATGCTTGAAACGAATAACTAGAACGGCCTAGGGGCAAAGTGCGCATACCGTTGTGATCGGGCGAGTTTCTACTTTCAGATGCAACAGAAATTTTGCGGATCGGTCAATCCGTTCGCGAGATATGGCAGTTTGGATGTAAGAAACGCTTGAGAAACTCAAAATTTTCACAGTTCTGATGCTCGAAACGAATAACTGGAACGGCCTAGGGGAAAAGTACGCATACCGTTGTAATCGGGCGAGTTTCTACTTTCAGATGCAACAGAAATCATCCGGATTGGTCAATCCGTTCGCGAGATATGGCCGTTTGGATGTAAGAAACGCTTGAGAAACTCAAAATTTGCGCAGTTCTCATGCTCGAAACGAATAACTAGAACGGCCTAGGGGAAAAGTGCGCATACCGTTGTAATCGGGCGAGTTTCTACTTTCAGAAGCAACGGAAACCATGCGGATTGGTCAATCCGTTCGCGAGATATGGCCGTTTGGATGTAAGAAACGCTTGAGAAACTCAAAATTTTCGCAGTTCTGATGCTCGAAACGAATAACTAGAACTGCCTAGTGGAAAAGTGCGCAAACCGTTGTAATCGGGCGAGTTTCTAGTTTCAGATGCAACAGAAATCATTCAGATTGGTCAATCCGTTCGCGAGATATGGCCATTTGGAGGTAAGAAACGCTTGAGAAACACAAAATTTTCCCCGTTCTGATGCTCGAAACGAATAACTAGAACGGCCTAGGGGAAAAGTACGCATACCGTTGTAATCGGGCGAGTCTCTACTTTCAGATGCAACAGAGATTTTGCGGATTGGTCAATCCGTTCGCGAGATATGGCAGTTTGGATGTAAGAAACGCTTGAGAAACTCAAAATTTTCGCAGTTCTGATGCTCGAAACGAATAACTAGAACGGCCTAGGGGAAAAGTACGCATACCTTTGTAATCGGGCGAGTTTCTACTTGCAGATGCAACAGAAATTTTGCGGATTGGTCGATCCGTTCGCGAGATATGGCAGTTTGGATGTAAGAAACGCTTGAGAAATTCAAAATTTTCGCAGTTCTGATGCTCGAAACGAATAACTGGAACGGCCTAGGGGAAAACTACACATACCGTTGCAATCGGGCGAGTCTCTACTTTCAGATGCAACAGAAATTTTCCGGATTGGTCAATCCGTTCGCGAGATATGGCAGTTTGGAGGTAAGAAACGCTTGTAAAACTCAAAATTTTCGCAGTTCTGATGCTCGAAACGAATAACTAGAACGGCCTAGGGGAAAAGTACGCATACCTTTGTAATCGGGCGAGTTTCTACTTGCAGATGCAACAGAAATCATGGGGATTGGTCAATCCGTTCGCGAGATATGGCCGTTTGGATGTAAGAAACGCTTGAGAAACTCAAAATTTGCGCAGTTCTGATGCTCGAAACGAATAACTCGAACGGCCTAGGGGAAAAGTGCGCATACCGTTGTAATCGGGCGAGTTTCTACTTTCAGATGCAACGGAAATCATGCGGATTGGTCAATCCGTTCGCGAGATATGGCCGTTTGGATGTAAGAAACGCTTGAGAAAATCAAAATTTGCGCAGTTCTGATGCTCGAAATGAATAACTGGAACGGCCTAGGGGAAAACTACACCTACCGTTGTAATCGGGCGAGTTTCTACTTTCAGATGCAACAGAAATTTTGCGGATTGATCAATCCGTTCGCGAGATATGGCAGTTTGGAGATAAGAAACGCTTGAGAAGCTCAAAATTTTCGCAGTTCCGATGCTCGAAACGAGTAACTAGAACGGCCTAGGGGAAAAGTACGCATACCGTTGTAATCGGGCGAGATTCTACTTGCAGATGCAACAGAAATTTTGCGGATTTGTCGATCCGTTCGCGAGATATGGCAGTTTGGATGTAAGAAACGCTTGAGAAACTCAAAATTTTCGCAGTTCTGATGCTCGAAACGAATAACTGGAACGGCCTAGGGGAAAAGTACGCATACCGTTGTAATCGGGCGAGTTTCTACTTTCAGATGCAACAGAAATCATGCGGATTGGTCAATCCGTTCGCGAGATATGGCCGTTTGGATGTAAGAAACGCTTGAGAAACTCAAAATTTGCGCAGTACTGATGCTCGAAACGAATAACTAGAACGGCCTAGGGGAAAAGTGCGCATACCGTTGTAATCGGGCGAGTTTCTACTTGCAGATGCAACAGAAATTTTGCGGATTGGTCGATCCGTTCGCGAGATATGGCAGTTTGGATGTAAGAAACGCTTGAGAAATTCAAAATTTTCGCAGTTCTGATGCTCGAAACGAATAACTGGAACGGCCTAGGGGAAAACTATACATACCTTTGCAATCGGGCGAGTCTCTACTTTCAGATGCAACAGAAATTTTCCGGATTGGTCAATCCGTTCGCGAGATATGGCAGTTTGGAGGTAAGAAACGCTTGAGAAACTCAAAATTTTCGCAGTTCTGATGCTCGAAACGAATAACTAGAACGGCCTAGGGGAAAAGTACGTATACCGTTGTAATCGGGCGAGTTTCTACTTGCAGATGCAACAGAAATTTTGCGGATTGGTCGATCCGTTCGCGAGATATGGCAGTTTGGATGTAAGAAACGCTTGAGAAATTCAAAATTTTCGCAGTTCTGATGCTCGAAACGAATAACTGGAACGGCCTAGGGGAAAACTACACATACCGTTGTAATCGGGCGAGTCTCTACTTTCAGATGCAACTGAAATTTTCCGGATTGGTCAATCCGTTCGCGAGATATGGCAGTTTGGAGATAAGAAACGCTTGAGAAACTCAAAATTTTCGCAGTTCTGATGCTCGAAACGAATAACTAGAACGGCCTAGGGGAAAAGTACGCATACTGTTGTAATCGGGCGAGTTTCTACTTGCAGATGCAACAGAAATCATGGGGATTGGTCAATCCGTTCGCGAGATATGGCCGTTTGGATGTAAGAAACGCTTGAGAAACTCAAAATTTGCGCAGTTCTGATGCTCGAAATGAATAACTGGAACGGCCTAGGGGAAAACTACACCTACCGTCGTAATCGGGCAAGTTTCTACTTTCAGATGCAACAGAAATTTTGCGGATTGATCAATCCGTTCGCGAGATATGGCAGTTTGGAGATAAGAAACGCTTGAGAAGCTCAAAATTTTCGCAGTTCTGATGCTCGAAACGAGTAACTAGAACGGCCTAGGGGAAAAGTACGCATACTGTTGTAATCGGGCGAGATTCCACTTGCAGATGCAACAGAAATTTTGCGGATTTGTCGATCCGTTCGCGAGATATGGCAGTTTGGATGTAAGAAACGCTTGAGAAACTCAAAATTTTCGCAGTTCTGATGCTCGAAACGAATAACTGGAACGGCCTAGGGGAAAAGTACGCATACCGTTGTAATCGGGCGAGTTTCTACTTTCAGATGCAACAGAAATCATGCGGATTGGTCAATCCGTTCGCGAGATATGGCCGTTTGGATGTAAGAAACGCTTGAGAAACTCAAAATTTGCGCAGTTCTGATGCTCGAAACGAATAACTAGAACGGCCTAGGGGAAAAGTGCGCATACCGTTGTAATCGGGCGAGTTTCTACTTGCAGATGCAACAGAAATTTTGCGGATTGGTCGATCCGTTCGCGAGATATGGCAGTTTGGATGTAAGAAACGCTTGAGAAATTCAAAATTTTCGCAGTTCTGATGCTCGAAACGAATAACTGGAACGGCCTAGGGGAAAAGTACGCATACTGTTGTAATCGGGCGAGTTTCTACTTGCAGATGCAACAGAAATCATGGGGATTGGTCAATCAGTTCGCGAGATATGGCCGTTTGGATGTAAGAAACGCTTGAGAAACTCAAAATTTGCGCAGTTCTGATGCTCGAAATGAATAACTGGAACGTCCTAGGGGAAAACTACACCTACCGTTGTAATCGGGCGAGTTTCTACTTTCAGATGCAACAGAAATTTTGCGGATTGATCAATCCGTTCGCGAGATATGGCAGTTTGGAGATAAGAAACGCTTGAGAAGCTCAAAATTTTCGCAGTTCTGATGCTCGAAACGAGTAACTAGAACGGCCTAGGGGAAAAGTACGCATACCGTTGTAATCGGGCGAGTTTCTACTTGCAGATGCAACAGAAATTTTGCGGATTTGTCGATCCGTTCGCGAGATATGGCAGTTTGGATGTAAGAAACGCTTGAGAAACTCAAAATTTTCGCAGTTCTGATGCTCGAAACGAATAACTGGAACGGCCTAGGGGAAAAGTGCGCATACCGTTGTAATCGGGCGAGTTTCTACTTTCAGATGCAACGGAAATCATGCGGATTGGTCAATCCGTTCGCGAGATATGGCCGTTTGGATGTAAGAAACGCTTGAGAAACTCAAAATTTGCGCAGTTCTGATGCTCGAAATGAATAACTGGAACGGCCTAGGGGAAAACTACACCTACCGTTGTAATCGGGCGAGTTTCTACTTTCAGATGCAACAGAAAATTTTCGGAATGATCAATCCGTTCGCGAGATATGGCAGTTTGGAGATAAGAAACGCTTGAGAAGCTCAAAATTTTCGCAGTTCTGATGCTCGAAACGAGTAACTAGGACGGCCTAGGGGAAAAGTACCCATACCGTTGTAATCGGGCGAGTTTCTACTTTCAGATGCAACAGAAATTTTGCGGATTGGTCAATCCGTTCGCGAGATTTGGCAGTTTGGATGTAAGAAACGCTTGAGAAACTCAAAATTTTCGCAGTTCTGATGCCCGAAACGAATAACTGGAACGGCCTAGGGGAAAACTACACACACCGTTGTAATCGGGCGAGTCTCTACTTTCAGATGCAACAGAGATTTTGCGGATTGGTCAATCCGTTCGCGAGATATGGCAGTTTGGAGGTAAGAAACGCTTGAGAAACTCAAAATTTTCGCAGTTCTGATGCTCGAAACGAATAACTAGAACGGCCTAGGGGATAAGTGCGCATACCGTTGTAATCGGGCGAGTTTCTACTTTCAGATGCAACAGAAATTTTGCGGATTGGTCGATCCGTTCGCGAGATATGGCAGTTTGGATGTAAGAAACGCTTGAGAAATTCAAAATTTTCGCAGTTCTGATGCTCGAAACGAATAACTGGAACGGCCTAGGGGAAAACTACACATACCGTTGTAATCGGGCGAGTCTCTACTTTCAGATGCAACAGAAATCATGCGGATTGGTCAATCCGTTCGCGAGATATGGCCGTTTGGATGTAAGAAACGCTTGAGAAACTCAAAATTTGCGCAGTTCTGATGCTCGAAACGAATAACTAGAACGGCCTAGGGGAAAAGTGCGCATACCGTTGTAATCGGGCGAGTTTCTACTTGCAGATGCAACAGAAATTTTGCGGATTGGTCGATCCGTTCGCGAGATATGGCAGTTTGGATGTAAGAAACGCTTGAGAAATTCAAAATTTTCGCAGTTCTGATGCTCGAAACGAATAACTGGAACGGCCTAGGGGAAAGCTACACATACCTTTGTAATCGGGCGAGTCTCTACTTTCAGATGCAACAGAAATTTTCCGGATTGTTCAATCCGTTCGCGAGATATGGCAGTTTGGAGGTAAGAAACGCTTGAGAAACTCAAAATTTTCGCAGTTCTGATGCTCGAAACGAATAACTAGAACGGCCTAGGGGAAAAGTACGTATACCGTTGTAATCAGGCGAGTTTCTACTTGCAGATGCAACAGAAATTTTGCGGATTGGTCGATCCGTTCGCGAGATATGGCAGTTTGGATGTAAGAAACGCTTGAGAAATTCAAAATTTTCGCAGTTCTGATGCTCGAAACGAATAACTGGAACGGCCTAGGGGAAAACTACACATACCGTTGTAATCGGGCGAGTTTCTACTTGCAGATGCAACAGAAATTTTCCGGATTGGTCAATCCGTTCGCGAGATATGGCAGTTTGGAGGTAAGAAACGCTTGAGAAATTCAAAATTTTCGCAGTTCTGATGCTCGAAATGAATAACTGGAACGGCCTAGGGGAAAACTACACCTACCGTTGTAATCGGGCGAGTCTCTACTTTCAGATGCAACAGAAATTTTCCGGATTGGTCAATCCGTTCGCGAGATATGGCAGTTTGGAGATAAGAAACGCTTGAGAAACTCAAAATTTTCGCAGTTCTGATGCTCGAAACGAATAACTAGAACGGCCTAGGGGAAAAGTACGCATACCGTTGTAATCGGGCGAGTTTCTACTTGCAGATGCAACAGAAATTTAGCGGATTTGTCGATCCGTACGCGAGATATGGCAGTTTGGAGATAAGAAACGCTTGAGAAGCTAAAAATTTTCGCAGTTCTGATGCTCGAAACGTGTAACTAGGACGGCCTAGGGGAAAAGTACCCATACCGTTGTAATCGGGCGAGTTTCTACTTTCAGATGCAACAGAAATTTTGCGGATTGGTCAATCCGTTCGCGAGATTTGGCAGTTTGGATGTAAGAAACGCTTGAGAAACTCATAATTTTCGCAGTTCTGATGCTCGAAACGAATAACTGGAACGGCCTAGGGGAAAAGTGCGCATACCGTTGTAATCGGGCGAGTTTCTACTTTCAGATGCAACGGAAATCATGCGGATTGGTCAATCCGTTCGCGAGATATGGCAGTTTGGAGATAAGAAACGCTTGAGAAACTCAAAATTTTCGCAGTTCTGATGCTCGAAACGAATAACTAGAACGGCCTAGGGGAAAAGTGCGCATACCGTTGTAATCGGGCGAGTCTCTACTTTCAGATGCAACAGAGATTTTGCGGATTGGTCAATCCGTTCGCGAGATATGGCAGTTTGGAGGTAAGAAACGCTTTAGAAACTCAAAATTTTCGCAGTTCTGATGCTCGAAACGAATAACTAGAGCGGCCTAGGGGAAAAGTACGCATACCGTTGTAATCGGGCGAGTTTCTACTTGCAGATGCAACAGAAATTTTGCGGATTGGTCGATCCGTTCGCGAGATATGGCAGTTTGGATGTAAGAAACGCTTGAGAAATTCAAAATTTTCGCAGTTCTGATGCTCGAAACGAATAACTGGAACGGCCTAGGGGAAAACTACACATACCGTTGTAATCGGGCGAGTCTCTACTTTCAGATGCAACAGAAATTTTCCGGATTGGTCAATCCGTTCGCGAGATATGGCAGTTTGGAGGTAAGAAACGCTTGAGAAACTCAAAATTTTCGCAGTTCTGATGCTCGAAACGAATAACTAGAACGGCCTAGGGGAAAAGTACGTATACCGTTGTAATCGGGCGAGTTTCTACTTGCAGATGCAACAGAAATTTTGCGGATTGGTCGATCCGTTCGCGAGATATGGCAGTTTGGATGTAAGAAACGCTTGAGAAATTCAAAATTTTCGCAGTTCTGATGCTCGAAACGAATAACTGGAACGGCCTAGGGGAAAACTACACATACCGTTCTAATCGAGCGAGTCTCTACTTTCAGATGCAACAGAAATTTTCCGGATTGGTCAATCCGTTCGCGAGATATGGCAGTTTGGAGATAAGAAACGCTTGAGAAACTCAAAATTTTCGCAGTTCTGATGCTCGAAACGAATAACTAGAACGGCCTAGGGGAAAAGTACGCATACTGTTGTAATCGGGCGAGTTTCTACTTGCAGATGCAACAGAAATCATGGGGATTGGTCAATCCGTTCGCGAGATATGGCCGTTTGGATGTAAGAAACGCTTGAGAAACTCAAAATTTGCGCAGTTCTGATGCTCGAAATGAATAACTGGAACGGCCTAGGGGAAAACTACACCTACCGTTGTAATCGGGCGAGTTTCTACTTTCAGATGCAACAGAAATTTTGCGGATTGGTCAATCCGTTCGCGAGATATGGCAGTTTGGAGATAAGAAACGCTTGAGAAGCTCAAAATTTTCGCAGTTCTGATGCTCGAAACGAGTAACTAGAACGGCCTAGGGGAAAAGTACGCATACCGTTGTAATCGGGCGAGTTTCTACTTGCAGATGCAACAGAAATTTTGCGGATTTGTCGATCCGTTCGCGAGATATGGCAGTTTGGATGTAAGAAACGCTTGAGAAACTCAAAATTTTCGCAGTTCTGATGCTCGAAACGAATAACTGGAACGGCCTAGGGGAAAAGTGCGCATACCGTTGTAATCGGGCGAGTTTCTACTTTCAGATGCAACGGAAATCATGCGGATTGGTCAATCCGTTCGCGAGATATGGCCGTTTGGATG
This sequence comes from Ptiloglossa arizonensis, assembly GCF_051014685.1. Taxonomy (NCBI): domain Eukaryota; kingdom Metazoa; phylum Arthropoda; class Insecta; order Hymenoptera; family Colletidae; genus Ptiloglossa; species Ptiloglossa arizonensis. The sequence goes on along the minus strand of NW_027478462.1, from coordinate 824,095 downwards.
TAAGAAACGCTTGAGAAACTCAAAATTTGCGCAGTTCTGATGCTCGAAATGAATAACTGGAACGGCCTAGGGGAAAACTACACCTACCGTTGTAATCGGGCGAGTTTCTACTTTCAGATGCAACAGAAAATTTTCGGAATGATCAATCCGTTCGCGAGATATGGCAGTTTGGAGATAAGAAACGCTTGAGAAGCTCAAAATTTTCGCAGTTCTGATGCTCGAAACGAGTAACTAGGACGGCCTAGGGGAAAAGTACCCATACCGTTGTAATCGGGCGAGTTTCTACTTTCAGATGCAACAGAAATTTTACGGATTGGTCAATCCGTTCGCGAGATTTGGCAGTTTGGATGTAAGAAACGCTTGAGAAACTCAAAATTTTCGCAGTTCTGATGCTCGAAACGAATAACTGGAACTGCCTAGGGGAAAACTACACATACCGTTGTAATCGGGCGAGTTTCTACTTTCAGATGCAACCGAAATTTTGCGGATCGGTCAATCCGTTCACGAGATATGGCAGTTTGGATGTAAGAAACGCTTGAGAAACTCAAAATTTTCGCAGTTCTGATGCTCGAAACGAATAACTGGAACGGCCTAGGGGAAAACTACACACACCGTTGTAATCGGGCGAGTCTCTACTTTCAGATGCAACAGAGATTTTGCGGATTGGTCAATCCGTTCGCGAGATATGGCAGTTTGGAGGTAAGAAACGCTTGAGAAACTCAAAATTTTCGCAGTTCTGATGCTCGAAACGAATAACTAGAACGGCCTAGGGGAAAAGTACGCATACCGTTGTAATCGGGCGAGTTTCTACTTGCAGATGCAACAGAAATTTTGCGGATTGGTCGATCCGTTCGCGAGATATGGCAGTTTGGATGTAAGAAACGCTTGAGAAATTCAAAATTTTCGCAGTTCTGATGCTCGAAACGAATAACTGGAACGGCCTAGGGGAACACTACACATACCGTTGTAATCGGGCGAGTCTCTACTTTCAGATGCAACAGAAATTTTCCGGATTGGTCAATCCGTTCGCGAGATATGGCAGTTTGGAGGTAAGAAACGCTTGAGAAACTCAAAATTTTCGCAGTTCTGATGCTCGAAACGAATAACTAGAACGGCCTAGGGGAAAAGTACGTATACCGTTGTAATCGGGCGAGTTTCTACTTGCAGATGCAACAGAAATTTTGCGGATTGGTCGATCCGTTCGCGAGATATGGCAGTTTGGATGTAAGAAACGCTTGAGAAATTCAAAATTTTCGCAGTTCTGATGCTCGAAACGAATAACTGGAACGGCCTAGGGGAAAACTACACATACCGTTGTAATCGAGCGAGTCTCTACTTTCAGATGCAACAGAAATTTTCCGGATTGGTCAATCCGTTCGCGAGATATGGCAGTTTGGAGATAAGAAACGCTTGAGAAGCTCAAAATTTTCGCAGTTCTGATGCTCGAAACGAGTAACTAGAACGGCCTAGGGGAAAAGTACGCATAGTGTTGTAATCGGGCGAGTTTCTACTTGCAGATGCAACAGAAATCATGGGGATTGGTCAATCCGTTCGCGAGATATGGCCGTTTGGATGTAAGAAACGCTTGAGAAACTCAAAATTTGCGCAGTTCTGATGCTCGAAATGAATAACTGGAACGGCCTAGGGGAAAACTACACCTACCGTTGTAATCGGGCGAGTTTCTACTTTCAGATGCAACAGAAATTTTGCGGATTGATCAATCCGTTCGCGAGATATGGCAGTTTGGAGATAAGAAACGCTTGAGAAGCTCAAAATTTTCGCAGTTCTGATGCTCGAAACGAGTAACTAGAACGGCCTAGGGGAAAAGTACGCATACCGTTGTAATCGGGCGAGTTTCTACTTGCAGATGCAACAGAAATTTTGCGGATTTGTCGATCCGTTCGCGAGATATGGCAGTTTGGATGTAAGAAACGCTTGAGAAACTCAAAATTTTCGCAGTTCTGATGCTCGAAACGAATAACTGGAACGGCCTAGGGGAAAAGTGCGCATACCGTTGTAATCGGGCGAGTTTCTACTTTCAGATGCAACGGAAATCATGCGGATTGGTCAATCCGTTCGCGAGATATGGCCGTTTGGATGTAAGAAACGCTTGAGAAACTCAAAATTTGCGCAGTTCTGATGCTCGAAATGAATAACTGGAACGGCCTAGGGGAAAACTACACCTACCGTTGTAATCGGGCGAGTTTCTACTTTCAGATGCAACAGAAAATTTTCGGAATGATCAATCCGTTCGCGAGATATGGCAGTTTGGAGATAAGAAACGCTTGAGAAGCTCAAAATTTTCGCAGTTCTGATGCTCGAAACGAGTAACTAGGACGGCCTAGGGGAAAAGTACCCATACCGTTGTAATCGAGCGAGTTTCTACTTTCAGATGCAACAGAAATTTTGCGGATTGGTCAATCCGTTCGCGAGATTTGGCAGTTTGGATGTAAGAAACGCTTGAGAAACTCAAAATTTTCGCAGTTCTGATGCTCGAAACGAATAACTGGAACGGCCTAGGGGAAAACTACACATACCGTTGTAATCGGGCGAGTTTCTACTTTCAGATGCAACCGAAATTTTGCGGATCGGTCAATCCGTTCACGAGATATGGCAGTTTGGATGTAAGAAACGCTTGAGAAACTCAAAATTTTCGCAGTTCTGATGCTCGAAACGAATAACTGGAACGGCCTAGGGGAAAACTACAAATACCGTTGTAATCGGGCGAGTTTCTACTTGCAGATGCAACAGAAATCATGGGGATTGGTCAATCCGTTCGCGAGATATGGCCGTTTGGATGTAAGAAACGCTTGAGAAACTCAAAATTTGCGCAGTTCTGATGCTCGAAATGAATAACTGGAACGGCCTAGGGGAAAACTACACCTACCGTCGTAATCGGGCAAGTTTCTACTTTCAGATGCAACAGAAATTTTGCGGATTGATCAATCCGTTCGCGAGATATGGCAGTTTGGAGATAAGAAACGCTTGAGAAGCTCAAAATTTTCGCAGTTCTGATGCTCGAAACGAGTAACTAGAACGGCCTAGGGGAAAAGTACGCATACTGTTGTAATCGGGCGAGATTCCACTTGCAGATGCAACAGAAATTTTGCGGATTTGTCGATCCGTTCGCGAGATATGGCAGTTTGGATGTAAGAAACGCTTGAGAAACTCAAAATTTTCGCAGTTCTGATGCTCGAAACGAATAACTGGAACGGCCTAGGGGAAAAGTACGCATACCGTTGTAATCGGGCGAGTTTCTACTTTCAGATGCAACAGAAATCATGCGGATTGGTCAATCCGTTCGCGAGATATGGCCGTTTGGATGTAAGAAACGCTTGAGAAACTCAAAATTTGCGCAGTTCTGATTCTGGAAACGAATAACTAGAACGGCCTAGGGGAAAAGTGCGCATACCGTTGTAATCGGGCGAGTTTCTACTTGCAGATGCAACAGAAATTTTGCGGATTGGTCGATCCGTTCGCGAGATATGGCAGTTTGGATGTAAGAAACGCTTGAGAAATTCAAAATTTTCGCAGTTCTGATGCTCGAAACGAATAACTGGAACGGCCTAGGGGAAAACTACACATACCTTTGTAATCGGGCGAGTCTCTACTTTCAGGTGCAACAGAAATTTTCCGGATTGGTCAATCCGTTCGCGAGATATGGCAGTTTGGAGGTAAGAAACGCTTGAGAAACTCAAAATTTTCGCAGTTCTGATGCTCGAAACGAATAACTAGAACGGCCTAGGGGAAAAGTACGTACACCGTTGTAATCGGGCGAGTTTCTACTTGCAGATGCAACAGAAATTTTGCGGATTGGTCGATCCGTTCGCGAGATATGGCAGTTTGGATGTAAGAAACGCTTGAGAAATTCAAAATTTTCGCAGTTCTGATGCTCGAAACGAATAACTGGAACGGCCTAGGGGAAAACTACACATACCGTTGTAATCGGGCGAGTCTCTACTTTCAGATGCAACAGAAATTTTCCGGATTGGTCAACCCGTTCGCGAGATATGGCAGTTTGGAGATAAGAAACGCTTGAGAAACTCAAAATTTTCGCAGTTCTGATGCTCGAAACGAATAACTAGAACGGCCTAGGGGAAAAGTACGCATACTGTTGTAATCGGGCGAGTTTCTACTTGCAGATGCAACAGAAATCATGGGGATTGGTCAATCAGTTCGCGAGATATGGCCGTTTGGATGTAAGAAACGCTTGAGAAACTCAAAATTTGCGCAGTTCTGATGCTCGAAATGAATAACTGGAACGGCCTAGGGGAAAACTACACATACCGTTGTAATCGGGCGAGTTTCTACTTGCAGATGCAACAGAAATCATGGGGATCGGTCAATCCGTTCACGAGATATGGCAGTTTGGATGTAAGAAACGCTTGAGAAACTCAAAATTTTCGCAGTTCTGATGCTCGAAACGAATAACTGGAACGGCCTAGGGGAAAACTACACATACCGTTGTAATCGGGCGAGTTTCTACTTGCAGATGCAACAGAAATCATGGGGATTGGTCAATCCGTTCGCGAGATATGGCCGTTTGGATGTAAGAAACGCTTGAGAAACTCAAAATTTGCGCAGTTCTGATGCTCGAAATGAATAACTGGAACGGCCTAGGGGAAAACTACACCTACCGTCGTAATCGGGCAAGTTTCTACTTTCAGATGCAACAGAAATTTTGCGGATTGATCAATCCGTTCGCGAGATATGGCAGTTTGGAGATAAGAAACGCTTGAGAAGCTCAAAATTTTCGCAGTTCTGATGCTCGAAACGAGTAACTAGAACGGCCTAGGGGAAAAGTACGCATACTGTTGTAATCGGGCGAGATTCCACTTGCAGATGCAACAGAAATCATGGGGATTGGTCAATCAGTTCGCGAGATATGGCAGTTTGGATGTAAGAAACGCTTGAGAAACTCAAAATTTTCGCAGTTCTGATGCTCGAAACGAATAACTGGAACGGCCTAGGGGAAAAGTGCGCATACCGTTGTAATCGGGCGAGTTTCTACTTTCAGATGCAACGGAAATCATGCGGATTGGTCAATCCGTTCGCGAGATATGGCCGTTTGGATGTAAGAAACGCTTGAGAAACTCAAAATTTGCGCAGTTCTGATGCTCGAAATGAATAACTGGAACGGCCTAGGGGAAAACTACACCTACCGTTGTAATCGGGCGAGTTTCTACTTTCAGATGCAACAGAAAATTTTCGGAATGATCAATCCGTTCGCGAGATATGGCAGTTTGGAGATAAGAAACGCTTGAGAAGCTCAAAATTTTCGCAGTTCTGATGCTCGAAACGAGTAACTAGGACGGCCTAGGGGAAAAGTACCCATACCGTTGTAATCGGGCGAGTTTCTACTTTCAGATGCAACAGAAATTTTGCGGATTGGTCAATCCGTTCGCGAGATTAGGCAGTTTGGATGTAAGAAACGCTTGAGAAACTCAAAATTTTCGCAGTTCTGATGCTCGAAACGAATAACTGGAACGGCCTAGGGGAAAACTACACACACCGTTGTAATCGGGCGAGTCTCTACTTTCAGATGCAACAGAAATTTTGCGGATTGGTCGATCCGTTCGCGAGATATGGCAGTTTGGATGTAAGAAACGCTTGAGAAACTCAAAATTTTCGCAGTTCTGATGCTCGAAACGAATAACTGGAACGGCCTAGGGGAAAACTACAAATACCGTTGTAATCGGGCGAGTTTCTACTTGCAGATGCAACAGAAATCATGGGGATTGGTCAATCCGTTCGCGAGATATGGCCGTTTGGATGTAAGAAACGCTTGAGAAACTCAAAATTTGCGCAGTTCTGATGCTCGAAATGAATAACTGGAACGGCCTAGGGGAAAACTACACCTACCGTCGTAATCGGGCAAGTTTCTACTTTCAGATGCAACAGAAATTTTGCGGATTGATCAATCCGTTCGCGAGATATGGCAGTTTGGAGATAAGAAACGCTTGAGAAGCTCAAAATTTTCGCAGTTCTGATGCTCGAAACGAGTAACTAGAACGGCCTAGGGGAAAAGTACGCATACTGTTGTAATCGGGCGAGATTCCACTTGCAGATGCAACAGAAATTTTGCGGATTTGTCGATCCGTTCGCGAGATATGGCAGTTTGGATGTAAGAAACGCTTGAGAAACTCAAAATTTTCGCAGTTCTGATGCTCGAAACGAATAACTGGAACGGCCTAGGGGAAAAGTACGCATACCGTTGTAATCGGGCGAGTTTCTACTTTCAGATGCAACAGAAATCATGCGGATTGGTCAATCCGTTCGCGAGATATGGCCGTTTGGATGTAAGAAACGCTTGAGAAACTCAAAATTTGCGCAGTTCTGATTCTGGAAACGAATAACTAGAACGGCCTAGGGGAATAGTGCGCATACCGTTGTAATCGGGCGAGTTTCTACTTGCAGATGCAACAGAAATTTTGCGGATTGGTCGATCCGTTCGCGAGATATGGCAGTTTGGATGTAAGAAACGCTTGAGAAATTCAAAATTTTCGCAGTTCTGATGCTCGAAACGAATAACTGGAACGGCCTAGGGGAAAACTACACATACCTTTGTAATCGGGCGAGTCTCTACTTTCAGGTGCAACAGAAATTTTCCGGATTGGTCAATCCGTTCGCGAGATATGGCAGTTTGGAGGTAAGAAACGCTTGAGAAACTCAAAATTTTCGCAGTTCTGATGCTCGAAACGAATAACTAGAACGGCCTAGGGGAAAAGTACGTACACCGTTGTAATCGGGCGAGTTTCTACTTGCAGATGCAACAGAAATTTTGCGGATTGGTCGATCCGTTCGCGAGATATGGCAGTTTGGATGTAAGAAACGCTTGAGAAATTCAAAATTTTCGCAGTTCTGATGCTCGAAACGAATAACTGGAACGGCCTAGGGGAAAACTACACATACCGTTGTAATCGGGCGAGTCTCTACTTTCAGATGCAACAGAAATTTTCCGGATTGGTCAACCCGTTCGCGAGATATGGCAGTTTGGAGATAAGAAACGCTTGAGAAACTCAAAATTTTCGCAGTTCTGATGCTCGAAACGAATAACTAGAACGGCCTAGGGGAAAAGTACGCATACTGTTGTAATCGGGCGAGTTTCTACTTGCAGATGCAACAGAAATCATGGGGATTGGTCAATCAGTTCGCGAGATATGGCCGTTTGGATGTAAGAAACGCTTGAGAAACTCAAAATTTGCGCAGTTCTGATGCTCGAAATGAATAACTGGAACGGCCTAGGGGAAAACTACACATACCGTTGTAATCGGGCGAGTTTCTACTTGCAGATGCAACAGAAATCATGGGGATCGGTCAATCCGTTCACGAGATATGGCAGTTTGGATGTAAGAAACGCTTGAGAAACTCAAAATTTTCGCAGTTCTGATGCTCGAAACGAATAACTGGAACGGCCTAGGGGAAAACTACACATACCGTTGTAATCGGGCGAGTTTCTACTTGCAGATGCAACAGAAATCATGGGGATTGGTCAATCCGTTCGCGAGATATGGCCGTTTGGATGTAAGAAACGCTTGAGAAACTCAAAATTTGCGCAGTTCTGATGCTCGAAATGAATAACTGGAACGGCCTAGGGGAAAACTACACCTACCGTCGTAATCGGGCAAGTTTCTACTTTCAGATGCAACAGAAATTTTGCGGATTGATCAATCCGTTCGCGAGATATGGCAGTTTGGAGATAAGAAACGCTTGAGAAGCTCAAAATTTTCGCAGTTCTGATGCTCGAAACGAGTAACTAGAACGGCCTAGGGGAAAAGTACGCATACTGTTGTAATCGGGCGAGATTCCACTTGCAGATGCAACAGAAATCATGGGGATTGGTCAATCAGTTCGCGAGATATGGCAGTTTGGATGTAAGAAACGCTTGAGAAACTCAAAATTTTCGCAGTTCTGATGCTCGAAACGAATAACTGGAACGGCCTAGGGGAAAAGTGCGCATACCGTTGTAATCGGGCGAGTTTCTACTTTCAGATGCAACGGAAATCATGCGGATTGGTCAATCCGTTCGCGAGATATGGCCGTTTGGATGTAAGAAACGCTTGAGAAACTCAAAATTTGCGCAGTTCTGATGCTCGAAATGAATAACTGGAACGGCCTAGGGGAAAACTACACCTACCGTTGTAATCGGGCGAGTTTCTACTTTCAGATGCAACAGAAAATTTTCGGAATGATCAATCCGTTCGCGAGATATGGCAGTTTGGAGATAAGAAACGCTTGAGAAGCTCAAAATTTTCGCAGTTCTGATGCTCGAAACGAGTAACTAGGACGGCCTAGGGGAAAAGTACCCATACCGTTGTAATCGGGCGAGTTTCTACTTTCAGATGCAACAGAAATTTTGCGGATTGGTCAATCCGTTCGCGAGATTAGGCAGTTTGGATGTAAGAAACGCTTGAGAAACTCAAAATTTTCGCAGTTCTGATGCTCGAAACGAATAACTGGAACGGCCTAGGGGAAAACTACACACACCGTTGTAATCGGGCGAGTCTCTACTTTCAGATGCAACAGAAATTTTGCGGATTGGTCGATCCGTTCGCGAGATATGGCAGTTTGGATGTAAGAAACGCTTGAGAAATTCAAAATTTTCGCAGTTCTGATGCTCGAAACGAATAACTAGAACGGCCTAGGGGAAAAGTACGCATACCGTTGTAATCGGGCGAGTTTCTACTTGCAGATGCAACAGAAATTTTGCGGATTTGTCGATCCGTTCGCGAGATATGGCAGTTTGGAGATAAGAAACGCTTGAGAAGCTCAAAATTTTCGCAGTTCTGATGCTCGAAACGAGTAACTAGGACGGCCTAGGGGAAAAGTACCCATACCGTTGTAATCGGGCGAGTTTCTACTTGCAGATGCAACAGAAATCATGCGGATTGGTCAATCCGTTCGCGAGATATGGCCGTTTGGATGTAAGAAACGCTTGAGAAACTCAAAATTTGCGCAGTTCTGATGCTCGAAACGAATAACTAGAACGGCCTAGGGGATATGTGCGCATACCGTTGTAATCGGGCGAGTTTCTACTTTCAGATGCAACAGAAATTTTGCGGATTGGTCGATCCGTTCGCGAGATATGGCAGTTTGGATGTAAGAAACGCTTGAGAAATTCAAAATTTTCGCAGTTCTGATGCTCGAAACGAATAACTGGAACGGCCTAGGGGAAAACTACACATACCGTTGTAATCGGGCGAGTCTCTACTTTCAGATGCAACAGAAATCATGCGGATTGGTCAATCCGTTCGCGAGATATGGCCGTTTGGATGTAAGAAACGCTTGAGAAACTCAAAATTTGCGCAGTTCTGATGCTCGAAACGAATAACTAGAACGGCCTAGGGGAAAAGTGCGCATACCGTTGTAATCGGGCGAGTCTCTACTTTCAGATGCAACAGAGATTTTGCGGATTGGTCAATCCGTTCGCGAGATATGGCAGTTTGGAGGTAAGAAACGCTTTAGAAACTCAAAATTTTCGCAGTTCTGATGCTCGAAACGAATAACTAGAACGGCCTAGGGGAAAAGTACGCATACCGTTGTAATCGGGCGAGTTTCTACTTGCAGATGCAACAGAAATTTTGCGGATTGGTCGATCCGTTCGCGAGATATGGCAGTTTGGATGTAAGAAACGCTTGAGAAATTCAAAATTTTCGCAGTTCTGATGCTCGAAACGAATAACTGGAACGGCCTAGGGGAAAGCTACACATACCTTTGTAATCGGGCGAGTCTCTACTTTCAGATGCAACAGAAATTTTCCGGATTGGTCAATCCGTTCGCGAGATATGGCAGTTTGGAGGTAAGAAACGCTTGAGAAACTCAAAATTTTCGCAGTTCTGATGCTCGAAACGAATAACTAGAATGGCCTAGGGGAAAAGTACGTATACCGTTGTAATCGGGCGAGTTTCTACTTGCAGATGCAACAGAAATTTTGCGGATTGGTCGATCCGTTCGCGAGATATGGCAGTTTGGATGTAAGAAACGCTTGAGAAATTCAAAATTTTCGCAGTTCTGATGCTCGAAACGAATAACTGGAACGGCCTAGGGGAAAACTACACATACCGTTGTAATCGGGCGAGTCTCTACTTTCAGATGCAACAGAAATTTTCCGGATTGGTCAATCCGTTCGCGAGATATGGCAGTTTGGAGATAAGAAACGCTTGAGAAACTCAAAATTTTCGCAGTTCTGATGCTCGAAACGAATAACTAGAACGGCCTAGGGGAAAAGTACGCATACCGTTGTAATCGGGCGAGTTTCTACTTGCAGATGCAACAGAAATTTTGCGGATTTGTCGATCCGTTCGCGAGATATGGCAGTTTGGAGATAAGAAACGCTTGAGAAGCTCAAAATTTTCGCAGTTCTGATGCTCGAAACGAGTAACTAGGACGGCCTAGGGGAAAAGTACCCATACCGTTGTAATCGGGCGAGTTTCTACTTGCAGATGCAACAGAAATCATGCGGATTGGTCAATCCGTTCGCGAGATATGGCCGTTTGGATGTAAGAAACGCTTGAGAAACTCAAAATTTGCGCAGTTCTGATGCTCGAAACGAATAACTAGAACGGCCTAGGGGATATGTGCGCATACCGTTGTAATCGGGCGAGTTTCTACTTTCAGATGCAACAGAAATTTTGCGGATTGGTCGATCCGTTCGCGAGATATGGCAGTTTGGATGTAAGAAACGCTTGAGAAATTCAAAATTTTCGCAGTTCTGATGCTCGAAACGAATAACTGGAACGGCCTAGGGGAAAACTACACATACCGTTGTAATCGGTCGAGTCTCTACTTTCAGATGCAACAGAAATCATGCGGATTGGTCAATCCGTTCGCGAGATATGGCCGTTTGGATGTAAGAAACGCTTGAGAAACTCAAAATTTGCGCAGTTCTGATGCTCGAAACGAATAACTAGAACGGCCTAGGGGAAAAGTGCGCATACCGTTGTAATCGGGCGAGTCTCTACTTTCAGATGCAACAGAGATTTTGCGGATTGGTCAATCCGTTCGCGAGATATGGCAGTTTGGAGGTAAGAAACGCTTTAGAAACTCAAAATTTTCGCAGTTCTGATGCTCGAAACGAATAACTAGAACGGCCTAGGGGAAAAGTACGCATACCGTTGTAATCGGGCGAGTTTCTACTTGCAGATGCAACAGAAATTTTGCGGATTGGTCGATCCGTTCGCGAGATATGGCAGTTTGGATGTAAGAAACGCTTGAGAAATTCAAAATTTTCGCAGTTCTGATGCTCGAAACGAATAACTGGAACGGCCTAGGGGAAAACTACACATACCGTTGTAATCGGGCGAGTCTCTACTTTCAGATGCAACAGAAATTTTCCGGATTGGTCAATCCGTTCGCGAGATATGGCAGTTTGGAGGTAAGAAACGCTTGAGAAACTCAAAATTTTCGCAGTTCTGATGCTCGAAACGAATAACTAGAACGGCCTAGGGGAAAAGTACGTATACCGTTGTAATCGGGCGAGTTTCTACTTGCAGATGCAACAGAAATTTTGCGGATTGGTCGATCCGTTCGCGAGATATGGCAGTTTGGATGTAAGAAACGCTTGAGAAATTCAAAATTTTCGCAGTTCTGATGCTCGAAACGAATAACTGGAACGGCCTAGGGGAAAACTACACATACCGTTGTAATCGAGCGAGTCTCTACTTTCAGATGCAACAGAAATTTTCCGGATTGGTCAATCCGTTCGCGAGATATGGCAGTTTGGAGATAAGAAACGCTTGAGAAACTCAAAATTTTCGCAGTTCTGATGCTCGAAACGAATAACTAGAACGGCCTAGGGGAAAAGTACGCATACTGTTGTAATCGGGCGAGTTTCTACTTGCAGATGCAACAGAAATCATGGGGATTGGTCAATCCGTTCGCGAGATATGGCCGTTTGGATGTAAGAAACGCTTGAGAAACTCAAAATTTGCGCAGTTCTGATGCTCGAAATGAATAACTGGAACGGCCTAGGGGAAAACTACACCTACCGTTGTAATCGGGCGAGTTTCTACTTTCAGATGCAACAGAAATTTTGCGGATTGGTCAATCCGTTCGCGAGATATGGCAGTTTGGAGATAAGAAACGCTTGAGAAGCTCAAAATTTTCGCAGTTCTGATGCTCGAAACGAGTAACTAGAACGGCCTAGGGGAAAAGTACGCATACCGTTGTAATCGGGCGAGTCTCTACTTTCAGATGCAACAGAGATTTTGCGGATTGGTCAATCCGTTCGCGAGATATGGCAGTTTGGAGGTAAGAAACGCTTTAGAAACTCAAAATTTTCGCAGTTCTGATGCTCGAAACGAATAACTAGAACGGCCTAGGGGAAAAGTACGCATACCGTTGTAATCGGGCGAGTCTCTACTTGCAGATGCAACAGAAATTTTGCGGATTGGTCGATCCGTTCGCGAGATATGGCAGTTTGGATGTAAGAAACGCTTGAGAAATTCAAAATTTTCGCAGTTCTGATGCTCGAAACGAATAACTGGAACGGCCTAGGGGAAAACTACACATACCGTTGTAATCGAGCGAGTCTCTACTTTCAGATGCAACAGAAATTTTCCGGATTGGTCAATCCGTTCGCGAGATATGGCAGTTTGGAGATAAGAAACGCTTGAGAAACTCAAAATTTTCGCAGTTCTGATGCTCGAAACGAATAACTAGAACGGCCTAGGGGAAAAGTACGCATACTGTTGTAATCGGGCGAGTTTCTACTTGCAGATGCAACAGAAATCATGGGGATTGGTCAATCCGTTCGCGAGATATGGCCGTTTGGATGTAAGAAACGCTTGAGAAACTCAAAATTTGCGCAGTTCTGATGCTCGAAATGAATAACTGGAACGGCCTAGGGGAAAACTACACCTACCGTTGTAATCGGGCGAGTTTCTACTTTCAGATGCAACGGAAATTTTGCGGATTGGTCAATCCGTTCGCGAGATATGGCAGTTTGGAGATAAGAAACGCTTGAGAAGCTCAAAATTTTCGCAGTTCTGATGCTCGAAACAAGTAACTAGAACGGCCTAGGGGAAAAGTACGCATACGGTTGTAATCGGGCGAGTTTCTACTTGCAGATGCAACAGAAATTTTGCGGATTTGTCGATCCGTTCGCGAGATATGGCAGTTTGGATGTAAGAAACGCTTGAGAAACTCAAAATTTTCGCAGTTCTGATGCTCGAAACGAATAACTGGAACGGCCTAGGGGAAAAGTGCGCATACCGTTGTAATCGGGCGAGTTTCTACTTTCAGATGCAACGGAAATCATGCGGATTGGTCAATCCGTTCGCGAGATATGGCCGTTTGGATGTAAGAAACGCTTGAGAAACTCAAAATTTGCGCAGTTCTGATGCTCGAAATGAATAACTGGAACGGCCTAGGGGAAAACTACACCTACCGTTGTAATCGGGCGAGTTTCTACTTTCAGATGCAACAGAAAATTTTCGGAATGATCAATCCGTTCGCGAGATATGGCAGTTTGGAGATAAGAAACGCTTGAGAAGCTCAAAATTTTCGCAGTTCTGATGCTCGAAACGAGTAACTAGGACGGCCTAGGGGAAAAGTACCCATACCGTTGTAATCGGGCGAGTTTCTACTTTCAGATGCAACAGAAATTTTACGGATTGGTCAATCCGTTCGCGAGATTTGGCAGTTTGGATGTAAGAAACGCTTGAGAAACTCAAAATTTTCGCAGTTCTGATGCTCGAAACGAATAACTGGAACGGCCTAGGGGAAAACTACACATACCGTTGTAATCGGGCGACTTTCTACTTTCAGATGCAACCGAAATTTTGCGGATCGGTCAATCCGTTCACGAGATATGGCAGTTTGGATGTAAGAAACGCTTGAGAAACTCAAAATTTTCGCAGTTCTGATGCTCGAAACGAATAACTAGAACGGCCTAGGGGAAAAGTACGCATACCGTTGTAATCGGGCGAGTTTCTACTTGCAGATGCAACAGAAATTTTGCGGATTGGTCGATCCGTTCGCGAGATATGGCAGTTTGGATGTAAGAAACGCTTGAGAAATTCAAAATTTTCGCAGTTCTGATGCTCGAAACGAATAACTGGAACGGCCTAGGGGAAAACTACACATACCGTTGTAATCGAGCGAGTCTCTACTTTCAGATGCAACAGAAATTTTCCGGATTGGTCAATCCGTTCGCGAGATATGGCAGTTTGGAGATAAGAAACGCTTGAGAAACTCAAAATTTTCGCAGTTCTGATGCTCGAAACGAATAACTAGAACGGCCTAGGGGAAAAGTACGCATACTGTTGTAATCGGGCGAGTTTCTACTTGCAGATGCAACAGAAATCATGGGGATTGGTCAATCCGTTCGCGAGATATGGCCGTTTGGATGTAAGAAACGCTTGAGAAACTCAAAATTTGCGCAGTTCTGATGCTCGAAATGAATAACTGGAACGGCCTAGGGGAAAACTACACCTACCGTTGTAATCGGGCGAGTTTCTACTTTCAGATGCAACGGAAATTTTGCGGATTGGTCAATCCGTTCGCGAGATATGGCAGTTTGGAGATAAGAAACGCTTGAGAAGCTCAAAATTTTCGCAGTTCTGATGCTCGAAACAAGTAACTAGAACGGCCTAGGGGAAAAGTACGCATACCGTTGTAATCGGGCGAGTTTCTACTTGCAGATGCAACAGAAATTTTGCGGATTTGTCGATCCGTTCGCGAGATATGGCAGTTTGGATGTAAGAAACGCTTGAGAAACTCAAAATTTTCGCAGTTCTGATGCTCGAAACGAATAACTGGAACGGCCTAGGGGAAAAGTGCGCATACCGTTGTAATCGGGCGAGTTTCTACTTTCAGATGCAACGGAAATCATGCGGATTGGTCAATCCGTTCGCGAGATATGGCCGTTTGGATGTAAGAAACGCTTGAGAAACTCAAAATTTGCGCAGTTCTGATGCTCGAAATGAATAACTGGAACGGCCTAGGGGAAAACTACACCTACCGTTGTAATCGGGCGAGTTTCTACTTTCAGATGCAACAGAAAATTTTCGGAATGATCAATCCGTTCGCGAGATATGGCAGTTTGGAGATAAGAAACGCTTGAGAAGCTCAAAATTTTCGCAGTTCTGATGCTCGAAACGAGTAACTAGGACGGCCTAGGGGAAAAGTACCCATACCGTTGTAATCGGGCGAGTTTCTACTTTCAGATGCAACAGAAATTTTACGGATTGGTCAATCCGTTCGCGAGATTTGGCAGTTTGGATGTAAGAAACGCTTGAGAAACTCAAAATTTTCGCAGTTCTGATGCTCGAAACGAATAACTGGAACGGCCTAGGGGAAAACTACACATACCGTTGTAATCGGGCGACTTTCTACTTTCAGATGCAACCGAAATTTTGCGGATCGGTCAATCCGTTCACGAGATATGGCAGTTTGGATGTAAGAAACGCTTGAGAAACTCAAAATTTTCGCAGTTCTGATGCTCGAAACGAATAACTGGAACGGCCTAGGGGAAAACTACACACACCGGTGTAATCGGGCGAGTCTCTACTTTCAGATGCAACAGAGATTTTGCGGATTGGTCAATCCGTTCGCGAGATATGGCAGTTTGGAGGTAAGAAACGCTTGAGAAACTCAAAATTTTCGCAGTTCTGATGCTCGAAACGAATAACTAGAACGGCCTAGGGGAAAAGTACGCATACCGTTGTAATCGGGCGAGTTTCTACTTTCAGATGCAACAGAGATTTTGCGGATTGGTCAATCCGTTCGCGAGATATGGCAGTTTGGAGGTAAGAAACGCTTGAGAAACTCAAAATTTTCGCAGTTCTGATGCCCGAAACGAATAACTAGAACGGCCTAGGGGAAAAGTACGCATACCGTTGTAATCGGGCGAGTTTCTACTTGCAGATGCAACAGAAATTTTGCGGATTGGTCGATCCGTTCGCGAGATATGGCAGTTTGGATGTAAGAAACGCTTGAGAAATTCAAAATTTTCGCAGTTCTGATGCTCGAAACGAATAACTGGAACGGCCTAGGGGAAAACTACACATACCGTTGTAATCGGGCGAGTCTCTACTTTCAGATGCAACAGAAATTTTCCGGATTGGTCAATCCGTTCGCGAGATATGGCAGTTTGGAGGTAAGAAACGCTTGAGAAACTCAAAATTTTCGCAGTTCTGATGCTCGAAACGAATAACTAGAACGGCCTAGGGGAAAAGTACGTATACCGTTGTAATCGGGCGAGTTTCTACTTGCAGATGCAATAGAAATTTTGCGGATTGGTCGATCCGTTCGCGAGATATGGCAGTTTGGATGTAAGAAACGCTTGAGAAATTCAAAATTTTCGCAGTTCTGATGCTCGAAACGAATAACTGGAACGGCCTAGGGGAAAACTACACATACCGTTGTAATCGAGCGAGTCTCTACTTTCAGATGCAACAGAAATTTTCCGGATTGGTCAATCCGTTCGCGAGATATGGCAGTTTGGAGATAAGAAACGCTTGAGAAGCTCAAAATTTTCGCAGTTCTGATGCTCGAAACGAGTAACTAGAACGGCCTAGGGGAAAAGTACGCATAGTGTTGTAATCGGGCGAGTTTCTACTTGCAGATGCAACAGAAATCATGGGGATTGGTCAATCCGTTCGCGAGATATGGCCGTTTGGATGTAAGAAACGCTTGAGAAACTCAAAATTTGCGCAGTTCTGATGCTCGAAATGAATAACTGGAACGGCCTAGGGGAAAACTACACCTACCGTTGTAATCGGGCGAGTTTCTACTTTCAGATGCAACAGAAAATTTTCGGAATGATCAATCCATTCGCGAGATATGGCAGTTTGGAGATAAGAAACGCTTGAGAAGCTCAAAATTTTCGCAGTTCTGATGCTCGAAACGAGTAACTAGGACGGCCTAGGGGAAAAGTACCCATACCGTTGTAATCGGGCGAGTTTCTACTTTCAGATGCAACAGAAATTTTACGGATTGGTCAATCCGTTCGCGAGATTTGGCAGTTTGGATGTAAGAAACGCTTGAGAAACTCAAAATTTTCGCAGTTCTGATGCTCGAAACGAATAACTGGAACGGCCTAGGGGAAAACTACACATACCGTTGTAATCGGGCGAGTTTCTACTTTCAGATGCAACCGAAATTTTGCGGATCGGTCAATCCGTTCACGAGATATGGCAGTTTGGATGTAAGAAACGCTTGAGAAACTCAAAATTTTCGCAGTTCTGATGCTCGAAACGAATAACTGGAACGGCCTAGGGGAAAACTACACACACCGTTGTAATCGGGCGAGTCTCTACTTTCAGATGCAACAGAGATTTTGCGGATTGGTCAATCCGTTCGCGAGATATGGCAGTTTGGAGGTAAGAAACGCTTGAGAAACTCAAAATTTTCGCAGTTCTGATGCTCGAAACGAATAACTAGAACGGCCTAGGGGAAAAGTACGCATACCGTTGTAATCGGGCGAGTTTCTACTTTCAGATGCAACAGAGATTTTGCGGATTGGTCAATCCGTTCGCGAGATATGGCAGTTTGGAGGTAAGAAACGCTTGAGAAACTCAAAATTTTCGCAGTTCTGATGCTCGAAACGAATAACTAGAACGGCCTAGGGGAAAAGTACGCATACCGTTGTAATCGGGCGAGTTTCTACTTGCAGATGCAACAGAAATTTTGCGGATTGGTCGATCCGTTCGCGAGATATGGCAGTTTGGATGTAAGAAACGCTTGAGAAATTCAAAATTTTCGCAGTTCTGATGCTCGAAACGAATAACTGGAACGGCCTAGGGGAAAACTACACATACCGTTGTAATCGAGCGAGTCTCTACTTTCAGATGCAACAGAAATTTTCCGGATTGGTCAATCCGTTCGCGAGATATGGCAGTTTGGAGATAAGAAACGCTTGAGAAGCTCAAAATTTTCGCAGTTCTGATGCTCGAAACGAGTAACTAGAACGGCCTAGGGGAAAAGTACGCATAGTGTTGTAATCGGGCGAGTTTCTACTTGCAGATGCAACAGAAATCATGGGGATTGGTCAATCCGTTCGCGAGATATGGCCGTTTGGATGTAAGAAACGCTTGAGAAACTCAAAATTTGCGCAGTTCTGATGCTCGAAATGAATAACTGGAACGGCCTAGGGGAAAACTACACCTACCGTTGTAATCGGGCGAGTTTCTACTTTCAGATGCAACAGAAATTTTGCGGATTGATCAATCCGTTCGCGAGATATGGCAGTTTGGAGATAAGAAACGCTTGAGAAGCTCAAAATTTTCGCAGTTCTGATGCTCGAAACGAGTAACTAGAACGGCCTAGGGGAAAAGTACGCATACCGTTGTAATCGGGCGAGTTTCTACTTGCAGATGCAACAGAAATTTTGCGGATTTGTCGATCCGTTCGCGAGATATGGCAGTTTGGATGTAAGAAACGCTTGAGAAACTCAAAATTTTCGCAGTTCTGATGCTCGAAACGAATAACTGGAACGGCCTAGGGGAAAAGTGCGCATACCGTTGTAATCGGGCGAGTTTCTACTTTCAGATGCAACGGAAATCATGCGGATTGGTCAATCCGTTCGCGAGATATGGCCGTTTGGATGTAAGAAACGCTTGAGAAACTCAAAATTTGCGCAGTTCTGATGCCCGAAATGAATAACTGGAACGGCCTAGGGGAAAACTACACCTACCGTTGTAATCGGGCGAGTTTCTACTTTCAGATGCAACAGAAAATTTTCGGAATGATCAATCCGTTCGCGAGATATGGCAGTTTGGAGATAAGAAACGCTTGAGAAGCTCAAAATTTTCGCAGTTCTGATGCTCGAAACGAGTAACTAGGACGGCCTAGGGGAAAAGTACCCATACCGTTGTAATCGAGCGAGTTTCTACTTTCAGATGCAACAGAAATTTTGCGGATTGGTCAATCCGTTCGCGAGATTTGGCAGTTTGGATGTAAGAAACGCTTGAGAAACTCAAAATTTTCGTAGTTCTGATGCTCGAAACGAATAACTGGAACGGCCTAGGGGAAAACTACACTCACCGTTGTAATCGGGCGAGTCTCTACTTTCAGATGCAACAGAGATTTTGCGGATTGGTCAATCCGTTCGCGAGATATGGCAGTTTGGAGGTAAGAAACGCTTGAGAAACTCAAAATTTTCGCAGTTCTGATGCTCGGAACGAATAACTAGAACGGCCTAGGGGAAAACTACACACACCGTTGTAATCGGGCGAGTTTCTACTTGCAGATGCAACAGAAATCATGCGGATTGGTCAATCCGTTCGCGAGATATGGCCGTTTGGATGTAAGAAACGCTTGAGAAACTCAAAATTTGCGCAGTTCTGATGCTCGAAACGAATAACTAGAACGGCCTGGGGGATAAGTGCGCATACCGTTGTAATCGGGCGAGTTTCTACTTTCAGATGCAACGGAAATCATGCGGATTGGTCAATCCGTTCGCGAGATATGGCCTTTTGGATGTAAGAAACGCTTGAGAAACTCAAAATTTGCGCAGTTCTGATGCTCGAAATGAATAACTGGAACAGCCTAGGGGAAAACTACACCTACCGTTGTAATCAGGCGAGTTTCTACTTTCAGATGCAACAGAAAATTTTCGGAATGATCAATCCGTTCGCGAGATATGGCAGTTTGGAGATAAGAAACGCCTGAGAAGCTCAAAATTTTCGCAGTTCTGATGCTCGAAACGAGTAACTAGAACGGCCTAGGAGAAAAGTGCGCATACCGTTGTAATCTGGCGAGTTTCTACTTTCAGATGCAACAGAAATTTTGCGGATCGGTCAATCCGTTCGCGAGATATGGCAGTTTGGATGTAAGAAACGCTTGAGAAACTCAAAATTTTCGCTGTTCTGATGCTCGAAACGAATAACTGGGACGGCCTAGGGGAAAACTACACATACCGTTGTAATCGGGCGAATCTCTACTTTTAGATGCAACAGAAATTTTGCGGATTGGTCAATCCGTTCGCGAGATATGGCAGTTTGGAAGTAAGAAACGCTTGAGAAACTCAAAATTTTCGCAGTTCTGATGCTCGAAACGAATAACTAGAACGGCCTAGGGGAAAAGTACGCATACCGTTGTAATCGGGCGAGTTTCTACTTGCAGATGCAACGGAAATCATGCGGATTGGTCAATCCGTTCGCGAGATATGGCCATTTGGAGGTAAGAAACGCTTGAGAAACACAAAATTTTCGCCGTTCTGATGCTCGAAACGAATAACTAGAACGGCCTAGGGGAAAAGTACGCATACCGTTGTAATCGGGCGAGTTTCTACTTTCAGATGCAATAGAAATCATGCGGATTGGTCAATCCGTTCGCGAGATATGGCCATTTGGAGGTAAGAAACGCTTGAGAAACACAAAATTTTCGCCGTTCTGATGCTCTAAACGAATAACTAGAACGGCCTAGGGGGAAAGTACGCATACCGTTGTAATCGGGCGAGTTTCTACTTGCAGATGCAACAGAAATTTTACGGATTTGTCGATCCGTTCGCGAGATATGGCAGTTTGGATGTAAGAAACGCTTGAGAAACTCAAAATTTTCGCAGTTCTGATGCTCGAAACGAATAACTAGAACGGCCTAGGGGAAAAGTACGCATACCGTTGTAATCGGGCGAGTTTCTACTTGCAGATGCAACAGAAATTTTGCGGATTGGTCGATCCGTTCGCGAGATATGGCAGTTTGGATGTAAGAAACGCTTGAGAAATTCAAAATTTTCGCAGTTCTGATGCTCGAAACGAATAACTGGAACGGCCTAGGGGAAAACTACACATACCGTTGTAATCGGGCGAGTCTCTACTTTCAGATGCAACAGAAATCATGGGGATTGGTCAATCCGTTCGCAAGATATGGCCGTTTGGATGTAAGAAACGCTTGAGAAACTCAAAATTTGCGCAGTTCTGATGCTCGAAAAGAATAACTGGAACGGCCTAGGGGAAAAAAAGACCTACCGTTGTAATCGGGCGAGTTTCTACTTTCAGATGCACAGAAATTTTGCGGATTGATCAATCCGTTCGCGAGATATGGCAATTTGGAGATAAGAAACGCTTGAGAAGCTCAAAATTTTCGCAGTTCTGATGCTCGAAACGAATAACTAGAACTGCCTAGTGGAAAAGTGCGCATACCGTTGTAATCGGGCGAGTTTCTACTTTCAGATGCAACAGAAATCATGCGGATTGGTCAATCCGTTCGCGAGATATGGCCATTTGGAGGTAAGAAACGCTTGAGAAACACAAAATTTTCGCCGTTCTGATGCTCGAAACGAATAACTAGAACGGCCTAGGGGAAAAGTACGCATACCTTTGTAATCGGGCGAGTTTCTACTTTCAGATGCAACAGAAATTTTGCGGATCGGTCAATCCGTTCACGAGATATGGCAGTTTGGATGTAAGAAACGCTTGAGAAACTCAAAATTTTCGCAGTTCTGATGCTCGAAACGAATAACTGGAACGGCCTAGGGGAAAACTACACACACCGTTGTAATCGGGCGAGTCTCTACTTTCAGATGCAACAGATATTTTGCGGATTGGTCAATCCGTTCGCGAGATATGGCAGTTTGGAGGTAAGAAACGCTTGAGAAACTCAAAATTTTCGCAGTTCTGATGCTCGAAACGAATAACTAGAACGGCCTAGGGGAAAAGTACGCATACCGTTGTAATCGGGCGAGTTTCTACTTGCAGATGCAACAGAAACTTTGCGGATTGGTCGATCCGTTCGCGAGATATGGCCGTTTGGATGTAAGAAACGCTTGAGAAACTCAAAATTTTCGCAGTTCTGATGCTCGAAACGAATAACTGGAACGGCCTAGGGGAAAACTACACACACCGTTGTAATCGGGCGAGTCTCTACTTTCAGATGCAACAGAGATTTTGCGGATTGGTCAATCCGTTCGCGAGATATGGCAGTTTGGAGGTAAGAAACGCATGAGAAACTCAAAATTTTCGCAGTTCTGATGCTCGAAACGAATAACTAGAACGGCCTAGGGGAAAAGTACGCATACCGTTGTAATCGGGCGAGTTTCTACTTGCAGATGCAACAGAAATCATGGGGATTGGTCAATCCGTTCGCGAGATATGGCCGTTTGGATGTAAGAAACGCTTGAGAAACTCAAAATTTGCGCAGTTCTGATGCTCGAAACGAGTAACTAGAACGGCCTAGGGGAAAAGTACGCATACCGTTGTAATCGGGCGAGTTTCTACTTGCAGATGCAACAGAAATTTTGCGGATTTGTCGATCCGTTCGCGAGATATGGCAGTTTGGATGGAAGAAACGCTTGAGAAACTCAAAATTTTCGCAGTTCTGATGCTCGAAACGAATAACTGGAACGGCCTAGGGGAAAAGTACGCATACCGTTGTAATCGGGCGAGTTTCTACTTTCAGATGCAACAGAAATCATGCGGATTGGTCAATCCGTTCGCGAGATGTGGCCGTTTGGATGTAAGAAACGCTTGAGAAAATCAAAATTTGCGCAGTTCTGATGCTCGAAACGAATAACTAGAACGGCCTAGGGGAAAAGTGCGCATACCGTTGTAATCGGGCGAGTTTCTACTTTCAGATGCAACGGAAATCATGCGGATTGGTCAATCCGTTCGCGAGATATGGCCGTTTGGATGTAAGAAACGCTTGAGGAACTCAAAATTTTCGCAGTTCTGATGCTCGAAACGAATAACTAGAACTGCCTACTGGAAAAGTACGCATACCTTTGTAATCGGGCGAGTTTCTACTTTCAGATGCAACAGAAATTTTGCGGATCGGTCAATCCGTTCACGAGATATGGCAGTTTGGATGTAAGAAACGCTTGAGAAACTCAAAATTTTCGCAGTTCTGATGCTCGAAACGAATAACTGGAACGGCCTAGGGGAAAACTACACACACCGTTGTAATCGGGCGAGTCTCTACTTTCAGATGCAACAGATATTTTGCGGATTGGTCAATCCGTTCACGAGATATGGCAGTTTGGAGGTAAGAAACGCTTGAGAAACTCAAAATTTTCGCAGTTCTGATGCTCGAAACGAATAACTAGAACGGCCTAGGGGAAAAGTACGCATACCGTTGTAATCGGGCGAGTTTCTACTTGCAGATGCAACAGAAACTTTGCGGATTGGTCGATCCGTTCGCGAGATATGGCCGTTTGGATGTAAGAAACGCTTGAGAAACTCAAAATTTTCGCAGTTCTGATGCTCGAAACGAATAACTGGAACGGCCTAGGGGAAAACTACACACACCGTTGTAATCGGGCGAGTCTCTACTTTCAGATGCAACAGAGATTTTGCGGATTGGTCAATCCGTTCGCGAGATATGGCAGTTTGGAGGTAAGAAACGCATGAGAAACTCAAAATTTTCGCAGTTCTGATGCTCGAAACGAATAACTAGAACGGCCTAGGGGAAAAGTACGCATACCGTTGTAATCGGGCGAGTTTCTACTTGCAGATGCAACAGAAATCATGGGGATTGGTCAATCCGTTCGCGAGATATGGCCGTTTGGATGTAAGAAACGCTTGAGAAACTCAAAATTTGCGCAGTTCTGATGCTCGAAACGAGTAACTAGAACGGCCTAGGGGAAAAGTACGCATACCGTTGTAATCGGGCGAGTTTCTACTTGCAGATGCAACAGAAATTTTGCGGATTTGTCGATCCGTTCGCGAGATATGGCAGTTTGGATGGAAGAAACGCTTGAGAAACTCAAAATTTTCGCAGTTCTGATGCTCGAAACGAATAACTGGAACGGCCTAGGGGAAAAGTACGCATACCGTTGTAATCGGGCGAGTTTCTACTTTCAGATGCAACAGAAATCATGCGGATTGGTCAATCCGTTCGCGAGATGTGGCCGTTTGGATGTAAGAAACGCTTGAGAAAATCAAAATTTGCGCAGTTCTGATGCTCGAAACGAATAACTCGAACGGCCTAGGGGAAAAGTGCGCATACCGTTGTAATCGGGCGAGTTTCTACTTTCAGATGCAACGGAAATCATGCGGATTGGTCAATCCGTTCGCGAGATATGGCCGTTTGGATGTAAGAAACGCTTGAGGAACTCAAAATTTTCGCAGTTCTGATGCTCGAAACGAATAACTAGAACTGCCTATTGGAAAAGTGCGCATACCGTTGTAATCGGGCGAGTTTCTACTTTCAGATGCAACAGAAATCATGCGGATTGGTCAATCCGTTCGCGAGATATGGCCATTTGGAGGTAAGAAACGCTTGAGAAACACAAAATTTTCGCCGTTCTGATGCTCGAAACGAATAACTAGAACGGCCTAGGGGAAAAGTACGCATACCTTTGTAATCGGGCGAGTTTCTACTTTCAGATGCAACAGAAATTTTGCGGATCGGTCAATCCGTTCACGAGATATGGCAGTTTGGATGTAAGAAACGCTTGAGAAACTCAAAATTTTCGCAGTTCTGATGCTCGAAACGAATAACTGGAACGGCCTAGGGGAAAACTACACACACCGTTGTAATCGGGCGAGTCTCTACTTTCAGATGCAACAGATATTTTGCGGATTGGTCAATCCGTTCGCGAGATATGGCAGTTTGGAAGTAAGAAACGCTTGAGAAACTCAAAATTTTCGCAGTTCTGATGCTCGAAACGAATAACTAGAACGGCCTAGGGGAAAAGTACGCATACCGTTGTAATCGGGCGAGTTTCTACTTGCAGATGCAACAGAAACTTTGCGGATTGGTCGATCCGTTCGCGAGATATGGCAGTTTGGATGTAAGAAACGATTGAGAAATTCAAAATTTTCGCAGTTCTGATGCTCGAAACGAGTAACTGGAACGGCCTAGGGGAAAACTACACATACCGTTGTAATCGGACGAGTCTCTACTTTCAGATGCAACAGAAATTTTCCGGATTGGTCAATCCGTTCGCGAGATATGGCAGTTTGGAGGTAAGAAACGCTTGAGAAACTCAAAATTTGCGCAGTTCTGATGCTCGAAACGAATAACTAGAACGGCCTAGGGGAAAGTGCGAATACGTTGTGATCGGGCTAGTTTCTATTTTCAGATGCAACAGAAATTTTGCGGATCGGACGATCCTTTCGCGAGATATGGCAGTTTGTATGTAAGAAACGCTTCAGAAACTCAAAATTTGCGCAGTTCTGATGCTCGAAATGAATAACTGGAACGGCCTAGGGGAAAACTACACCTACCGTTGTAATCGGGCGAGTTTCTACTTTCAGATGCAACAGAAAATTTTCGGAATGATCAATCCGTTCGCGAGATATGGCAGTTTGGAGATAAGAAACGCTTGAGAAGCTCAAAATTTTCGCAGTTCTGATGCTCGAAACGAGTAACTAGGACGGCCGAGGGGAAAAGTACCCATACCGTTGTAATCGGGCGAGTTTCTACTTTCAGATGCAACAGAAATTTTGCGGATTGGTCAATCCGTTCGCGAGATATGGCAGTTTGGAAGTAAGAAACGCTTGAGAAACTCAAAATTTTCGCAGTTCTGATGCTCGAAACGAATAACTAGAACGGCCTAGGGGAAAAGTACGCATACCGTTGTAATCGGGCGAGTTTCTACTTGCAGATGCAACAGAAACTTTGCGGATTGGTCGATCCGTTCGCGAGATATGGCTGTTTGGATGTAAGAAACGATTGAGAAATTCAAAATTTTCGCAGTTCTGATGCTCGAAACGAGTAACTGGAACGGCCTAGGGGAAAACTACACATACCGTTGTAATCGGGCGAGTCTCTACTTTCAGATGCAACAGAAGTTTTCCGGATTGGTCAATCCGTTCGCGAGATATGGCAGTTTGGAGGTAAGAAACGCTTGAGAAACTCAAAATTTGCGCAGTTCTGATGCTCGAAACGAATAACTAGAACGGCCTAGGGGAAAAGTGCGCATACCGTTGTGATCGGGCTAGTTTCTATTTTCAGATGCAACAGAAATTTTGCGGATCGGACGATCCTTTCGCGAGATATGGCAGTTTGTATGTAAGAAACGCTTCAGAAACTCAAAATTTGCGCAGTTCTGATGCTCGAAATGAATAACTGGAACGGCCTAGGGGAAAACTACACCTACCGTTGTAATCGGGCGAGTTTCTACTTTCAGATGCAACAGAAAATTTTCGGAATGATCAATCCGTTCGCGAGATATGGCAGTTTGGAGATAAGAAACGCTTGAGAAGCTCAAAATTTTCGCAGTTCTGATGCTCGAAACGAGTAACTAGGACGGCCTAGGGGAAAAGTACCCATACCGTTGTAATCGGGCGAGTTTCTACTTTCAGATGCAACAGAAATTTTGCGGATTGGTCAATCCGTTCGCGAGATTTGGCAGTTTGGAGGTACGAAACGCTTGAGAAACTCAAAATTTGCGCAGTTCTGATGCTCGAAACGAATAACTAGTACGGCCTAGGGGAAAAGTGCGCATACCGTTGTAATCGGGCGAGTTTCTACTTTCAGATGCAACGGAAATCATGCGGATTGGTCAATCCGTTCGCGAGATATGGCCGTTTGGATGTAAGAAACGCTTGAGAAACTCAAAATTTTCGCAGTTCTGATGCTCGAAACGAATAACTAGAACTGCCTAGTGGAAAAGTGCGCATACCGTTGTAATCGGGCGAGTTTCTACTTTCAGATGCAACAGAAATCATGCAGATTGGTCAATCCGTTCGCGAGATATGGCCGTTTGGATGTAAGAAACGCTTGAGAAACTCAAAATTTTCGCAGTTCTGATGCTCGAAACGAATAACTAGAACTGCCTAGTGGAAAAGTGCGCATACCGTTGTAATGGGGCGAGTCTCTACTTTCAGATGCAACAGAGATTTTGCGGATTGGTCAATCCGTTCGCGAGATATGGCAGTTTGGAGGTAAGAAACGCTTGAGAAACTCAAAATTTGCGCAGTTCTGATGCTCGAAACGAATAACTAGAACGGCCTAGGGGAAAAGTGCGCATACCGTTGTAATCGGGCGAGTTTCTACTTTCAGATGCAACGGAAATCATGCGGATTGGTCAATCCGTTCGCGAGATATGGCCGTTTGGATGTAAGAAACGCTTGAGAAACTCAAAATTTTCGCAGTTCTGATGCTCGAAACGAATAACTAGAACTGCCTAGTGGAAAAGTGCGCATACCGTTGTAATCGGGCGAGTTTCTACTTTCAGATGCAACAGAAATCATGCAGATTGGTCAATCCGTTCGCGAGATATGGCCGTTTGGATGTAAGAAACGCTTGAGAAACTCAAAATTTTCGCAGTTCTGATGCTCGAAACGAATAACTAGAACTGCCTAGTGGAAAAGTGCGCATACCGTTGTAATGGGGCGAGTCTCTACTTTCAGATGCAACAGAGATTTTGCGGATTGGTCAATCCGTTCGCGAGATATGGCAGTTTGGAGGTAAGAAACGCTTGAGAAACTCAAAATTTGCGCAGTTCTGATGCTCGAAACGAATAACTAGAACGGCCTAGGGGAAAAGTGCGCATACCGTTGTAATCGGGCGAGTTTCTACTTTCAGATGCAACGGAAATCATGCGGATTGGTCAATCCGTTCGCGAGATATGGCAGTTTGGAGGTAAGAAACGCTTGAGAAACTCAAAATTTGCGCAGTTCTGATGCTCGAAACGAATAACTAGAACGGCCTAGGGGAAAAGTGCGCATACCGTTGTAATCGGGCGAGTTTCTACTTTCAGATGCAACGGAAATCATGCGGATTGGTCAATCCGTTCGCGAGATATGGCCGTTTGGATGTAAGAAACGCTTGAGAAACTCAAAATTTGCGCAGTTCTGATGCTCGAAATGAATAACTGGAACGGCCTAGGGGAAAACTACACCTACCGTTGTAATCGGGCGAGTTTCTACTTTCAGATGCAACAGAAAATTTGCGGAATGATCAATCCGTTCGCGAGATATGGCAGTTTGGAGGTAAGAAACGCTTGAGAAACTCAAAATTTTCGCAGTTCTGATGCTCGAAACGAATAACTAGAACTGCCTAGTGGAAAAGTGCGCATACCGTTGTAATCGGGCGAGTTTCTACTTTCAGATGCAACAGAAATCATGCGGATTGGTCAATCCGTTCGCGAGATATGGCCATTTGGAGGTAAGAAACGCTTGAGAAACACAAAATTTTCGCCGTTCTGATGCTCGAAACGAATAACTAGAACAGCCTAGGGGAAAAGCACGCATACCGTTGTAATCGGGCGAGTTTCTACTTTCAGATGCAACAGAAATCATGCGGATTGGTCAATCCGTTCGCGAGATATGGCCGTTTGGATGTAAGAAACGCTTGAGAAACTCAAAATTTGCGCAGTTCTGATGCTCGAAACGAATAACTAGAACGGCCTAGGGGAAAAGTGCGCATACCGTTGTAATCGGGCGAGTTTCTACTTTCAGATGCAACGGAAATCATGCGTATTGGTCAATCCGTTCGCGAGATATGGCAGTTTGGAGGTAAGAAACGCTTGAGAAACACAAAATTTTCGCCGTTCTGATGCTCGAAACGAATAACTAGAATGGCCTAGGGGAAAAGTACGCATACCGTTGTAATCGGGCGAGTTTCTACTTTCAGATGCAACAGAAGTCATGCGGATTGGTCAATCCGTTCGCGAGATATGGCCATTTGGAGATAAGAAACGCTTGAGAAACTCAAAATTTTCGCAGTTCTGATGCTCGAAACGAATAACTAGAACGGCCTAGGGGAAAAGCACGCATACCGTTGTAATCGGGGGAGTTTCTACTTGCAGATGCAACAGAAATTTTGCGGATTGGTCGATCCGTTCGCGAGATATGGCAGTTTGGATGTAAGAAACGCTTGAGAAATTCAAAATTTTCGCAGTTCTGATGCTCGAAACGAATAACTGGAACGGCCTAGGGGAAAACTACACCTACCGTTGTAATCGGGCGAGTTTCTACTTTCAGATGCAACAGAAAATTTTCGGAATGATCAATCCGTTCGCGAGATATGGCAGTTTGGAGATAAGAAACGCTTGAGAAGCTCAAAATTTTCGCAGTTCTGATGCTCGAAACGAGTAACTAGGACGGCCTAGGGGAAAAGTACCCATACCGTTGTAATCGGGCGAGTTTCTACTTTCAGATGCAACAGAAATTTTGCGGATTGGTCAATCCGTTCGCGAGATTTGGCAGTTTGGAGGTACGAAACGCTTGAGAAACTCAAAATTTGCGCAGTTCTGATGCTCGAAACGAATAACTAGTACGGCCTAGGGGAAAAGTGCGCATACCGTTGTAATCGGGCGAGTTTCTACTTTCAGATGCAACGGAAATCATGCGGATTGGTCAATCCGTTCGCGAGATATGGCCGTTTGGATGTAAGAAACGCTTGAGAAACTCAAAATTTTCGCAGTTCTGATGCTCGAAACGAATAACTAGAACTGCCTAGTGGAAAAGTGCGCATACCGTTGTAATCGGGCGAGTTTCTACTTTCAGATGCAACAGAAATCATGCAGATTGGTCAATCCGTTCGCGAGATATGGCCGTTTGGATGTAAGAAACGCTTGAGAAACTCAAAATTTTCGCAGTTCTGATGCTCGAAACGAATAACTAGAACTGCCTAGTGGAAAAGTGCGCATACCGTTGTAATGGGGCGAGTCTCTACTTTCAGATGCAACAGAGATTTTGCGGATTGGTCAATCCGTTCGCGAGATATGGCAGTTTGGAGGTAAGAAACGCTTGAGAAACTCAAAATTTGCGCAGTTCTGATGCTCGAAACGAATAACTAGAACGGCCTAGGGGAAAAGTGCGCATACCGTTGTAATCGGGCGAGTTTCTACTTTCAGATGCAACGGAAATCATGCGGATTGGTCAATCCGTTCGCGAGATATGGCCGTTTGGATGTAAGAAACGCTTGAGAAACTCAAAATTTTCGCAGTTCTGATGCTCGAAACGAATAACTAGAACTGCCTAGTGGAAAAGTGCGCATACCGTTGTAATCGGGCGAGTTTCTACTTTCAGATGCAACAGAAATCATGCAGATTGGTCAATCCGTTCGCGAGATATGGCCGTTTGGATGTAAGAAACGCTTGAGAAACTCAAAATTTTCGCAGTTCTGATGCTCGAAACGAATAACTAGAACTGCCTAGTGGAAAAGTGCGCATACCGTTGTAATGGGGCGAGTCTCTACTTTCAGATGCAACAGAGATTTTGCGGATTGGTCAATCCGTTCGCGAGATATGGCAGTTTGGAGGTAAGAAACGCTTGAGAAACTCAAAATTTGCGCAGTTCTGATGCTCGAAACGAATAACTAGAACGGCCTAGGGGAAAAGTGCGCATACCGTTGTAATCGGGCGAGTTTCTACTTTCAGATGCAACGGAAATCATGCGGATTGGTCAATCCGTTCGCGAGATATGGCAGTTTGGAGGTAAGAAACGCTTGAGAAACTCAAAATTTGCGCAGTTCTGATGCTCGAAACGAATAACTAGAACGGCCTAGGGGAAAAGTGCGCATACCGTTGTAATCGGGCGAGTTTCTACTTTCAGATGCAACGGAAATCATGCGGATTGGTCAATCCGTTCGCGAGATATGGCCGTTTGGATGTAAGAAACGCTTGAGAAACTCAAAATTTGCGCAGTTCTGATGCTCGAAATGAATAACTGGAACGGCCTAGGGGAAAACTACACCTACCGTTGTAATCGGGCGAGTTTCTACTTTCAGATGCAACAGAAAATTTGCGGAATGATCAATCCGTTCGCGAGATATGGCAGTTTGGAGGTAAGAAACGCTTGAGAAACTCAAAATTTTCGCAGTTCTGATGCTCGAAACGAATAACTAGAACTGCCTAGTGGAAAAGTGCGCATACCGTTGTAATCGGGCGAGTTTCTACTTTCAGATGCAACAGAAATCATGCGGATTGGTCAATCCGTTCGCGAGATATGGCCATTTGGAGGTAAGAAACGCTTGAGAAACACAAAATTTTCGCCGTTCTGATGCTCGAAACGAATAACTAGAACAGCCTAGGGGAAAAGCACGCATACCGTTGTAATCGGGCGAGTTTCTACTTTCAGATGCAACAGAAATCATGCGGATTGGTCAATCCGTTCGCGAGATATGGCCGTTTGGATGTAAGAAACGCTTGAGAAACTCAAAATTTGCGCAGTTCTGATGCTCGAAACGAATAACTAGAACGGCCTAGGGGAAAAGTGCGCATACCGTTGTAATCGGGCGAGTTTCTACTTTCAGATGCAACGGAAATCATGCGTATTGGTCAATCCGTTCGCGAGATATGGCAGTTTGGAGGTAAGAAACGCTTGAGAAACACAAAATTTTCGCCGTTCTGATGCTCGAAACGAATAACTAGAATGGCCTAGGGGAAAAGTACGCATACCGTTGTAATCGGGCGAGTTTCTACTTTCAGATGCAACAGAAGTCATGCGGATTGGTCAATCCGTTCGCGAGATATGGCCATTTGGAGATAAGAAACGCTTGAGAAACTCAAAATTTTCGCAGTTCTGATGCTCGAAACGAATAACTAGAACGGCCTAGGGGAAAAGCACGCATACCGTTGTAATCGGGGGAGTTTCTACTTGCAGATGCAACAGAAATTTTGCGGATTGGTCGATCCGTTCGCGAGATATGGCAGTTTGGATGTAAGAAACGCTTGAGAAATTCAAAATTTTCGCAGTTCTGATGCTCGAAACGAATAACTGGAACGGCCTAGGGGAAAACTACACATACCGTTGTAATCGGGCGAGTCTCTACTTTCAGATGCAACAGAAATTTTCCGGATTGGTCAATCCGTTCGCGAGATATGGCAGTTTGGAAGTAAGAAACGCTTGAGAAACTCAAAATTTGCGCAGTTCTTATGCTTGAAACGAATAACTAGAACGGCCTAGGGGAAAAGTGCGCATACCGTTGTGATCGGGCGAGTTTCTACTTTCAGATGCAACTGAAATTTTGCGGATTGGTCAATCCGTTTGCGAGATATGGCAGTTTGGATGTAAGAAACGCTTGAGAAACTCAAAATTTGCGCAGTTCTGATGCTCGAAACGAATAACTAGAACGGCCTAGGGGAAAACTACTCACACCGTTGTAATCGGGCGAGACTCTACTTTCAGATGCAACAGAGATTTTGCGGATTGGTCAATCCGTTCGCGAGATATGGCAGTTTGGAGGTAAGGAACGCTTGAGAAACTCAAAATTTTCGCAGTTCTGATGTTCGAAACGAATAACTAGAATGGCCTAGGGGAAAAGCACGCATACCGTTGTAATCGGGCGAGTTTCTACTTGCAAATGCAACAGAAATTTTGCGGATTGGTCGATCCGTTCGCGAGATATGGCAGTTTGGAAGTAAGAATCGCTTGAGAAACTCAAAATTTTCGCAGTTCTCATGCTCGAAACGAATAACTAGAACGGCCTAGGGGAAAACCACACACACCGTTGTAATCGGGCGAGTCTCTGCTTTCAGATGCAACGGAAATCATGCGTATTGGTCAATCCGTTCGCGAGATATGGCAGTTTGGAGGTAAGAAACGCTTGAGAAACTCAAAATTTTCGCAGTTCTGATGCTCGAAACGAATAACTAGAGCGGCCTAGGGGAAAAGTACGCATACCGTTGTAATCGGGCGAGTTTCTACTTGCAAATGCAACAGAAATTTTGCGGATTGGTCGATCCGTTCGCGAGATATGGCAGTTTGGAAGTAAGAATCGCTTGAGAAACTCAAAATTTTCGCAGTTCTCATGCTCGAAACGAATAACTAGAACGGCCTAGGGGAAAAGTACGCATACCGTTGTAATCGGGCGAGTTTCTACTTGCAGATGCAACAGAAACTTTGCGGATTGGTCGATCCGTTCGCGAGATATGGCAGTTTGGATGTAAGAAACGATTGAGAAATTCAAAATTTTCGCAGTTCTGATGCTCGAAACGAGTAACTGGAACGGCCTAGGGGAAAACTACACATACCGTTGTAATCGGGCGAGTCTCTACTTTCAGATGCAACAGAAATTTTCCGGATTGGTCAATCCGTTCGCGAGATATGGCAGTTTGGAGGTAAGAAACGCTTGAGAAACTCAAAATTTGCGCAGTTCTGATGCTCGAAACGAATAACTAGAACGGCCTAGGGGAAAAGTGCGCATACCGTTGTGATCGGGCTAGTTTCTATTTTCAGATGCAACAGAAATTTTGCGGATCGGACGATCCTTTCGCGAGATATGGCAGTTTGTATGTAAGAAACGCTTCAGAAACTCAAAATTTGCGCAGTTCTGATGCTCGAAATGAATAACTGGAACGGCCTAGGGGAAAACTACACCTACCGTTGTAATCGGGCGAGTTTCTACTTTCAGATGCAACAGAAAATTTTCGGAATGATCAATCCGTTCGCGAGATATGGCAGTTTGGAGATAAGAAACGCTTGAGAAGCTCAAAATTTTCGCAGTTCTGATGCTCGAAACGAGTAACTAGGACGGCCTTGGGGAAAAGTACCCATACCGTTGTAATCGGGCGAGTTTCTACTTTCAGATGCAACAGAAATTTTGCGGATTGGTCAATCCGTTCGCGAGATTTGGCAGTTTGGAGGTACGAAACGCTTGAGAAACTCAAAATTTGCGCAGTTCTGATGCTCGAAACGAATAACTAGAACGGCCTAGGAGAAAAGTGCGCATACCGTTGTAATCTGGCGAGTTTCTACTTTCAGATGCAACAGAAATTTTGCGGATCGGTCAATCCGTTCGCGAGATATGGCAGTTTGGATGTAAGAAACGCTTGAGAAACTCAAAATTTTCGCAGTTCTGTGGCTCGAAACGAATAACTGGAACGGCCTAGGGGAAAACTACACATACCGTTGTAATCGGGCGAGTCTCTACTTTTAGATGCAACAGAAATTTTGCGGATTGGTCAATCCGTTCGAGAGATATGGCAGTTTGGAGGTAAGAAACGCTTGAGAAACTCAAAATTTTCGCAGTTCTGATGCTCGAAACGAATAACTAGAGCGGCCTAGGGGAAAAGTACGCATACCGTTGTAATCGGGCGAGTTTCTACTTGCAAATGCAACAGAAATTTTACGGATTGGTCGATCCGTTCGCGAGATATGGCAGTTTGGAAGTAAGAATCGCTTGAGAAACTCAAAATTTTCGCAGTTCTCATGCTCGAAACGAATAACTAGAACGGCCTAGGGGAAAACCACACACACCGTTGTAATCGGGCGAGTCTCTGCTTTCAGATGCAACGGAAATCATGCGTATTGGTCAATCCGTTCGCGAGATATGGCCGTTTGGATGTAAGAAACGCTTGAGAAACTCAAAATTTGCGCAGTTCTGATGCTCGAAACGAATAACTAGAACGGCCTAGGGGAAAACTACACCTACCGTTGTAATCGGGCGAGTTTCTACTTTCAGATGCAACAGAAAATTTGCGGAATGATCAATCCGTTCGCGAGATATGGCAGTTTGGAGGTAAGAAACGCTTGAGAAACTCAAAATTTTCGCAGTTCTGATGCTCGAAACGAATAACTAGAACTGCCTAGTGGAAAAGTGCGCATACCGTTGTAATCGGGCGAGTTTCTACTTTCAGATGCAACAGAAATCATGCGGATTGGTCAATCCGTTCGCGAGATATGGCCATTTGGAGGTAAGAAACGCTTGAGAAACACAAAATTTTCGCCGTTCTGATGCTCGAAACGAATAACTAGAACAGCCTAGGGGAAAAGCACGCATACCGTTGTAATCGGGCGAGTTTCTACTTTCAGATGCAACAGAAATCATGCGGATTGGTCAATCCGTTCGCGAGATATGGCCGTTTGGATGTAAGAAACGCTTGAGAAACTCAAAATTTGCGCAGTTCTGATGCTCGAAACGAATAACTAGAACGGCCTAGGGGAAAAGTGCGCATACCGTTGTAATCGGGCGAGTTTCTACTTTCAGATGCAACGGAAATCATGCGTATTGGTCAATCCGTTCGCGAGATATGGCAGTTTGGAGGTAAGAAACGCTTGAGAAACACAAAATTTTCGCCGTTCTGATGCTCGAAACGAATAACTAGAATGGCCTAGAGGAAAAGTACGCATACCGTTGTAATCGGGCGAGTTTCTACTTTCAGATGCAACAGAAATCATGCGGATTGGTCAATCCGTTCGCGAGATATGGCCATTTGGAGATAAGAAACGCTTGAGAAACTCAAAATTTTCGCAGTTCTGATGCTCGAAACGAATAACTAGAACGGCCTAGGGGAAAACTACTCACACCGTTGTAATCGGGCGAGACTCTACTTTCAGATGCAACAGAGATTTTGCGGATTGGTCAATCCGTTCGCGAGATATGGCAGTTTGGAGGTAAGGAACGCTTGAGAAACTCAAAATTTTCGCAGTTCTGATGCTCGAAACGAATAACTGGAACGGCCTAGGGGAAAACTACACATACCGTTGTAATCGGGCGAGTCTCTACTTTCAGATGCAACAGAAATTTTCCGGATTGGTCAATCCGTTCGCGAGATATGGCAGTTTGGAAGTAAGAAACGCTTGAGAAACTCAAAATTTGCGCAGTTCTTATGCTTGAAACGAATAACTAGAACGGCCTAGGGGAAAAGTGCGCATACCGTTGTGATCGGGCGAGTTTCTACTTTCAGATGCAACTGAAATTTTGCGGATTGGTCAATCCGTTTGCGAGATATGGCAGTTTGGATGTAAGAAACGCTTGAGAAACTCAAAATTTGCGCAGTTCTGATGCTCGAAACGAATAACTGGAACGGCCTAGGGGAAAACTACTCACACCGTTGTAATCGGGCGAGACTCTACTTTCAGATGCAACAGAGATTTTGCGGATTGGTCAATCCGTTCGCGAGATATGGCAGTTTGGAGGTAAGGAACGCTTGAGAAACTCAAAATTTTCGCAGTTCTGATGCTCGAAACGAATAACTAGAACGGCCTAGGGGAAAAGCACGCACACCGTTGTAATCGGGGGAGTTTCTACTTGTAGATGCAACAGAAATTTTGCGGATTGGTCGATCCGTTCGCGAGATATGGCAGTTTGGATGTAAGAAACGCTTGAGAAATTCAAAATTTTCGCAGTTCTGATGCTCGAAACGAATAACTGGAACGGCCTAGGGGAAAACTACACATACCGTTGTAATCGGGCGAGTCTCTACTTTCAGATGCAACAGAAATTTTCCGGATTGGTCAATCCGTTCGCGAGATATGGCAGTTTGGAGGTAAGAAACGCTTGAGAAACTCAAAATTTGCGCAGTTCTGATGCTTGTAACGAATAACTAGAACGGCCTAGGGGAAAAGTGCGCATACCGTTGTGATCGGGCGAGTTTCTACTTTCAGATGCAACTGAAATTTTGCGGATTGGTCAATCCGTTTGCGAGATATGGCAGTTTGGATGTAAGAAACGCTTGAGAAACTCAAAATTTGCGCAGTTCTGATGCTCGAAACGAATAACCAGAACGGCCTAGGGGAAAAGTGCGCATACCGTTGTGATCGGGCTAGTTTCTACTTTCAGATGCAACAGAAATTTTGCGGATTGATCAATCCGTTCGCGAGATATGGCAGTTTGGAGATAAGAAACGCTTGAGAGACTCAAAATTTTCGCAGCTCTGACGCTCGAAACGAATAACTAGAGCGGCCTAGGGGAAAAGTACGCATACCGTTGTAATCGGGCGAGTTTCTACTTGCAAATGCAACAGAAATTTTGCGGATTGGTCGATCCGTTCGCGAGATATGGCAGTTTGGAAGTAAGAATCGCTTGAGAAACTCAAAATTTTCGCAGTTCTCATGCTCGAAACGAATAACTAGAACGGCCTAGGGGAAAACCACACACACCGTTGTAATCGGGCGAGTCTCTGCTTTCAGATGCAACGGAAATCATGCGTATTGGTCAATCCGTTCGCGAGATATGGCCGTTTGGATGTAAGAAACGCTTGAGAAACTCAAAATTTGCGCAGTTCTGATGCTCGAAACGAATAACTAGAACGGCCTAGGGGAAAAGTGCGCATACCGTTGTAATCGGGCGAGTTTCTACTTTCAGATGCAACGGAAATCATGCGGATTGGTCAATCCGTTCGCGAGATATGGCCGTTTGGATGTAAGAAACGCTTGAGAAACTCAAAATTTTCGCAGTTCTGATGCTCGAAACGAATAACTAGAACGGCCTAGGGGAAAAGTGCGCATACCGTTGTAATCGGGCGAGTTTCTACTTTCAGATGCAACGGAAATCATGCGGATTGGTCAATCCGTTCGCGAGATATGGCCGTTTGGATGTAAGAAACGCTTGAGAAACTCAAAATTTGCGCAGTTCTGATGCTCGAAATGAATAACTGGAACGGCCTAGGGGAAAACTACACCTACCGTTGTAATCGGGCGAGTTTCTACTTTCAGATGCAACAGAAAATTTGCGGAATGATCAATCCGTTCGCGAGATATGGCAGTTTGGAGGTAAGAAACGCTTGAGAAACTCAAAATTTTCGCAGTTCTGATGCTCGAAACGAATAACTAGAACTGCCTAGTGGAAAAGTGCGCATACCGTTGTAATCGGGCGAGTTTCTACTTTCAGATGCAACAGAAATCATGCGGATTGGTCAATCCGTTCGCGAGATATGGCCATTTGGAGGTAAGAAACGCTTGAGAAACACAAAATTTTCGCCGTTCTGATGCTCGAAACGAATAACTAGAACAGCCTAGGGGAAAAGCACGCATACCGTTGTAATCGGGCGAGTTTCTACTTTCAGATGCAACAGAAATCATGCGGATTGGTCAATCCGTTCGCGAGATATGGCCGTTTGGATGTAAGAAACGCTTGAGAAACTCAAAATTTGCGCAGTTCTGATGCTCGAAACGAATAACTAGAACGGCCTAGGGGAAAAGTGCGCATACCGTTGTAATCGGGCGAGTTTCTACTTTCAGATGCAACGGAAATCATGCGTATTGGTCAATCCGTTCGCGAGATATGGCAGTTTGGAGGTAAGAAACGCTTGAGAAACTCAAAATTTGCGCAGTTCTGATGCTCGAAATGAATAACTGGAACGGCCTAGGGGAAAAGCACGCATACCGTTGTAATCGGGGGAGTTTCTACTTGCAGATGCAACAGAAATTTTGCGGATTGGTCGATCCGTTCGCGAGATATGGCAGTTTGGATGTAAGAAACGCTTGAGAAATTCAAAATTTTCGCAGTTCTGATGCTCGAAACGAATAACTGGAACGGCCTAGGGGAAAACTACACATACCGTTGTAATCGGGCGAGTCTCTACTTTCAGATGCAACAGAAATTTTCCGGATTGGTCAATCCGTTCGCGAGATATGGCAGTTTGGAAGTAAGAAACGCTTGAGAAACTCAAAATTTGCGCAGTTCTTATGCTTGAAACGAATAACTAGAACGGCCGAGGGGAAAAGTGCGCATACCGTTGTGATCGGGCGAGTTTCTACTTTCAGATGCAACTGAAATTTTGCGGATTGGTCAATCCGTTTGCGAGATATGGCAGTTTGGATGTAAGAAACGCTTGAGAAACTCAAAATTTGCGCAGTTCTGATGATCAAAACGAATAACTGGAACGGCCTAGGGGAAAACTACTCCCACCGTTGTAATCGGGCGAGACTCTACTTTCAGATGCAACAGAGATTTTGCGGATTGGTCAATCCGTTCGCGAGATATGGCAGTTTGGAGGTAAGGAACGCTTGAGAAACTCAAAATTTTCGCAGTTCTGATGCTCGAAACGAATAACTAGAACGGCCTAGGGGAAAAGCACGCACACCGTTGTAATCGGGGGAGTTTCTACTTGCAGATGCAACAGAAATTTTGCGGATTGGTCGATCCGTTCGCGAGATATGGCAGTTTGGATGTAAGAAACGCTTGAGAAATTCAAAATTTTCGCAGTTCTGATGCTCGAAACGAATAACTGGAACGGCCTAGGGGAAAACTACACATACCGTTGTAATCGGGCGAGTCTCTACTTTCAGATGCAACAGAAATTTTCCGGATTGGTCAATCCGTTCGCGAGATATGGCAGTTTGGAGGTAAGAAACGCTTGAGAAACTCAAAATTTGCGCAGTTCTGATGCTTGTAACGAATAACTAGAACGGCCTAGGGGAAAAGTGCGCATACCGTTGTGATCGGGCGAGTTTCTACTTTCAGATGCAACTGAAATTTTGCGGATTGGTCAATCCGTTTGCGAGATATGGCAGTTTGGATGTAAGAAACGCTTGAGAAACTCAAAATTTGCGCAGTTCTGATGCTCGAAACGAATAACCAGAACGGCCTAGGGGAAAAGTGCGCATACCGTTGTGATCGGGCTAGTTTCTACTTTCAGATGCAACAGAAATTTTGCGGATTGATCAATCCGTTCGCGAGATATGGCAGTTTGGAGATAAGAAACGCTTGAGAGACTCAAAATTTTCGCAGCTCTGATGCTCGAAACGAATGACTGGAACGGCCTAGGGGAAAAGTGCGCACACCGTTGTAATCGGGCGAGTTTCTAATTTCAGATGCAACAGAAATCATGCGGATTGGTCAATCCGTTCGCGAGATATTGCCGTTTGGCTGTAAGAAACGCTTGAGAAACTCAAAATTTTCGCAGTTCTGATGCTCGAAACGCATAACTAGTACGGCCTAGGGGAAAAGTGCGCATACCGTTGTAATCGGGCGAGTTTCTACTTTCAGAAGCAACAGAAATTTTGCGGATTGGTCAATCCGTTCGCGAGATATGGCAGTTTGGAGGTAAGACACGCTTGAGAAACTCAAAATTTTCGCAGTTCTGATGCTCGAAACGAATAACTAGAACTGCCTAGTGGAAAAGTGCGCATACCGTTGTAATCGGGCGAGTTTCTACTTTCAGATGCAACAGAAATCATGCGGATTGGTCAATCCGTTCGCGAGATATGGCCATTTGGAGGTAATAAACGCTTGAGAAACACAAAATTTTCGCCGTTCTGATGCTCGAAACGAATAACTAGAACGGCCTAGGGGAAAAATACGCATACCGTTGTAATCGGGCGAGTTTCTACTTTCAGATGCAGCAGAAATCATGCGGATTGGTCAATCCGTTCGCGAGATATGGCCATTTGGAGGTAAGAAACGCTTGAGAAACACAAAATTTTCGCCGTTCTGATGCTCGAAACGAATAACTAGAACGGCCTAGGGGAAAAGTACGCATACCGTTGTAATCGGGCGAGTTTCTACTTTCAGATGCAACAGAAGTCATGCGGATTGGTCAATCCGTTCGCGAGATATGGCCATTTGGAGGTAAGAAACGCTTGAGAAACACAAAATTTTCGCCGTTCTGATGCTCGAAACGAATAACTAGAACGGCCTAGGGGAAAAGTACGCATACCGTTGTAATCGGGCGAGTTTCTACTTTCAGATGCAACAGAAATTTTGCGGATCGGTCAATCCGTTCGCGAGATATGGCAGTTTGGATGTAAGAAACGCTTGAGAAACTCAAAATTTTCGCAGTTCTGATGCTCGAAACGCATAACTAGTACGGCCTAGGGGAAAAGTGCGCATACCGTTGTAATCGGGCGAGTTTCTACTTTCAGAAGCAACAGAAATTTTGCGGATTGGTCAATCCGTTCGCGAGATATGGCAGTTTGGAGGTAAGACACGCTTGAGAAACTCAAAATTTTCGCAGTTCTGATGCTCGAAACGAATAACTAGAACTGCCTAGTGGAAAAGTGCGCATACCGTTGTAATCGGGCGAGTTTCTACTTTCAGATGCAACAGAAATCATGCGGATTGGTCAATCCGTTCGCGAGATATGGCCATTTGGAGGTAATAAACGCTTGAGAAACACAAAATTTTCGCCGTTCTGATGCTCGAAACGAATAACTAGAACGGCCTAGGGGAAAAGTACGCATACCGTTGTAATCGGGCGAGTTTCTACTTTCAGATGCAACAGAAATCATGCGGATTGGTCAATCCGTTCGCGAGATATGGCCATTTGGAGGTAAGAAACGCTTGAGAAACACAAAATTTTCGCCGTTCTGATGCTCGAAACGAATAACTAGAACGGCCTAGGGGAAAAGCACGCACACCGTTGTAATCGGGGGAGTTTCTACTTGCAGATGCAACAGAAATTTTGCGGATTGGTCGATCCGTTCGCGAGATATGGCAGTTTGGATGTAAGAAACGCTTGAGAAATTCAAAATTTTCGCAGTTCTGATGCTCGAAACGAATAACTGGAACGGCCTAGGGGAAAACTACACATACCGTTGTAATCGGGCGAGTCTCTACTTTCAGATGCAACAGAAATTTTCCGGATTGGTCAATCCGTTCGCGAGATATGGCAGTTTGGAGGTAAGAAACGCTTGAGAAACTCAAAATTTGCGCAGTTCTGATGCTTGTAACGAATAACTAGAACGGCCTAGGGGAAAAGTGCGCATACCGTTGTGATCGGGCGAGTTTCTACTTTCAGATGCAACTGAAATTTTGCGGATTGGTCAATCCGTTTGCGAGATATGGCAGTTTGGATGTAAGAAACGCTTGAGAAACTCAAAATTTGCGCAGTTCTGATGCTCGAAACGAATAACCAGAACGGCCTAGGGGAAAAGTGCGCATACCGTTGTGATCGGGCTAGTTTCTACTTTCAGATGCAACAGAAATTTTGCGGATTGATCAATCCGTTCGCGAGATATGGCAGTTTGGAGATAAGAAACGCTTGAGAGACTCAAAATTTTCGCAGCTCTGATGCTCGAAACGAATGACTCGAACGGCCTAGGGAAAAAGTGCGCACACCGTTGTAATCGGGCGAGTTTCTAATTTCAGATGCAGCAGAAATCATGCGGATTGGTCAATCCGTTCGCGAGATATGGCCATTTGGATGTAAGAAACGCTTGAGAAACACAAAATTTTCGCCGTTCTGATGCTCGAAACGAATAACTAGAACGGCCTAGGGGAAAAGTACGCATACCGTTGTAATCGGGCGAGTTTCTACTTTCAGATGCAACAGAAATCATGCGGATTGGTCAATCCGTTCGCGAGATATGGCCATTTGGAGGTAAGAAACGCTTGAGAAACACCAAATTTTCGCCGTTCTGATGCTCGAAA
The DNA here is from genome assembly GCF_051014685.1 of Ptiloglossa arizonensis. Lineage (NCBI taxonomy): Eukaryota > Metazoa > Arthropoda > Insecta > Hymenoptera > Colletidae > Ptiloglossa > Ptiloglossa arizonensis. The sequence goes on along the minus strand of NW_027478462.1, from coordinate 782,224 downwards.
CGAATAACTAGAACGGCCTAGGGGAAAAGTACGCATACCGTTGTAATCGGGCGAGTTTCTACTTTCAGATGCAACAGAAATTTTGCGGATCGGTCAATCCGTTCGCGAGATATGGCAGTTTGGATGTAAGAAACGCTTGAGAAACTCAAAATTTTCGCAGTTCTGATGCTCGAAACGCATAACTAGTACGGCCTAGGGGAAAAGTGCGCATACCGTTGTAATCGGGCGAGTTTCTACTTTCAGAAGCAACAGAAATTTTGCGGATTGGTCAATCTGTTCGCGAGATATGGCAGTTTGGAGGTAAGACACGCTTGAGAAACTCAAAATTTTCGCAGTTCTGATGCTCGAAACGAATAACTAGAACTGCCTAGTGGAAAAGTGCGCATACCGTTGTAATCGGGCGAGTTTCTACTTTCAGATGCAGCAGAAATCATGCGGATTGGTCAATCCGTTCGCGAGATATGGCCATTTGGAGGTAATAAACGCTTGAGAAACACAAAATTTTCGCCGTTCTGATGCTCGAAACGAATAACTAGAACGGCCTAGGGGAAAAGTACGCATACCGTTGTAATCGGGCGAGTTTCTACTTTCAGATGCAACAGAAATCATGCGGATTGGTCAATCCGTTCGCGAGATATGGCCATTTGGAGGTAAGAAACGCTTGAGAAACACAAAATTTTCGCCGTTCTGATGCTCGAAACGAATAACTAGAACGGCCTAGGGGAAAAGTACGCATACCGTTGTAATCGGGCGAGTTTCTACTTTCAGATGCAACAGAAATCATGCGGATTGGTCAATCCGTTCGCGAGATATGGCCATTTGGAGGTAAGAAACGCTTGAGAAACACAAAATTTTCGCCGTTCTGATGCTCGAAACGAATAACTAGAACGGCCTAGGGGAAAAGTACGCATACCGTTGTAATCGGGCGAGTTTCTACTTTCAGATGCAACAGAAATTTTGCGGATCGGTCAATCCGTTCGCGAGATATGGCAGTTTGGATGTAAGAAACGCTTGAGAAACTCAAAATTTTCGCAGTTCTGATGCTCGAAACGCATAACTAGTACGGCCTAGGGGAAAAGTGCGCATACCGTTGTAATCGGGCGAGTTTCTACTTTCAGAAGCAACAGAAATTTTGCGGATTGGTCAATCCGTTCGCGAGATATGGCAGTTTGGAGGTAAGACACGCTTGAGAAACTCAAAATTTTCGCAGTTCTGATGCTCGAAACGAATAACTAGAACTGCCTAGTGGAAAAGTGCGCATACCGTTGTAATCGGGCGAGTTTCTACTTTCAGATGCAACAGAAATCATGCGGATTGGTCAATCCGTTCGCGAGATATGGCCATTTGGAGGTAATAAACGCTTGAGAAACACAAAATTTTCGCCGTTCTGATGCTCGAAACGAATAACTAGAACGGCCTAGGGGAAAAGTACGCATACCGTTGTAATCGGGCGAGTTTCTACTTTCAGATGCAACAGAAATCATGCGGATTGGTCAATCCGTTCGCGAGATATGGCCATTTGGAGGTAAGAAACGCTTGAGAAACACAAAATTTTCGCCGTTCTGATGCTCGAAACGAATAACTAGAACGGCCTAGGGGAAAAGCACGCACACCGTTGTAATCGGGGGAGTTTCTACTTGCAGATGCAACAGAAATTTTGCGGATTGGTCGATCCGTTCGCGAGATATGGCAGTTTGGATGTAAGAAACGCTTGAGAAATTCAAAATTTTCGCAGTTCTGATGCTCGAAACGAATAACTGGAACGGCCTAGGGGAAAACTACACATACCGTTGTAATCGGGCGAGTCTCTACTTTCAGATGCAACAGAAATTTTCCGGATTGGTCAATCCGTTCGCGAGATATGGCAGTTTGGAGGTAAGAAACGCTTGAGAAACTCAAAATTTGCGCAGTTCTGATGCTTGTAACGAATAACTAGAACGGCCTAGGGGAAAAGTGCGCATACCGTTGTGATCGGGCGAGTTTCTACTTTCAGATGCAACTGAAATTTTGCGGATTGGTCAATCCGTTTGCGAGATATGGCAGTTTGGATGTAAGAAACGCTTGAGAAACTCAAAATTTGCGCAGTTCTGATGCTCGAAACGAATAACCAGAACGGCCTAGGGGAAAAGTGCGCATACCGTTGTGATCGGGCTAGTTTCTACTTTCAGATGCAACAGAAATTTTGCGGATTGGTCAATCCGTTCGCGAGATATGGCCATTTGGAGGTAAGAAACGCTTGAGAAACACAAAATTTTCGCCGTTCTGATGCTCGAAACGAATAACTAGAACGGCCTAGGGGAAAAGTACGCATACCGTTGTAATCGGGCGAGTTTCTACTTTCAGATGCAACAGAAATTTTGCGGATCGGTCAATCCGTTCGCGAGATATGGCAGTTTGGATGTAAGAAACGCTTGAGAAACTCAAAATTTTCGCAGTTCTGATGCTCGAAACGCATAACTAGTACGGCCTAGGGGAAAAGTGCGCATACCGTTGTAATCGGGCGAGTTTCTACTTTCAGAAGCAACAGAAATTTTGCGGATTGGTCAATCCGTTCGCGAGATATGGCAGTTTGGAGGTAAGACACGCTTGAGAAACTCAAAATTTTCGCAGTTCTGATGCTCGAAACGAATAACTAGAAAGGCCTAGGGGAAAAGTGCGCATACCGTTGTAATCGGGCGAGTTTCTACTTTCAGATGCAACAGAAATTTTGCGGATTGGTCAATCCGTTCGCGAGATTTGGCAGTTTGGAGGTACGAAACGCTTGAGAAACTCAATATTTGCGCAGTTCTGATGCTCGAAACGAATAACTAGAACGACCTAGGAGAAAAGTGCACATACCGTTGTAATCTGGCGAGTTTCTACTTTCAGATGCAACAGAAAATTTGCGGATTGGTCAATCCGTTCGCGAGATATGGCAGTTTGGAGATAAGAAACGCTTGAGAAGCTCAAAATTTTCGCAGTTCTGATGCTCGAAACGAGTAACTAGGACGGCCTAGGGGAAAAGTACCCATACCGTTGTAATCGGGCGAGTTTCTACTTTCAGATGCAACAGAAATTTTGCGGATTGGTCAATCCGTTCGCGAGATTTGGCAGTTTGGATGTAAGAAACGCTTGAGAAACTCAAAATTTTCGCAGTGCTGATGCTCGAAACGAATAACTGGAACGGCCTAGGGGAAAACTACACATACCGTTGTAATCGGGCGAGTCTCTACTTTTAGATGCAACAGAAATTTTGCGGATTGGTCAATCCGTTCGCGAGATATGGCAGTTTGGAGGTAAGAAACGCTTGAGAAACTCAAAATTTTCGCAGTTCTGATGCTCGAAACGAATAACTAGAACGGCCTAGGGGAAAAGTACGCATACCGTTGTAATCGGGCGAGTTTCTACTTGCAAATGCAACAGAAATTTTGCGGATTGGTCGATCCGTTCGCGAGATATGGCAGTTTGGAAGTAAGAATCGCTTGAGAAACTCAAAATTTTCGTAGTTCTCATGCTCGAAACGAATAACTAGAACGGCCTAGGGGAAAACTACACCCACCGTTATAATCGGGCGAGTCTCTACTTTCAGATGCAACAGAGATTTTCCGGATTGGTCAATCCGTTCACGAGATATGGCAGTTTGGAAGTAAGAAACGCTTGAGAAACTCAAAATTTTCGCAGTTCTGATGCTCGAAACGAATAACTAGAACGGCCTAGGGGAAAAGTACGCATACCGTTGTAATCGGGCGAGTTTCTACTTTCAGATGCAACAGAAATCATGCGGATTGGTCAATCCGTTCGCGAGATATGGCCGTTTGGATGTAAGAAACGCTTGAGAAACTCATAATTTGCGCAGTTCTGATGCTCGAAACGAATAACTAGAACGGCCTAGGGGAAAAGTGCGCATACCGTTGTAATCGGGCGAGTTTCTGCTTTCAGATGCAACGGAAATCATGCGGATTGATCAATCCGTTCGCGAGATATGGCCGTTTGGATGTAAGAAACGCTTGAGAAACTCAAAATTTGCGCAGTTCTGATGCTCGAAACGAATAACCAGACGGCCTAGGGGAAAAGTGCGCATACCGTTGTAATCGGGCGAGTTTCTACTTTCAGATGCAACAGAAATTTTGCGGATCGGTCAATCCGTTCGCGAGATATGGCAGTTTGGATGTAAGAAACGCTTGAGAAACTCAAAATTTTCGCAGTTCTGATGCTCGAAACGTATAACTGGAACGGCCTAGGGGAAAACTACACACACCGTTGTAATCGGGCGAGTCTCTACTTTCAGATGCAACAGAGATTTTGCGGATTGGTCAATCCGTTCGCGAGATATGGCAGTTTGGAGGTAAGAAACGCTTGAGAAACTCAAAATTTGCGCAGATCTGATGCTCGAAACGAATAACTAGAACGGCCTAGGGGAAAAGTACGCATACCGTTGTAATCGGGCGAGTTTCTACTTTCAGATGCAACAGAAATCATGCGGATTGGTCAATCCGTTCGCGAGATATGGCCATTTGGAGGTAAGAAACGCTTGAGAAACACAAAATTTTCGCCGTTCTGATGCTCGAAACGAATAACTAGAACGGCCTAGGGGAAAAGTACACCCACCGTTGTAATCGGGCGAGTCTCTACTTTCAGATGCAACAGAGATTTTGCGGATTGGTCAATCCGTTCACGAGATATGGCAGTTTGGAAGTAAGAAACGCTTGAGAAACTCAAAATTTGCGCAGATCTGATGCTCGAAACGAATAACTAGAACGGCCTAGGGGAAAAGTACGCATACCGTTGTAATCGGGCGAGTTTCTACTTTCAGATGCAACAGAAATCATGCGGATTGGTCAATCCGTTCGCGAGATATGGCCATTTGGAGGTAAGAAACGCTTGAGAAACACAAAATTTTCGCCGTTCTGATGCTCGAAACGAATAACTAGAACGGCCTAGGGGAAAAGTACACCCACCGTTGTAATCGGGCGAGTCTCTACTTTCAGATGCAACAGAGATTGTGCGGATTGGTCAATCCGTTCACGAGATATGGCAGTTTGGAAGTAAGAAACGCTTGAGAAACTCAAAATTTTCGCAGTTCTGATGCTCGAAACGAATAACTAGAACGGCCTAGGGGAAAAGTACGCATACCGTTGTAATCGGGCGAGTTTCTACTTTCAGATGCAACAGAAATCATGCGGATTGGTCAATCCGTTCGCGAGATATGGCCGTTTGGATGTAAGAAACGCTTGAGAAACACAAAATTTTCGCCATTCTGATGCTCGAAACGAATAACTAGAACGGCCTAGGGGAAAAGTACGCATACCGTTGTAATCGGGCGAGTTTCTACTTTCAGATGCAACAGAAATCATGCGGATTGGTCAATCCGTTCGCGAGATATGGCCATTTGGAGGTAAGAAACGCTTGAGAAACACAAAATTTTCGCCGTTCTGATGCTCGAAACGAATAACTAGAACGGCCTAGGGGAAAAGTACGCATACCGTTGTAATCGGGCGAGTTTCTACTTTCAGATGCAACAGAAATTTTGCGGATCGGTCAATCCGTTCGCGAGATATGGCAGTTTGGATGTAAGAAACGCTTGAGAAACTCAAAATTTTCGCAGTTCTGATGCTCGAAACGTATAACTGGAACGGCCTAGGGGAAAACTACACACACCGTTGTAATCGGGCGAGTCTCTACTTTCAGATGCAACAGAGATTTTGCGGATTGGTCAATCCGTTCGCGAGATATGGCAGTTTGGAGGTAAGAAACGCTTGAGAAACTCAAAATTTGCGCAGTTCTGATGCTCGAAACGAATAACTAGAACGGCCTAGGGGAAAAGTGCGCATACCGTTGTAATCGGGCGAGTTTCTACTTTCAGATGCAACAGAAATTTTGCGGATTGGTCAATCCGTTCGCGAGATTTGGCAGTTTGGAGGTACGAAACGCTTGAGAAACTCAATATTTGCGCAGTTCTGATGCTCGAAACGAATAACTAGAACGACCTAGGAGAAAAGTGCACATACCGTTGTAATCTGGCGAGTTTCTACTTTCAGATGCAACAGAAATTTTGCGGATCTGTCAATCCGTTCGCGAGATATGGCAGTTTGGATGTAAGAAACGCTTGAGAAACTCAAAATTTTCGCAGTGCTGATGCTCGAAACGAATAACTGGAACGGCCTAGGGGAAAACTACACATACCGTTGTAATCGGGCGAGTCTCTACTTTTAGATGCAACAGAAATTTTGCGGATTGGTCAATCCGTTCGCGAGATATGGCAGTTTGGAGGTAAGAAACGCTTGAGAAACTCAAAATTTTCGCAGTTCTGATGCTCGAAACGAATAACTAGAACGGCCTAGGGGAAAAGTACGCATACCGTTGTAATCGGGCCAGTTTCTACTTTCAGATGCAACAGAAATCATGCGGATTGGTCAATCCGTTCGCGAGATATGGCCGTTTGGATGTAAGAAACGCTTGAGAAACTCATAATTTGCGCAGTTCTGATGCTCGAAACGAATAACTAGAACGGCCTAGGGGAAAAGTGCGCATACCGTTGTAATCGGGCGAGTTTCTGCTTTCAGATGCAACGGAAATCATGCGGATTGATCAATCCGTTCGCGAGATATGGCCGTTTGGATGTAAGAAACGCTTGAGAAAATCAAAATTTGCGCAGTTCTGATGCTCGAAACGAATAACCAGACGGCCTAGGGGAAAAGTGCGCATACCGTTGTAATCGGGCGAGTTTCAACTTTCAGATGCAACAGAAATTTTGCGGATCGGTCAATCCGTTCGCGAGATATGGCAGTTTGGATGTAAGAAACGCTTGAGAAACTCAAAATTTTCGCAGTTCTGATGCTCGAAACGTATAACTGGAACGGCCTAGGGGAAAACTACACACACCGTTGTAATCGGGCGAGTCTCTACTTTCAGATGCAACAGAGATTTTGCGGATTGGTCAATCCGTTCGCGAGATATGGCAGTTTGGAGGTAAAAAACGCTTGAGAAACTCAAAATTTGCGCAGATCTGATGCTCGAAACGAATAACTAGAACGGCCTAGGGGAAAAGTACGCATACCGTTGTAATCGGGCGAGTTTCTACTTTCAGATGCAACAGAAATCATGCGGATTGGTCAATCCGTTCGCGAGATATGGCCGTTTGGATGTAAGAAACGCTTGAGAAACACAAAATTTTCGCCGTTCTGATGCTCGAAACGAATAACTAGAACGGCCTAGGGGAAAAGCACGCATACCGTTGTAATCGGGCGAGTTTCTACTTTCAGATGCAACAGAAATTTTGCGGATCGGTCAATCCGTTCGCGAGATATGGCAGTTTGGATGTAAGAAACGCTTGAGAAACTCAAAATTTTCGCAGATCTGATGCTCGAAACGTATAACTGGAACGGCCTAGGGGAAAACTACACACACCGTTGTAATCGGGCGAGTCTCTACTTTCAGATGCAACAGAGATTTTGCGGATTGGTCAATCCGTTCGCGAGATATGGCAGTTTGGAGATAAGAAACGCTTGAGAAACTCAAAATTTGCGCAGTTCTGATGCTCGAAACGAATAACTAGAACGGCCTAGGGGAAAAGTGCGCATACCGTTGTAATCGGGCGAGTTTCTACTTTCAGATGCAACAGAAATTTTGCGGATTGGTCAATCCGTTCGCGAGATTTGGCAGTTTGGAGGTACGAAACGCTTGAGAAACTCAATATTTGCGCAGTTCTGATGCTCGAAACGAATAACTAGAACGACCTAGGAGAAAAGTGCACATACCGTTGTAATCTGGCGAGTTTCTACTTTCAGATGCAACAGAAAATTTGCGGATTGGTCAATCCGTTCGCGAGATATGGCAGTTTGGAGATAAGAAACGCTTGAGAAGCTCAAAATTTTCGCAGTTCTCATGCTCGAAACGAGTAACTAGGACGGCCTAGGGGAAAAGTACCCATACCGTTGTAATCGGGCGAGTTTCTACTTTCAGATGCAACAGAAATTTTGCGGATTGGTCAATCCGTTCGCGAGATTTGGCAGTTTGGAGGTACGAAACGCTTGAGAAACTCAAAATTTTCGCAGTGCTGATGCTCGAAACGAATAACTGGAACGGCCTAGGGGAAAACTACACATACCGTTGTAATCGGGCGAGTCTCTACTTTTAGATGCAACAGAAATTTTGCGGATTGGTCAATCCGTTCGCGAGATATGGCAGTTTGGAGGTAAGAAACGCTTGAGAAACTCAAAATTTTCGCAGTTCTGATGCTCGAAACGAATAACTAGGACGGCCTAGGGGAAAAGTACGCATACCGTTGTAATCGGGCGAGTTTCTACTTGCAAATGCAACAGAAATTTTGCGGATTGGTCGATCCGTTCGCGAGATATGGCAGTTTGGAAGTAAGAATCGCTTGAGAAACTCAAAATTTTCGTAGTTCTCATGCTCGAAACGAATAACTAGAACGGCCTAGGGGAAAACTACACACACCGTTGTAATCGGGCGAGTCTCTACTTTCAGATGCAACAGAGATTTTGCGGATTGGTCAATCCGTTCACGAGATATGGCAGTTTGGAAGTTAGAAACGCTTGAGAAACTCAAAATTTTCGCAGTTCTGATGCTCGAAACGAATAACTAGAACGGCCTAGGGGAAAAGTGCGCATACCGTTGTAATCGGGCGAGTTTCTACTTTCAGATGCAACAGAAATTTTGCGGATTGGTCAATCCGTTCGCGAGATTTGGCAGTTTGGAGGTACGAAACGCTTGAGAAACTCAATATTTGCGCAGTTCTGATGCTCGAAACGAATAACTAGAACGACCTAGGAGAAAAGTGCACATACCGTTGTAATCTGGCGAGTTTCTACTTTCAGATGCAACAGAAAATTTGCGGATTGGTCAATCCGTTCGCGAGATATGGCAGTTTGGAGATAAGAAACGCTTGAGAAGCTCAAAATTTTCGCAGTTCTGATGCTCGAAACGAGTAACTAGGACGGCCTAGGGGAAAAGTACCCATACCGTTGTAATCGGGCGAGTTTCTACTTTCAGATGCAACAGAAATTTTGCGGATTGGTCAATCCGTTCGCGAGATTTGGCAGTTTGGAGGTACGAAACGCTTGAGAAACTCAATATTTGCGCAGTTCTGTTGCTCGAAACGAATAACTAGAACGACCTAGGAGAAAAGTGCACATACCGTTGTAATCTGGCGAGTTTCTGCTTTCAGATGCAACAGAAATTTTGCGGATCGGTCAATCCGTTCGCGAGATATGGCAGTTTGGATGTAAGAAACGCTTGAGAAACTCAAAATTTTCGCAGTGCTGATGCTCGAAATGAATAACTGGAACGGCCTAGGGGAAAACTACACATACCGTTGTAATCGGGCGAGTCTCTACTTTTAGATGCAACAGAAATGTTGCGGATTGGTCAATCCGTTCGCGAGATATGGCAGTTTGGAGGTAAGAAACGCTTGAGAAACTCAAAATTTTCGCAGTTCTGATGCTCGAAACGAATAACTAGAACGGCCTAGGGGAAAAGTACGCATACCGTTGTAATGGGGCGAGTTTCTACTTGCAAATGCAACAGAAATTTTGCGGATTGGTCGATCCGTTCGCGAGATATGGCAGTTTGGAAGTAAGAATCGCTTGAGAAACTCAAAATTTTCGTAGTTCTCATGCTCGAAACGAATAACTAGAACGGCCTAGGGGAAAACTACACACATCGTTGTAATCGGGCGAGTCTCTACTTTCAGATGCAACAGAGATTTTGCGGATTGGTCAATCCGTTCACGAGATATGGCAGTTTGGAAGTAAGAAACGCTTGAGAAACTCAAAATTTTCGCAGTTCTGATGCTCGAAACGAATAACTAGAACGGCCTAGGGGAAAAGTACGCATACCGTTGTAATCGGGCGAGTTTCTACTTTCAGATGCAACAGAAATCATGCGGATTGGTCAATCCGTTCGCGAGATATGGCCGTTTGGATGTAAGAAACGCTTGAGAAACTCAAAATTTGCGCAGTTCTGATGCTCGAAACGAATAACTAGAACGACCTAGGGGAAAAGTACCCATACCGTTGTAATCGGGCGAGTCTCTACTTTCAGATGCAACAGAGATTTTGCGGATTGGTCAATCCGTTCGCGAGATATGGCAGTTTGGAGGTAAGACGCGCTTGAGAAACTCAAAATTTGCGCAGTTCTGATGCTCGAAACGAATAACTAGAATGGCCTAGGGGAAAAGTGCGCATACCGTTGTAATCGGGCGAGTCTCTACTTTTAGATGCAACAGAAATTTTGCGGATTGGTCAATCCGTTCGCGAGATATGGCAGTTTGGAGGTAAGAAACGCTTGAGAAACTCAAAATTTTCGCAGTTCTGATGCTCGAAACGAATAACTAGAGCGGCCTAGGGGAAAAGTACGCATACCGTTGTAATCGGGCGAGTTTCTACTTTCAGATGCAACGGAAATCATGCGGATTGGTCAATTCGTTCGCGAGATATGGCCGTTTGGATGTAAGAAACGCTTGAGAAACTCAAAATTTGCGCAGTTCTGATGCTCGAAATGAATAACTGGAACGGCCTAGGGGAAAACTACACCTACCGTTGTAATCGGGCGAGTTTCTACTTTCAGATGCAACAGAAAATTTTCGGAATGATCAATCCGTTCGCGAGATATGGCAGTTTGGAGATAAGAAACGCTTGAGAAGCTCAAAATTTTCGCAGTTCTGATGCTCGAAACGAGTAACTAGGACGGCCTAGGGGAAAAGTACCCATACCGTTGTAATCGGGCGAGTTTCTACTTTCAGATGCAACAGAAATTTTGCGGATTGGTCAATCCGTTCGCGAGATTTGGCAGTTTGGAGGTACGAAACGCTTGAGAAACTCAAAATTTGCGCAGTTCTGATGCTCGAAACGAATAACTAGAACGGCCTAGGAGAAAAGTGCGCATACCGTTGTAATCTGGCGAGTTTCAACTTTCAGATGCAACAGAAATTTTGCGAATCGGTCAATCCGTTCGCGAGATATGGCAGTTTGGATGTAAGAAACGCTTGAGAAACTCAAAATTTTCGCAGTTCTGATGCTCGAAACGAATAACTGGAACGGCCTAGGGGAAAACTACACATACCGTTGTAATCGGGCGAGTCTCTACTTTTAGATGCAACAGAAATTTTGCGGATTGGTCAATCCGTTCACGAAATATGGCAGTTTGGAGGTAAGAAACGCTTGAGAAACTCAAAATTTTCGCAGTTCTGATGCTCGAAACGAATAACTAGGACGGCCTAGGGGAAAAGTACGCATACCGTTGTAATCGGGCGAGTTTCTACTTTCAGATGCAGCAGAAATCATGCGGATTGGTCAATCCGTTCGCGAGATATGGCCGTTTGGATGTAAGAAACGCTTGAGAAACTCAAAATTTGCGCAGTTCTGATGCTCGAAACGAATAACTAGAACGGCCTAGGGGAAAAGTGCGCATACCGTTGTAATCGGGCGAGTTTCTACTTTCAGACGCAACAGAAATCATGCGGATTGGTCAATCCGTTCGCGAGATATGGCCGTTTGGATGTAAGAAACGCTTGAGAAACTCAAAATTTTCGCAGTTCTGATGCTCGAAACGAATAACTAGAACTGCCTAGTGGAAAAGTGCGCATACCGTTGTAATCGGGCGAGTTTCTACTTTCAGATGCAACAGAAATCATGCGGATTGGTCAATCCGTTCGCGAGATATGGCCATTTGGAGGTAAGAAACGCTTGAGAAACACAAAATTTTCGCCGTTCTGATGCTCGAAACGAATAACTAGAACGGCCTAGTGGAAAAGTACGCGTACCGTTGTAATCGGGCGAGTTTCTACTTTCAGATGCAACAGAAATCATGCGGATTGGTCAATCCGTTCGCGAGATATGGCAGTTTGGATGTAAGAAACGCTTGAGAAACTCAAAATTTTCGCAGTTCTGATGCTCGAAACGAATAACTAGAACTGCCTAGTGGAAAAGTGCGCATACCGTTGTAATGGGGCGAGTCTCTACTTTCAGATGCAACAGAGATTTTGCGGATTGGTCAATCCGTTCGCGAGATATGGCAGTTTGGAGGTAAGAAACGCTTGAGAAACTCAAAATTTGCGCAGTTCTGATGCTCGAAACGAATAACTAGAACGGCCTAGGGGAAAAGTGCGCATACCGTTGTAATCGGGCGAGTTTCTACTTTCAGATGCAACGGAAATCATGCGGATTGGTCAATCCGTTCGCGAGATATGGTCGTTTGGATGTAAGAAACGCTTGAGAAACTCAAAATTTGCGCAGTTCTGATGCTCGAAATGAATAACTGGAACGGCCTAGGGGAAAACTACACCTACCGTTGTAATCGGGCGAGTTTCTACTTTCAGATGCAACAGAAAATTTGCGGAATGATCAATCCGTTCGCGAGATATGGCAGTTTGGAGGTAAGAAACGCTTGAGAAACTCAAAATTTTCGCAGTTCTGATGCTCGAAACGAATAACTAGAACTGCCTAGTGGAAAAGTGCGCATACCGTTGTAATCGGGCGAGTTTCTACTTTCAGATGCAACAGAAATCATGCGGATTGGTCAATCCGTTCGCGAGATATGGCCATTTGGAGGTAAGAAACGCTTGAGAAACACAAAATTTTCGCCGTTCTGATGCTCGAAACGAATAACTAGAACGGCCTAGGGGAAAAATACGCATACCGTTGTAATCGGGCGAGTTTCTACTTTCAGACGCAACAGAAATCATGCGGATTGGTCAATCCGTTCGCTAGATATGGCCATTTGGAGGTAAGAAACGCTTGAGAAACACAAAATTTTCGCCGTTCTGATGCTCGAAACGAATAACTAGAATGGCCTAGGGGAAAAGTACGCATACCGTTGTAATCGGGCGAGTTTCTACTTTCAGATGCAACAGAAATCATGCGGATTGGTCAATCCGTTCGCGAGATATGGCCATTTGGAGATAAGAAACGCTTGAGAAACTCAAAATTTTCGCAGTTCTGATGCTCGAAACGAATAACTAGAACGGCCTAGGGGAAAAGCACGCATACCGTTGTAATCGGGGGAGTTTCTACTTGCAGATGCAACAGAAATTTTGCGGATTGGTCGATCCGTTCGCGAGATATGGCAGTTTGGATGTAAGAAACGCTTGAGAAATTCAAAATTTTCGCAGTTCTGATGCTCGAAACGAATAACTGGAACGGCCTAGGGGAAAACTACACATACCGTTGTAATCGGGCGAGTCTCTACTTTCAGATGCAACAGAAATTTTCCGGATTGGTCAATCCGTTCGCGAGATATGGCAGTTTGGAAGTAAGAAACGCTTGAGAAACTCAAAATTTGCGCAGTTCTTATGCTTGAAACGAATAACTAGAACGGCCTAGGGGAAAAGTGCGCATACCGTTGTGATCGGGCGAGTTTCTACTTTCAGATGCAACTGAAATTTTGCGGATTGGTCAATCCGTTTGCGAGATATGGCAGTTTGGATGTAAGAAACGCTTGAGAAGCTCAAAATTTGCGCAGTTCTGATGCTCGAAACGAATAACTGGAACGGCCTAGGGGAAAACTACTCACACCGTTGTAATCGGGCGAGACTCTACTTTCAGATGCAACAGAGATTTTGCGGATTGGTCAATCCGTTCGCGAGATATGGCAGTTTGGAGGTAAGGAACGCTTGAGAAACTCAAAATTTTCGCAGTTCTGATACTCGAAACGAATAACTAGAACGGCCTAGGGGAAAAGCACGCACACCGTTGTAATCGGGGGAGTTTCTACTTGCAGATGCAACAGAAATTTTGCGGATTGGTCGATCCGTTCGCGAGATATGGCAGTTTGGATGTAAGAAACGCTTGAGAAATTCAAAATTTTCGCAGTTCTGATGCTCGAAACGAATAACTGGAACGGCCTAGGGGAAAACTACACATAACGTTGTAATCGGGCGAGTCTCTACTTTCAGATGCAACAGAAATTTTCCGGATTGGTCAATCCGTTCGCGAGATATGGCAGTTTGGAGGTAAGAAACGCTTGAGAAACTCAAAATTTTCGCAGTTCTGATGCTCGAAACGCATAACTAGTACGGCCTAGGGGAAAAGTGCGCATACCGTTGTAATCGGGCGAGTTTCTACTTTCAGAAGCAACAGAAATTTTGCGGATTGGTCAATCCGTTCGCGAGATATGGCAGTTTGGAGGTAAGACACGCTTGAGAAACTCAAAATTTTCGCAGTTCTGATGCTCGAAACGAATAACTAGAACTGCCTAGTGGAAAAGTGCGCATACCGTTGTAATCGGGCGAGTTTCTACTTTCAGATGCAACAGAAATCATGCGGATTGGTCAATCCGTTCGCGAGATATGGCCATTTGGAGGTAAGAAACGCTTGAGAAACACAAAATTTTCGCCGTTCTGATGCTCGAAACGAATAACTAGAACGGCCTAGGGGAAAAGTACGCATACCGTTGTAATCGGGCGAGTTTCTACTTTCAGATGCAACAGAAATTTTGCGGATCGGTCAATCCGTTCGCGAGATATGGCAGTTTGGATGTTAGAAACGCTTGAGAAACTCAAAATTTTCGCAGTTCTGATGCTCGAAACGTATAACTGGAACGGCCTAGGGGAAAACTACACACACCGTTGTAATCGGGCGAGTCTCTACTTTCAGATGCAACAGAGATTTTGCGGATTGGTCAATCCGTTCGCGAGATATGGCAGTTTGGAGGTAAGAAACGCTTGAGAAACTCAAAATTTGCGCAGATCTGATGCTCGAAACGAATAACTAGAACTGCCTAGTGGAAAAGTGCGCATACCGTTGTAATCGGGCGAGTTTCTACTTTCAGATGCAACAGAAATCATGCGGATTGGTCAATCCGTTCGCGAGATATGGCCATTTGGAGGTAAGAAACGCTTGAGAAACACAAAATTTTCGCCGTTCTGATGCTCGAAACGAATAACTAGAACGGCCTAGGGGAAAAGTACGCATACCGTTGTAATCGGGCGAGTTTCTACTTTCAGATGCAACAGAAATCATGCGGATTGGTCAATCCGTTCGCGAGATGTGGCCATTTGGAGGTAAGAAACGCTTGAGAAACACAAAATTTTCGCCGTTCTGATGCTCGAAACGAATAACTAGAACGGCCTAGGGGAAAAGTACGCATACCGTTGTAATCGGGCGAGTTTCTACTTTCAGATGCAACAGAAATTTTGCGGATCGGTCAATCCGTTCGCGAGATATGGCAGTTTGGATGTAAGAAACGCTTGAGAAACTCAAAATTTTCGCGGTTCTGATGCTCGAAACGTATAACTGGAACGGCCTAGGGGAAAACTACAAACACCGTTGTAATCGGGCGAGTCTCTACTTTCAGATGCAACAGAGATTTTGCGGATTGGTCAATCCGTTCGCGAGATATGGCAGTTTGGAGGTAAGACGCGCTTGAGAAACTCAAAATTTGCGCAGTTCTGATGCTCGAAACGAATAACTAGAACGGCCTAGGGGAAAAGTGCGCATACCGTTGTAATCGGGCGAGTTTCTACTTTCAGATGCAACAGAAATTTTGCGGATTGGTCAATCCGTTCGCGAGATTTGGCAGTTTGGAGGTACGAAACGCTTGAGAAACTCAATATTTGCGCAGTTCTGATGCTCGAAACGAATAACTAGAACGACCTAGGAGAAAAGTGCACATACCGTTGTAATCTGGCGAGTTTCTACTTTCAGATGCAACAGAAAATTTGCGGATTGGTGAATCCGTTCGCGAGATATGGCAGTTTGGAGATAAGAAACGCTTGAGAAGCTCAAAATTTTCGCAGTTCTGATGCTCGAAACGAGTAACTAGGACGGCCTAGGGGAAAAGTACCCATACCGTTGTAATCGGGCGAGTTTCTACTTTCAGATGCAACAGAAATTTTGCGGATTGGTCAATCCGTTCGCGAGATTTGGCAGTTTGGAGGTACGAAACGCTTGAGAAACTCAATATTTGCGCAGTTCTGATGCTCGAAACGAATAACTAGAACGACCTAGGAGAAAAGTGCACATACCGTTGTAATCTGGCGAGTTTCTACTTTCAGATGCAACAGAAATTTTGCGGATCTGTCAATCCGTTCGCGAGATATGGCAGTTTGGATGTAAGAAACGCTTGAGAAACTCAAAATTTTCGCAGTGCTGATGCTCGAAACGAATAACTGGAACGGCCTAGGGGAAAACTACACATACCGTTGTAATCGGGCGAGTCTCTACTTTTAGATGCAACAGAAATTTTGCGGATTGGTCAATCCGTTCGCGAGATATGGCAGTTTGGAGGTAAGAAACGCTTGAGAAACTCAAAATTTTCGCAGTTCTGATGCTCGAAACGAATAACTAGAACGGCCTAGGGGAAAAGTACGCATACCGTTGTAATCGGGCGAGTTTCTACTTGCAAATGCAACAGAAATTTTGCGGATTGGTCGATCCGTTCGCGAGATATGGCAGTTTGGAAGTAAGAATCGCTTGAGAAACTCAAAATTTTCGTAGTTCTCATGCTCGAAACGAATAACTAGAACGGCCTAGGGGAAAACTACACACACCGTTGTAATCGGGCGAGTCTCTACTTTCAGATGCAACAGAGATTTTGCGGATTGGTCAATCCGTTCACGAGATATGGCAGTTTGGAAGTAAGAAACGCTTGAGAAACTCAAAATTTTCGCAGTTCTGATGCTCGAAACGAATAACTAGAACGGCCTAGGGGAAAAGTACGCATACCGTTGTAATCGGGCGAGTTTCTACTTTCAGATGCAACAGAAATCATGCGGATTGGTCAATCCGTTCGCGAGATATGGCCGTTTGGATGTAAGAAACGCTTGAGAAACTCAAAATTTGCGCAGTTCTGATGCTCAAAACGAATAACTAGAACGGCCTAGGGGAAAAGTGCGCATACCGTTGTAATCGGGCGAGTTTCTACTTTCAGATGCAACAGAAATTTTGCGGATTGGTCAATCCGTTCGCGAGATTTGGCAGTTTGGAGGTACGAAACGCTTGAGAAACTCAATATTTGCGCAGTTCTGATGCTCGAAACGAATAACTAGAACGACCTAGGAGAAAAGTGCACATACCGTTGTAATCTGGCGAGTTTCTACTTTCAGATGCAACAGAAAATTTGCGGATTGGTCAATCCGTTCGCGAGATATGGCAGTTTGGAGATAAGAAACGCTTGAGAAGCTCAAAATTTTCGCAGTTCTGATGCTCGAAACGAGTAACTAGGACGGCCTAGGGGAAAAGTACCCATACCGTTGTAATCGGGCGAGTTTCTACTTTCAGATGCAACAGAAATTTTGCGGATTGGTCAATCCGTTCGCGAGATTTGGCAGTTTGGAGGTACGAAACGCTTGAGAAACTCAATATTTGCGCAGTTCTGATGCTCGAAACGAATAACTAGAACGACCTAGGAGAAAAGTGCACATACCGTTGTAATCTGGCGAGTTTCTACTTTCAGATGCAACAGAAATTTTGCGGATCGGTCAATCCGTTCGCGAGATATGGCAGTTTGGATGTAAGAAACGCTTGAGAAACTCAAAATTTTCGCAGTGCTGATGCTCGAAACGAATAACTGGAACGGCCTAGGGGAAAACTACACATACCGTTGTAATCGGGCGAGTTTCTACTTTCAGATGCAACAGAAATCATGCGGATTGGTCAATCCGTTCGCGAGATATGGCCGTTTGGATGTAAGAAACGCTTGAGAAACTCAAAATTTGCGCAGTTCTGATGCTCGAAACGAATAACTAGAACGGCCTAGGGGAAAAGTGCGCATACCGTTGTAATCGGTCGAGTTTCTGCTTTCAGATGCAACGGAAATCATGCGGATTGATCAATCCGTTCGCGAGATATGGCCGTTTGGATGTAAGAAACGCTTGAGAAACTCAAAATTTGCGCAGTTCTGATGCTCGAAACGAATAACCAGACGGCCTAGGGGAAAAGTGCGCATACCGTTGTAATCGGGCGAGTTTCTGCTTTCAGATGCAACAGAAATCATGCGGATTGGTCAATCCGATCGCGAGATATGGCCATTTGGAGGTATGAAACGCTTGAGAAACTCAAAATTTGCGCAGTTCTGATGCCTGAAACGAATAACTAGAACGGCCTAGGGGAAAAGTGCGCATACCGTTGTGATCGGGCGAGTTTCTACTTTCAGATGCAACTGAAATTTTGCGGATTGGTCAATCCGTTTGCGAGATGTGGCAGTTTGGATGTAAGAAACGCTTGAGAATCTCAAAATTTTCGCAGTTCTGATGCTCGAAACGAATAACCAGAACGGCCTAGGGGAAAAGCACGCATACCGTTGTAATCGGGCGAGTCTCTACTTTCAGATGCAACAGAAATTTTCCGGATTGGTCAATCCGTTCGCGAGATATGGCAGTTTGGACGTAAGAAACGCTTGAGAAACTCAAAATTTGCGCAGTTCTGATGCCTGAAACGAATAACTAGAACGGCCTAGGGGAAAAGTGCGCATACCGTTGTGATCGGGCGAGTTTCTACTTTCAGATGCAACTGAAATTTTGCGGATTGGTCAATCCGTTTGCGAGATGTGGCAGTTTGGATGTAAGAAACGCTTGAGAATCTCAAAATTTGCGCAGTTCTGATGCTCGAAACGAATAACCAGAACGGCCTAGGGGAAAAGTGCGCATACCGTTGTGATCGGGCTAGTTTCTACTTTCAGATGCAACAGAAATTTTGCGGATTGATCAATCCGTTCGCGAGATATGGCAGTTTGGAAATAAGAAACGCTTGAGAGACTCAAAATTTTCGCAGTTCTGATGCTCGAAACGAATGACTAGAACGGCCTAGGGGAAAAGTGCGCACACCGTTGTAATCGGGCGAGTTTCTAATTTCAGATGCAACAGAAATCATGCGGATTGGTCAATCCGTTCGCGAGATATGGCAGTTTGGAGGTAAGAAACGCTTGAGAAACTCAAAATTTTCGCAGTTCTGATGCTCGAAACGAATAACTAGAACGGCCTCGGGGAAAAGTACGCATACCGTTGTAATCGGGCGAGTTTCTACTTGCAAATGCAACAGAAATTTTGCGGATTGGTCGATCCGTTCGCGAGATATGGCAGTTTGGAAGTAAGAATCGCTTGAGAAACTCAAAATTTTCGCAGTTCTCATGCTCGAAACGAATAACTAGAACGGCCTAGGGGAAAACTACACACACCGTTGTAATCCGGCGAGTCTCTACTTTCAGATGCAACAGAGATTTTGCGGATTGGTCAATCCGTTCACGAGATATGGCAGTTTGGAGGTAAGAAACGCTTGAGAAACTCAAAATTTTCGCAGTTCTGATGCTCGAAACGAATAACTAGAACGGCCTAGGGGAAAAGTACGCATACCGTTGTAATCGGGCGAGCTTCTACTTTCAGATGCAACAGAAATCATGCGGATTGGTCAATCCGTTCGCGAGATATGGCCGTTTGGATGTAAGAAACGCTTGAGAAACTCAAAATTTGCGCAGTTCTGATGCTCGAAACGAATAACTAGAACGGCCTAGGGGAAAAGTGCGCATACCGTTGTAATCGGGCGAGTTTCTACTTTCAGATGCAACAGAAGTCATGCGGATTGGTCAATCCGTTCGCGAGATATGGCCATTTGGAGGTAAGAAACGCTTGAGAAACACAAAATTTTCGCCGTTCTGATGCTCGAAACGAATAACTAGAACGGCCTAGGGGAAAAGTGCGCATACCGTTGTAATCGGGCGAGTTTCTACTTTCAGATGCAACAGAAATTTTGCGGATCGGTCAATCCGTTCGCGAGATATGGCAGTTTGGATGTAAGAAACGCTTGAGAAACTCAAAATTTTCGCAGTTCTGATGCTCGAAACGAATAACTAGAACGGCCTAGGGGAAAAGTACGCATACCGTTGTAATCGGGCGAGCTTCTACTTTCAGATGCAACAGAAATCATGCGGATTGGTCAATCCGTTCGCGAGATATGGCCGTTTGGATGTAAGAAACGCTTGAGAAACTCAAAATTTGCGCAGTTCTGATGCTCGAAACGAATAACTAGAACGGCCTAGGGGAAAAGTGCGCATACCGTTGTAATCGGGCGAGTTTCTACTTTCAGATGCAACAGAAGTCATGCGGATTGGTCAATCCGTTCGCGAGATATGGCCATTTGGAGGTAAGAAACGCTTGAGAAACACAAAATTTTCGCCGTTCTGATGCTCGAAACGAATAACTAGAACGGCCTAGGGGAAAAGTGCGCATACCGTTGTAATCGGGCGAGTTTCTACTTTCAGATGCAACAGAAATTTTGCGGATCGGTCAATCCGTTCGCGAGATATGGCAGTTTGGATGTAAGAAACGCTTGAGAAACTCAAAATTTTCGCAGTTCTGATGCTCGAAACGAATAACTGGAACGGCCTAGGGGAAAACTACACACACCGTTGTAATCGGGCGAGTCTCTACTTTCAGATGCAACAGAGATTTTGCGGATTGGTCAATCCGTTCGCGAGATATGGCAGTTTGGAGGTAAGAAACGCTTGAGAAACTCAAAATTTTCGCAGTTCAGATGCTCGAAACGAATAACTAGAACGGCCTAGGGGAAAAGTACGCATACCGTTGTAATCGGGCGAGTTTCTACTTTCAGATGAAACAGAAATCATGCGGATTGGTCAATCCGTTCGCGAGATATGGCCGTTTGGATGTAAGAAACGCTTGAGAAACTCAAAATTTGCGCAGTTCTGATGCTCGAAACGAATAACTAGAACGGCCTAGGGGAAAAGTGCGCATACCGTTGTAATCGGGCGAGTTTCTACTTTCAGATGCAACGGAAATCATGCGGATTGGTCAATCCGTTCGCGAGATATGGCAGTTTGGAGGTAAGAAACGCTTGAGAAACTCAAAATTTTCGCAGTTCTGATGCTCGAAACGAATAACTGGAACGGCCTAAGGGAAAACTACACACGCCGTTGTAATCGAGCGAGTCTCTACTTTCAGATGCAAAAGAGATTTTCCGGATTGGTCAATCCGTTCGCGAGATATGGCAGTTTGAAGGTAAGAAACGCTTGAGAAACTCAAAATTTGCGCAGTTCTGATGCTTGAAACGAATAACTAGAACGGCCTAGGGGAAAAGTGCGCATACCGTTGTGATCGGGCGAGTTTCTACTTTCAGATGCAACTGAAATTTTGCGGATTGGTCAATCCGTTCGCGAGATATGGCAGTTTGGAGGTAAGAAACGCTTGAGAAACTCAAAATTTTCGCAGGTCTGATGCTCGAAACGAATAACTGGAACGGCCTAAGGGAAAACTACACACACCGTTGTAATCGAGCGAGTCTCTACTTTCAGATGCAACAGAGATTTTCCGGATTGGTCAATCCGTTCGCGAGATATGGCAGTTTGGAGGTAAGAAACGCTTGAGAAACTCAAAATTTGCGCAGTTCTGATGCTCGAAACGAATGACTAGAACGGCCTAGGGGAAAAGTGCGCATACCGTTGTAATCGGGCGAGTTTCTACTTTCAGATGCAACGGAAATCATGCGGATTGGTCAATCCGTTCGCGAGATATGGCAGTTTGGAGGTAAGAAACGCTTGAGAAACTCAAAATTTGCGCAGTTCTGATGCTCGAAACGAATGACAAGAACGGCCTAGGGGAGAAGTACGCATACCGTTGTAATCGGGCGAGTTTCTACTTTCAGAAGCAACAGAAATTTTGCGGATTGGTCAATCCGTTCGCGAGATATGGCAGTTTGGAGGTAAGACACGCTTGAGAAACTCAAAATTTGCGCAGTTCTGATGCTCGAAACGAATGACAAGAACGGCCTAGGGGAGAAGTACGCATACCGTTGTAATCGGGCGAGTTTCTACTTTCAGATGCAACAGATATCATGCGGATTGGTCAATCCGTACGCGAGATATGGCCGTTTGGATGTAAGAAACGCTTGAGAGACTCAAAATTATCGCAGTTTTGATGCTCGAAATGAATAACTGGAACGGCCTAGGGGAAATCTACACCTACCGTTGTAATCGGGCGAGTTTCTACTTTCAGATGCAACAGAAATTTTGCGGATTGATCAATCCGTTCGCGAGATATGGCAGTTTGGAGGTACGAAACGCTTGAGAAACTCAAAATTTGCGCAGTTCTGATGCTCGAAACGAATAACTAGAACGGCCTAGGGGAAAAGTGCGCATACCGTTGTGATCGGGCGAGTTTCTACTTTCAGATGCAACAGAAATTTTGCGGATTGATCAATCCGTTCGCGAGATATGGCAGTTTGGAGATAAGAAACGCTTGAGAGACTCAAAATTTTCGCAGTTCTGATGCTCGAAACGAATGACTAGAACGGCCTAGGGGAGAAGTGCGCATACCGTTGTAATCGGGCGAGTTTCTACTTTCAGATGCAACAGAGATCATGCGCATTGGTCAATCCGTTCGCGAGATATGGCCGTTTGGATGTAACAAACGCTTGAGAAACACAAAATTTTCGCAGTTCTGATGCTCGAAACGAATAATTAGAACGGCCTAGGGGAAAAGTGCGCATACCGTTGTAATCGGGCGAGTCTCTACTTTCAGAAGCAACAGAAATTTTGCGGATTGGTCAATCCGTTCGCGAGATATGGCAGTTTGGAGGTAAGACACGCTTGAGAAACTCAAAATTTGCGCAGTTCTGATGCTCGAAACGAATAACTAGAACAGCCTAGGGGAAAAGTGCGCATACCGTTGTGATCGGGCGAGTTTCTACTTTCAGATGCAACAGAAATTTTGCGGATTGGTCAATCCGTTCGCGAGATATGGCAGTTTGGAGGTAAGAAACGCTTGAGAAACTCAAAATTTTCGCAGTTCTGATGCTCGACACGAATAACTAGAACGGCCTAGGGGAAAAGTGCGCATACCGTTGTAATCGGGCGAGTTTCTACTTGCAGAAGCAACAGAAATTTTGCGGATTGGTCAATCCGTTCACGAGATATGGCAGTTTGGAGGTAAGAAACGCTTGAGAAACTCGAAATTTGCGCAGTTCTGATGCTCGAAACGAATAACTAGAACGGCCTAGGGGAAAAGTGCGCATACCGTTGTAATCGGGCGAGTTTCTACTTTCAGATGCAACAGAAATTTTGCGGATTGGTCAATCCGTTCGCGAGATATGGCCGTTTGGATGTAACAAACGCTTGAGAAACACAAAATTTTCGCAGTTCTGATGCTCGAAACGCATAACTAGTACGGCCTAGGGGAAAAGTGCGCATACCGTTGTAATCGGGCGAGTTTCTACTTTCAGAAGCAACAGAAATTTTGCGGATTGGTCAATCCGTTCGCGAGATATGGCAGTTTGGAGGTACGAAACGCTTGAGAAACTCAAAATTTGCGCAGTTCTGATGCTCGAAACGAATAAATAGAACGGCCTAGGGGAAAAGTGCGCATACCGTTGTGATCGGGCGAGTTTCTACTTTCAGATGCAACAGAAATTTTGCGGATTGATCAATCCGTTCGCGAGATATGGCAGTTTGGAGATAAGAAACGCTTGAGAGACTCAAAATTTTCGCAGTTCTGATGCTCGAAACGAATAACTGGGACGTCCTAGGGGAAAAGTGCGCATACCGTTGTAATCGGGCGAGTTTCTACTTTCAGAAGCAACAGAAATTTTGCGGATTGATCAATCCGTTCGCGAGATATGGCAGTTTGGAGATAAGAAACGCTTGAGAAACTCAAAATTTTCGCAGTTCTGATGCTCGAAACGAGTAACTAGGACGGCCTAGGGGAAAAATACGCATACCGTTGTAGTCGGGCGAGTTTCTACTTTCAGATGCAACAGAAATTTTGCGGATTGGTCAATCCGTTCGCGAGATATTGCAGTTTGGAGGTAAGAAACGCTTGAGAAACTCAAAATTTGCGCAGTTCTGATGCTTGAAACGAATAAGTAGAACGGCCTAGGGGAAAAGTGCCCATACCGTTGTAATCGGGCGAGTTTCTACTTTCAGATGCAACAGAAATTTTACGGATCGGACGATCCTTTCGCGAGATATGGCAGTTTGTATGTAAGAAACGCTTGAGAAATTCAAAATTTCCGCAGTTCTGATGCTCGAAACGAATAACTAGAACGGCCTAGGGGAAAAGTGCGCATACCGTTGTAATCGGGCGAGTTTCTACTTTCAGATGCAACAGAAATTTTGCGGATTGGTCAATCCGTTCGCGAGATATTGCAGTTTGGAGGTAAGAAACGCTTGAGAAACTCAAAATTTTCGCAGTTCTGATGCTCGAAACGAATAACTAGAACGGCCTAGGGGAAAACTACTCCTACCGTTGTAATCGGGCGAGTTTCTATTTTCAGATGCAACAGAAATTTTGCCGATTGGTCAATCCGTTCGCGAGATATGGCAGTTTGGAGGTAAGAAACGCTTGAGAAACTCAAAATTTGCGCAGTTCTGATGCTCGAAATGAATAACTGGAACGGCCTAGGGGAAAACTACACATACCGTTGTAATCGGGCGAGTTTCTACTTTCAGATGCAACAGAAATTTTGCGGATCGGACGATCCTTTCGCGAGATATGGCAGTTTGTATGTAAGAAACGCTTGAGAAACTCAAAATTTTCGCAGTTCTGATGCTCGAAACGAGTAACTAGGACGGCCTAGGGGAAAAGTACGCATACCGTTGTAATCGGGCGAGTTTCTACTTGCAAATGCAACAGAAATTTTGCGGATTGGTCGATCCGTTCGCGAGATATAGCAGTTTGGATGTAAGAATCGCTTGAGAAACTCAAAATTTTTGCAGTTCTGATGCTCGAAACGAATAACTAGAACGGCCTAGGGGAAAAGTGCGCATACCGTTGTAATCGGGCGAGTTTCTACTTTCAGATGCAACAGAAATTTTGCGGATCGGTCAATCCGTTCGCGAGATATGGCAGTTTGGATGTAAGAAACGCTTGAGAAACTCAAAATTTTCGCAGTTCTGATGCTCGAAACGAATAACTGGAACGGCCTAGGGGAAAACTACACATACCGTTGAAATGGGGCGAGTCTCTACCTTTAGATGCAACAGAAATTTTGCGGATTGATCAATCCGTTCGCGAGATATGGCAGTTTGGAGATAAGAAACGCTTGAGAAACTCAAAATTTTCGCAGTTCTGATGCTCGAAACGAGTAACTAGGACGGCCTAGGGGAAAAGTACGCATACCGTTGTAATCGGGCGAGTTTCTACTTGCAAATGCAACAGAAATTTTGCAGATTGGTCGATCCGTTCTCGAGATATGGCAGTTTGGATGTAAGAATCGCTTGAGAAACTCAAAATTTTCGCAGTTCTGATGCTCGAAACGAATAACTAGAACGGCCTAGGGGAAAAGTGCGCATACCGTTGTAATCGGGCGAGTTTCTACTTTCAGATGCAACAGAAATTTTGCAGATCGGACGATCCTTTCGCGAGATATGGCAGTTTGTATGTAAGAAACGCTTGAGAAACTCAAAATTTTCGCAGTTCTGATGCTCGAAACGAATAACTAGAACGGCCTAGGGGAAAAGTACGCATACCGTTGTAATCGGGCGAGTTTCTACTTTCAGATGCAACAGAAATTTTGCGGACTGGTCAATCCGTTCGCGAGATATGGCAGTTTGGAGGTAAGAAACGCTTGAGAAACTCAAAATTTGCGCAGTTCTGATGCTCGAAATGAATAACTGGAAGAGCCTAGGGGAAAAGTATGCATACCGTTGTAATCGGGCGAGTTTCTACTTTCAGACGCAAGAGAAATTTTGCGGATCGGTCAATCCGTTCGCGAGATATGGCAGTTTGGATGTAAGAAACGCTTGAGAAACTCAAAATTTTCGCAGTTCTGATGCTCGAAACGAATAACTGGAACGGCCTAGGGGAAAACTACACACACCGTTGTAATCGGGAGAGTCTCTACTTTCAGATGCAACAGAGATTTTGCGGATTGGTCAATCCGTTCGCGAGATATGGCAGTTTGGAGGTAAGAAACGCTTGAGAAACTCAAAATTTTCGCAGTTCTGATGCTCGAAACGAATAACTAGAACGGCCTAGGGGAAAAGTACGCATACCGTTGTAATCGGGCGAGTTTCTACTTGCAGATGCAACAGAAATCATGCGGATTGTCAATCCGTTCGCGAGATATGGCCGTTTGGATGTAAGAAACGCTTGAGAAACTCAAAATTTTCGCAGTTCTGATGCTCGAAACGAATAACTAGAACGGCCTAGGGGAAAAGTACGCATACCGTTGTAATCGGGCGAGTCTCTACTTTCAGATGCAACAGAAATTTTCCGGATTGGTCAATCCGTTCACGAGATATGGCAGTTTGGAGGTAAGAAACGCTTGAGAAACTCAAAATTTGCGCAGTTCTGATGCTTGAAACGAATAACTAGAACGGCCTAGGGGAAAAGTGCGCATACCGTTGTGATCGGGCGAGTTTCTACTTTCAGATGCAACAGAAAATTTGCGGATTGGTCAATCCGTTTGCGAGATATGGCAGTTAGATGTAAGAAACGCTTGAGAAACTCAAAATTTGCGCAGTTCTAATGCTCGAAACGAATAACCAGACGGCCTAGGGGAAAAGTGCGCATACCGTTGTAATCGGGCGAGATTCTACTTTCAGAAGCAACAGAAATTTTGCGGATTGGTCAATCCGTTCGCGAGATATGGCAGTTTGGAGGTAAGAAACGCTTGAGAAACTAGAAATTTGCGCAGTTCTGGTGCTCGAAATGAATAACTGGAAGGGACTAGGGGAAAACTACACCTACCGTTGTAATCGGGCGAGTTTCTACTTTCAGATGCAACGGAAATTTTGCGGATTGATCAATCCGTTCGCGAGATATGGCAGTTTGGAGATAAGAAACGCTTGAGAAACTCAAAATTTTTGCAGTTCTGATGCTCGAAACGAGTAACTAGGACGGCCTAGGGGAAAAGTACGCATACCGTTGTAATCGGGCGAGTTTCTACTTTCAGATGCAACAGAAATTTTGCGGATTGGTCAATCCGTTCGCGAGATTTGGCAGTTTGGAGGTACGAAACGCTTGAGAAACTCAAAATTTGCGCAGTTCTGATGCTCGAAACGAATAACTAGAACGGCCTAGGGGAAAACTACACATACCGTTGTAATCGGGCGAGTCTCTACTTTTAGATGCAACAGAAATTTTGTGGATTGATCAATCCGTTCGCGAGATATGGCAGTTTGGAGATAAGAAACGCTTGAGAATCTCAAAATTTTCGCAGTTCTGATGCTCGAAACGAGTAACTAGGACGGCCTAGGGGAAAAGTACGCATACCGTTGTAATCGGGCGAGTTTCTACTTGCAAATGCAACAGAAATTTTGCGGATTGGTCGATCCGTTCGCGAGATATGGCAGTTTGGATCTAAGAAACGCTTGAGAAATTCAAAATTTTCGCAGCTCTGATGCTCGAAACGAATAACTGGAACGGCCTAGGGGAAAACTACACATACCGTTGTAATCGGGCGAGTTTTTACTTTCAGATGCAACAGAAATTTTGCAGATTGATCAATCCGTTCGCGAGATATGGCAGTTGGGAGATAAGAAACGCTTGAGAAACTCAAAATTTTCGCAGTTCTGATGCTCGAAACGAGTAACTAGGACGGCCTAGGGGAAAAGTACGCATACCGTTGTAATCGGGCGAGTTTCTACTTTCAGATGCAACAGAAATTTTGCGGATTGGTCGATCCGTTCGCGAGATATGGCAGTTTGGATCTAAGAAACGCTTGAGAAATTCAAAATTTTCGCAGCTCTGATGCTCGAAACGAATAACTGGAACGGCCTAGGGGAAAAGTGCGCATACCGTTGTAATCGGGCGAGATTCTACTTTCAGAAGCAACAGAAATTTTGCAGATTGGTCAATCCGTTCGCGAGATATGGCAGTTTGGAGGTAAGAAACGCTTGAGAAACTAAAAATTTGCGCAGTTCTGGTGCTCGAAATGAATAACTGGAAGGGACTAGGGGAAAACTACACCTACCGTTGTAATCGGGCGAGTTTCTACTTTCAGATGCAACGGAAATTTTGCGGATTGATCAATCCGTTCGCGAGATATGGCAGTTTGGAGATAAGAAACGCTTGAGAAACTCAAAATTTTTGCAGTTCCGATGCTCGAAACGAGTAACTAGGACGGCCTAGGGGAAAAGTACGCATACCGTTGTAATCGGGCGAGTTTCTACTTTCAGATGCAACAGAAATTTTGCGGATTGGTCAATCCGTTCGCGAGATTTGGCAGTTTGGAGGTACGAAACGCTTGAGAAACTCAAAATTTGCGCAGTTCTGATGCTCGAAACGAATAACTAGAACGGCCTAGGGGAAAAGTGCGCATACCGTTGTAATCGGGCGAGTTTCTACTTTCAGATGCAACAGAAATTTTGCGGATCGGTCAATCCGTTCGCGAGATATGGCAGTTTGGATGTAAGAAACGCTTGAGAAACTCAAAATTTTCGCAGCTCTGATGCTCGAAACGAATAACTGGAACGGCCTAGGGGAAAACTACACATACCGTTGTAATCGGGCGAGTTCTTACTTTCAGATGCAACAGAAATTTTGCGGATTGATCAATCCGTTCGCGAGAAATGGCAGTTGGGAGATAAGAAACCCTTGAGAAACTCAAAATTTTCGCAGTTCTGATGCTCGAAACGAGTAACTAGGACGGCCTAGGGGAAAAGTACGCATACCGTTGTAATCGGGCGAGTTTCTACTTTCAGATGCAACAGAAATTTTGCGGATTGGTCAATCCGTTCGCGAGATTTGGCAGTTTGGAAGTACGAAACGCTTGAGAAACTCAAAATTTGCGCAGTTCTGATGCTCGAAACGAATAACTAGAACGGCCTAGGGGAAAAGTGCGCATTCCGTTGTAATCGGGCGAGTTTCTATTTTCAGATGCAACAGAAATTTTGCGGATCGGTCAATCCGTTCGCGAGATATGGCAGTTTGGAGGTAAGAAACGCTTGAGAAACTCAAAATTTGCGCAGTTCTGATGCTCGAAATGAATAACTGGAACGGCCTAGGGGAAAAGTGCGCATACCGTTGTAATCGGGCGAGTTTCTACTTTCAGATGCAACAGAAATTTTGCGGATCGGTCAATCCGTTCGCGAGATATGGCAGTTTGGATGTAAGAAACGCTTGAGAAACTCAAAATTTTCACAGTTCTGATGCTCGAAACGAATAACTGGAACGGCCTAGGGGAAAACTACACATACCGTTGTAATCGGGCGAGTCTCTACTTTTAGATGCAACAGAAATTTTGCGGATTGGTCGATCCGTTCGCGAGATATGGCAGTTTGGAAGTAAGAATCGCTTGAGAAACTCAAAATTTTCGCAGTTCTGATGCTCGAAATGAATAACTGGAAGGGCCTAGGGGAAAACTACACCTACCGTTGTAATCGGGCGAGTTTTTACTTTCAGATGCAACAGAAATTTTGCGGATTGATCAATCCGTTCGCGAGATATGGCAGTTGGGAGATAAGAAACGCTTGAGAAACTCAAAATTTTCGCAGTTCTGATGCTCGAAACGAGTAACTAGGACGGCCTAGGGGAAAAGTACGCATACCGTTGTAATCGGGCGAGTTTCTACTTTCAGATGCAACAGAAATTTTGCGGATTGGTCAATCCGTTCGCGAGATTTGGCAGTTTGGAAGTACGAAACGCTTGAGAAACTCAAAATTTGCGCAGTTCTGATGCTCGAAACGAATAACTAGAACGGCCTAGGGGAAAAGTGCGCATACCGTTGTAATTGGGCGGGTTTCTATTTTCAGATGCAACAGAAATTTTGCGGATCGGTCAATCCGTTCGCGAGATATGGCAGTTTGGAGGTAAGAAACGCTTGAGAAACTCAAAATTTGCGCAGTTCTGATGCTCGAAATGAATAACTGGAACGGCCTAGGGGAAAACTACACCTACCGTTGTAATCGGGCGAGTTTCTACTTTCAGATGCAACAGAAATTTTGCGGATCGGACGATCCTTTCGCGAGATATGGCAGTTTGTATGTAAGAAACGCTTGAGAAACTCAAAATTTTCGCAGTTCTGATGCTCGAAATGAATAACTGGAAGGGCCTAGGGGAAAACTACACCTACCGTTGTAATCGGGCGAGTTTTTACTTTCAGATGCAACAGAAATTTTGCGGATTGATCAATCCGTTCGCGAGATATGGCAGTTGGGAGATAAGAAACGCTTGAGAAACTCAAAATTTTCGCAGTTCTGATGCTCGAAACGAGTAACTAGGACGGCCTAGGGGAAAAGTACGCATACCGTTGTAATCGGGCGAGTTTCTACTTTCAGATGCAACAGAAATTTTGCGGATTGGTCAATCCGTTCGCGAGATTTGGCAGTTTGGAAGTACGAAACGCTTGAGAAACTCAAAATTTGCGCAGTTCTGATGCTCGAAACGAATAACTAGAACGGCCTAGGGGAAAAGTGCGCATACCGTTGTAATCGGGCGAGTTTCTATTTTCAGATGCAACAGAAATTTTGCGGATCGGTCAATCCGTTCGCGAGATATGGCAGTTTGGAGGTAAGAAACGCTTGAGAAACTCAAAATTTGCGCAGTTCTGATGCTCGAAATGAATAACTGGAACGGCCTAGGGGAAAACTACACCTACCGTTGTAATCGGGCGAGTTTCTACTTTCAGATGCAACAGAAATTTTGCGGATCGGACGATCCTTTCGCGAGATATGGCAGTTTGTATGTAAGAAACGCTTGAGAAACTCAAAATTTTCGCAGTTCTGATGCTCGAAACGAGTAACTAGGACGGCCTAGGGGAAAAGTACGCATACCGTTGTAATCGGGCGAGTTTCTACTTGCAAATGCAACAGAAATTTTGCGGATTGGTCGATCCGTTCGCGAGATATGGCAGTTTGGATGTAAGAAACGCTTGAGAAACTCAAAATTTTCGCAGTTCTGATGCTCGAAACGAATAACTGGAACGGCCTAGGGGAAAACTACACATACCGTTGTAATCGGGCGAGTCTCTACTTTTAGATGCAACAGAAATTTTTCGGATTGATCAATCCGTTCGCGAGATATGGCAGTTTGGAGATAAGAAACGCTTGAGAAACTCAAAATTTTCGCAGTTCTGATGCTCGAAACGGGTAACTAGGACGGCCTAGGGGAAAAGTACGCATACCGTTGTAATCGGGCGAGTTTCTACTTGCAAATGCAACAGAAATTTTGCGGATTGGTCGATCCGTTCGCGAGATATGGCAGTTTGGAAGTAAGAATCGCTTGAGAAACTCAAAATTTTCGCAGTTCTGATGCTCGAAACAAATAACTAGAACGGCCTAGGGGAAAAGTGCGCATACCGTTGTAATCGGGCGAGTTTCTACTTTCAGATGCAACAGAAATTTTGCGGATCGCACGATCCTTTCACGAGATATGGCAGTTTGTATGTAAGAAACGCTTGAGAAATTCAAAATTTCCGCAGTTCTGATGCTCGAAACGAATAACTAGAACGGCCTAGGGGAAAAGTGCGCATACCGTTGTAATCGGGCGAGATTCTACTTTCAGAAGCAACAGAAATTTTGCCGATTGGTCAATCCGTTCGCGAGATATGGCAGTTTGGAGGTAAGAAACGCTTGAGAAACTCAAAATTTGCGCAGTTCTGATGCTCGAAATGAATAACTGGAACGGCCTAGGGGAAAACTACACCTACCGTTGTAATCGGGCGAGTTTCTACTTTCAGATGCAACAGAAATTTTGCGGATCGGACGATCCTTTCGCGAGATATGGCAGTTTGTATGTAAGAAACGCTTGAGAAACTCAAAATTTTCGCAGTTCTGATGCTCGAAACGAATAACTAGAACGGCCGAGGGGAAAAGTACGCATACCGTTGTAATCGGGCGTGTTTCTACTTTCAGATGCAACAGAAATTTTGCGGATTGGTCAATCCGTTCGCGAGATTTGGCAGTTTGGAAGTACGAAACGCTTGAGAAACTCAAAATTTGCGCAGTTCTGATGCTCGAAACGAATAACTAGAACGGCCTAGGGGAAAAGTGCGCATACCGTTGTAATTGGGCGAGTTTCTATTTTCAGATGCAACAGAAATTTTGCGGATCGGTCAATCCGTTCGCGAGATATGGCAGTTTGGAGGTAAGAAACGCTTGAGAAACTCAAAATTTGCGCAGTTCTGATGCTCGAAATGAATAACTGGAACGGCCTAGGGGAAAACTACACCTACCGTTGTAATCGGGCGAGTTTCTACTTTCAGATGCAACAGAAATTTTGCGGATCGGACGATCCCTTCGCGAGATATGGCAGTTTGTATGTAAGAAACGCTTGAGAAACTCAAAATTTTCGCAGTTCTGATGCTCGAAACGAATAACTAGAACGGCCTAGGGGAAAACTACTCCTACCGTTGTAATCGGGCGAGTTTCTACTTTCAGATGCAACAGAAATTTTGCGGATCGGTCAATCCGTTCGCGAGATATGGCAGTTTGGATGTAAGAAACGCTTGAGAAACTCAAAATTTTCGCAGTTCTGATGCTCGAAACGAATAACTGGAACGGCCTAGGGGAAAACTACACATACCGTTGTAATCGGGCGAGTCTCTACTTTTAGATGCAACAGAAAGTTTTCGGATTGATCAATCCGTTCGCGAGATATGGCAGTTTGGAGATAAGAAACGCTTGAGAAACTCAAAATTTTCGCAGTTCTGATGCTCGAAACGAGTAACTAGGACGGCCTAGGGGAAAAGTACGCATACCGTTGTAATCGGGCGAGTTTCTACTTGCAAATGCAACAGAAATTTTGCGGATTGGTCGATCCGTTCGCGAGATATGGCAGTTTGGAAGTAAGAATCGCTTGAGAAACTCAAAATTTTCGCAGTTCTGATGCTCGAAACGAATAACTAGAACGGCCTAGGGGAAAAGTGCGCATACCGTTGTAATCGGGCGAGTTTCTACTTTCAGATGCAACAGAAATTTTGCGGATCGCACGATCCTTTCACGAGATATGGCAGTTTGTATGTAAGAAACGCTTGAGAAATTCAAAATTTCCGCAGTTCTGATGCTCGAAACGAATAACTAGAACGGCCTAGGGGAAAAGTGCGCATACCGTTGTAATCGGGCGAGATTCTACTTTCAGAAGCAACAGAAATTTTGCCGATTGGTCAATCCGTTCGCGAGATATGGCAGTTTGGAGGTAAGAAACGCTTGAGAAACTCAAAATTTGCGCAGTTCTGATGCTCGAAATGAATAACTGCAACGGCCTAGGGGAAAACTACACCTACCGTTGTAATCGGGCGAGTTTCTACTTTCAGATGCAACAGAAATTTTGCGGATCGGACGATCCATTCGCGAGATATGGCAGTTTGTATGTAAGAAACGCTTGAGAAACTCAAAATTTTCGCAGTTCTGATGCTCGAAATGAATAACTGGAAGGGCCTAGGGGAAAACTACACCTACCGTTGTAATCGGGCGAGTTTTTACTTTCAGATGCAACAGAAATTTTGCGGATTGATCAATCCGTTCGCGAGATATGGCAGTTGGGAGATAAGAAACGCTTGAGAAACTCAAAATTTTCGCAGTTCTGATGCTCGAAACGAGTAACTAGGACGGCCTAGGGGAAAAGTACGCATACCGTTGTAATCGGGCGAGTTTCTACTTTCAGATGCAACAGAAATTTTGCGGATTGGTCAATCCGTTCGCGAGATTTGGCAGTTTGGAAGTACGAAACGCTTGAGAAACTCAAAATTTGCGCAGTTCTGATGCTCGAAACGAATAACTAGAACGGCCTAGGGGAAAAGTGCGCACACCGTTGTAATCGGGCGAGTTTCTATTTTCAGATGCAACAGAAATTTTGCGGATCGGTCAATCCGTTCGCGAGATATGGCAGTTTGGAGGTAAGAAACGCTTGAGAAACTCAAAATTTGCGCAGTTCTGATGCTCGAAATGAATAACTGGAACGGCCTAGGGGAAAACTACACCTACCGTTGTAATCGGGCGAGTTTCTACTTTCAGATGCAACAGAAATTTTGCGGATCGGACGATCCTTTCGCGAGATATGGCAGTTTGTATGTAAGAAACGCTTGAGAAACTCAAAATTTTCGCAGTTCTGATGCTCGAAACGAGTAACTAGGACGGCCTAGGGGAAAAGTACGCATACCGTTGTAATCGGGCGAGTTTCTACTTGCAAATGCAACAGAAATTTTGCGGATTGGTCGATCCGTTCGCGAGATATGGCAGTTTGGATGTAAGAAACGCTTGAGAAACTCAAAATTTTCGCAGTTCTGATGCTCGAAACGAATAACTGGAACGGCCTAGGGGAAAACTACACATACCGTTGTAATCGGGCGAGTCTCTACTTTTAGATGCAACAGAAATTTTTCGGATTGATCAATCCGTTCGCGAGATATGGCAGTTTGGAGATAAGAAACGCTTGAGAAACTCAAAATTTTCGCAGTTCTGATGCTCGAAACGGGTAACTAGGACGGCCTAGGGGAAAAGTACGCATACCGTTGTAATCGGGCGAGTTTCTACTTGCAAATGCAACAGAAATTTTGCGGATTGGTCGATCCGTTCGCGAGATATGGCAGTTTGGAAGTAAGAATCGCTTGAGAAACTCAAAATTTTCGCAGTTCTGATGCTCGAAACAAATAACTAGAACGGCCTAGGGGAAAAGTGCGCATACCGTTGTAATCGGGCGAGATTCTACTTTCAGAAGCAACAGAAATTTTGCCGATTGGTCAATCCGTTCGCGAGATATGGCAGTTTGGAGGTAAGAAACGCTTGAGAAACTCAAAATTTGCGCAGTTCTGATGCTCGAAATGAATAACTGGAACGGCCTAGGGGAAAACTACACCTACCGTTGTAATCGGGCGAGTTTCTACTTTCAGATGCAACAGAAATTTTGCGGATCGGACGATCCTTTCGCGAGATATGGCAGTTTGTATGTAAGAAACGCTTGAGAAACTCAAAATTTTCGCAGTTCTGATGCTCGAAACGAATAACTAGAACGGCCGAGGGGAAAAGTACGCATACCGTTGTAATCGGGCGTGTTTCTACTTTCAGATGCAACAGAAATTTTGCGGATTGGTCAATCCGTTCGCGAGATTTGGCAGTTTGGAAGTACGAAACGCTTGAGAAACTCAAAATTTGCGCAGTTCTGATGCTCGAAACGAGTAACTAGGACGGCCTAGGGGAAAAGTACGCATACCGTTGTAATCGGGCGAGTTTCTACTTGCAAATGCAACAGAAATTTTGCGGATTGGTCGATCCGTTCGCGAGATATGGCAGTTTGGATGTAAGAAACGCTTGAGAAACTCAAAATTTTCGCAGTTCTGATGCTCGAAACGAATAACTGGAACGGCCTAGGGGAAAACTACACATACCGTTGTAATCGGGCGAGTCTCTACTTTTAGATGCAACAGAAATTTTTCGGATTGATCAATCCGTTCGCGAGATATGGCAGTTTGGAGATAAGAAACGCTTGAGAAACTCAAAATTTTCGCAGTTCTGATGCTCGAAACGGGTAACTAGGACGGCCTAGGGGAAAAGTACGCATACCGTTGTAATCGGGCGAGTTTCTACTTGCAAATGCAACAGAAATTTTGCGGATTGGTCGATCCGTTCGCGAGATATGGCAGTTTGGAAGTAAGAATCGCTTGAGAAACTCAAAATTTTCGCAGTTCTGATGCTCGAAACAAATAACTAGAACGGCCTAGGGGAAAAGTGCGCATACCGTTGTAATCGGGCGAGATTCTACTTTCAGAAGCAACAGAAATTTTGCCGATTGGTCAATCCGTTCGCGAGATATGGCAGTTTGGAGGTAAGAAACGCTTGAGAAACTCAAAATTTGCGCAGTTCTGATGCTCGAAATGAATAACTGGAACGGCCTAGGGGAAAACTACACCTACCGTTGTAATCGGGCGAGTTTCTACTTTCAGATGCAACAGAAATTTTGCGGATCGGACGATCCTTTCGCGAGATATGGCAGTTTGTATGTAAGAAACGCTTGAGAAACTCAAAATTTTCGCAGTTCTGATGCTCGAAACGAATAACTAGAACGGCCGAGGGGAAAAGTACGCATACCGTTGTAATCGGGCGTGTTTCTACTTTCAGATGCAACAGAAATTTTGCGGATTGGTCAATCCGTTCGCGAGATTTGGCAGTTTGGAAGTACGAAACGCTTGAGAAACTCAAAATTTGCGCAGTTCTGATGCTCGAAACGAATAACTAGAACGGCCTAGGGGAAAAGTGCGCATACCGTTGTAATTGGGCGAGTTTCTATTTTCAGATGCAACAGAAATTTTGCGGATCGGTCAATCCGTTCGCGAGATATGGCAGTTTGGAGGTAAGAAACGCTTGAGAAACTCAAAATTTGCGCAGTTCTGATGCTCGAAATGAATAACTGGAACGGCCTAGGGGAAAACTACACCTACCGTTGTAATCGGGCGAGTTTCTACTTTCAGATGCAACAGAAATTTTGCGGATCGGACGATCCCTTCGCGAGATATGGCAGTTTGTATGTAAGAAACGCTTGAGAAACTCAAAATTTTCGCAGTTCTGATGCTCGAAACGAATAACTAGAACGGCCTAGGGGAAAACTACTCCTACCGTTGTAATCGGGCGAGTTTCTACTTTCAGATGCAACAGAAATTTTGCGGATCGGTCAATCCGTTCGCGAGATATGGCAGTTTGGATGTAAGAAACGCTTGAGAAACTCAAAATTTTCGCAGTTCTGATGCTCGAAACGAGTAACTAGGACGGCCTAGGGGAAAAGTACGCATACCGTTGTAATCGGGCGAGTTTCTACTTGCAAATGCAACAGAAATTTTGCGGATTGGTCGATCCGTTCGCGAGATATGGCAGTTTGGAAGTAAGAATCGCTTGAGAAACTCAAAATTTTCGCAGTTCTGATGCTCGAAACGAATAACTAGAACGGCCTAGGGGAAAAGTGCGCATACCGTTGTAATCGGGCGAGTTTCTACTTTCAGATGCAACAGAAATTTTGCGGATCGCACGATCCTTTCACGAGATATGGCAGTTTGTATGTAAGAAACGCTTGAGAAATTCAAAATTTCCGCAGTTCTGATGCTCGAAACGAATAACTAGAACGGCCTAGGGGAAAAGTGCGCATACCGTTGTAATCGCGCGAGATTCTACTTTCAGAAGCAACAGAAATTTTGCCGATTGGTCAATCCGTTCGCGAGATATGGCAGTTTGGAGGTAAGAAACGCTTGAGAAACTCAAAATTTGCGCAGTTCTGATGCTCGAAATGAATAACTGCAACGGCCTAGGGGAAAACTACACCTACCATTGTAATCGGGCGAGTTTCTACTTTCAGATGCAACAGAAATTTTGCGGATCGGACGATCCATTCGCGAGATATGGCAGTTTGTATGTAAGAAACGCTTGAGAAACTCAAAATTTTCGCAGTTCTGATGCTCGAAATGAATAACTGGAAGGGCCTAGGGGAAAACTACACCTACCGTTGTAATCGGGCGAGTTTTTACTTTCAGATGCAACAGAAATTTTGCGGATTGATCAATCCGTTCGCGAGATATGGCAGTTGGGAGATAAGAAACGCTTGAGAAACTCAAAATTTTCGCAGTTCTGATGCTCGAAACGAGTAACTAGGACGGCCTAGGGGAAAAGTACGCATACCGTTGTAATCGGGCGAGTTTCTACTTTCAGATGCAACAGAAATTTTGCGGATTGGTCAATCCGTTCGCGAGATTTGGCAGTTTGGAAGTACGAAACGCTTGAGAAACTCAAAATTTGCGCAGTTCTGATGCTCGAAACGAATAACTAGAACGGCCTAGGGGAAAAGTGCGCATACCGTTGTAATCGGGCGAGTTTCTATTTTCAGATGCAACAGAAATTTTGCGGATCGGTCAATCCGTTCGCGAGATATGGCAGTTTGGAGGTAAGAAACGCTTGAGAAACTCAAAATTTGCGCAGTTCTGATGCTCGAAATGAATAACTGGAACGGCCTAGGGGAAAACTACACCTACCGTTGTAATCGGGCGAGTTTCTACTTTCAGATGCAACAGAAATTTTGCGGATCGGACGATCCTTTCGCGAGATATGGCAGTTTGTATGTAAGAAACGCTTGAGAAACTCAAAATTTTCGCAGTTCTGATGCTCGAAACGAGTAACTAGGACGGCCTAGGGGAAAAGTACGCATACCGTTGTAATCGGGCGAGTTTCTACTTGCAAATGCAACAGAAATTTTGCGGATTGGTCGATCCGTTCGCGAGATATGGCAGTTTGGAAGTAAGAGTCGCTTGAGAAACTCAAAATTTTCGCAGTTCTGGTGCTCGAAACGAATAACTAGAACGGCCTAGGGGAAAAGTGCGCATACCGTTGTAATCGGGCGAGTTTCTACTTTCAGATGCAACAGAAATTTTGCGGATCGCACGATCCTTTCACGAGATATGGCAGTTTGTATGTAAGAAACGCTTGAGAAATTCAAAATTTCCGCAGTTCTGATGCTCGAAACGAATAACTAGAACGGCCTAGGGGAAAAGTGCGCATACCGTTGTAATCGGGCGAGATTCTACTTTCAGAAGCAACAGAAATTTTGCCGATTGGTCAATCCGTTCGCGAGATATGGCAGTTTGGAGGTAAGAAACGCTTGAGAAACTCAAAATTTGCGCAGTTCTGATGCTCGAAATGAATAACTGGAACGGCCTAGGGGAAAACTACACCTACCGTTGTAAACGGGCGAGTTTCTACTTTCAGATGCAACAGAAATTTTGCGGATCGGACGATCCTTTCGCGAGATATGGCAGTTTGTATGTAAGAAACGCTTGAGAAACTCAAAATTTTCGCAGTTCTGATGCTCGAAATGAATAACTGGAAGGGCCTAGGGGAAAACTACACCTACCGTTGTAATCGGGCGAGTTTTTACTTTCAGATGCAACAGAAATTTTGCGGATTGATCAATCCGTTCGCGAGATATGGCAGTTGGGAGATAAGAAACGCTTGAGAAACTCAAAATTTTCGCAGTTCTGATGCTCGAAACGAATAACTAGAACGGCCTAGGGGAAAAGTGCGCATACCGTTGTAATCGGGCGAGTTTCTACTTTCAGATGCAACAGAAATTTTGCGGATCGCACGATCCTTTCACGAGATATGGCAGTTTGTATGTAAGAAACGCTTGAGAAATTCAAAATTTCCGCAGTTCTGATGCTCGAAACGAATAACTAGAACGGCCTAGGGGAAAAGTGCGCATACCGTTGTAATCGGGCGAGATTCTACTTTCAGAAGCAACAGAAATTTTGCCGATTGGTCAATCCGTTCGCGAGATATGGCAGTTTGGAGGTAAGAAACGCTTGAGAAACTCAAAATTTGCGCAGTTCTGATGCTCGAAATGAATAACTGGAACGGCCTAGGGGAAAACTACACCTACCGTTGTAAACGGGCGAGTTTCTACTTTCAGATGCAACAGAAATTTTGCGGATCGGACGATCCTTTCGCGAGATATGGCAGTTTGTATGTAAGAAACGCTTGAGAAACTCAAAATTTTCGCAGTTCTGATGCTCGAAATGAATAACTGGAAGGGCCTAGGGGAAAACTACACCTACCGTTGTAATCGGGCGAGTTTTTACTTTCAGATGCAACAGAAATTTTGCGGATTGATCAATCCGTTCGCGAGATATGGCAGTTGGGAGATAAGAAACGCTTGAGAAACTCAAAATTTTCGCAGTTCTGATGCTCGAAACGAATAACTAGAACGGCCTAGGGGAAAAGTGCGCATACCGTTGTAATTGGGCGAGTTTCTAATTTCAGATGCAACAGAAATTTTGCGGATCGGTCAATCCGTTCGCGAGATATGGCAGTTTGGAGGTAAGAAACGCTTGAGAAACTCAAAATTTGCGCAGTTCTGATGCTCGAAATGAATAACTGGAACGGCCTAGGGGAAAACTACACCTACCGTTGTAATCGGGCGAGTTTCTACTTTCAGATGCAACAGAAATTTTGCGGATCGGACGATCCCTTCGCGAGATATGGCAGTTTGTATGTAAGAAACGCTTGAGAAACTCAAAATTTTCGCAGTTCTGATGCTCGAAACGAATAACTAGAACGGCCTAGGGGAAAACTACTCCTACCGTTGTAATCGGGCGAGTTTCTACTTTCAGATGCAACAGAAATTTTGCGGATCGGTCAATCCGTTCGCGAGATATGGCAGTTTGGATGTAAGAAACGCTTGAGAAACTCAAAATTTTCGCAGTTCTGATGCTCGAAACGAATAACTGGAACGGCCTAGGGGAAAACTACACATACCGTTGTAATCGGGCGAGTCTCTACTTTTAGATGCAACAGAAAGTTTTCGGATTGATCAATCCGTTCGCGAGATATGGCAGTTTGGAGATAAGAAACGCTTGAGAAACTCAAAATTTTCGCAGTTCTGATGCTCGAAACGAGTAACTAGGACGGCCTAGGGGAAAAGTACGCATACCGTTGTAATCGGGCGAGTTTCTACTTGCAAATGCAACAGAAATTTTGCGGATTGGTCGATCCGTTCGCGAGATATGGCAGTTTGGAAGTAAGAATCGCTTGAGAAACTCAAAATTTTCGCAGTTCTGATGCTCGAAACGAATAACTGGAACGGCCTAGGGGAAAACTACACATACCGTTGTAATCGGGCGAGTCTCTACTTTCAGATGCAACAGAAATTTTGCGGATCGGACGATCCTTTCGCGAGATATGGCAGTTTGTATGTAAGAAACGCTTGAGAAACTCAAAATTTTCGCAGTTCTGATGCTCGAAACGAGTAACTAGGACGGCCTAGGGGAAAAGTACGCATACCGTTGTAATCGGGCGAGTTTCTACTTGCAAATGCAACAGAAATTTTGCGGATTGGTCGATCCGTTCGCGAGATATGGCAGTTTGGAAGTAAGAGTCGCTTGAGAAACTCAAAATTTTCGCAGTTCTGATGCTCGAAACGAATAACTAGAACGGCCTAGGGGAAAAGTGCGCATACCGTTGTAATCGGGCGAGTTTCTACTTTCAGATGCAACAGAAATTTTGCGGATCGCACGATCCTTTCACGAGATATGGCAGTTTGTATGTAAGAAACGCTTGAGAAATTCAAAATTTCCGCAGTTCTGATGCTCGAAACGAATAACTAGAACGGCCTAGGGGAAAAGTGCGCATACCGTTGTAATCGGGCGAGATTCTACTTTCAGAAGCAACAGAAATTTTGCCGATTGGTCAATCCGTTCGCGAGATATGGCAGTTTGGAGGTAAGAAACGCTTGAGAAACTCAAAATTTGCGCAGTTCTGATGCTCGAAATGAATAACTGGAACGGCCTAGGGGAAAACTACACCTACCGTTGTAAACGGGCGAGTTTCTACTTTCAGATGCAACAGAAATTTTGCGGATCGGACGATCCTTTCGCGAGATATGGCAGTTTGTATGTAAGAAACGCTTGAGAAACTCAAAATTTTCGCAGTTCTGATGCTCGAAATGAATAACTGGAAGGGCCTAGGGGAAAACTACACCTACCGTTGTAATCGGGCGAGTTTTTACTTTCAGATGCAACAGAAATTTTGCGGATTGATCAATCCGTTCGCGAGATATGGCAGTTGGGAGATAAGAAACGCTTGAGAAACTCAAAATTTTCGCAGTTCTGATGCTCGAAACGAATAACTAGAACGGCCTAGGG
Source organism: Ptiloglossa arizonensis (assembly GCF_051014685.1). NCBI lineage: Eukaryota > Metazoa > Arthropoda > Insecta > Hymenoptera > Colletidae > Ptiloglossa > Ptiloglossa arizonensis. The sequence goes on along the minus strand of NW_027478462.1, from coordinate 740,732 downwards.
GAAAAGTGCGCATACCGTTGTAATTGGGCGAGTTTCTAATTTCAGATGCAACAGAAATTTTGCGGATCGGTCAATCCGTTCGCGAGATATGGCAGTTTGGAGGTAAGAAACGCTTGAGAAACTCAAAATTTGCGCAGTTCTGATGCTCGAAATGAATAACTGGAACGGCCTAGGGGAAAACTACACCTACCGTTGTAATCGGGCGAGTTTCTACTTTCAGATGCAACAGAAATTTTGCGGATCGGACGATCCCTTCGCGAGATATGGCAGTTTGTATGTAAGAAACGCTTGAGAAACTCAAAATTTTCGCAGTTCTGATGCTCGAAACGAATAACTAGAACGGCCTAGGGGAAAACTACTCCTACCGTTGTAATCGGGCGAGTTTCTACTTTCAGATGCAACAGAAATTTTGCGGATCGGTCAATCCGTTCGCGAGATATGGCAGTTTGTATGTAAGAAACGCTTGAGAAACTCAAAATTTTCGCAGTTCTGATGCTCGAAACGAATAACTAGAACGGCCTAGGGGAAAACTACTCCTACCGTTGTAATCGGGCGAGTTCCTACTTTCAGATGCAACAGAAATTTTGCGGATCGGTCAATCCGTTCGCGAGATATGGCAGTTTGGATGTAAGAAACGCTTGAGAAACTCAAAATTTTCGCAGTTCTGATGCTCGAAACGAATAACTGGAACGGCCTAGGGGAAAACTACACATACCGTTGTAATCGGGCGAGTCTCTACTTTTAGATGCAACAGAAAGTTTTCGGATTGATCAATCCGTTCGCGAGATATGGCAGTTTGGAGATAAGAAACGCTTGAGAAACTCAAAATTTTCGCAGTTCTGATGCTCGAAACGAGTAACTAGGACGGCCTAGGGGAAAAGTACGCATACCGTTGTAATCGGGCGAGTTTCTACTTGCAAATGCAACAGAAATTTTGCGGATTGATCGATCCGTTCGCGAGATATGGCAGTTTGGAAGTAAGAGTCGCTTGAGAAACTCAAAATTTTCGCAGTTCTGATGCTCGAAACGAATAACTAGAACGGCCTAGGGGAAAAGTGCGCATACCGTTGTAATCTGGCGAGTTTCTACTTTCAGATGCAACAGAAATTTTGCGGATCGCACGATCCTTTCACGAGATATGGCAGTTTGTATGTAAGAAACGCTTGAGAAATTCAAAATTTCCGCAGTTCTGATGCTCGAAACGAATAACTAGAACGGCCTAGGGGAAAAGTGCGCATACCGTTGTAATCGGGCGAGATTCTACTTTCAGAAGCAACAGAAATTTTGCCGATTGGTCAATCCGTTCGCGAGATATGGCAGTTTGGAGGTAAGAAACGCTTGAGAAACTCAAAATTTGCGCAGTTCTGATGCTCGAAATGAATAACTGGAACGGCCTAGGGGAAAACTACACCTACCGTTGTAAACGGGCGAGTTTCTACTTTCAGATGCAACAGAAATTTTGCGGATCGGACGATCCTTTCGCGAGATATGGCAGTTTGTATGTAAGAAACGCTTGAGAAACTCAAAATTTTCGCAGTTCTGATGCTCGAAATGAATAACTGGAAGGGCCTAGGGGAAAACTACACCTACCGTTGTAATCGGGCGAGTTTTTACTTTCAGATGCAACAGAAATTTTGCGGATTGATCAATCCGTTCGCGAGATATGGCAGTTGGGAGATAAGAAACGCTTGAGAAACTCAAAATTTTCGCAGTTCTGATGCTCGAAACGAATAACTAGAACGGCCTAGGGGAAAAGTGCGCATACCGTTGTAATTGGGCGAGTTTCTAATTTCAGATGCAACAGAAATTTTGCGGATCGGTCAATCCGTTCGCGAGATATGGCAGTTTGGAGGTAAGAAACGCTTGAGAAACTCAAAATTTGCGCAGTTCTGATGCTCGAAATGAATAACTGGAACGGCCTAGGGGAAAACTACACCTACCGTTGTAATCGGGCGAGTTTCTACTTTCAGATGCAACAGAAATTTTGCGGATCGGACGATCCCTTCGCGAGATATGGCAGTTTGTATGTAAGAAACGCTTGAGAAACTCAAAATTTTCGCAGTTCTGATGCTCGAAACGAATAACTAGAACGGCCTAGGGGAAAACTACTCCTACCGTTGTAATCGGGCGAGTTTCTACTTTCAGATGCAACAGAAATTTTGCGGATCGGTCAATCCGTTCGCGAGATATGGCAGTTTGGATGTAAGAAACGCTTGAGAAACTCAAAATTTTCGCAGTTCTGATGCTCGAAACGAATAACTGGAACGGCCTAGGGGAAAACTACACATACCGTTGTAATCGGGCGAGTCTCTACTTTTAGATGCAACAGAAAGTTTTCGGATTGATCAATCCGTTCGCGAGATATGGCAGTTTGGAGATAAGAAACGCTTGAGAAACTCAAAATTTTCGCAGTTCTGATGCTCGAAACGAGTAACTAGGACGGCCTAGGGGAAAAGTACGCATACCGTTGTAATCGGGCGAGTTTCTACTTGCAAATGCAACAGAAATTTTGCGGATTGGTCGATCCGTTCGCGAGATATGGCAGTTTGGAAGTAAGAATCGCTTGAGAAACTCAAAATTTTCGCAGTTCTGATGCTCGAAACGAATAACTAGAACGGCCTAGGGGAAAAGTGCGCATACCGTTGTAATCGGGCGAGTTTCTACTTTCAGATGCAACAGAAATTTTGCCGATTGGTCAATCCGTTCGCGAGATATGGCAGTTTGGAGGTAAGAAACGCTTGAGAAACTCAAAATTTGCGCAGTTCTGATGCTCGAAATGAATAACTGCAACGGCCTAGGGGAAAACTACACCTACCGTTGTAATCGGGCGAGTTTCTACTTTCAGATGCAACAGAAATTTTGCGGATCGGACGATCCATTCGCGAGATATGGCAGTTTGTATGTAAGAAACGCTTGAGAAACTCAAAATTTTCGCAGTTCTGATGCTCGAAATGAATAACTGGAAGGGCCTAGGGGAAAACTACACCTACCGTTGTAATCGGGCGAGTTTTTACTTTCAGATGCAACAGAAATTTTGCGGATTGATCAATCCGTTCGCGAGATATGGCAGTTGGGAGATAAGAAACGCTTGAGAAACTCAAAATTTTCGCAGTTCTGATGCTCGAAACGAGTAACTAGGACGGCCTAGGGGAAAAGTACGCATACCGTTGTAATCGGGCGAGTTTCTACTTTCAGATGCAACAGAAATTTTGCGGATTGGTCAATCCGTTCGCGAGATTTGGCAGTTTGGAAGTACGAAACGCTTGAGAAACTCAAAATTTGCGCAGTTCTGATGCTCGAAACGAATAACTAGAACGGCCTAGGGGAAAAGTGCGCATACCGTTGTAATCGGGCGAGTTTCTATTTTCAGATGCAACAGAAATTTTGCGGATCGGTCAATCCGTTCGCGAGATATGGCAGTTTGGAGGTAAGAAACGCTTGAGAAATTCAAAATTTCCGCAGTTCTGATGCTCGAAACGAATAACTAGAACGGCCTAGGGGAAAAGTGCGCATACCGTTGTAATCGGGCGAGATTCTACTTTCAGAAGCAACAGAAATTTTGCCGATTGGTCAATCCGTTCGCGAGATATGGCAGTTTGGAGGTAAGAAACGCTTGAGAAACTCAAAATTTGCGCAGTTCTGATGCTCGAAATGAATAACTGGAACGGCCTAGGGGAAAACTACACCTACCGTTGTAAACGGGCGAGTTTCTACTTTCAGATGCAACAGAAATTTTGCGGATCGGACGATCCTTTCGCGAGATATGGCAGTTTGTATGTAAGAAACGCTTGAGAAACTCAAAATTTTCGCAGTTCTGATGCTCGAAATGAATAACTGGAAGGGCCTAGGGGAAAACTACACCTACCGTTGTAATCGGGCGAGTTTTTACTTTCAGATGCAACAGAAATTTTGCGGATTGATCAATCCGTTCGCGAGATATGGCAGTTGGGAGATAAGAAACGCTTGAGAAACTCAAAATTTTCGCAGTTCTGATGCTCGAAACGAGTAACTAGGACGGCCTAGGGGAAAAGTACGCATACCGTTGTAATCGGGCGAGTTTCTACTTTCAGATGCAACAGAAATTTTGCGGATTGATCAATCCGTTCGCGAGATTTGGCAGTTTGGATGTACGAAACGCTTGAGAAACTCAAAATTTGCGCAGTTCTGATGCTCGAAACGAATAACTAGAACGGCCTAGGGGAAAAGTGCGCATACCGTTGTAATCGGGCGAGTTTCTATTTTCAGATGCAACAGAAATTTTGCGGATCGGTCAATCCGTTCGCGAGATATGGCAGTTTGGAGGTAAGAAAAGCTTGAGAAACTCAAAATTTGCGCAGTTCTGATGCTCGAAATGAATAACTGGAACGGCCTAGGGGAAAACTACACCTACCGTTGTAATCGGGCGAGTTTCTACTTTCAGATGCAACAGAAATTTTGCGGATCGGACGATCCTTTCGCGAGATATGGCAGTTTGTATGTAAGAAACGCTTGAGAAACTCAAAATTTTTGCAGTTCTGATGCTCGAAACGAATAACTAGAACGGCCTAGGGGAAAACTACTCCTACCGTTGTAATCGGGCGAGTTTCTACTTTCAGATGCAACAGAAATTTTGCGGATCGGTCAATCCGTTCGCGAGATATGGCAGTTTGGATGTAAGAAACGCTTGAGAAACTCAAAATTTTCGCAGTTCTGATGCTCGAAACGAATAACTGGAACGGCCTAGGGGAAAACTACACATACCGTTGTAATCGGGCGAGTCTCTACTTTTAGATGCAACAGAAATTTTTCGGATTGATCAATCCGTTCGCGAGATATGGCAGTTTGGAGATAAGAAACGCTTGAGAAACTCAAAATTTTCGCAGTTCTGATGCTCGAAACGGGTAACTAGGACGGCCTAGGGGAAAAGTACGCATACCGTTGTAATCGGGCGAGTTTCTACTTGCAAATGCAACGGAAATTTTGCGGATTGGTCGATCCGTTCGCGAGATATGGCAGTTTGGAAGTAAGAATCGCTTGAGAAACTCAAAATTTTCGCAGTTCTGATGCTCGAAACGAATAACTAGAACGGCCTAGGGGAAAAGTGCGCATACCGTTGTAATCGGGCGAGTTTCTACTTTCAGATGCAACAGAAATTTTGCGGATCGCACGATCCTTTCACGAGATATGGCAGTTTGTATGTAAGAAACGCTTAAGAAATTCAAAATTTCCGCAGTTCTGATGCTCGAAACGAATAACTAGAACGGCCTAGGGGAAAAGTGCGCATACCGTTGTAATCGGGCGAGATTCTACTTTCAGAAGCAACAGAAATTTTGCCGATTGGTCAATCCGTTCGCGAGATATGGCAGTTTGGAGGTAAGAAACGCTTGAGAAACTCAAAATTTGCGCAGTTCTGATGCTCGAAATGAATAACTGGAACGGCCTAGGGGAAAACTACACCTACCGTTGTAATCGGGCGAGTTTCTACTTTCAGATGCAACAGAAATTTTGCGGATCGGACGATCCTTTCGCGAGATATGGCAGTTTGTATGTAAGAAACGCTTGAGAAACTCAAAATTTTCGCAGTTCTGATGCTCGAAACGAATAACTAGAACGGCCGAGGGGAAAAGTACGCATACCGTTGTAATCGGGCGAGTTTCTACTTTCAGATGCAACAGAAATTTTGCGGATTGGTCAATCCGTTCGCGAGATATTGCAGTTTGGAGGTAAGAAACGCTTGAGAAACTCAAAATTTGCGCAGTTCTGATGCTCGAAATGAATAACTGGAACGGCCTAGGGGAAAACTACACACACCGTTGTAATCGGGCGAGTCTCTACTTTCAGATGCAACAGAGAGTTTGCGGATTGGTCAATCCGTTCGCGAGATTTGGCAGTTTGGAGGTACGAAACGCTTGAGAAACTCAAAATTTGCGCAGTTCTGATGCTCGAAGCGTATAACTGGAACGGCCTAGGGGAAAACTACACCAACCGTTGTAATCGGGCGAGTTTCTCCTTTCAGATGCAACAGAAATTTTGCGGATCGGACGATCCTTTCGCGAGATATGGCAGTTTGTATGTAAGAAACGCTAGAGAAACTCAAAATTTTCGCAGTTCTGATGCTCGAAACGAATAACCAGACGGCCTAGGGGAAAAGTGCGCATACCGTTGTGATCGGGCTAGTTTCTACTTTCAGATGCAACAGAAATTTTGCGGATTGGTCGATCCGTTCGCGAGATATGGCAGTTTGGAAGTAAGAATCGCTTGAGAAACTCAAAATTTTCGCAGTTCTGATGCTCGAAATGAATAACTGGAAGGGCCTAGGGGAAAACTACACCTAGCGTTGTAATCGGGCGAGTTTTTACTTTCAGATGCAACAGAAATTTTGCGGATTGATCAATCCGTTCGCGAGATATGGCAGTTGGGAGATAAGAAACGCTTGAGAAACTCAAAATTTTCGCAGTTCTGATGCTCGAAACGAATAACTAGAACGGCCTAGGGGAAAAGTACGCATACCGTTGTAATCGGGCGAGTTTCTACTTTCAGATGCAACAGAAATTTTGCGGATCGGTCAATCCGTTCGCGAGATATGGCAGTTTGGATGTAAGAAACGCTTGAGAAACACAAAATTTTCGCAGTTCTGATGCTCGAAATGAATAACTAGAACTGCCTAGGGGAAAAGTACGCATACCGTTGTAATCGGGCGAGTTTCTACTTTCAGATGCAACAGAAATCATGCGGATTGTCAATCCGTTCGCGAGATATGGCCGTTTGGATGTAAGAAACGCTTGAGAAACTCAAAATTTTCGCAGTTCTGATGCTCGAAACGAATAACTAGAACGGCCTAGGGGAAAAGTACGCATACCGTTGTAATCGGGCGAGTCTCTACTTTCAGATGCAACAGAAATTTTGCGGATTGGTCAATCCGTTTGCGAGATATGGCAGTTTGGCGGTAAGAAACGCTTGAGAAACTCAAAATTTGCGCAGTTCTGATGCTCGAAACGACTAACCAGAACGGCCTAGGGGAAAAGTGCGCATACCGTTGTAATCGGGCGAGTTTCTACTTTCAGATGCAACAGAAATTTTGCGGATCGGTCAATCCGTTTACGAGATATGGCAGTTTTGAGGTAAGAAACGCTTGAGAAACTCAAAATTTTCGCAGTTCTGATGCTCGAAACGAATAACTAGAACGGCCTAGGGGAAAAGTACGCATACCGTTGTAATCGGGCGAGTCTCTACTTTCAGATGCAACAGAAATTTTGCGGATTGGTCAATCCGTTTGCGAGATATGGCAGTTTGGCGGTAAGAAACGCTTGAGAAACTCAAAATTTGCGCAGTTCTGATGCTCGAAACGACTAACCAGAACGGCCTAGGGGAAAAGTGCGCATACCGTTGTAATCGGGCGAGTTTCTACTTTCAGATGCAACAGAAATTTTGCGGATCGGTCAATCCGTTTACGAGATATGGCAGTTTTGAGGTAAGAAACGCTTGAGAAACTCAAAATTTTCGCAGTTCTGATGCTCGAAACGAATAACTAGAACGGCCTAGGGGAAAAGTACGCATACCGTTGTAATCGGGCGAGTTTCTACTTGCAGATGCAACAGAAATTTTGCGGATTTGTCGATCCGTTCGCGAGATATGGCAGTTTGGATCTAAGAAACGCTTGAGAAATTCAAAATTTTCGCAGCTCTGATGCTCGAAACGAATAACTGGAACGGCCTAGGGGAAAACTACACATACCGTTGTAATCGGGCGAGTCTCTACTTTCAGATGCAACAGAAATTTTCCGGATTGGTCAATCCGTTCACGAGATATGGCCGTTTGGAGGTAAGAAACGCTTGAGAAACTCAAAATTTGCGCAGTTCTGATGCTTGAAACGAATAACTAGAACGGCCTAGGGGAAAAGTGCGCATACCGTTGTGATCGGGCGAGTTTCTACTTTCAGATGCAACAGAAATTCTGCGGATTGATCAATCCGTTCGCGAGATATGGCAGTTTGGAGATAAAAAACGCTTGAGAAACTCAAAATGTTCGCAGTTCTGATGCTCGAAACGAATGACTACAACGGCCTAGGGGAGAAGTACGCATACCGTTGTAATCGGGCAAGTTTCTACTTTCAGAAGCAACAGAAATTTTGCGGATTGGTGAATCCGTTCGCGAGATATGGCAGTTTGGAGGTAAGAAACGCTTGAGAAACTCAAAATTTGCGCAGTTCTGATGCTCGAAATGAATAACTGGAACGGCCTAGGGGAAAACTACACCTACCGTTGTAATCGGGCGAGTTTCTACTTTCAGATGCAACAGAAATTTTGCGGATCGGACGATCCTTTCGCGAGATATGGCAGTTTGTATGTAAGAAACGCCTGAGAAACTCAAAATTTTCGCAGTTCTGATGCTCGAAACGAATAACTAGAACGGCCTAGGGGAAAACTACTCCTACCGTTGTAATCGGGCGAGTTTCTACTTTCAGATGCAACAGAAATTTTGCGGATCGGTCAATCCGTTCGCGAGATATGGCAGTTTGGATGTAAGAAACGCTTGAGAAACTCAAAATTTTCGCAGTTCTGATGCTCGAAACGAATAACTGGAACGGCCTAGGGGAAAACTACACATACCGTTGTAATCGGGCGAGTCTCTACTTTTAGATGCAACAGAAATTTTTCGGATTGATCAATCCGTTCGCCAGACATGGCAGTTTGGAGATAAGAAACGCTTGAGAAACTCAAAATTTTCGCAGTTCTGATGCTCGAAACGAGTAACTAGGACGGCCTAGGGGAAAAGTACGCATACCGTTGTAATCGGGAGAGTTTCTACTTGCAAATGCAACAGAAATTTTGCGGATTGGTCGATCCGTTCGCGAGATATGGCAGTTTGGAAGTAAGAATCGCTTGAGAAACTCAAAATTTTCGCAGTTCTGATGCTCGAAACGAATAACTAGAACGGCCTAGGGGAAAAGTGCGCATACCGTTGTAATCGGGCGAGTTTCTACTTTCAGATGCAACAGAAATTTTGCGGATCGCACGATCCTTTCACGAGATATGGCAGTTTGTATGTAAGAAACGCTTGAGAAATTCAAAATTTCCGCAGTTCTGATGCTCGAAACGAATAACTAGAACGGCCTAGGGGAAAAGTGCGCATACCGTTGTAATCGGGCGAGATTCTACTTTCAGAAGCAACAGAAATTTTGCCGATTGGTCAATCCGTTCGCGAGATATGGCAGTTTGGAGGTAAGAAACGCTTGAGAAACTCAAAATTTGCGCAGTTCTGATGCTCGAAATGAATAACTGGAACGGCCTAGGGGAAAACTACACCTACCGTTGTAATCGGGCGAGTTTCTACTTTCAGATGCAACAGAAATTTTGCGGATCGGACGATCCTTTCGCGAGATATGGCAGTTTGGAAGTAAGAATCGCTTGAGAAACTCAAAATTTTCGCAGTTCTGATGCTCGAAACGAATAACTAGAACGGCCTAGGGGAAAAGTGCGCATACCGTTGTAATCGGGCGAGTTTCTACTTTCAGATGCAACAGAAATTTTGCGGATCGCACGATCCTTTCACGAGATATGGCAGTTTGTATGTAAGAAACGCTTGAGAAATTCAAAATTTCCGCAGTTCTGATGCTCGAAACGAATAACTAGAACGGCCTAGGGGAAAAGTGCGCATACCGTTGTAATCGGGCGAGTTTCTACTTTCAGATGCAACAGAAATTTTGCGGATTGGTCAATCCGTTCGCGAGATATTGCAGTTTGGAAGTAAGAAACGCTTGAGAAACTCAAAATTTGCGCAGTTCTGATGCTCGAAATGAATAACTGGAACGGCCTAGGGGAAAACTACACACACCGTTGTAATCGGGCGAGTCTCTACTTTCAGATGCAACAGAGATTTTGCGGATTGGTCAATCCGTTCGCGAGATTTGGCAGTTTGGAGGTACGAAACGCTTGAGAAACTCAAAATTTGCGCAGTTCTGATGCTCGAAGCGAATAACTGGAACGGCCTAGGGGAAAACTACACCAACCGTTGTAATCGGGCGAGTTTCTCCTTTCAGATGCAACAGAAATTTTGCGGATCGGACGATCCTTTCGCGAGATATGGCAGTTTGTATGTAAGAAACGTTTGAGAAACTCAAAATTTTCGCAGTTCTGATGCTCGAAACGAATAACCAGACGGCCTAGGGGAAAAGTGCGCATACCGCTGTAATCGGGCGAGTTTCTACTTTCAGATGCAACAGAAATTTTGCGGATCGGTCAATCCGTTCGCGAGATATGGCAGTTTGGATGTAAGAAACGCTTGAGAAACACAAAATTTTCGCAGTTCTGATGCTCGAAACTAATAACTGGAACGGCCTAGGGGAAAACTACACACACCGTTGTAATCGGGCGAGTCTCTACTTTCAGATGCAACAGAGATTTTGCGGATTGGTCAATCCGTTCGCGAGATATGGCAGTTTGGAAGTAAGAAACGCTTGAGAAACTCAAAATTTTCGCAGTTCTGATGCTCGAAACGAATAACTAGAACGGCCTAGGGGAAAAGTACGCATACCGTTGTAATCGGGCGAGTTTCTACTTGCAGATGCAACAGAAATCATGCGGATTGTCAATCCGTTCGCGAGATATGGCCGTTTGGATGTAAGAAACGCTTGAGAAACTCAAAATTTTCGCAGTTCTGATGCTCGAAACGAATAACTAGAACGGCCTAGGGGAAAAGTACGCATACCGTTGTAATCGGGCGTGTCTCTACTTTCAGATGCAACAGAAATTTTGCGGATTGGTCAATCCGTTTGCGAGATATGGCAGTTTGGAGGTACGAAACGCTTGAGAAACTCAAAATTTGCGCAGTTCTGATGCTCGAAACGACTAACCAGAACGGCCTAGGGGAAAAGTGCGCATACCGTTGTAATCGGGCGAGTTTCTACTTTCAGATGCAACAGAAATTTTGCGGATCGGTCAATCCGTTTACGAGATATGGCAGTTTTGAGGTAAGAGACGCTTGAGAAACTCAAAATTTTCGCAGTTCTGATGCTCGAAACGAATAACTAGAACGGCCTAGGGGAAAAGTACGCATACCGTTGTAATCGGGCGTGTCTCTACTTTCAGATGCAACAGAAATTTTGCGGATTGGTCAATCCGTTTGCGAGATATGGCAGTTTGGAGGTACGAAACGCTTGAGAGACTCAAAATTTTCGCAGTTCTGATGCTCGAAACGAATGACTAGAACGGCCTAGGGGAAATGTGCGCATACCGTTGTAATCGGACGAGATTCTACTTTCAGAAGCAACAGAAATTTTGCGGATCGGTCAATCCGTTTACGAGATATGGCAGTTTTGAGGTAAGAGACGCTTGAGAAACTCAAAATTTTCGCAGTTCTGATGCTCGAAACGAATAACTAGAACGGCCTAGGGGAAAAGTACGCATACCGTTGTAATCGGGCGAGTTTCTACTTGCAGATGCAACAGAAATTTTGCGGATTTGTCGATCCGTTCGCGAGATATGGCAGTTTGGATCTAAGAAACGCTTGAGAAATTCAAAATTTTCGCAGCTCTGATACTCGAAACGAATAACTGGAACGGCCTAGGGGAAAACTACACATACCGTTGTAATCGGGCGAGTCTCTACTTTCAGATGCAACAAAAATTTTCCGGATTGGTCAATCCGTTCACGAGATATGGCAGTTTGGATGTAAGAAACGCTTGAGAAACTCAAAATTTGCGCAGTTCTGATGCTCGAAACGAATAACCAGACGGCCTAGGGGAAAAGTGCGCATACCGTTGTGATCGGGCTAGTTTCTACTTTCAGATGCAACAGAAATTTTGCGGATTGGTCAATCCGTTCGCGAGATATGGCAGTTTGGATGTAAGAAACGCTTGAGAAACTCAAAATTTGCGCAGTTCTGATGCTCGAAACGAATAACCAGACGGCCTAGGGGAAAAGTGCGCATACCGTTGTGATCGGGCTAGTTTCTACTTTCAGATGCAACAGAAGTTTTGCGTATTGATCAATCCGTTCGCGAGATATGGCAGTTTGGAGGTAAGAAACGCTTGAGAAACTCAAAATTTGCGCAGTTCTGATGCTCGAAATGAATAACTGGAAGGGCCTAGGGGAAAACTACACCTACCATTGTAATCGGGCGAGTTTCTACTTTCAGATGCAACAGAAATCATGCGGATTGGTCAATCCGTTCGCGAGATATGGCCATTTGGAGGTAAGAAACGCTTGAGAAACACAAAATTTTCGCCGTTCTGATGCTCGAAACGAATAACTAGAACGGCCTAGGGGAAAAGTACGCATACCGTTGTAATCGGGCGAGTCTCTACTTTCGGATGCAACAGAGATTTTGCGGATTGGTCAATCCGTTCGCGAGATATGGCAGTTTGGAGGTAAGAAACGCTTGAGAAACTCAAAATTTTCGCAGTTCTGATGCTCGAAACGAATAACTAGAACGGCCTAGGGGAAAAGTACGCATACCGTTGTAATCGGGCGAGTTTCTACTTGCAGATGCAACAGAAATCATGCGGATTGTCAATCCGTTCGCGAGATATGGCCGTTTGGATGTAAGAAACGCTTGAGAAACTCAAAATTTTCGCAGTTCTGATGCTCGAAACGAATAACTAGAACGGCCTAGGGGAAAAGTACGCATACCGTTGTAATCGGGCGAGTTTCTACTTGCAGATGCAACAGAAATTTTGCGGATTTGTCGATCCGTTCGCGAGATATGGCAGTTTGGATCTAAGAAACGCTTGAGAAATTCAAAATTTTCGCAGCTCTGATGCTCGAAACGAATAACTGGAACGGCCTAGGGGAAAACTACACATACCGTTGTAATCGGGCGAGTCTCTACTTTCAGATGCAACAAAAATTTTCCGGATTGGTCAATCCGTTCACGAGATATGGCAGTTTGGATGTAAGAAACGCTTGAGAAACTCAAAATTTGCGCAGTTCTGATGCTCGAAACGAATAACCAGACGGCCTAGGGGAAAAGTGCGCATACCGTTGTGATCGGGCTAGTTTCTACTTTCAGATGCAACAGAAATTTTGCGGATTGGTCAATCCGTTCGCGAGATATGGCAGTTTGGATGTAAGAAACGCTTGAGAAACTCAAAATTTGCGCAGTTCTGATGCTCGAAACGAATAACCAGACGGCCTAGGGGAAAAGTGCGCATACCGTTGTGATCGGGCTAGTTTCTACTTTCAGATGCAACAGAAGTTTTGCGTATTGATCAATCCGTTCGCGAGATATGGCAGTTTGGAGGTAAGAAACGCTTGAGAAACTCAAAATTTGCGCAGTTCTGATGCTCGAAATGAATAACTGGAAGGGCCTAGGGGAAAACTACACCTACCATTGTAATCGGGCGAGTTTCTACTTTCAGATGCAACAGAAATCATGCGGATTGGTCAATCCGTTCGCGAGATATGGCCATTTGGAGGTAAGAAACGCTTGAGAAACACAAAATTTTCGCCGTTCTGATGCTCGAAACGAATAACTAGAACGGCCTAGGGGAAAAGTACGCATACCGTTGTAATCGGGCGAGTCTCTACTTTCGGATGCAACAGAGATTTTGCGGATTGGTCAATCCGTTCGCGAGATATGGCAGTTTGGAGGTAAGAAACGCTTGAGAAACTCAAAATTTTCGCAGTTCTGATGCTCGAAACGAATAACTAGAACGGCCTAGGGGAAAAGTACGCATACCGTTGTAATCGGGCGAGTTTCTACTTGCAGATGCAACAGAAATCATGCGGATTGTCAATCCGTTCGCGAGATATGGCCGTTTGGATGTAAGAAACGCTTGAGAAACTCAAAATTTTCGCAGTTCTGATGCTCGAAACGAATAACTAGAACGGCCTAGGGGAAAAGTACGCATACCGTTGTAATCGGGCGTGTCTCTACTTTCAGATGCAACAGAAATTTTGCGGATTGGTCAATCCGTTTGCGAGATATGGCAGTTTGGAGGTACGAAACGCTTGAGAAACTCAAAATTTGCGCAGTTCTGATGCTCGAAACGACTAACCAGAACGGCCTAGGGGAAAAGTGCGCATACCGTTGTAATCGGGCGAGTTTCTACTTTCAGATGCAACAGAAATTTTGCGGATCGGTCAATCCGTTTACGAGATATGGCAGTTTTGAGGTAAGAGACGCTTGAGAAACTCAAAATTTTCGCAGTTCTGATGCTCGAAACGAATAACTAGAACGGCCTAGGGGAAAAGTACGCATACCGTTGTAATCGGGCGTGTCTCTACTTTCAGATGCAACAGAAATTTTGCGGATTGGTCAATCCGTTTGCGAGATATGGCAGTTTGGAGGTACGAAACGCTTGAGAGACTCAAAATTTTCGCAGTTCTGATGCTCGAAACGAATGACTAGAACGGCCTAGGGGAAATGTGCGCATACCGTTGTAATCGGACGAGATTCTACTTTCAGAAGCAACAGAAATTTTGCGGATCGGTCAATCCGTTTACGAGATATGGCAGTTTTGAGGTAAGAGACGCTTGAGAAACTCAAAATTTTCGCAGTTCTGATGCTCGAAACGAATAACTAGAACGGCCTAGGGGAAAAGTACGCATACCGTTGTAATCGGGCGAGTTTCTACTTGCAGATGCAACAGAAATTTTGCGGATTTGTCGATCCGTTCGCGAGATATGGCAGTTTGGATCTAAGAAACGCTTGAGAAATTCAAAATTTTCGCAGCTCTGATGCTCGAAACGAATAACTGGAACGGCCTAGGGGAAAACTACACATACCGTTGTAATCGGGCGAGTCTCTACTTTCAGATGCAACAAAAATTTTCCGGATTGGTCAATCCGTTCACGAGATATGGCAGTTTGGATGTAAGAAACGCTTGAGAAACTCAAAATTTGCGCAGTTCTGATGCTCGAAACGAATAACCAGACGGCCTAGGGGAAAAGTGCGCATACCGTTGTGATCGGGCTAGTTTCTACTTTCAGATGCAACAGAAATTTTGCGGATTGGTCAATCCGTTCGCGAGATATGGCAGTTTGGATGTAAGAAACGCTTGAGAAACTCAAAATTTGCGCAGTTCTGATGCTCGAAACGAATAACCAGACGGCCTAGGGGAAAAGTGCGCATACCGTTGTGATCGGGCTAGTTTCTACTTTCAGATGCAACAGAAGTTTTGCGTATTGATCAATCCGTTCGCGAGATATGGCAGTTTGGAGGTAAGAAACGCTTGAGAAACTCAAAATTTGCGCAGTTCTGATGCTCGAAATGAATAACTGGAAGGGCCTAGGGGAAAACTACACCTACCATTGTAATCGGGCGAGTTTCTACTTTCAGATGCAACAGAAATCATGCGGATTGGTCAATCCGTTCGCGAGATATGGCCATTTGGAGGTAAGAAACGCTTGAGAAACACAAAATTTTCGCCGTTCTGATGCTCGAAACGAATAACTAGAACGGCCTAGGGGAAAAGTACGCATACCGTTGTAATCGGGCGAGTCTCTACTTTCGGATGCAACAGAGATTTTGCGGATTGGTCAATCCGTTCGCGAGATATGGCAGTTTGGAGGTAAGAAACGCTTGAGAAACTCAAAATTTTCGCAGTTCTGATGCTCGAAACGAATAACTAGAACGGCCTAGGGGAAAAGTACGCATACCGTTGTAATCGGGCGAGTTTCTACTTGCAGATGCAACAGAAATCATGCGGATTGTCAATCCGTTCGCGAGATATGGCCGTTTGGATGTAAGAAACGCTTGAGAAACTCAAAATTTTCGCAGTTCTGATGCTCGAAACGAATAACTAGAACGGCCTAGGGGAAAAGTACGCATACCGTTGTAATCGGGCGTGTCTCTACTTTCAGATGCAACAGAAATTTTGCGGATTGGTCAATCCGTTTGCGAGATATGGCAGTTTGGAGGTACGAAACGCTTGAGAAACTCAAAATTTGCGCAGTTCTGATGCTCGAAACGACTAACCAGAACGGCCTAGGGGAAAAGTGCGCATACCGTTGTAATCGGGCGAGTTTCTACTTTCAGATGCAACAGAAATTTTGCGGATCGGTCAATCCGTTTACGAGATATGGCAGTTTTGAGGTAAGAGACGCTTGAGAAACTCAAAATTTTCGCAGTTCTGATGCTCGAAACGAATAACTAGAACGGCCTAGGGGAAAAGTACGCATACCGTTGTAATCGGGCGTGTCTCTACTTTCAGATGCAACAGAAATTTTGCGGATTGGTCAATCCGTTTGCGAGATATGGCAGTTTGGAGGTACGAAACGCTTGAGAGACTCAAAATTTTCGCAGTTCTGATGCTCGAAACGAATGACTAGAACGGCCTAGGGGAAATGTGCGCATACCGTTGTAATCGGACGAGATTCTACTTTCAGAAGCAACAGAAATTTTGCGGATCGGTCAATCCGTTTACGAGATATGGCAGTTTTGAGGTAAGAGACGCTTGAGAAACTCAAAATTTTCGCAGTTCTGATGCTCGAAACGAATAACTAGAACGGCCTAGGGGAAAAGTACGCATACCGTTGTAATCGGGCGAGTTTCTACTTGCAGATGCAACAGAAATTTTGCGGATTTGTCGATCCGTTCGCGAGATATGGCAGTTTGGATCTAAGAAACGCTTGAGAAATTCAAAATTTTCGCAGCTCTGATGCTCGAAACGAATAACTGGAACGGCCTAGGGGAAAACTACACACACCGTTGTAATCGGGCGAGTCTCTACTTTCAGATGCAACAGAAATTTTCCGGATTGGTCAATCCGTTCACGAGATATGGCAGTTTGGATGTAAGAAACGCTTGAGAAACTCAAAATTTGCGCAGTTCTGATGCTTGAAACGAATAACCAGACGGCCTAGGGGAAAAGTGCGCATACCGTTGTGATCGGGCTAGTTTCTACTTTCAGATGCAACAGAAATTTTGCGTATTGATCAATCCGTTCGCGAGATATGGCAGTTTGGAAATAAGAAACGCTTGAGAGACTCAAAATTTTCGCAGTTCTGATGCTCGAAACGAATGACTAGTACGGTCTAGGGGAAATGTGCGCATACCGTTGTAATCGGGCGAGATTCTACTTTCAGAAGCAACAGAAATTTTGCGGATTGGTCAATCCGTTCGTGAGATATGGCAGTTTGGAGGTAAGAAACGCTTGAGAAACTCAAAATTTTCGCAGTTCTGATGCTCGAAACGAGAAACTAGGACGGCCTAGGGGAAAAGTACGCATACTGTTGTAATCGGGCGAGTTTCTACTTGCAAATGCAACAGAAATTTTGCGGATTGGTCGATCCGTTCGCGAGATATGGCAGTTTGGAGGTACGAAACGCTTGAGAAACTCAAAATTTGCGCAGTTCTGATGCTCGAAACGAATAACTGGAACGGCCTAGAGGAAAACTACACACACCGTTGTAATCGGGCGAGTCTCTACTTTCGGATGCAACAGAGATTTTGCGGATTGGTCAATCCGTTCGCGAGATATGGCAGTTTGGAGGTAAGAAACGCTTGAGAAACTCAAAATTTTCGCAGTTCTGATGCTCGAAACGAATAACTAGAACGGCCTAGGGGAAAAGTACGCATACCGTTGTAATCGGGCGAGTTTCTACTTGCACATGCAACAGAAATCATGCGGATTGTCAATCCGTTCGCGAGATATGGCCGTTTGGATGTAAGAAACGCTTGAGAAACTCAAAATTTTCGCAGTTCTGATGCTCGAAACGAATAACTAGAACGGCCTAGGGGAAAAGTACGCATACCGTTGTAATCGGGCGTGTCTCTACTTTCAGATGCAACAGAAATTTTGCGGATTGGTCAATCCGTTTGCGAGATATGGCAGTTTGGAGGTACGAAACGCTTGAGAAATTCAAAATTTTCGCAGCTCTGATGCTCGAAACGAATAACTGGAACGGCCTAGGGGAAAACTACACATACCGTTGTAATCGGGCGAGTCTCTACTTTCAGATGCAACAGAAATTTTCCGGATTGGTCAATCCGTTCACGAGATATGGCAGTTTGGAGGTAAGAAACGCTTGAGAAACTCAAAATTTGCGCAGTTCTGATGCTTGAAACGAATAACTAGAACGGCCTAGGGGAAAAGTGCGCATACCGTTGTGATCGGGCGAGTTTCTACTTTCAGATGCAACAGAAAATTTGCGGATTGTTCAATCCGTTTGCGAGATATGGCAGTTTGGATGTAAGAAACGCTTGAGAAACTCAAAATTTGCGCAGTTCTGATGCTCGAAACGAATAACCAGACGGCCTAGGGGAAAAGTGCGCATACCGTTGTGATCGGGCTAGTTTCTACTTTCAGATGCAACAGAAATTTTGCGTATTGATCAATCTGTTCGCGAGATATGGCAGTTTGGAGATAAGAAACGCTTGAGAGACTCAAAATTTTCGCAGTTCTGATGCTCGAAACGAATGACTAGAACGGCCTAGGGGAAAAGTGCGCATACCGTTGCAATCGGGCGAGTATCTACTTTCAGATGCAACAGAAATTTTGCGGATTGGTCAATCCGTTCGCGAGATATGGCCGTTTGGATGTAAGAAACGCTTGAGAAACTCAAAATTTTCGCAGTTCTGATGCTCGAAACGAATAACTAGAACGGCCTAGGGGAAAAGTGCGCATACCGTTGTAATCGGGCGAGTTTCTACTTTCAGAAGCACAGAAATTTTGCGGATTGGTCAATCCGTTCGCGAGATATGGCAGTTTGGAGGTAAGAAACGCTTGAGAAACTCAAAATTTGCGCAGTTCTGATGCTCGAAACGAATAACTAGAACGGCCTAGGGGAAAAGTGCGCATACCGTTGTAATCGGGCGAGATTCTACTTTCAGAAGCAACAGAAATTTTGCGGATTGGTCAATCCGTTCGCGAGATATGGCCGTTTGGATGTAAGAAACGCTTGAGAAACTCAAAATTTTCGCAGTTCTGATGCTCGAAACGAATAACCAGACGGCCTAGGGGAAAAGTGCGCATACCGTTGTGATCGGGCTAGTTTCTACTTTCAGATGCAACAGAAATTTTGCGTATTGATCAATCTGTTCGCGAGATATGGCAGTTTGGACATAAGAAACGCTTGAGAGACTCAAAATTTTCGCAGTTCTGATGCTCGAAACGAATGACTAGAACGGCCTAGGGGAAAAGTGCGCATACCGTTGCAATCGGGCGAGTATCTACTTTCAGATGCAACAGAAATTTTGCGGATTGGTCAATCCGTTCGCGAGATATGGCCGTTTGGATGTAAGAAACGCTTGAGAAACTCAAAATTTTCGCAGTTCTGATGCTCGAAACGAATAACTAGAACGGCCTAGGGGAAAAGTGCGCATACCGTTGTAATCGGGCGAGTTTCTACTTTCAGAAGCACAGAAATTTTGCGGATTGGTCAATCCCTTCGCGAGATATGGCAGTTTGGAGGTAAGAAACGCTTGAGAAACTCAAAATTTGCGCAGTTCTGATGCTCGAAACGAATAACTAGAACGGCCTAGGGGAAAAGTGCGCATACCGTTGTAATCGGGCGAGATTCTACTTTCAGATGCAACAGAAATTTTGCGGATTGGTCAATCCGTTCGCGAGATATGGCCGTTTGGATGTAAGAAACGCTTGAGAAACTCAAAATTTTCGCAGTTCTGATGCTCGAAACGAATAACTAGAACGGCCTAGGGGAAAACTACACACACCGTTGTAATCGGGCGAGACTCTACTTTCGGATGCAACAGAGATTTTGCGGATTGGTCAATCCGTTCGCGAGATATGGCAGTTTGGAGGTAAGAAACGCTTGAGAAACTCAAAATTTTCGCAGTTCTGATGCTCGAAACGAATAACTAGAACGGCCTAGGAGAAAAGTACGCATACCGTTGTAATCGGGCGAGTTTCTACTTGCAGATGCAACAGAAATCATGCGGATTGTCAATCCGTTCGCGAGATATGGCCGTTTGGATGTAAGAAACGCTTGAGAAACTCAAAATTTTCGCAGTTCTGATGCTCGAAACGAATAACTAGAACGGCCTAGGGGAAAAGTACGCATACCGTTGTAATCGGGCGTGTCTCTACTTTCAGATGCAACAGAAATTTTGCGGATTGGTCAATCCGTTTGCGAGATATGGCAGTTTGGAAATAAGAAACGCTTGAGAAACTCAAAATTTTCGCAGTTCTGATGCTCGAAACGAATAACTAGAACGGCCTAGAGTAAAACTACACCTACCGTTGTAATCGGGCGAGTTTCTACTTTCAGATGCAACAGAAATTTTGCGGATTGTTCAATCCGTTCGCGAGATATGGCAGTTTGGAGGTAAGAAACGCTTGAGAAACTCAAAATTTTCGCAGTTCTCATGCTCGAAACGAATGACTAGCACCGCCTAGGGGAAAAGTGCGCATACCGTTGTAATCGGGCGAGTTTCTAATTTCAGATGCAACAGAAATTTTGCGGATTGATCAATCCATTCGCGAGATATGGCAGTTTGGAGATAAGAAACGCTTGAGAAACACAAAATTTTCGCAGTTCTGATGCTCGAAACGAATGACTACAACGGCCTAGGGGAGAAGTACGCATACCGTTGTAATCGGGCGAGTTTCTACTTTCAGAAGCAACAGAAATTTTGCGGATTGGTCGATCCGTTCGCGAGATATGGCAGTTTGGAGGTAAGAAACGCTTGAGAAACTCAAAATTTTCGCAGTTCTCATGCTCGAAACGAGTAACTAGAACAGCATAGGGGAAAAGTACGCATACCGTTGTAATCGGGCGAGTTTCTACTTTCAGATGCAACAGAAATTTTGCGGATTGGGCAATCCATTCTCGAGATATGGCAGTTTGGAGGTAAGAAACGCTTGAGAAACTCAAAATTTTCGCAGTTCTGATGCTCGAAACGAATAACTAGAACGGCCTAGGGGAAAAGTGCGCATACCGTTGTAATCGGGCGAGTTTCTACTTTCAGATGCAACAGAAATTTTGCGGATTGGTCAATCCGTTCGCGAGACATGGCAGTTTGGAGGTAAGAAACGCTTGAGAAACTCAAAATTTTCGCAGTTCTGATGCTCGAAACGAGTAACTAGAACAGCCTAGGGGAAAAGTGCGCATACCGTTGTAATCGGGCGAGTTTCTACTTTCAGATGCAACAGAAATTTTGCGGATTGGTCAATCCGTTCGCGAGACATGGCAGTTTGGAGGTAAGAAACGCTTGAGAAACTCAAAATTTTCGCAGTTCTGATGCTCGAAACGAATAACTAGCACCGCCTAGGGGAAAAGTGCGCATACCGTTGTAATCGGGCGAGTTTCTACTTTCAGATGCAACAGAAATTTTGCGGATTGATCAATCCGTTCGCGAGATATGGCAGTTTGGAAATAAGAAACGCTTGAGAAACTCAGAATTTTCGCAGTTCTGATGCTCGAAACGAATGACTACAACGGCCTAGGGGAGAAGTACGCATACCGTTGTAATCGGGCGAGTTTCTACTTTCAGAAGCAACAGAAATTTTGCGGATTGGTGAATCCGTTCGCGAGATATGGTAGTTTAGAGGTAAGAAACGCTTGAGAAACTCAAAATTTTCGCAGTTCTGATGCTCGAAACGAATAACTAGCACGGCCTAGGGGAAAAGTACGCATACCGTTGTAATCGGGCGAGTTTCTACTTTCAGATGCAACAGAAATATTGCGGATTGGTCAATCCGTTCGCGAGATATGGCCGTTTGGATGTAAGAAACGCTTGAGAAACTCAAAATTTTCGCAGTTCTGATGCTCGAAACGAATAACTAGCACCGCCTAGGGGAAAAGTGCGCATACCGTTGTAATCGGGCGAGTTTCTACTTTCAGATGCAACAGAAATTTTGCGGATTCATCAATCCGTTCGCGAAATATTGCAGTTTGGAGATAAGAAACGCTTGAGAAACTCAAAATTTTCGCAGTTCTGATGCTCGAAACGAATGACTACAACGGCCTAGGGGAGAAGTACGCATACCGTTGTAATCGGGCGAGTATCTACTTTCAGAAGCAACAGAAATTTTGCGGATTGGTCGATCCGTTCGCGAGATATGGCAGTTTGGAGGTAAGAAACGCTTGAGAAACTCAAAATTTGCTCAGTTCTGATGCTCGAAACGAATAACTAGAACGGCCTAGGGGAAAAGTGCGCATACCGTTGTAATCGGGCGAGTTTCTACTTTCAGAAGCAACAGAAATTTTGCGGATTGGTGAATCCTTTCGCGAGATATGGTAGTTTGGAGGTAAGAAACGCTTGAGAAACTCAAAATTTTCGCAGTTCTGATGCTCGAAACGAATGACTACAACGGCCTAGGGGAGAAGTACGCATACCGTTGTAATCGGGCGAGATTCTACTTTCAGATGCAACAGAAATTTTGCGGATTGGTCAATCCGTTCGCGAGACATGGCAGTTTGGAGGTAAGAAACGCTTGAGAAACTCAAAATTTTCGCAGTTCTGATGCTCGAAACGAATAACTAGAACGGCCTAGAGGAAAACTACACCTACCGTTGTAATCGGGCGAGTTTCTACTTTCAGATGCAACAGAAATTTTGCGGATTGTTCAATCCGTTCGCGAGATATGGCAGTTTGGAGGTAAGAAACGCTTGAGAAACTCAAAATTTTCGCAGTTCTGATGCTCGAAACGAATAACTAGCACCGCCTAGGGGAAAAGTGCGCATACCGTTGCAATCGGGCGAGTATCTACTTTCAGATGCAACAGAAATTTTGCGGATTGGTCAATCCGTTCGCGAGATATGGCCGTTTGGATGTAAGAAACGCTTGAGAAACTCAAAATTTTCGCAGTTCTGATGCTCGAAACGAATAACTAGAACGGCCTAGGGGAAAAGTGCGCATACCGTTGTAATCGGGCGAGTTTCTACTTTCAGAAGCACAGAAATTTTGCGGATTGGTCAATCCGTTCGCGAGATATGGCAGTTTGGAGGTAAGAAACGCTTGAGAAACTCAAAATTTGCGCAGTTCTGATGCTCGAAACGAATAACTAGAACGGCCTAGGGGAAAAGTGCGCATACCGTTGTAATCGGGCGAGATTCTACTTTCAGAAGCAACAGAAATTTTGCGGATTGGTCAATCCGTTCGCGAGATATGGCCGTTTGGATGTAAGAAACGCTTGAGAAACTCAAAATTTTCGCAGTTCTGATGCTCGAAACGAATAACCAGACGGCCTAGGGGAAAAGTGCGCATACCGTTGTGATCGGGCTAGTTTCTACTTTCAGATGCAACAGAAATTTTGCGTATTGATCAATCTGTTCGCGAGATATGGCAGTTTGGACATAAGAAACGCTTGAGAGACTCAAAATTTTCGCAGTTCTGATGCTCGAAACGAATGACTAGAACGGCCTAGGGGAAAAGTGCGCATACCGTTGCAATCGGGCGAGTATCTACTTTCAGATGCAACAGAAATTTTGCGGATTGGTCAATCCGTTCGCGAGATATGGCCGTTTGGATGTAAGAAACGCTTGAGAAACTCAAAATTTTCGCAGTTCTGATGCTCGAAACGAATAACTAGAACGGCCTAGGGGAAAAGTGCGCATACCGTTGTAATCGGGCGAGTTTCTACTTTCAGAAGCACAGAAATTTTGCGGATTGGTCAATCCGTTCGCGAGATATGGCAGTTTGGAGGTAAGAAACGCTTGAGAAACTCAAAATTTGCGCAGTTCTGATGCTCGAAACGAATAACTAGAACGGCCTAGGGGAAAAGTGCGCATACCGTTGTAATCGGGCGAGATTCTACTTTCAGATGCAACAGAAATTTTGCGGATTGGTCAATCCGTTCGCGAGATATGGCCGTTTGGATGTAAGAAACGCTTGAGAAACTCAAAATTTTCGCAGTTCTGATGCTCGAAACGAATAACTAGAACGGCCTAGGGGAAAACTACACACACCGTTGTAATCGGGCGAGTCTCTACTTTCGGATGCAACAGAGATTTTGCGGATTGGTCAATCCGTTCGCGAGATATGGCAGTTTGGAGGTAAGAAACGCTTGAGAAACTCAAAATTTTCGCAGTTCTGATGCTCGAAACGAATAACTAGAACGGCCTAGGAGAAAAGTACGCATACCGTTGTAATCGGGCGAGTTTCTACTTGCAGATGCAACAGAAATCATGCGGATTGTCAATCCGTTCGCGAGATATGGCCGTTTGGATGTAAGAAACGCTTGAGAAACTCAAAATTTTCGCAGTTCTGATGCTCGAAACGAATAACTAGAACGGCCTAGGGGAAAAGTACGCATACCGTTGTAATCGGGCGTGTCTCTACTTTCAGATGCAACAGAAATTTTGCGGATTGGTCAATCCGTTTGCGAGATATGGCAGTTTGGAAATAAGAAACGCTTGAGAAACTCAAAATTTTCGCAGTTCTGATGCTCGAAACGAATAACTAGAACGGCCTAGAGGAAAACTACACCTACCGTTGTAATCGGGCGAGTTTCTACTTTCAGAAGCAACAGAAATTTTGCGGATTGGTGAATCCGTTCGCGAGATATGGTAGTTTGGAGGTAAGAAACGCTTGAGAAACTCAAAATTTTCGCAGTTCTGTTGCTCCAAACGAATAACTAGAACGGCCTAGGGGAAAAGTACGCATACCGTTGTAATCGGGCGAGATTCTACTTTCAGATGCAACAGAAATATTGCGGATTGGTCAATCCGTTCGCGAGATATGGCCGTTTGGATGTAAGAAACGTTTGAGAAACTCAAAATTTTCGCAGTTCTGATGCTCGAAACGAATAACTAGAACGGCCTAGGGGAAAAGTGCGCATACCGTTGTAATCGGGCGAGTTTCTACTTTCAGAAGCAACAGAAATTTTGCGGATTGGTGAATCCTTTCGCGAGATATGGTAGTTTGGAGGTAAGAAACGCTTGAGAAACTCAAAATTTTCGCAGTTCTGATGCTCGAAACGAATGACTACAACGGCCTAGGGGAGAAGTACGCATACCGTTGTAATCGGGCGAGATTCTACTTTCAGATGCAACAGAAATTTTGCGGATTGGTCAATCCGTTCGCGAGACATGGCAGTTTGGAGGTAAGAAACGCTTGAGAAACTCAAAATTTTCGCAGTTCTGATGCTCGAAACGAATAACTAGAACGGCCTAGAGGAAAACTACACCTACCGTTGTAATCGGGCGAGTTTCTACTTTCAGATGCAACAGAAATTTTGCGGATTGTTCAATCCGTTCGCGAGATATGGCAGTTTGGAGGTAAGAAACGCTTGAGAAACTCAAAATTTTCGCAGTTCTGATGCTCGAAACGAATAACTAGCACCGCCTAGGGGAAAAGTGCGCATACCGTTGCAATCGGGCGAGTATCTACTTTCAGATGCAACAGAAATTTTGCGGATTGGTCAATCCGTTCGCGAGATATGGCCGTTTGGATGTAAGAAACGCTTGAGAAACTCAAAATTTTCGCAGTTCTGATGCTCGAAACGAATAACTAGAACGGCCTAGGGGAAAAGTGCGCATACCGTTGTAATCGGGCGAGTTTCTACTTTCAGAAGCACAGAAATTTTGCGGATTGGTCAATCCGTTCGCGAGATATGGCAGTTTGGAGGTAAGAAACGCTTGAGAAACTCAAAATTTGCGCAGTTCTGATGCTCGAAACGAATAACTAGAACGGCCTAGGGGAAAAGTGCGCATACCGTTGTAATCGGGCGAGATTCTACTTTCAGAAGCAACAGAAATTTTGCGGATTGGTCAATCCGTTCGCGAGATATGGCCGTTTGGATGTAAGAAACGCTTGAGAAACTCAAAATTTTCGCAGTTCTGATGCTCGAAACGAATAACCAGACGGCCTAGGGGAAAAGTGCGCATACCGTTGTGATCGGGCTAGTTTCTACTTTCAGATGCAACAGAAATTTTGCGTATTGATCAATCTGTTCGCGAGATATGGCAGTTTGGACATAAGAAACGCTTGAGAGACTCAAAATTTTCGCAGTTCTGATGCTCGAAACGAATGACTAGAACGGCCTAGGGGAAAAGTGCGCATACCGTTGCAATCGGGCGAGTATCTACTTTCAGATGCAACAGAAATTTTGCGGATTGGTCAATCCGTTCGCGAGATATGGCCGTTTGGATGTAAGAAACGCTTGAGAAACTCAAAATTTTCGCAGTTCTGATGCTCGAAACGAATAACTAGAACGGCCTAGGGGAAAAGTGCGCATACCGTTGTAATCGGGCGAGTTTCTACTTTCAGAAGCACAGAAATTTTGCGGATTGGTCAATCCGTTCGCGAGATATGGCAGTTTGGAGGTAAGAAACGCTTGAGAAACTCAAAATTTGCGCAGTTCTGATGCTCGAAACGAATAACTAGAACGGCCTAGGGGAAAAGTGCGCATACCGTTGTAATCGGGCGAGATTCTACTTTCAGATGCAACAGAAATTTTGCGGATTGGTCAATCCGTTCGCGAGATATGGCCGTTTGGATGTAAGAAACGCTTGAGAAACTCAAAATTTTCGCAGTTCTGATGCTCGAAACGAATAACTAGAACGGCCTAGGGGAAAACTACACACACCGTTGTAATCGGGCGAGTCTCTACTTTCGGATGCAACAGAGATTTTGCGGATTGGTCAATCCGTTCGCGAGATATGGCAGTTTGGAGGTAAGAAACGCTTGAGAAACTCAAAATTTTCGCAGTTCTGATGCTCGAAACGAATAACTAGAACGGCCTAGGAGAAAAGTACGCATACCGTTGTAATCGGGCGAGTTTCTACTTGCAGATGCAACAGAAATCATGCGGATTGTCAATCCGTTCGCGAGATATGGCCGTTTGGATGTAAGAAACGCTTGAGAAACTCAAAATTTTCGCAGTTCTGATGCTCGAAACGAATAACTAGAACGGCCTAGGGGAAAAGTACGCATACCGTTGTAATCGGGCGTGTCTCTACTTTCAGATGCAACAGAAATTTTGCGGATTGGTCAATCCGTTTGCGAGATATGGCAGTTTGGAAATAAGAAACGCTTGAGAAACTCAAAATTTTCGCAGTTCTGATGCTCGAAACGAATAACTAGAACGGCCTAGAGGAAAACTACACCTGCCGTTGTAATCGGGCGAGTTTCTACTTTCAGATGCAACAGAAATTTTGCGGATTGTTCAATCCGTTCGCGAGATATGGCAGTTTGGAGGTAAGAAACGCTTGAGAAACTCAAAATTTTCGCAGTTCACATGCTCGAAACGAATAACTAGCACCGCCTAGGGGAAAAGTGCGCATACCGTTGTAATCGGGCGAGTTTCTAATTTCAGATGCAACAGAAATTTTGCGGATTGATCAATCCATTCGCGAGATATGGCAGTTTGGAGATAAGAAACGCTTGAGAAACACAAAATTTTCGCAGTTCTGATGCTCGAAACGAATGACTACAACGGCCTAGGGGAGAAGTACGCATACCGTTGTAATCGGGCGAGTTTCTACTTTCAGAAGCAACAGAAATTTTGCGGATTGGTCGATCCGTTCGCGAGATATGGCAGTTTGGAGGTAAGAAACGCTTGAGAAACTCAAAATTTTCGCAGTTCTCATGCTCGAAACGAGTAACTAGAACAGCATAGGGGAAAAGTACGCATACCGTTGTAATCGGGCGAGTTTCTACTTTCAGATGCAACAGAAATTTTGCGGATTGGGCAATCCATTCTCGAGATATGGCAGTTTGGAGGTAAGAAACGCTTGAGAAACTCAAAATTTTCGCAGTTCTGATGCTCGAAACGAATAACTAGAACGGCCTAGGGGAAAAGTGCGCATACCGTTGTAATCGGGCGAGTTTCTACTTTCAGATGCAACAGAAATTTTGCGGATTGGTCAATCCGTTCGCGAGACATGGCAGTTTGGAGGTAAGAAACGCTTGAGAAACTCAAAATTTTCGCAGTTCTGATGCTCGAAACGAGTAACTAGAACAGCCTAGGGGAAAAGTGCGCATACCGTTGTAATCGGGCGAGTTTCTACTTTCAGATGCAACAGAAATTTTGCGGATTGGTCAATCCGTTCGCGAGACATGGCAGTTTGGAGGTAAGAAACGCTTGAGAAACTCAAAATTTTCGCAGTTCTGATGCTCGAAACGAATAACTAGAACGGCCTAGAGGAAAACTACACCTACCGTTGTAATCGGGCGAGTTTCTACTTTCAGATGCAACAGAAATTTTGCGGATTGTTCAATCCGTTCACGAGATATGGCAGTTTGAGGGTAAGAAACGCTTGAGAAACTCAAAATTTTCGCAGTTCTGATGCTCGAAACGAATAACTAGCACCGCCTAGGGGAAAAGTGCGCATACCGTTGTAATCGGGCGAGTTTCTACTTTCAGATGCAACAGAAATTTTGCGGATTGATCAATCCATTCGCGAGATATGGCAGTTTGGAGATAAGAAACGCTTGAGAAACACAAAATTTTCGCAGTTCTGATGCTCGAAACGAATGACTACAACGGCCTAGGGGAGAAGTACGCATACCGTTGTAATCGGGCGAGTTTCTACTTTCAGAAGCAACAGAAATTTTGCGGATTGTTCAATCCGTTCGCGAGATATGGCAGTTTGGAGGTAAGAAACGCTTGAGAAACTCAAAATTTGCTCAGTTCTGATGCTCGAAACGAATAACTAGAACGGCCTAGGGGAAAACTACACATACCGTTGTAATCGGGCGAGTTTCTACTTTCAGATGCAACAGAAATTTGCGGATTGGTCAATCCGTTCGCGAGATATGGCAGTTTGGAAATAAGAAACACTTGAGAAACTCAAAATTTTCGCAGTTCTGATGCTCGAAACGAGTAACTAGAACAGCATAGGGGAAAAGTACGCATACCGTTGTAATCGGGCGAGTTTCTACTTTCAGATGCAACAGAAATTTTGCGGATTGGGCAATCCATTCTCGAGATATGGCAGTTTGGAGGTAAGAAACGCTTGAGAAACTCAAAATTTTCGCAGTTCTGATGCTCGAAACGAATAACTAGAACGGCCTAGGGGAAAAGTGCGCATACCGTTGTAATCGGGCGAGTTTCTACTTTCAGATGCAACAGAAATTTTGCGGATTGATCAATCCGTTCGCGAGATATGGCAGTTTGGAAATAAGAAACGCTTGAGAAACTCAGAATTTTCGCAGTTCTGATGCTCGAAACGAATGACTACAACGGCCTAGGGGAGAAGTACGCATACCGTTGTAATCGGGCGAGTTTCTACTTTCAGAAGCAACAGAAATTTTGCGGATTGTTCAATCCGTTTGCGAGATATGGCAGTTTGGATGTAAGAAACGCTTGAGAAACTCAAAATTTGCGCAGTTCTGATGCTCGAAACGAATAACCAGACGGCCTAGGGGAAAAGTGCGAATACCGTTGTGATCGGGCTAGTTTCTACTTTCAGATGCAACAGAAATTTTGCGTATTGATCAATCTGTTCGCGAGATATGGCAGTTTGGAGATAAGAAACGCTTGAGAGACTCAAAATTTTCGCAGTTCTGATGCTCGAAACGAATGACTAGAACGGCCTAGGGGAAAAGTGCGCATACCGTTGCAATCGGGCGAGTATCTACTTTCAGATGCAACAGAAATTTTGCGGATTGGTCAATCCGTTCGCGAGATATGGGCGTTTGGATGTAAGAAACGCTTGAGAAACTCAAAATTTTCGCAGTTCTGATGCTCGAAACGAATAACTAGAACGGCCTAGGGGAAAAGTGCGCATACCGTTGTAATCGGGCGAGTTTCTACTTTCAGAAGCACAGAAATTTTGCGGATTGGTCAATCCGTTCGCGAGATATGGCAGTTTGGAGGTAAGAAACGCTTGAGAAACTCAAAATTTGCGCAGTTCTGATGCTCGAAACGAATAACTAGAACGGCCTAGGGGAAAAGTGCGCATACCGTTGTAATCGGGCGAGATTCTACTTTCAGAAGCAACAGAAATTTTGAGGATTGGTCAATCCGTTCGCGAGATATGGCCGTTTGGATGTAAGAAACGCTTGAGAAACTCAAAATTTTCGCAGTTCTGATGCTCGAAACGAATAACCAGACGGCCTAGGGGAAAAGTGCGCATACCGTTGTGATCGGGCTAGTTTCTACTTTCAGATGCAACAGAAATTTTGCGTATTGATCAATCTGTTCGCGAGATATGGCAGTTTGGACATAAGAAACGCTTGAGAGACTCAAAATTTTCGCAGTTCTGATGCTCGAAACGAATGACTAGAACGGCCTAGGGGAAAAGTGCGCATACCGTTGCAATCGGGCGAGTATCTACTTTCAGATGCAACAGAAATTTTGCGGATTGGTCAATCCGTTCGCGAGATATGGCCGTTTGGATGTAAGAAACGCTTGAGAAACTCAAAATTTTCGCAGTTCTGATGCTCGAAACGAATAACTAGAACGGCCTAGGGGAAAAGTGCGCATACCGTTGTAATCGGGCGAGTTTCTACTTTCAGAAGCACAGAAATTTTGCGGATTGGTCAATCCGTTCGCGAGATATGGCAGTTTGGAGGTAAGAAACGCTTGAGAAATTCAAAATTTTCGCAGTTCTGATGCTCGACACGAATAACTAGAACGGCCTAGGGGAAAACTACACATACCGTTGTAATCGGACGAGTTTCTACTTTCAGATGCAACAGAAATTTTGGGGATTGGTCAATCCGTTCGCGAGATATGGCAGTTTGGAGGTAAGGAACGCTTGATAAACTCAAAATTTTCGCAGTTCTGATGCTCCAAATGAATAACTGGAACGGCCTAGGGGAAAACTACACATACCGTTGTAATCGGGCGCGTTTCTACTTTCGATGCAATAGAAATTTTGCGGATTGGTCTATCCGTTCGCGAGATATGGCAGTTTGGAGGTAAGAAACGCTTGAGAAACTCAAAATTTTCGCAGTTCTGATGCTCGAAACGAATAACTAGAACGGCCTAGGAGAAAAGTACGCATACCGTTGTAATCGGGCGAGTTTCTACTTGCAGATGCAACAGAAATCATGCGGATTGTCAATCCGTTCGCGAGATATGGCCGTTTGGATGTAAGAAACGCTTGAGAAACTCAAAATTTTCGCAGTTCTGATGCTCGAAACGAATAACTAGAACGGCCTAGGGGAAAAGTACGCATACCGTTGTAATCGGGCGTGTCTCTACTTTCAGATGCAACAGAAATTTTGCGGATTGGTCAATCCGTTTGCGAGATATGGCAGTTTGGAAATAAGAAACGCTTGAGAAACTCAAAATTTTCGCAGTTCTGATGCTCGAAACGAATAACTAGAACGGCCTAGAGGAAAACTACACCTACCGTTGTAATCGGGCGAGTTTCTACTTTCAGATGCAACAGAAATTTTGCGGATTGTTCAATCCGTTCGCGAGATATGGCAGTTTGGAGGTAAGAAACGCTTCAGAAACTCAAAATTTTCGCAGTTCTCATGCTCGAAACGAATAACTAGCACCGCCTAGGGGAAAAGTGCGCATACCGTTGTAATCGGGCGAGTTTCTAATTTCAGATGCAACAGAAATTTTGCGGATTGATCAATCCATTCGCGAGATATGGCAGTTTGGAGATAAGAAACGCTTGAGAAACACAAAATTTTCGCAGTTCTGATGCTCGAAACGAATGACTACAACGGCCTAGGGGAGAAGTACGCATACCGTTGTAATCGGGCGAGTTTCTACTTTCAGAAGCAACAGAAATTTTGCGGATTGGTCGATCCGTTCGCGAGATATGGCAGTTTGGAGGTAAGAAACGCTTGAGAAACTCAAAATTTTCGCAGTTCTCATGCTCGAAACGAGTAACTAGAACAGCATAGGGGAAAAGTACGCATACCGTTGTAATCGGGCGAGTTTCTACTTTCAGATGCAACAGAAATTTTGCGGATTGGGCAATCCATTCTCGAGATATGGCAGTTTGGAGGTAAGAAACGCTTGAGAAACTCAAAATTTTCGCAGTTCTGATGCTCGAAACGAATAACTAGAACGGCCTAGGGGAAAAGTGCGCATACCGTTGTAATCGGGCGAGTTTCTACTTTCAGATGCAACAGAAACTTTGCGGATTGGTCAATCCGTTCGCGAGACATGGCAGTTTGGAGGTAAGAAACGCTTGAGAAACTCAAAATTTTCGCAGTTCTGATGCTCGAAACGAGTAACTAGAACAGCCTAGGGGAAAAGTGCGCATACCGTTGTAATCGGGCGAGTTTCTACTTTCAGATGCAACAGAAATTTTGCGGATTGGTCAATCCGTTCACGAGATATGGCAGTTTGAGGGTAAGAAACGCTTGAGAAACTCAAAATTTTCGCAGTTCTGATGCTCGAAACGAATAACTAGCACCGCCTAGGGGAAAAGTGCGCATACCGTTGTAATCGGGCGAGTTTCTACTTTCAGATGCAACAGAAATTTTGCGGATTGATCAATCCATTCGCGAGATATGGCAGTTTGGAGATAAGAAACGCTTGAGAAACACAAAATTTTCGCAGTTCTGATGCTCGAAACGAATGACTACAACGGCCTAGGGGAGAAGTACGCATACCGTTGTAATCGGGCGAGTTTCTACTTTCAGAAGCAACAGAAATTTTGCGGATTGTTCAATCCGTTCGCGAGATATGGCAGTTTGGAGGTAAGAAACGCTTGAGAAACTCAAAATTTGCTCAGTTCTGATGCTCGAAACGAATAACTAGAACGGCCTAGGGGAAAACTACACATACCGTTGTAATCGGGCGAGTTTCTACTTTCAGATGCAACAGAAATTTGCGGATTGGTCAATCCGTTCGCGAGATATGGCAGTTTGGAAATAAGAAACACTTGAGAAACTCAAAATTTTCGCAGTTCTGATGCTCGAAACGAATAACTAGAACGGCCTAGGGGAAAAGTGCGCATACCGTTGTAATCGGGCGAGATTCTACTTTCAGAAGCAACAGAAATTTTGAGGATTGGTCAATCCGTTCGCGAGATATGGCCGTTTGGATGTAAGAAACGCTTGAGAAACTCAAAATTTTCGCAGTTCTGATGCTCGAAACGAATAACCAGACGGCCTAGGGGAAAAGTGCGCATACCGTTGTGATCGGGCTAGTTTCTACTTTCAGATGCAACAGAAATTTTGCGTATTGATCAATCTGTTCGCGAGATATGGCAGTTTGGACATAAGAAACGCTTGAGAGACTCAAAATTTTCGCAGTTCTGATGCTCGAAACGAATGACTAGAACGGCCTAGGGGAAAAGTGCGCATACCGTTGCAATCGGGCGAGTATCTACTTTCAGATGCAACAGAAATTTTGCGGATTGGTCAATCCGTTCGCGAGATATGGCCGTTTGGATGTAAGAAACGCTTGAGAAACTCAAAATTTTCGCAGTTCTGATGCTCGAAACGAATAACTAGAACGGCCTAGGGGAAAAGTGCGCATACCGTTGTAATCGGGCGAGTTTCTACTTTCAGAAGCACAGAAATTTTGCGGATTGGTCAATCCGTTCGCGAGATATGGCAGTTTGGAGGTAAGAAACGCTTGAGAAACTCAAAATTTGCGCAGTTCTGATGCTCGAAACGAATAACTAGAACGGCCTAGGGGAAAAGTGCGCATACCGTTGTAATCGGGCGAGATTCTACTTTCAGATGCAACAGAAATTTTGCGGATTGGTCAATCCGTTCGCGAGATATGGCCGTTTGGATGTAAGAAACGCTTGAGAAACTCAAAATTTTCGCAGTTCTGATGCTCGAAACGAATAACTAGAACGGCCTAGGGGAAAACTACACACACCGTTGTAATCGGGCGAGTCTCTACTTTCGGATGCAACAGAGATTTTGCGGATTGGTCAATCCGTTCGCGAGATATGGCAGTTTGGAGGTAAGAAACGCTTGAGAAACTCAAAATTTTCGCAGTTCTGATGCTCGAAACGAATAACTAGAACGGCCTAGGAGAAAAGTACGCATACCGTTGTAATCGGGCGAGTTTCTACTTGCAGATGCAACAGAAATCATGCGGATTGTCAATCCGTTCGCGAGATATGGCCGTTTGGATGTAAGAAACGCTTGAGAAACTCAAAATTTTCGCAGTTCTGATGCTCGAAACGAATAACTAGAACGGCCTAGGGGAAAAGTACGCATACCGTTGTAATCGGGCGTGTCTCTACTTTCAGATGCAACAGAAATTTTGCGGATTGGTCAATCCGTTTGCGAGATATGGCAGTTTGGAAATAAGAAACGCTTGAGAAACTCAAAATTTTCGCAGTTCTGATGCTCGAAACGAATGACTAGAACGGCCTAGGGGAAAAGTGCGCATACCGTTGTAATCGGGCGAGTTTCTACTTTCAGATGCAACAGAAATTTTGCGGATTGATCAATCCATTCGCGAGATATGGCAGTTTGGAGATAAGAAACGCTTGAGAAACACAAAATTTTCGCAGTTCTGATGCTCGAAACGAATGACTACAACGGCCTAGGGGAGAAGTACGCATACCGTTGTAATCGGGCGAGTTTCTACTTTCAGAAGCAACAGAAATTTTGCGGATTGTTCAATCCGTTCGCGAGATATGGCAGTTTGGAGGTAAGAAACGCTTGAGAAACTCAAAATTTGCTCAGTTCTGATGCTCGAAACGAATAACTAGAACGGCCTAGGGGAAAACTACACATACCGTTGTAATCGGGCGAGTTTCTACTTTCAGATGCAACAGAAATTTGCGGATTGGTCAATCCGTTCGCGAGATATGGCAGTTTGGAAATAAGAAACACTTGAGAAACTCAAAATTTTCGCAGTTCTGATGCTCGAAACGAGTAACTAGAACAGCATAGGGGAAAAGTACGCATACCGTTGTAATCGGGCGAGTTTCTACTTTCAGATGCAACAGAAATTTTGCGGATTGGGCAATCCATTCTCGAGATATGGCAGTTTGGAGGTAAGAAACGCTTGAGAAACTCAAAATTTTCGCAGTTCTGATGCTCGAAACGAATAACTAGAACGGCCTAGGGGAAAAGTGCGCATACCGTTGTAATCGGGCGAGTTTCTACTTTCAGATGCAACAGAAATTTTGCGGATTGATCAATCCGTTCGCGAGATATGGCAGTTTGGAAATAAGAAACGCTTGAGAAACTCAGAATTTTCGCAGTTCTGATGCTCGAAACGAATGACTACAACGGCCTAGGGGAGAAGTACGCATACCGTTGTAATCGGGCGAGTTTCTACTTTCAGAAGCAACAGAAATTTTGCGGATTGTTCAATCCGTTTGCGAGATATGGCAGTTTGGATGTAAGAAACGCTTGAGAAACTCAAAATTTGCGCAGTTCTGATGCTCGAAACGAATAACCAGACGGCCTAGGGGAAAAGTGCGCATACCGTTGTGATCGGGCTAGTTTCTACTTTCAGATGCAACAGAAATTTTGCGTATTGATCAATCTGTTCGCGAGATATGGCAGTTTGGAGATAAGAAACGCTTGAGAGACTCAAAATTTTCGCAGTTCTGATGCTCGAAACGAATGACTAGAACGGCCTAGGGGAAAAGTGCGCATACCGTTGCAATCGGGCGAGTATCTACTTTCAGATGCAACAGAAATTTTGCGGATTGGTCAATCCGTTCGCGAGATATGGCCGTTTGGATGTAAGAAACGCTTGAGAAACTCAAAATTTTCGCAGTTCTGATGCTCGAAACGAATAACTAGAACGGCCTAGGGGAAAAGTGCGCATACCGTTGTAATCGGGCGAGTTTCTACTTTCAGAAGCACAGAAATTTTGCGGATTGGTCAATCCGTTCGCGAGATATGGCAGTTTGGATGTAAGAAACGCTTGAGAAACTCAAAATTTGCGCAGTTCTGATGCTCGAAACGAATAACTAGAACGGCCTAGGGGAAAAGTGCGCATACCGTTGTAATCGGGCGAGATTCTACTTTCAGAAGCAACAGAAATTTTGAGGATTGGTCAATCCGTTCGCGAGATATGGCCGTTTGGATGTAAGAAACGCTTGAGAAACTCAAAATTTTCGCAGTTCTGATGCTCGAAACGAATAACCAGACGGCCTAGGGGAAAAGTGCGCATACCGTTGTGATCGGGCTAGTTTCTACTTTCAGATGCAACAGAAATTTTGCGTATTGATCAATCTGTTCGCGAGATATGGCAGTTTGGACATAAGAAACGCTTGAGAGACTCAAAATTTTCGCAGTTCTGATGCTCGAAACGAATGACTAGAACGGCCTAGGGGAAAAGTGCGCATACCGTTGCAATCGGGCGAGTATCTACTTTCAGATGCAACAGAAATTTTGCGGATTGGTCAATCCGTTCGCAAGATATGGCCGTTTGGATGTAAGAAACGCTTGAGAAACTCAAAATTTTCGCAGTTCTGATGCTCGAAACGAATAACTAGAACGGCCTAGGGGAAAAGTGCGCATACCGTTGTAATCGGGCGAGTTTCTACTTTCAGAAGCACAGAAATTTTGCGGATTGGTCAATCCGTTCGCGAGATATGGCAGTTTGGAGGTAAGAAACGCTTGAGAAACTCAAAATTTGCGCAGTTCTGATGCTCGAAACGAATAACTAGAACGGCCTAGGGGAAAAGTGCGCATACCGTTGTAATCGGGCGAGATTCTACTTTCAGATGCAACAGAAATTTTGCGGATTGGTCAATCCGTTCGCGAGATATGGCCGTTTGGATGTAAGAAACGCTTGAGAAACTCAAAATTTTCGCAGTTCTGATGCTCGAAACGAATAACTAGAACGGCCTAGGGGAAAACTACACACACCGTTGTAATCGGGCGAGTCTCTACTTTCGGATGCAACAGAGATTTTGCGGATTGGTCAATCCGTTCGCGAGATATGGCAGTTTGGATGTAAGAAACGCTTGAGAAACTCAAAATTTTCGCAGTTCTGATGCTCGAAACGAATAACTAGAACGGCCTAGGAGAAAAGTACGCATACCGTTGTAATCGGGCGAGTTTCTACTTACAGATGCAACAGAAATCATGCGGATTGTCAATCCGTTCGCGAGATATGGCCGTTTGGATGTAAGAAACGCTTGAGAAACTCAAAATTTTCGCAGTTCTGATGCTCGAAACGAATAACTAGAACGGCCTAGGGGAAAAGTACGCATACCGTTGTAATCGGGCGTGTCTCTACTTTCAGATGCAACAGAAATTTTGCGGATTGGTCAATCCGTTTGCGAGATATGGCAGTTTGGAAATAAGAAACGCTTGAGAAACTCAAAATTTTCGCAGTTCTGATGCTCGAAACGAATAACTAGAACGGCCTAGAGGAAAACTACACCTACCGTTGTAATCGGGCGAGTTTCTACTTTCAGATGCAACAGAAATTTTGCGGATTGTTCAATCCGTTCGCGAGATATGGCAGTTTGGAGGTAAGAAACGCTTGAGAAACTCAAAATTTTCGCAGTTCTCATGCTCGAAACGAATAACTAGCACCGCCTAGGGGAAAAGTGCGCATACCGTTGTAATCGGGCGAGTTTCTAATTTCAGATGCAACAGAAATTTTGCGGATTGATCAATCCATTCGCGAGATATGGCAGTTTGGAGATAAGAAACGCTTGAGAAACACAAAATTTTCGCAGTTCTGATGCTCGAAACGAATGACTACAACGGCCTAGGGGAGAAGTACGCATACCGTTGTAATCGGGCGAGTTTCTACTTTCAGAAGCAACAGAAATTTTGCGGATTGGTCGATCCGTTCGCGAGATATGGCAGTTTGGAGGTAAGAAACGCTTGAGAAACTCAAAATTTTCGCAGTTCTCATGCTCGAAACGAGTAACTAGAACAGCATAGGGGAAAAGTACGCATACCGTTGTAATCGGGCGAGTTTCTACTTTCAGATGCAACAGAAATTTTGCGGATTGGGCAATCCATTCTCGAGATATGGCAGTTTGGAGGTAAGAAACGCTTGAGAAACTCAAAATTTTCGCAGTTCTGATGCTCGAAACGAATAACTAGAACGGCCTAGGGGAAAAGTGCGCATACCGTTGTAATCGGGCGAGTTTCTACTTTCAGATGCAACAGAAATTTTGCGGATTGGTCAATCCGTTCGCGAGACATGGCAGTTTGGAGGTA
Source organism: Ptiloglossa arizonensis (assembly GCF_051014685.1). NCBI lineage: Eukaryota > Metazoa > Arthropoda > Insecta > Hymenoptera > Colletidae > Ptiloglossa > Ptiloglossa arizonensis. The sequence goes on along the minus strand of NW_027478462.1, from coordinate 702,872 downwards.
AGAAACGCTTGAGAAACTCAAAATTTTCGCAGTTCTGATGCTCGAAACGAGTAACTAGAACAGCCTAGGGGAAAAGTGCGCATACCGTTGTAATCGGGCGAGTTTCTACTTTCAGATGCAACAGAAATTTTGCGGATTGGTCAATCCGTTCGCGAGACATGGCAGTTTGGAGGTAAGAAACGCTTGAGAAACTCAAAATTTTCGCAGTTCTGATGCTCGAAACGAATAACTAGAACGGCCTAGAGGAAAACTACACCTACCGTTGTAATCGGGCGAGTTTCTACTTTCAGATGCAACAGAAATTTTGCGGATTGTTCAATCCGTTCACGAGATATGGCAGTTTGAGGGTAAGAAACGCTTGAGAAACTCAAAATTTTCGCAGTTCTGATGCTCGAAACGAATAACTAGCACCGCCTAGGGGAAAAGTGCGCATACCGTTGTAATCGGGCGAGTTTCTACTTTCAGATGCAACAGAAATTTTGCGGATTGATCAATCCATTCGCGAGATATGGCAGTTTGGAGATAAGAAACGCTTGAGAAACACAAAATTTTCGCAGTTCTGATGCTCGAAACGAATGACTACAACGGCCTAGGGGAGAAGTACGCATACCGTTGTAATCGGGCGAGTTTCTACTTTCAGAAGCAACAGAAATTTTGCGGATTGTTCAATCCGTTCGCGAGATATGGCAGTTTGGAGGTAAGAAACGCTTGAGAAACTCAAAATTTGCTCAGTTCTGATGCTCGAAACGAATAACTAGAACGGCCTAGGGGAAAACTACACATACCGTTGTAATCGGGCGAGTTTCTACTTTCAGATGCAACAGAAATTTGCGGATTGGTCAATCCGTTCGCGAGATATGGCAGTTTGGAAATAAGAAACACTTGAGAAACTCAAAATTTTCGCAGTTCTGATGCTCGAAACGAGTAACTAGAACAGCATAGGGGAAAAGTACGCATACCGTTGTAATCGGGCGAGTTTCTACTTTCAGATGCAACAGAAATTTTGCGGATTGGGCAATCCATTCTCGAGATATGGCAGTTTGGAGGTAAGAAACGCTTGAGAAACTCAAAATTTTCGCAGTTCTGATGCTCGAAACGAATAACTAGAACGGCCTAGGGGAAAAGTGCGCATACCGTTGTAATCGGGCGAGTTTCTACTTTCAGATGCAACAGAAATTTTGCGGATTGATCAATCCGTTCGCGAGATATGGCAGTTTGGAAATAAGAAACGCTTGAGAAACTCAGAATTTTCGCAGTTCTGATGCTCGAAACGAATGACTACAACGGCCTAGGGGAGAAGTACGCATACCGTTGTAATCGGGCGAGTTTCTACTTTCAGAAGCAACAGAAATTTTGCGGATTGGTGAATCCGTTCGCGAGATATGGTAGTTTAGAGGTAAGAAACGCTTGAGAAACTCAAAATTTTCGCAGTTCTGATGCTCGAAACGAATAACTAGCACGGCCTAGGGGAAAAGTACGCATACCGTTGTAATCGGGCGAGTTTCTACTTTCAGATGCAACAGAAATATTGCGGATTGGTCAATCCGTTCGCGAGATATGGCCGTTTGGATGTAAGAAACGCTTGAGAAACTCAAAATTTTCGCAGTTCTGATGCTCGAAACGAATAACTAGCACCGCCTAGGGGAAAAGTGCGCATACCGTTGTAATCGGGCGAGTTTCTACTTTCAGATGCAACAGAAATTTTGCGGATTCATCAATCCGTTCGCGAAATATTGCAGTTTGGAGATAAGAAACGCTTGAGAAACTCAAAATTTTCGCAGTTCTGATGCTCGAAACGAATGACTACAACGGCCTAGGGGAGAAGTACGCATACCGTTGTAATCGGGCGAGTTTCTACTTTCAGAAGCAACAGAAATTTTGCGGATTGGTCGATCCGTTCGCGAGATATGGCAGTTTGGAGGTAAGAAACGCTTAAGAAACTCAAAATTTGCTCAGTTCTGATGCTCGAAACGAATAACTAGAACGGCCTAGGGGAAAACTACACATACCGTTGTAATCGGGCGAGTTTCTACTTTCAGATGCAACAGAAATTTTGCGGATTGGTCAATCCGTTCGCGAGATATGGCAGTTTGGAGGTAAGAAACGCTTGAGAAACTCAAAATTTTCGCAGTTCTGATGCTCGAAACGAATAACTAGAACGGCCTAGGGGAAAAGTGCGCATACCGTTGTAATCGGGCGAGATTCTACTTTCAGATGCAACAGAAATTTTGCGGATTGATCAATCCGTTCGCGAGATATGGCAGTTTGGAGATAAGAAACGCTTGAGAAACTCAAAATTTTCGCAGTTCTGATGCTCGAAACGAATAACTAGCACGGCCTAGGGGAAAAGTACGCATACCGTTGTAATCGGGCGAGTTTCTACTTTCAGATGCAACAGAAATATTGCGGATTGGTCAATCCGTTCGCGAGATATGGCCGTTTGGATGTAAGAAACGCTTGAGACACTCAAAATTTTCGCAGTTCTGATGCTCGAAACGAATAACTAGAACGGCCTAGGGGAAAAGTGCGCATACCGTTGTAATCGGGCGAGATTCTACTTTCAGATGCAACAGAAATATTGCGGATTGGTCAATCCGTTCGCGAGATATGGCCGTTTGGATGTAAGAAACGCTTGAGAAACTCAAAATTTTCGCAGTTCTGATGCTCGAAACGAATAACTAGAACGGCCTAGGGGAAAAGTGCGCATACCGTTGTAATCGGGCGAGTTTCTACTTTCAGAAGCAACAGAAATTTTGCGGATTGGTGAATCCTTTCGCGAGATATGGTAGTTTGGAGGTAAGAAACGCTTGAGAAACTCAAAATTTTCGCAGTTCTGATGCTCGAAACGAATGACTACAACGGCCTAGGGGAGAAGTACGCATACCGTTGTAATCGGGCGAGATTCTACTTTCAGATGCAACAGAAATTTTGCGGATTGGTCAATCCGTTCGCGAGACATGGCAGTTTGGAGGTAAGAAACGCTTGAGAAACTCAAAATTTTCGCAGTTCTGATGCTCGAAACGAATAACTAGAACGGCCTAGAGGAAAACTACACCTACCGTTGTAATCGGGCGAGTTTCTACTTTCAGATGCAACAGAAATTTTGCGGATTGTTCAATCCGTTCGCGAGATATGGCAGTTTGGAGGTAAGAAACGCTTGAGAAACTCAAAATTTTCGCAGTTCTGATGCTCGAAACGAATAACTAGCACCGCCTAGGGGAAAAGTGCGCATACCGTTGCAATCGGGCGAGTATCTACTTTCAGATGCAACAGAAATTTTGCGGATTGGTCAATCCGTTCGCGAGATATGGCAGTTTGGAGATAAGAAACGCTTGAGAAACTCAAAATTTTCGCAGTTCTGATGCTCGAAACGAATGACTACAACGGCCTAGGGGAGAAGTACGCATACCGTTGTAATCGGGCGAGTTTCTGCTTTCAGATGCAACAGAAATTTTGCGTATTGGTCAATCCGTTCGCGAGATATGGCAGTTTGGATGTAAGAAACGCTTGAGAAACTCCAAATTTTCGCAGTTCTGATGCTCGAAACGAATAACTAGAACGGCCTAGGGGAAAACTACACCTACCGTTGTAATCGGGCGAGCTTCTACTTTCAGAAGCAACAGAAATTTTGCGGATTGGTGAATCCGTTCGCGAGATATGGCATTTTGGAAATAAGAAACACTTGAGAAACTCAAAATTTTCGCAGTTCTGATGCTCGAAACGAGTAACTAGAACAGCATAGGGGAAAAGTACGCATACCGTTGTAATCGGGCGAGTTTCTACTTTCAGATGCAACAGAAATTTTGCGGATTGGGCAATCCATTCTCGAGATATGGCAGTTTGGAGGTAAGAAACGCTTGAGAAACTCAAAATTTTCGCAGTTCTGATGCTCGAAACGAATAACTAGAACGGCCTAGGGGAAAAGTGCGCATACCGTTGTAATCGGGCGAGTTTCTACTTTCAGATGCAACAGAAATTTTGCGGATTGATCAATCCGTTCGCGAGATATGGCAGTTTGGAGATAAGAAACGCTTGAGAAACTCAAAATTTTCGCAGTTCTGATGCTCGAAACGAATGACTACAACGGCCTAGGGGAGAAGTACGCATACCGTTGTAATCGGGCGAGTTTCTACTTTCAGATGCAAAAGAAATATTGCGGATTGGTCAATCCGTTCGCGAGATATGGCCGTTTGGATGTAAGAAACGCTTGAGAAACTCAAAATTTTCGCAGTTCTGATGCTCGAAACGAATAACTAGCACCGCCTAGGGGAAAAGTGCGCATACCGTTGTAATCGGGCGAGTTTCTACTTTCAGATGCAACAGAAATTTTGCGGATTGATCAATCCGTTCGCGAAATATGGCAGTTTGGAGATAAGAAACGCTTGAGAAACTCAAAATTTACGCAGTTCTGATGCTCGAAACGAATGACTACAACGGCCTAGGGGAGAAGTACGCATACCGTTGTAATCGGGCGAGTTTCTACTTTCAGAAGCAACAGAAATTTTGCGGATTGGTCGATCCGTTCGCGAGATATGGCAGTTTGGAGGTAAGAAACGCTTGAGAAACTCAAAATTTGCTCAGTTCTGATGCTCGAAACGAATAACTAGAACGGCCTAGGGGAAAACTACACATACCGTTGTAATCGGGCGAGTTTCTACTTTCAGATGCAACAGAAATTTTGCGGATTGGTGAATCCGTTCGCGAGATATGGCAGTTTGGAGGTAAGAAACGCTTGAGAAACTCAAAATTTTCGCAGTTCTGATGCTCGAAACGAATAACTAGCACAGCCTAGGGGAAAAGTGCGCATACCGTTGTAATCGGGCGAGTTTCTACTTTCAGATGCAACAGAAATTTTGCGGATTGATCAATCCGTTCGCGAGATATGGCAGTTTGGAAATAAGAAACGCTTGAGAAACTCAAAATTTTCGCAGTTCTGATGCTCGAAACGAATGACTACAACGGCCTAGGGGAGAAGTACGCATACCGTTGTAATCGGGCGAGTTTCTACTTTCAGATGCAAAAGAAATATTGCGGATTGGTCAATCCGTTCGCGAGATATGGCCGTTTGGATGTAAGAAACGCTTGAGAAACTCAAAATTTTCGCAGTTCTGATGCTCGAAACGAATAACTAGCACCGCCTAGGGGAAAAGTGCGCATACCGTTGTAATCGGGCGAGTTTCTACTTTCAGATGCAACAGAAATTTTGCGGATTGATCAATCCGTTCGCGAAATATGGCAGTTTGGAGATAAGAAACGCTTGAGAAACTCAAAATTTACGCAGTTCTGATGCTCGAAACGAATGACTACAACGGCCTAGGGGAGAAGTACGCATACCGTTGTAATCGGGCGAGTTTCTACTTTCAGAAGCAACAGAAATTTTGCGGATTGGTCGATCCGTTCGCGAGATATGGCAGTTTGGAGGTAAGAAACGCTTGAGAAACTCAAAATTTGCTCAGTTCTGATGCTCGAAACGAATAACTAGAACGGCCTAGGGGAAAACTACACATACCGTTGTAATCGGGCGAGTTTCTACTTTCAGATGCAACAGAAATTTTGCGGATTGGTGAATCCGTTCGCGAGATATGGCAGTTTGGAGGTAAGAAACGCTTGAGAAACTCAAAATTTTCGCAGTTCTGATGCTCGAAACGAATAACTAGCACAGCCTAGGGGAAAAGTGCGCATACCGTTGTAATCGGGCGAGTTTCTACTTTCAGATGCAACAGAAATTTTGCGGATTGATCAATCCGTTCGCGAGATATGGCAGTTTGGAAATAAGAAACGCTTGAGAAACTCAAAATTTTCGCAGTTCTGATGCTCGAAACGAATGACTACAACGGCCTAGGGGAGAAGTACGCATACCGTTGTAATCGGGCGAGTTTCTACTTTCAGATGCAATAGAAATTTTGCGGATTGATCAATCCGTTCGCGAGATATGGCAGTTTGGAGATAAGAAACGCTTGAGAAACTCAAAATTTTCGCAGTTCTGATGCTCGAAACGAATGACTACAACGGCCTAGGGGAGAAGTACGCATACCGTTGTAATCGGGCGAGTTTCTACTTTCAGAAGCAACAGAAATTTTGCGGATTGGTGAATCCGTTCGCGAGATATGGTAGTTTGGAGGTAAGAAACGCTTGAGAAACTCAAAATTTTCGCAGTTCTGATGCTCGAAACGAATAACTAGCACGGCCTAGGGGAAAAGTACGCATACCGTTGTAATCGGGCGAGTTTCTACTTTCAGATGCAAAAGAAATATTGCGGATTGGTCAATCCGTTCGCGAGATATGGCCGTTTGGATGTAAGAAACGCTTGAGAAACTCAAAATTTTCGCAGTTCTGATGCTCGAAACGAATAACTAGCACCGCCTAGGGGAAAAGTGCGCATACCGTTGTAATCGGGCGAGTTTCTACTTTCAGATGCAACAGAAATTTTGCGGATTGATCAATCCGTTCGCGAAATATGGCAGTTTGGAGATAAGAAACGCTTGAGAAACTCAAAATTTACGCAGTTCTGATGCTCGAAACGAATGACTACAACGGCCTAGGGGAGAAGTACGCATACCGTTGTAATCGGGCCAGTTTCTACTTTCAGAAGCAACAGAAATTTTGCGGATTGGTCGATCCGTTCGCGAGATATGGCAGTTTGGAGGTAAGAAACGCTTGAGAAACTCAAAATTTGCTCAGTTCTGATGCTCGAAACGAATAACTAGAACGGCCTAGGGGAAAACTACACATACCGTTGTAATCGGGCGAGTTTCTACTTTCAGATGCAACAGAAATTTTGCGGATTGGTGAATCCGTTCGCGAGATATGGTAGTTTGGAGGTAAGAAACGCTTGAGAAACTCAAAATTTTCGCAGTTCTGATGCTCGAAACGAATAACTAGAACGGCCTAGAGGAAAACTACACCTACCGTTGTAATCGGGCGAGTTTCTACTTTCAGATGCAACAGAAATTTTGCGGATTGTTCAATCCGTTCGCGAGATATGGCAGTTTGGAGGTAAGAAACGCTTGAGAAACTCAAAATTTTCGCAGTTCTGATGCTCGAAACGAATAACTAGCACCGCCTAGGGGAAAAGTGCGCATACCGTTGTAATCGGGCGAGTTTCTACTTTCAGATGCAACAGAAATTTTGCGGATTGGTGAATCCGTTCGCGAGATATGGCAGTTTGGAGGTAAGAAACGCTTGAGAAACTCAAAATTTTCGCAGTTCTGATGCTCGAAACGAATAACTAGCACAGCCTAGGGGAAAAGTGCGCATACCGTTGTAATCGGGCGAGTTTCTACTTTCAGATGCAACAGAAATTTTGCGGATTGATCAATCCGTTCGCGAGATATGGCAGTTTGGAAATAAGAAACGCTTGAGAAACTCAAAATTTTCGCAGTTCTGATGCTCGAAACGAATGACTACAACGGCCTAGGGGAGAAGTACGCATACCGTTGTAATCGGGCGAGTTTCTACTTTCAGATGCAATAGAAATTTTGCGGATTGATCAATCCGTTCGCGAGATATGGCAGTTTGGAGATAAGAAACGCTTGAGAAACTCAAAATTTTCGCAGTTCTGATGCTCGAAACGAATGACTACAACGGCCTAGGGGAGAAGTACGCATACCGTTGTAATCGGGCGAGTTTCTACTTTCAGAAGCAACAGAAATTTTGCGGATTGGTGAATCCGTTCGCGAGATATGGTAGTTTGGAGGTAAGAAACGCTTGAGAAACTCAAAATTTTCGCAGTTCTGATGCTCGAAACGAATAACTAGCACGGCCTAGGGGAAAAGTACGCATACCGTTGTAATCGGGCGAGTTTCTACTTTCAGATGCAAAAGAAATATTGCGGATTGGTCAATCCGTTCGCGAGATATGGCCGTTTGGATGTAAGAAACGCTTGAGAAACTCAAAATTTTCGCAGTTCTGATGCTCGAAACGAATAACTAGCACCGCCTAGGGGAAAAGTGCGCATACCGTTGTAATCGGGCGAGTTTCTACTTTCAGATGCAACAGAAATTTTGCGGATTGATCAATCCGTTCGCGAAATATGGCAGTTTGGAGATAAGAAACGCTTGAGAAACTCAAAATTTACGCAGTTCTGATGCTCGAAACGAATGACTACAACGGCCTAGGGGAGAAGTACGCATACCGTTGTAATCGGGCCAGTTTCTACTTTCAGAAGCAACAGAAATTTTGCGGATTGGTCGATCCGTTCGCGAGATATGGCAGTTTGGAGGTAAGAAACGCTTGAGAAACTCAAAATTTGCTCAGTTCTGATGCTCGAAACGAATAACTAGAACGGCCTAGGGGAAAACTACACATACCGTTGTAATCGGGCGAGTTTCTACTTTCAGATGCAACAGAAATTTTGCGGATTGGTGAATCCGTTCGCGAGATATGGTAGTTTGGAGGTAAGAAACGCTTGAGAAACTCAAAATTTCGCAGTTCTGATGCTCGAAACGAATAACTAGAACGGCCTAGAGGAAAACTACACCTACCGTTGTAATCGGGCGAGTTTCTACTTTCAGATGCAACAGAAATTTTGCGGATTGTTCAATCCGTTCGCGAGATATGGCAGTTTGGAGGTAAGAAACGCTTGAGAAACTCAAAATTTTCGCAGTTCTGATGCTCGAAACGAATAACTAGCACCGCCTAGGGGAAAAGTGCGCATACCGTTGTAATCGGGCGAGTTTCTACTTTCAGATGCAACAGAAATTTTGCGGATTGATCAATCCGTTCGCGAGATATGGCAGTTTGGAGATAAGAAACGCTTGAGAAACTCAAAATTTTCGCAGTTCTGATGGCCGAAACGAATGACTACAACGGCCTAGGGAGAAGTAGGCATACCGTTGTAATCGGGCGAGTTTCTACTTTCAGAAGCAACAGAAATTTTGCGGATTGGTCGATCCGTTCGCGAGATATGGCAGTTTGGAGGTAAGAAACGCTTGAGAAACTCAAAATTTGCTCAGTTCTGATGCTCGAAACGAATAACTAGTACGGCCTAGGGGAAAACTACACATACCGTTGTAATCGGGCGAGTTTCTACTTTCAGATGCAACAGAAATTTTGCGGATTGGTCGATCCGTTCGCGAGATATGGCAGTTTGGAGGTAAGAAACGCTTGAGAAACTCAAAATTTGCTCAGTTCTGATGCTCGAAATGAATAACTAGTACGGCCTAGGGGAAAACTACACATACCGTTGTAATCGGGCGAGTTTCTACTTTCAGATGCAACAGAAATTTTGCGGATTGGTCAATCCGTTCGCGAGATATGGCAGTTTGGAGGTAAGAAACGCTTGAGAAACTCAAAATTTTCGCAGTTCTGATGCTCGAAACGAATAACTAGAACGGCCTAGGGGAAAAGCACGCATACTGTTGTAATCGGGCGAGTTTCTACTTTCAGATGCAACAGAAATATTGCGGATTGGTCAATCCGTTCGCGAGATATGGCCGTTTGGATGTAAGAAACGCTTGAGAAACTCAAAATTTTCGCAGTTCTGATGCTCGAAACGAATAACTAGAACAGCCTAGGGGAAAAGTGCGCATACCGTTGTAATCGGGCGAGTCTCTACTTTCAGATGCAACAGAAATTTTGCGGATTGATCAATCCGTTCGCGAGATATGGCAGTTTGGAGATAAGAAACGCTTGAGAAACTCACAATTTTCGCAGTTCTGATGCTCGAAACGAGTAACTAGAACGGCCTAGGGGAAAAGTACGCATACCGTTGTAATCGGGCGAGTTTCTACTTTCAGATGCAACAGAAATTTTGCGGATTGGTCAATCCGTTCGCGAGATATGGCAGTTTGGAGGTAAGAAACGCTTGAGAAACTCAAAATTTTCGCAGTTCTGATGCTCGAAACGAATAACTAGAACGGCCTAGGGGAAAAGATCGCATACCGTTGTAATCGGGCGAGTTTCTACTTTCAGATGCAACAGAAATTTTGCGGATTGATCAATCCGTTCGCGAGATATGGCAGTTTGGAGATAAGAAACGCTTGAGAAACTCAAAATTTTCGCAGTTCTGATGCTCGAAACGAGTAACTAGAACGGCATAGGGGAAAAGTACGCATACCGTTGTAATCGGGCAAGTTTCTGCTTTCAGATGCAACTGAAATTTTGCGGATTGTTCAATCCGTTCGCGAGATATGGCAGTTTGGAGATAAGAAACGTTTGAGAAACTCAAAATTTTCGCAGTTCTGATGCTCGAAACGAATGACTACAACGGCCTAGGGCAGAGGTACGCATACCGTTGTAATCGGGCGAGTTTCTACTTTCAGATGCAACAGAAATTTTGCGGATTGATCAATCCGTTCGCGAGATATGGCAGTTTGGAGATAAGAAACGCTTGAGAAACTCAAAATTTTCGCAGTTCTGATGCTCGAAACGAATGACTACAACGGCCTAGGGGAGAAGTACGCATACCGTTGTAATCGGGCGAGTTTCTACTTTCAGAAGCAACAGAAATTTTGGGGATTGGTGAATCCGTTCGCGAGATATGGTAGTTTGGAGGTAAGAAACGCTTGAGAAACTCAAAATTTTCGCAGTTCTGATGCTCGAAACGAATAACTAGAACGGCCTAGGGGAAAAGTACGCATACCGTTGTAATCGGGCGAGTTTCTACTTTCAGATGCAACAGAAATTTTGCGGATTGGTCAATCCGTTCGCGAGATATGGCAGTTTGGAAATAAGAAACACTTGAGAAACTCAAAATTTTCGCAGTTCTGATGCTCGAAACGAGTAACTAGAACAGCATAGGGGAAAAGTACGCATACCGTTGTAATCGGGCGAGTTTCTGCTTTCAGATGCAACAGAAGTTTTGCGGATTGGTCAATCCGTTCGCGAGATATGGCAGTTTGGATGTAAGAAACGCTTGAGAAACTCAAAATTTTCGCAGTTCTGATGCTCGAAACGAATAACTAGAACGGCCTAGGGGAGAACTACACCTACCGTTGTAATCGGGCGAGTTTCTACTTTCAGATGCAACAGAAATTTTGCGGATTGTTCAATCCGTTCGCGAGATATGGCTTTTTGGAGGTAAGAAACGCTTGAGAAACTCAAAATTTTCGCAGTTCTGATGCTCGAAACGAATAACTAGAACCGCCTAGGGGAAAAGTGCGCATTCCGTTGTAATCGGGCGAGTTTCTACTTTCAGATGCAAGGGAGATTTTGCGGATTGATCAATCCGTTCGCGAGATATGGCAGTTTGGAGATAAGAAACGCTTGAGAAACTCAAAATTTTCGCAGTTCTGATGCTCGAAACGAATAACTAGAACCGCCTAGGGGAAAAGTGCGCATTCCGTTGTAATCGGGCGAGTTTCTGCTTTCAGATGCAACAGAAATTTTGCGGATTGGTCGATTCGTTCGCGAGACATGGCAGTTTGGAGGTAAGAAACGCTTGAGAAACTCAAAATGTTCGCAGTTCTGATGCTGGAAACGAATAACTAGAACGGCCTAGGGGAAAACTACACCAACCGTTGTAATCGGACGAGTTTCTACTTTCAGAAGCAACAGAAATTTTGCGGATTGGTGAATCCGTTCGCGAGATATGGTAGTTTGGAGGTAAGAAACGCTTGAGAAATTCAAAATTTTCGCAGTTCTGATGCTCGACACGAATAACTAGAACGGCCTAGGGGAAAAGTACGCATACCGTTGTAATCGGGCGAGTTTCTACTTTCAGATGCAACAGAAATTTTGCGGATTGGTCAATCCGTTCGCGAGATATGGCAGTTTGGAAATAAGAAACACTTGAGAAACTCAAAATTTTCGCAGTTCTGATGCTCGAAACGAGTAACTAGAACAGCATAGGGGAAAAGTACGCATACCGTTGTAATCGGGCGAGTTTCTGCTTTCAGATGCAACAGAAGTTTTGCGGATTGGTCAATCCGTTCGCGAGATATGGCAGTTTGGATGTAAGAAACGCTTGAGAAACTCAAAATTTTCGCAGTTCTGATGCTCGAAACGAATAACTAGAACGGCCTAGGGGAGAACTACACCTACCGTTGTAATCGGGCGAGTTTCTACTTTCAGATGCAACAGAAATTTTGCGGATTGTTCAATCCGTTCGCGAGATATGGCAGTTTGGAGGTAAGAAACGCTTGAGAAACTCAAAATTTTCGCAGTTCTGATGCTCGAAACGAATAACTAGAACCGCCTAGGGGAAAAGTGCGCATTCCGTTGTAATCGGGCGAGTTTCTACTTTCAGATGCAAGGGAGATTTTGCGGATTGATCAATCCGTTCGCGAGATATGGCAGTTTGGAGATAAGAAACGCTTGAGAAACTCAAAATTTTCGCAGTTCTGATGCTCGAAACGAATAACTAGAACCGCCTAGGGGAAAAGTGCGCATTCCGTTGTAATCGGGCGAGTTTCTGCTTTCAGATGCAACAGAAATTTTGCGGATTGGTCGATTCGTTCGCGAGACATGGCAGTTTGGAGGTAAGAAACGCTTGAGAAACTCAAAATTTTCGCAGTTCTGATGCTGGAAACGAATAACTAGAACGGCCTAGGGGAAAACTACACCAACCGTTGTAATCGGACGAGTTTCTACTTTCAGAAGCAACAGAAATTTTGCGGATTGGTGAATCCGTTCGCGAGATATGGTAGTTTGGAGGTAAGAAACGCTTGAGAAATTCAAAATTTTCGCAGTTCTGATGCTCGACACGAATAACTAGAACGGCCTAGGGGAAAACTACACATACCGTTGTAATCGGACGAGTTTCTACTTTCAGATGCAACAGAAATTTTGGGGATTGGTCAATCCGTTCGCGAGATATGGCAGTTTGGAGGTAAGGAACGCTTGATAAACTCAAAATTTTCGCAGTTCTGATGCTCCAAATGAATAACTGGAACGGCCTAGGGGAAAACTACACATACCGTTGTAATCGGGCGCGTTTCTACTTTCGATGCAATAGAAATTTTGCGGATTGGTCTATCCGTTCGCGAGATATGGCAGTTTGGAGGTAAGAAACGCTTGAGAAACTCAAAATTTTCGCAGTTCTGATGCTCGAAACGAATAACTAGAACGGCCTAGGGGAAAACTACACATACCGTTGTAATCGGGCGAGTTTCTACTTTCAGAAGCAACAGAAATTTTGCGGATTGGTGAATCCGTTCGCGAGAAATGGTAGTTTGGAGGTAAGAAACGCTTGAGAAACTCAAAATTTTCGCAGTTCTGATGCTCGACACGAATAACTAGAACGGCCTAGGGGAAAAGTGCGCATACCGTTGTAATCGGGCGAGTTTCTACTTTCAGATGCAACAGAAATTTTGCGGATTGATCAATCCGTTCGCGAGATATGGCAGTTTGGAGATAAGAAACGCTTGAGAAACTCAAAATTTTCGCAGTTCTGATGCTCGAAACGAATAACTAGAACCGCCTAGGGGAAAAGTGCGCATTCCGTTGTAATCGGGCGAGATTCTGCTTTCAGATGCAACAGAAATTTTGCGGATTGGTCGATTCGTTCGCGAGACATGGCAGTTTGGAGGTAAGAAACGATTGAGAAACTCAAAATTTTCGCAGTTCTGATGCTCGAAACGAATAACTAGAACGGCCTAGGGGAAAACTACACCAACCGTTGTAATCGGACGAGTTTCTACTTTCAGAAGCAACAGAAATTTTGCGGATTGGTGAATCCGTTCGCGAGATATGGTAGTTTGGAGGTAAGAAACGCTTGAGAAATTCAAAATTTTCGCAGTTCTGATGCTCGACACGAATAACTAGAACGGCCTAGGGGAAAACTACACATACCGTTGTAATCGGACGAGTTGCTACTTTCAGATGCAACAGAAATTTTGGGGATTGGTCAATCCGTTCGCGAGATATGGCAGTTTGGAGGTAAGGAACGCTTGATAAACTCAAAATTTTCGCAGTTCTGATGCTCCAAATGAATAACTGGAACGGCCTAGGGGAAAACTACACATACCGTTGTAATCGGGCGCGTTTCTACTTTCGATGCAATAGAAATTTTGCGGATTGGTCTATCCGTTCGCGAGATATGGCAGTTTGGAGGTAAGAAACGCTTGAGAAACTCAAAATTTTCGCAGTTCTGATGCTCGAAACGAATAACTAGAACGGCCTAGGGGAAAACTACACATACCGTTGTAATCGGGCGAGTTTCTACTTTCAGAAGCAACAGAAATTTTGCGGATTGGTGAATCCGTTCGCGAGAAATGGTAGTTTGGAGGTAAGAAACGCTTGAGAAACTCAAAATTTTCGCAGTTCTGATGCTCGACACGAATAACTAGAACGGCCTAGGGGAAAAGTGCGCATACCGTTGTAATCGGGCGAGTTTCTACTTTCAGATGCAACAGAAATTTTGCGGATTGATCAATCCGTTCGCGAGATATGGCAGTTTGGAGATAAGAAACGCTTGAGATACTCAAAATTTTCGCAGTTCTGATGCTCGAAACGAGTAACTAGAACGGCCTAGGGGAGAAGTACGCATACCGTTGTAATCGGGCGAGTTTCTACTTTCAGATGCAACAGAAATTTTGCGGATTGGTCAATCCGTTCGCGAGATATGGCAGTTTGGAGGTAAGAAACGCTTGAGAAACTCAAAATTTTCGCAGTTCTGATGCTCGACACGAATAACTAGAACGGCCTAGGGGAAAAGTGCGCATACCGTTGTAATCGGGCGAGTTTCTACTTTCAGATGCAACAGAAATTTTGCGGATTGGTCAATCCGTTCGCGAGATATGGCAGTTTGGAAATAAGAAACACTTGAGAAACTCAAAATTTTCGCAGTTCTGATGCTCGAAACGAGTAACTAGAACAGCATAGGGGAAAAGTACGCATACCGTTGTAATCGGGCGAGTTTCTGCTTTCAGATGCAACAGAAGTTTTGCGGATTGGTCAATCCGTTCGCGAGATATGGCAGTTTGGATGTAAGAAACGCTTGAGAAACTCAAAATTTTCGCAGTTCTGATGCTCGAAACGAATAACTAGAACGGCCTAGGGGAGAACTACACCTACCGTTGTAATCGGGCGAGTTTCTACTTTCAGATGCAACAGAAATTTTGCGGATTGTTCAATCCGTTCGCGAGATATGGCAGTTTGGAGGTAAGAAACGCTTGAGAAACTCAAAATTTTCGCAGTTCTGATGCTCGAAACGAATAACTAGAACCGCCTAGGGGAAAAGTGCGCATTCCGTTGTAATCGGGCGAGTTTCTACTTTCAGATGCAAGGGAGATTTTGCGGATTGATCAATCCGTTCGCGAGATATGGCAGTTTGGAGATAAGAAACGCTTGAGAAACTCAAAATTTTCGCAGTTCTGATGCTCGAAACGAATAACTAGAACCGCCTAGGGGAAAAGTGCGCATTCCGTTGTAATCGGGCGAGTTTCTGCTTTCAGATGCAACAGAAATTTTGCGGATTGGTCGATTCGTTCGCGAGACATGGCAGTTTGGAGGTAAGAAACGCTTGAGAAACTCAAAATGTTCGCAGTTCTGATGCTGGAAACGAATAACTAGAACGGCCTAGGGGAAAACTACACCAACCGTTGTAATCGGACGAGTTTCTACTTTCAGAAGCAACAGAAATTTTGCGGATTGGTGAATCCGTTCGCGAGATATGGTAGTTTGGAGGTAAGAAACGCTTGAGAAATTCAAAATTTTCGCAGTTCTGATGCTCGACACGAATAACTAGAACGGCCTAGGGGAAAAGTACGCATACCGTTGTAATCGGGCGAGTTTCTACTTTCAGATGCAACAGAAATTTTGCGGATTGGTCAATCCGTTCGCGAGATATGGCAGTTTGGAAATAAGAAACACTTGAGAAACTCAAAATTTTCGCAGTTCTGATGCTCGAAACGAGTAACTAGAACAGCATAGGGGAAAAGTACGCATACCGTTGTAATCGGGCGAGTTTCTGCTTTCAGATGCAACAGAAGTTTTGCGGATTGGTCAATCCGTTCGCGAGATATGGCAGTTTGGATGTAAGAAACGCTTGAGAAACTCAAAATTTTCGCAGTTCTGATGCTCGAAACGAATAACTAGAACGGCCTAGGGGAGAACTACACCTACCGTTGTAATCGGGCGAGTTTCTACTTTCAGATGCAACAGAAATTTTGCGGATTGTTCAATCCGTTCGCGAGATATGGCAGTTTGGAGGTAAGAAACGCTTGAGAAACTCAAAATTTTCGCAGTTCTGATGCTCGAAACGAATAACTAGAACCGCCTAGGGGAAAAGTGCGCATTCCGTTGTAATCGGGCGAGTTTCTACTTTCAGATGCAAGGGAGATTTTGCGGATTGATCAATCCGTTCGCGAGATATGGCAGTTTGGAGATAAGAAACGCTTGAGAAACTCAAAATTTTCGCAGTTCTGATGCTCGAAACGAATAACTAGAACCGCCTAGGGGAAAAGTGCGCATTCCGTTGTAATCGGGCGAGTTTCTGCTTTCAGATGCAACAGAAATTTTGCGGATTGGTCGATTCGTTCGCGAGACATGGCAGTTTGGAGGTAAGAAACGCTTGAGAAACTCAAAATTTTCGCAGTTCTGATGCTCGAAACGAATAACTAGAACGGCCTAGGGGAAAACTACACCAACCGTTGTAATCGGACGAGTTTCTACTTTCAGAAGCAACAGAAATTTTGCGGATTGGTGAATCCGTTCGCGAGATATGGTAGTTTGGAGGTAAGAAACGCTTGAGAAATTCAAAATTTTCGCAGTTCTGATGCTCGACACGAATAACTAGAACGGCCTAGGGGAAAACTACACATACCGTTGTAATCGGACGAGTTTCTACTTTCAGATGCAACAGAAATTTTGGGGATTGGTCAATCCGTTCGCGAGATATGGCAGTTTGGAGGTAAGGAACGCTTGATAAACTCAAAATTTTCGCAGTTCTGATGCTCCAAATGAATAACTGGAACGGCCTAGGGGAAAACTACACATACCGTTGTAATCGGGCGCGTTTCTACTTTCGATGCAATAGAAATTTTGCGGATTGGTCTATCCGTTCGCGAGATATGGCAGTTTGGAGGTAAGAAACGCTTGAGAAACTCAAAATTTTCGCAGTTCTGATGCTCGAAACGAATAACTAGAACGGCCTAGGGGAAAACTACACATACCGTTGTAATCGGGCGAGTTTCTACTTTCAGAAGCAACAGAAATTTTGCGGATTGGTGAATCCGTTCGCGAGAAATGGTAGTTTGGAGGTAAGAAACGCTTGAGAAACTCAAAATTTTCGCAGTTCTGATGCTCGACACGAATAACTAGAACGGCCTAGGGGAAAAGTGCGCATACCGTTGTAATCGGGCGAGTTTCTACTTTCAGATGCAACAGAAATTTTGCGGATTGATCAATCCGTTCGCGAGATATGGCAGTTTGGAGATAAGAAACGCTTGAGATACTCAAAATTTTCGCAGTTCTGATGCTCGAAACGAGTAACTAGAACGGCCTAGGGGAGAAGTACGCATACCGTTGTAATCGGGCGAGTTTCTACTTTCAGATGCAACAGAAATTTTGCGGATTGGTCAATCCGTTCGCGAGATATGGCAGTTTGGAGGTAAGAAACGCTTGAGAAACTCAAAATTTTCGCAGTTCTGATGCTCGAAACGAGTAACTAGAACGGCCTAGGGGAAAAGTACGCATACCGTTGTAATCGGCGAGTTTCTACTTTCAGATGCAACAGAAATTTTGCGGATTGGTCAATCCGTTCGCGAGATATGGCAGTTTGGAAATAAGAAACGCTTGAGAAACTCAAAATTTTCGCAGTTCTGATGCTCGAAACGAGTAACTAGAACGGCATAGGGGAAAAGTACGCATACCGTTGTAATCGGGCGAGTTTCTGCTTTCAGATGCAACAGAAATTTTGCGGATTGGTCAATCCGTTCGCGAGATATGGCAGTTTGGAGGTAAGAAACGCTTGAGAAACTCAAAATTTTCGCAGTTCTGATGCTCGAAACCAATAACTAGAACGGCCTAGGGGAAAACTACACATACCGTTGTAATCGGGCGCGTTTCTACTTTCGATGCAATAGAAATTTTGCGGATTGGTCTATCCGTTCGCGAGATATGGCAGTTTGGAGGTAAGAAACGCTTGAGAAACTCAAAATTTTCGCAGTTCTGATGATCGAAACGAATAACTAGAACCGCCTAGGGGAAAAGTGCGCATACCGTTGTAATCGGGCGAGTTTCTACTTTCAGATGCAACAGAAATTTTGCGGCTTGATCAATCCGTTCGCGAGATATGGCAGTTTGGAGATAAGAAACGCTTGAGAAACTCAAAATTTTCGCAGTTCTGATGCTCGAAACGAATATCTAGAGCGGCCTAGGGGAGAAGTACGCATACCGTTGTAATCGGGCGAGTTTCTACTTTCAGAAGCAACAGAAATTTTGCGGATTGGTGAATCCGTTCGCGAGATATGGTAGTTTGGAGGTAAGAAACGCTTGAGAAACTCAAAATTTTCGCAGTTCTGATGCTCGACACGAATAACTAGAACGGCCTAGGGGAAAAGTGCGCATACCGTTGTAATCGGGCGAGTTTCTACTTTCAGAAGCAACAGAAATTTTGGGGATTGGTGAATCCGTTCGCGAGATATGGTAGTTTGGATGTAAGAAACGCTTGAGAAACTCAAAATTTTCGCAGTTCTGATGATCGAAACGAATAACTAGAACAGCCTAGGGGAAAAGTGCGCATACCGTTGTAATCGGGCGAGTTTCTTCTTTCAGAAGCAACAGAAATTTTGCGGATTGGTGAATCCGTTCGCGAGATATGGTAGTTTGGAGGTAAGAAACGCTTGAGAAACTCAAAATTTTCGCGGTTCTGATGCTCGAAACGAATAACTAGAACGGCCTAGGGGAAAACTACACCTACCGTTGTAATCGGGCGAGTTTTCTACTTTCAGATGCAACAGAAATTTTGCGGATTGGTCAATCCGTTCGCGAGATATGGCAGTTTGGAGGTAAGAAACGCTTGAGAACTCAAAATTTTCGCAGTTCTGATGATCGAAACGAATAACTAGAACCGCCTAGGGGAAAAGTGCGCATACCGTTGTAATCGGGCGAGTTTCTACTTTCAGATGCAACAGAAATTTTGCGGCTTGATCAATCCGTTCGCGAGATATGGCAGTTTGGAGATAAGAAACGCTTGAGAAACTCAAAATTTTCGCAGTTCTGATGCTCGAAACGAATGACTACAACGGCCTAGGGGAGAAGTACGCATACCGTTGTAATCGGGCGAGTTTCTACTTTCAGAAGCAACAGAAATTTTGCGGATTGGTGAATCCGTTCGCGAGATATGGTAGTTTGGAGGTAAGAAACGCTTGAGAAACTCAAAATTTTCGCAGTTCTGATGCTCGAAACGAATATCTAGAACGGCCTAGGGGAGAAGTACGCATACCGTTGTAATCGGGCGAGTTTCTACTTTCAGAAGCAACGGAAATTTTGCGGATTGGTGAATCCGTTCGCGAGATATGGTAGTTTGGAGGTAAGAAACGCTTGAGAAACTCAAATTTTCGCAGTTCTGATGCTCGACACGAGTAACTAGAACAGCATAGGGGAAAAGTACGCATAGCGTTGTAATCGGGCGAGTTTCTGCTTTCAGATGCAACAGAAATTTTACGGATTGGTCAATCCGTTCGCGAGATGTGGCAGTTTGGATGTAAGAAACGCTTGAGAAACTCAAAATTTTCGCAGTTCTGATGCTCGAAACGAGTAACTAGAACGGCCTAGGGGAAAAGTACGCATACCGTTGTAATCGGGCGAGTTTCTGCTTTCAGATGCAACAGAAATTTTGCGGATTGGTCAATCCGTTCGCGAGATATGGCAGTTTGGATGTAAGAAACGCTTGAGAAACTCAAAATTTTCGCAGTTCTGATGCTCGAAACGAATAACTAGAACGGCCTAGGGGAAAACTACACATACCGTTGTAATCGGGCGAGTTTCTACTTTCAGATGCAACAGAAATTTTGCGGAGTGGTCAATCCGTTCGCGAGATATGGCAGTTTGGAGGTAAGAAACGCTTGAGAAACTCAAAATTTTCGCAGTTCTGATGCTCGAAACCAATAACTAGAACGGCCTAGGGGAAAAGTACGCATACCGTTGTAATCGGGCGAGTTTCTACTTTCAGATGCAACAGAAATTTTGCGGATTGGTCAATCCGTTCGCGAGATATGCCAGTTTGGATATAAGAAACGCTTGAGAAACTCAAAATTTTCGCAGTTCTGATGCTCGAAACGAGTAACTAGAACGGCATAGGGGAAAAGTACGCATACCGTTGTAATCGGGCGAGTTTCTGCTTTCAGATGCAACAGAAATTTTGCGGATTGGTCAATCCGTTCGCGAGATATGGCAGTTTGGAGGTAAGAAACGCTTGAGAAACTCAAAATTTTCGCAGTTCTGATGCTCGAAACCAATAACTAGAACGGCCTAGGGGAAAACTACACATACCGTTGTAATCGGGCGCGTTTCTACTTTCGATGCAATAGAAATTTTGCGGATTGGTCTATCCGTTCGCGAGATATGGCAGTTTGGAGGTAAGAAACGCTTGAGAAACTCAAAATTTTCGCAGTTCTGATGATCGAAACGAATAACTAGAACCGCCTAGGGGAAAAGTGCGCATACCGTTGTAATCGGGCGAGTTTCTACTTTCAGATGCAACAGAAATTTTGCGGCTTGATCAATCCTTTCGCGAGATATGGCAGTTTGGAGATAAGAAACGCTTGAGAAACTCAAAATTTTCGCAGTTCTGATGCTCGAAACGAATGACTACAACGGCCTAGGGGAGAAGTACGCATACCGTTGTAATCGGGCGAGTTTCTACTTTCAGAAGCAACAGAAATTTTGCGGATTGGTGAATCCGTTCGCGAGATATGGTAGTTTGGAGGTAAGAAACGCTTGAGAAACTCAAAATTTTCGCAGTTCTGATGCTCGAAACGAATATCTAGAACGGCCTAGGGGAGAAGTACGCATACCGTTGTAATCGGGCGAGTTTCAACTTTCAGAAGCAACAGAAATTTTGGGGATTGGTGAATCCGTTCGCGAGATATGGTAGTTTGGAGGTAAGAAACGCTTGAGAAACTCAAAATTTTCGCAGTTCTGATGATCGAAACGAATAACTAGAACCGCCTAGGGGAAAAGTGCGCATACCGTTGTAATCGGGCGAGTTTCTACTTTCAGATGCAACAGAAATTTTGCGGCTTGATCGATCCGTTCGCGAGATATGGCAGTTTGGAGATAAGAAACGCTTGAGAAACTCAAAATTTTCGCAGTTCTGATGCTCGAAACGAATGACTACAACGGCGTAGGGGAGAAGTACGCATACCGTTGTAATCGGGCGAGTTTCTACTTTCAGAAGCAACAGAAATTTTGCGGATTGGTGAATCCGTTCGCGAGATATGGTAGTTTGGAGATAAGAAACGCTAGAGAAACTCAAAATTTTCGCAGTTCTGATGCTCGAAACGAATATCTAGAGCGGCCTATGGGAGAAGTACGCATACCGTTGTAATCGGGCGAGTTTCTACTTTCAGAAGCAACAGAAATTTTGCGGATTGGTGAATCCGTTCGCGAGATATGGAGTTTGGATGTAAGAAACGCTTGAGAAACTCAAAATTTTCGCAGTTCTGATGATCGAAACGAATAACTAGAACCGCCTAGGGGAAAAGTGCGCATACCGTTGTAATCGGGCGAGTTTCTTCTTTCAGAAGCAACAGAAATTTTGCGGATTGGTGAATCCGTTCGCGAGATATGGTAGTTTGGAGGTAAGAAACGCTTGAGAAACTCAAAATTTTCGCGGTTCTGATGCTCGAAACGAATAACTAGAACGGCCTAGGGGAAAACTACACCTACCGTTGTAATCGGGCGAGTTTCTACTTTCAGATGCAACAGAAATTTTGCGGATTGGTCAATCCGTTCGCGAGATATGGCAGTTTGGAGGTAAGAAACGCTTGAGAAACTCAAAATTTTCGCAGTTCTGATGATCGAAACGAATAACTAGAACCGCCTAGGGGAAAAGTGCGCATACCGTTGTAATCGGGCGAGTTTCTACTTTCAGATGCAACAGAAATTTTGCGGCTTGATCAATCCGTTCGCGAGATATGGCAGTTTGGAGATAAGAAACGCTTGAGAAACTCAAAATTTTCGCAGTTCTGATGCTCGAAACGAATGACTACAACGGCCTAGGGGAGAAGTACGCATACCGTTGTAATCGGGCGAGTTTCTACTTTCAGAAGCAACAGAAATTTTGCGGATTGGTGAATCCGTTCGCGAGATATGGTAGTTTGGAGGTAAGAAACGCTTGAGAAACTCAAAATTTTCGCAGTTCTGATGCTCGAAACGAATATCTAGAACGGCCTAGGGGAGAAGTACGCATACCGTTGTAATCGGGCGAGTTTCTACTTTCAGAAGCAACGGAAATTTTGCGGATTGGTGAATCCGTTCGCGAGATATGGTAGTTTGGAGGTAAGAAACGCTTGAGAAACTCAAAATTTTCGCAGTTCTGATGCTCGACACGAGTAACTAGAACAGCATAGGGGAAAAGTACGCATAGCGTTGTAATCGGGCGAGTTTCTGCTTTCAGATGCAACAGAAATTTTACGGATTGGTCAATCCGTTCGCGAGATGTGGCAGTTTGGATGTAAGAAACGCTTGAGAAACTCAAAATTTTCGCAGTTCTGATGCTCGAAACGAGTAACTAGAACGGCCTAGGGGAAAAGTACGCATACCGTTGTAATCGGGCGAGTTTCTGCTTTCAGATGCAACAGAAATTTTGCGGATTGGTCAATCCGTTCGCGAGATATGGCAGTTTGGATGTAAGAAACGCTTGAGAAACTCAAAATTTTCGCAGTTCTGATGCTCGAAACGAATAACTAGAACGGCCTAGGGGAAAACTACACATACCGTTGTAATCGGGCGAGTTTCTACTTTCAGATGCAACAGAAATTTTGCGGATTGGTCAATCCGTTCGCGAGATATGGCAGTTTGGATGTAAGAAACGCTAGAGAAACTCAAAATTTTCGCAGTTCTGATGATCGAAACGAATAACTAGAACCGCCTAGGGGAAAAGGGCGCATACCGTTGTAATCGGGCGAGTTTCTACTTTCAGATGCAACAGAAATTTTGCGGCTTGATCAATCCGTTCGCGACATATGGCAGTTTGGAGATAAGAAACGCTTGAGAAACTCAAAATTTTCGCAGTTCTGATGCTCGAAACGAATGACTACAACGGCCTAGGGGAGAAGTACGCATACCGTTGTAATCGGGCGAGTTTCTACTTTCAGAAGCAACAGAAATTTTGCGGATTGGTGAATCCGTTCGCGAGATATGGTAGTTTGGAGGTAAGAAACGCTTGAGAAAATCAAAATTTTCGCAGTTCTGATGCTCGAAACGAATATCTAGAACGGCCTAGGGGAGAAGTACGCATACCGTTGTAATCGGGCGAGTTTCTACTTTCAGAAGCAACAGAAATTTTGCGGATTGGTGAATCCGTTCGCGAGATATGGTAGTTTGGAGGTAAGAAACGCTTGAGAAACTCAAAATTTTCGCAGTTCTGATGCTCGACACGAATAACTAGAACGGCCTAGGGAAAAGTGCGCATACCGTTGTAATCGGGCGAGTTTCTACTTTCAGATGCAACAGAAATTTTGCGGATTGATCAATCCGTTCGCGAGATATGGCAGTTTGGATGTAAGAAACGCTTGAGAAACTCAAAATTTTCGCAGTTCTGATGCTCGAAACGAATAACTAGAACGGCCTAGGGGAAAACTACACATACCGTTGTAATCGGGCGAGTTTCTACTTTCAGATGCAACAGAAATTTTGCGGAGTGGTCAATCCGTTCGCGAGATATGGCAGTTTGGAGGTAAGAAACGCTTGAGAAACTCAAAATTTTCGCAGTTCTGATGCTCGAAACGAGAAACTAGAACGGCATAGGGGAAAAGTACGCGTACCGTTGTAATCGGGCGAGATTCTGCTTTCAGATGCAACAGAAATTTTGCGGATTGGTCAATCCGTTCGCGAGATGTGGTAGTTTGGAGATAAGAAACGCTTGAGAAACTCAAAATTTTCGCAGTTCTGATGCTCGAAACGAATAACTAGAACCGCCTAGGGGAACAGTGCGCATACCGTTGTAATCGGGCGAGTTTCTGCTTTCAGATGCAACAGAAATTTTGCGGATTGGTCAATCCGTTCGCGAGATATGGCAGTTTGGATGTAAGAAACGCTTGAGAAACTCAAAATTTTCGCAGTTCTGATGCTCGAAACGAATAACTAGAACGGCCTAGGGGAAAACTACACATACCGTTGTAATCGGGCGAGTTTCTACTTTCAGATGCAACAGAAATTTTGCGGAGTGGTCAATCCGTTCGCGAGATATGGCAGTTTGGAGGTAAGAAACGCTTGAGAAACTCAAAATTTTCGCAGTTCTGATGCTCGAAACGAGAAACTAGAACGGCATAGGGGAAAAGTACGCATACCTTTGTAATCGGGCGAGTTTCTACTTTCAGATGCAACAGAAATTTTGCGGATTGGTCAATCCGTTCGCGAGATATGGCAGTTTGGATGTAAGAAACGCTTGAGAAACTCAAAATTTTCGCGGTTCTGATGCTCGAAACGAATAACTAGAACGGCCTAGGGGAAAACTACACATACCGTTGTAATCGGGCGAGTTTCTACTTTCAGATGCAACAGAAATTTTGCGGATTGGTCAATCCGTTCGCGAGATATGGCAGTTTGGAGGTAAGAAACGCTTGAGAAACTCAAAATTTTCGCAGTTCTGATGATCGAAACGCATAACTAGAACCGCCTAGGGGAAAAGTGCGCATACCGTTGTAATCGGGCGAGTTTCTACTTTCAGATGCAACAGAAATTTTGCGGCTTGATCAATCCGTTCGCGAGATATGGCAGTTTGGAGATAAGAAACGCTTGAGAAACTCAAAATTTTCGCAGTTCTGATGCTCGAAACGAATGACTACAACGGCCTAGGGGAGAAGTACGCATACCGTTGTAATCGGGCGAGTTTCTACTTTCAGAAGCAACAGAAATTTTGCGGATTGGTGAATCCGTTCGCGAGATATGGTAGTTTGGAGGTAAGAAACGCTTGAGAAACTCAAAATTTTCGCAGTTCTGATGCTCGAAACGAATATCTAGAACGGCCTAGGGGAGAAGTACGCATACCGTTGTAATCGGGCGAGTTTCTTCTTTCAGAAGCAACAGAAATTTTGCGGATTGATCAATCCGTTCGCGAGGTGTGGTAGTTTGGAGATAAGAAACGCTTGAGAAACTCAAAATTTTCGCAGTTCTGATGCTCGAAACGAGTAACTAGAACGGCCTAGGAGAAAAGTACGCATACCGTTGTAATCGGGCGAGTTTCTGCTTTCAGATGCAACAGAAATTTTGCGGATTGGTCAATCCGTTCGCGAGATATGGCAGTTTGGATGTAAGAAACGCTTGAGAAACTCAAAATTTTCGCAGTTCTGATGCTCGAAACGAATAACTAGAACGGCCTAGGGGAAAACTACACATACCGTTGTAATCGGGCGAGTTTCTACTTTCAGATGCAACAGAAATTTTGCGGAGTGGTCAATCCGTTCGCGAGATATGGCAGTTTGGAGGTAAGAAACGCTTGAGAAACTCAAAATTTTCGCAGTTCTGATGCTCGAAACGAGAAACTAGAACGGCATAGGGGAAAAGTACGCATACCTTTGTAATCGGGCGAGTTTCTACTTTCAGATGCAACAGAAATTTTGCGGATTGGTCAATCCGTTCGCGAGATATGGCAGTTTGGATGTAAGAAACGCTTGAGAAACTCAAAATTTTCGCGGTTCTGATGCTCGAAACGAATAACTAGAACGGCCTAGGGGAAAACTACACATACCGTTGTAATCGGGCGAGTTTCTACTTTCAGATGCAACAGAAATTTTGCGGATTGGTCAATCCGTTCGCGAGATATGGCAGTTTGGAGGTAAGAAACGCTTGAGAAACTCAAAATTTTCGCAGTTCTGATGATCGAAACGCATAACTAGAACCGCCTAGGGGAAAAGTGCGCATACCGTTGTAATCGGGCGAGTTTCTACTTTCAGATGCAACAGAAATTTTGCGGCTTGATCAATCCGTTCGCGAGATATGGCAGTTTGGAGATAAGAAACGCTTGAGAAACTCAAAATTTTCGCAGTTCTGATGCTCGAAACGAATGACTACAACGGCCTAGGGGAGAAGTACGCATACCGTTGTAATCGGGCGAGTTTCTACTTTCAGAAGCAACAGAAATTTTGGGGATTGGTGAATCCGTTCGCGAGATATGGTAGTTTGGAGGTAAGAAACGCTTGAGAAACTCAAAATTTTCGCAGTTCTGATGCTCGAAACGAATAACTAGAACGGCCTAGGGGAAAACTACACATACCGTTGTAATCGGGCGAGTTTCTACTTTCAGATGCAACAGAAATTTTGCGGAGTGGTCAATCCGTTCGCGAGATATGGCAGTTTGGAGGTAAGAAACGCTTGAGAAACTCAAAATTTTCGCAGTTCTGATGCTCGAAACGAGAAACTAGAACGGCATAGGGGAAAAGTACGCATACCTTTGTAATCGGGCGAGTTTCTACTTTCAGATGCAACAGAAATTTTGCGGATTGGTCAATCCGTTCGCGAGATATGGCAGTTTGGATGTAAGAAACGCTTGAGAAACTCAAAATTTTCGCGGTTCTGATGCTCGAAACGAATAACTAGAACGGCCTAGGGGAAAACTACACATACCGTTGTAATCGGGCGAGTTTCTACTTTCAGATGCAACAGAAATTTTGCGGATTGGTCAATCCGTTCGCGAGATATGGCAGTTTGGAGGTAAGAAACGCTTGAGAAACTCAAAATTTTCGCAGTTCTGATGATCGAAACGCATAACTAGAACCGCCTAGGGGAAAAGTGCGCATACCGTTGTAATCGGGCGAGTTTCTACTTTCAGATGCAACAGAAATTTTGCGGCTTGATCAATCCGTTCGCGAGATATGGCAGTTTGGAGATAAGAAACGCTTGAGAAACTCAAAATTTTCGCAGTTCTGATGCTCGAAACGAATGACTACAACGGCCTAGGGGCGAAGTACGCATACCGTTGTAATCGGGCGAGTTTCTACTTTCAGAAGCAACAGAAATTTTGCGGATTGGTGAATCCGTTCGCGAGATATGGTAGTTTGGAGGTAAGAAACGCTTGAGAAACTCAAAATTTTCGCAGTTCTGATGCTCGAAACGAATATCTAGAACGGCCTAGGGGAGAAGTACGCATACCGTTGTAATCGGGCGAGTTTCTTCTTTCAGAAGCAACAGAAATTTTGCGGATTGATCAATCCGTTCGCGAGATGTGGTAGTTTGGAGATAAGAAACGCTTGAGAAACTCAAAATTTTCGCAGTTCTGATGCTCGAAACGAGTAACTAGAACGGCCTAGGAGAAAAGTACGCATACCGTTGTAATCGGGCGAGTTTCTGCTTTCAGATGCAACAGAAATTTTGCGGATTGGTCAATCCGTTCGCGAGATATGGCAGTTTGGATGTAAGAAACGCTTGAGAAACTCAAAATTTTCGCAGTTCTGATGCTCGAAACGAATAACTAGAACGGCCTAGGGGAAAACTACACATACCGTTGTAATCGGGCGAGTTTCTACTTTCAGATGCAACAGAAATTTTGCGGAGTGGTCAATCCGTTCGCGAGATATGGCAGTTTGGAGGTAAGAAACGCTTGAGAAACTCAAAATTTTCGCAGTTCTGATGCTCGAAACGAGAAACTAGAACGGCATAGGGGAAAAGTACGCATACCTTTGTAATCGGGCGAGTTTCTACTTTCAGATGCAACAGAAATTTTGCGGATTGGTCAATCCGTTCGCGAGATATGGCAGTTTGGATGTAAGAAACGCTTGAGAAACTCAAAATTTTCGCGGTTCTGATGCTCGAAACGAATAACTAGAACGGCCTAGGGGAAAACTACACATACCGTTGTAATCGGGCGAGTTTCTACTTTCAGATGCAACAGAAATTTTGCGGATTGGTCAATCCGTTCGCGAGATATGGCAGTTTGGAGGTAAGAAACGCTTGAGAAACTCAAAATTTTCGCAGTTCTGATGATCGAAACGCATAACTAGAACCGCCTAGGGGAAAAGTGCGCATACCGTTGTAATCGGGCGAGTTTCTACTTTCAGATGCAACAGAAATTTTGCGGCTTGATCAATCCGTTCGCGAGATATGGCAGTTTGGAGATAAGAAACGCTTGAGAAACTCAAAATTTTCGCAGTTCTGATGCTCGAAACGAATAACTAGAACGGCCTAGGGGGAAAGTACGCATACCGTTGTAATCGGGCGAGTTTCTACTTTCAGATGCAACAGAAATTTTGCGGATTGGTCAATCCGTTCGCGAGATATGGCAGTTTGGAAATAAGAAACACTTGAGAAACTCAAAATTTTCGCAGTTCTGATGCTCGAAACGAGTAACTAGAACGGCCTAGGGGAAAACTACACCTACCGTTGTAATCGGGCGAGTTTCTACTTTCAGATGCAACAGAAATTTTGCGGATTGGTCAATCCGTTCGCGAGATATGGCAGTTTGGAGATAAGAAACGCTTGAGAAACTCAAAATTTTCGCAGTTCTGATGCTCGAAACGAATGACTACAACGGCCTAGGGGAGAAGTACGCATACCGTTGTAATCGGGCGAGTTTCTACTTTCAGAAGCAATAGAAATTTTGCGGATTGGTGAATCCGTTCGCGAGATATGGTAGTTTGGAGGTAAGAAACGCTTGAGAAACTCAAAATTTTCAAAGTTCTGATGCTCGAAACGAATTTCTAGAACGGCCTAGGGGAGAAGTTCGCATACCGTTGTAATTGGGCGAGTTTCTTCTTTCAGAAGCAACAGAAATTTTGCGGATTGGTGAATCCGTTCGCGAGATATGGTAGTTTGGAGGTAAGAAACGCTTGAGAAACTCAAAATTTTCGCAGTTCTGATGCTCGAAACGAATATCTAGAACGGCCTAGGGGAGAAGTACGCATACCGTTGTAATCGGGCGAGTTTCTTCTTTCAGAAGCAACAGAAATTTTGCGGATTGGTGAATCCGTTCGCGAGATATGGTAGTTTGGAGGTAAGAAACGCTTGAGAAACTCAAAATTTTCGCAGTTCTGATGCTCGACACGAATAACTAGAACGGCCTAGGGGAAAAGTGCGCATACCGTTGTAATCGGGCGAGTTTCTACTTTCAGATGCAACAGAAATTTTGCGGATTGATCAATCCGTTCGCGAGATATGGCAGTTTGGAGATAAGAAACGCTTGAGAAACTCAAAATTTTCGCAGTTCTGATGCTCGAAACGAATGACTACAACGGCCTAGGGGAGAAGTACGCATACCGTTGTAATCGGGCGAGTTTCTACTTTCAGATGCAACAGAAATTTTGCGGAGTGGTCAATCCGTTCGCGAGATATGGCAGTTTGGAGGTAAGAAACGCTTGAGAAACTCAAAATTTTCGCAGTTCTGATGCTCGAAACGAGAAACTAGAACGGCATAGGGGAAAAGTACGCGTACCGTTGTAATCGGGCGAGATTCTGCTTTCAGATGCAACAGAAATTTTGCGGATTGGTCAATCCGTTCGCGAGATGTGGTAGTTTGGAGATAAGAAACGCTTGAGAAACTCAAAATTTTCGCAGTTCTGATGCTCGAAACGAATAACTAGAACCGCCTAGGGGAACAGTGCGCATACCGTTGTAATCGGGCGAGTTTCTGCTTTCAGATGCAACAGAAATTTTGCGGATTGGTCAATCCGTTCGCGAGATATGGCAGTTTGGATGTAAGAAACGCTTGAGAAACTCAAAATTTTCGCAGTTCTGATGCTCGAAACGAATAACTAGAACGGCCTAGGGGAAAACTACACATACCGTTGTAATCGGGCGAGTTTCTACTTTCAGATGCAACAGAAATTTTGCGGAGTGGTCAATCCGTTCGCGAGATATGGCAGTTTGGAGGTAAGAAACGCTTGAGAAACTCAAAATTTTCGCAGTTCTGATGCTCGAAACGAGAAACTAGAACGGCATAGGGGAAAAGTACGCATACCTTTGTAATCGGGCGAGTTTCTACTTTCAGATGCAACAGAAATTTTGCGGATTGGTCAATCCGTTCGCGAGATATGGCAGTTTGGATGTAAGAAACGCTTGAGAAACTCAAAATTTTCGCGGTTCTGATGCTCGAAACGAATAACTAGAACGGCCTAGGGGAAAACTACACATACCGTTGTAATCGGGCGAGTTTCTACTTTCAGATGCAACAGAAATTTTGCGGATTGGTCAATCCGTTCGCGAGATATGGCAGTTTGGAGGTAAGAAACGCTTGAGAAACTCAAAATTTTCGCAGTTCTGATGATCGAAACGCATAACTAGAACCGCCTAGGGGAAAAGTGCGCATACCGTTGTAATCGGGCGAGTTTCTACTTTCAGATGCAACAGAAATTTTGCGGCTTGATCAATCCGTTCGCGAGATATGGCAGTTTGGAGATAAGAAACGCTTGAGAAACTCAAAATTTTCGCAGTTCTGATGCTCGAAACGAATGACTACAACGGCCTAGGGGAGAAGTACGCATACCGTTGTAATCGGGCGAGTTTCTACTTTCAGAAGCAACAGAAATTTTGCGGATTGGTGAATCCGTTCGCGAGATATGGTAGTTTGGAGGTAAGAAACGCTTGAGAAACTCAAAATTTTCGCAGTTCTGATGCTCGAAACGAATATCTAGAACGGCCTAGGGGAGAAGTACGCATACCGTTGTAATCGGGCGAGTTTCTTCTTTCAGAAGCAACAGAAATTTTGCGGATTGATCAATCCGTTCGCGAGATGTGGTAGTTTGGAGATAAGAAACGCTTGAGAAACTCAAAATTTTCGCAGTTCTGATGCTCGAAACGAGTAACTAGAACGGCCTAGGAGAAAAGTACGCATACCGTTGTAATCGGGCGAGTTTCTGCTTTCAGATGCAACAGAAATTTTGCGGATTGGTCAATCCGTTCGCGAGATATGGCAGTTTGGATGTAAGAAACGCTTGAGAAACTCAAAATTTTCGCAGTTCTGATGCTCGAAACGAATAACTAGAACGGCCTAGGGGAAAACTACACATACCGTTGTAATCGGGCGAGTTTCTACTTTCAGATGCAACAGAAATTTTGCGGAGTGGTCAATCCGTTCGCGAGATATGGCAGTTTGGAGGTAAGAAACGCTTGAGAAACTCAAAATTTTCGCAGTTCTGATGCTCGAAACGAGAAACTAGAACGGCATAGGGGAAAAGTACGCATACCTTTGTAATCGGGCGAGTTTCTACTTTCAGATGCAACAGAAATTTTGCGGATTGGTCAATCCGTTCGCGAGATATGGCAGTTTGGATGTAAGAAACGCTTGAGAAACTCAAAATTTTCGCGGTTCTGATGCTCGAAACGAATAACTAGAACGGCCTAGGGGAAAACTACACATACCGTTGTAATCGGGCGAGTTTCTACTTTCAGATGCAACAGAAATTTTGCGGATTGGTCAATCCGTTCGCGAGATATGGCAGTTTGGAGGTAAGAAACGCTTGAGAAACTCAAAATTTTCGCAGTTCTGATGATCGAAACGCATAACTAGAACCGCCTAGGGGAAAAGTGCGCATACCGTTGTAATCGGGCGAGTTTCTACTTTCAGATGCAACAGAAATTTTGCGGCTTGATCAATCCGTTCGCGAGATATGGCAGTTTGGAGATAAGAAACGCTTGAGAAACTCAAAATTTTCGCAGTTCTGATGCTCGAAACGAATGACTACAACGGCCTAGGGGAGAAGTACGCATACCGTTGTAATCGGGCGAGTTTCTACTTTCAGAAGCAACAGAAATTTTGGGGATTGGTGAATCCGTTCGCGAGATATGGTAGTTTGGAGGTAAGAAACGCTTGAGAAACTCAAAATTTTCGCAGTTCTGATGCTCGAAACGAATAACTAGAACGGCCTAGGGGAAAACTACACATACCGTTGTAATCGGGCGAGTTTCTACTTTCAGATGCAACAGAAATTTTGCGGAGTGGTCAATCCGTTCGCGAGATATGGCAGTTTGGAGGTAAGAAACGCTTGAGAAACTCAAAATTTTCGCAGTTCTGATGCTCGAAACGAGAAACTAGAACGGCATAGGGGAAAAGTACGCATACCTTTGTAATCGGGCGAGTTTCTACTTTCAGATGCAACAGAAATTTTGCGGATTGGTCAATCCGTTCGCGAGATATGGCAGTTTGGATGTAAGAAACGCTTGAGAAACTCAAAATTTTCGCGGTTCTGATGCTCGAAACGAATAACTAGAACGGCCTAGGGGAAAACTACACATACCGTTGTAATCGGGCGAGTTTCTACTTTCAGATGCAACAGAAATTTTGCGGATTGGTCAATCCGTTCGCGAGATATGGCAGTTTGGAGGTAAGAAACGCTTGAGAAACTCAAAATTTTCGCAGTTCTGATGATCGAAACGCATAACTAGAACCGCCTAGGGGAAAAGTGCGCATACCGTTGTAATCGGGCGAGTTTCTACTTTCAGATGCAACAGAAATTTTGCGGCTTGATCAATCCGTTCGCGAGATATGGCAGTTTGGAGATAAGAAACGCTTGAGAAACTCAAAATTTTCGCAGTTCTGATGCTCGAAACGAATGACTACAACGGCCTAGGGGCGAAGTACGCATACCGTTGTAATCGGGCGAGTTTCTACTTTCAGAAGCAACAGAAATTTTGCGGATTGGTGAATCCGTTCGCGAGATATGGTAGTTTGGAGGTAAGAAACGCTTGAGAAACTCAAAATTTTCGCAGTTCTGATGCTCGAAACGAATATCTAGAACGGCCTAGGGGAGAAGTACGCATACCGTTGTAATCGGGCGAGTTTCTTCTTTCAGAAGCAACAGAAATTTTGCGGATTGATCAATCCGTTCGCGAGATGTGGTAGTTTGGAGATAAGAAACGCTTGAGAAACTCAAAATTTTCGCAGTTCTGATGCTCGAAACGAGTAACTAGAACGGCCTAGGAGAAAAGTACGCATACCGTTGTAATCGGGCGAGTTTCTGCTTTCAGATGCAACAGAAATTTTGCGGATTGGTCAATCCGTTCGCGAGATATGGCAGTTTGGATGTAAGAAACGCTTGAGAAACTCAAAATTTTCGCAGTTCTGATGCTCGAAACGAATAACTAGAACGGCCTAGGGGAAAACTACACATACCGTTGTAATCGGGCGAGTTTCTACTTTCAGATGCAACAGAAATTTTGCGGAGTGGTCAATCCGTTCGCGAGATATGGCAGTTTGGAGGTAAGAAACGCTTGAGAAACTCAAAATTTTCGCAGTTCTGATGCTCGAAACGAGAAACTAGAACGGCATAGGGGAAAAGTACGCATACCTTTGTAATCGGGCGAGTTTCTACTTTCAGATGCAACAGAAATTTTGCGGATTGGTCAATCCGTTCGCGAGATATGGCAGTTTGGATGTAAGAAACGCTTGAGAAACTCAAAATTTTCGCGGTTCTGATGCTCGAAACGAATAACTAGAACGGCCTAGGGGAAAACTACACATACCGTTGTAATCGGGCGAGTTTCTACTTTCAGATGCAACAGAAATTTTGCGGATTGGTCAATCCGTTCGCGAGATATGGCAGTTTGGAGGTAAGAAACGCTTGAGAAACTCAAAATTTTCGCAGTTCTGATGATCGAAACGCATAACTAGAACCGCCTAGGGGAAAGGTGCGCATACCGTTGTAATCGGGCGAGTTTCTACTTTCAGATGCAACAGAAATTTTGCGGCTTGATCAATCCGTTCGCGAGATATGGCAGTTTGGAGATAAGAAACGCTTGAGAAACTCAAAATTTTCGCAGTTCTGATGCTCGAAACGAATGACTACAACGGCCTAGGGGAGAAGTACGCATACCGTTGTAATCGGGCGAGTTTCTACTTTCAGAAGCAACAGAAATTTTGGGGATTGGTGAATCCGTTCGCGAGATATGGTAGTTTGGAGGTAAGAAACGCTTGAGAAACTCAAAATTTTCGCAGTTCTGATGCTCGAAACGAATAACTAGAACGGCCTAGGGGGAAAGTACGCATACCGTTGTAATCGGGCGAGTTTCTACTTTCAGATGCAACAGAAATTTTGCGGATTGGTCAATCCGTTCGCGAGATATGGCAGTTTGGAAATAAGAAACACTTGAGAAACTCAAAATTTTCGCAGTTCTGATGCTCGAAACGAGTAACTAGAACGGCCTAGGGGAAAACTACACCTACCGTTGTAATCGGGCGAGTTTCTACTTTCAGATGCAACAGAAATTTTGCGGATTGGTCAATCCGTTCGCGAGATATGGCAGTTTGGAGATAAGAAACGCTTGAGAAACTCAAAATTTTCGCAGTTCTGATGCTCGAAACGAATGACTACAACGGCCTAGGGGAGAAGTACGCATACCGTTGTAATCGGGCGAGTTTCTACTTTCAGAAGCAATAGAAATTTTGCGGATTGGTGAATCCGTTCGCGAGATATGGTAGTTTGGAGGTAAGAAACGCTTGAGAAACTCAAAATTTTCAAAGTTCTGATGCTCGAAACGAATTTCTAGAACGGCCTAGGGGAGAAGTTCGCATACCGTTGTAATTGGGCGAGTTTCTTCTTTCAGAAGCAACAGAAATTTTGCGGATTGGTGAATCCGTTCGCGAGATATGGTAGTTTGGAGGTAAGAAACGCTTGAGAAACTCAAAATTTTCGCAGTTCTGATGCTCGAAACGAATATCTAGAACGGCCTAGGGGAGAAGTACGCATACCGTTGTAATCGGGCGAGTTTCTTCTTTCAGAAGCAACAGAAATTTTGCGGATTGGTGAATCCGTTCGCGAGATATGGTAGTTTGGAGGTAAGAAACGCTTGAGAAACTCAAAATTTTCGCAGTTCTGATGCTCGACACGAATAACTAGAACGGCCTAGGGGAAAAGTGCGCATACCGTTGTAATCGGGCGAGTTTCTACTTTCAGATGCAACAGAAATTTTGCGGATTGATCAATCCGTTCGCGAGATATGGCAGTTTGGAGATAAGAAACGCTTGAGAAACTCAAAATTTTCGCAGTTCTGATGCTCGAAACGAATGACTACAACGGCCTAGGGGAGAAGTACGCATACCGTTGTAATCGGGCGAGTTTCTACTTTCAGAAGCAACAGAAATTTTGGGGATTGGTGAATCCGTTCGCGAGATATGGTAGTTTGGAGGTAAGAAACGCTTGAGAAACTCAAAATTTTCGCAGTTCTGATGCTCGAAACGAATAACTAGAACGGCCTAGGGGGAAAGTACGCATACCGTTGTAATCGGGCGAGTTTCTACTTTCAGATGCAACAGAAATTTTGCGGATTGGTCAATCCGTTCGCGAGATATGGCAGTTTGGAAATAAGAAACACTTGAGAAACTCAAAATTTTCGCAGTTCTGATGCTCGAAACGAGTAACTAGAACGGCCTAGGGGAGAAGTACGCATACCTGTGTAATCGGGCGAGTTTCTGCTTTCAGATGCAACAGAAATTTTGCGGATTGGTCAATCCGTTCGCGAGATATGGCAGTTTGGAGGTAAGAAACGCTTGAGAAACTGAAAATTTTCGCAGTTCTGATGCTCGACACGAATAACTAGAACGGCCTAGGGGAAAAGTGCGCATACCGTTGTAATCGGGCGAGTTTCTACTTTCAGATGCAACAGAAATTTTGCGGATTGATCAATCCGTTCGCGAGATATGGCAGTTTGGAGATAAGAAACGCTTGAGAAACTCAAAATTTTCGCAGTTCTGATGCTCTAAACGAATGACTACAACGGCCTAGGGGAGAAGTACGCATACCGTTGTAATCGGGCGAGTTTCTACTTTCAGAAGCAACAGAAATTTTGGGGATTGGTGAATCCGTTCGCGAGATATGGTAGTTTGGAGGTAAGAAACGCTTGAGAAACTCAAAATTTTCGCAGTTCTGATGCTCGAAACGAATTTCTAGAACGGCCTAGGGGAGAAGTACGCATACCGTTGTAATTGGGCGAGTTTCTTCTTTCAGAAGCAACAGAAATTTTGCGGATTGGTGAATCCGTTCGCGAGATATGGTAGTTTGGAGGTAAGAAACGCTTGAGAAACTCAAAATTTTCGCAGTTCTGATGCTCGACACGAATAACTAGAACGGCCTAGGGGAAAAGTGCGCATACCGTTGTAATCGGGCGAGTTTCTACTTTCAGATGCAACAGAAATTTTGCGGATTGATCAATCCGTTCGCGAGATATGGCAGTTTGGAGATAAGAAACGCTTGAGAAACTCAAAATTTTCGCAGTTCTGATGCTCGAAACGAATGACTACAACGGCCTAGGGGAGAAGTACGCATACCGTTGTAATCGGGCGAGTTTCTACTTTCAGAAGCAACAGAAATTTTGGGGATTGGTGAATCCGTTCGCGAGATATGGTAGTTTGGAGGTAAGAAACGCTTGAGAAACTCAAAATTTTCGCAGTTCTGATGCTCGAAACGAATAACTAGAACGGCCTAGGGGGAAAGTACGCATACCGTTGTAATCGGGCGAGTTTCTACTTTCAGATGCAACAGAAATTTTGCGGATTGGTCAATCCGTTCGCGAGATATGGCAGTTTGGAAATAAGAAACACTTGAGAAACTCAAAATTTTCGCAGTTCTGATGCTCGAAACGAGTAACTAGAACGGCCTAGGGGAAAACTACACCTACCGTTGTAATCGGGCGAGTTTCTACTTTCAGATGCAACAGAAATTTTGCGGATTGGTCAATCCGTTCGCGAGATATGGCAGTTTGGAGGTAAGAAACGCTTGAGAAACTCAAAATTTTCGCAGTTCTGATGATCGAAACGAATAACTAGAACCGCCTAGGGGAAAAGTGCGCATACCGTTGTAATCGGGCGAGTTTCTACTTTCAGATGCAACAGAAATTTTGCGGCTTGATCAATCCGTTCGCGAGATATGGCAGTTTGGAGATAAGAAACGCTTGAGAAACTCAAAATTTTCGCAGTTCTG
Source organism: Ptiloglossa arizonensis (assembly GCF_051014685.1). NCBI lineage: Eukaryota > Metazoa > Arthropoda > Insecta > Hymenoptera > Colletidae > Ptiloglossa > Ptiloglossa arizonensis. The sequence goes on along the minus strand of NW_027478462.1, from coordinate 665,922 downwards.
ATGCTCGAAACGAATGACTACAACGGCCTAGGGGAGAAGTACGCATACCGTTGTAATCGGGCGAGTTTCTACTTTCAGAAGCAACAGAAATTTTGCGGATTGGTGAATCCGTTCGCGAGATATGGTAGTTTGGAGGTAAGAAACGCTTGAGAAACTCAAAATTTTCGCAGTTCTGATGCTCGAAACGAATTTCTAGAACGGCCTAGGGGAGAAGTACGCATACCGTTGTAATTGGGCGAGTTTCTTCTTTCAGAAGCAACAGAAATTTTGCGGATTGGTGAATCCGTTCGCGAGATATGGTAGTTTGGAGGTAAGAAACGCTTGAGAAACTCAAAATTTTCGCAGTTCTGATGCTCGACACGAATAACTAGAACGGCCTAGGGGAAAAGTGCGCATACCGTTGTAATCGGGCGAGTTTCTACTTTTAGATGCAACAGAAATTTTGCGGATTGATCAATCCGTTCGCGAGATATGGCAGTTTGGAGATAAGAAACGCTTGAGAAACTCAAAATTTTCGCAGTTCTGATGCTCGAAACGAATGACTACAACGGCCTAGGGGAGAAGTACGCATACCGTTGTAATCGGGCGAGTTTCTACTTTCAGAAGCAACAGAAATTTTGGGGATTGGTGAATCCGTTCGCGAGATATGGTAGTTTGGAGGTAAGAAACGCTTGAGAAACTCAAAATTTTCGCAGTTCTGATGCTCGAAACGAATATCTAGAACGGCCTAGGGGAGAAGTACGCATACCGTTGTAATCGGGCGAGTTTCTACTTTCAGAAGCAACAGAAATTTTGCGGATTGGTGAATCCGTTCGCGAGATATGGTAGTTTGGATGTAAGAAACGCTTGAGAAACTCAAAATTTTCGCAGTTCTGATGCTCGACACGAATAACTAGAACGGCCTAGGGGAAAAGTGCGCATACCGTTGTAATCGGGCGAGTTTCTACTTTCAGATGCAACAGAAATTTTGCGGATTGATCAATCCGTTCGCGAGATATGGCAGTTTGGAGATAAGAAACGCTTGAGAAACTCAAAATTTTCGCAGTTCTGATGCTCGAAACGAATGACTACAACGGCCTAGGGGAGAAGTACGCATACCGTTGTAATCGGGCGAGTTTCTACTTTCAGAAGCAACAGAAATTTTGGGGATTGGTGAATCCGTTCGCGAGATATGGTAGTTTGGAGGTAAGAAACGCTTGAGAAACTCAAAATTTTCGCAGTTCTGATGCTCGAAACGAATAACTAGAACGGCCTAGGGGGAAAGTACGCATACCGTTGTAATCGGGCGAGTTTCTACTTTCAGATGCAACAGAAATTTTGCGGATTGGTCAATCCGTTCGCGAGATATGGCAGTTTGGAAATAAGAAACACTTGAGAAACTCAAAATTTTCGCAGTTCTGATGCTCGAAACGAGTAACTAGAACAGCATAGGGGAAAAGTACGCATACCTTTGTAATCGGGCGAGTTTCTGCTTTCAGATGCAACAGAAATTTTGCGGATTGGTCAATCCGTTCGCGAGATATGGCAGTTTGGATGTAAGAAACGCTTGAGAAACTCAAAATTTTCGCAGTTCTGATGCTCGAAACGAGTAACTAGAACGGCCTAGGGGAAAAGTACGCATACCGTTGTAATCAGGCGAGTTTCTGCTTTCAGATGCAACAGAAATTTTGCGGATTGGTCAATCCGTTCGCGAGGTATGGCAGTTTGGATGTAAGAAACGCTTGAGAAACTCAAAATTTTCGCAGTTCTGATGCTCGAAACGAATAACTAGAACGGCCTAGGGGAAAACTACACATACCGTTGTAATCGGGCGAGTTTCTACTTTCAGATGCAACAGAAATTTTGCGGAGTGGTCAATCCGTTCGCGAGATATGGCAGTTTGGAGGTAAGAAACGCTTGAGAAACTCAAAATTTTCGCAGTTCTGATGCTCGAAACGAGAAACTAGAACGGCAGAGGGGAAAAGTACGCATACCGTTGTAATCGGGCGAGTTTCTGCTTTCAGATGCAACAGAAATTTTGGGGATTGGTCAATCCGTTCGAAATATATGGCAGTTTGGATGTAAGAAACGCTTGAGAAACTCAAAATTTCCGCAGTTCTGATGATCGAAACGAATAACTAGAACCGCCTAGGGGAAAAGTGCGCATACCGTTGTAATCGGGCGAGTTTCTACTTTCAGATGCAACAGAAATTTTGCGGCTTGATCAATCCGTTCGCGAGATATGGCAGTTTGGAGATAAGAAACGCTTGAGAAACTCAAAATTTTCGCAGTTCTGATGCTCGAAACGAATGACTACACCGGCCTAGGGGAGAAGTACGCATACCGTTGTAATCGGGCGAGTTTCTACTTTCAGAAGCAACAGAAATTTTGCGGATTGGTGAATCCGTTCGCGAGATATGGTAGTTTGGAGGTAAGAAACGCTTGAGAAACTCAAAATTTTCGCAGTTCTGATGCTCGACACGAATAACTAGAACGGCCTAGGGGAAAAGTGCGCATACCGTTGTAATCGGTCGAGTTTCTACTTTCAGATGCAACAGAAATTTTGCGGATTGATCAATCCGTTCAGGAGATATGGCAGTTTGGAAATAAGAAACGCTTGAGAAACTCAAAATTTTCGCAGTTCTGATGCTCGAAACGAATGACTACAACGGCCTAGGGAAGAAGTACGCATACCGTTGTAATCGGGCGAGTTTCTACTTTCAGAAGCAACAGAAATTTTGGGGATTGGTGAATCCGTTCGCGAGATATGGTAGTTTGGAGGTAAGAAACGCTTGAGAAACTCAAAATTTTCGCAGTTCTGATGCTCGAAACGAATAACTAGAACGGCCTAGGGGAAAAGTACGCATACCGTTGTAATCGGGCGAGTTTCTACTTTCAAATGCAACAGAAATTTTGCGGATTGGTCAATCCGTTCGCGAGATATGCCAGTTTGGAAATAAGAAACATTTGAGAAACTCAAAATTTTCGCAGTTCTGATGCTCGAAACGAGTAACTAGAACAGCATAGGGGAAATGTACGCATACCTTTGTAATCGGGCGAGTTTCTGCTTTCAGATGCAACAGAAATTTTGCGGATTGGTCAATCCGTTCGCGAGATATGGCAGTTTGGATGTAAGAAACGCTTGAGAAACTCAAAATTTTCGCGGTTCTGATGCTCGAAACGAATAACTAGAACGGCCTAGTGGAAAACTACACCTACCGTTGTAATCGGGCGAGTTTCTACTTTCAGATGCAACAGAAATTTTGCGGCTTGATCAATCCGTTCGCGAGATATGGCAGTTTGGAGATAAGAAACGCTTGAGAAACTCAAAATTTTCGCAGTTCTGATGCTCGAAACGAATGACTACAACGGCCTAGGGGAGAACTACGCACACCGTTGTAATCGGGCGAGTTTCTACTTTCAGAAGCAACAGAAATTTTGCGGATTGGTGAATCCGTTCGCGAGATATGGTAGTTTGGAGGTAAGAAACGCTTGAGAAACTCAAAATTTTCGCAGTTCTGATGCTCGAAACGAATATCTAGAACGGCCTAGGGGAGAAGTACGCATACCGTTGTAATCGGGCGAGTTTCTACTTTCAGAAGCAACAGAAATTTTGCGGATTGGTGAATCCGTTCGCGAGATATGGTAGTTTGGAGGTAAGAAACGCTTGAGAAACTCAAAATTTTCGCAGTTCTGATGCTCGACACGAATAACTAGAACGGCCTAGGGGAAAAGTGCGCATACCGTTGTAATCGGGCGAGTTTCTACTTTCAGATGCAACAGAAATTTTGAGGATTGATCAATCCGTTCGCGAGATATGGCAGTTTGGAGATAAGAAACGCTTGAGGAACTCAAAATTTTCGCAGTTCTGATGCTCGAAACGAATGACTACAACGGCCTAGGGGAGAAGTACGCATACCTGTGTAATCGGGCGAGTTTCCGCTTTCAGATGCAACAGAAATTTTGCGGATTGGTCAATCCGTTCGCGAGATATGGCAGTTTGGAGGTAAGAAACGCTTGAGAAACTCAAAATTTTCGCAGTTCTGATGCTCGACACGAATAACTAGAACGGCCTAGGGGAAAAGTGCGCATACCGTTGTAATCGGGCGAGTTTCTACTTTCAGATGCAACAGAAATTTTGCGGATTGATCAATCCGTTCGCGAGATATGGCAGTTTGGAGATAAGAAACGCTTGAGAAACTCAAAATTTTCGCAGTTCTGATGCTCTAAACGAATGACTACAACGGCCTAGGGGAGAAGTACGCATACCGTTGTAATCGGGCGAGTTTCTACTTTCAGAAGCAACAGAAATTTTGGGGATTGGTGAATCCGTTCGCGAGATATGGTAGTTTGGAGGTAAGAAACGCTTGAGAAACTCAAAATTTTCGCAGTTCTGATGCTCGAAACGAATAACTAGAACGGCCTAGGGGAAAAGTACGCATACCGTTGTAATCGGGCGAGTTTCTACTTTCAAATGCAACAGAAATTTTGCGGATTGGTCAATCCGTTCGCGAGATATGCCAGTTTGGAAATAAGAAACATTTGAGAAACTCAAAATTTTCGCAGTTCTGATGCTCGAAACGAGTAACTAGAACAGCATAGGGGAAATGTACGCATACCTTTGTAATCGGGCGAGTTTCTGCTTTCAGATGCAACAGAAATTTTGCGGATTGGTCAATCCGTTCGCGAGATATGGCAGTTTGGATGTAAGAAACGCTTGAGAAACTCAAAATTTTCGCGGTTCTGATGCTCGAAACGAATAACTAGAACGGCCTAGTGGAAAACTACACCTACCGTTGTAATCGGGCGAGTTTCTACTTTCAGATGCAACAGAAATTTTGCGGCTTGATCAATCCGTTCGCGAGATATGGCAGTTTGGAGATAAGAAACGCTTGAGAAACTCAAAATTTTCGCAGTTCTGATGCTCGAAACGAATGACTACACCGGCCTAGGGGAGAAGTACGCATACCGTTGTAATCGGGCGAGTTTCTACTTTCAGAAGCAACAGAAATTTTGCGGATTGGTGAATCCGTTCGCGAGATATGGTAGTTTGGAGGTAAGAAACGCTTGAGAAACTCAAAATTTTCGCAGTTCTGATGCTCGACACGAATAACTAGAACGGCCTAGGGGAAAAGTGCGCATACCGTTGTAATCGGTCGAGTTTCTACTTTCAGATGCAACAGAAATTTTGCGGATTGATCAATCCGTTCGCGAGATATGGCAGTTTGGAAATAAGAAACGCTTGAGAAACTCAAAATTTTCGCAGTTCTGATGCTCGAAACGAATGACTACAACGGCCTAGGGGAGAAGTACGCATACCGTTGTAATCGGGCGAGTTTCTACTTTCAGAAGCAACAGAAATTTTGGGGATTGGTGAATCCGTTCGCGAGATATGGTAGTTTGGAGGTAAGAAACGCTTGAGAAACTCAAAATTTTCGCAGTTCTGATGCTCGAAACGAATAACTAGAACGGCCTAGGGGAAAAGTACGCATACCGTTGTAATCGGGCGAGTTTCTACTTTCAAATGCAACAGAAATTTTGCGGATTGGTCAATCCGTTCGCGAGATATGCCAGTTTGGAAATAAGAAACATTTGAGAAACTCAAAATTTTCGCAGTTCTGATGCTCGAAACGAGTAACTAGAACAGCATAGGGGAAATGTACGCATACCTTTGTAATCGGGCGAGTTTCTGCTTTCAGATGCAACAGAAATTTTGCGGATTGGTCAATCCGTTCGCGAGATATGGCAGTTTGGATGTAAGAAACGCTTGAGAAACTCAAAATTTTCGCGGTTCTGATGCTCGAAACGAATAACTAGAACGGCCTAGTGGAAAACTACACCTACCGTTGTAATCGGGCGAGTTTCTACTTTCAGATGCAACAGAAATTTTGCGGCTTGATCAATCCGTTCGCGAGATATGGCAGTTTGGAGATAAGAAACGCTTGAGAAACTCAAAATTTTCGCAGTTCTGATGCTCGAAACGAATGACTACAACGGCCTAGGGGAGAACTACGCACACCGTTGTAATCGGGCGAGTTTCTACTTTCAGAAGCAACAGAAATTTTGCGGATTGGTGAATCCGTTCGCGAGATATGGTAGTTTGGAGGTAAGAAACGCTTGAGAAACTCAAAATTTTCGCAGTTCTGATGCTCGAAACGAATATCTAGAACGGCCTAGGGGAGAAGTACGCATACCGTTGTAATCGGGCGAGTTTCTACTTTCAGAAGCAACAGAAATTTTGCGGATTGGTGAATCCGTTCGCGAGATATGGTAGTTTGGAGGTAAGAAACGCTTGAGAAACTCAAAATTTTCGCAGTTCTGATGCTCGACACGAATAACTAGAACGGCCTAGGGGAAAAGTGCGCATACCGTTGTAATCGGGCGAGTTTCTACTTTCAGATGCAACAGAAATTTTGAGGATTGATCAATCCGTTCGCGAGATATGGCAGTTTGGAGATAAGAAACGCTTGAGGAACTCAAAATTTTCGCAGTTCTGATGCTCGAAACGAATGACTACAACGGCCTAGGGGAGAAGTACGCATACCTGTGTAATCGGGCGAGTTTCTGCTTTCAGATGCAACAGAAATTTTGCGGATTGGTCAATCCGTTCGCGAGATATGGCAGTTTGGAGGTAAGAAACGCTTGAGAAACTGAAAATTTTCGCAGTTCTGATGCTCGACACGAATAACTAGAACGGCCTAGGGGAAAAGTGCGCATACCGTTGTAATCGGGCGAGTTTCTACTTTCAGATGCAACAGAAATTTTGCGGATTGATCAATCCGTTCGCGAGATATGGCAGTTTGGAGATAAGAAACGCTTGAGAAACTCAAAATTTTCGCAGTTCTGATGCTCTAAACGAATGACTACAACGGCCTAGGGGAGAAGTACGCATACCGTTGTAATCGGGCGAGTTTCTACTTTCAGAAGCAACAGAAATTTTGGGGATTGGTGAATCCGTTCGCGAGATATGGTAGTTTGGAGGTAAGAAACGCTTGAGAAACTCAAAATTTTCGCAGTTCTGATGCTCGAAACGAATAACTAGAACGGCCTAGGGGAAAAGTACGCATACCGTTGTAATCGGGCGAGTTTCTACTTTCAGATGCAACAGAAATTTTGCGGATTGGTCAATCCGTTCGCGAGATATGGCAGTTTGGAAATAAGAAACACTTGAGAAACTCAAAATTTTCGCAGTTCTGATGCTCGAAACGAGTAACTAGAACAGCATAGGGGAAAAGTACGCATACCTTTGTAATCTGGCGAGTTTCTGCTTTCAGATGCGACAGAAATTTTGCGGATTGTTCAATCCGTTCGCGAGATATGGCAGTTTGGATGTAAGAAACGCTTGAGAAACTCAAAATTTTCGCAGTTCTGATGCTCGAAATGAGTAACTAGAACGGCCTAGGGGAAAAGTACGCATACCGTTGTAATCGGGCGAATTTCTGCTTTCAGATGCAACAGAAATTTTGCGGATTGGTCAATCCGTTCGCGAGATATGGCAGTTTGGATGTAAGAAACGCTTGAGAAACTCAAAATTTTCGCAGTTCTGATGCTCGAAACGAATAACTAGAACGGCCTAGGGGAAAACTACACATACCGTTGTAATCGGGCGAGTTTCTACTTTCAGATGCAACAGAAATTTTGCGGAGTGTTCAATCCGTTCGCGAGATATGGCAGTTTGGAGGTAAGAAACGCTTGAGAAACTCAAAACTTTCGCAGTTCTGATGCTCGAAACGAGAAACTAGAACGGCATAGGGGAAAAGTACGCATACCGTTGTAATCGGGCGGGTTTCTGCTTTCAGATGCAACAGAAATTTTGCGGATTGGTCAATCCGTTCGCGAGATATGGCAGTTTGGATGTAAGAAATGCTTGAGAAACTCAAAATTTTCGCAGTTCTGATGATCGAAACGAATAACTAGAACCGCCTAGGGGAAAAGTGCGCATACCGTTGTAATCGGGCGAGTTTCTACTTTCAGATGCAACAGAAATTTTGCGGCTTGATCAATCCGTTCGCGAGATATGGCAGTTTGGAGATAAGAAACGCTTGAGAAACTCAAAATTTTCGCAGTTCTGATGCTCGAAACGAATGACTACAACGGCCTAGGGGAGAAGTACGCATACCGTTGTAATCGGGCGAGTTTTTACTTTCAGAAGCAACAGAAATTTTGCGGATTGGTGAATTCGTTCGCGAGATATGGTAGTTTGGAGGTAAGAAACGCTTGAGAAACTCAAAATTTTCGCAGTTCTGATGCTCGAAACGAATATCTAGAACGGCCTAGGGGAGAAGTACGCATACCTTTGTAATCGGGCGAGTTTCTACTTTCAGAAGCAACAGAAATTTTGCGGATTTGTGAATCCGTTCGCGAGATATGGTAGTTTGGAGGTAAGAAACGCTTGAGAAACTCAAAATTTTCGCAGTTCTGATGCTCGACACGAATAACTAGAACGGCCTAGGGGAAAAGTGCGCATACCGTTGTAATCGGGCTAGTTTCTACTTTCAGATGCAACAGAAATTTTGCGGATTGATCAATCCGTTCGCGAGATATGGCAGTTTGGAGATAAGAAACGCTTGAGAAACTCAAAATTTTCGCAGTTCTGATGCTCGAAACGAATGACTACAACGGCCTAGGGGAGAAGTACGCATACCGTTGTAATCGGGCGAGTTTCTACTTTCAGAAGCAACAGAAATTTTGGGGATTGGTGAATCCGTTCGCGAGATATGGTAGTTTGGAGGTAAGAAACGCTTGAGAAACTCAAAATTTTCGCAGTTCTGATGCTCGAAACGAATAACTAGAACGGCCTAGGGGAAAAGTACGCATACCGTTGTAATCGGGCGAGTTTCTACTTTCAGATGCAACAGAAATTTTGCGGATTGGTCAATCCGTTCGCGAGATATGGCAGTTTGGATGTAAGAAACGCTTGAGAAACTCAAAATTTTCGCAGTTCTGATGCTCGAAATGAGAAACTAGAACGGCATAGGGGAAAAGTACGCATACCGTTGTAATCGGGCGAGTTTCTGCTTTCAGATGCAACAGAAATTTTGCGGATTGGTCAATCCGTTCGCGAGATATGGCAGTTTGGATGTAAGAAACGCTTGAGAAACTCAAAATGTTCGCAGTTCTGATGCTCGAAACGAATAACTAGAACGGCCTAGGGGAAAACTACACATACCGTTGTAATCGGGCGAGTTTCTACTTTCAGATGCAACAGAAATTTTGCGAAGTGGTCTATCCGTTCGCGAGATATGGCAGTTTGGAGGTAAGAAACGCTTGAGAAACTCAAAATTTTCGCAGTTCTGATGCTCGAAACGAGAAACTAGAACGGCATAGGGGAAAAGTACGCATACCTTTGTAATCGGGCGAGTTTCTACTTTCAGATGCAACAGAAATTTTGCGGATTGGTCAATCCGTTCGCGAGATATGGCAGTTTGGAGGTAAGAAACGCTTGAGAAACTCAAAATTTTCGCAGTTCTGATGCTCGAAACGAATAACTAGAACCGCCTAGGGGAAAAGTGCGCATTCCGTTGTAATCGGGCGAGTTTCTACTTTCAGATGCAAGGGAGATTTTGCGGATTGATCAATCCGTTCGCGAGATATGGCAGTTTGGAGATAAGAAACGCTTGAGAAACTCAAAATTTTCGCAGTTCTGATGCTCGAAACGAATAACTAGAACCGCCTAGGGGAAAAGTGCGCATTCCGTTGTAATCGGGCGAGTTTCTGCTTTCAGATGCAACAGAAATTTTGCGGATTGGTCGATTCGTTCGCGAGACATGGCAGTTTGGAGGTAAGAAACGCTTGAGAAACTCAAAATTTTCGCAGTTCTGATGCTGGAAACGAATAACTAGAACGGCCTAGGGGAAAACTACACCAACCGTTGTAATCGGACGAGTTTCTACTTTCAGAAGCAACAGAAATTTTGCGGATTGGTGAATCCGTTCGCGAGATATGGTAGTTTGGAGGTAAGAAACGCTTGAGAAATTCAAAATTTTCGCAGTTCTGATGCTCGACACGAATAACTAGAACGGCCTAGGGGAAAACTACACATACCGTTGTAATCGGACGAGTTTCTACTTTCAGATGCAACAGAAATTTTGGGGATTGGTCAATCCGTTCGCGAGATATGGCAGTTTGGAGGTAAGGAACGCTTGATAAACTCAAAATTTTCGCAGTTCTGATGCTCCAAATGAATAACTGGAACGGCCTAGGGGAAAACTACACATACCGTTGTAATCGGGCGCGTTTCTACTTTCGATGCAATAGAAATTTTGCGGATTGGTCTATCCGTTCGCGAGATATGGCAGTTTGGAGGTAAGAAACGCTTGAGAAACTCAAAATTTTCGCAGTTCTGATGCTCGAAACGAATAACTAGAACGGCCTAGGGGAAAACTACACATACCGTTGTAATCGGGCGAGTTTCTACTTTCAGAAGCAACAGAAATTTTGCGGATTGGTGAATCCGTTCGCGAGAAATGGTAGTTTGGAGGTAAGAAACGCTTGAGAAACTCAAAATTTTCGCAGTTCTGATGCTCGACACGAATAACTAGAACGGCCTAGGGGAAAAGTGCGCATACCGTTGTAATCGGGCGAGTTTCTACTTTCAGATGCAACAGAAATTTTGCGGATTGATCAATCCGTTCGCGAGATATGGCAGTTTGGAGATAAGAAACGCTTGAGAAACTCAAAATTTTCGCAGTTCTGATGCTCGAAACGAATAACTAGAACCGCCTAGGGGAAAAGTGCGCATTCCGTTGTAATCGGGCGAGATTCTGCTTTCAGATCTAACAGAAATTTTGCGGATTGGTCGATTCGTTCGCGAGACATGGCAGTTTGGAGGTAAGAAACGATTGAGAAACTCAAAATTTTCGCAGTTCTGATGCTCGAAACGAATAACTAGAACGGCCTAGGGGAAAACTACACCAACCGTTGTAATCGGACGAGTTTCTACTTTCAGAAGCAACAGAAATTTTGCGGATTGGTGAATCCGTTCGCGAGATATGGTAGTTTGGAGGTAAGAAACGCTTGAGAAATTCAAAATTTTCGCAGTTCTGATGCTCGACACGAATAACTAGAACGGCCTAGGGGAAAACTACACATACCGTTGTAATCGGACGAGTTTCTACTTTCAGATGCAACAGAAATTTTGGGGATTGGTCAATCCGTTCGCGAGATATGGCAGTTTGGAGGTAAGGAACGCTTGATAAACTCAAAATTTTCGCAGTTCTGATGCTCCAAATGAATAACTGGAACGGCCTAGGGGAAAACTACACATACCGTTGTAATCGGGCGCGTTTCTACTTTCGATGCAATAGAAATTTTGCGGATTGGTCTATCCGTTCGCGAGATATGGCAGTTTGGAGGTAAGAAACGCTTGAGAAACTCAAAATTTTCGCAGTTCTGATGCTCGAAACGAATAACTAGAACGGCCTAGGGGAAAACTACACATACCGTTGTAATCGGGCGAGTTTCTACTTTCAGAAGCAACAGAAATTTTGCGGATTGGTGAATCCGTTCGCGAGAAATGGTAGTTTGGAGGTAAGAAACGCTTGAGAAACTCAAAATTTTCGCAGTTCTGATGCTCGACACGAATAACTAGAACGGCCTAGGGGAAAAGTGCGCATACCGTTGTAATCGGGCGAGTTTCTACTTTCAGATGCAACAGAAATTTTGCGGATTGATCAATCCGTTCGCGAGATATGGCAGTTTGGAGATAAGAAACGCTTGAGATACTCAAAATTTTCGCAGTTCTGATGCTCGAAACGAGTAACTAGAACGGCCTAGGGGAGAAGTACGCATACCGTTGTAATCGGGCGAGTTTCTACTTTCAGATGCAACAGAAATTTTGCGGATTGGTCAATCCGTTCGCGAGATATGGCAGTTTGGAGGTAAGAAACGCTTGAGAAACTCAAAATTTTCGCAGTTCTGATGCTCGAAACGAGTAACTAGAACGGCCTAGGGGAAAAGTACGCATACCGTTGTAATCGGGCGAGTTTCTACTTTCAGATGCAACAGAAATTTTGCGGATTGGTCAATCCGTTCGCGAGATATGGCAGTTTGGAAATAAGAAACGCTTGAGAAACTCAAAATTTTCGCAGTTCTGATGCTCGAAACGAGTAACTAGAACGGCATAGGGGAAAAGTACGCATACCGTTGTAATCGGGCGAGTTTCTGCTTTCAGATGCAACAGAAATTTTGCGGATTGGTCAATCCGTTCGCGAGATATGGCAGTTTGGAGGTAAGAAACGCTTGAGAAACTCAAAATTTTCGCAGTTCTGATGCTCGAAACCAATAACTAGAACGGCCTAGGGGAAAACTACACATACCGTTGTAATCGGGCGCGTTTCTACTTTCGATGCAATAGAAATTTTGCGGATTGGTCTATCCGTTCGCGAGATATGGCAGTTTGGAGGTAAGAAACGCTTGAGAAACTCAAAATTTTCGCAGTTCTGATGATCGAAACGAATAACTAGAACCGCCTAGGGGAAAAGTGCGCATACCGTTGTAATCGGGCGAGTTTCTACTTTCAGATGCAACAGAAATTTTGCGGCTTGATCAATCCGTTCGCGAGATATGGCAGTTTGGAGATAAGAAACGCTTGAGAAACTCAAAATTTTCGCAGTTCTGATGCTCGAAACGAATGACTACAACGGCCTAGGGGAGAAGTACGCATACCGTTGTAATCGGGCGAGTTTCTACTTTCAGAAGCAACAGAAATTTTGCGGATTGGTGAATCCGTTCGCGAGATATGGTAGTTTGGAGGTAAGAAACGCTTGAGAAACTCAAAATTTTCGCAGTTCTGATGCTCGAAACGAATATCTAGAGCGGCCTAGGGGAGAAGTACGCATACCGTTGTAATCGGGCGAGTTTCTACTTTCAGAAGCAACAGAAATTTTGCGGATTGGTGAATCCGTTCGCGAGATATGGTAGTTTGGAGGTAAGAAACGCTTGAGAAACTCAAAATTTTCGCAGTTCTGATGCTCGACACGAATAACTAGAACGGCCTAGGGGAAAAGTGCGCATACCGTTGTAATCGGGCGAGTTTCTACTTTCAGAAGCAACAGAAATTTTGGGGATTGGTGAATCCGTTCGCGAGATATGGTAGTTTGGATGTAAGAAACGCTTGAGAAACTCAAAATTTTCGCAGTTCTGATGATCGAAACGAATAACTAGAACAGCCTAGGGGAAAAGTGCGCATACCGTTGTAATCGGGCGAGTTTCTTCTTTCAGAAGCAACAGAAATTTTGCGGATTGGTGAATCCGTTCGCGAGATATGGTAGTTTGGAGGTAAGAAACGCTTGAGAAACTCAAAATTTTCGCGGTTCTGATGCTCGAAACGAATAACTAGAACGGCCTAGGGGAAAACTACACCTACCGTTGTAATCGGGCGAGTTTCTACTTTCAGATGCAACAGAAATTTTGCGGATTGGTCAATCCGTTCGCGAGATATGGCAGTTTGGAGGTAAGAAACGCTTGAGAAACTCAAAATTTTCGCAGTTCTGATGATCGAAACGAATAACTAGAACCGCCTAGGGGAAAACTGCGCATACCGTTGTAATCGGGCGAGTTTCTACTTTCAGATGCAACAGAAATTTTGCGGCTTGATCAATCCGTTCGCGAGATATGGCAGTTTGGAGATAAGAAACGCTTGAGAAACTCAAAATTTTCGCAGTTCTGATGCTCGAAACGAATGACTACAACGGCCTAGGGGAGAAGTACGCATACCGTTGTAATCGGGCGAGTTTCTACTTTCAGAAGCAACAGAAATTTTGCGGATTGGTGAATCCGTTCGCGAGATATGGTAGTTTGGAGGTAAGAAACGCTTGAGAAACTCAAAATTTTCGCAGTTCTGATGCTCGAAACGAATATCTAGAACGGCCTAGGGGAAAAGTACGCATACCGTTGTAATCGGGCGAGTTTCTACTTTCAGATGCAACAGAAATTTTGCGGATTGGTCAATCCGTTCGCGAGATATGCCAGTTTGGATATAAGAAACGCTTGAGAAACTCAAAATTTTCGCAGTTCTGATGCTCGAAACGAGTAACTAGAACGGCATAGGGGAAAAGTACGCATACCGTTGTAATCGGGCGAGTTTCTGCTTTCAGATGCAACAGAAATTTTGCGGATTGGTCAATCCGTTCGCGAGATATGGCAGTTTGGAGGTAAGAAACGCTTGAGAAACTCAAAATTTTCGCAGTTCTGATGCTCGAAACCAATAACTAGAACGGCCTAGGGGAAAACTACACATACCGTTGTAATCGGGCGCGTTTCTACTTTCGATGCAATAGAAATTTTGCGGATTGGTCTATCCGTTCGCGAGATATGGCAGTTTGGAGGTAAGAAACGCTTGAGAAACTCAAAATTTTCGCAGTTCTGATGATCGAAACGAATAACTAGAACCGCCTAGGGGAAAAGTGCGCATACCGTTGTAATCGGGCGAGTTTCTACTTTCAGATGCAACAGAAATTTTGCGGCTTGATCAATCCGTTCGCGAGATATGGCAGTTTGGAGATAAGAAACGCTTGAGAAACTCAAAATTTTCGCAGTTCTGATGCTCGAAACGAATGACTACAACGGCCTAGGGGAGAAGTACGCATACCGTTGTAATCGGGCGAGTTTCTACTTTCAGAAGCAACAGAAATTTTGCGGATTGGTGAATCCGTTCGCGAGATATGGTAGTTTGGAGGTAAGAAACGCTTGAGAAACTCAAAATTTTCGCAGTTCTGATGCTCGAAACGAATATCTAGAGCGGCCTAGGGGAGAAGTACGCATACCGTTGTAATCGGGCGAGTTTCTACTTTCAGAAGCAACAGAAATTTTGCGGATTGGTGAATCCGTTCGCGAGATATGGTAGTTTGGAGGTAAGAAACGCTTGAGAAACTCAAAATTTTCGCAGTTCTGATGCTCGACACGAATAACTAGAACGGCCTAGGGGAAAAGTGCGCATACCGTTGTAATCGGGCGAGTTTCTACTTTCAGAAGCAACAGAAATTTTGGGGATTGGTGAATCCGTTCGCGAGATATGGTAGTTTGGATGTAAGAAACGCTTGAGAAACTCAAAATTTTCGCAGTTCTGATGATCGAAACGAATAACTAGAACAGCCTAGGGGAAAAGTGCGCATACCGTTGTAATCGGGCGAGTTTCTTCTTTCAGAAGCAACAGAAATTTTGCGGATTGGTGAATCCGTTCGCGAGATATGGTAGTTTGGAGGTAAGAAACGCTTGAGAAACTCAAAATTTTCGCGGTTCTGATGCTCGAAACGAATAACTAGAACGGCCTAGGGGAAAACTACACCTACCGTTGTAATCGGGCGAGTTTCTACTTTCAGATGCAACAGAAATTTTGCGGATTGGTCAATCCGTTCGCGAGATATGGCAGTTTGGAGGTAAGAAACGCTTGAGAAACTCAAAATTTTCGCAGTTCTGATGATCGAAACGAATAACTAGAACCGCCTAGGGGAAAACTGCGCATACCGTTGTAATCGGGCGAGTTTCTACTTTCAGATGCAACAGAAATTTTGCGGCTTGATCAATCCGTTCGCGAGATATGGCAGTTTGGAGATAAGAAACGCTTGAGAAACTCAAAATTTTCGCAGTTCTGATGCTCGAAACGAATGACTACAACGGCCTAGGGGAGAAGTACGCATACCGTTGTAATCGGGCGAGTTTCTACTTTCAGAAGCAACAGAAATTTTGCGGATTGGTGAATCCGTTCGCGAGATATGGTAGTTTGGAGGTAAGAAACGCTTGAGAAACTCAAAATTTTCGCAGTTCTGATGCTCGAAACGAATATCTAGAACGGCCTAGGGGAAAAGTACGCATACCGTTGTAATCGGGCGAGTTTCTACTTTCAGATGCAACAGAAATTTTGCGGATTGGTCAATCCGTTCGCGAGATATGCCAGTTTGGATATAAGAAACGCTTGAGAAACTCAAAATTTTCGCAGTTCTGATGCTCGAAACGAGTAACTAGAACGGCATAGGGGAAAAGTACGCATACCGTTGTAATCGGGCGAGTTTCTGCTTTCAGATGCAACAGAAATTTTGCGGATTGGTCAATCCGTTCGCGAGATATGGCAGTTTGGAGGTAAGAAACGCTTGAGAAACTCAAAATTTTCGCAGTTCTGATGCTCGAAACCAATAACTAGAACGGCCTAGGGGAAAACTACACATACCGTTGTAATCGGGCGCGTTTCTACTTTCGATGCAATAGAAATTTTGCGGATTGGTCTATCCGTTCGCGAGATATGGCAGTTTGGAGGTAAGAAACGCTTGAGAAACTCAAAATTTTCGCAGTTCTGATGATCGAAACGAATAACTAGAACCGCCTAGGGGAAAAGTGCGCATACCGTTGTAATCGGGCGAGTTTCTACTTTCAGATGCAACAGAAATTTTGCGGCTTGATCAATCCGTTCGCGAGATATGGCAGTTTGGAGATAAGAAACGCTTGAGAAACTCAAAATTTTCGCAGTTCTGATGCTCGAAACGAATGACTACAACGGCCTAGGGGAGAAGTACGCATACCGTTGTAATCGGGCGAGTTTCTACTTTCAGAAGCAACAGAAATTTTGCGGATTGGTGAATCCGTTCGCGAGATATGGTAGTTTGGAGGTAAGAAACGCTTGAGAAACTCAAAATTTTCGCAGTTCTGATGCTCGAAACGAATATCTAGAACGGCCTAGGGGAGAAGTACGCATACCGTTGTAATCGGGCGAGTTTCAACTTACAGAAGCAACAGAAATTTTGGGGATTGGTGAATCCGTTCGCGAGATATGGTAGTTTGGAGGTAAGAAACGCTTGAGAAACTCAAAATTTTCGCAGTTCTGATGATCGAAACGAATAACTAGAACCGCCTAGGGGAAAAGTGCGCATACCGTTGTAATCGGGCGAGTTTCTACTTTCAGATGCAACAGAAATTTTGCGGCTTGATCGATCCGTTCGCGAGATATGGCAGTTTGGAGATAAGAAACGCTTGAGAAACTCAAAATTTTCGCAGTTCTGATGCTCGAAACGAATGACTACAACGGCGTAGGGGAGAAGTACGCATACCGTTGTAATCGGGCGAGTTTCTACTTTCAGAAGCAACAGAAATTTTGCGGATTGGTGAATCCGTTCGCGAGATATGGTAGTTTGGAGATAAGAAACGCTAGAGAAACTCAAAATTTTCGCAGTTCTGATGCTCGAAACGAATATCTAGAGCGGCCTAGGGGAGAAGTACGCATACCGTTGTAATCGGGCGAGTTTCTACTTTCAGAAGCAACAGAAATTTTGCGGATTGGTGAATCCGTTCGCGAGATATGGTAGTTTGGATGTAAGAAACGCTTGAGAAACTCAAAATTTTCGCAGTTCTGATGATCGAAACGAATAACTAGAACCGCCTAGGGGAAAAGTGCGCATACCGTTGTAATCGGGCGAGTTTCTTCTTTCAGAAGCAACAGAAATTTTGCGGATTGGTGAATCCGTTCGCGAGATATGGTAGTTTGGAGGTAAGAAACGCTTGAGAAACTCAAAATTTTCGCGGTTCTGATGCTCGAAACGAATAACTAGAACGGCCTAGGGGAAAACTACACCTACCGTTGTAATCGGGCGAGTTTCTACTTTCAGATGCAACAGAAATTTTGCGGATTGGTCAATCCGTTCGCGAGATATGGCAGTTTGGAAGTAAGAAACGCTTGAGAAACTCAAAATTTTCGCAGTTCTGATGATCGAAACGAATAACTAGAACCGCCTAGGGGAAAAGTGCGCA
This sequence comes from Ptiloglossa arizonensis, assembly GCF_051014685.1. Taxonomy (NCBI): domain Eukaryota; kingdom Metazoa; phylum Arthropoda; class Insecta; order Hymenoptera; family Colletidae; genus Ptiloglossa; species Ptiloglossa arizonensis. The sequence goes on along the minus strand of NW_027478462.1, from coordinate 648,207 downwards.
TACCGTTGTAATCGGGCGAGTTTCTACTTTCAGATGCAACAGAAATTTTGCGGCTTGATCAATCCGTTCGCGAGATATGGCAGTTTGGAGATAAGAAACGCTTGAGAAACTCAAAATTTTCGCAGTTCTGATGCTCGAAACGAATGACTACAACGGCCTAGGGGAGAAGTACGCATACCGTTGTAATCGGGCGAGTTTCTACTTTCAGAAGCAACAGAAATTTTGCGGATTGGTGAATCCGTTCGCGAGATATGGTAGTTTGGAGGTAAGAAACGCTTGAGAAACTCAAAATTTTCGCAGTTCTGATGCTCGAAACGAATATCTAGAACGGCCTAGGGGAGAAGTACGCATACCGTTGTAATCGGGCGAGTTTCTACTTTCAGAAGCAACGGAAATTTTGCGGATTGGTGAATCCGTTCGCGAGATATGGTAGTTTGGAGGTAAGAAACGCTTGAGAAACTCAAAATTTTCGCAGTTCTGATGCTCGACACGAGTAACTAGAACAGCATAGGGGAAAAGTACGCATAGCGTTGTAATCGGGCGAGTTTCTGCTTTCAGATGCAACAGAAATTTTACGGATTGGTCAATCCGTTCGCGAGATGTGGCAGTTTGGATGTAAGAAACGCTTGAGAAACTCAAAATTTTCGCAGTTCTGATGCTCGAAACGAGTAACTAGAACGGCCTAGGGGAAAAGTACGCATACCGTTGTAATCGGGCGAGTTTCTGCTTTCAGATGCAACAGAAATTTTGCGGATTGGTCAATCCGTTCGCGAGATATGGCAGTTTGGATGTAAGAAACGCTTGAGAAACTCAAAATTTTCGCAGTTCTGATGCTCGAAACGAATAACTAGAACGGCCTAGGGGAAAACTACACATACCGTTGTAATCGGGCGAGTTTCTACTTTCAGATGCAACAGAAATTTTGCGGAGTGGTCAATCCGTTCGCGAGATATGGCAGTTTGGAGGTAAGAAACGCTTGAGAAACTCAAAATTTTCGCAGTTCTGATGCTCGAAACCAATAACTAGAACGGCCTAGGGGAAAAGTACGCATACCGTTGTAATCGGGCGAGTTTCTACTTTCAGATGCAACAGAAATTTTGCGGATTGGTCAATCCGTTCGCGAGATATGGTAGTTTGGAGGTAAGAAACGCTTGAGAAACTCAAAATTTTCGCGGTTCTGATGCTCGAAACGAATAACTAGAACGGCCTAGGGGAAAACTACACCTACCGTTGTAATCGGGCGAGTTTCTACTTTCAGATGCAACAGAAATTTTGCGGATTGGTCAATCCGTTCGCGAGATATGGCAGTTTGGAGGTAAGAAACGCTTGAGAAACTCAAAATTTTCGCAGTTCTGATGATCGAAACGAATAACTAGAACCGCCTAGGGGAAAAGTGCGCATACCGTTGTAATCGGGCGAGTTTCTACTTTCAGATGCAACAGAAATTTTGCGGCTTGATCAATCCGTTCGCGAGATATGGCAGTTTGGAGATAAGAAACGCTTGAGAAACTCAAAATTTTCGCAGTTCTGATGCTCGAAACGAATGACTACAACGGCCTAGGGGAGAAGTACGCATACCGTTGTAATCGGGCGAGTTTCTACTTTCAGAAGCAACGGAAATTTTGCGGATTGGTGAATCCGTTCGCGAGATATGGTAGTTTGGAGGTAAGAAACGCTTGAGAAACTCAAAATTTTCGCAGTTCTGATGCTCGACACGAGTAACTAGAACAGCATAGGGGAAAAGTACGCATAGCGTTGTAATCGGGCGAGTTTCTGCTTTCAGATGCAACAGAAATTTTACGGATTGGTCAATCCGTTCGCGAGATGTGGCAGTTTGGATGTAAGAAACGCTTGAGAAACTCAAAATTTTCGCAGTTCTGATGCTCGAAACGAGTAACTAGAACGGCCTAGGGGAAAAGTACGCATACCGTTGTAATCGGGCGAGTTTCTGCTTTCAGATGCAACAGAAATTTTGCGGATTGGTCAATCCGTTCGCGAGATATGGCAGTTTGGATGTAAGAAACGCTTGAGAAACTCAAAATTTTCGCAGTTCTGATGCTCGAAACGAATAACTAGAACGGCCTAGGGGAAAACTACACATACCGTTGTAATCGGGCGAGTTTCTACTTTCAGATGCAACAGAAATTTTGCGGAGTGGTCAATCCGTTCGCGAGATATGGCAGTTTGGAGGTAAGAAACGCTTGAGAAACTCAAAATTTTCGCAGTTCTGATGCTCGAAACCAATAACTAGAACGGCCTAGGGGAAAAGTACGCACACCGTTGTAATCGGGCGAGTTTCTACTTTCAGATGCAACAGAAATTTTGCGGATTGGTCAATCCGTTCGCGAGATATGCCAGTTTGGATATAAGAAACGCTTGAGAAACTCAAAATTTTCGCAGTTCTGATGCTCGAAACGAGTAACTAGAACGGCATAGGGGAAAAGTACGCATACCGTTGTAATCGGGCGAGTTTCTGCTTTCAGATGCAACAGAAATTTTGCGGATTGGTCAATCCGTTCGCGAGATATGGCAGTTTGGAGGTAAGAAACGCTTGAGAAACTCAAAATTTTCGCAGTTCTGATGCTCGAAACGAATAACTAGAACCGCCTAGGGCAACAGTGCGCATACCGTTGTAATCGAGCGAGTATCTACTTTCAGATGCAACAGAAATTTTGTGGATTGATCAATCCGTTCGCGAGATGTGGCAGTTTGGAGATAAGAAACGCTTGAGAAACTCAAAATTTTCGCAGTTCTGATGCTCGAAACGAGTAACTAGAACGGCCTAGGGGAAAAGTACGCATACCGTTGTAATCGGGCGAGTTTCTGCTTTCAGATGCAACAGAAATTTTGCGGATTGGTCAATCCGTTCGCGAGATATGGCAGTTTGGATGTAAGAAACGCTTGAGAAACTCAAAATTTTCGCGGTTCTGATGCTCGAAACGAATAACTAGAACGGCCTAGGGGAAAACTACACCTACCGTTGTAATCGGGCGAGTTTCTACTTTCAGATGCAACAGAAATTTTGCGGATTGGTCAATCCGTTCGCGAGATATGGCAGTTTGGATGTAAGAAACGCTAGAGAAACTCAAAATTTTCGCAGTTCTGATGATCGAAACGAATAACTAGAACCGCCTAGGGGAAAAGGGCGCATACCGTTGTAATCGGGCGAGTTTCTACTTTCAGATGCAACAGAAATTTTGCGGATTGGTCAATCCGTTCGCGAGATATGGCAGTTTGGATGTAAGAAACGCTAGAGAAACTCAAAATTTTCGCAGTTCTGATGATCGAAACGAATAACTAGAACCGCCTAGGGGAAAAGGGCGCATACCGTTGTAATTGGGCGAGTTTCTACTTTCAGATGCAACAGAAATTTTGCGGCTTGATCAATCCGTTCGCGACATATGGCAGTTTGGAGGTAAGAAACGCTTGAGAAAATCAAAATTTTCGCAGTTCTGATGCTCGAAACGAATATCTAGAACGGCCTAGGGGAGAAGTACGCATACCGTTGTAATCGGGCGAGTTTCTACTTTCAGAAGCAACGGAAATTTTGCGGATTGGTGAATCCGTTCGCGAGATATGGTAGTTTGGATGTAAGAAACGCTTGAGAAACTCAAAATTTTCGCAGTTCTGATGCTCGACACGAGTAACTAGAACAGCATAGGGGAAAAGTACGCATAGCGTTGTAATCGGGCGAGTTTCTGCTTTCAGATGCAACAGAAATTTTACGGATTGGTCAATCCGTTCGCGAGATGTGGCAGTTTGGATGTAAGAAACGCTTGAGAAACTCAAAATTTTCGCAGTTCTGATGCTCGAAACGAGTAACTAGAACGGCCTAGGGGAAAAGTACGCATACCGTTGTAATCGGGCGAGTTTCTGCTTTCAGATGCAACAGAAATTTTGCGGATTGGTCAATCCGTTCGCGAGATATGGCAGTTTGGATGTAAGAAACGCTTGAGAAACTCAAAATTTTCGCAGTTCTGATGCTCGAAACGAATAACTAGAACGGCCTAGGGGAAAACTACACATACCGTTGTAATCGGGCGAGTTTCTACTTTCAGATGCAACAGAAATTTTGCGGAGTGGTCAATCCGTTCGCGAGATATGGCAGTTTGGAGGTAAGAAACGCTTGAGAAACTCATAATTTTCGCAGTTCTGATGCTCGAAACCAATAACTAGAACGGCCTAGGGGAAAAGTACGCATACCGTTGTAATCGGGCGAGTTTCTACTTTCAGATGCAACAGAAATTTTGCGGATTGGTCAATCCGTTCGCGAGATATGCCAGTTTGGATATAAGAAACGCTTGAGAAACTCAAAATTTTCGCAGTTCTGATGCTCGAAACGAGTAACTAGAACGGCATAGGGGAAAAGTACGCATACCGTTGTAATCGGGCGAGTTTCTGCTTTCAGATGCAACAGAAATTTTGCGGATTGGTCAATCCGTTCGCGAGATATGGCAGTTTGGAGGTAAGAAACGCTTGAGAAACTCAAAATTTTCGCAGTTCTGATGCTCGAAACGAATAACTAGAACCGCCTAGGGCAACAGTGCGCATACCGTTGTAATCGAGCGAGTATCTACTTTCAGATGCAACAGAAATTTTGTGGATTGATCAATCCGTTCGCGAGATGTGGCAGTTTGGAGATAAGAAACGCTTGAGAAACTCAAAATTTTCGCAGTTCTGATGCTGGAAACGAGTAACTAGAACGGCCAGGGGAAAAGTACGCATACCGTTGTAATCGGGCGAGTTTCTGCTTTCAGATGCAACAGAAATTTTGCGGATTGGTCAATCCGTTCGCGAGATATGGCAGTTTGGATGTAAGAAACGCTTGAGAAACTCAAAATTTTCGCGGTTCTGATGCTCGAAACGAATAACTAGAACGGCCTAGGGGAAAACTACACCTACCGTTGTAATCGGGCGAGTTTCTACTTTCAGATGCAACAGAAATTTTGCGGATTGGTGAATCCGTTCGCGAGATATGGTAGTTTGGAGGTAAGAAACGCTTGAGAAACTCAAAATTTTCGCAGTTCTGATGCTCGAAACGAATATCTAGAACGGCCTAGGGGAGAAGTACGCATACCGTTGTAATCGGGCGAGTTTCAACTTACAGAAGCAACAGAAATTTTGGGGATTGGTGAATCCGTTCGCGAGATATGGTAGTTTGGAGGTAAGAAACGCTTGAGAAACTCAAAATTTTCGCAGTTCTGATGATCGAAACGAATAACTAGAACCGCCTAGGGGAAAAGTGCGCATACCGTTGTAATCGGGCGAGTTTCTACTTTCAGATGCAACAGAAATTTTGCGGCTTGATCGATCCGTTCGCGAGATATGGCAGTTTGGAGATAAGAAACGCTTGAGAAACTCAAAATTTTCGCAGTTCTGATGCTCGAAACGAATGACTACAACGGCGTAGGGGAGAAGTACGCATACCGTTGTAATCGGGCGAGTTTCTACTTTCAGAAGCAACAGAAATTTTGCGGATTGGTGAATCCGTTCGCGAGATATGGTAGTTTGGAGATAAGAAACGCTAGAGAAACTCAAAATTTTCGCAGTTCTGATGCTCGAAACGAATATCTAGAGCGGCCTAGGGGAGAAGTACGCATACCGTTGTAATCGGGCGAGTTTCTACTTTCAGAAGCAACAGAAATTTTGCGGATTGGTGAATCCGTTCGCGAGATATGGTAGTTTGGATGTAAGAAACGCTTGAGAAACTCAAAATTTTCGCAGTTCTGATGATCGAAACGAATAACTAGAACCGCCTAGGGGAAAAGTGCGCATACCGTTGTAATCGGGCGAGTTTCTTCTTTCAGAAGCAACAGAAATTTTGCGGATTGGTGAATCCGTTCGCGAGATATGGTAGTTTGGAGGTAAGAAACGCTTGAGAAACTCAAAATTTTCGCGGTTCTGATGCTCGAAACGAATAACTAGAACGGCCTAGGGGAAAACTACACCTACCGTTGTAATCGGGCGAGTTTCTACTTTCAGATGCAACAGAAATTTTGCGGATTGGTCAATCCGTTCGCGAGATATGGCAGTTTGGAAGTAAGAAACGCTTGAGAAACTCAAAATTTTCGCAGTTCTGATGATCGAAACGAATAACTAGAACCGCCTAGGGGAAAAGTGCGCATACCGTTGTAATCGGGCGAGTTTCTACTTTCAGATGCAACAGAAATTTTGCGGCTTGATCAATCCGTTCGCGAGATATGGCAGTTTGGAGATAAGAAACGCTTGAGAAACTCAAAATTTTCGCAGTTCTGATGCTCGAAACGAATGACTACAACGGCCTAGGGGAGAAGTACGCATACCGTTGTAATCGGGCGAGTTTCTACTTTCAGAAGCAACAGAAATTTTGCGGATTGGTGAATCCGTTCGCGAGATATGGTAGTTTGGAGGTAAGAAACGCTTGAGAAACTCAAAATTTTCGCAGTTCTGATGCTCGAAACGAATATCTAGAACGGCCTAGGGGAGAAGTACGCATACCGTTGTAATCGGGCGAGTTTCTACTTTCAGAAGCAACGGAAATTTTGCGGATTGGTGAATCCGTTCGCGAGATATGGTAGTTTGGAGGTAAGAAACGCTTGAGAAACTCAAAATTTTCGCAGTTCTGATGCTCGACACGAGTAACTAGAACAGCATAGGGGAAAAGTACGCATAGCGTTGTAATCGGGCGAGTTTCTGCTTTCAGATGCAACAGAAATTTTACGGATTGGTCAATCCGTTCGCGAGATGTGGCAGTTTGGATGTAAGAAACGCTTGAGAAACTCAAAATTTTCGCAGTTCTGATGCTCGAAACGAGTAACTAGAACGGCCTAGGGGAAAAGTACGCATACCGTTGTAATCGGGCGAGTTTCTGCTTTCAGATGCAACAGAAATTTTGCGGATTGGTCAATCCGTTCGCGAGATATGGCAGTTTGGATGTAAGAAACGCTTGAGAAACTCAAAATTTTCGCAGTTCTGATGCTCGAAACGAATAACTAGAACGGCCTAGGGGAAAACTACACATACCGTTGTAATCGGGCGAGTTTCTACTTTCAGATGCAACAGAAATTTTGCGGAGTGGTCAATCCGTTCGCGAGATATGGCAGTTTGGAGGTAAGAAACGCTTGAGAAACTCAAAATTTTCGCGGTTCTGATGCTCGAAACGAATAACTAGAACGGCCTAGGGGAAAACTACACCTACCGTTGTAATCGGGCGAGTTTCTACTTTCAGATGCAACAGAAATTTTGCGGATTGGTCAATCCGTTCGCGAGATATGGCAGTTTGGAGGTAAGAAACGCTTGAGAAACTCAAAATTTTCGCAGTTCTGATGATCGAAACGAATAACTAGAACCGCCTAGGGGAAAAGTGCGCATACCGTTGTAATCGGGCGAGTTTCTACTTTCAGATGCAACAGAAATTTTGCGGCTTGATCAATCCGTTCGCGAGATATGGCAGTTTGGAGATAAGAAACGCTTGAGAAACTCAAAATTTTCGCAGTTCTGATGCTCGAAACGAATGACTACAACGGCCTAGGGGAGAAGTACGCATACCGTTGTAATCGGGCGAGTTTCTACTTTCAGAAGCAACGGAAATTTTGCGGATTGGTGAATCCGTTCGCGAGATATGGTAGTTTGGAGGTAAGAAACGCTTGAGAAACTCAAAATTTTCGCAGTTCTGATGCTCGACACGAGTAACTAGAACAGCATAGGGGAAAAGTACGCATAGCGTTGTAATCGGGCGAGTTTCTGCTTTCAGATGCAACAGAAATTTTACGGATTGGTCAATCCGTTCGCGAGATGTGGCAGTTTGGATGTAAGAAACGCTTGAGAAACTCAAAATTTTCGCAGTTCTGATGCTCGAAACGAGTAACTAGAACGGCCTAGGGGAAAAGTACGCATACCGTTGTAATCGGGCGAGTTTCTGCTTTCAGATGCAACAGAAATTTTGCGGATTGGTCAATCCGTTCGCGAGATATGGCAGTTTGGATGTAAGAAACGCTTGAGAAACTCAAAATTTTCGCAGTTCTGATGCTCGAAACGAATAACTAGAACGGCCTAGGGGAAAACTACACATACCGTTGTAATCGGGCGAGTTTCTACTTTCAGATGCAACAGAAATTTTGCGGAGTGGTCAATCCGTTCGCGAGATATGGCAGTTTGGAGGTAAGAAACGCTTGAGAAACTCAAAATTTTCGCAGTTCTGATGCTCGAAACCAATAACTAGAACGGCCTAGGGGAAAAGTACGCATACCGTTGTAATCGGGCGAGTTTCTACTTTCAGATGCAACAGAAATTTTGCGGATTGGTCAATCCGTTCGCGAGATATGCCAGTTTGGATATAAGAAACGCTTGAGAAACTCAAAATTTTCGCAGTTCTGATGCTCGAAACGAGTAACTAGAACGGCATAGGGGAAAAGTACGCATACCGTTGTAATCGGGCGAGTTTCTGCTTTCAGATGCAACAGAAATTTTGCGGATTGGTCAATCCGTTCGCGAGATATGGCAGTTTGGAGGTAAGAAACGCTTGAGAAACTCAAAATTTTCGCAGTTCTGATGCTCGAAACGAATAACTAGAACCGCCTAGGGCAACAGTGCGCATACCGTTGTAATCGAGCGAGTATCTACTTTCAGATGCAACAGAAATTTTGTGGATTGATCAATCCGTTCGCGAGATGTGGCAGTTTGGAGATAAGAAACGCTTGAGAAACTCAAAATTTTCGCAGTTCTGATGCTCGAAACGAGTAACTAGAACGGCCTAGGGGAAAAGTACGCATACCGTTGTAATCGGGCGAGTTTCTGCTTTCAGATGCAACAGAAATTTTGCGGATTGGTCAATCCGTTCGCGAGATATGGCAGTTTGGATGTAAGAAACGCTTGAGAAACTCAAAATTTTCGCGGTTCTGATGCTCGAAACGAATAACTAGAACGGCCTAGGGGAAAACTACACCTACCGTTGTAATCGGGCGAGTTTCTACTTTCAGATGCAACAGAAATTTTGCGGATTGGTCAATCCGTTCGCGAGATATGGCAGTTTGGATGTAAGAAACGCTAGAGAAACTCAAAATTTTCGCAGTTCTGATGATCGAAACGAATAACTAGAACCGCCTAGGGGAAAAGGGCGCATACCGTTGTAATCGGGCGAGTTTCTACTTTCAGATGCAACAGAAATTTTGCGGATTGGTCAATCCGTTCGCGAGATATGGCAGTTTGGATGTAAGAAACGCTAGAGAAACTCAAAATTTTCGCAGTTCTGATGATCGAAACGAATAACTAGAACCGCCTAGGGGAAAAGGGCGCATACCGTTGTAATTGGGCGAGTTTCTACTTTCAGATGCAACAGAAATTTTGCGGCTTGATCAATCCGTTCGCGACATATGGCAGTTTGGAGGTAAGAAACGCTTGAGAAAATCAAAATTTTCGCAGTTCTGATGCTCGAAACGAATATCTAGAACGGCCTAGGGGAGAAGTACGCATACCGTTGTAATCGGGCGAGTTTCTACTTTCAGAAGCAACGGAAATTTTGCGGATTGGTGAATCCGTTCGCGAGATATGGTAGTTTGGATGTAAGAAACGCTTGAGAAACTCAAAATTTTCGCAGTTCTGATGCTCGACACGAGTAACTAGAACAGCATAGGGGAAAAGTACGCATAGCGTTGTAATCGGGCGAGTTTCTGCTTTCAGATGCAACAGAAATTTTACGGATTGGTCAATCCGTTCGCGAGATGTGGCAGTTTGGATGTAAGAAACGCTTGAGAAACTCAAAATTTTCGCAGTTCTGATGCTCGAAACGAGTAACTAGAACGGCCTAGGGGAAAAGTACGCATACCGTTGTAATCGGGCGAGTTTCTGCTTTCAGATGCAACAGAAATTTTGCGGATTGGTCAATCCGTTCGCGAGATATGGCAGTTTGGATGTAAGAAACGCTTGAGAAACTCAAAATTTTCGCAGTTCTGATGCTCGAAACGAATAACTAGAACGGCCTAGGGGAAAACTACACATACCGTTGTAATCGGGCGAGTTTCTACTTTCAGATGCAACAGAAATTTTGCGGAGTGGTCAATCCGTTCGCGAGATATGGCAGTTTGGAGGTAAGAAACGCTTGAGAAACTCATAATTTTCGCAGTTCTGATGCTCGAAACCAATAACTAGAACGGCCTAGGGGAAAAGTACGCATACCGTTGTAATCGGGCGAGTTTCTACTTTCAGATGCAACAGAAATTTTGCGGATTGGTCAATCCGTTCGCGAGATATGCCAGTTTGGATATAAGAAACGCTTGAGAAACTCAAAATTTTCGCAGTTCTGATGCTCGAAACGAGTAACTAGAACGGCATAGGGGAAAAGTACGCATACCGTTGTAATCGGGCGAGTTTCTGCTTTCAGATGCAACAGAAATTTTGCGGATTGGTCAATCCGTTCGCGAGATATGGCAGTTTGGAGGTAAGAAACGCTTGAGAAACTCAAAATTTTCGCAGTTCTGATGCTCGAAACGAATAACTAGAACCGCCTAGGGCAACAGTGCGCATACCGTTGTAATCGAGCGAGTATCTACTTTCAGATGCAACAGAAATTTTGTGGATTGATCAATCCGTTCGCGAGATGTGGCAGTTTGGAGATAAGAAACGCTTGAGAAACTCAAAATTTTCGCAGTTCTGATGCTCGAAACGAGTAACTAGAACGGCCTAGGGGAAAAGTACGCATACCGTTGTAATCGGGCGAGTTTCTGCTTTCAGATGCAACAGAAATTTTGCGGATTGGTCAATCCGTTCGCGAGATATGGCAGTTTGGATGTAAGAAACGCTTGAGAAACTCAAAATTTTCGCGGTTCTGATGCTCGAAACGAATAACTAGAACGGCCTAGGGGAAAACTACACCTACCGTTGTAATCGGGCGAGTTTCTACTTTCAGATGCAACAGAAGTTTTGCGGATTGGTCAATCCGTTCGCGAGATATGGCAGTTTGGATGTAAGAAACGCTAGAGAAACTCAAAATTTTCGCAGTTCTGATGATCGAAACGAATAACTAGAACCGCCTAGGGGAAAAGGGCGCATACCGTTGTAATCGGGCGAGTTTCTACTTTCAGATGCAACAGAAATTTTGCGGATTGGTCAATCCGTTCGCGAGATATGGCAGTTTGGATGTAAGAAACGCTAGAGAAACTCAAAATTTTCGCAGTTCTGATGATCGAAACGAATAACTAGAACCGCCTAGGGGAAAAGGGCGCATACCGTTGTAATCGGGCGAGTTTCTACTTTCAGATGCAACAGAAATTTTGCGGCTTGATCAATCCGTTCGCGACATATGGCAGTTTGGAGATAAGAAACGCTTGAGAAACTCAAAATTTTCGCAGTTCTGATGCTCGAAACGAATGACTACAACGGCCTAGGGGAGAAGTACGCATACCGTTGTAATCGGGCGAGTTTCTACTTTCAGAAGCAACAGAAATTTTGCGGATTGGTGAATCCGTTCGCGAGATATGGTAGTTTGGAGGTAAGAAACGCTTGAGAAAATCAAAATTTTCGCAGTTCTGATGCTCGAAACGAATATCTAGAACGGCCTAGGGGAGAAGTACGCATACCGTTGTAATCGGGCGAGTTTCTACTTTCAGAAGCAACAGAAATTTTGCGGATTGGTGAATCCGTTCGCGAGATATGGTAGTTTGGAGGTAAGAAACGCTTGAGAAACTCAAAATTTTCGCAGTTCTGATGCTCGACACGAATAACTAGAACGGCCTAGGGAAAAGTGCGCATACCGTTGTAATCGGGCGAGTTTCTACTTTCAGATGCAACAGAAATTTTGCGGATTGATCAATCCGTTCGCGAGATATGGCAGTTTGGATGTAAGAAACGCTTGAGAAACTCAAAATTTTCGCAGTTCTGATGCTCGAAACGAATAACTAGAACGGCCTAGGGGAAAACTACACATACCGTTGTAATCGGGCGAGTTTCTACTTTCAGATGCAACAGAAATTTTGCGGAGTGGTCAATCCGTTCGCGAGATATGGCAGTTTGGAGGTAAGAAACGCTTGAGAAACTCAAAATTTTCGCAGTTCTGATGCTCGAAACGAGAAACTAGAACGGCATAGGGGAAAAGTACGCGTACCGTTGTAATCGGGCGAGATTCTGCTTTCAGATGCAACAGAAATTTTGCGGATTGGTCAATCCGTTCGCGAGATATGGCAGTTTGGAGGTAAGAAACGCTTGAGATACTCAAAATTTTCGCAGTTCTGATGCTCGAAACGAATAACTAGAACCGCCTAGGGGAACAGTGCGCATACCGTTGTAATCGAGCGAGTATCTACTTTCAGATGCAACAGAAATTTTGCGGATTGATCAATCCGTTCGCGAGATGTGGTAGTTTGGAGATAAGAAACGCTTGAGAAACTCAAAATTTTCGCAGTTCTGATGCTCGAAACGAATAACTAGAACGGCCTAGGGGAAAACTACACATACCGTTGTAATCGGGCGAGTTTCTACTTTCAGATGCAACAGAAATTTTGCGGAGTGGCCAATCCGTTCGCGAGATATGGCAGTTTGGAGGTAAGAAACGCTTGAGAAACTCAAAATTTTCGCAGTTCTGATGCTTGAAACGAGAAACTAGAACGGCATAGGGGAAAAGTACGCATACCTTTGTAATCGGGCGAGTTTCTACTTTCAGATGCAACAGAAATTTTGCGGATTGGTCAATCCGTTCGCGAGATATGGCAGTTTGGATGTAAGAAACGCTTGAGAAACTCAAAATTTTCGCGGTTCTGATGCTCGAAACGAATAACTAGAACGGCCTAGGGGAAAACTACACATACCGTTGTAATCGGGCGAGTTTCTACTTTCAGATGCAACAGAAATTTTGCGGAGTGGTCAATCCGTTCGCGAGATATGGCAGTTTGGAGGTAAGAAACGCTTGAGAAACTCAAAATTTTCGCAGTTCTGATGCTCGAAACGAGAAACTAGAACGGCATAGGGGAAAAGTACGCGTACCGTTGTAATCGGGCGAGATTCTGCTTTCAGATGCAACAGAAATTTTGCGGATTGGTCAATCCGTTCGCGAGATATGGCAGTTTGGAGGTAAGAAACGCTTGAGAAACTCAAAATTTTCGCAGTTCTGATGCTCGAAACGAGAAACTAGAACGGCATAGGGGAAAAGTACGCATACCTTTGTAATCGGGCGAGTTTCTACTTTCAGATGCAACAGAAATTTTGCGGATTGGTCAATCCGTTCGCGAGATATGGCAGTTTGGATGTAAGAAACGCTTGAGAAACTCAAAATTTTCGCGGTTCTGATGCTCGAAACGAATAACTAGAACGGCCTAGGGGAAAACTACACATACCGTTGTAATCGGGCGAGTTTCTACTTTCAGATGCAACAGAAATTTTGCGGATTGGTCAATCCGTTCGCGAGATATGGCAGTTTGGAGGTAAGAAACGCTTGAGAAACTCAAAATTTTCGCAGTTCTGATGATCGAAACGCATAACTAGAACCGCCTAGGGGAAAAGTGCGCATACCGTTGTAATCGGGCGAGTTTCTACTTTCAGATGCAACAGAAATTTTGCGGCTTGATCAATCCGTTCGCGAGATATGGCAGTTTGGAGATAAGAAACGCTTGAGAAACTCAAAATTTTCGCAGTTCTGATGCTCGAAACGAATGACTACAACGGCCTAGGGGAGAAGTACGCATACCGTTGTAATCGGGCGAGTTTCTACTTTCAGAAGCAACAGAAATTTTGCGGATTGGTGAATCCGTTCGCGAGATATGGTAGTTTGGAGGTAAGAAACGCTTGAGAAACTCAAAATTTTCGCAGTTCTGATGCTCGAAACGAATATCTAGAACGGCCTAGGGGAGAAGTACGCATACCGTTGTAATCGGGCGAGTTTCTTCTTTCAGAAGCAACAGAAATTTTGCGGATTGATCAATCCGTTCGCGAGATGTGGTAGTTTGGAGATAAGAAACGCTTGAGAAACTCAAAATTTTCGCAGTTCTGATGCTCGAAACGAGTAACTAGAACGGCCTAGGAGAAAAGTACGCATACCGTTGTAATCGGGCGAGTTTCTGCTTTCAGATGCAACAGAAATTTTGCGGATTGGTCAATCCGTTCGCGAGATATGGCAGTTTGGATGTAAGAAACGCTTGAGAAACTCAAAATTTTCGCAGTTCTGATGCTCGAAACGAATAACTAGAACGGCCTAGGGGAAAACTACACATACCGTTGTAATCGGGCGAGTTTCTACTTTCAGATGCAACAGAAATTTTGCGGAGTGGTCAATCCGTTCGCGAGATATGGCAGTTTGGAGGTAAGAAACGCTTGAGAAACTCAAAATTTTCGCAGTTCTGATGCTCGAAACGAGAAACTAGAACGGCATAGGGGAAAAGTACGCATACCTTTGTAATCGGGCGAGTTTCTACTTTCAGATGCAACAGAAATTTTGCGGATTGGTCAATCCGTTCGCGAGATATGGCAGTTTGGATGTAAGAAACGCTTGAGAAACTCAAAATTTTCGCGGTTCTGATGCTCGAAACGAATAACTAGAACGGCCTAGGGGAAAACTACACATACCGTTGTAATCGGGCGAGTTTCTACTTTCAGATGCAACAGAAATTTTGCGGATTGGTCAATCCGTTCGCGAGATATGGCAGTTTGGAGGTAAGAAACGCTTGAGAAACTCAAAATTTTCGCAGTTCTGATGATCGAAACGCATAACTAGAACCGCCTAGGGGAAAAGTGCGCATACCGTTGTAATCGGGCGAGTTTCTACTTTCAGATGCAACAGAAATTTTGCGGCTTGATCAATCCGTTCGCGAGATATGGCAGTTTGGAGATAAGAAACGCTTGAGAAACTCAAAATTTTCGCAGTTCTGATGCTCGAAACGAATGACTACAACGGCCTAGGGGAGAAGTACGCATACCGTTGTAATCGGGCGAGTTTCTACTTTCAGAAGCAACAGAAATTTTGGGGATTGGTGAATCCGTTCGCGAGATATGGTAGTTTGGAGGTAAGAAACGCTTGAGAAACTCAAAATTTTCGCAGTTCTGATGCTCGAAACGAATAACTAGAACGGCCTAGGGGGAAAGTACGCATACCGTTGTAATCGGGCGAGTTTCTACTTTCAGATGCAACAGAAATTTTGCGGATTGGTCAATCCGTTCGCGAGATATGGCAGTTTGGAAATAAGAAACACTTGAGAAACTCAAAATTTTCGCAGTTCTGATGCTCGAAACGAGTAACTAGAACGGCCTAGGGGAAAACTACACCTACCGTTGTAATCGGGCGAGTTTCTACTTTCAGATGCAACAGAAATTTTGCGGATTGGTCAATCCGTTCGCGAGATATGGCAGTTTGGAGATAAGAAACGCTTGAGAAACTCAAAATTTTCGCAGTTCTGATGCTCGAAACGAATGACTACAACGGCCTAGGGGAGAAGTACGCATACCGTTGTAATCGGGCGAGTTTCTACTTTCAGAAGCAACAGAAATTTTGCGGATTGGTGAATCCGTTCGCGAGATATGGTAGTTTGGAGGTAAGAAACGCTTGAGAAACTCAAAATTTTCGCAGTTCTGATGCTCGAAACGAATTTCTAGAACGGCCTAGGGGAGAAGTTCGCATACCGTTGTAATTGGGCGAGTTTCTTCTTTCAGAAGCAACAGAAATTTTGCGGATTGGTGAATCCGTTCGCGAGATATGGTAGTTTGGAGGTAAGAAACGCTTGAGAAACTCAAAATTTTCGCAGTTCTGATGCTCGAAACGAATATCTAGAACGGCCTAGGGGAGAAGTACGCATACCGTTGTAATCGGGCGAGTTTCTTCTTTCAGAAGCAACAGAAATTTTGCGGATTGGTGAATCCGTTCGCGAGATATGGTAGTTTGGAGGTAAGAAACGCTTGAGAAACTCAAAATTTTCGCAGTTCTGATGCTCGACACGAATAACTAGAACGGCCTAGGGGAAAAGTGCGCATACCGTTGTAATCGGGCGAGTTTCTACTTTCAGATGCAACAGAAATTTTGCGGATTGATCAATCCGTTCGCGAGATATGGCAGTTTGGAGATAAGAAACGCTTGAGAAACTCAAAATTTTCGCAGTTCTGATGCTCGAAACGAATGACTACAACGGCCTAGGGGAGAAGTACGCATACCGTTGTAATCGGGCGAGTTTCTACTTTCAGAAGCAACAGAAATTTTGGGGATTGGTGAATCCGTTCGCGAGATATGGTAGTTTGGAGGTAAGAAACGCTTGAGAAACTCAAAATTTTCGCAGTTCTGATGCTCGAAACGAATAACTAGAACGGCCTAGGGGGAAAGTACGCATACCGTTGTAATCGGGCGAGTTTCTACTTTCAGATGCAACAGAAATTTTGCGGATTGGTCAATCCGTTCGCGAGATATGGCAGTTTGGAAATAAGAAACACTTGAGAAACTCAAAATTTTCGCAGTTCTGATGCTCGAAACGAGTAACTAGAACGGCCTAGGGGAAAACTACACCTACCGTTGTAATCGGGCGAGTTTCTACTTTCAGATGCAACAGAAATTTTGCGGATTGGTCAATCCGTTCGCGAGATATGGCAGTTTGGAGGTAAGAAACGCTTGAGAAACTCAAAATTTTCGCAGTTCTGATGATCGAAACGAATAACTAGAACCGCCTAGGGGAAAAGTGCGCATACCGTTGTAATCGGGCGAGTTTCTACTTTCAGATGCAACAGAAATTTTGCGGCTTGATCAATCCGTTCGCGAGATATGGCAGTTTGGAGATAAGAAACGCTTGAGAAACTCAAAATTTTCGCAGTTCTGATGCTCGAAACGAATGACTACAACGGCCTAGGGGAGAAGTACGCATACCGTTGTAATCGGGCGAGTTTCTACTTTCAGAAGCAACAGAAATTTTGCGGATTGGTGAATCCGTTCGCGAGATATGGTAGTTTGGAGGTAAGAAACGCTTGAGAAACTCAAAATTTTCGCAGTTCTGATGCTCGAAACGAATTTCTAGAACGGCCTAGGGGAGAAGTACGCATACCGTTGTAATTGGGCGAGTTTCTTCTTTCAGAAGCAACAGAAATTTTGCGGATTGGTGAATCCGTTCGCGAGATATGGTAGTTTGGAGGTAAGAAACGCTTGAGAAACTCAAAATTTTCGCAGTTCTGATGCTCGACACGAATAACTAGAACGGCCTAGGGGAAAAGTGCGCATACCGTTGTAATCGGGCGAGTTTCTACTTTCAGATGCAACAGAAATTTTGCGGATTGATCAATCCGTTCGCGAGATATGGCAGTTTGGAGATAAGAAACGCTTGAGAAACTCAAAATTTTCGCAGTTCTGATGCTCGAAACGAATGACTACAACGGCCTAGGGGAGAAGTACGCATACCGTTGTAATCGGGCGAGTTTCTACTTTCAGAAGCAACAGAAATTTTGGGGATTGGTGAATCCGTTCGCGAGATATGGTAGTTTGGAGGTAAGAAACGCTTGAGAAACTCAAAATTTTCGCAGTTCTGATGCTCGAAACGAATAACTAGAACGGCCTAGGGGGAAAGTACGCATACCGTTGTAATCGGGCGAGTTTCTACTTTCAGATGCAACAGAAATTTTGCGGATTGGTCAATCCGTTCGCGAGATATGGCAGTTTGGAAATAAGAAACACTTGAGAAACTCAAAATTTTCGCAGTTCTGATGCTCGAAACGAGTAACTAGAACGGCCTAGGGGAAAACTACACCTACCGTTGTAATCGGGCGAGTTTCTACTTTCAGATGCAACAGAAATTTTGCGGATTGGTCAATCCGTTCGCGAGATATGGCAGTTTGGAGGTAAGAAACGCTTGAGAAACTCAAAATTTTCGCAGTACTGATGATCGAAACGAATAACTAGAACCGCCTAGGGGAAAAGTGCGCATACCGTTGTAATCGGGCGAGTTTCTACTTTCAGATGCAACAGAAATTTTGCGGCTTGATCAATCCGTTCGCGAGATATGGCAGTTTGGAGATAAGAAACGCTTGAGAAACTCAAAATTTTCGCAGTTCTGATGCTCGAAACGAATGACTACAACGGCCTAGGGGAGAAGTACGCCTACCGTTGTAATCGGGCGAGTTTCTACTTTCAGAAGCAACAGAAATTTTGCGGATTGGTGAATCCGTTCGCGAGATATGGTAGTTTGGAGGTAAGAAACGCTTGAGAAACTCAAAATTTTCGCAGTTCTGATGCTCGAAACGAATTTCTAGAACGGCCTAGGGGAGAAGTACGCATACCGTTGTAATTGGGCGAGTTTCTTCTTTCAGAAGCAACAGAAATTTTGCGGATTGGTGAATCCGTTCGCGAGATATGGTAGTTTGGAGGTAAGAAACGCTTGAGAAACTCAAAATTTTCGCAGTTCTGATGCTCGACACGAATAACTAGAACGGCCTAGGGGAAAAGTGCGCATACCGTTGTAATCGGGCGAGTTTCTACTTTTAGATGCAACAGAAATTTTGCGGATTGATCAATCCGTTCGCGAGATATGGCAGTTTGGAGATAAGAAACGCTTGAGAAACTCAAAATTTTCGCAGTTCTGATGCTCGAAACGAATGACTACAACGGCCTAGGGGAGAAGTACGCATACCGATGTAATCGGGCGAGTTTCTACTTTCAGAAGCAACAGAAATTTTGGGGATTGGTGAATCCGTTCGCGAGATATGGTAGTTTGGAGGTAAGAAACGCTTGAGAAACTCAAAATTTTCGCAGTTCTGATGCTCGAAACGAATATCTAGAACGGCCTAGGGGAGAAGTACGCATACCGTTGTAATCGGGCGAGTTTCTACTTTCAGAAGCAACAGAAATTTTGCGGATTGGTGAATCCGTTCGCGAGATATGGTAGTTTGGATGTAAGAAACGCTTGAGAAACTCAAAATTTTCGCAGTTCTGATGCTCGACACGAATAACTAGAACGGCCTAGGGGAAAAGTGCGCATACCGTTGTAATCGGGCGAGTTTCTACTTTCAGATGCAACAGAAATTTTGCGGATTGATCAATCCGTTCGCGAGATATGGCAGTTTGGAGATAAGAAACGCTTGAGAAACTCAAAATTTTCGCAGTTCTGATGCTCGAAACGAATGACTACAACGGCCTAGGGGAGAAGTACGCATACCGTTGTAATCGGGCGAGTTTCTACTTTCAGAAGCAACAGAAATTTTGGGGATTGGTGAATCCGTTCGCGAGATATGGTAGTTTGGAGGTAAGAAACGCTTGAGAAACTCAAAATTTTCGCAGTTCTGATGCTCGAAACGAATAACTAGAACGGCCTAGGGGGAAAGTACGCATACCGTTGTAATCGGGCGAGTTTCTACTTTCAGATGCAACAGAAATTTTGCGGATTGGTCAATCCGTTCGCGAGATATGGCAGTTTGGAAATAAGAAACACTTGAGAAACTCAAAATTTTCGCAGTTCTGATGCTCGAAACGAGTAACTAGAACAGCATAGGGGAAAAGTACGCATACCTTTGTAATCGGGCGAGTTTCTGCTTTCAGATGCAACAGAAATTTTGCGGATTGGTCAATCCGTTCGCGAGATATGGCAGTTTGGATGTAAGAAACGCTTGAGAAACTCAAAATTTTCGCAGTTCTGATGCTCGAAACGAGTAACTAGAACGGCCTAGGGGAAAAGTACGCATACCGTTGTAATTAGGCGAGTTTCTGCTTTCAGATGCAACAGAAATTTTGCGGATTGGTCAATCCGTTCGCGAGGTATGGCAGTCTGGATGTAAGAAACGCTTGAGAAACTCAAAATTTTCGCAGTTCTGATGCTCGAAACGAATAACTAGAACGGCCTAGGGGAAAACTACACATACCGTTGTAATCGGGCGAGTTTCTACTTTCAGATGCAACAGAAATTTTGCGGAGTGGTCAATCCGTTCGCGAGATATGGCAGTTTGGAGGTAAGAAACGCTTGAGAAACTCAAAATTTTCGCAGTTCTGATGCTCGAAACGAGAAACTAGAACGGCAGAGGGGAAAAGTACGCATACCGTTGTAATCGGGCGAGTTTCTGCTTTCAGATGCAACAGAAATTTTGGGGATTGGTCAATCCGTTCGAAATATATGGCAGTTTGGATGTAAGAAACGCTTGAGAAACTCAAAATTTCCGCAGTTCTGATGATCGAAACGAATAACTAGAACCGCCTAGGGGAAAAGTGCGCATACCGTTGTAATCGGGCGAGTTTCTACTTTCAGATGCAACAGAAATTTTGCGGCTTGATCAATCCGTTCGCGAGATATGGCAGTTTGGAGATAAGAAACGCTTGAGAAACTCAAAATTTTCGCAGTTCTGATGCTCGAAACGAATGACTACACCGGCCTAGGGGAGAAGTACGCATACCGTTGTAATCGGGCGAGTTTCTACTTTCAGAAGCAACAGAAATTTTGCGGATTGGTGAATCCGTTCGCGAGATATGGTAGTTTGGAGGTAAGAAACGCTTGAGAAACTCAAAATTTTCGCAGTTCTGATGCTCGACACGAATAACTAGAACGGCCTAGGGGAAAAGTGCGCATACCGTTGTAATCGGTCGAGTTTCTACTTTCAGATGCAACAGAAATTTTGCGGATTGATCAATCCGTTCGCGAGATATGGCAGTTTGGAAATAAGAAACGCTTGAGAAACTCAAAATTTTCGCAGTTCTGATGCTCGAAACGAATGACTACAACGGCCTAGGGGAGAAGTACGCATACCGTTGTAATCGGGCGAGTTTCTACTTTCAGAAGCAACAGAAATTTTGGGGATTGGTGAATCCGTTCGCGAGATATGGTAGTTTGGAGGTAAGAAACGCTTGAGAAACTCAAAATTTTCGCAGTTCTGATGCTCGAAACGAATAACTAGAACGGCCTAGGGGAAAAGTACGCATACCGTTGTAATCGGGCGAGTTTCTACTTTCAAATGCAACAGAAATTTTGCGGATTGGTCAATCCGTTCGCGAGATATGCCAGTTTGGAAATAAGAAACATTTGAGAAACTCAAAATTTTCGCAGTTCTGATGCTCGAAACGAGTAACTAGAACAGCATAGGGGAAATGTACGCATACCTTTGTAATCGGGCGAGTTTCTGCTTTCAGATGCAACAGAAATTTTGCGGATTGGTCAATCCGTTCGCGAGATATGGCAGTTTGGATGTAAGAAACGCTTGAGAAACTCAAAATTTTCGCGGTTCTGATGCTCGAAACGAATAACTAGAACGGCCTAGTGGAAAACTACACCTACCGTTGTAATCGGGCGAGTTTCTACTTTCAGATGCAACAGAAATTTTGCGGCTTGATCAATCCGTTCGCGAGATATGGCAGTTTGGAGATAAGAAACGCTTGAGAAACTCAAAATTTTCGCAGTTCTGATGCTCGAAACGAATGACTACAACGGCCTAGGGGAGAACTACGCACACCGTTGTAATCGGGCGAGTTTCTACTTTCAGAAGCAACAGAAATTTTGCGGATTGGTGAATCCGTTCGCGAGATATGGTAGTTTGGAGGTAAGAAACGCTTGAGAAACTCAAAATTTTCGCAGTTCTGATGCTCGAAACGAATATCTAGAACGGCCTAGGGGAGAAGTACGCATACCGTTGTAATCGGGCGAGTTTCTACTTTCAGAAGCAACAGAAATTTTGCGGATTGGTGAATCCGTTCGCGAGATATGGTAGTTTGGAGGTAAGAAACGCTTGAGAAACTCAAAATTTTCGCAGTTCTGATGCTCGACACGAATAACTAGAACGGCCTAGGGGAAAAGTGCGCATACCGTTGTAATCGGGCGAGTTTCTACTTTCAGATGCAACAGAAATTTTGAGGATTGATCAATCCGTTCGCGAGATATGGCAGTTTGGAGATAAGAAACGCTTGAGGAACTCAAAATTTTCGCAGTTCTGATGCTCGAAACGAATGACTACAACGGCCTAGGGGAGAAGTACGCATACCTGTGTAATCGGGCGAGTTTCTGCTTTCAGATGCAACAGAAATTTTGCGGATTGGTCAATCCGTTCGCGAGATATGGCAGTTTGGAGGTAAGAAACGCTTGAGAAACTCAAAATTTTCGCAGTTCTGATGCTCGACACGAATAACTAGAACGGCCTAGGGGAAAAGTGCGCATACCGTTGTAATCGGGCGAGTTTCTACTTTCAGATGCAACAGAAATTTTGCGGATTGATCAATCCGTTCGCGAGATATGGCAGTTTGGAGATAAGAAACGCTTGAGAAACTCAAAATTTTCGCAGTTCTGATGCTCTAAACGAACGACTACAACGGCCTAGGGGAGAAGTACGCATACCGTTGTAATCGGGCGAGTTTCTACTTTCAGAAGCAACAGAAATTTTGGGGATTGGTGAATCCGTTCGCGAGATATGGTAGTTTGGAGGTAAGAAACGCTTGAGAAACTCAAAATTTTCGCAGTTCTGATGCTCGAAACGAATAACTAGAACGGCCTAGGGGAAAAGTACGCATACCGTTGTAATCGGGCGAGTTTCTACTTTCAGATGCAACAGAAATTTTGCGGATTGGTCAATCCGTTCGCGAGATATGGCAGTTTGGATATAAGAAACACTTGAGAAACTCAAAATTTTCGCAGTTCTGATGCTCGAAACGAGTAACTAGAACAGCATAGGGGAAAAGTACGCATACCTTTGTAATCTGGCGAGTTTCTGCTTTCAGATGCAACAGAAATTTTGCGGATTGTTCAATCCGTTCGCGAGATATGGCAGTTTGGATGTAAGAAACGCTTGAGAAACTCAAAATTTTCGCAGTTCTGATGCTCGAAACGAGTAACTAGAACGGCCTAGGGGAAAAGTACGCATACCGTTGTAATCGGGCGAATTTCTGCTTTCAGATGCAACAGAAATTTTGCGGATTGGTCAATCCGTTCGCGAGATATGGCAGTTTGGATGTAAGAAACGCTTGAGAAACTCAAAATTTTCGCAGTTCTGATGCTCGAAACGAATAACTAGAACGGCCTAGGGGAAAACTACACATACCGTTGTAATCGGGCGAGTTTCTACTTTCAGATGCAACAGAAATTTTGCGGAGTGTTCAATCCGTTCGCGAGATATGGCAGTTTGGAGGTAAGAAACGCTTGAGAAACTCAAAACTTTCGCAGTTCTGATGCTCGAAACGAGAAACTAGAACGGCATAGGGGAAAAGTACGCATACCGTTGTAATCGGGCGGGTTTCTGCTTTCAGATGCAACAGAAATTTTGCGGATTGGTCAATCCGTTCGCGAGATATGGCAGTTTGGATGTAAGAAATGCTTGAGAAACTCAAAATTTTCGCAGTTCTGATGATCGAAACGAATAACTAGAACCGCCTAGGGGAAAAGTGCGCATACCGTTGTAATCGGGCGAGTTTCTACTTTCAGATGCAACAGAAATTTTGCGGCTTGATCAATCCGTTCGCGAGATATGGCAGTTTGGAGATAAGAAACGCTTGAGAAACTCAAAATTTTCGCAGTTCTGATGCTCGAAACGAATGACTACAACGGCCTAGGGGAGAAGTACGCATACCGTTGTAATCGGGCGAGTTTTTACTTTCAGAAGCAACAGAAATTTTGCGGATTGGTGAATTCGTTCGCGAGATATGGTAGTTTGGAGGTAAGAAACGCTTGAGAAACTCAAAATTTTCGCAGTTCTGATGCTCGAAACGAATATCTAGAACGGCCTAGGGGAGAAGTACGCATACCTTTGTAATCGGGCGAGTTTCTACTTTCAGAAGCAACAGAAATTTTGCGGATTTGTGAATCCGTTCGCGAGATATGGTAGTTTGGAGGTAAGAAACGCTTGAGAAACTCAAAATTTTCGCAGTTCTGATGCTCGACACGAATAACTAGAACGGCCTAGGGGAAAAGTGCGCATACCGTTGTAATCGGGCTAGTTTCTACTTTCAGATGCAACAGAAATTTTGCGGATTGATCAATCCGTTCGCGAGATATGGCAGTTTGGAGATAAGAAACGCTTGAGAAACTCAAAATTTTCGCAGTTCTGATGCTCGAAACGAATGACTACAACGGCCTAGGGGAGAAGTACGCATACCGTTGTAATCGGGCGAGTTTCTACTTTCAGAAGCAACAGAAATTTTGGGGATTGGTGAATCCGTTCGCGAGATATGGTAGTTTGGAGGTAAGAAACGCTTGAGAAACTCAAAATTTTCGCAGTTCTGATGCTCGAAACGAATAACTAGAACGGCCTAGGGGAAAAGTACGCATACCGTTGTAATCGGGCGAGTTTCTACTTTCAGATGCAACAGAAATTTTGCGGATTGGTCAATCCGTTCGCGAGATATGGCAGTTTGGATGTAAGAAACGCTTGAGAAACTCAAAATTTTCGCAGTTCTGATGCTCGAAATGAGAAACTAGAACGGCATAGGGGAAAAGTACGCATACCGTTGTAATCGGGCGAGTTTCTGCTTTCAGATGCAACAGAAATTTTGCGGATTGGTCAATCCGTTCGCGAGATATGGCAGTTGGGATGTAAGAAACGCTTGAGAAACTCAAAATTTTCGCAATTCTGATGCTCGAAACGAATAACTAGAACGGCCTAGGGGAAAACTACACATACCGTTGTAATCGGGCGAGTTTCTACTTTCAGATGCAACAGAAATTTTGCGAAGTGGTCTATCCGTTCGCGAGATATGGCAGTTTGGAGGTAAGAAACGCTTGAGAAACTCAAAATTTTCGCAGTTCTGATGCTCGAAACGAGAAACTAGAACGGCATAGGGGAAAAGTACGCATACCTTTGTAATCGGGCGAGTTTCTACTTTCAGATGCAACAGAAATTTTGCGGATTGGTCAATCCGTTCGCGAGATATGGCAGTTTGGATGTAAGAAACGCTTGAGAAACTCAAAATTTTCGCGGTTCTGATGCTCGAAACGAATAACTAGAACGGCCTAGGGGAAAACTACACCTACCGTTGTAATCGGGCTAGTTTCTACTTTCAGATGCAACAGAAATTTTGCGGATTGGTCAATCCGTTCGCGAGATATGGCAGTTTGGAGGTAAGAAACGCTTGAGAAACTCAAAATTTTCGCAGTTCTGATGATCGAAACGAATAACTAGAACCGCCTAGGGGAAAAGTTCGCATACCGTTGTAATCGGGCGAGTTTCTGCTTTCAGATGCAACAGAAATTTTGCGGATTGGTGAATCCGTTCGCGAGATATGGTAGTTTGGAGGTAAGAAACGCTTGAGAAACTCAAAATTTTCGCAGTTCTGATGCTCGACACGAATAACTAGAACGGCCTAGGGGAAAAGTGCGCATACCGTTGTAATCGGGCGAGTTTCTACTTTCAGATGCAACAGAAATTTTGCGGATTGATCAATCCGTTCGCGAGATATGGCAGTTTGGAGGTAAGAAACGCTTGAGAAACTCAAAATTTTCGCAGTTCTGATGATCGAAACGAATAACTAGAACCGCCTAGGGGAAAAGTGCGCATACCGTTGTAATCGGGCGAGTTTCTACTTTCAGATGCAACAGAAATTTTGCGGCTTGATCAATCCGTTCGCGAGATATGGCAGTTTGGAGATAAGAAACGCTTGAGAAACTCAAAATTTTCGCAGTTCTGATGCTCGAAACGAATGACTACAACGGCCTAGGGGAGAAGTACGCATACCTTTGTAATCGGGCGAGTTTCTACTTTCAGATGCAACAGAAATTTTGCGGATTGGTCAATCCGTTCGCGAGATATGGCAGTTTGGATGTAAGAAACGCTTGAGAAACTCAAAATTTTCGCAGTTCTGATGCTCGACACGAATAACTAGAACGGCCTAGGGGAAAAGTGCGCATACCGTTGTAATCGGGCTAGTTTCTACTTTCAGATGCAACAGAAATTTTGCGGATTGATCAATCCGTTCGCGAGATATGGCAGTTTGGAGATAAGAAACGCTTGAGAAACTCAAAATTTTCGTAGTTCTGATGCTCGAAACGAATGACTACAACGGCCTAGGGGAGAAGTACGCATACCGTTGTAATCGGGCGAGTTTCTACTTTCAGAAGCAACAGAAATTTTGGGGATTGGTGAATCCGTTCGCGAGATATGGTAGTTTGGAGGTAAGAAACGCTTGAGAAACTCAAAATTTTCGCAGTTCTGATGCTCGAAACGAATAACTAGAACGGCCTAGGGGAAAAGTACGCATACCGTTGTAATCGGGCGAGTTTCTACTTTCAGATGCAACAGAACTTTTGCGGATTGGTCAATCCGTTCGCGAGATATGGCAGTTTGGATGTAAGAAACGCTTGAGAAACTCAAAATTTTCGCAGTTCTGATGCTCGAAATGAGAAACTAGAACGGCATAGGGGAAAAGTACGCATACCGTTGTAATCGGGCGAGTTTCTGCTTTCAGATGCAACAGAAATTTTGCGGATTGGTCAATCCGTTCGCGAGATATGGCAGTTGGGATGTAAGAAACGCTTGAGAAACTCAAAATTTTCGCAATTCTGATGCTCGAAACGAATAACTAGAACGGCCTAGGGGAAAACTACACATACCGTTGTAATCGGGCGAGTTTCTACTTTCAGATGCAACAGAAATTTTGCGAAGTGGTCTATCCGTTCGCGAGATATGGCAGTTTGGAGGTAAGAAACGCTTGAGAAACTCAAAATTTTCGCAGTTCTGATGCTCGAAACGAGAAACTAGAACGGCATAGGGGAAAAGTACGCATACCTTTGTAATCGGGCGAGTTTCTACTTTCAGATGCAACAGAAATTTTGCGGATTGGTCAATCCGTTCGCGAGATATGGCAGTTTGGATGTAAGAAACGCTTGAGAAACTCAAAATTTTCGCGGTTCTGATGCTCGAAACGAATAACTAGAACGGCCTAGGGGAAAACTACACCTACCGTTGTAATCGGGCTAGTTTCTACTTTCAGATGCAACAGAAATTTTGCGGATTGGTCAATCCGTTCGCGAGATATGGCAGTTTGGAGGTAAGAAACGCTTGAGAAACTCAAAATTTTCGCAGTTCTGATGATCGAAACGAATAACTAGAACCGCCTAGGGGAAAAGTTCGCATACCGTTGTAATCGGGCGAGTTTCTGCTTTCAGATGCAACAGAAATTTTGCGGATTGGTGAATCCGTTCGCGAGATATGGTAGTTTGGAGGTAAGAAACGCTTGAGAAACTCAAAATTTTCGCAGTTCTGATGCTCGACACGAATAACTAGAACGGCCTAGGGGAAAAGTGCGCATACCGTTGTAATCGGGCGAGTTTCTACTTTCAGATGCAACAGAAATTTTGCGGATTGATCAATCCGTTCGCGAGATATGGCAGTTTGGAGGTAAGAAACGCTTGAGAAACTCAAAATTTTCGCAGTTCTGATGATCGAAACGAATAACTAGAACCGCCTAGGGGAAAAGTGCGCATACCGTTGTAATCGGGCGAGTTTCTACTTTCAGATGCAACAGAAATTTTGCGGCTTGATCAATCCGTTCGCGAGATATGGCAGTTTGGAGATAAGAAACGCTTGAGAAACTCAAAATTTTCGCAGTTCTGATGCTCGAAACGAATGACTACAACGGCCTAGGGGAGAAGTACGCATACCGTTGTAATCGGGCGAGTTTCTACTTTCAGAAGCAACAGAAATTTTGCGGATTGGTGAATCCGTTCGCGAGATATGGTAGTTTGGAGGTAAGAAACGCTTGAGAAACTCAAAATTTTCGCAGTTCTGATGCTCGAAACGAATATCTAGAACGGCCTAGGGGAGAAGTACGCATACCGTTGTAATCGGGCGAGTTTCTACTTTCAAAAGCAACAGAAATTTTGCGGATTGGTGAATCCGTTCGCGAGATATGGTAGTTTGGAGGTAACAAACGCTTGAGAAACTCAAAATTTTCGCAGTTCTGATGCTCGACACGAATAACTAGAACGGCCTAGGGGGGAAGTGCGCATACCGTTGTAATCGGGCGAGTTTCTACTTTCAGATGCAACGGAAATTTTGCGGATTGATCAATCCGTTCGCGAGATGTGGCAGTTTGGAGATAAGAAACGCTTGAGAAACTCAAAATTTTCGCAGTTCTGATGCTCGAAACGAATGACTACAACGGCCTAGGGGAGAAGTACGCATACCGTTGTAATCGGGCGAGTTTCTACTTTCAGAAGCAACAGAAATTTTGGGGATTGGTGAATCCGTTCGCGAGATATGGTAGTTTGGAGGTAAGAAACGCTTGAGAAACTCAAAATTTTCGCAGTTCTGATGCTCGAAACGAATAACTAGAACGGCCTAGGGGAAAAGTACGCATACCGTTGTAATCGGGCGAGTTTCTACTTTCAGATGCAACAGAAATTTTGCGGATTGGTCAATCCGTTCGCGAGATATGGCAGTTTGGAAATAAGAAACACTTGAGAAACTCAAAATTTTCGCAGTTCTGATGCTCGAAACGAGTAACTAGAACAGCATAGGGGAAAAGTACGCATACCGTTGTAATCGGGGGAGTTTCTGCTTTCAGATGCAACAGAAATTTTGCGGATTGGTCAATCCGTTCGCGAGATATGGCAGTTTGGATGTAAGAAACGCTTGAGAAACTCAAAATTTTCGCAGTTCTGATGCTCGAAACGAGTAACAAGAACGGCCTAGGGGAAAAGTACGCATACCGTTGTAATCGGGCGAGTTTCTGCTTTCAGATGCAACAGAAATTTTGCGGATTGGTCAATCCGTTCGCGAGATATGGCAGTTTGGATGTAAGAAACGCTTGAGAAACTCAAAATTTTCGCAGTTCTGATGCTCGAAACGAATAACTAGAACGGCCTAGGGGAAAAATACACATACCGTTGTAATGGGGCTAGTTCCTACTTTCAGATGCAACAGAAACTTTGCGGATTGGTCAATCCGTTCGCGAGATATGGCAGTTTGGAGATAAGAAACGCTTGAGAAACTCAAAATTTTCGCAGTTCTGATGCTCGAAACGAATGACTACAACGGCCTGGGGGAGAAGTACGCATACCGTTGTAATCGGGCGAGTTTCTACTTTCAGAAGCAACGGAAATTTTGCGGATTGATCAATCCGTTCGCGAGATGTGGCAGTTTGGAGATAAGAAACGCTTGAGAAACTCAAAATTTTCGCAGTTCTGATGCTCGAAACGAATGACTACAACGGCCTAGGGGAGAAGTACGCATACCGTTGTAATCGGGCGAGTTTCTACTTTCAGAAGCAACAGAAATTTTGGGGATTGGTGAATCCGTTCGCGAGATATGGTAGTTTGGAGGTAAGAAACGCTTGAGAAACTCAAAATTTTCGCAGTTCTGATGCTCGAAACGAATAACTAGAACGGCCTAGGGGAAAAGTACGCATACCGTTGTAATCGGGCGAGTTTCTACTTTCAGATGCAACAGAAATTTTGCGGATTGGTCAATCCGTTCGCGAGATATGGCAGTTTGGAAATAAGAAACACTTGAGAAACTCAAAATTTTCGCAGTTCTGATGCTCGAAACGAGTAACTAGAACAGCATAGGGGAAAAGTACGCATACCGTTGTAATCGGGGGAGTTTCTGCTTTCAGATGCAACAGAAATTTTGCGGATTGGTCAATCCGTTCGCGAGATATGGCAGTTTGGATGTAAGAAACGCTTGAGAAACTCAAAATTTTCGCAGTTCTGATGCTCGAAACGAGTAACAAGAACGGCCTAGGGGAAAAGTACGCATACCGTTGTAATCGGGCGAGTTTCTGCTTTCAGATGCAACAGAAATTTTGCGGATTGGTCAATCCGTTCGCGAGATATGGCAGTTTGGATGTAAGAAACGCTTGAGAAACTCAAAATTTTCGCAGTTCTGATGCTCGAAACGAATAACTAGAACGGCCTAGGGGAAAAATACACATACCGTTGTAATGGGGCTAGTTCCTACTTTCAGATGCAACAGAAACTTTGCGGATTGGTCAATCCGTTCGCGAGATATGGCAGTTTGGAGATAAGAAACGCTTGAGAAACTCAAAATTTTCGCAGTTCTGATGCTCGAAACGAATGACTACAACGGCCTGGGGGAGAAGTACGCATACCGTTGTAATCGGGCGAGTTTCTACTTTCAGAAGCAACAGAAATTTTGGGGATTGGTGAATCCGTTCGCGAGATATGGTAGTTTGGAGGTAAGAAACGCTTGAGAAACTCAAAATTTTCGCAGTTCTGATGCTCGAAACGAATAACTAGAACGGCCTAGGGGAAAAGTACGCATACCGTTGTAATCGGGCGAGTTTCTACTTTCAGAAGCAACAGAAATTTTGCGGATTGGTGAATCCGTTCGCGAGATATGGTAGTTTGGAAGTAAGAAACGCTTGAGAAACTCAAAATTTTCGCAGTTCTGATGCTCGAAACGAATAACTAGAACGGCCTAGGGGAAAAGTACGCATACCGTTGTAATCGGGCGAGTTTCTACTTTCAGATGCAACAGAAATATTGCGGATTGGTCAATCCGTTCGCGAGATATGGCCGTTTGGATGTAAGAAACGCTTGAGAAACTCAAAATTTTCGCAGTTCTGATGCTCGAAACGAATAACTAGAACGGCCTAGGGGAAAAGTGCGCATACCGTTGTAATCGGGCGAGTTTCTACTTTCAGAAGCAACAGAAATTTTGCGGATTGGTGAATCCTTTCGCGAGATATGGTAGTTTGGAGGTAAGAAACGCTTGAGAAACTCAAAATTTTCGCAGTTCTGATGCTCGAAACGAATGACTACAACGGCCTAGGGGAGAAGTACGCATACCGTTGTAATCGAGCGAGATTCTACTTTCAGATGCAACAGAAATTTTGCGGATTGGTCAATTCGTTCGCGAGACATGGCAGTTTGGAGGTAAGAAACGCTTGAGAAACTCAAAATTTTCGCAGTTCTGATGCTCGAAACGAATAACTAGAACGGCCTTGAGGAAAACTACACCTACCGTTGTAATCGGGCGAGTTTCTACTTTCAGATGCAACAGAAATTTTGCGGATTGTTCAATCCGTTCGCGAGATATGGCAGTTTGGAGGTAAGAAACGCTTGAGAAACTCAAAATTTTCGCAGTTCTGATGCTCGAAACGAATAACTAGCACCGCCTAGGGGAAAAGTGCGCATACCGTTGTAATCGGGCGAGTTTCTACTTTCAGATGCAACAGAAATTTTGCGGATTCATCAATCCGTTCGCGAGATATGGCAGTTTGGAGATAAGAAACGCTTGAGAAACTCAAAATTTTCGCAGTTCTGATGCTCGAAACGAATGACTACAACGGCCTAGGGGAGAAGTACGCATACCGTTGTAATCGGGCGAGTTTCTGCTTTCAGATGCAACAGAAATTTTGGGGATTGATCAATCCGTTCGCGAGATATGGTAGTTTGGATGTAAGAAACGCTTGAGAAACTCAAAATTTTCGCAGTTCTGATGCTCGAAACGAATAACTAGAACGGCCTAGGGGAAAAGTACGCATACCGTTGTAATCGGGCGAGTTTCTACTTTCAGAAGCAACAGAAATTTTGCGGATTGGTGAATCCGTTCGCGAGATATGGTAGTTTGGAGGTAAGAAACGCTTGAGAAACTCAAAATTTTCGCAGTTCTGATGCTCGAAACGAATAACTAGAACGGCCTAGGGGAAAAGTACGCATACCGTTGTAATCGGGCGAGTTTCTACTTTCAGATGCAACAGAAATATTGCGGATTGGTCAATCCGTTCGCGAGATATGGCCGTTTGGATGTAAGAAACGCTTGAGAAACTCAAAATTTTCGCAGTTCTGATGCTCGAAACGAATAACTAGAACGGCCTAGGGGAAAAGTGCGCATACCGTTGTAATCGGGCGAGTTTCTACTTTCAGAAGCAACAGAAATTTTGCGGATTGGTGAATCCTTTCGCGAGATATGGTAGTTTGGAGGTAAGAAACGCTTGAGAAACTCAAAATTTTCGCAGTTCTGATGCTCGAAACGAATGACTACAACGGCCTAGGGGAGAAGTACGCATACCGTTGTAATCGAGCGAGATTCTACTTTCAGATGCAACAGAAATTTTGCGGATTGGTCAATTCGTTCGCGAGACATGGCAGTTTGGAGGTAAGAAACGCTTGAGAAACTCAAAATTTTCGCAGTTCTGATGCTCGAAACGAATAACTAGAACGGCCTTGAGGAAAACTACACCTACCGTTGTAATCGGGCGAGTTTCTACTTTCAGATGCAACAGAAATTTTGCGGATTGTTCAATCCGTTCGCGAGATATGGCAGTTTGGAGGTAAGAAACGCTTGAGAAACTCAAAATTTTCGCAGTTCTGATGCTCGAAACGAATAACTAGCACCGCCTAGGGGAAAAGTGCGCATACCGTTGTAATCGGGCGAGTTTCTACTTTCAGATGCAACAGAAATTTTGCGGATTCATCAATCCGTTCGCGAGATATGGCAGTTTGGAGATAAGAAACGCTTGAGAAACTCAAAATTTTCGCAGTTCTGATGCTCGAAACGAATGACTACAACGGCCTAGGGGAGAAGTACGCATACCGTTGTAATCGGGCGAGTTTCTGCTTTCAGATGCAACAGAAATTTTGCGGATTGATCAATCCGTTCGCGAGATATGGCAGTTTGGAAATAAGAAACACTTGAGAAACTCAAAATTTTCGCAGTTCTGATGCTCGAAACGAGTAACTAGAACAGCATAGGGGAAAAGTACGCCTACCGTTGTAATCGAGCGAGTTTCTGCTTTCAGATGCAACAGAAATTTTGCGGATTGGTCAATCCGTTCGCGAGATATGGCAGTTTGGATGTAAGAAACGCTTGAGAAACTCAAAATTTTCGCAGTTCTGATGCTCGAAACGAATAACTAGAACGGCCTAGGGGAAAACTACACCTACCGTTGTAATCGGGCGAGTTTCTACTTTCAGATGCAACAGAAATTTTGCGGATTTTTCAATCCGTTCGCGAGAAATGGCAGTTTGGAGGTAAGAAACGCTTGAGAAACTCAAAATTTTCGCAGTTATGATGCTCGAAACGAATAACTAGAACCGCCTAGGGGAAAAGTGCGCATTCCGTTGTAATCGGGCGAGTTTCTACTTTCAGATGCAAGAGAAATTTTGCGGATTGATCAATCCGTTCGCGAGATATGGCAGTTTGGAGATAAGAAACGCTTGAGAAACTCAAAATTTTCGCAGTTCTGATGCTCGAAACGAATAACTCGAACCGCCTAGGGGAAAGGTGCGCATTCCGTTGTAATCGGGCGAGTTTCTGCTTTCAGATGCAACAGAAATTTTGCGGATTTGTCGATTCGTTCGCGAGACATGGCAGTTTGGAGGTAAGAAACGCTTGAGAAACTCAAAATTTTCGCAGTTCTGATGCTCGAAACGAATAACTAAAACGGCCTAGGGGAAAACTACACCAACCGTTGTAATCGGACGAGTTTCTACTTTCAGATGCAACAGAAATTTTGCGGATTGTTCAATCCGTTCGCGAGATATGGCAGTTTGGAGGTAAGAAACGCTTGAGAAACTCAAAATTTTCGCAGTTCTGATGCTCGAAACGAATGACTACAACGGCCTAGGGGAGAAGTACGCATACCGTTGTAATCGGGCGAGTTTCTACTTTCAGAAGCAACAGAAATTTTGCGGATTGGTGAATCCGTTCGCGAGATATGGTAGTTTGGAGGTAAGCAACGCTTGAGAAACTCAAGATTTTCGCAGTTCTGATGCTCGACACGAATAACTAGAACGGCCTAGGGGAAAACTACACATACCGTTGTAATCGGACGAGTTTCTACTTTCAGATGCAACAGAAATTTTGCGGAATGGTCAATCCGTTCGCGAGATATGGCAGTTTGGAGGTAAGAAACGCTTGAGAAACTCAAAATTTTCGCAGTTCTGATGCTCCAAATGAATAACTGGAACGGCCTAGGGGAAAACTACACATACCGTTGTAATCGGGCGCGTTTCTACTTTCAGATGCAATAGAAATTTTGCGGATTGGTCTATCCGTTCGCGAGATATGGCAGTTTGGAGGTAAGAAACGCTTGAGAAACTCAAAATTTTCGCAGTTCTGATGCTCGACACGAATAACTAGAACGGCCTAGGGGAAAACTACATATACCGTTGTAATCGGACGAGTTTCTACTTTCAGATGCAACAGAAATTTTGCGGATTGGTCAATCCGTTCGCGAGATATGGCAGTTTGGAGGTAAGAAACGCTTGAGAAACTCAAAATTTTCGCAGTTCTGATGCTCCAAATGAATAACTGGAACGGCCTAGGGGAAAACTACACATACCGTTGTAATCGTGCGCGTTTCTACTTTCAGATGCAATAGAAATTTTGCGGATTGGTCTATCCGTTCGCGAGATATGGCAGTTTGGAGGTAAGAAACGCTTGAGAAACTCAAAATTTTCGCAGTTCTGATGCTCGACACGAATAACTAGTACGGCCTAGGGGAAAAGTGCGCATACCGTTGTAATCGGGCGAGTTTCTACTTTCAGATGCAACAGAAATTTTGCGGATTGATCAATCCGTTCGCGAGATATGGCAGTTTGGAGATAAGAAACGCTTGAGATACTCAAAATTTTCGAAGTTCTGACGCTCGAAACGAGTAACTAGAACGGCCTAGGGGAAAAATACGCATACCGTTGTAATCGGGCGAGTTTCTACTTTCAGATGCAACAGAAATTTTGCGGATTGGTTGATTCGTTCGCGAGACATGGCAGTTTGGAGGTAAGAAACGCTTGAGAAACTCAAAATTTTCGCAGTTCTGATGCTCGAAACGAATAACTAAAACGGCCTAGGGGAAAACTACACCAACCGTTGTAATCGGACGAGTTTCTACTTTCAGATGCAACAGAAATTTTGCGGATTGTTCAATCCGTTCGCGAGATATGGCAGTTTGGAGGTAAGAAACGCTTGAGAAACTCAAAATTTTCGCAGTTCTGATGCTCGAAACGAATGACTACAACGGCCTAGGGGAGAAGTACGCATACCGTTGTAATCGGGCGAGTTTCTACTTTCAGAAGCAACAGAAATTTTGCGGATTGGTGAATCCGTTCGCGAGATATGGTAGTTTGGAGGTAAGCAACGCTTGAGAAACTCAAGATTTTCGCAGTTCTGATGCTCGACACGAATAACTAGAACGGCCTAGGGGAAAACTACACATACCGTTGTAATCGGGCGCGTTTCTACTTTCAGATGCAATAGAAATTTTGCGGATTGGTCTATCCGTTCGCGAGATATGGCAGTTTGGAGGTAAGAAACGCTTGAGAAACTCAAAATTTTCGCAGTTCTGATGCTCGACACGAATAACTAGAACGGCCTAGGGGAAAACTACATATACCGTTGTAATCGGACAAGTTTCTACTTTCAGATGCAACAGAAATTTTGCGGATTGGTCAATCCGTTCGCGAGATATGGCAGTTTGGAGGTAAGAAACGCTTGAGAAACTCAAAATTTTCGCAGTTCTGATGCTCCAAATGAATAACTGGAACGGCCTAGGGGAAAACTACACATACCGTTGTAATCGTGCGCGTTTCTACTTTCAGATGCAATAGAAATTTTGCGGATTGGTCTATCCGTTCGCGAGATATGGCAGTTTGGAGGTAAGAAACGCTTGAGAAACTCAAAATTTTCGCAGTTCTGATGCTCGACACGAATAACTAGTACGGCCTAGGGGAAAAGTGCGCATACCGTTGTAATCGGGCGAGTTTCTACTTTCAGATGCAACAGAAATTTTGCGGATTGATCAATCCGTTCGCGAGATATGGCAGTTTGGAGATAAGAAACGCTTGAGATACTCAAAATTTTCGAAGTTCTGACGCTCGAAACGAGTAACTAGAACGGCCTAGGGGAAAAATACGCATACCGTTGTAATCGGGCGAGTTTCTACTTTCAGATGCAACAGAAATTTTGCGGATTGGTTGATTCGTTCGCGAGACATGGCAGTTTGGAGGTAAGAAACGCTTGAGAAACTCAAAATTTTCGCAGTTCTGATGCTCGAAACGAATAACTAAAACGGCCTAGGGGAAAACTACACCAACCGTTGTAATCGGACGAGTTTCTACTTTCAGATGCAACAGAAATTTTGCGGATTGTTCAATCCGTTCGCGAGATATGGCAGTTTGGAGGTAAGAAACGCTTGAGAAACTCAAAATTTTCGCAGTTCTGATGCTCGAAACGAATGACTACAACGGCCTAGGGGAGAAGTACGCATACCGTTGTAATCGGGCGAGTTTCTACTTTCAGAAGCAACAGAAATTTTGCGGATTGGTGAATCCGTTCGCGAGATATGGTAGTTTGGAGGTAAGCAACGCTTGAGAAACTCAAGATTTTCGCAGTTCTGATGCTCGACACGAATAACTAGAACGGCCTAGGGGAAAACTACACATACCGTTGTAATCGGACGAGTTTCTACTTTCAGATGCAACAGAAATTTTGCGGAATGGTCAATCCGTTCGCGAGATATGGCAGTTTGGAGGTAAGAAACGCTTGAGAAACTCAAAATTTTCGCAGTTCTGATGCTCCAAATGAATAACTGGAACGGCCTAGGGGAAAACTACACATACCGTTGTAATCGGGCGCGTTTCTACTTTCAGATGCAATAGAAATTTTGCGGATTGGTCTATCCGTTCGCGAGATATGGCAGTTTGGAGGTAAGAAACGCTTGAGAAACTCAAAATTTTCGCAGTTCTGATGCTCGACACGAATAACTAGAACGGCCTAGGGGAAAACTACATATACCGTTGTAATCGGACGAGTTTCTACTTTCAGATGCAACAGAAATTTTGCGGATTGGTCAATCCGTTCGCGAGATATGGCAGTTTGGAGGTAAGAAACGCTTGAGAAACTCAAAATTTTCGCAGTTCTGATGCTCCAAATGAATAACTGGAACGGCCTAGGGGAAAACTACACATACCGTTGTAATCGTGCGCGTTTCTACTTTCAGATGCAATAGAAATTTTGCGGATTGGTCTATCCGTTCGCGAGATATGGCAGTTTGGAGGTAAGAAACGCTTGAGAAACTCAAAATTTTCGCAGTTCTGATGCTCGACACGAATAACTAGTACGGCCTAGGGGAAAAGTGCGCATACCGTTGTAATCGGGCGAGTTTCTACTTTCAGATGCAACAGAAATTTTGCGGATTGATCAATCCGTTCGCGAGATATGGCAGTTTGGAGATAAGAAACGCTTGAGATACTCAAAATTTTCGCAGTTCTGACGCTCGAAACGAGTAACTAGAACGGCCTAGGGGAAAAATACGCATACCGTTGTAATCGGGCGAGTTTCTACTTTCAGATGCAACAGAAATTTTGCGGATTGGTCAATCCGTTCGAGAGATATGGCAGTTTGGAGGTAAGAAACGCTTGAGAAACTCAAAATTTTCGCAGTTCTGATGCTCGAAACGAATAACTGGAACGGCCTAGGGGAAAACTACACATACCGTTGTAATCGGGCGAGTTTCTACTTTCAGATACAACAGAAATTTTGCGGATTGGTCAATCCGTTCGCGAGATATGGCAGTTTGGAGGTAAGAAACGCTTGAGAAACTCAAAATTTTCGCAGTTCTGATGCTCGAAACGAATAACTAGAACGGCCTAGGGGAAAACTACACCAACCGTTGTAATCGGACGAGTTTCTACTTTCAGATGCAACAGAAATTTTGCGGATTGTTCAATCCGTTCGCGAGATATGGCAGTTTGGAGGTAAGAAACGCTTGAGAAACTCAAAATTTTCGCAGTTCTGATGCTCGAAACGAATGACTACAACGGCCTAGGGGAGAAGTACGCATACCGTTGTAATCGGGCGAGTTTCTACTTTCAGAAGCAACAGAAATTTTGCGGATTGGTGAATCCGTTCGCGAGATATGGTAGTTTGGAGGTAAGAAACGCTTGAGAAACTCAAGATTTTCGCAGTTCTGATGCTCGACACGAATAACTAGAACGGCCTAGGGGAAAACTACACATACCGTTGTAATCGGACGAGTTTCTACTTTCAGATGCAACAGAAATTTTGCGGATTGGTCAATCCGTTCGCGAGATATGGCAGTTTGGAGGTAAGAAACGCTTGAGAAACTCAAAATTTTCGCAGTTCTGATGCTCCAAATGAATAACTGGAACGGCCTAGGGGAAAACTACACATACCGTTGTAATCGGGCGCGTTTCTACTTTCAGATGCAATAGAAATTTTGCGGATTGGTCTATCCGTTCGCGAGATATGGCAGTTTGGAGGTAAGAAACGCTTGAGAAACTCAAAATTTTCGCAGTTCTGATGCTCGACACGAATAACTAGAACGGCCTAGGGGAAAACTACATATACCGTTGTAATTGGACGAGTTTCTACTTTCAGATGCAACAGAAATTTTGCGGATTGGTCAATCCGTTCGCGAGATATGGCAGTTTGGAGGTAAGAAACGCTTGAGAAACTCAAAATTTTCGCAGTTCTGATGCTCCAAATGAATAACTGGAACGGCCTAGGGGAATACTACACATACCGTTGTAATCGGGCGCGTTTCTACTTTCAGATGCAATAGAAATTTTGCGGATTGGTCTATCCGTTCGCGAGATATGGCAGTTTGGAGGTAAGAAACGCTTGAGAAACTCAAAATTTTCGCAGTTCTGATGCTCGACACGAATAACTAGAACGGCCTAGGGGAAAACTACATATACCGTTGTAATCGGACGAGTTTCTACTTTCAGATGCAACAGAAATTTTGCGGATTGGTCAATCCGTTCGCGAGATATGGCAGTTTGGAGGTAAGAAACGCTTGAGAAACTCAAAATTTTCGCAGTTCTGATGCTCCAAATGAATAACTGGAACGGCCTAGGGGAAAACTACACATACCGTTGTAATCGTGCGCGTTTCTACTTTCAGATGCAATAGAAATTTTGCGGATTGGTCTATCCGTTCGCGAGATATGGCAGTTTGGAGGTAAGAAACGCTTGAGAAACTCAAAATTTTCGCAGTTCTGATGCTCGACACGAATAACTAGTACGGCCTAGGGGAAAAGTGCGCATACCGTTGTAATCGGGCGAGTTTCTACTTTCAGATGCAACAGAAATTTTGCGGATTGATCAATCCGTTCGCGAGATATGGCAGTTTGGAGATAAGAAACGCTTGAGAAACTCAAAATTTTCGCAGTTCTGACGCTCGAAACGAGTAACTAGAACGGCCTAGGGGAAAAATACGCATACCGTTGTAATCGGGCGAGTTTCTACTTTCAGATGCAACAGAAATTTTGCGGATTGGTCAATCCGTTCGAGAGATATGGCAGTTTGGAGGTAAGAAACGCTTGAGAAACTCAAAATTTTCGCAGTTCTGATGCTCGAAACGAATAACTGGAACGGCCTAGGGGAAAACTACACATACCGTTGTAATCGGGCGAGTTTCTACTTTCAGATACAACAGAAATTTTGCGGATTGGTCAATCCGTTCGCGAGATATGGCAGTTTGGAGGTAAGAAACGCTTGAGAAACTCAAAATTTTCGCAGTTCTGATGCTCGAAACGAATAACTAGAACGGCCTAGGGGAAAACTACACCAACCGTTGTAATCGGACGAGTTTCTACTTTCAGATGCAACAGAAATTTTGCGGATTGTTCAATCCGTTCGCGAGATATGGCAGTTTGGAGGTAAGAAACGCTTGAGAAACTCAAAATTTTCGCAGTTCTGATGCTCGAAACGAATGACTACAACGGCCTAGGGGAGAAGTACGCATACCGTTGTAATCGGGCGAGTTTCTACTTTCAGAAGCAACAGAAATTTTGCGGATTGGTGAATCCGTTCGCGAGATATGGTAGTTTGGAGGTAAGAAACGCTTGAGAAACTCAAGATTTTCGCAGTTCTGATGCTCGACACGAATAACTAGAACGGCCTAGGGGAAAACTACACATACCGTTGTAATCGGACGAGTTTCTACTTTCAGATGCAACAGAAATTTTGCGGATTGGTCAATCCGTTCGCGAGATATGGCAGTTTGGAGGTAAGAAACGCTTGAGAAACTCAAAATTTTCGCAGTTCTGATGCTCCAAATGAATAACTGGAACGGCCTAGGGGAAAACTACACATACCGTTGTAATCGGGCGCGTTTCTACTTTCAGATGCAATAGAAATTTTGCGGATTGGTCTATCCGTTCGCGAGATATGGCAGTTTGGAGGTAAGAAACGCTTGAGAAACTCAAAATTTTCGCAGTTCTGATGCTCGACACGAATAACTAGAACGGCCTAGGGGAAAACTACATATACCGTTGTAATTGGACGAGTTTCTACTTTCAGATGCAACAGAAATTTTGCGGATTGGTCAATCCGTTCGCGAGATATGGCAGTTTGGAGGTAAGAAACGCTTGAGAAACTCAAAATTTTCGCAGTTCTGATGCTCCAAATGAATAACTGGAACGGCCTAGGGGAATACTACACATACCGTTGTAATCGGGCGCGTTTCTATTTTCAGATGCAATAGAAATTTTGCGGATTGGTCTATCCGTTCGCGAGATATGGCAGTTTGGAGGTAAGAAACGCTTGAGAAACTCAAAATTTTCGCAGTTCTGATGCTCGACACGAATAACTAGAACGGCCTAGGGGAAAACTACATATACCGTTGTAATCGGACGAGTTTCTACTTTCAGATGCAACAGAAATTTTGCGGATTGGTCAATCCGTTCGCGAGATATGGCAGTTTGGAGGTAAGAAACGCTTGAGAAACTCAAAATTTTCGCAGTTCTGATGCTCCAAATGAATAACTGGAACGGCCTAGGGGAAAACTACACATACCGTTGTAATCGTGCGCGTTTCTACTTTCAGATGCAATAGAAATTTTGCGGATTGGTCTATCCGTTCGCGAGATATGGCAGTTTGGAGGTAAGAAACGCTTGAGAAACTCAAAATTTTCGCAGTTCTGATGCTCGACACGAATAACTAGTACGGCCTAGGGGAAAAGTGCGCATACCGTTGTAATCGGGCGAGTTTCTACTTTCAGATGCAACAGAAATTTTGCGGATTGATCAATCCGTTCGCGAGATATGGCAGTTTGGAGATAAGAAACGCTTGAGAAACTCAAAATTTTCGCAGTTCTGACGCTCGAAACGAGTAACTAGAACGGCCTAGGGGAAAAATACGCATACCGTTGTAATCGGGCGAGTTTCTACTTTCAGATGCAACAGAAATTTTGCGGATTGGTCAATCCGTTCGAGAGATATGGCAGTTTGGAGGTAAGAAACGCTTGAGAAACTCAAAATTTTCGCAGTTCTGATGCTCGAAACGAATAACTGGAACGGCCTAGGGGAAAACTACACATACCGTTGTAATCGGGCGAGTTTCTACTTTCAGATACAACAGAAATTTTGCGGATTGGTCAATCCGTTCGCGAGATATGGCAGTTTGGAGGTAAGAAACGCTTGAGAAACTCAAAATTTTCGCAGTTCTGATGCTCGAAACGAATAACTAGAACGGCCTAGGGGAAAACTACACCAACCGTTGTAATCGGACGAGTTTCTACTTTCAGATGCAACAGAAATTTTGCGGATTGTTCAATCCGTTCGCGAGATATGGCAGTTTGGAGGTAAGAAACGCTTGAGAAACTCAAAATTTTCGCAGTTCTGATGCTCGAAACGAATGACTACAACGGCCTAGGGGAGAAGTACGCATACCGTTGTAATCGGGCGAGTTTCTACTTTCAGAAGCAACAGAAATTTTGCGGATTGGTGAATCCGTTCGCGAGATATGGTAGTTTGGAGGTAAGAAACGCTTGAGAAACTCAAGATTTTCGCAGTTCTGATGCTCGACACGAATAACTAGAACGGCCTAGGGGAAAACTACACATACCGTTGTAATCGGACGAGTTTCTACTTTCAGATGCAACAGAAATTTTGCGGATTGGTCAATCCGTTCGCGAGATATGGCAGTTTGGAGGTAAGAAACGCTTGAGAAACTCAAAATTTTCGCAGTTCTGATGCTCCAAATGAATAACTGGAACGGCCTAGGGGAAAACTACACATACCGTTGTAATCGGGCGCGTTTCTACTTTCAGATGCAATAGAAATTTTGCGGATTGGTCTATCCGTTCGCGAGATATGGCAGTTTGGAGGTAAGAAACGCTTGAGAAACTCAAAATTTTCGCAGTTCTGATGCTCGACACGAATAACTAGAACGGCCTAGGGGAATACTACATATACCGTTGTAATCGGACGAGTTTCTACTTTCAGATGCAACAGAAATTTTGCGGATTGGTCAATCCGTTCGCGAGATATGGCAGTTTGGAGGTAAGAAACGCTTGAGAAACTCAAAATTTTCGCAGTTCTGATGCTCCAAATGAATAACTGGAACGGCCTAGGGGAATACTACACATACCGTTGTAATCGGGCGCGTTTCTACTTTCAGATGCAATAGAAATTTTGCGGATTGGTCTATCCGTTCGCGAGATATGGCAGTTTGGAGGTAAGAAACGCTTGAGAAACTCAAAATTTTCGCAGTTCTGATGCTCGACACGAATAACTAGAACGGCCTAGGGGAAAAGTGCGCATACCGTTGTAATCGGGCGAGTTTCTACTTTCAGATGCAACAGAAATTTTGCGGATTGATCAATCCGTTCGCGAGATATGGCAGTTTGGAGATAAGAAACGCTTGAGATACTCAAAATTTTCGCAGTTCTGACGCTCGAAACGAGTAACTAGAACGGCCTAGGGGAAAAATACGCATACCGTTGTAATCGGGCGAGTTTCTACTTTCAGATGCAATAGAAATTTTGCGGATTGGTCTATCCGTTCGCG
This sequence comes from Ptiloglossa arizonensis, assembly GCF_051014685.1. Lineage (NCBI taxonomy): Eukaryota > Metazoa > Arthropoda > Insecta > Hymenoptera > Colletidae > Ptiloglossa > Ptiloglossa arizonensis. The sequence goes on along the minus strand of NW_027478462.1, from coordinate 605,612 downwards.
AGATATGGCAGTTTGGAGGTAAGAAACGCTTGAGAAACTCAAAATTTTCGCAGTTCTGATGCTCGAAACGAGTAACTAGAACGGCATAGGGGAAAAGTACGCACACCTTTGTAATCGGGCGCGTTTCTACTTTCAGATGCAATAGAAATTTTGCGGATTGGTCTATCCGTTCGCGAGATATGGCAGTTTGGAGGTAAGAAACGCTTGAGAAACTCAAAATTTTCGCAGTTCTAATGCTCGACACGAATAACTAGAACGGCCTAGGGGAAAAGTGCGCATACCGTTGTAATCGGGCGAGTTTCTACTTTCAGATGCAACAGAAATTTTGCGGATTGATCAATCCGTTCGCGAGATATGGCAGTTTGGAGATAAGAAACGCTTGAGATACTCAAAATTTTCGCAGTTCTGACGCTCGAAACGAGTAACTAGAACGGCCTAGGGGAGAAGTACGCATACCGTTGTAATCGGGCGAGTTTCTACTTTCAGATGCAACAGAAATTTTGCGGATTGGTCAATCCGTTCGCGAGATATGGCAGTTTGGAGGTAAGAAACGCTTGAGAAACTCAAAATTTTCGCAGTTCTGATACTCGAAACGAGTAACTAGAACGGCCTAGGGGAAAAATACGCATACCGTTGTAATCGGGCGAGTTTCTACTTTCAGATGCAACAGAAATTTTGCGGATTGGTCAATCCGTTCGCGAGATATGGCAGTTTGGAGGTAAGAAACGCTTGAGAAACTCAAAATTTTCGCAGTTCTGATGCTCGAAACCAATAACTAGAACGGCCTCGGGGAAAAGTACGCATACCGTTGTAATCGGGCGAGTTTCTACTTTCAGATGCAACTGAAATTTTGCGGATTGATCAATCTGTTCGCGAGATGTGGCAGTTTGGATATAAGAAACGCTTGAGAAACTCAAAATTTTCGCAGTTCTGATGCTCGAAACGAGTAACTAGAACGGCCTAGGGGAAAAGTACGCATACCGTTGTAATCGGGCGAGTTTCTGCTTTCAGATGCAACAGAAATTTTGCGGATTGGTCAATCCGTTCGCGAGATATGGCAGTTTGGATGTAAGAAACGCTTGAGAAACTCAAAATTTTCGCAGTTCTGATGCTCGAAACGAATAACTAGAACGGCGTAGGGGAAAACTACACATACCGTTGTAATCGGGCGAGTTTCTACTTTCAGATGCAACAGAAATTTTGCGGAGTGGTCAATCCGTTCGCGAGATATGGCAGTTTGGAGGTAAGAAACGCTTGAGAAACTCAAAATTTTCGCAGTTCTGATGCTCGAAACGAATAACTGGAACGGCCTAGGGGAAAACTACACATACCGTTGTAATCGGGCGAGTTTCTACTTTCAGATGCAATAGAAATTTTGCGGATTGGTCTATCCGTTCGCGAGATATGGCAGTTTGGAGGTAAGAAACGCTTGAGAAACTCAAAATTTTCGCAGTTCTGATGCTCGAAACGAGTAACTAGAACGGCATAGGGGAAAAGTACGCACACCTTTGTAATCGGGCGCGTTTCTACTTTCAGATGCAATAGAAATTTTGCGGATTGGTCTATCCGTTCGCGAGATATGGCAGTTTGGAGGTAAGAAACGCTTGAGAAACTCAAAATTTTCGCAGTTCTGATGCTCGAAACGAGTAACTAGAACGGCATAGGGGAAAAGTACGCACACCTTTGTAATCGGGCGCGTTTCTACTTTCAGATGCAATAGAAATTTTGCGGATTGGTCTATCCGTTCGCGAGATATGGCAGTTTGGAGGTAAGAAACGCTTGAGAAACTCAAAATTTTCGCAGTTCTAATGCTCGACACGAATAACTAGAACGGCCTAGGGGAAAAGTGCGCATACCGTTGTAATCGGGCGAGTTTCTACTTTCAGATGCAACAGAAATTTTGCGGATTGATCAATCCGTTCGCGAGATATGGCAGTTTGGAGATAAGAAACGCTTGAGATACTCAAAATTTTCGCAGTTCTGACGCTCGAAACGAGTAACTAGAACGGCCTAGGGGAGAAGTACGCATACCGTTGTAATCGGGCGAGTTTCTACTTTCAGATGCAACAGAAATTTTGCGGATTGGTCAATCCGTTCGCGAGATATGGCAGTTTGGAGGTAAGAAACGCTTGAGAAACTCAAAATTTTCGCAGTTCTGATGCTCGAAACGAGTAACTAGAACGGCCTAGGGGAAAAATACGCATACCGTTGTAATCGGGCGAGTTTCTACTTTCAGATGCAACAGAAATTTTGCGGATTGGTCAATCCGTTCGCGAGATATGGCAGTTTGGAGGTAAGAAACGCTTGAGAAACTCAAAATTTTCGCAGTTCTGATGCTCGAAACCAATAACTAGAACGGCCTCGGGGAAAAGTACGCATACCGTTGTAATCGGGCGAGTTTCTACTTTCAGATGCAACTGAAATTTTGCGGATTGATCAATCTGTTCGCGAGATGTGGCAGTTTGGAGATAAGAAACGCTTGAGAAACTCAAAATTTTCGCAGTTCTGATGCTCGAAACGAGTAACTAGAACGGCCTAGGGGAAAAGTACGCATACCGTTGTAATCGGGCGAGTTTCTGCTTTCAGATGCAACAGAAATTTTGCGGATTGGTCAATCCGTTCGCGAGATATGGCAGTTTGGATGTAAGAAACGCTTGAGAAACGCAAAATTTTCGCAGTTCTGATGATCGAAACGAATAACTAGAACGGCCTAGGGGAAAACTACACATACCGTTGTAATCGGGCGAGTTTCTACTTTCAGATGCAACAGAAATTTTGCGGAGTGGTCAATCCGTTCGCGAGATATGGCAGTTTGGAGGTAAGAAACGCTTGAGAAACTCAAAATTTTCGCAGTTCTGATGCTCGAAACGAATAACTGGAACGGCATAGGGGAAAACTACACATACCGTTGTAATCGGGCGAGTTTCTACTTTCAGATGCAATAGAAATTTTGCGGATTGGTCTATCCGTTCGCGAGATATGGCAGTTTGGAGGTAAGAAACGCTTGAGAAACTCAAAATTTTCGCAGTTCTGATGCTCGAAACGAGTAACTAGAACGGCATAGGGGAAAAGTACGCACACCTTTGTAATCGGGCGCGTTTCTACTTTCAGATGCAATAGTAATTTTGCGGATTGGTCTATCCGTTCGCGAGATATGGCAGTTTGGAGGTAAGAAACGCTTGAGAAACTCAAAATTTTCGCAGTTCTAATGCTCGACACGAATAACTAGAACGGCCTAGGGGAAAAGTGCGCATACCGTTGTAATCGGGCGAGTTTCTACTTTCAGATGCAACAGAAATTTTGCGGATTGATCAATCCGTTCGCGAGATATGGCAGTTTGGAGGTAAGAAACGCTTGAGAAACTCAAAATTTTCGCAGTTCTGATGCTCGAAACGAGAAACTAGAACGGCATAGGGGAAAAGTACGCATACCTTTGTAATCGGGCGAGTTTCTACTTTCAGATGCAACAGAAATTTTGCGGATTGGTCAATCCGTTCGCGAGATATGGCAGTTTGGATGTAAGAAACGCTTGAGAAACTCAAAATTTTCGCGGTTCTGATGCTCGAAACGAATAACTAGAACGGCCTAGGGGAAAACTACACCTACCGTTGTAATCGGGCGAGTTTCTACTTTCAGATGCAACAGAAATTTTGCGGATTGGTCAATCCGTTCGCGAGATATGGCAGTTTGGAGATAAGAAACGCTTGAGAAACTCAAAATTTTCGCAGTTCTGATGCTCGAAACGAGAAACTAGAACGGCATAGGGGAAAAGTACGCATACCTTTGTAATCGGGCGAGTTTCTACTTTCAGATGCAACAGAAATTTTGGGGATTGGTGAATCCGTTCGCGAGATATGGTAGTTTGGAGGTAAGAAACGCTTGAGAAACTCAAAATTTTCGCAGTTCTGATGCTCGAAACGAATAACTAGAACGGCCTAGGGGAAAAGTACGCATACCGTTGTAATCGGGCGAGTTTCTACTTTCAGATGCAACAGAAATTTTGCGGATTGGTCAATCCTTTCGCGAGATATGGCAGTTTGGAAATAAGAAACACTTGAGAAACTCAAAATTTTCGCAGTTCTGATGCTCGAAACGAGTAACTAGAACAGCATAGGGGAAAAGTACGCATACCGTTGTAATCGGGCGAGTTTCTGCTTTCAGATGCAACAGAAATTTTGCGGATTGGTCAATCCGTTCGCGAGATATGGCAGTTTGGATGTAAGAAACGCTTGAGAAACTCAAAATTTTCGCAGTTCTGATGCTCGAAACGAGTAACTAGAACGGCCTAGGGGAAAAGTACGCATACCGTTGTAATCGGGCGAGTTTCTGCTTTCAGATGCAACAGAAATTTTGCGGATTGGTCAATCCGTTCGCGAGATATGGCAGTTTGGATGTAAGAAACGCTTGAGAAACTCAAAATTTTCGCAGTTCTGATGCTCGAAACGAATATCTAAAACGGCCTAGGGGAAAACTACACCAACCGTTGTAATCGGGCGAGTTTCTACTTTCAGATGCAACAGAAATTTTGCGGATTGGTGAAACCGTTCGCGAGATATGGCAGTTTGGAGGTAAGAAACGCTTGAGAAACTCAAAATTTTCGCAGTTCTGATGCTCGAAACGAATAACTAGAACCGCCTAGGGGAAAAGTGCGAACACCGTTATAATCGGGCGAGTTTCTACTTTCAGATGCAACAGAAATTTTGCGGATTGATCAATCCGTTCGCGAGATATAGCAGTTTGGAAATAAGAAACGCTTGAGAAACTCAAAATTTTCGCAGTTCTGATGCTCGAAACGAATGACTACAACGGCCTAGGGGAGAAGTACGCATACCGTTGTAATCGGGCGAGTTTCTACTTTCAGACGCAACAGAAATTTTGTGGATTGATCAATCCGTTCGCGAGATATGGCAGTTTGGAGGTAAGAAACGCTTGAGAAACTCAAAATTTTCGCAGTTCTGATGCTCGAAACGAGTAACTAGAACGGCCTAGGGGAAAAGTACGCATACCGTTGTAATCGGGCGAGTTTCTACTTTCAGATGCAACAGAAATTTTGCGGATTTGTCAATCCGTTCGCGAGATATGGCAGTTTGGAGGAAAGAAACGCTTGAGAAACTCAAAATTTTCGCAGTTCTGATGCTCGAAACGAGTAACTAGAACGGCCTAGGGGAAAAGTACGCATACCTTTGTAATCGGGCGAGTTTCTACTTTCAGATGCAACAGAAATTTTACGGATTGGTCAATCCGTTCGCGAGATATGGCAGTTTGGAGGTAAGAAACGCTTGAGAAACTCAAAATTTTCGCAGTTCTGATGCTCGAAACGAATATCTAAAACGGCCTAGGGGAAAACTACACCAACCGTTGTAATCGGGCGAGTTTCTACTTTCAGATGCAACAGAAATTTTGCGGATTGGTGAAACCGTTCGCGAGATATGGCAGTTTGGAGGTAAGAAACGCTTGAGAAACTCAAAATTTTCGCAGTTCTGATGCTCGAAACGAATAACTAGAACCGCCTAGGGGAAAAGTGCGAACACCGTTGTAATCGGGCGAGTTTCTACTTTCAGATGCAACAGAAATTTTGCGGATTGGTCAATCCGTTCGCGAGATATGGCAGTTTGGAAATAAGAAACACTTGAGAAACTCAAAATTTTCGCAGTTCTGATGCTCGAAACGAGTAACTAGAACAGCATAGGGGAAAAGTACGCATACCGTTGTAATCGGGCGAGTTTCTGCTTTCAGATGCAACAGAAATTTTGCGGATTGGTCAATCCGTTCGCGAGATATGGCAGTTTGGATGTAAGAAACGCTTGAGAAACTCAAAATTTTCGCAGTTCTGATGCTCGAAACGAGTAACTAGAACGGCCTAGGGGAAAAGTACGCATACCGTTGTAATCGGGCGAGTTTCTGCTTTCAGATGCAACAGAAATTTTGCGGATTGGTCAATCCGTTCGCGAGATATGGCAGTTTGGATGTAAGAAACGCTTGAGAAACTCAAAATTTTCGCAGTTCTGATGCTCGAAACGAATAACTAGAACGGCCTAGGGGAAAACTACACATACCGTTGTAATCGGGCGAGTTTCTACTTTCAGATGCAACAGAAATTTTGCGGAGTGGTCAATCCGTTCGCGAGATATGGCAGTTTGGAGGTAAGAAACGCTTGAGAAACTCAAAATTTTCGCAGTTCCGATGCTCGAAACGAGAAACTAGAACGGCATAGGGGAAAAGTACGCATACCTTTGTAATCGGGCGAGTTTCTACTTTCAGATGCAACAGAAATTTTGCGGATTGGTCAATCCGTTCGCGAGATATGGCAGTTTGGATGTAAGAAACGCTTGAGAAACTCAAAATTTTCGCGGTTCTGATGCTCGAAACGAATAACTAGAACGGCCTAGGGGAGAAGTACGCATACCGTTGTAATCGGGCGAGTTTCTACTTTCAGAAGCAACAGAAATTTTGCGGATTGGTGAATCCGTTCGCGAGATATGGTAGTTTGGAGGTAAGAAACGCTTGAGAAACTCAAAATTTTCGCAGTTCTGATGCTCGACACGAATAACTAGAACGGCCTAGGGGAAAAGTGCGCATACCGTTGTAATCGGGCGAGTTTCTACTTTCAGATGCAACAGAAATTTTGCGGATTGATCAATGCGTTCGCGAGATATGGCAGTTTGGAGATAAGAAACGCTTGAGAAACTCAAAATTTTCGCAGTTCTGATGCTCGAAACGAATGACTACAACGGCCTAGGGGAGAAGTACGCATACCGTTGTAATCGGGCGAGTTTCTACTTTCAGAAGCAACAGAAATTTTGGGGATTGGTGAATCCGTTCGCGAGATATGGTAGTTTGGAGGTAAGAAACGCTTGAGAAACTCAAAATTTTCGCAGTTCTGATGCTCGAAACGAATATCTAGAACGGCCTAGGGAAGAAGTACGCATACCGTTGTAATCGGGCGAGTTTCTACTTTCAGAAGCAACAGAAATTTTGCGGATTGGTGAATCCGTTCGCGAGATATGGTAGTTTGGAGGTAAGAAACGCTTGAGAAACTCAAAATTTTCGCAGTTCTGATGCTCGAAACGAATGACTACAACGGCCTAGGGGAGAAGTACGCATACCGTTGTAATTGGGCGAGTTTCTACTTTCAGAAGCAACAGAAATTTTGGGGATTGGTGAATCCGTTCGTGAGATATGGTAGTTTGGAGGTAAGAAACGCTTGAGAAACTCAAAATTTTCGCAGTTCTGATGCTCGAAACGAGTAACTAGAACAGCATAGGGGAAAAGTACGCATACCTTTGTAATCGGGCGAGTTTCTGCTTTCAGATGCAACAGAAATTTTGCGGATTGGTCAATCCGTTCGCGAGATATGGCAGTTTGGATGTAAGAAACGCTTGAGAAACTCAAAATTTTCGCAGTTCTGATGCTCGAAACGAGTAACTAGAACGGCCTAGGGGAAAAGTACGCATAGCGTTGTAATCAGGCGAGTTTCTGCTTTCAGATGCAACAGAAATTTTGCGGATTGGTCAATCCGTTCGCGAGATATGGCAGATTGGAGGTAAGAAACGCTTGAGAAACTAAAAATTTTCGCAGTTCTGATGCTCGAAACGAATAACTAGAACCGCCTAGGGGAAAAGTGCGCATACCGTTGTAATCGGGCGAGTTTCTACTTTCAGATGCACCAGAAATTTTGCGGATTGGTCAATCCGTTCGCGAGATATGGAAGTTTGGAGGTAAGAAACGCTTGAGAAACTCAAAATATTCGCAGTTCTGATGCTCGAAACGAATAACTAGAACCGCCTAGCGGAAAAGTGCGAATACCGTTGTAATCGGGCGAGTTTCTACTTTCAGATGCAACAGAAATTTTGCGGATTGATCAATCCGTTCGCGAGATATGGCAGTTTGGAGATAAGAAACGCTTGAGAAACTCAAAATTTTCGCAGTTCTGATGCTCGAAACGAATGACTACAACGGCCTAGGGGAGAAGTACGCATACCGTTGTAATCGGGCGAGTTTCTACTTTCAGAAGCAACAGAAATTTTGCGGATTGGTGAATCCGTTCGCGAGATATGGTAGTTTGGATGTAAGAAACGCTTGAGAAACTCAAAATTTTCGCAGTTCTGATGCTCGACACGAATAACTAGAACGGCCTAGGGGAAAAGTGCGCATACCGTTGTAATCGGGCGAGTTTCTACTTTCAGATGCAACAGAAATTTTGCGGATTGATCAATCCGTTCGCGAGATATGGCAGTTTGGAGATAAGAAACGCTTGAGAAACTCAAAATTTTCGCAGTTCTGATGCTCGAAACGAATAACTGGAACGGCCTAGGGGAAAACTACACATACCGTTGTAATCGGGCGAGTTTCTACTTTCAGACGCAAAAGAAATTTTGCGGATTGGTCAATCCGTTCGCGAGATATGGCAGTTTGGAGGTAAGAAACGCTTGAGAAACTCAAAATTTTCGCAGTTCTGATGCTCGAAACGAATAACTAGAACCGCCTAGGGGAAAAGTGCGCATACCGTTGTAATCGGGCGAGTTTCTACTTTCAGATGCAACAGAAATTTTGCGGATTGTTCAATCCGTTCGCGAGATATGGCAGTTTGAAGGTAAGAAACGCTTGAGAAACTCAAAATTTTCGCAGTTCTGATGCTCGAAACGAATGACTACAACGGCCTAGGGGAGAAGTACGCATACCGTTGTAATCGAGCGAGATTCTACTTTCAGATGCAACAGAAATTTTGCGGATTCATCAATCCGTTCGCGAGATATGGCAGTTTGGAGATAAGAAACGCTTGAGAAACTCAAAATTTTCGCAGTTCTGATGCTCGAAACGAATGACTACAACGGCCTAGGGGAGAAGTACGCATACCGTTGTAATCGGGCGAGTTTCTACTTTCAGAAGCAACAGAAATTTTGCGGATTGGTCGATTCGTTCGCGAGATATGGCAGTTTGGAGGAAAGAAACGCTTGAGAAACTCAAAATTTTCGCAGTTCTGATGCTCAAAACGAATGACTACAACGGCCTAGGCGAGAAGTACGCATACCTTTGTAATCGGGCGAGTTTCTACTTTCAGAAGCAACAGAAATTTTGCGGATTGGTGAATCCGTTCGCGAGATATGGTAGTTTGGAGGTAAGAAACGCTTGAGAAACTCAAAATTTTCGCAGTTCTGATGCTCGACACGAATAACTAGAACGGCCTAGGGGAAAAGTGCGCATACCGTTGTAATCGGGCGAGTTTCTACTTTCAGATGCAACAGAAATTTTGCGGATTGATCAATCCGTTCGCGAGATATGGCAGTTTGGAGATAAGAAACGCTTGAGAAACTCAAAATTTTCGCAGTTCTGATGCTCGAAACGAATAACAAGAACGGCCTAGGGGAAAAGTACGCATACCGTTGTAATCGGGCGAGTTTCTACTTTCAGATGCAACAGAAATTTTGCGGATTGGTCAATCCGTTCGCGAGATATGGCAGTTTGGAAGTAAGAAACGCTTGAGAAACTCAAAATTTTCGCAGTTTTGATGCTCGAAACGAATAACTAGAACCGCCTAGGGGAAAAGTGCGCATACCGTTGTAATCGAGCGAATATCTACTTTCAGATGCAACAGAAATTTTGCGGATTGATCAATCCGTTCGCGAGATATGGCAGTTTGGAGATAGGAAACGCTTGAGAAACTCAAAATTTTCGCAGTTCTGATGCTCGACACGAATAACTAGAACGGCCTAGGGGAAAAGTGCGCATACCGTTGTAATCGGGCGAGTTTCTACTTTCAGATGCAACAGAAATTTTGCGGATTGAGCAATCCGTTCGCGAGATATGGCAGTTTGGAGATAAGAAACGCTTGAGAAACTCAAAATTTTCGCAGTTCTGATGCTCGAAACGATTGACTACAACGGCCTAGGCGAGATGTACGCATACCTTTGTAATCGGGCGAGTTTCTACTTTCAGAAGCAACAGAAATTTTGCGGATTGGTGAATCCGTTCGCGAGATATGGTAGTTTGGAGGTAAGAAACGCTTGAGAAACTCAAAATTTTCGCAGTTCTGAAGCTCGAAACGAATAACAAGAACGGCCTAGGGGAAAACTACGCATACCGTTGTAATCGGGCGAGTTTCTACTTTCAGATGCAACAGAAATTTTGCGGATTGATCAATCCGTTCGCGAGATATGGCAGTTTGGAGATAAGAAACGCTTGAGAAACTTAAAATTTTCGCAGTTCTGATGCTCGAAACGAATGACTACAACGGCCCAGGGGAGAACTACGCATACCGTTGTAATCGGGCGAGTTTCTACTTTCAGAAGCAACAGAAATTTTGCAGATTGGTCGATCCGTTCGCGAGATATGGCAGTTTGGAGGTAAGAAACGCTTGTGAAACTCAAAATTTTCGCAGTTCTGATGCTCGAAACGAATAACAAGAATGGCCTAGGGGAAAAGTACGCATACCGTTGTAATCGGGCGAGTTTCTACTTTCAGATGCAACAGAAATTTTGCGGATTGGTCAATCCGTTCGCGAGATATGGCAGTTTGGAGGTAAGAAACGCTTGAGAAACTCAAAATTTTCGCAGTTCTGATGCTCGAAACGAATAACTAGAACCGCCTAGCGGAAAAGTGCGAATACCGTTGTAATCGGGCGAGTTTCTACTTTCAGATGCAACAGAAATTTTGCGGATTGATCAATCCGTTCGCGAGATATGGCAGTTTGGAGATAAGAAACGCTTGAGAAACTCAAAATTTTCGCAGTTTTGATGCTCGAAACGAATGACTACAACGGCCTAGGCGAGATGTACGCATACCTTTGTAATCGGGCGAGTTTCTACTTTCAGAAGCAACAGAAATTTTGCGGATTGGTGAATCCGTTCGCGAGATATGGTAGTTTGGAGGTAAGAAACGCTTGAGAAACTCAAAATTTTCGCAGTTCTGATGCTCGAAACGAATAACAAGAACGGCCTAGGGGAAAACTACGCATACCGTTGTAATCGGGCGAGTTTCTACTTTCAGATGCAACAGAAATTTTGCGGATTGATCAATCCGTTCGCGAGATATGGCAGTTTGGAGATAAGAAACGCTTGAGAAACTTAAAATTTTCGCAGTTCTGATGCTCGAAACGAATGACTACAACGGCCCAGGGGAGAAGTACGCATACCGTTGTAATCGGGCGAGTTTCTACTTTCAGAAGCAACAGAAATTTTGCGGATTGGTCGATCCGTTCGCGAGATATGGCAGTTTGGAGGTAAGAAACGCTTGTGAAACTCAAAATTTGCTCAGTTCTGATGCTCGAAACGAATAACTAGAACGGCCTAGGGGAAAAGTATACATACCGTTGTAATCGGGCCACTTTCTACTTTCAGATGCAACAGAAATTTTGCGGATTGGTCAATCCGTTCGCGAGATATGGCAGTTTGGAGGTAAGAAACGCTTGAGAAACTCAAAATTTTCGCAGTTCTGATGCTCGAAACGAATAACTAGAACGGCCTAGGGGAAAACTACACATACCGTTGTAATCGGGCGAGTTTCTACTTTCAGATGCAACAGAAATTTTGCGGAGTGGTCAATCCGTTCGCGAGATATGGCAGTTTGGAGGTAAGAAACGCTTGAGAAACTCAAAATTTTCGCAGTTCCGATGCTCGAAACGAGAAACTAGAACGGCATAGGGGAAAAGTACGCATACCTTTGTAATCGGGCGAGTTTCTACTTTCAGATGCAACAGAAATTTTGCGGATTGGTCAATCCGTTCGCGAGATATGGCAGTTTGGATGTAAGAAACGCTTGAGAAACTCAAAATTTTCGCGGTTCTGATGCTCGAAACGAATAACTAGAACGGTCTAGGGGAGAAGTACGCATACCGTTGTAATCGGGCGAGTTTCTACTTTCAGAAGCAACAGAAATTTTGCGGATTGGTGAATCCGTTCGCGAGATATGGTAGTTTGGAGGTAAGAAACGCTTGAGAAACTCAAAATTTTCGCAGTTCTGATGCTCGACACGAATAACTAGAACGGCCTAGGGGAAAAGTGCGCATACCGTTGTAATCGGGCGAGTTTCTACTTTCAGATGCAACAGAAATTTTCCGGATTGATCAATCCGTTCGCGAGATATGGCAGTTTGGAGATAAGAAACGCTTGAGAAACTCAAAATTTTCGCAGTTCTGATGCTCGAAACGAATGACTACAACGGCCTAGGGGAGAAGTACGCATACCGTTGTAATCGGGCGAGTTTCTACTTTCAGAAGCAACAGAAATTTTGGGGATTGGTGAATCCGTTCGCGAGATATGGTAGTTTGGAGGTAAGAAACGCTTGAGAAACTCAAAATTTTCGCAGTTCTGATGCTCGAAACGAATATCTAGAACGGCCTAGGGGAGAAGTACGCATACCGTTGTAATCGGGCGAGTTTCTACTTTCAGAAGCAACAGAAATTTTGCGGATTGGTGAATCCGTTCGCGAGATATGGTAGTTTGGAGGTAAGAAACGCTTGAGAAACTCAAAATTTTCGCAGTTCTGATGCTCGAAACGAATGACTACAACGGCCTAGGGGAGAAGTACGCATACCGTTGTAATCGGGCGAGTTTCTACTTTCAGAAGCAACAGAAATTTTGGGGATTGGTGAATCCGTTCGTGAGATATGGTAGTTTGGAGGTAAGAAACGCTTGAGAAACTCAAAATTTTCGCAGTTCTGATGCTCGAAACGAGTAACTAGAACGGCCTAGGGGAAAACTACACATACCGTTGTAATCGGGCGAGTTTCTACTTTCAGATGCAACAGAAATTTTGCGGAGTGGTCAATCCGTTCGCGAGATATGGCAGTTTGGAGGTAAGAAACGCTTGAGAAACTCAAAATTTTCGCAGTTCCGATGCTCGAAACGAGAAACTAGAACGGCATAGGGGAAAAGTACGCATACCTTTGTAATCGGGCGAGTTTCTACTTTCAGATGCAACAGAAATTTTGCGGATTGGTCAATCCGTTCGCGAGATATGGCAGTTTGGATGTAAGAAACGCTTGAGAAACTCAAAATTTTCGCGGTTCTGATGCTCGAAACGAATAACTAGAACGGTCTAGGGGAGAAGTACGCATACCGTTGTAATCGGGCGAGTTTCTACTTTCAGAAGCAACAGAAATTTTGCGGATTGGTGAATCCGTTCGCGAGATATGGTAGTTTGGAGGTAAGAAACGCTTGAGAAACTCAAAATTTTCGCAGTTCTGATGCTCGACACGAATAACTAGAACGGCCTAGGGGAAAAGTGCGCATACCGTTGTAATCGGGCGAGTTTCTACTTTCAGATGCAACAGAAATTTTCCGGATTGATCAATCCGTTCGCGAGATATGGCAGTTTGGAGATAAGAAACGCTTGAGAAACTCAAAATTTTCGCAGTTCTGATGCTCGAAACGAATGACTACAACGGCCTAGGGGAGAAGTACGCATACCGTTGTAATCGGGCGAGTTTCTACTTTCAGAAGCAACAGAAATTTTGGGGATTGGTGAATCCGTTCGCGAGATATGGTAGTTTGGAGGTAAGAAACGCTTGAGAAACTCAAAATTTTCGCAGTTCTGATGCTCGAAACGAATATCTAGAACGGCCTAGGGGAGAAGTACGCATACCGTTGTAATCGGGCGAGTTTCTACTTTCAGAAGCAACAGAAATTTTGCGGATTGGTGAATCCGTTCGCGAGATATGGTAGTTTGGAGGTAAGAAACGCTTGAGAAACTCAAAATTTTCGCAGTTCTGATGCTCGAAACGAATGACTACAACGGCCTAGGGGAGAAGTACGCATACCGTTGTAATCGGGCGAGTTTCTACTTTCAGAAGCAACAGAAATTTTGGGGATTGGTGAATCCGTTCGTGAGATATGGTAGTTTGGAGGTAAGAAACGCTTGAGAAACTCAAAATTTTCGCAGTTCTGATGCTCGAAACGAGTAACTAGAACAGCATAGGGGAAAAGTACGCATACCTTTGTAATCGGGCGAGTTTCTGCTTTCAGATGCAACAGAAATTTTGCGGATTGGTCAATCCGTTCGCGAGATATGGCAGTTTGGATGTAAGAAACGCTTGAGAAACTCAAAATTTTCGCAGTTCTGATGCTCGAAACGAGTAACTAGAACGGCCTAGGGGAAAAGTACGCATAGCGTTGTAATCAGGCGAGTTTCTGCTTTCAGATGCAACAGAAATTTTGCGGATTGGTCAATCCGTTCGCGAGATATGGCAGATTGGAGGTAAGAAACGCTTGAGAAACTCAAAATTTTCGCAGTTCTGATGCTCGAAACGAATAACTAGAACCGCCTAGGGGAAAAGTGCGCATACCGTTGTAATCGGGCGAGTTTCTACTTTCAGATGCACCAGAAATTTTGCGGATTGGTCAATCCGTTCGCGAGATATGGAAGTTTGGAGGTAAGAAACGCTTGAGAAACTCAAAATATTCGCAGTTCTGATGCTCGAAACGAATAACTAGAACCGCCTAGCGGAAAAGTGCGAATACCGTTGTAATCGGGCGAGTTTCTACTTTCAGATGCAACAGAAATTTTGCGGATTGATCAATCCGTTCGCGAGATATGGCAGTTTGGAGATAAGAAACGCTTGAGAAACTCAAAATTTTCGCAGTTCTGATGCTCGAAACGAATGACTACAACGGCCTAGGGGAGAAGTACGCATACCGTTGTAATCGGGCGAGTTTCTACTTTCAGAAGCAACAGAAATTTTGCGGATTGGTGAATCCGTTCGCGAGATATGGCAGTTTGAAGGTAAGAAACGCTTGAGAAACTCAAAATTTTCGCAGTTCTGATGCTCGAAACGAATAACTAGAACCGCCTAGGGGAAAAGTGCGCATTCCGTTGTAATCGGGCGAGTTTCTACTTTCAGATGCTACAGAAATTTTGCGGATTGATCAATCCGTTCGCGAGATATGGCAGTTTGGGGATAAGAAACGCTTAAGGAACTCAAAATTTTCGCAGTTCTGATGCTCGAAACCCATGACTACAACGGCCTAGGGGAGTCGTACGCATATCGTTGTAATCGGGCGAGTTTCTACTTTCAGAAGCAACAGAAATTTTGCGGATTGGTCGATTCGTTCGCGAGATATGGCAGTTTGGAGGTAAGAAACGCTTGAGAAACTCAAAATTTTCGCAGTTCTGATGCTCGAAACGAATGACTACAACGGCCTAGGCGAGAAGTACGCATACCTTTGTAATCGGGCGAGTTTCTACTTTCAGAAGCAACAGAAATTTTGCGGATTGGTGAATCCGTTCGCGAGATATGGTAGTTTGGAGGTAAGAAACGCTTGAGAAACTCAAAATTTTCGCAGTTCTGATGCTCGAAACGAATAACAAGAACGGCCTAGGGGAAAAGTACGCATACCGTTGTAATCGGGCGAGTTTCTACTTTCAGATGCAACAGAAATTTTGCGGATTGGTCAATCCGTTCGCGAGATATGGCAGTTTGGAAGTAAGAAACGCTTGAGAAACTCAAAATTTTCGCAGTTTTGATGCTCGAAACGAATAACTAGAACCGCCTAGGGGAAAAGTGCGCATACCGTTGTAATCGAGCGAATATCTACTTTCAGAAGCAACAGAAATTTTGCGGATTGATCAATCCGTTCGCGAGATATGGCAGTTTGGAGATAAGAAACGCTTGAGAAACTCAAAATTTTCGCAGTTCTGATGCTCGACACGAATAACTAGAACGGCCTAGGGGAAAAGTGCGCATACCGTTGTAATCGGGCGAGTTTCTACTTTCAGATGCAACAGAAATTTTGCGGATTGAGCAATCCGTTCGGGAGATATGGCAGTTTGGAGATAAGAAACGCTTGAGAAACTCAAAATTTTCGCAGTTCTGATGCTCGAAACGAATAACAAGAATGGCCTAGGGGAAAAGTACGCATACCGTTGTAATCGGGCGAGTTTCTACTTTCAGATGCAACAGAAGTTTTGCGGATTGGTCAATCCGTTCGCGAGATATGGCAGTTTGGAGGTAAGAAACGCTTGAGAAACTCAAAATTTTCGCAGTTCTGATGCTCGAAACGAATAACTAGAACCGCCTAGCGGAAAAGTGCGAATACCGTTGTAATCGGGCGAGTTTCTACTTTCAGATGCAACAGAAATTTTGCGGATTGATCAATCCGTTCGCGAGATATGGCAGTTTGGAGATAAGAAACGCTTGAGAAACTCAAAATTTTCGCAGTTCTGATGCTCGAAACGAATGACTACAACGGCCTAGGCGAGATGTACGCATACCTTTGTAATCGGGCGAGTTTCTACTTTCAGAAGCAACAGAAATTTTGCGGATTGGTGAATCCGTTCGCGAGATATGGTAGTTTGGAGGTAAGAAACGCTTGAGAAACTCAAAATTTTCGCAGTTCTGATGCTCGAAACGAATAACAAGAACGGCCTAGGGGAAAACTACGCATACCGTTGTAATCGGGCCACTTTCTACTTTCAGATGCAACAGAAATTTTGCGGATTGGTCAATCCGTTCGCGAGATATGGCAGTTTGGAGGTAAGAAACGCTTGAGAAACTCAAAATTTTCGCAGTTCTGATGCTCGAAACGAGAAACCAGAACGGCATAGGGGAAAAGTACGCATACCTTTGTAATCGGGCGAGTTTCTACTTTCAGATGCAACAGAAATTTTGCGGATTGGTCAATCCGTTCGCGAGATATGGCAGTTTGGATGTAAGAAACGCTTGAGAAACTCAAAATTTTCGCGGTTCTGATGCTCGAAACGAATAACTAGAACGGTCTAGGGGAGAAGTACGCATACCGTTGTAATCGGGCGAGTTTCTACTTTCAGAAGCAACAGAAATTTTGCGGATTGGTGAATCCGTTCGCGAGATATGGTAGTTTGGAGGTAAGAAACGCTTGAGAAACTCAAAATTTTCGCAGTTCTGATGCTCGACACGAATAACTAGAACGGCCTAGGGGAAAAGTGCGCATACCGTTGTAATCGGGCGAGTTTCTACTTTCAGATGCAACAGAAATTTTGCGGATTGATCAATCCGTTCGCGAGATATGGCAGTTTGGAGATAAGAAACGCTTGAGAAACTCAAAATTTTCGCAGTTCTGATGCTCGAAACGAATGACTACAACGGCCTAGGGGAGAAGTACGCATACCGTTGTAATCGGGCGAGTTTCTACTTTCAGAAGCAACAGAAATTTTGGGGATTGGTGAATCCGTTCGCGAGATATGGTAGTTTGGAGGTAAGAAACGCTTGAGAAACTCAAAATTTTCGCAGTTCTGATGCTCGAAACGAATATCTAGAACGGCCTAGGGGAGAAGTACGCATACCGTTGTAATCGGGCGAGTTTCTACTTTCAGAAGCAACAGAAATTTTGCGGATTGGTGAATCCGTTCGCGAGATATGGTAGTTTGGAGGTAAGAAACGCTTGAGAAACTCAAAATTTTCGCAGTTCTGATGCTCGAAACGAATGACTACAACGGCCTAGGGGAGAAGTACGCATACCGTTGTAATCGGGCGAGTTTCTACTTTCAGAAGCAACAGAAATTTTGCGGATTGGTCGATTCGTTCGCGAGATATGGCAGTTTGGAGGTAAGAAACGCTTGAGAAACTCAAAATTTTCGCAGTTCTGATGCTCGAAACGAGTAACTAGAACAGCATAGGGGAAAAGTACGCATACCGTTGTAATCGGGCGAGTTTCTACTTTCAGATGCAACAGAAATTTTGCGGATTGAGCAATCCGTTCGGGAGATATGGCAGTTTGGAGATAAGAAACGCTTGAGAAACTCAAAATTTTCGCAGTTCTGATGCTCGAAACGAATAACAAGAATGGCCTAGGGGAAAAGTACGCATACCGTTGTAATCGGGCGAGTTTCTACTTTCAGATGCAACAGAAATTTTGCGGATTGGTCAATCCGTTCGCGAGATATGGCAGTTTGGAGGTAAGAAACGCTTGAGAAACTCAAAATTTTCGCAGTTCTGATGCTCGAAACGAATAACTAGAACCGCCTAGCGGAAAAGTGCGAATACCGTTGTAATCGGGCGAGTTTCTACTTTCAGATGCAACAGAAATTTTGCGGATTGATCAATCCGTTCGCGAGATATGGCAGTTTGGAGATAAGAAACGCTTGAGAAACTCAAAATTTTCGCAGTTCTGATGCTCGAAACGAATGACTACAACGGCCTAGGCGAGATGTACGCATACCTTTGTAATCGGGCGAGTTTCTACTTTCAGAAGCAACAGAAATTTTGCGGATTGGTGAATCCGTTCGCGAGATATGGTAGTTTGGAGGTAAGAAACGCTTGAGAAACTCAAAATTTTCGCAGTTCTGATGCTCGAAACGAATAACAAGAACGGCCTAGGGGAAAACTACGCATACCGTTGTAATCGGGCGAGTTTCTACTTTCAGATGCAACAGAAATTTTGCGGATTGATCAATCCGTTCGCGAGATATGGCAGTTTGGAGATAAGAAACGCTTGAGAAACTTAAAATTTTCGCAGTTCTGATGCTCGAAACGAATGACTACAACGGCCCAGGGGAGAAGTACGCATACCGTTGTAATCGGGCGAGTTTCTACTTTCAGAAGCAACAGAAATTTTGCGGATTGGTCGATCCGTTCGCGAGATATGGCAGTTTGGAGGTAAGAAACGCTTGTGAAACTCAAAATTTGCTCAGTTCTGATGCTCGAAACGAATAACTAGAACGGCCTAGGGGAAAAGTATACATACCGTTGTAATCGGGCCACTTTCTACTTTCAGATGCAACAGAAATTTTGCGGATTGGTCAATCCGTTCGCGAGATATGGCAGTTTGGAGGTAAGAAACGCTTGAGAAACTCAAAATTTTCGCAGTTCTGATGCTCGAAACGAATAACTGGAACGGCCTAGGGGAAAACTACACATACCGTTGTAATCGGGCGAGTTTCTACTTTCCGATGCAATAGAAATTTTGCGGATTGGTCTATCCGTTCGCGAGATATGGCAGTTTGGAGGTAAGAAACGCTTGAGAAACTCAAAATCTTCGCAGTTCTGATGCTCGAAACGAGTAACTAGAACGGCATATGGGAAAAGTGCGCATACCGTTGTAATCGGGCGAGTTTCTACTTTCAGATGCATCAGAAATTTTGCGGATTGATCAATCCGTTCGCGAGATATGGCAGTTTGGAGATAAGAAACGCTTGAAAAACTCAAAATTTTCGCAGTTCTGATGCTCGAAACGAATAACAAGAACGGCCTAGGGGAAAACTACGCATACCGTTGTAATCGGGCGAGTTTCTACTTTCAGATGCAACAGAAATTTTGCGGATTGGTCAATCCGTTCGCGAGATATGGCAGTTTGGAGGTAAGAAACGCTTGAGAAACTCAAAATTTTCGCAGTTCTGCTGCTCGAAACGAATAACTAGAACCGCCTAGGGGAAAAGTGCGCATATCGTTGTAATCGAGCGAATATCTACTTTCAGATGCAACAGAAATTTTGCGGATTGATCAATCCGTTCGCGCGATATGGCAGTTTGGAGATAAGAAACGCTTGAGAAACTCAAAATTTTCGCAGTTCTGATGCTCGACACGAATAACTAGAACGGCCTAGGGGAAAAGTGCGAATACCGTTGTAATCGGGCGAGTTTCTACTTTCAGAAGCAACAGAAATTTTGCGGATTGGTCGATTCGTTCGCGAGATATGGCAGTTTGGAGGTAAGAAACGCTTGAGGAACTCAAAATTTGCTCAGTTCTGATGCTCGAGACGAACAACTAGAACAGCCTAGGGGAAAAGTGTGAATACCGTTGTAATCGGGCGAGATTCTACTTTCAGATGCAAAAGAAATTTTGCGGATTGGTCAATCCGTTCGCGAGATATGGCAGTTTGGAGGTAAGAAACGCTTGAGAAACTCAAAATTTTCGCAGTTCTGATGCTCGAAACGAATAACTAGAACGGCCTAGGGGAAAAGTACGCATACCGTTGTAAACGGGCGAGTTTCTACTTTCAGATGCAACAGAAATTTTGCGGATTGGTCAATCCGTTCGCGAGATATGGCAGTTTGGAAATAAGAAACGCTTGAGAAACTCAAAATTTTCGCAGTTCTGATGCTAGAAACGAGTAACTAGAACGGCATAGGGGAAAAGTACGCATAACGTTGTAATCGGGCGAGTTTTTGCCTTCAGATGCAACAGAAATTTTGCGGATTGGTCAATCCGTTCGCGAGATATGGCAGTTTGGAGGTAAGAAACGCTTGAGAAACTCAAAATTTTCGCAGTTCTGATGCTCGAAACGAATAACTAGAACTGCCTAGGGGAAAAGTGCGCATTCCGTTGTAATCCGGCGAGTTTCTACTTTCAGATGCAACAGAAATTTTGCGGATTGATCAATCTGTTCGCGAGATATGGCAGTTTGGAGATAAGAAACGCTTGAGAAACTCAAAATTTTCGCAGTTCTGATGCTCGACACGAATAACTAGAACGGCCTAGGGGAAAGTGCGAATACCGTTGTAATCGGGCGAGTTTCTACTTTCAGAAGCAACAGAAATTTTGCGGATTGGTCGATTCGTTCGCGAGATATGGCAGTTTGGAGGTAAGAAACGCTTGAGAAACTCAAAATTTGCTCAGTTCTGATGCTCGAAACGAACAACTAGAACAGCCTAGGGGAAAAGTGTGAATACCGTTGTAATCGGGCGAGTTTCTACTTTCAGATGCAAAAGAAATTTTGCGGATTGGTCAATCCGTTCGCGAGATATGGCAGTTTGGAGGTAAGAAACGCTTGAGAAACTCAAAATTTTCGCAGTTCTGATGCTCGAAACGAATAACTAGAACGGCCTAGGGGAAAAGTACGCATACCGTTGTAAACGGGCGAGTTTCTACTTTCAGATGCAACAGAAATTTTGCGGATTGGTCAATCCGTTCGCGAGATATGGCAGTTTGGAAATAAGAAACGCTTGAGAAACTCAAAATTTTCGCAGTTCTGATGCTAGAAACGAGTAACTAGAACGGCATAGGGGAAAAGTACGCATACCGTTGTAATCGGGCGAGTTTTTGCCTTCAGATGCAACAGAAATTTTGCGGATTGGTCAATCCGTTCGCGAGATATGGCAGTTTGGAGGTAAGAAACGCTTGAGAAACTCAAAATTTTCGCAGTTGTGATGCTCGAAACGAATAACTAGAACTGCCTAGGGGAAAAGTGCGCATTCCGTTGTAATCGGGCGAGTTTCTACTTTCAGATGCAACAGAAATTTTGCGGATTGAGCAATCCGTTCGGGAGATATGGCAGTTTGGAGATAAGAAACGCTTGAGAAACTCAAAATTTTCGCAGTTCTGATGCTCGAAACGAATAACAAGAATGGCCTAGGGGAAAAGTACGCATACCGTTGTAATCGGGCGAGTTTCTACTTTCAGATGCAACAGAAATTTTGCGGATTGGTCAATCCGTTCGCGAGATATGGCAGTTTGGAGGTAAGAAACGCTTGAGAAACTCAAAATTTTCGCAGTTCTGATGCTCGAAACGAATAACAAGAACGGCCTAGGGGAAAACTACGCATACCGTTGTAATCGGGCGAGTTTCTACTTTCAGATGCAACAGAAATTTTGCGGATTGATCAATCCGTTCGCGAGATATGGCAGTTTGGAGATAAGAAACGCTTGAGAAACTCAAAATCTTCGCAGTTCTGATGCTCGAAACGAGTAACTAGAACGGCATATGGGAAAAGTGCGCATACCGTTGTAATCGGGCGAGTTTCTACTTTCAGATGCATCAGAAATTTTGCGGATTGATCAATCCGTTCGCGAGATATGGCAGTTTGGAGATAAGAAACGCTTGAAAAACTCAAAATTTTCGCAGTTCTGATGCTCGAAACGAATAACAAGAACGGCCTAGGGGAAAACTACGCATACCGTTGTAATCGGGCGAGTTTCTACTTTCAGATGCAACAGAAATTTTGCGGATTGGTCAATCCGTTCGCGAGATATGGCAGTTTGGAGGTAAGAAACGCTTGAGAAACTCAAAATTTTCGCAGTTCTGCTGCTCGAAACGAATAACTAGAACCGCCTAGGGGAAAAGTGCGCATATCGTTGTAATCGAGCGAATATCTACTTTCAGATGCAACAGAAATTTTGCGGATTGATCAATCCGTTCGCGCGATATGGCAGTTTGGAGATAAGAAACGCTTGAGAAACTCAAAATTTTCGCAGTTCTGATGCTCGACACGAATAACTAGAACGGCCTAGGGGAAAAGTGCGAATACCGTTGTAATCGGGCGAGTTTCTACTTTCAGAAGCAACAGAAATTTTGCGGATTGGTCGATTCGTTCGCGAGATATGGCAGTTTGGAGGTAAGAAACGCTTGAGGAACTCAAAATTTGCTCAGTTCTGATGCTCGAGACGAACAACTAGAACAGCCTAGGGGAAAAGTGTGAATACCGTTGTAATCGGGCGAGATTCTACTTTCAGATGCAAAAGAAATTTTGCGGATTGGTCAATCCGTTCGCGAGATATGGCAGTTTGGAGGTAAGAAACGCTTGAGAAACTCAAAATTTTCGCAGTTCTGATGCTCGAAACGAATAACTAGAACGGCCTAGGGGAAAAGTACGCATACCGTTGTAAACGGGCGAGTTTCTACTTTCAGATGCAACAGAAATTTTGCGGATTGGTCAATCCGTTCGCGAGATATGGCAGTTTGGAAATAAGAAACGCTTGAGAAACTCAAAATTTTCGCAGTTCTGATGCTAGAAACGAGTAACTAGAACGGCATAGGGGAAAAGTACGCATAACGTTGTAATCGGGCGAGTTTTTGCCTTCAGATGCAACAGAAATTTTGCGGATTGGTCAATCCGTTCGCAAGATATGGCAGTTTGGAGGTAAGAAACGCTTGAGAAACTCAAAATTTTCGCAGTTCTGATGCTCGAAACGAATAACTAGAACTGCCTAGGGGAAAAGTGCGCATTCCGTTGTAATCCGGCGAGTTTCTACTTTCAGATGCAACAGAAATTTTGCGGATTGATCAATCTGTTCGCGAGATATGGCAGTTTGGAGATAAGAAACGCTTGAGAAACTCAAAATTTTCGCAGTTCTGATGCTCGACACGAATAACTAGAACGGCCTAGGGGAAAGTGCGAATACCGTTGTAATCGGGCGAGTTTCTACTTTCAGAAGCAACAGAAATTTTGCGGATTGGTCGATTCGTTCGCGAGATATGGCAGTTTGGAGGTAAGAAACGCTTGAGAAACTCAAAATTTGCTCAGTTCTGATGCTCGAAACGAACAACTAGAACAGCCTAGGGGAAAAGTGTGAATACCGTTGTAATCGGGCGAGTTTCTACTTTCAGATGCAAAAGAAATTTTGCGGATTGGTCAATCCGTTCGCGAGATATGGCAGTTTGGAGGTAAGAAACGCTTGAGAAACTCAAAATTTTCGCAGTTCTGATGCTCGAAACGAATAACTAGAACGGCCTAGGGGAAAAGTACGCATACCGTTGTAAACGGGCGAGTTTCTACTTTCAGATGCAACAGAAATTTTGCGGATTGGTCAATCCGTTCGCGAGATATGGCAGTTTGGAAATAAGAAACGCTTGAGAAACTCAAAATTTTCGCAGTTCTGATGCTAGAAACGAGTAACTAGAACGGCATAGGGGAAAAGTACGCATACCGTTGTAATCGGGCGAGTTTTTGCCTTCAGATGCAACAGAAATTTTGCGGATTGGTCAATCCGTTCGCGAGATATGGCAGTTTGGAGGTAAGAAACGCTTGAGAAACTCAAAATTTTCGCAGTTGTGATGCTCGAAACGAATAACTAGAACTGCCTAGGGGAAAAGTGCGCATTCCGTTGTAATCGGGCGAGTTTCTACTTTCAGATGCAACAGAAATTTTGCGGATTGAGCAATCCGTTCGGGAGATATGGCAGTTTGGAGATAAGAAACGCTTGAGAAACTCAAAATTTTCGCAGTTCTGATGCTCGAAACGAATAACAAGAATGGCCTAGGGGAAAAGTACGCATACCGTTGTAATCGGGCGAGTTTCTACTTTCAGATGCAACAGAAATTTTGCGGATTGGTCAATCCGTTCGCGAGATATGGCAGTTTGGAGGTAAGAAACGCTTGAGAAACTCAAAATTTTCGCAGTTCTGATGCTCGAAACGAATAACAAGAACGGCCTAGGGGAAAACTACGCATACCGTTGTAATCGGGCGAGTTTCTACTTTCAGATGCAACAGAAATTTTGCGGATTGATCAATCCGTTCGCGAGATATGGCAGTTTGGAGATAAGAAACGCTTGAGAAACTTAAAATTTTCGCAGTTCTGATGCTCGAAACGAATGACTACAACGGCCCAGGGGAGAAGTACGCATACCGTTGTAATCGGGCGAGTTTCTACTTTCAGAAGCAACAGAAATTTTGCGGATTGGTCGATCCGTTCGCGAGATATGGCAGTTTGGAGGTAAGAAACGCTTGTGAAACTCAAAATTTGCTCAGTTCTGATGCTCGAAACGAATAACTAGAACGGCCTAGGGGAAAAGTATACATACCGTTGTAATCGGGCCACTTTCTACTTTCAGATGCAACAGAAATTTTGCGGATTGGTCAATCCGTTCGCGAGATATGGCAGTTTGGAGGTAAGAAACGCTTGAGAAACTCAAAATTTTCGCAGTTCTGATGCTCGAAACGAATAACTGGAACGGCCTAGGGGAAAACTACACATACCGTTGTAATCGGGCGAGTTTCTACTTTCCGATGCAATAGAAATTTTGCGGATTGGTCTATCCGTTCGCGAGATATGGCAGTTTGGAGGTAAGAAACGCTTGAGAATCTCAAAATCTTCGCAGTTCTGATGCTCGAAACGAATAACTAGAACGGCCTAGGGGAAAAGTGCGAATACCGTTGTAATCGGGCGAGTTTCTACTTTCAGAAGCAACAGAAATTTTGCGGATTGGTCGATTCGTTCGCGAGATATGGCAGTTTGGAGGTAAGAAACGCTTGAGGAACTCAAAATTTGCTCAGTTCTGATGCTCGAGACGAACAACTAGAACAGCCTAGGGGAAAAGTGTGAATACCGTTGTAATCGGGCGAGTTTCTACTTTCAGATGCAAAAGAAATTTTGCGGATTGGTCAATCCGTTCGCGAGATATGGCAGTTTGGAGGTAAGAAACGCTTGAGAAACTCAAAATTTTCGCAGTTCTGATGCTCGAAACGAATAACTAGAACGGCCTAGGGGAAAAGTACGCATACCGTTGTAAACGGGCGAGTTTCTACTTTCAGATGCAACAGAAATTTTGCGGATTGGTCAATCCGTTCGCGAGATATGGCAGTTTGGAAATAAGAAACGCTTGAGAAACTCAAAATTTTCGCAGTTCTGATGCTAGAAACGAGTAACTAGAACGGCATAGGGGAAAAGTACGCATAACGTTGTAATCGGGCGAGTTTTTGCCTTCAGATGCAACAGAAATTTTGCGGATTGGTCAATCCGTTCGCGAGATATGGCAGTTTGGAGGTAAGAAACGCTTGAGAAACTCAAAATTTTCGCAGTTCTGATGCTCGAAACGAATAACTAGAACTGCCTAGGGGAAAAGTGCGCATTCCGTTGTAATCCGGCGAGTTTCTACTTTCAGATGCAACAGAAATTTTGCGGATTGATCAATCTGTTCGCGAGATATGGCAGTTTGGAGATAAGAAACGCTTGAGAAACTCAAAATTTTCGCAGTTCTGATGCTCGACACGAATAACTAGAACGGCCTAGGGGAAAGTGCGAATACCGTTGTAATCGGGCGAGTTTCTACTTTCAGAAGCAACAGAAATTTTGCGGATTGGTCGATTCGTTCGCGAGATATGGCAGTTTGGAGGTAAGAAACGCTTGAGAAACTCAAAATTTGCTCAGTTCTGATGCTCGAAACGAACAACTAGAACAGCCTAGGGGAAAAGTGTGAATACCGTTGTAATCGGGCGAGTTTCTACTTTCAGATGCAAAAGAAATTTTGCGGATTGGTCAATCCGTTCGCGAGATATGGCAGTTTGGAGGTAAGAAACGCTTGAGAAACTCAAAATTTTCGCAGTTCTGATGCTCGAAACGAATAACTAGAACGGCCTAGGGGAAAAGTACGCATACCGTTGTAAACGGGCGAGTTTCTACTTTCAGATGCAACAGAAATTTTGCGGATTGGTCAATCCGTTCGCGAGATATGGCAGTTTGGAGATAAGAAACGCTTGAGAAACTCAAAATTTTCGCAGTTCTGATGCTCGACACGAATAACTAGAACGGCCTAGGGGAAAGTGCGAATACCGTTGTAATCGGGCGAGTTTCTACTTTCAGAAGCAACAGAAATTTTGCGGATTGGTCGATTCGTTCGCGAGATATGGCAGTTTGGAGGTAAGAAACGCTTGAGAAACTCAAAATTTGCTCAGTTCTGATGCTCGAAACGAACAACTAGAACAGCCTAGGGGAAAAGTGTGAATACCGTTGTAATCGGGCGAGTTTCTACTTTCAGATGCAAAAGAAATTTTGCGGATTGGTCAATCCGTTCGCGAGATATGGCAGTTTGGAGGTAAGAAACGCTTGAGAAACTCAAAATTTTCGCAGTTCTGATGCTCGAAACGAATAACTAGAACGGCCTAGGGGAAAAGTACGCATACCGTTGTAAACGGGCGAGTTTCTACTTTCAGATGCAACAGAAATTTTGCGGATTGGTCAATCCGTTCGCGAGATATGGCAGTTTGGAAATAAGAAACGCTTGAGAAACTCAAAATTTTCGCAGTTCTGATGCTAGAAACGAGTAACTAGAACGGCATAGGGGAAAAGTACGCATACCGTTGTAATCGGGCGAGTTTTTGCCTTCAGATGCAACAGAAATTTTGCGGATTGGTCAATCCGTTCGCGAGATATGGCAGTTTGGAGGTAAGAAACGCTTGAGAAACTCAAAATTTTCGCAGTTGTGATGCTCGAAACGAATAACTAGAACTGCCTAGGGGAAAAGTGCGCATTCCGTTGTAATCGGGCGAGTTTCTACTTTCAGATGCAACAGAAATTTTGCGGATTGAGCAATCCGTTCGGGAGATATGGCAGTTTGGAGATAAGAAACGCTTGAGAAACTCAAAATTTTCGCAGTTCTGATGCTCGAAACGAATAACAAGAATGGCCTAGGGGAAAAGTACGCATACCGTTGTAATCGGGCGAGTTTCTACTTTCAGATGCAACAGAAATTTTGCGGATTGGTCAATCCGTTCGCGAGATATGGCAGTTTGGAGGTAAGAAACGCTTGAGAAACTCAAAATTTTCGCAGTTCTGATGCTCGAAACGAATAACTAGAACCGCCTAGCGGAAAAGTGCGAATACCGTTGTAATCGGGCGAGTTTCTACTTTCAGATGCAACAGAAATTTTGCGGATTGATCAATCCGTTCGCGAGATATGGCAGTTTGGAGATAAGAAACGCTTGAGAAACTCAAAATTTTCGCAGTTCTGATGCTCGAAACGAATGACTACAACGGCCTAGGCGAGATGTACGCATACCTTTGTAATCGGGCGAGTTTCTACTTTCAGAAGCAACAGAAATTTTGCGGATTGGTGAATCCGTTCGCGAGATATGGTAGTTTGGAGGTAAGAAACGCTTGAGAAACTCAAAATTTTCGCAGTTCTGATGCTCGAAACGAATAACAAGAACGGCCTAGGGGAAAACTACGCATACCGTTGTAATCGGGCGAGTTTCTACTTTCAGATGCAACAGAAATTTTGCGGATTGATCAATCCGTTCGCGAGATATGGCAGTTTGGAGATAAGAAACGCTTGAGAAACTTAAAATTTTCGCAGTTCTGATGCTCGAAACGAATGACTACAACGGCCCAGGGGAGAAGTACGCATACCGTTGTAATCGGGCGAGTTTCTACTTTCAGAAGCAACAGAAATTTTGCGGATTGGTCGATCCGTTCGCGAGATATGGCAGTTTGGAGGTAAGAAACGCTTGTGAAACTCAAAATTTGCTCAGTTCTGATGCTCGAAACGAATAACTAGAACGGCCTAGGGGAAAAGTATACATACCGTTGTAATCGGGCCACTTTCTACTTTCAGATGCAACAGAAATTTTGCGGATTGGTCAATCCGTTCGCGAGATATGGCAGTTTGGAGGTAAGAAACGCTTGAGAAACTCAAAATTTTCGCAGTTCTGATGCTCGAAACGAATAACTGGAACGGCCTAGGGGAAAACTACACATACCGTTGTAATCGGGCGAGTTTCTACTTTCCGATGCAATAGAAATTTTGCGGATTGGTCTATCCGTTCGCGAGATATGGCAGTTTGGAGGTAAGAAACGCTTGAGAAACTCAAAATCTTCGCAGTTCTGATGCTCGAAACGAGTAACTAGAACGGCATATGGGAAAAGTGCGCATACCGTTGTAATCGGGCGAGTTTCTACTTTCAGATGCATCAGAAATTTTGCGGATTGATCAATCCGTTCGCGAGATATGGCAGTTTGGAGATAAGAAACGCTTGAAAAACTCAAAATTTTCGCAGTTCTGATGCTCGAAACGAATAACAAGAACGGCCTAGGGGAAAACTACGCATACCGTTGTAATCGGGCGAGTTTCTACTTTCAGATGCAACAGAAATTTTGCGGATTGGTCAATCCGTTCGCGAGATATGGCAGTTTGGAGGTAAGAAACGCTTGAGAAACTCAAAATTTTCGCAGTTCTGCTGCTCGAAACGAATAACTAGAACCGCCTAGGGGAAAAGTGCGCATATCGTTGTAATCGAGCGAATATCTACTTTCAGATGCAACAGAAATTTTGCGGATTGATCAATCCGTTCGCGCGATATGGCAGTTTGGAGATAAGAAACGCTTGAGAAACTCAAAATTTTCGCAGTTCTGATGCTCGACACGAATAACTAGAACGGCCTAGGGGAAAAGTGCGAATACCGTTGTAATCGGGCGAGTTTCTACTTTCAGAAGCAACAGAAATTTTGCGGATTGGTCGATTCGTTCGCGAGATATGGCAGTTTGGAGGTAAGAAACGCTTGAGGAACTCAAAATTTGCTCAGTTCTGATGCTCGAGACGAACAACTAGAACAGCCTAGGGGAAAAGTGTGAATACCGTTGTAATCGGGCGAGTTTCTACTTTCAGATGCAAAAGAAATTTTGCGGATTGGTCAATCCGTTCGCGAGATATGGCAGTTTGGAGGTAAGAAACGCTTGAGAAACTCAAAATTTTCGCAGTTCTGATGCTCGAAACGAATAACTAGAACGGCCTAGGGGAAAAGTACGCATACCGTTGTAAACGGGCGAGTTTCTACTTTCAGATGCAACAGAAATTTTGCGGATTGGTCAATCCGTTCGCGAGATATGGCAGTTTGGAAATAAGAAACGCTTGAGAAACTCAAAATTTTCGCAGTTCTGATGCTAGAAACGAGTAACTAGAACGGCATAGGGGAAAAGTACGCATAACGTTGTAATCGGGCGAGTTTTTGCCTTCAGATGCAACAGAAATTTTGCGGATTGGTCAATCCGTTCGCGAGATATGGCAGTTTGGAGGTAAGAAACGCTTGAGAAACTCAAAATTTTCGCAGTTCTGATGCTCGAAACGAATAACTAGAACTGCCTAGGGGAAAAGTGCGCATTCCGTTGTAATCCGGCGAGTTTCTACTTTCAGATGCAACAGAAATTTTGCGGATTGATCAATCTGTTCGCGAGATATGGCAGTTTGGAGATAAGAAACGCTTGAGAAACTCAAAATTTTCGCAGTTCTGATGCTCGACACGAATAACTAGAACGGCCTAGGGGAAAGTGCGAATACCGTTGTAATCGGGCGAGTTTCTACTTTCAGAAGCAACAGAAATTTTGCGGATTGGTCGATTCGTTCGCGAGATATGGCAGTTTGGAGGTAAGAAACGCTTGAGAAACTCAAAATTTTCGCAGTTCTGATGCTCGAAACGAATAACTAGAACGGCCTAGGGGAAAAGTACGCATACCGTTGTAAACGGGCGAGTTTCTACTTTCAGATGCAACAGAAATTTTGCGGATTGGTCAATCCGTTCGCGAGATATGGCAGTTTGGAAATAAGAAACGCTTGAGAAACTCAAAATTTTCGCAGTTCTGATGCTAGAAACGAGTAACTAGAACGGCATAGGGGAAAAGTACGCATACCGTTGTAATCGGGCGAGTTTTTGCCTTCAGATGCAACAGAAATTTTGCGGATTGGTCAATCCGTTCGCGAGATATGGCAGTTTGGAGGTAAGAAACGCTTGAGAAACTCAAAATTTTCGCAGTTGTGATGCTCGAAACGAATAACTAGAACTGCCTAGGGGAAAAGTGCGCATTCCGTTGTAATCGGGCGAGTTTCTACTTTCAGATGCAACAGAAATTTTGCGGATTGATCAATCCGTTCGCGAGATATGGCAGTTTGGAGGTAAGAAACGCTTGAGAAACTCAAAATTTTCGCAGTTCTGATGCTCGACACGAATAACTAGAACGGCCTAGGGGAAAAGTGCGCATACCGTTGTAATCGGGCGAGTTTCTACTTTCAGAAGCAACAGAAATTTTCTGGATTGGTGAATCCTTTCGCGAGATATGGTAGTTTGGAGGTAAGAAACGCTTGAGGAACTCAAAATTTTCGCAGTTCTGATGCTCGAAACGAATAACTAGAACCGCCTAGGGGAAAAGTGCGCATACCGTTGTAATCGGGCGAGTTTCTACTTTCAGATGCAACAGAAATTTTGCGGATTGATCAATCCGTTCGCGAGATATGGCAGTTTGGAGGTAAGAAACGCTTGAGAAACTCAAAATTTTCGCAGTTCTGATGGTCGAAAAGAATGACTACAACGGCCTAGGGGGAAGTACGCATACCGTTGTAATCGGGCGAGTTTCTACTTTCAGAAGCAACAGAAATTTTGCGGATTGGTGAATCCGTTCGCGAGATATGGTAGTTTGGAGGTAAGAAACGCTTGAGAAACTCAAAATTTTCGCAGTTCTGATGCTCGACACGAATAACTAGAACGGCCTAGTGGAAAAGTGCGCATACCGTTGTAATCGGGCGGGTTTCTACTCTCAGATGCAGCAGAAATCATGCGGAATGGTCAATCCGTTCGCGAGATATGGCCGTTTGGATGTAAGAAACGCTTGAGAAACTCAAAATTTTCGCAGTTCTGATGCTCGAAACGAATAACTAGAACAGCCTAGGGGAAAAGTGCCCATACCGTTGTAATCGGACGAGTTTCTACTTTCAGATGCAACAGAAATTTTGCGGATTGATCAATCCGTTCGCGAGATATGGCAGTTTGGAGATAAGAAACGCTTGAGAAACTCAAAATTTTCGCAGTTCTGATGCTCGAAACGAATGACTACAACGGCCTAGGGGAGAAGTACGCATACCGTTGTAATCGGGCGAGTTTCTACTTTCAGAAGCAACAGAAATTTTGCGGATTGGTGAATCCGTTCGCGAGATATGGTAGTTTGGAGGTAAGAAACGCTTGAGAAACTCAAAATTTTCGCAGTTCTGATGCTCGACACGAATAACTAGAACGGCCTAGGGGAAAAGTGCGCATACCGTTGTAATCGGGCGAGTTTCTACTCTCAGATGCAGCAGAAATCATGCGGAATGGTCAATCCGTTCGCGAGATATGGCCGTTTGGATGTAAGAAACGCTTGAGAAACTCAAAATTTTCGCAGTTCTGATCCTCGAAACGAATAACTAGAACGGCCTAGGGGAAAAGTGCGCATACCGTTGTAATCGGGCGAGTGTCTACTTTCAGAAGCAACAGAAATTTTGCGGATTGGTGAATCCTTTCGCGAGATATGGTAGTTTGGAGGTAAGAAACGCTTGAGGAACTCAAAATTTTCGCAGTTCTGATGCTCGAAACGAATGACTAGAACGGCCTAGGGGAGAAGTACGAATACCGTTGTAATCGGGCGAGTTTCTACTTTCAGATGCAACAGAAATCATGCGGATTGGTCAATCCGGTCGCGAGATATGGCAGTTTGGAGGTAAGAAACTCTTGAGAAACTCAAAATTTTCGCAGTTCTGAGGCTCGAAACGAATAACTAGAACGGCCTAGGGGAAAAGTACGCATACCGTTGTAAACGGGCGAGTTTCTACTTTCAGATGCAACAGAAATTTTGCGGATTGGTCAATCCGTTCGCGAGATATGGCAGTTTGGAAATAAGAAACGCTTGAGAAACTCAAAATTTTCGCAGTTCTGATGCTAGAAACGAGTAACTAGAACGGCATAGGGGAAAAGTACGCATACCGTTGTAATCGGGCGAGTTTCTACTTTCAGAAGCAACAGAAATTTTGCGGATTGGTGAATCCGTTCGCGAGATATGGTAGTTTGGAGGTAAGAAACGCTTGAGAAACTCAAAATTTTCGCAGTTCTGATGCTCGACACGAATAACTAGAACGGCCTAGTGGAAAAGTGCGCATACCGTTGTAATCGGGCGGGTTTCTACTCTCAGATGCAGCAGAAATCATGCGGAATGGTCAATCCGTTCGCGAGATATGGCCGTTTGGATGTAAGAAACGCTTGAGAAACTCAAAATTTTCGCAGTTCTGATGCTCGAAACGAATAACTAGAACAGCCTAGGGGAAAAGTGCCCATACCGTTGTAATCGGGCGAGTTTCTACTTTCAGATGCAACAGAAATTTTGCGGATTGATCAATCCGTTCGCGAGATATGGCAGTTTGGAGATAAGAAACGCTTGAGAAACTCAAAATTTTCGCAGTTCTGATGCTCGAAACGAATGACTACAACGGCCTAGGGGAGAAGTACGCATACCGTTGTAATCGGGCGAGTTTCTACTTTCAGAAGCAACAGAAATTTTGCGGATTGGTGAATCCGTTCGCGAGATATGGTAGTTTGGAGGTAAGAAACGCTTGAGAAACTCAAAATTTTCGCAGTTCTGATGCTCGACACGAATAACTAGAACGGCCTAGGGGAAAAGTGCGCATACCGTTGTAATCGGGCGAGTTTCTACTCTCAGATGCAGCAGAAATCATGCGGAATGGTCAATCCGTTCGCGAGATATGGCCGTTTGGATGTAAGAAACGCTTGAGAAACTCAAAATTTTCGCAGTTCTGATCCTCGAAACGAATAACTAGAACGGCCTAGGGGAAAAGTGCGCATACCGTTGTAATCGGGCGAGTTTCTACTTTCAGAAGCAACAGAAATTTTGCGGATTGGTGAATCCTTTCGCGAGATATGGTAGTTTGGAGGTAAGAAACGCTTGAGGAACTCAAAATTTTCGCAGTTCTGATGCTCGAAACGAATGACTAGAACGGCCTAGGGGAGAAGTACGAATACCGTTGTAATCGGGCGAGTTTCTACTTTCAGATGCAACAGAAATCATGCGGATTGGTCAATCCGGTCGCGAGATATGGCAGTTTGGAGGTAAGAAACGCTTGAGAAACTCAAAATTTTCGCAGTTCTGAGGCTCGAAACGAATAACTAGAACCGCCTAGGGGAAAAGTGCGCATACCGTTGTAATCGGGCGAGTTTCTACTTTCAGATGCAACAGAAATTTTGCGGATTGGTCAATCCGTTCGCGAGATATGGCAGTTTGGAGGTAAGAAACGCTTGAGAAACTCAAAATTTTCGCAGTTCTGATGCTCGAAACGAATAACTAGAACGGCCTAGGGGAAAAGTACGCATACCGTTGTAAACGGGCGAGTTTCTACTTTCAGATGCAACAGAAATTTTGCGGATTGGTCAATCCGTTCGCGAGATATGGCAGTTTGGAAATAAGAAACGCTTGAGAAACTCAAAATTTTCGCAGTTCTGATGCTAGAAACGAGTAACTAGAACGGCATAGGGGAAAAGTACGCATACCGTTGTAATCGGGCGAGTTTTTGCCTTCAGATGCAACAGAAATTTTGCGGATTGGTCAATCCGTTCGCGAGATATGGCAGTTTGGAGGTAAGAAACGCTTGAGAAACTCAAAATTTTCGCAGTTGTGATGCTCGAAACGAATAACTAGAACTGCCTAGGGGAAAAGTGCGCATTCCGTTGTAATCGGGCGAGTTTCTACTTTCAGATGCAACAGAAATTTTGCGGATTGATCAATCCGTTCGCGAGATATGGCAGTTTGGAGGTAAGAAACGCTTGAGAAACTCAAAATTTTCGCAGTTCTGATGCTCGACACGAATAACTAGAACGGCCTAGGGGAAAAGTGCGCATACCGTTGTAATCGGGCGAGTTTCTACTTTCAGAAGCAACAGAAATTTTGCGGATTGGTGAATCCTTTCGCGAGATATGGTAGTTTGGAGGTAAGAAACGCTTGAGGAACTCAAAATTTTCGCAGTTCTGATGCTCGAAACGAATAACTAGAACCGCCTAGGGGAAAAGTGCGCATACCGTTGTAATCGGGCGAGTTTCTACTTTCAGATGCAACAGAAATTTTGCGGATTGATCAATCCGTTCGCGAGATATGGCAGTTTGGAGGTAAGAAACGCTTGAGAAACTCAAAATTTTCGCAGTTCTGATGGTCGAAAAGAATGACTACAACGGCCTAGGGGAGAAGTACGCATACCGTTGTAATCGGGCGAGTTTCTACTTTCAGAAGCAACAGAAATTTTGCGGATTGGTGAATCCGTTCGCGAGATATGGTAGTTTGGAGATAAGAAACGCTTGAGAAACTCAAAATTTTCGCAGTTCTGATGCTCGACACGAATAACTAGAACGGCCTAGTGGAAAAGTGCGCATACCGTTGTAATCGGGCGGGTTTCTACTCTCAGATGCAGCAGAAATCATGCGGAATGGTCAATCCGTTCGCGAGATATGGCCGTTTGGATGTAAGAAACGCTTGAGAAACTCAAAATTTTCGCAGTTCTGATGCTCGAAACGAATAACTAGAACAGCCTAGGGGAAAAGTGCCCATACCGTTGTAATCGGACGAGTTTCTACTTTCAGATGCAACAGAAATTTTGCGGATTGATCAATCCGTTCGCGAGATATGGCAGTTTGGAGATAAGAAACGCTTGAGAAACTCAAAATTTTCGCAGTTCTGATGCTCGAAACGAATGACTACAACGGCCTAGGGGAGAAGTACGCATACCGTTGTAATCGGGCGAGTTTCTACTTTCAGAAGCAACAGAAATTTTGCGGATTGGTGAATCCGTTCGCGAGATATGGTAGTTTGGAGGTAAGAAACGCTTGAGAAACTCAAAATTTTCGCAGTTCTGATGCTCGACACGAATAACTAGAACGGCCTAGGGGAAAAGTGCGCATACCGTTGTAATCGGGCGAGTTTCTACTCTCAGATGCAGCAGAAATCATGCGGAATGGTCAATCCGTTCGCGAGATATGGCCGTTTGGATGTAAGAAACGCTTGAGAAACTCAAAATTTTCGCAGTTCTGATCCTCGAAACGAATAACTAGAACGGCCTAGGGGAAAAGTGCGCATACCGTTGTAATCGGGCGAGTTTCTACTTTCAGAAGCAACAGAAATTTTGCGGATTGGTGAATCCTTTCGCGAGATATGGTAGTTTGGAGGTAAGAAACGCTTGAGGAACTCAAAATTTTCGCAGTTCTGATGCTCGAAACGAATGACTAGAACGGCCTAGGGGAGAAGTACGAATACCGTTGTAATCGGGCGAGTTTCTACTTTCAGATGCAACAGAAATCATGCGGATTGGTCAATCCGGTCGCGAGATATGGCAGTTTGGAGGTAAGAAACTCTTGAGAAACTCAAAATTTTCGCAGTTCTGAGGCTCGAAACGAATAACTAGAACGGCCTAGGGGAAAAGTACGCATACCGTTGTAAACGGGCGAGTTTCTACTTTCAGATGCAACAGAAATTTTGCGGATTGGTCAATCCGTTCGCGAGATATGGCAGTTTGGAAATAAGAAACGCTTGAGAAACTCAAAATTTTCGCAGTTCTGATGCTAGAAACGAGTAACTAGAACGGCATAGGGGAAAAGTACGCATACCGTTGTAATCGGGCGAGTTTCTACTTTCAGAAGCAACAGAAATTTTGCGGATTGGTGAATCCGTTCGCGAGATATGGTAGTTTGGAGGTAAGAAACGCTTGAGAAACTCAAAATTTTCGCAGTTCTGATGCTCGACACGAATAACTAGAACGGCCTAGTGGAAAAGTGCGCATACCGTTGTAATCGGGCGGGTTTCTACTCTCAGATGCAGCAGAAATCATGCGGAATGGTCAATCCGTTCGCGAGATATGGCCGTTTGGATGTAAGAAACGCTTGAGAAACTCAAAATTTTCGCAGTTCTGATGCTCGAAACGAATAACTAGAACAGCCTAGGGGAAAAGTGCCCATACCGTTGTAATCGGGCGAGTTTCTACTTTCAGATGCAACAGAAATTTTGCGGATTGATCAATCCGTTCGCGAGATATGGCAGTTTGGAGATAAGAAACGCTTGAGAAACTCAAAATTTTCGCAGTTCTGATGCTCGAAACGAATGACTACAACGGCCTAGGGGAGAAGTACGCATACCGTTGTAATCGGGCGAGTTTCTACTTTCAGAAGCAACAGAAATTTTGCGGATTGGTGAATCCGTTCGCGAGATATGGTAGTTTGGAGGTAAGAAACGCTTGAGAAACTCAAAATTTTCGCAGTTCTGATGCTCGACACGAATAACTAGAACGGCCTAGGGGAAAAGTGCGCATACCGTTGTAATCGGGCGAGTTTCTACTCTCAGATGCAGCAGAAATCATGCGGAATGGTCAATCCGTTCGCGAGATATGGCCGTTTGGATGTAAGAAACGCTTGAGAAACTCAAAATTTTCGCAGTTCTGATCCTCGAAACGAATAACTAGAACGGCCTAGGGGAAAAGTGCGCATACCGTTGTAATCGGGCGAGTTTCTACTTTCAGAAGCAACAGAAATTTTGCGGATTGGTGAATCCTTTCGCGAGATATGGTAGTTTGGAGGTAAGAAACGCTTGAGGAACTCAAAATTTTCGCAGTTCTGATGCTCGAAACGAATGACTAGAACGGCCTAGGGGAGAAGTACGAATACCGTTGTAATCGGGCGAGTTTCTACTTTCAGATGCAACAGAAATCATGCGGATTGGTCAATCCGGTCGCGAGATATGGCAGTTTGGAGGTAAGAAACGCTTGAGAAACTCAAAATTTTCGCAGTTCTGAGGCTCGAAACGAATAACTAGAACGGCCTAGGGGAAAAGTACGCATACCGTTGTAAACGGGCGAGTTTCTACTTTCAGATGCAACAGAAATTTTGCGGATTGGTCAATCCGTTCGCGAGATATGGCAGTTTGGAAATAAGCAACGCTTGAGAAACTCAAAATTTTCGCAGTTCTGATGCTAGAAACGAGTAACTAGAACGGCATAGGGGAAAAGTACGCATAACGTTGTAATCGGGCGAGTTTTTGCCTTCAGATGCAACAGAAATTTTGCGGATTGGTCAATCCGTTCGCGAGATATGGCAGTTTGGAGGTAAGAAACGCTTGAGAAACTCAAAATTTTCGCAGTTCTGATGCTCGAAACGAATAACTAGAACTGCCTAGGGGAAAAGTGCGCATTCCGTTGTAATCCGGCGAGTTTCTACTTTCAGATGCAACAGAAATTTTGCGGATTGATCAATCCGTTCGCGAGATATGGCAGTTTGGAGATAAGAAACGCTTGAGAAACTC
Source organism: Ptiloglossa arizonensis (assembly GCF_051014685.1). NCBI lineage: Eukaryota > Metazoa > Arthropoda > Insecta > Hymenoptera > Colletidae > Ptiloglossa > Ptiloglossa arizonensis. Next base: position 568,128 of record NW_027478462.1, on the reverse strand, counting down.
AAAATTTTCGCAGTTCTGATGCTCGACACGAATAACTAGAACGGCCTAGGGGAAAAGTGCGAATACCGTTGTAATCGGGCGAGTTTCTACTTTCAGAAGCAACAGAAATTTTGCGGATTGGTCGATTCGTTCGCGAGATATGGCAGTTTGGAGGTAAGAAACGCTTGAGAAACTCAAAATTTGCTCAGTTCTGATGCTCGAAACGAACAACTAGAACAGCCTAGGGGAAAAGTGTGAATACCGTTGTAATCGGGCGAGTTTCTACTTTCAGATGCAAAAGAAATTTTGCGGATTGGTCAATCCGTTCGCGAGATATGGCAGTTTGGAGGTAAGAAACGCTTGAGAAACTCAAAATTTTCGCAGTTCTGATGCTCGAAACGAATAACTAGAACGGCCTAGGGGAAAAGTACGCATACCGTTGTAAACGGGCGAGTTTCTACTTTCAGATGCAACAGAAATTTTGCGGATTGGTCAATCCGTTCGCGAGATATGGCAGTTTGGAAATAAGAAACGCTTGAGAAACTCAAAATTTTCGCAGTTCTGATGCTAGAAACGAGTAACTAGAACGGCATAGGGGAAAAGTACGCATACCGTTGTAATCGGGCGAGTTTTTGCCTTCAGATGCAACAGAAATTTTGCGGATTGGTCAATCCGTTCGCGAGATATGGCAGTTTGGAGGTAAGAAACGCTTGAGAAACTCAAAATTTTCGCAGTTCTGATGCTCGAAACGAATAACTAGAACTGCCTAGGGGAAAAGTGCGCATTCCGTTGTAATCGGGCGAGTTTCTACTTTCAGATGCAACAGAAATTTTGCGGATTGATCAATCCGTTCGCGAGATATGGCAGTTTGGAGGTAAGAAACGCTTGAGAAACTCAAAATTTTCGCAGTTCTGATGCTCGACACGAATAACTAGAACGGCCTAGGGGAAAAGTGCGCATACCTTCGTAATTGGGCGAGTTTCTACTTTCAGATGCAACAGAAATTTTGCGGATTGATCAATCCGTTCGCGAGATATGGCAGTTTGGAGATAAGAAACGCTTGAGAAACTCAAAATTTTCGCAGTTCTGATTCTCGAAACGAATAACAAGAACGGCCTAGGGGAAAAGTACGCATACCGTTGTAATCGGGCGAGTTTCTACTTTCAGATGCAACAGAAATTTTGCGGATTGGCCAATCCGTTCGCGAGATATGGCAGTTTGGAGGTAAGAAACGCTTGAGAAACTCAAAATTTTCGCAGTTCTGATGCTCGAAACGAATAACTAGAACCGCCTAGGGGAAAAGTGCGCATACCGTTGTAATCGAGCGAATATCTACTTTCAGATGCAACAGAAATTTTGCAGATTGATCAATCCGTTCGCGAGATATGGCAGTTTGGAGATAAGAAACGCTTGAGAAACTCAAAATTTTCGCAGTTCTGATGCTCGACACGAATAACTAGAACGGCCTAGGGGAAAAGTGCGAATACCGTTGTAATCGGGCGAGTTTCTACTTTCAGATGCAACAGAAATTTTGCGGACTGATCAATCCGTTCGCGAGATATGGCAGTTTGGAGGTAAGAAACGCTTGAGAAACTCAAAATTTTCGCAGTTCTGATGCTCGAAACGAATAACTAGAACGGCCTAGGGGAAAACTACACCTACCGTTGTAATCGGGCGAGTTTCTACTTTCAGATGCAACAGAAATTTTGCGGATTGGTCAATCCGCTCGCGAGATATGGTAGTTTGGAGGTTAGAAACGCTTGAGAAACTCAAAATTTTCGCAGTTCTGATGCTCGAAACGAATAACTAGAACGGCCTAGGGGAAAAGTGCGCATACCGTTGTAATCGGGCGAGTTTCTACTTTCAGAAGCAACAGAAATTTTGCGGATTGGTGAATCCTTTCGCGAGATATGGTAGTTTGGAGGTAAGAAACGCTTGAGGAACTCAAAATTTTCGCAGTTCTGATGCTCGAAACGAATAACTAGAACCGCCTAGGGGAAAAGTGCGCATACCGTTGTAATCGGGCGAGTTTCTACTTTCAGATGCAACAGAAATTTTGCGGATTGATCAATCCGTTCGCGAGATATGGCAGTTTGGAGGTAAGAAACGCTTGAGAAACTCAAAATTTTCGCAGTTCTGATGCTCGAAAAGAATGACTACAACGGCCTAGGGGAGAAGTACGCATACCGTTGTAATCGGGCGAGTTTCTACTTTCAGAAGCAACAGAAATTTTGCGGATTGGTGAATCCGTTCGCGAGATATGGTAGTTTGGAGGTAAGAAACGCTTGAGAAACTCAAAATTTTCGCAGTTCTGATGCTCGACACGAATAACTAGAACGGCTTAGTGGAAAAGTGCGCATACCGTTGTAATCGGGCGGGTTTCTACTCTCAGATGCAGCAGAAATCATGCGGAATGGTCAATCCGTTCGCGAGATATGGCCGTTTGGATGTAAGAAACGCTTGAGAAACTCAAAATTTTCGCAGTTCTGATGCTCGAAACGAATAACTAGAACAGCCTAGGGGAAAAGTGCCCATACCGTTGTAATCGGGCGAGTTTCTACTTTCAGATGCAACAGAAATTTTGCGGATTGATCAATCCGTTCGCGAGATATGGCAGTTTGGAGATAAGAAACGCTTGAGAAACTCAAAATTTTCGCAGTTCTGATGCTCGAAACGAATGACTACAACGGCCTAGGGGAGAAGTACGCATACCGTTGTAATCGGGCGAGTTTCTACTTTCAGAAGCAACAGAAATTTTGCGGATTGGTGAATCCGTTCGCGAGATATGGTAGTTTGGAGGTAAGAAACGCTTGAGAAACTCAAAATTTTCGCAGTTCTGATGCTCGACACGAATAACTAGAACGGCCTAGGGGAAAAGTGCGCATACCGTTGTAATCGGGCGAGTTTCTACTCTCAGATGCAGCAGAAATCATGCGGAATGGTCAATCCGTTCGCGAGATATGGCCGTTTGGATGAAAGAAACGCTTGAGAAACTCAAAATTTTCGCAGTTCTGATCCTCGAAACGAATAACTAGAACGGCCTAGGGGAAAAGTGCGCATACCGTTGTAATCGGGCGAGTTTCTACTTACAGAAGCAACAGAAATTTTGCGGATTGGTGAATCCGTTCGCGAGATATGGCAGTTTGGAGATAAGAAACGCTTGAGAAACTCAAAATTTTCGCAGTTCTGATGCTCGAAAAGAATGACTACAACGGCCTAGGGGAGAAGTACGCATACCGTTGTAATCGGGCGAGTTTCTACTTACAGAAGCAACAGAAATTTTGCGGATTGGTGAATCCGTTCGCGAGATATGGTAGTTTGGAGGTAAGAAACGCTTGAGAAACTCAAAATTTTCGCAGTTCTGATGCTCGACACGAATAACTAGAACGGCCTAGTGGAAAAGTGCGCATACCGTTGTAATCGGGCGGGTTTCTACTCTCAGATGCAGCAGAAATCATGCGCAATGGTCAATCCGTTCGCGAGATATGGCCGTTTGGATGTAAGAAACGCTTGAGAAACTCAAAATTTTCGCAGTTCTGATGCTCGAAACGAATAACTAGAACGGCCTAGGGGAAAAGTACGCATACCGTTGTAATCGGGCGAGTTTCTACTTTCAGATGCAACAGAAATTTTGCGGATTGATCAATCCGTTCGCGAGATATGGCAGTTTGGAGATAAGAAACGCTTGAGAAACTCAAAATTTTCGCAGTTCTGATGCTCGAAACGAATGACTACAACGGCCTAGGGGAGAAGTACGCATACCGTTGTAATCGGGCGAGTTTCTACTTTCAGAAGCAACAGAAATTTTGCGGATTGGTGAATCCGTTCGCGAGATATGGTAGTTTGGAGGTAAGAAACGCTTGAGAAACTCAAAATTTTCGCAGTTCTGATGCTCGACACGAATAACTAGAACGGCCTAGGGGAAAAGTGCGCATACCGTTGTAATCGGGCGAGTTTCTACTCTCAGATGCAGCAGAAATCATGCGGAATGGTCAATCCGTTCGCGAGATATGGCCGTTTGGATGTAAGAAACGCTTGAGAAACTCAAAATTTTCGCAGTTCTGATCCTCGAAACGAATAACTAGAACGGCCTAGGGGAAAAGTGCGCATACCGTTGTAATCGGGCGAGTTTCTACTTTCAGAAGCAACAGAAATTTTGCGGATTGGTGAATCCTTTCGCGAGATATGGTAGTTTGGAGGTAAGAAACGCTTGAGGAACTCAAAATTTTCGCAGTTCTGATGCTCGAAACGAATAACTAGAACCGCCTAGGGGAAAAGTGCGCATACCGTTGTAATCGGGCGAGTTTCTACTTTCAGATGCAACAGAAATTTTGCGGATTGATCAATCCGTTCGCGAGATATGGCAGTTTGGAGGTAAGAAACGCTTGAGAAACTCAAAATTTTCGCAGTTCTGATGCTCGAAAAGAATGACTACAACGGCCTAGGGGAGAAGTACGCATACCGTTGTAATCGGGCGAGTTTCTACTTTCAGAAGCAACAGAAATTTTGCGGATTGGTGAATCCGTTCGCGAGATATGGTAGTTTGGAGGTAAGAAACGCTTGAGAAACTCAAAATTTTCGCAGTTCTGATGCTCGACACGAATAACTAGAACGGCCTAGTGGAAAAGTGCGCATACCGTTGTAATCGGGCGGGTTTCTACTCTCAGATGCAGCAGAAATCATGCGGAATGGTCAATCCGTTCGCGAGATATGGCCGTTTGGATGTAAGAAACGCTTGAGAAACTCAAAATTTTCGCAGTTCTGATGCCCGAAACGAATAACTAGAACAGCCTAGGGGAAAAGTGCCCATACCGTTGTAATCGGGCGAGTTTCTACTTTCAGATGCAACAGAAATTTTGCGGATTGATCAATCCGTTCGCGAGATATGGCAGTTTGGAGATAAGAAACGCTTGAGAAACTCAAAATTTTCGCAGTTCTGATGCTCGAAACGAATGACTACAACGGCCTAGGGGAGAAGTACGCATACCGTTGTAATCGGGCGAGTTTCTACTTTCAGAAGCAACAGAAATTTTGCGGATTGGTGAATCCGTTCGCGAGATATGGTAGTTTGGAGGTAAGAAACGCTTGAGAAACTCAAAATTTTCGCAGTTCTGATGCTCGACACGAATAACTAGAACGGCCTAGGGGAAAAGTGCGCATACCGTTGTAATCGGGCGAGTTTCTACTCTCAGATGCAGCAGAAATCATGCGGAATGGTCAATCCGTTCGCGAGATATGGCCGTTTGGATGTAAGAAACGCTTGAGAAACTCAAAATTTTCGCAGTTCTGATCCTCGAAACGAATAACTAGAACGGCCTAGGGGAAAAGTGCGCATACCGTTGTAATCGGGCGAGTTTCTACTTTCAGAAGCAACAGAAATTTTGCGGATTGGTGAATCCTTTCGCGAGATATGGTAGTTTGGAGGTAAGAAACGCTTGAGGAACTCAAAATTTTCGCAGTTCTGATGCTCGAAACGAATGACTAGAACGGCCTAGGGGAGAAGTACGCATACCGTTGTAATCGGGCGAGTTTCTACTTTCAGATGCAACAGAAATCATGCGGATTGGTCAATCCGTTCGCGAGATATAGCCGTTTGGATGTAAGAAACGCTTGAGAAACTCAAAATTTTCGCAGTTCTGATGCTCGAAACGAATAACTAGAACAGCCTAGGGGAAAAGTAAGCATACCGTTGTAATCGGGCGAGTTTCTACTTTCAGATGCAACAGAAATTTTGCGGATTGATCAATCCGTTCGCGAGATATGGCAGTTTGGAGATAAGAAACGCTTGAGAAACTGAAAATTTTCGCAGTTCTGATGCTCGAAACGAGTAACTAGAACGGCCTAGGGGAAAAGTTCGCATACCGTTGTAATCGGGCGAGTTTCTGCTTTCAGATGCAACAGAAATTTTGCGGATTGGTCAATCCATTCGCGAGTAATGGCAGTTTGGAAATAAGAAACGCTTGAGAAACTCAAAATTTTCGCAGTTCTGATGCTCGAAACGAATAACTAGAACCGCCTAGCGGAAATGTGCGAATACCGTTGTAATCGGGCGAGTTTCTACTTTCAGATGCAACAGAAATTTTGCGGATTGGTCAATCCGTTCGCGAGATATGGCAGTTTGGAGGTAAGAAACGCTTGAGAAACTCAAAATTTTCGCAGTTCTGATGCTCGAAACGAATAACTAGAACCGCCTAGGGGAAAAGTGCGCATACCGTTGTAATCGGGCGAGTTTCTACTTTCAGATGCAACAGAAATTTTGCGGATTGATCAATCTGTTCGCGAGATATGGCAGTTTGGAGATAAGAAACGCTTGAGAAACTCAAAATTTTCGCAGTTCTGATGCTCGAAACGAATGACTACAACGGCCTAGGGGAGAAGTACGCATACCGTTGTAATCGGGCGAGTTTCTACTTTCAGAAGGAACAGAAATTTTGCGGATTGGTGAATCCGTTCGCGAGATATGGTAGTTTGGAGGTAAGAAACGCTTGAGAAACTCAAAATTTTCGCAGTTCTGATGCTCGACACGAATAACTAGAACGGCCTAGGGGAAAAGTGCGCATACCGTTGTAATCGGGCGAGTTTCTACTCTCAGATGCAGCAGAAATCATGCGGAATGGTCAATCCGTTCGCGAGATATGGCCGTTTGGATGTAAGAAACGCTTGAGAAACTCAAAATTTTCGCAGTTCTGATGCTCGAAACGAATGACTAGAACGGCCTAGGGGAGAAGTACGCATACCGTTGTAATCGGGCGAGTTTCTACTTTCAGATGCAACACAAATCATGCGGATTGGTCAATCCGTTCGCGAGATATAGCCGTTTGGATGTAAGAAACGCTTGAGAAACTCAAAATTTTCGCAGTTCTGATGCTCGAAACGAATAACTAGAACAGCCTAGGGGAAAAGTGCGCATACCGTTGTAATCGGGCGAGTTTCTACTTTCAGAAGGAACAGAAATTTTGCGGATTGGTGAATCCGTTCGCGAGATATGGTAGTTTGGAGGTAAGAAACGCTTGAGAAACTCAAAATTTTCGCAGTTCTGATGCTCGACACGAATAACTAGAACGGCCTAGGGGAAAAGTGCGCATACCGTTGTAATCGGGCGGGTTTCTACTCTCAGATGCAGCAGAAATCATGCGGAATGGTCAATCCGTTTGCGAGATATGGCCGTTTGGATGTAAGAAACGCTTGAGAAACTCAAAATTTTCGCAGTTCTGATCCTCGAAACGAATAACTAGAACGGCCTAGGGGAAAAGTTCGCATACCGTTGTAATCGGGCGAGTTTCTGCTTTCAGATGCAACAGAAATTTTGCGGATTGGTCAATCCGTTCGCGAGTAATGGCAGTTTGGAAATAAGAAACGCTTGAGAAACTAAAAATTTTCGCAGTTCTGATGTTCGAAACGAGTAACTAGAACGGCATAGGGGAAAAGTACGCATATCGTTGTAATCGGGCGAGTTTCTGCTTTCAGATGCAACAGAAATTTTGCGGATTGGTCAATCCGTTCGCGAGATATGGCAGTTTGGATGTAAGAAACGCTTGAGAAACTCAAAATTTTCGCAGTTCTGATGCTCGAAACGAATAACTAGAACGGCCTAGGGGAAAACTACACATACCGTTGTAATCGGGCGAGTTTCTACTTTCAGAAGCAACAGAAATTTTGCGGATTGGTGAATCCGTTCGCGAGATATGGTAGTTTGGAGGTAAGAAACGCTTGAGAAACTCAAAATTTTCGCAGTTCTGATGCTCGACACGAATAACTAGAACGGCCTAGGGGAAGAGTAAGCATACCGTTGTAATCGGGCGAGTTTCTACTTTCAGATGCAACAGAAATTTTGCGGATTGGTCAATCCGTTCGCGAGATATGGCAGTTTGGAAATAAGAAACGCTTGAGAAACTCAAAATTTTCGCAGTTCTGATGCTCGAAACGAGTAACTAGAACGGCATAGGGGAAAAGTACGCATACCGTTGTAATCGGACGAGTTTCTGCTTTCAGATGCAATAGAAATTTTGCGGATTGGTCAATCCGTTCGCGAGATATGGCAGTTTGGAGGTAAGAAACGCTTGAGAAATTCAAAATTTGCTCAGTTCTGATGCTCGAAACGAATAACTAGAACGGCCTAGGGGAAAACTACACATACCGTTGTAATCGGGCGAGTTTCTACTTTCAGATGCAACAGAAATTTTGCGGATTGGTCAATCCGTTCGCGAGATATGGCAGTTTGGAGGTAAGAAACGCTTGAGAAACTCAAAATTTTCGCAGTTCTGATGCTCGAAACGAATAACTAGAACCGCCTAGGGGAAAAGTGCGCATACCGTTGTAATCGGGCGAGTTTCTACTTTCAGATGCAACAGAAATTTTGCGGATTGATCAATCTGTTCGCGAGATATGGCAGTTTGGAGATAAGAAACGCTTGAGAAACTCAAAATTTTCGCAGTTCTGATGCTCGAAACGAATGACTACAACGGCCTAGGGGAGAAGTACGCATACCGTTGTAATCGGGCGAGTTTCTACTTTCAGAAGGAACAGAAATTTTGCGGATTGGTGAATCCGTTCGCGAGATATGGTAGTTTGGAGGTAAGAAACGCTTGAGAAACTCAAAATTTTCGCAGTTCTGATGCTCGACACGAATAACTAGAACGGCCTAGGGGAAAAGTGCGCATACCGTTGTAATCGGGCGAGTTTCTACTCTCAGATGCAGCAGAAATCATGCGGAATGGTCAATCCGTTCGCGAGATATGGCCGTTTGGATGTAAGAAACGCTTGAGAAACTCAAAATTTTCGCAGTTCTGATGCTCGAAACGAATAACTAGAACAACCTAGGGGAAAAGTGCGCATACCGTTGTAATCGGGCGAGTTTCTACTTTCAGATGCAACAGAAATTTTGCGGATTGATCAATCCGTTCGCGAGATATGGCAGTTTGGAGATAAGAAACGCTTGAGAAACTGAAAATTTTCGCAGTTCTGATGCTCGAAACGAGTAACTAGAACGGCCTAGGGGAAAAGTTCGCATACCTTTGTAATCGGGCGAGTTTCTGCTTTCAGATGCAACAGAAATTTTGCGGATTGGTCAATCCGTTCGCGAGATATGGCAGTTTGGAAATAAGAAACGCTTGAGAAACTCAAAATTTTCGCAGTTCTGATGTTCGAAACGAGTAACTAGACCGGCATAGGGGAAAAGTACGCATATCGTTGTAATCGGGCGAGTTTCTGCTTTCAGATGCAACAGAAATTTTGCGGATTAGTCAATCTGTTCGCGAGATATGGCAGTTTGGATGTAAGAAACGCTTGAGAAACTCAAAATTTTCGCAGTTCTGATGCTCGAAACGAATAACTAGAACAGCCTAGGGGAAAACTACACATACCGTTGTAATCGGGCGAGTTTCTACTTTCAGAAGCAGCAGAAATCATGCGGAATGGTCAATCCGTTCGCGAGATATGGCCGTTTGGATGTAAGAAACGCTTGAGAAACTCAAAATTTTCGCAGTTCTGATGCTCGAAACGAATAACTAGAACGGCCTAGGGGAAAAGTGCGCATACCGTTGTAATCGGGCGAGTTTCTACTTTCAGAAGCAACAGAAATTTTGCGGATTGGTGAATCCGTTCGCGAGATATGGTAGTTTGGATGTAAGAAACGCTTGAGAAACTCAAAATTTTCGCAGTTCTGATGCTCGAAACGAATAACTAGAACAGCCTAGGGGAAAAGTGCGCATACCGTTGTAATCGGGCGAGTTTCTACTTTCAGATGCAACAGAAATTTTGCGGATTGGTCAATCCGTTCGCGAGATATGGCAGTTTGGAGGTAAGAAACGCTTGAGAAACTCAAAATTTTCGCAGTTCTGATGCTCGAAACGAATAACTAGAACCGCCTAGGGGAAAAGTGCGCATACCGTTGTAATCGGGCGGGTTTCTACTTTCAGATGCAACAGAAATTTTGCGGATTGATCAATCCGATCGCGAGATATGGCAGTTTGGAGATAAGAAACGCTTGAGAAACTCAAAATTTTCGCAGTTCTGATGCTCGAAACGAATGACTACAACGGCCTAGGGGAGAAGTACGCATACCGTTGTAATCGGGCGAGTTTCTACTTTCAGAAGGAACAGAAATTTTGCGGATTGGTGAATCCGTTCGCGAGATATGGTAGTTTGGAGGTAAGAAACGCTTGAGAAACTCAAAATTTTCGCAGTTCTGATGCTCGACACGAATAACTAGAACGGCCTAGGGGAAAAGTGCGCATACCGTTGTAATCGGGCGAGTTTCTACTCTCAGATGCAGCAGAAATCATGCGGAATGGTCAATCCGTTCGCGAGATATGGCCGTTTGGATGTAAGAAACGCTTGAGAAACTCAAAATTTTCGCAGTTCTGATGCTCGAAACGAATGACTAGAACGGCCTAGGGGAGAAGTACGCATACCGTTGTAATCGGGCGAGTTTCTACTTTCAGATGCAACACAAATCATGCGGATTGGTCAATCCGTTCGCGAGATATAGCCGTCTGGATGTAAGAAACGCTTGAGAAACTCAAAATTTTCGCAGTTCTGATGCTCGAAACGAATAACTAGAACAGCCTAGGGGAAAAGTGCGCATACCGTTGTAATCGGGCGAGTTTCTACTTTCAGAAGGAACAGAAATTTTGCGGATTGGTGAATCCGTTCGCGAGATATGGTAGTTTGGATGTAAGAAACGCTTGAGAAACTCAAAATTTTCGCAGTTCTGATGCTCGAAACGAATGACTACAACGGCCTAGGGGAGAAGTACGCATACCGTTGTAATCGGGCGAGTTTCTACTTTCAGAAGGAACAGAAATTTTGCGGATTGATCAATCCGTTCGCGAGATATGGCAGTTTGGAGATAAGAAACGCTTGAGAAACTCAAAATTTTCGCATTTCTGATGCTCGAAACGAATGACTAGAACGGCCTAGGGGAGAAGTACGCATACCGTTGTAAGCGGGCGAGTTTCTGCTTTCAGATGCAACAGAAATTTTGCGGATTGGTCAATCCGTTCGCGAGATATGGCAGTTTGGAAATAAGAAACGCTTGAGAAACTCAAAATTTTCGCAGTTCTGATGTTCGAAACGAGTAACTAGACCGGCATAGGGGAAAAGTACGCATATCGTTGTAATCGGGCGAGTTTCTGCTTTCAGATGCAACAGAAATTTTGCGGATTAGTCAATCCGTTCGCGAGATATGGCAGTTTGGATGTAAGAAACGCTTGAGAAACTCAAAATTTTCGCAGTTCTGATGCTCGAAACGAATAACTAGAACGGCCTAGGGGAAAACTACACATACCGTTGTAATCGGGCGAGTTTCTACTTTCAGAAGCAACAGAAATTTTGCGGATTGGTGAATCCGTTCGCGAGATATGGTAGTTTGGATGTAAGAAACGCTTGAGAAACTCAAAATTTTCGCAGTTCTGATGCTCGACACGAATAACTAGAACGGCCTAGGGGAAAAGTGCGCATACCGTTGTAATCGGGCGAGTTTCTACTCTCAGATGCAGCAGAAATCATGCGGAATGGTCAATCCGTTCGCGAGATATGGCCGTTTGGATGTAAGAAACGCTTGAGAAACTCAAAATTTTCGCAGTTCTGATGATCGAAACGAATAACTAGAACGGCCTAGGGGAAAAGTGCGCATACCGTTGTAATCGGGCGAGTTTCTACTTTCAGAAGCAACAGAAATTTTGCGGATTGGTGAATCCGTTCGCGAGATATGGTAGTTTGGATGTAAGAAACGCTTGAGAAACTCAAAATTTTCGCAGTTCTGATGCTCGAAACGAATAACTAGAACAGCCTAGGGGAAAAGTGCGCATACCGTTGTAATCGGGCGAGTTTCTACTTTCAGATGCAACAGAAATTTTGCGGATTGGTCAATCCGTTCGCGAGATATGGCAGTTTGGAGTTAAGAAACGCTTGAGAAACTCAAAATTTTCGCAGTTCTGATGCTCGAAACGAATAACTAGAACCGCCTAGGGGAAAAGTGCGCATACCGTTGTAATCGGGCGTGTTTCTACTTTCAGATGCAACAGAAATTTTGCGGATTGATCAATCCGTTCGCGAGATATGGCAGTTTGGAGATAAGAAACGCTTGAGAAACTCAAAATTTTCGCAGTTCTGATGCTCGAAACGAATGACTACAACAGCCTAGGGGAGAAGTACGCATACCGTTGTAATCGGGCGAGTTTCTACTTTCAGAAGGAACAGAAATTTTGCGGATTGGTGAATCCGTTCGCGAGATATGGTAGTTTGGAGGTAAGAAACGCTTGAGAAACTCAAAATTTTCGCAGTTCTGATGCTCGACACGAATAACTAGAACGGCCTAGGGGAAAAGTGCGCATACCGTTGTAATCGGGCGAGTTTCTACTCTCAGATGCAGCAGAAATCATGCGGAATGGTCAATCCGTTCGCGAGATATGGCCGTTTGGATGTAAGAAACGCTTGAGAAACTCAAAATTTTCGCAGTTCTGATCCTCGAAACGAATAACTAGAACGGCCTAGGGGAAAAGTGCGCATACCGTTGTAATCGGGCGAGTTTCTACTTTCAGAAGCAACAGAAATTTTGCGGATTGGTGAATCCTTTCGCGAGATATGGTAGTTTGGAGGTAAGAAACGCTTGAGAAACTCAAAATTTTCGCAGTTCTGATGCTCGAAACGAATGACTAGAACGGCCTAGGGGAGAAGTACGCATACCTTTGTAATCGGGCGAGTTTCTACTTTCAGATGCAACACAAATCATGCGGATTGGTCAATCCGTTCGCGAGATATAGCCGTTTGGATGTAAGAAACGCTTGAGAAACTCAAAATTTTCGCAGTTCTGATGCTCGAAACGAATAACTAGAACAGCCTAGGGGAAAAGTGCGCATACCGTTGTAATCGGGCGAGTATCTACTTTCAGATGCAACAGAAATTTTGCGGATTGGTCTATCCGTTCGCGAGATATGGCAGTTTGGAGTTAAGAAACGCTTGAGAAACTCAAAATTTTCGCAGTTCTGATGCTCGAAACGAATAACTAGAACCGCCTAGGGGAAAAGTGCGCATACCGTTGTAATCGGGCGAGTTTCTACTTTCAGATGCAACAGAAATTTTGCGGATTGATCAATCCGTTCGCGAGATATGGCAGTTTGGAGATAAGAAACGCTTGAGAAACTCAAAATTTTCGCAGTTCTGATGCTCGAAACGAATGACTACAACGGCCTAGGGGAGAAGTACGCATACCGTTGTAATCGGGCGAGTTTCTACTTTCAGAAGGAACAGAAATTTTGCGGATTGGTGAATCCGTTCGCGAGATATGGTAGTTTGGATGTAAGAAACGCTTGAGAAACTCAAAATTTTCGCAGTTCTGATGCTCGAAACGAATGACTACAACAGCCTAGGGGAGAAGTACGCATACCGTTGTAATCGGGCGAGTTTCTACTTTCAGAAGGAACAGAAATTTTGCGGATTGGTGAATCCGTTCGCGAGATATGGTAGTTTGGAGGTAAGAAACGCTTGAGAAACTCAAAATTTTCGCAGTTCTGATGCTCGACACGAATAACTAGAACGGCCTAGGGGAAAAGTGCGCATACCGTTGTAATCGGGCGAGTTTCTACTCTCAGATGCAGCAGAAATCATGCGGAATGGTCAATCCGTTCGCGAGATATGGCCGTTTGGATGTAAGAAACGCTTGAGAAACTCAAAATTTTCGCAGTTCTGATCCTCGAAACGAATAACTAGAACGGCCTAGGGGAAAAGTGCGCATACCGTTGTAATCGGGCGAGTTTCTACTTTCAGAAGCAACAGAAATTTTGCGGATTGGTGAATCCTTTCGCGAGATATGGTAGTTTGGAGGTAAGAAACGCTTGAGAAACTCAAAATTTTCGCAGTTCTGATGCTCGAAACGAATGACTAGAACGGCCTAGGGGAGAAGTACGCATACCTTTGTAATCGGGCGAGTTTCTACTTTCAGATGCAACACAAATCATGCGGATTGGTCAATCCGTTCGCGAGATATAGCCGTTTGGATGTAAGAAACGCTTGAGAAACTCAAAATTTTCGCAGTTCTGATGCTCGAAACGAATAACTAGAACAGCCTAGGGGAAAAGTGCGCATACCGTTGTAATCGGGCGAGTATCTACTTTCAGATGCAACAGAAATTTTGCGGATTGGTCTATCCGTTCGCGAGATATGGCAGTTTGGAGTTAAGAAACGCTTGAGAAACTCAAAATTTTCGCAGTTCTGATGCTCGAAACGAATAACTAGAACCGCCTAGGGGAAAAGTGCGCATACCGTTGTAATCGGGCGAGTTTCTACTTTCAGATGCAACAGAAATTTTGCGGATTGATCAATCCGTTCGCGAGATATGGCAGTTTGGAGATAAGAAACGCTTGAGAAACTCAAAATTTTCGCAGTTCTGATGCTCGAAACGAATGACTACAACGGCCTAGGGGAGAAGTACGCATACCGTTGTAATCGGGCGAGTTTCTACTTTCAGAAGGAACAGAAATTTTGCGGATTGGTGAATCCGTTCGCGAGATATGGTAGTTTGGATGTAAGAAACGCTTGAGAAACTCAAAATTTTCGCAGTTCTGATGTTCGAAACGAGTAACTAGACCGGCATAGGGGAAAAGTACGCATATCGTTGTAATCGGGCGAGTTTCTGCTTTCAGATGCAACAGAAATTTTGCGGATTAGTCAATCCGTTCGCGAGATATGGCAGTTTGGATGTAAGAAACGCTTGAGAAACTCAAAATTTTCGCAGTTCTGATGCTCGAAACGAATAACTAGAACGGCCTAGGGGAAAACTACACATACCGTTGTAATCGGGCGAGTTTCTACTTTCAGAAGCAACAGAAATTTTGCGGATTTGTGAATCCGTTCGCGAGATATGGTAGTTTGGAGGTAAGAAACGCTTGAGAAACTCAAAATTTTCGCAGTTCTGATGCTCGACACGAATAACTAGAACGGCCTAGGGGAAAAGTGCGCATACCGTTGTAATCGGGCGAGTTTCTACTCTCAGATGCAGCAGAAATCATGCGGAATGGTCAATCCGTTCGCGAGATATGGCCGTTTGGATGTAAGAAACGCTTGAGAAACTCAAAATTTTCGCAGTTCTGGTGCTCGAAACGAATAACTAGAACGGCCTAGGGGAAAAGTGCGCATACCGTTGTAATCGGGCGAGTTTCTACTTTCAGAAGCAATAGAAATTTTGCGGATTGGTGAATCCGTTCGCGAGATATGGTAGTTTGGATGTAAGAAACGCTTGAGAAACTCAAAATTTTCGCAGTTCTGATGCTCGAAACGAATAACTAGAACGGCCTAGGGGAAAAGTGCGCATACCGTTGTAATCGGGCGAGTTTCTACTCTCAGATGCAGCAGAAATCATGCGGAATGGTCAATCCGTTCGCGAGATATGGCCGTTTGGATGTAAGAAACGCTTGAGAAACTCAAAATTTTCGCAGTTCTGATGCTCGAAACGAATAACTAGAACGGCCTAGGGGAAAAGTGCGCATACCGTTGTAATCGGGCGAGTTTCTACTTTCAGAAGCAACAGAAATTTTGCGGATTGGTGAATCCGTTCGCGAGATATGGTAGTTTGGATGTAAGAAACGCTTGAGAAACTCAAAATTTTCGCAGTTCTGATGCTCGAAACGAATAACTAGAACAGCCTAGGGGAAAAGTGCGCATACCGTTGTAATCGGGCGAGTTTCTACTTTCAGATGCAACAGAAATTTTGCGGATTGGTCAATCCGTTCGCGAGATATGGCAGTTTGGAAATAAGAAACGCTTGAGAAACTCAAAATTTTCGCAGTTCTGATGTTCGAAACGAGTAACTAGACCGGCATAGGGGAAAAGTACGCATATCGTTGTAATCGGGCGAGTTTCTGCTTTCAGATGCAACAGAAATTTTGCGGATTAGTCAATCCGTTCGCGAGATATGGCAGTTTGGATGTAAGAAACGCTTGAGAAACTCAAAATTTTCGCAGTTCTGATGCTCGAAACGAATAACTAGAACGGCCTAGGGGAAAACTACACATACCGTTGTAATCGGGCGAGTTTCTACTTTCAGAAGCAACAGAAATTTTGCGGATTGGTGAATCCGTTCGCGAGATATGGTAGTTTGGAGGTAAGAAACGCTTGAGAAACTCAAAATTTTCGCAGTTCTGATGCTCGACACGAATAACTAGAACGGCCTAGGGGAAAAGTACGCATACCGTTGTAATCGGGCGAGTTTCTACTTTCAGATGCAACACAAATTTTGCGGATTGGTCAATTCGTTCGCGAGATATGGCAGTTTGGAGGTAAGAAACGCTTGAGAAACTCAAAATTTTCGCAGTTCTGATGCTCGAAACGAGTAACTAGAACGGCCTAGGGGAAAAGTACGCATACCGTTGTAATCGGGCGAGTTTCTACTTTCAGATGCAACAGAAATTTTGCGGATTGATCAATCCGTTCGCGAGATATGGCAGTTTGGAGATAAGAAACGCTTAAGGAACTCAAAATTTTCGCAGTTCTGATGCTCGAAACGAATGACTACAACGGCCTAGGGGAAAACTACACGTACCGTTGTAATCGGGGGAGTTTCTACTTTCAGATGCAACAGAAATTTTGCGGATTTGTCAATCCGTTCGCGAGATATGGCAGTTTGGAGGTAAGAAACGCTTGAGAAACTCAAAATTTTCGCAGTTCTGATGCTCGAATCGAATAACTAGAACGGCCTAGGGGAAAAGTGCGCATACCGTTGTAATCGGGCGAGTTTCTACTCTCAGATGCAGCAGAAATCATGCGGAATGGTCAATCCGTTCGCGAGATATGGCCGTTTGGATGTAAGAAACGCTTGAGAAACTCAAAATTTTCGCAGTTCTGATGCTCGAAACGAATAACTAGAACGGCCTAGGGGAAAAGTGCGCATACCGTTGTAATCGGGCGAGTTTCTACTTTCAGATGCAACAGAAATTTTGCGGATTGGTCAATCCGTTCGCGAGATATGGCAGTTTGGAAATAAGAAACGCTTGAGAAACTCAAAATTTTCGCAGTTCTGATGTTCGAAACGAGTAACTAGACCGGCATAGGGGAAAAGTACGCATATCGTTGTAATCGGGCGAGTTTCTGCTTTCAGATGCAACAGAAATTTTGCGGATTAGTCAATCCGTTCGCGAGATATGGCAGTTTGGATGTAAGAAACGCTTGAGAAACTCAAAATTTTCGCAGTTCTGATGCTCGAAACGAATAACTAGAACGGCCTAGGGGAAAACTACACATACCGTTGTAATCGGGCGAGTTTCTACTTTCAGAAGCAACAGAAATTTTGCGGATTGGTGAATCCGTTCGCGAGATATGGTAGTTTGGAGGTAAGAAACGCTTGAGAAACTCAAAATTTTCGCAGTTCTGATGCTCGACACGAATAACTAGAACGGCCTAGGGGAAAAGTACGCATACCGTTGTAATCGGGCGAGTTTCTACTTTCAGATGCAACAGAAATTTTGCGGATTGGTCAATGCGTTCGCGAGATATGGCAGTTTGGAGATAAGAAACGCTTGAGAAACTCAAAATTTTCGCAGTTCTGATGCTCGAAACGAATGACTACAACGGCCTAGGTTAGAAGTACGCATACCGTTGTAATCGGGCGAGTTTCTACTTTCAGAAGCAACAGAAATTTTGCGGATTGGTGAATCCGTTCGCGAGATATGGTAGTTTGGAGGTAAGAAACGCTTGAGAAACTCAAAATTTTCGCAGTTCTGATGCTCGACACGAATAACTAGGACGGCCTAGGGGAAAAGTGCGCATACCGTTGTAATCGGGCGAGTTTCTACTTTCAGATGCAACAGAAATTTTGCGGATTGATCAATCCGTTCGCGAGATATGGCAGTTTGGAGATAAGAAACGCTTGAGAAACTCAAAATTTTCGCAGTTCTGATGCTCGAAACGAGTAACTAGAACGGCCTAGGGGAAAAGTACGCATACCGTTGTAATCGGGCGAGTTTCTACTTTCAGATGCAACACAAATTTTGCGGATTGGTCAATCCGTTCGCGAGATATGGCAGTTTGGAGGTAAGAAACGCTTGAGAAACTCAAAATTTTCGCAGTTCTGATGCTCGAAACGAATAACTAGAACGGCCTAGGGGAAAACTACACATACCGTTGTAATCGGGCGAGTTTCTACTTTCAGAAGCAACAGAAATTTTGCGGATTGGTGAATCCGTTCGCGAGATATGGTAGTTTGGAGGTAAGAAACGCTTGAGAAACTCAAAATTTTCGCAGTTCTGATGCTCGACACGAATAACTAGAACGGCCTAGGGGAAAAGTACGCATACCGTTGTAATCGGGCGAGTTTCTACTTTCAGATGCAACAGAAATTTTGCGGATTGGTCAATCCGTTCGCGAGATATGGCAGTTTGGAGATAAGAAACGCTTGAGAAACTCAAAATTTTCGCAGTTCTGATGCTCGAAACGAATGACTACAACGGCCTAGGGGAGAAGTACGCATACCGTTGTAATCGGGCGAGTTTCTACTTTCAGAAGCAACAGAAATTTTGCGGATTGGTGAATCCGTTCGCGAGATATGGTAGTTTGGAGGTAAGAAACGCTTGAGAAACTCAAAATTTTCGCAGTTCTGATGCCCGACACGAATAACTAGGACGGCCTAGGGGAAAAGTGCGCATACCGTTGTAATCGGGCGAGTTTCTACTTTCAGATGCAACAGAAATTTTGCGGATTGATCAATCCGTTCGCGAGATATGGCAGTTTGGAGATAAGAAACGCTTGAGAAACTCAAAATTTTCGCAGTTCTGATGCTCGAAACGAGTAACTAGAACGGCCTAGGGGAAAAGTACGCATACCGTTGTAATCGGGCGAGTTTCTGCTTTCAGATGCAACACAAATTTTGCGGTTTGGTCAATCCGTTCGCGAGATATGGCAGTTTGGAGGTAAGAAACGCTTGAGAAACTCAAAATTTTCGCAGTTCTGATGCTCGAAACGAGTAACTAGAACGGCCTAGGGGAAAAGTACGCATACCGTTGTAATCGGGCGAGTTTCTACTTTCAGATGCAACAGAAATTTTGCGGATTGATCAATCCGTTCGCGAGATATGGCAGTTTGGAGATAAGAAACGCTTGAGAAACTCAAAATTTTCGCAGTTCTGATGCTCGAAACGAGTAACTAGAACGGCCTAGGGGAAAAGTACGCATACCGTTGTAATCGGGCGAGTTTCTACTTTCAGATGCAACACAAATTTTGCGGATTGGTCAATCCGTTCGCGAGATATGGCAGTTTGGAGGTAAGAAACGCTTGAGAAACTCAAAATTTTCGCAGTTCTGATGCTCGGAACGTGTAACTAGAACGGCCTAGGGGAAAAGTACGCATACCGTTGTAATCGGGCGAGTTTCTGCTTTCAGATGCAACAGAAATTTTGCGGATTGGTCAATCCGTTCGCGAGATATGGCAGTTTGGATGTAAGAAACGCTTGAGAAACTCAAAATTTTCGCAGTTCTGATGCTCGAAACGAATAACTAGAACGGCCTAGGGGAAAACTACACATACCGTTGTAATCGGGCGAGTTTCTACTTTCAGATGCAACAGATATTTTGCGGATTGGTCAATCCGTTCGCGAGATATGGCAGTTTGGAGGTAAGAAACGCTTGAGAAACTCAAAATTTTCGCAGTTCTGATGCTCGAAACGAATAACTGGAACGGCCTAGTGGAAAACTACACATACCGTTGTAATCGGGCGAGTTTCTACTTTCAGATGCAATAGAAATTTTGCGGATTGGTCAATCCGTTCGCGAGATATGGCAGTTTGGAGGTAAGAAACGCTTGAGAAACTCAAAATTTTCGTAGTTCTGATGCTCGAAACGAATAACTGGAACGGCCTAGTGGAAAACTACACATACCGTTGTAATCGGGCGAGTTTCTACTTTCAGATGCAATAGAAATTTTGCGGATTGGTCTATCCGTTCGCGAGATATGGCAGTTTGGAGGTAAGAAACGCTTGAGAAACTCAAAGTTTTCGCAGTTCTGATGCTCGAAACGAATAACTAGAACGGCCTAGGGGAGAAGTACGCATACCGTTGTAATCGGGCGAGTTTCTACTTTCAGAAGCAACAGAAATTTTGCGGATTGGTGTATCCGTTCGCGAGATATGGTAGTTTGGAGATAAGAAACGCTTGAGAAACTCAAAATTTTCGCAGTTCTTATGCTCGACACGAATAACTAGAACGGCCTAGGGGAAAAGTGCGCATACCGTTGTAATCGGGCGAGTTTCTAATCTCAGATGCAGCAGAAATCATGCGGAATGGTCAATCCGTTCGCGAGATATGGCCGTTTGGATGTAAGAAACGCTTGAGAAACTCAAAATTTTCGCAGTTCTGATGCTCGAAACGAATAACTAGAACGGCCTAGCGGAAAAGTGCGCAGACCGTTGTAATCGGGCGAGTTTCTACTTTCAGAAGCAACAGAAATTTTGCGGATTGGTGAATCCTTTCGCGAGATATGGTAGTTTGGATGTAAGATACGCTTGAGAAACTCAAAATTTTCGCAGTTCTGATGCTCGAAACGAATGACTAGAACGGCCTAGGGGAGAAGTACGTATACCGTTGTAATCGGGCGAGTTTCTACTTTCAGATGCAACAGAAATTTTGCGGATTGGTCAATCCGTTCGCGAGATATGGCAGTTTGGAGGTAAGAAACGCTTGAGAAACTCAAAATTTTCGAAGTTCTGATGCTCGAAACGAATAACTAGAACGGCCTAGGGGAAAAGTACGCATACCGTTGTAATCGGGCGAGCTTCTACTTTCAGATGCAACAGAAATTTTGCGGATTGGTCAATCCGTTCGCCAGATATGGCAGTTTGGAAATAAGAAACGCTTGAGAAACTCAAAATTTTCGCAGTTCTGATGCTCGAAACGAGTAACTAGAACTGCATAGGGGAAAAGTACGCATACCGTTGTAATCGGGCGAGTTTCTGCTTTCAGATGCAACAGAAATTTTGCGGATTGGTCAATCCGTTCGCGAGATATGGCAGTTTGGAAATAAGAAACGCTTGAGAAACTCAAAATTTTCGCAGTTCTGATGTTCGAAACGAGTAACTAGAACGGCATAGGGGAAAAGTACGCATATCGTTGTAATCGGGCGAGTTTCTGCTTTCAGATGCAACAGAAATTTTGCGGATTGGTCAATCCGTTCGCGAGATATGGCAGTTTGGATGTAAGAAACGCTTGAGAAACTCAAAATTTTCGCAGTTCTGATGCTCGAAACGAATAACTAGAACGGCCTAGGGGAAAACTACACATACCGTTGTAATCGGCCGAGTTTCTACTTTCAGAAGCAACAGAAATTTTGCGGATTGGTGAATCCGTTCGCGAGATATGGTAGTTTGGAGGTAAGAAACGCTTGAGAAACTCAAAATTTTCGCAGTTCTGATGCTCGACACGAATAACTAGAACGGCCTAGGGGAAAAGTGCGCATACCGTTGTAATCGGGCGAGTTTCTACTCTCAGATGCAGCAGAAATCATGCGGAATGGTCAATCCGTTCGCGAGATATGGCCGTTTGGATGTAAGAAACGCTTGAGAAACTCAAAATTTTCGCAGTTCTGATGCTCGAAACGAATAACTAGAACGGCCTAGGGGAAAAGTGCGCACACCGTTGTAATCGGGCGAGTTTCTACTTTCAGAAGCAACAGAAATTTTGCGGATTGGTGAATCCGTTCGCGAGATATGGTAGTTTGGAGGTAAGAAACGTTTGAGAAACTCAAAATTTTCGCAGTTCTGATGCTCGAAACGAATGACTAGAACGGCCTAGGGGAGAAGTATGCATACCGTTGTAATCGGGCGAGTTTCTACTTTCAGATGCAACAGAAATCATGCGGAATGGTCAATCCGCTCGCGAGATATAGCCGTTTGGATGTAAGAAACGCTTGAGAAACTCAAAATTTTCGCAGTTCTGATGCTCGAAACGAATAACTAAAACAGCCTAGGGGAAAAGTGCGCATACCGTTGTAATCGGGCGAGTTTGTAATCTCAGATGCAGCAGAAATCATGCGGAATGGTCAATCCGTTCGCGAGATATGGCCGTTTGGATGTAAGAAACGCTTGAGAAACTCAAAATTTTCGCAGTTCTGATGCTGGAAACGAATAACTAGAACGGCCTAGCGGAAAAGTGCGCAGACCGTTGTAATCGGGCGAGTTTCTACTTTCAGAAGCAACAGAAATTTTGCGGATTGGTGATTCCTTTCGCGAGATATGGTAGTTTGGATGTAAGATACGCTTGAGAAACTCAAAATTTTCGCAGTTCTGATGCTCGAAACGAATGACTAGAACGGCCTAGGGGAGAAGTACGCATACCGTTGTAATCGGGCGAGTTTCTACTTTCAGATGCAACAGAAATTTTGCGGATTGGTCAATCCGTTCGCGAGATATGGCAGTTTGGAGGTAAGAAACGCTTGAGAAACTCAAAATTTTCGAAGTTCTGATGCTCGAAACGAATAACTAGAACGGCCTAGGGGAAAAGTACGCATACCGTTGTAATCGGGCGAGCTTCTACTTTCAGATGCAACAGAAATTTTGCGGATTGGTCAATCCGTTCGCCAGATATGGCAGTTTGGAAATAAGAAACGCTTGAGAAACTCAAAATTTTCGCAGTTCTGATGCTCGAAACGAGTAACTAGAACGGCATAGGGGAAAAGTACGCATACCGTTGTAATCGGGCGAGTTTCTGCTTTCAGATGCAACAGAAATTTTGCGGATTGGTCAATCCGTTCGCGAGATATGGCAGTTTGGAAATAAGAAACGCTTGAGAAACTCAAAATTTTCGCAGTTCTGATGTTCGAAACGAGTAACTAGAACGGCATAGGGGAAAAGTACGCATATCGTTGTAATCGGGCGAGTTTCTGCTTTCAGATGCAACAGAAATTTTGCGGATTGGTCAATCCGTTCGCGAGATATGGCAGTTTGGATGTAAGAAACGCTTGA
The DNA here is from genome assembly GCF_051014685.1 of Ptiloglossa arizonensis. Taxonomy (NCBI): domain Eukaryota; kingdom Metazoa; phylum Arthropoda; class Insecta; order Hymenoptera; family Colletidae; genus Ptiloglossa; species Ptiloglossa arizonensis. The sequence goes on along the minus strand of NW_027478462.1, from coordinate 545,210 downwards.
GAAACTCAAAATTTTCGCAGTTCTGATGCTCGAAACGAATAACTAGAACGGCCTAGGGGAAAACTACACATACCGTTGTAATCGGCCGAGTTTCTACTTTCAGAAGCAACAGAAATTTTGCGGATTGGTGAATCCGTTCGCGAGATATGGTAGTTTGGAGGTAAGAAACGCTTGAGAAACTCAAAATTTTCGCAGTTCTGATGCTCGACACGAATAACTAGAACGGCCTAGGGGAAAAGTGCGCATACCGTTGTAATCGGGCGAGTTTCTACTCTCAGATGCAGCAGAAATCATGCGGAATGGTCAATCCGTTCGCGAGATATGGCCGTTTGGATGTAAGAAACGCTTGAGAAACTCAAAATTTTCGCAGTTCTGATGCTCGAAACGAATAACTAGAACGGCCTAGGGGAAAAGTGCGCATACCGTTGTAATCGGGCGAGTTTCTACTTTCAGAAGCAACAGAAATTTTGCGGATTGGTGAATCCGTTCGCGAGATATGGTAGTTTGGAGGTAAGAAACGTTTGAGAAACTCAAAATTTTCGCAGTTCTGATGCTCGAAACGAATGACTAGAACGGCCTAGGGGAGAAGTATGCATACCGTTGTAATCGGGCGAGTTTCTACTTTCAGATGCAACAGAAATCATGCGGATTGGTCAATCCGCTCGCGAGATATAGCCGTTTGGATGTAAGAAACGCTTGAGAAACTCAAATTTTTCGCAGTTCTGATGCTCGAAACGAATAACTAGAACAGCCTAGGGGAAAAGTGCGCATACCGTTGTAATCGGGCGAGTTTCTAATCTCAGATGCAGCAGAAATCATGCGGAATGGTCAATCCGTTCGCGAGATATGGCCGTTTGTATGTAAGAAACGCTTGAGAAACTCAAAATTTTCGCAGTTCTGATGCTCGAAACGAATAACTAGAACGGCCTAGCGGAAAAGTGCGCAGACCGTTGTAATCGGGCGAGTCTCTACTTTCAGAAGCAACAGAAATTTTGCGGATTGGTCAATCCGTTCGCCAGATATGGCAGTTTGGATGTAAGAAACGCTTGAGAAACTCAAAATTTTCGCAGTTCTGATGCTCGAAACGAATAACTAGAACGGCCTAGGGGAAAACTACACATACCGTTGTAATCGGCCGAGTTTCTACTTTCAGAAGCAACAGAAATTTTGCGGATTGGTGAATCCGTTCGCGAGATATGGTAGTTTGGAGGTAAGAAACGCTTGAGAAACTCAAAATTTTCGCAGTTCTGATGCTCGACACGAATAACTAGAACGGCCTAGGGGAAAAGTGCGCATACCGTTGTAATCGGGCGAGTTTCTACTCTCAGATGCAGCAGAAATCATGCGGAATGGTCAATCCGTTCGCGAGATATGGCCGTTTGGATGTAAGAAACGCTTGAGAAACTCAAAATTTTCGCAGTTCTGATGCTCGAAACGAATAACTAGAACGGCCTAGGGGAAAAGTGCGCATACCGTTGTAATCGGGCGAGTTTCTACTTTCAGAAGCAACAGAAATTTTGCGGATTGGTGAATCCGTTCGCGAGATATGGTAGTTTGGAGGTAAGAAACGTTTGAGAAACTCAAAATTTTCGCAGTTCTGATGCTCGAAACGAATGACTAGAACGGCCTAGGGGAGAAGTATGCATACCGTTGTAATCGGGCGAGTTTCTACTTTCAGATGCAACAGAAATCATGCGGATTGGTCAATCCGCTCGCGAGATATAGCCGTTTGGATGTAAGAAACGCTTGAGAAACTCAAATTTTTCGCAGTTCTGATGCTCGAAACGAATAACTAGAACAGCCTAGGGGAAAAGTGCGCATACCGTTGTAATCGGGCGAGTTTCTAATCTCAGATGCAGCAGAAATCATGCGGAATGGTCAATCCGTTCGCGAGATATGGCCGTTTGTATGTAAGAAACGCTTGAGAAACTCAAAATTTTCGCAGTTCTGATGCTCGAAACGAATAACTAGAACGGCCTAGCGGAAAAGTGCGCAGACCGTTGTAATCGGGCGAGTCTCTACTTTCAGAAGCAACAGAAATTTTGCGGATTGGTCAATCCGTTCGCCAGATATGGCAGTTTGGAAATAAGAAACGCTTGAGAAACTCAAAATTTTCGCAGTTCTGATGCTCGAAACGAGTAACTAGAACGGCATAGGGGAAAAGTACGCATACCGTTGTAATCGGGCGAGCTTCTACTTTCAGATGCAACAGAAATTTTGCGGATTGGTCAATCCGTTCGCCAGATATGGCAGTTTGGAAATAAGAAACGCTTGAGAAACTCAAAATTTTCGCAGTTCTGATGCTCGAAACGAGTAACTAGAACGGCATAGGGGAAAAGTACGCACACCGTTGTAATCGGGCGAGCTTCTGCTTTCAGATGCAACAGAAACTTTGCGGATTGGTCAATCCGTTCGCGAGATATGGTAGTTTGGAGGTAAGAAACGCTTGAGAAACTCAAAATTTTCGCAGTTCTGATGCTCGACACGAATAACTAGAACGGCCTAGGGGAAAAGTGCGCATACCGTTGTAATCGGGCGAGTTTCTACTCTCAGATGCAGCAGAAATCATGCGGAATGGTCAATCCGTTCGCGAGATATGGCCGTTTGGATGTAAGAAACGCTTGAGAAACTCAAAATTTTCGCAGTTCTGATGCTCGAAACGAATAACTAGAACGGCCTAGGGGAAAAGTGCGCATACCGTTGTAATCGGGCGAGTTTCTACTTTCAGAAGCAACAGAAATTTTGCGGATTGGTGAATCCGTTCGCGAGATATGGTAGTTTGGATGTAAGAAACGCTTGAGAAACTCAAAATTTTCGCAGTTCTGATGCTCGAAACGAATGACTAGAACGGCCTAGGGGAGAAGTATGCATACCGTTGTAATCGGGCGAGTTTCTACTTTCAGATGCAACAGAAATCATGCGGATTGGTCAATCCGCTCGCGAGATATAGCCGTTTGGATGTAAGAAACGCTTGAGAAACTCAAAATTTTCGCAGTTCTGATGCTCGAAACGAATAACTAGAACAGCCTAGGGGAAAAGTGCGCATACCGTTGTAATCGGGCGAGTTTCTACTTTCAGATGCAACAGAAATTTTGCGGATTGATCAATCCGTTCGCGAGATATGGCAGTTTGGAGATAAGAAACGCTTGAGAAACTGAAAATTTTCGCAGTTCTGATGCTCGAAACGAGTAACTAGAACGGCCTAGGGGAAAAGTACGCATACCGTTGTAATCGGGCGAGTTTCTGCTTTCAGATGCAACAGAAATTTTGCGGATTTGTCAATCCGTTCGCGAGATATGGCAGTTTGGAGGTAAGAAACGCTTGAGAAACTCAAAATTTTCGCAGTTCTGATGCTCGAAACGAATAATTAGAACCGCCTAGGGGAAAAGTGCGAATACCGTTGTAATCGGGCGAGTTTCTACTTTCAGATGCAACAGAAATTTTGCGGATTGATCAATCCGTTCGCGAGATATGGCAGTTTGGAGATAAGAAACGCTTGAGAAACTCAAAATTTTCGCAGTTCTGATGCTCGAAACGAATGACTACAACGGCCTAGGGGAGAAGTACGCATACCGTTGTAATCGGGGGAGTTTCTACTTTCAGATGCAACAGAAATTTTGCGGATTTGTCAATCCGTTCGCGAGATATGGCAGTTTGGAGGTAAGAAACGCTTGAGAAACTGAAAATTTTCGCAGTTCTGATGCTCGACACGAATAACTAGAACGGCCTAGGGGAAAAGTACGCATACCGTTGTAATCGGGCGAGTTTCTACTTTCAGAAGCAACAGAAATTTTGCGGATTGGTGAATCCGTTCGCGAGATATGGTAGTTTGGAGGTAAGAAACGCTTGAGAAACTCAAATTTTCGCAGTGATGATGCTCGAAACGAATAACTAGAACGGCCTAGGGGAAAACTACACCTACCGTTGTAATCGGGCGAGTTTCTACTTTCAGATGCAACAGGAATTTTGCGGATTTGTCAATCCGTTCGCGAGATATGGCAGTTTGGAGGTAAGAAACGCTTGAGAAACTCAAAATTTTCGCAGTTCTGATGCTCGAAACGAATAATTAGAACCGCCTAGGGGAAAAGTGCGAATACCGTTGTAATCGGGCGAGTTTCTACTTTCAGATGCAACAGAAATTTTGCGGATTGATCAATCCGTTCGCGAGATATGGCAGTTTGGAGATAAGAAACGCTTGAGAAACTCAAAATTTTCGCAGTTCTGATGCTCGAAACGAATGACTACAACGGCCTAGGGGAGAAGTACGCATACCGTTGTAATCGGGGGAGTTTCTACTTTCAGATGCAACAGAAATTTTGCGGATTTGTCAATCCGTTCGCGAGATATGGCAGTTTGGAGGTAAGAAACGCTTGAGAAACTGAAAATTTTCGCAGTTCTGATGCTCGACACGAATAACTAGAACGGCCTAGGGGAAAAGTACGCATACCGTTGTAATCGGGCGAGTTTCTACTTTCAGAAGCAACAGAAATTTTGCGGATTGGTGAATCCGTTCGCGAGATATGGTAGTTTGGAGGTAAGAAACGCTTGAGAAACTCAAAATTTTCGCAGTGATGATGCTCGAAACGAATAACTAGAACGGCCTAGGGGAAAACTACACCTACCGTTGTAATCGGGCGAGTTTCTACTTTCAGATGCAACAGGAATTTTGCGGATTTGTCAATCCGTTCGCGAGATATGGCAGTTTGGAGGTAAGAAACGCTTGAGAAACTCAAAATTTTCGCAGTTCTGATGCTCGAAACGAATAATTAGAACCGCCTAGGGGAAAAGTGCGAATACCGTTGTAATCGGGCGAGTTTCTACTTTCAGATGCAACAGAAATTTTGCGGATTGATCAATCCGTTCGCGAGATATGGCAGTTTGGAGATAAGAAACGCTTGAGAAACTCAAAATTTTCGCAGTTCTGATGCTCGAAACGAATGACTACAACGGCCTAGGGGAGAAGTACGCATACCGTTGTAATCGGGCGAGTTTCTACTTTCAGAAGCAACAGAAATTTTGCGGATTGGTGAATCCGTTCGCGAGATATGGTAGTTTGGAGGTAAGAAACGCTTGAGAAACTCAAAATTTTCGCAGTTCTGATGCTCGACACGAATAACTAGGACGGCCTAGGGGAAAAGTGCGCATACCGTTGTAATCGGGCGAGTTTCTACTTTCAGATGCAACAGAAATTTTGCGGATTGATCAATCCGTTCGCGAGATATGGCAGTTTGGAGATAAGAAACGTTTGAGAAACTCAAAATTTTCGCAGTTCTGATGCTCGAAACGAGTAACTAGAACGGCATAGGGGAAAAGTACGCATACCGTTGTAATCGGGCGAGTTTCTACTTTCAGATGCAACAGAAATTTTGCGGATTGATCAATCCGTTCGCGAAATATGGCAGTTTGGAGATAAGAAACGCTTAAGGAACTCAAAATTTTCGCAGTTCTGATGCTCGAAACGAATGACTACAACGGCCTAGGGGAAAACTACACATACCGTTGTAATCGGGGGAGTTTCTACTTTCAGATGCAACAGAAATTTTGCGGATTTGTCAATCCGTTCGCGAGATATGGCAGTTTGGAGGTAAGAAACGCTTGAGAAACTGAAAATTTTCGCAGTTCTGATGCTCGTAACGAGTAACTAGAACGGCCTAGGGGAAAAGTACGCATACCGTTGTAATCGGGCGAGTTTCTGCTTTCAGATGCAACAGAAATTTTGCGGATTGGTCAATCCGTTCGCGAGATATGGCAGTTTGGATGTAAGAAACGCTTGAGAAACTCAAAATTTTCGCAGTTCTGATGCTCGAAACGAATAACTAGGACGGCCTAGGGGAAAACTACACATACCGTTGTAATCGGGCGAGTTTCTACTTTCAGATGCAATAGAAATTTTGCGGATTGGTCAATCCGTTCGCGAGATATGGCAGTTTGGAGGTAAGAAACGCTTGAGAAACTCAAAATTTTCGCAGTTCTGATGCTCGAAACGAATAACTGGAACGGCCTAGTGGAAAACTACACATATCGTTGTAATCGGGCGAGTTTCTACTTTCAGATGCAATAGAAATTTTGCGGATTGGTCAATCCGTTCGCGAGATATGGCAGTTTGGAGGTAAGAAACGCTTGAGAAACTCAAAATTTTCGTAGTTCTGATGCTCGAAACGAATAACTGGAACGGCCTAGTGGAAATCTACACATACCGTTGTAATCGGGCGAGTTTCTACTTTCAGATGCAATAGAAATTTTGCGGATTGGTCTATCCGTTCGCGAGATATGGCAGTTTGGAGGTAAGAAACGCTTGAGAAACTCAAAATTTTCGCAGTTCTGATGCTCGAAACGAATAACTAGAACGGCCTAGGGGAGAAGTACGCATACCGTTGTAATCGGGCGAGTTTCTATTTTCAGAAGCAACAGAAATTTTGCGGTTTGGTCAATCCGTTCGCGAGATATGGCAGTTTGGAGGTAAGAAACGCTTCAGAAACTCAAAATTTTCGCAGTTCTGATGCTCGAAAAGAATAACTAGAACCGCCTAGGGGAAAAGTGCGCATACGGTTGTAATCGGGCGAGTTTCTACTTTCAGATGCTACAGAAATTTTGCGGATTGGTGAATCCTTTCGCGAGATATGGTAGTTTGGAGGTACGAAACGCTTGAGAAACTCAAAATTTTCGCAATTCTGATGCTCGAAACGAATAACTAGCACCGCCTAGGGGAAAAATGCGCATTCCGTTGTAATCGGGCGAGTTTCTACTTTCAGATGCAAGAGAAATTTTGCGGATTGATCAATCCGTTCGCGAGATATGGCAGTTTGGAGATAAGAAACGCTTAAGGAACTCAAAATTTTCGCAGTTCTGATGCTCGAAACGAATGACTACAACGGCCTAGGGGAAAACTACACATACCGTTGTAATCGGGGGAGTTTCTACTTTCAGATGCAACAGAAATTTTGCGGATTTGTCAATCCGTTCGCGAGATATGGCAGTTTGGAGGTAAGAAACGCTTGAGAAACTCAAAATTTTCGCAGTTCTGATGCTCGAAACGAATGACTACAACGGCCGAGGGGAGAAGTACGCATACCGTTGTAATCGGGCGAGTTTCTACTTTCAGAAGCAACAGAAATTTTGCGGATTGGTGAATCCGTTCACGAGATATGGTAGTTTGGAGGTAAGAAACGCTTGAGAAACTCAAAATTTTCGCAGTGATGATGCTCGAAACGAATAACTAGAACGGCCTAGGGGAAAACTACACCTACCGTTGTAATCGGGCGAGTTTCTACTTTCAGATGCAACAGGAATTTTGCGGATTTGTCAATCCGTTCGCGAGATATGGCAGTTTGGAGGTAAGAAACGCTTGAGAAACTCAAAATTTTCGCAGTTCTGATGCTCGAAACGAATAATTAGAACCGCCTAGGGGAAAAGTGCGAATACCGTTGTAATCGGGCGAGTTTCTACTTTCAGAAGCAACAGAAATTTTGCGGATTGGTGAATCCGTTCGCGAGATATGGTAGTTTGGAGGTAAGAAACGCTTGAGAAACTCAAAATTTTCGCAGTTCTGATGCTCGACACGAATAACTAGGACGGCCTAGGGGAAAAGTGCGCATACCGTTGTAATCGGGCGAGTTTCTACTGTCAGATGCAACAGAAATTTTGCGGATTGGTGAATCCGTTCGCGAGATATGGTAGTTTGGAGGTAAGAAACGCTTGAGAAACTCAAAATTTTCGCAGTTCTGATGCTCGACACGAATAACTAGGACGGTCTAGGGGAAAAGTGCGCATACCGTTGTAATCGGGCGAGTTTCTACTTTCAGATGCAACAGAAATCATGCGGAATGGTCAATCCGTTCGCGAGATATGGCCGTTTGGATGTAAGAAACGCTTGAGAAACTCAAAATTTTCGCAGTTCTGATGCTCGAAACGAATAACTAGAACGGCCTAGGGGAAAAGTGCGCATACCGTTGTAATCGGGCGAGTTTCTACTTTCAGAAGCAACAGAAATTTTGCGGATTGGTGAATCCGTTCGCGAGATATGGTAGTTTGGATGTAAGAAACGCTTGAGAAACTCAAAATTTTCGCAGTTCTGATGCTCGAAACGAATGACTAGAACGGCCTAGGGGAGAAGTATGCATACCGTTGTAATCGGGCGAGTTTCTACTTTCAGATGCAACAGAAATCATGCGGATTGGTCAATCCGCTCGCGAGATATAGCCGTTTGGATGTAAGAAACGCTTGAGAAACTCAAAATTTTCGCAGTTCTGATGCTCGAAACGAATAACTAGAACAGCCTAGGGGAAAAGTGCGCATACCGTTGTAATCGGGCGAGTTTCTACTTTCAGATGCAACAGAAATTTTGCGGATTGATCAATCCGTTCGCGAGATATGGCAGTTTGGAGATAAGAAACGCTTGAGAAACTGAAAATTTTCGCAGTTCTGATGCTCGAAACGAGTAACTAGAACGGCCTAGGGGAAAAGTACGCATACCGTTGTAATCGGGCGAGTTTCTGCTTTCAGATGCAACAGAAATTTTGCGGATTTGTCAATCCGTTCGCGAGATATGGCAGTTTGGAGGTAAGAAACGCTTGAGAAACTCAAAATTTTCGCAGTTCTGATGCTCGACACGAATAACTAGGACGGTCTAGGGGAAAAGTGCGCATACCGTTGTAATCGGGCGAGTTTCTACTTTCAGATGCAACAGAAATCATGCGGAATGGTCAATCCGTTCGCGAGATATGGCCGTTTGGATGTAAGAAACGCTTGAGAAACTCAAAATTTTCGCAGTTCTGATGCTCGAAACGAATAACTAGAACAGCCTAGGGGAAAAGTGCGCATACCGTTGTAATCGGGCGAGTTTCTACTTTCAGATGCAACAGAAATTTTGCGGATTGATCAATCCGTTCGCGAGATATGGCAGTTTGGAGATAAGAAACGCTTGAGAAACTGAAAATTTTCGCAGTTCTGATGCTCGAAACGAGTAACTAGAACGGCCTAGGGGAAAAGTACGCATACCGTTGTAATCGGGCGAGTTTCTGCTTTCAGATGCAACAGAAATTTTGCGGATTTGTCAATCCGTTCGCGAGATATGGCAGTTTGGAGGTAAGAAACGCTTGAGAAACTCAAAATTTTCGCAGTTCTGATGCTCGAAACGAATAATTAGAACCGCCTAGGGGAAAAGTGCGAATACCGTTGTAATCGGGCGAGTTTCTACTTTCAGATGCAACAGAAATTTTGCGGATTGATCAATCCGTTCGCGAGATATGGCAGTTTGGAGATAAGAAACGCTTGAGAAACTCAAAATTTTCGCAGTTCTGATGCTCGAAACGAATGACTACAACGGCCTAGGGGAGAAGTACGCATACCGTTGTAATCGGGCGAGTTTCTACTTTCAGAAGCAACAGAAATTTTGCGGATTGGTGAATCCGTTCGCGAGATATGGTAGTTTGGAGGTAAGAAACGCTTGAGAAACTCAAAATTTTCGCAGTTCTGATGCTCGACACGAATAACTAGGACGGCCTAGGGGAAAAGTGCGCATACCGTTGTAATCGGGCGAGTTTCTACTTTCAGATGCAACAGAAATTTTGCGGATTGATCAATCCGTTCGCGAGATATGGCAGTTTGGAGATAAGAAACGCTTGAGAAACTCAAAATTTTCGCAGTTCTGATGCTCGAAACGAGTAACTAGAACGGCCTAGGGGAAAAGTACGCATACCGTTGTAATCGGGCGAGTTTCTACTTTCAGATGCAACACAAATTTTGCGGATTGGTCAATCCGTTCGCGAGATATGGCAGTTTGGAGGTAAGAAACGCTTGAGAAACTCAAAATTTTCGCAGTTCTGATGCTCGAAACGACTAACTAGAACGGCCTAGGGGAAAAGTACGCATACCGTTGTAATCGGGCGAGTTTCTACTTTCAGATGCAACAGAAATTTTGCGGATTGATCAATCCGTTCGCGAGATATGGCAGTTTGGAGATAAGAAACGCTTAAGGAACTCAAAATTTTCGCAGTTCTGATGCTCGAAACGAATGACTACAACGGCCTAGGGGAAAACTACACATACCGTTGTAATCGGGGGAGTTTCTACTTTCAGATGCAACAGAAATTTTGCGGATTTGTCAATCCGTTCGCGAGATATGGCAGTTTGGAGGTAAGAAACGCTTGAGAAACTGAAAATTTTTGCAGTTCTGATGCTCGAAACGAGTAACTAGAACGGCCTAGGGGAAAAGTACGCATACCGTTGTAATCGGGCGAGTTTCTGCTTTCAGATGCAACAGAAATTTTGCGGATTGGTCAATCCGTTCGCGAGATATGGCAGTTTGGATGTAAGAAACGCTTGAGAAACTCAAAATTTTCGCAGTTCTGATGCTCGAAACGAATAACTAGAACGGCCTAGGGGAAAACTACACATACCGTTGTAATCGGGCGAGTTTCTACTTTCAGATGCAACAGAAATTTTGCGGATTGGTCAATCCGTTCGCGAGATATGGCAGTTTGGAGGTAAGAAACGCTTGAGAAACTCAAAATTTTCGCAGTTCTGATGCTCGAAACGAATAACTGGAACGGCCTAGTGGAAAACTACACATATCGTTGTAATCGGGCGAGTTTCTACTTTCAGATGCAATAGAAATTTTGCGGATTGGTCAATCCGTTCGCGAGATATGGCAGTTTGGAGGTAAGAAACGCTTGAGAAACTCAAAATTTTCGTAGTTCTGATGCTCGAAACGAATAACTGGAACGGCCTAGTGGAAATCTACACATACCGTTGTAATCGGGCGAGTTTCTACTTTCAGATGCAATAGAAATTTTGCGGATTGGTCTATCCGTTCGCGAGATATGGCAGTTTGGAGGTAAGAAACGCTTGAGAAACTCAAAATTTTCGCAGTTCTGATGCTCGAAACGAATAACTAGAACGGCCTAGGGGAAAAATGCGCATTCCGTTGTAATCGGGCGAGTTTCTACTTTCAGATGCAAGAGAAATTTTGCGGATTGATCAATCCGTTCGCGAGATATGGCAGTTTGGAGATAAGAAACGCTTAAGGAACTCAAAATTTTCGCAGTTCTGATGCTCGAAACGAATGACTACAACGGCCTAGGGGAAAACTACACATACCGTTGTAATCGGGGGAGTTTCTACTTTCAGATGCAACAGAAATTTTGCGGATTTGTCAATCCGTTCGCGAGATATGGCAGTTTGGAGGTAAGAAACGCTTGAGAAACTCAAAATTTTCGCAGTTCTGATGCTCGAAACGAATGACTACAACGGCCGAGGGGAGAAGTACGCATACCGTTGTAATCGGGCGAGTTTCTACTTTCAGAAGCAACAGAAATTTTGCGGATTGGTGAATCCGTTCGCGAGATATGGTAGTTTGGAGGTAAGAAACGCTTGAGAAACGCAAAATTTTCGCAGTGATGATGCTCGAAACGAATAACTAGAACGGCCTAGGAGAAAACTACACCTACCGTTGTAATCGGGCGAGTTTCTACTTTCAGATGCAACAGGAATTTTGCGGATTTGTCAATCCGTTCGCGAGATATGGCAGTTTGGAGGTAAGAAACGCTTGAGAAACTCAAAATTTTTGCAGTTCTGATGCTCGAAACGAATAATTAGAACCGCCTAGGGGAAAAGTGCGAATACCGTTGTAATCGGGCGAGTTTCTACTTTCAGATGCAACAGAAATTTTGCGGATTGATCAATCCGTTCGCGAGATATGGCAGTTTGGATGTAAGAAACGCTTGAGAAACTCAAAATTTTCGCAGTTCTGATGCTCGAAACGAATAACTAGAACGGCCTAGGGGAAAACTACACATACCGTTGTAATCGGGCGAGTTTCTACTTTCAGATGCAACAGAAATTTTGCGGATTGGTGAATCCGTTCGCGAGATATGGCAGTTTGGAGGTAAGAAACGCTTGAGAAACTCAAAATTTTCGCAGTTCTGATGCTCGAAACGAATAACTGGAACGGCCTAGTGGAAAACTACACATACCGTTGTAGTCGGGCGAGTTTCTACTTTCAGATGCAATAGAAATTTTGCGGATTGGTCAATCCGTTCGCGAGATATGGCAGTTTGGAGGTAAGAAACGCTTGAGAAACTCAAAATTTTCGTAGTTCTGATGCTCGAAACGAATAACTGGAACGGCCTAGTGGAAAACTACACATACCGTTGTAATCGGGCGAGTTTCTACTTTCAGATGCAATAGAAATTTTGCGGATTGGTCTATCCGTTCGCGAGATATGGCAGTTTGGAGGTAAGAAACGCTTGAGAAACTCAAAATTTTCGCAGTTCTGATGCTCGAAACGAATAACTAGAACGGCCTAGGGGAGAAGTACGCATACCGTTGTAATCGGGCGAGTTTCTATTTTCAGAAGCAACAGAAATTTTGCGGTTTGGTCAATCCGTTCGCGAGATATGGCAGTTTGGAGGTAAGAAACGCTTCAGAAACTCAAAATTTTCGCAGTTCTGATGCTCGAAACGAATAACTAGAACCGCCTAGGGGAAAAGTGCGCATACGGTTGTAATCGGGCGAGTTTCTACTTTCAGATGCTACAGAAATTTTGCGGATTGGTGAATCCGTTCGCGAGATATGGTAGTTTGGAGGTAAGAAACGCTTGAGAAACTCAAAATTTTTGCAGTTCTGATGCTCGAAACGAATAACTAGAACCGCCTAGGGGAAAAATGCGCATTCCGTTGTAATCGGGCGAGTTTCTACTTTCAGATGCAAGAGAAATTTTGCGGATTGATCAATCCGTTCGCGAGATATGGCAGTTTGGAGATAAGAAACGCTTAAGGAACTCAAAATTTTCGCAGTTCTGATGCTCGAAACGAATGACTACAACGGCCTAGGGGAAAACTACACATACCGTTGTAATCGGGGGAGTTTCTACTTTCAGATGCAACAGAAATTTTGCGGATTTGTCAATCCGTTCGCGAGATATGGCAGTTTGGAGGTAAGAAACGCTTGAGAAACTCAAAATTTTCGCAGTTCTGATGCTCGAAACGAATGACTACAACGGCCGAGGGGAGAAGTACGCATACCGTTGTAATCGGGCGAGTTTCTACTTTCAGAAGCAACAGAAATTTTGCGGATTGGTGAATCCGTTCGCGAGATATGGTAGTTTGGAGGTAAGAAACGCTTGAGAAACTCAAAATTTTCGCAGTGATGATGCTCGAAACGAATAACTAGAACGGCCTAGGAGAAAACTACACCTACCGTTGTAATCGGGCGAGTGTCTACTTTCAGATGCAACAGGAATTTTGCGGATTTGTCAATCCGTTCGCGAGATATGGCAGTTTGGAGGTAAGAAACGCTTGAGAAACTCAACATTTTCGCAGTTCTGATGCTCGAAACGAATAATTAGAACCGCCTAGGGGAAAAGTGCGAATACCGTTGTAATCGGGCGAGTTTCTACTTTCAGGTGCAACAGAAATTTTGCGGATTGATCAATCCGTTCGCGAGATATGGCAGTTTGGAGATAAGAAACGCTTGAGAAACTCAAAATTTTCGCAGTTCTGATGCTCGAAACGAATGACTACAACGGCCTAGGGGAGAAGTACGCATACCGTTGTAATCGGGCGAGTTTCTACTTTCAGAAGCAACAGAAATTTTGCGGATTGGTGAATCCGTTCGCGAGATATGGTAGTTTGGAGGTAAGAAACGCTTGAGAAACTCAAAATTTTCGCAGTTCTGATGCTCGACACGAATAACTAGGACGGCCTAGGGGAAAAGCGCGCATACCGTTGTAATCGGGCGAGTTTCTACTTTCAGATGCAACAGAAATTTTGCGGATTGATCAATCCGTTCGCGAGATATGGCAGTTTGGAGATAAGAAACGCTTGAGAAACTCAAAATTTTCGCAGTTCTGATGCTCGAAACGAGTAACTAGAACGGCCTAGAGGAAAAGTACGCATACCGTTGTAATCGGGCGAGTTTCTACTTTCAGATGCAACAGAAATTTTGCGGATTGGTCAATCCGTTCGCGAGATATGGCAGTTTGGAGGTAAGAAACGCTTGAGTAACTCAAAATTTTCGCAGTTCTGATGCTCGAAACGAGTAACTAGAACGGCCTAGGGGAAAAGTACGCATACCGTTGTAATCGGGCGAGTTTCTACTTTCAGATGCAACAGAAATTTTGCGGATTGATCAATCCGTTCGCGAGATATGGCAGTTTGGAGATAAGAAACGCTTAAGGAACTCAAAATTTTCGCAGTTCTGATGCTCCAAACGAATGACTACAACGGCCTAGAGGAAAACTACACATACCGTTGTAATCGGGGGAGTTTCTACTTTCAGATGCAACAGAAATTTTGCGGATTTGTCAATCCGTTCGCGAGATATGGCAGTTTGGAGGTAAGAAACGCTTGAGAAACTCAAAATTTTCGCAGTTCTGATGCTCGACACGAATAACTACAACGGCCGAGGGGAGAAGTACGCATACCGTTGTAATCGGGCGAGTTTCTACTTTCAGAAGCAGCAGAAATTTTGCGGATTGGTGAATCCGTTCGCGAGATATGGTAGTTTGGAGGTAAGAAACGCTTGAGAAACTCAAAATTTTCGCAGTGATGATGCTCGAAACGAATAACTAGAACGGCCTAGGGGAAAACTACACCTACCGTTGTAATCGGGCGAGTTTCTACTTTCAGATGCAACAGGAATTTTGCGGATTTGTCAATCCGTTCGCGAGATATGGCAGTTTGGAGGTAAGAAACGCTTGAGAAACTCAAAATTTTCGCAGTTCTGATGCTCGAAACGAATAATTAGAACCGCCTAGGGGAAAAGTGCGAATACCGTTGTAATCGGGCGAGTTTCTACTTTCAGAAGCAACAGAAATTTTGCGGATTGGTGAATCCGTTCGCGAGATATGGTAGTTTGGAGGTAAGAAACGCTTGAGAAACTCAAAATTTTCGCAGTTCTGATGCTCGACACGAATAACTAGGACGGCCTAGGGGAAAAGTGCGCATACCGTTGTAATCGGGCGAGTTTCTACTTTCAGATGCAACAGAAATTTTGCGGATTGGTGAATCCGTTCGCGAGATATGGTAGTTTGGAGGTAAGAAACGCTTGAGAAACTCAAAATTTTCGCAGTTCTGATGCTCGACACGAATAACTAGGACGGCCTAGGGGAAAAGTGCGCATACCGTTGTAATCGGGCGAGTTTCTACTTTCAGATGCAACAGAAATTTTGCGGATTGATCAATCCGTTCGCGAGATATGGCAGTTTGGAGATAAGAAACGCTTGAGAAACTCAAAATTTTCGCAGTTCTGATGCTCGAAACGAGTAACTAGAACGGCCTAGGGGAAAAGTACGCATACCGTTGTAATCGGGCGAGTTTCTACTTTCAGATGCAACAGAAATTTTGCGGATTGATCAATCCGTTCGCGAGATATGGCAGTTTGGAGATAAGAAACGCTTAAGGAACTCAAAATTTTCGCAGTTCTGATGCTCGAAACGAATGACTACAACGGCCTAGGGGAAAACTACACACACCGTTGTAATCGGGGGAGTTTCTACTTTCAGATGCAACAGAAATTTTGCGGATTTGTCAATCCGTTCGCGAGATATGGCAGTTTGGAGGTAAGAAACGCTTGAGAAACTGAAAATTTTCGCAGTTCTGATGCTCGAAACGAGTAACTAGAACGGCCTAGGAGAAAAGTACGCATACCGTTGTAATCGGGCGAGTTTCTGCTTTCAGATGCAACAGAAATTTTGCGGATTGGTCAATCCGTTCGCGAGATATGGCAGTTTGGATGTAAGAAACGCTTGAGAAACTCAAAATTTTCGCAGTTCTGATGCTCGAAACGAATAATTAGAACCGCCTAGGGGAAAAGTGCGAATACCGTTGTAATCGGGCGAGTTTCTACTTTCAGAAGCAACAGAAATTTTGCGGATTGGTGAATCCGTTCGCGAGATATGGTAGTTTGGAGGTAAGAAACGCTTGAGAAACTCAAAATTTTCGCAGTTCTGATGCTCGACACGAATAACTAGGACGGCCTAGGGGAAAAGTGCGCATACCGTTGTAATCGGGCGAGTTTCTACTTTCAGATGCAACAGAAATTTTGCGGATTGGTGAATCCGTTCGCGAGATATGGTAGTTTGGAGGTAAGAAACGCTTGAGAAACTCAAAATTTTCGCAGTTCTGATGCTCGACACGAATAACTAGGACGGCCTAGGGGAAAAGTGCGCATACCGTTGTAATCGGGCGAGTTTCTACTTTCAGATGCAACAGAAATTTTGCGGATTGATCAATCCGTTCGCGAGATATGGCAGTTTGGAGATAAGAAACGCTTGAGAAACTCAAAATTTTCGCAGTTCTGATGCTCGAAACGAGTAACTAGAACGGCCTAGGGGAAAAGTACGCATACCGTTGTAATCGGGCGAGTTTCTACTTTCAGATGCAACAGAAATTTTGCGGATTGATCAATCCGTTCGCGAGATATGGCAGTTTGGAGATAAGAAACGCTTAAGGAACTCAAAATTTTCGCAGTTCTGATGCTCGAAACGAATGACTACAACGGCCTAGGGGAAAACTACACACACCGTTGTAATCGGGGGAGTTTCTACTTTCAGATGCAACAGAAATTTTGCGGATTTGTCAATCCGTTCGCGAGATATGGCAGTTTGGAGGTAAGAAACGCTTGAGAAACTGAAAATTTTCGCAGTTCTGATGCTCGAAACGAGTAACTAGAACGGCCTAGGAGAAAAGTACGCATACCGTTGTAATCGGGCGAGTTTCTGCTTTCAGATGCAACAGAAATTTTGCGGATTGGTCAATCCGTTCGCGAGATATGGCAGTTTGGATGTAAGAAACGCTTGAGAAACTCAAAATTTTCGCAGTTCTGATGCTCGAAACGAATAACTAGAACGGCCTAGGGGAAAACTACACATACCGTTGTAATCGGGCGAGTTTCTACTTTCAGATGCAACAGAAATTTTGCGGATTGGTCAATCCGTTCGCGAGATATGGCAGTTTGGAGGTAAGAAACGCTTGAGAAACTCAAAATTTTCGCAGTTCTGATGCTCGAAACGAATAACTGGAACGGCCTAGTGGAAAACTACACATACCGTTGTAATCGGGCGAGTTTCTACTTTCAGATGCAATAGAAATTTTGAGGATTGGTCAATCCGTTCGCGAGATATGGCAGTTTGGAGGTAAGAAACGCTTGAGAAACTGAAAATTTTCGCAGTTCTGATGCTCGAAACGAGTAACTAGAACGGCCTAGGAGAAAAGTACCAATACCGTTGTAATCGGGCGAGTTTCTGCTTTCAGATGCAACAGAAATTTTGCGGATTGGTCAATCCGTTCGCGAGATATGGCAGTTTGGATGTAAGAAACGCTTGAGAAACTCAAAATTTTCGCAGTTCTGATGCTCGAAACGAATAACTAGAACGGCCTAGGGGAAAACTACACATACCGTTGTAATCGGGCGAGTTTCTACTTTCAGATGCAACAGAAATTTTGCGGATTGGTCAATCCGTTCGCGAGATATGGCAGTTTGGAGGTAAGAAACGCTTGAGAAACTCAAAATTTTCGCAGTTCTGATGCTCGAAACGAATAACTGGAACGGCCTAGTGGAAAACTACACATACCGTTGTAATCGGGCGAGTTTCTACTTTCAGATGCAATAGAAATTTTGCGGATTGGTCAATCCGTTCGCGAGATATGGCAGTTTGGAGGTAAGAAACGCTTGAGAAACTCAAAATTTTCGTAGTTCTGATGCTCGAAACGAATAACTGGAACGGCCTAGTGGAAAACTACACATACCGTTGTAATCGGGCGAGTTTCTACTTTCAGACGCAATAGAAATTTTGCGGATTGGTCTATCCGTTCGCGAGATATGGCAGTTTGGAGGTAAGAAACGCTTGAGAAACTCAAAATTTTCGCAGTTCTGATGCTCGAAACGAATAACTAGAACGGCCTAGAGGAAAAGTACGCATACCGTTGTAATCGGGCGAGTTTCTACTTTCAGATGCAACAGAAATTTTGCGGATTGGTCAATCCGTTCGCGAGATATGGCAGTTTGGAGGTAAGAAACGCTTGAGTAACTCAAAATTTTCGCAGTTCTGATGCTCGAAACGAGTAACTAGAACGGCCTAGGGGAAAAGTACGCATACCGTTGTAATCGGGCGAGTTTCTACTTTCAGATGCAACAGAAATTTTGCGGATTGATCAATCCGTTCGCGAGATATGGCAGTTTGGAGATAAGAAACGCTTAAGGAACTCAAAATTTTCGCAGTTCTGATGCTCGAAACGAATGACTACAACGGCCTAGAGGAAAACTACACATACCGTTGTAATCGGGGGAGTTTCTACTTTCAGATGCAACAGAAATTTTGCGGATTTGTCAATCCGTTCGCGAGATATGGCAGTTTGGAGGTAAGAAACGCTTGAGAAAATCAAAATTTTCGCAGTTCTGATGCTCGAAACGAGTAACTAGAACGGCCTAGGGGAAAAGTACGCATACCGTTGTAATCGGGCGAGTTTCTACTTTCAGATGCAACAGAAATTTTGCGGATTGATCAATCCGTTCGCGAGATATGGCAGTTTGGAGATAAGAAACGCTTAAGGAACTCAAAATTTTCGCAGTTCTGATGCTCGAAACGAATGACTACAACGGCCTAGAGGAAAACTACACATACCGTTGTAATCGGGGGAGTTTCTACTTTCAGATGCAACAGAAATTTTGCGGATTTGTCAATCCGTTCGCGAGATATGGCAGTTTGGAGGTAAGAAACGCTTGAGAAACTCAAAATTTTCGCAGTTCTGATGCTCGACACGAATAACTACAACGGCCGAGGGGAGAAGTACGCATACCGTTGTAATCGGGCGAGTTTCTACTTTCAGAAGCAGCAGAAATTTTGCGGATTGGTGAATCCGTTCGCGAGATATGGTAGTTTGGAGGTAAGAAACGCTTGAGAAACTCAAAATTTTCGCAGTGATGATGCTCGAAACGAATAACTAGAACGGCCTAGGGGAAAACTACACCTACCGTTGTAATCGGGCGAGTTTCTACTTTCAGATGCAACAGGAATTTTGCGGATTTGTCAATCCGTTCGCGAGATATGGCAGTTTGGAGGTAAGAAACGCTTGAGAAACTCAAAATTTTCGCAGTTCTGATGCTCGAAACGAATAATTAGAACCGCCTAGGGGAAAAGTGCGAATACCGTTGTAATCGGGCGAGTTTCTACTTTCAGAAGCAACAGAAATTTTGCGGATTGGTGAATCCGTTCGCGAGATATGGTAGTTTGGAGGTAAGAAACGCTTGAGAAACTCAAAATTTTCGCAGTTCTGATGCTCGACACGAATAACTAGGACGGCCTAGGGGAAAAGTGCGCATACCGTTGTAATCGGGCGAGTTTCTACTTTCAGATGCAACAGAAATTTTGCGGATTGGTGAATCCGTTCGCGAGATATGGTAGTTTGGAGGTAAGAAACGCTTGAGAAACTCAAAATTTTCGCAGTTCTGATGCTCGACACGAATAACTAGGACGGCCTAGGGGAAAAGTGCGCATACCGTTGTAATCGGGCGAGTTTCTACTTTCAGATGCAACAGAAATTTTGCGGATTGATCAATCCGTTCGCGAGATATGGCAGTTTGGAGATAAGAAACGCTTGAGAAACTCAAAATTTTCGCAGTTCTGATGCTCGAAACGAGTAACTAGAACGGCCTAGGGGAAAAGTACGCATACCGTTGTAATCGGGCGAGTTTCTACTTTCAGATGCAACAGAAATTTTGCGGATTGATCAATCCGTTCGCGAGATATGGCAGTTTGGAGATAAGAAACGCTTAAGGAACTCAAAATTTTCGCAGTTCTGATGCTCGAAACGAATGACTACAACGGCCTAGGGGAAAACTACACATACCGTTGTAATCGGGGGAGTTTCTACTTTCAGATGCAACAGAAATTTTGCGGATTTGTCAATCCGTTCGCGAGATATGGCAGTTTGGAGGTAAGAAACGCTTGAGAAACTGAAAATTTTCGCAGTTCTGATGCTCGAAACGAGTAACTAGAACGGCCTAGGAGAAAAGTACGCATACCGTTGTAATCGGGCGAGTTTCTGCTTTCAGATGCAACAGAAATTTTGCGGATTGGTCAATCCGTTCGCGAGATATGGCAGTTTGGATGTAAGAAACGCTTGAGAAACTCAAAATTTTCGCAGTTCTGATGCTCGAAACGAATAACTAGAACGGCCTAGGGGAAAACTACACATACCGTTGTAATCGGGCGAGTTTCTACTTTCAGATGCATCAGAAATTTTGCGGATTGGTCAATCCGTTCGCGAGATATGGCAGTTTGGAGGTAAGAAACGCTTGAGAAACTCAAAATTTTCGCAGTTCTGATGCTCGAAACGAATAACTGGAACGGCCTAGTGGAAAACTACACATACCGTTGTAATCGGGCGAGTTTCTACTTTCAGATGCAATAGAAATTTTGAGGATTGGTCAATCCGTTCGCGAGATATGGCAGTTTGGAGGTAAGAAACGCTTGAGAAACTGAAAATTTTCGCAGTTCTGATGCTGGAAACGAGTAACTAGAACGGCCTAGGAGAAAAGTACGCATACCGTTGTAATCGGGCGAGTTTCTGCTTTCAGATGCAACAGAAATTTTGCGGATTGGTCAATCCGTTCGCGAGATATGGCAGTTTGGATGTAAGAAACGCTTGAGAAACTCAAAATTTTCGCAGTTCTGATGCTCGAAACGAATAACTAGAACGGCCTAGGGGAAAACTACACATACCGTTGTAATCGGGCGAGTTTCTACTTTCAGATGCAACAGAAATTTTGCGGATTGGTCAATCCGTTCGCGAGATATGGCAGTTTGGAGGTAAGAAACGCTTGAGAAACTCAAAATTTTCGCAGTTCTGATGCTCGAAACGAATAACTGGAACGGCCTAGTGGAAAACTACACATACCGTTGTAATCGGGCGAGTTTCTACTTTCAGATGCAATAGAAATTTTGCGGATTGGTCAATCCGTTCGCGAGATATGGCAGTTTGGAGGTAAGAAACGCTTGAGAAACTCAAAATTTTCGTAGTTCTGATGCTCGAAACGAATAACTGGAACGGCCTAGTGGAAAACTACACATACCGTTGTAATCGGGCGAGTTTCTACTTTCAGATGCAATAGAAATTTTGCGGATTGGTCTATCCGTTAGCGAGATATGGCAGTTTGGAGGTAAGAAACGCTTGAGAAACTCAAAATTTTCGCAGTTCTGATGCTCGAAACGAATAACTAGAACGGCCTAGGGGAGAAGTACGCATACCGTTGTAATCGGGCGAGTTTCTATTTTCAGAAGCAACAGAAATTTTGCGGTTTGGTCAATCCGTTCGCGAGATATGGCAGTTTGGAGGTAAGAAACGCTTCAGAAACTCAAAATTTTCGCAGTTCTGATGCTCGAAACGAATAACTAGAACCGCCTAGGGGAAAAGTGCGCATACGGTTGTAATCGGGCGAGTTTCTACTTTCAGATGCTACAGAAATTTTGCGGATTGGTGAATCCGTTCGCGAGATATGGTAGTTTGGAGGTAAGAAACGCTTGAGAAACTCAAAATTTTCGCAGTTCTGATGCTCGAAACGAATAACTAGAACCGCCTAGGGGAAAACTACACATACCGTTGTAATCGGGGGAGTTTCTACTTTCAGATGCAACAGAAATTTTGCGGATTTGTCAATCCGTTCGCGAGATATGGCAGTTTGGAGGTAAGAAACGCTTGAGAAACTCAAAATTTTCGCAGTTCTGATGCTCGAAACGAATGACTACAACGGCCGAGGGGAGAAGTACGCATACCGTTGTAATCGGGCGAGTTTCTACTTTCAGAAGCAACAGAAATTTTGCGGATTGGTGAATCCGTTCGCGAGATATGGTAGTTTGGAGGTAAGAAACGCTTGAGAAACTCAAAATTTTCGCAGTGATGATGCTCGAAACGAATAACTAGAACGGCCTAGGAGAAAACTACACCTACCGTTGTAATCGGGCGAGTTTCTACTTTCAGATGCAACAGGAATTTTGCGGATTTGTCAATCCGTTCGCGAGATATGGCAGTTTGGAGGTAAGAAACGCTTGAGAAACTCAAAATTTTCGCAGTTCTGATGCTCGAAACGAATTATTAGAACCGCCTAGGGGAAAAGTGCGAATACCGTTGTAATCGGGCGAGTTTCTACTTTCAGATGCAACAGAAATTTTGCGGATTGATCAATCCGTTCGCGAGATATGGCAGTTTGGAGATAAGAAACGCTTGAGAAACTCAAAATTTTCGCAGATCTGATGCTCGAAACGAATGACTACAACGGCCTAGGGGAGAAGTACGCATACCGTTGTAATCGGGCGAGTTTCTACTTTCAGATGCAATAGAAATTTTGCGGATTGGTCTATCCGTTCGCGAGATATGGCAGTTTGGAGGTAAGAAACGCTTGAGAAACTCAAAATTTTCGCAGTTCTGATGCTCGAAACGAATAACTAGAACGGCCTAGGGGAGAAGTACGCATACCGTTGTAATCGGGCGAGTTTCTATTTTCAGAAGCAACAGAAATTTTGCGGTTTGGTCAATCCGTTCGCGAGATATGGCAGTTTGGAGGTAAGAAACGCTTCAGAAACTCAAAATTTTCGCAGTTCTGATGCTCGAAACGAATAACTAGAACCGCCTAGGGGAAAAGTGCGCATACGGTTGTAATCGGGCGAGTTTCTACTTTCAGATGCTACAGAAATTTTGCGGATTGGTGAATCCGTTCGCGAGATATGGTAGTTTGGAGGTAAGAAACGCTTGAGAAACTCAAAATTTTCGCAGTTCTGATGCTCGAAACGATTAACTAGAACCGCCTAGGGGAAAAATGCGCATTCCGTTGTAATCGGGTGAGTTTCTACTTTCAGATGCAAGAGAAATTTTGCGGATTGATCAATCCGTTCGCGAGATATGGCAGTTTGGAGATAAGAAACGCTTCAGGAACTCAAAATTTTCGCAGTTCTGATGCTCGAAACGAATGACTACAACGGCCTAGGGGAAAACTACACATACCGTTGTAATCGGGGGAGTTTCTACTTTCAGATGCAACAGAAATTTTGCGGATTTGTCAATCCGTTCGCGAGATATGGCAGTTTGGAGGTAAGAAACGCTTGAGAAACTCAACATTTTCGCAGTTCTGATGCTCGAAACGAATGACTACAACGGCCGAGGGGAGAAGTACGCATACCGTTGTAATCGGGCGAGTTTCTACTTTCAGAAGCAACAGAAATTTTGCGGATTGGTGAATCCGTTCGCGAGATATGGTAGTTTGGAGGTAAGAAACGCTTGAGAAACTCAAAATTTTCGCAGTGATGATGCTCCAAACGAATAACTAGAACGGCCTAGGAGAAAACTACACCTACCGTTGTAATCGGGCGAGTTTCTACTTTCAGATGCAACAGGAATTTTGCGGATTTGTCAATCCGTTCGCGAGATATGGCAGTTTGGACGTAAGAAACGCTTGAGAAACTCAAAATTTTCGCAGTTCTGATGCTCGAAACGAATAATTAGAACCGCCTAGGGGAAAAGTGCGAATACCGTTGTAATCGGGCGAGTTTCTACTTTCAGATGCAACAGAAATTTTGCGGATTGATCAATCCGTTCGCGAGATATGGCAGTTTGGAGGTAAGAAACGCTTGAGAAACTCAAAATTTTCGCAGTTCTGATGCTCGAAACGAGTAACTAGAACGGCCTAGGGGAAAAGTACGCATACCGTTGTAATCGGGCGAGTTTCTACTTTCAGATGCAACAGAAATTTTGCGGATTGATCAATCCGTTCGCGAGATATGGCAGTTTGGAGATAAGAAACGCTTAAGGAACTCAAAATTTTCGCAGTTCTGATGCTCGAAACGAATGACTACAACGGCCTAGGGGAAAACTACACATACCGTTGTAATCGGGGGAGTTTCTACTTTCAGATGCAACAGAAATTTTGCGGATTTGTCAATCCGTTCGCGAGATATGGCAGTTTGGAGGTAAGAAACGCTTGAGAAACTCAAAATTTTCGCAGTTCTGATGCTCGACACGAATAACTACAACGGCCGAGGGGAGAAGTACGCATACCGTTGTAATCGGGCGAGTTTCTACTTTCAGAAGCAGCAGAAATTTTGCGGATTGGTGAATCCGTTCGCGAGATATGGTAGTTTGGAGGTAAGAAACGCTTGAGAAACTCAAAATTTTCGCAGTTCTGATGCTCGAAACGATTAACTAGAACCGCCTAGGGGAAAAATGCGCATTCCGTTGTAATCGGGTGAGTTTCTACTTTCAGATGCAAGAGAAATTTTGCGGATTGATCAATCCGTTCGCGAGATATGGCAGTTTGGAGATAAGAAACGCTTCAGGAACTCAAAATTTTCGCAGTTCTGATGCTCGAAACGAATGACTACAACGGCCTAGGGGAAAACTACACATACCGTTGTAATCGGGGGAGTTTCTACTTTCAGATGCAACAGAAATTTTGCGGATTTGTCAATCCGTTCGCGAGATATGGCAGTTTGGAGGTAAGAAACGCTTGAGAAACTCAAAATTTTCGCAGTGATGATGCTCGAAACGAATAACTAGAACCGCCTAGGGGAAAAGTGCGCATACGGTTGTAATCGGGCGAGTTTCTACTTTCAGATGCTACAGAAATTTTGCGGATTGGTGAATCCGTTCGCGAGATATGGTAGTTTGGAGGTAAGAAACGCTTGAGAAACTCAAAATTTTCGCAGTTCTGATGCTCGAAACGATTAACTAGAACCGCCTAGGGGAAAAATGCGCATTCCGTTGTAATCGGGTGAGTTTCTACTTTCAGATGCAAGAGAAATTTTGCGGATTGATCAATCCGTTCGCGAGATATGGCAGTTTGGAGATAAGAAACGCTTCAGGAACTCAAAATTTTCGCAGTTCTGATGCTCGAAACGAATGACTACAACGGCCTAGGGGAAAACTACACATACCGTTGTAATCGGGGGAGTTTCTACTTTCAGATGCAACAGAAATTTTGCGGATTTGTCAATCCGTTCGCGAGATATGGCAGTTTGGAGGTAAGAAACGCTTGAGAAACTCAAAATTTTCGCAGTTCTGATGCTCGAAACGAATGACTACAACGGCCGAGGGGAGAAGTACGCATACCGTTGTAATCGGGCGAGTTTCTACTTTCAGAAGCAACAGAAATTTTGCGGATTGGTGAATCCGTTCGCGAGATATGGTAGTTTGGAGGTAAGAAACGCTTGAGAAACTCAAAATTTTCGCAGTGATGATGCTCCAAACGAATAACTAGAACGGCCTAGGAGAAAACTACACCTACCGTTGTAATCGGGCGAGTTTCTACTTTCAGATGCAACAGGAATTTTGCGGATTTGTCAATCCGTTCGCGAGATATGGCAGTTTGGACGTAAGAAACGCTTGAGAAACTCAAAATTTTCGCAGTTCTGATGCTCGAAACGAATAATTAGAACCGCCTAGGGGAAAAGTGCGAATACCGTTGTAATCGGGCGAGTTTCTACTTTCAGATGCAACAGAAATTTTGCGGATTGATCAATCCGTTCGCGAGATATGGCAGTTTGGAGGTAAGAAACGCTTGAGAAACTCAAAATTTTCGCAGTTCTGATGCTCGAAACGAGTAACTAGAACGGCCTAGGGGAAAAGTACGCATACCGTTGTAATCGGGCGAGTTTCTACTTTCAGATGCAACAGAAATTTTGCGGATTGATCAATCCGTTCGCGAGATATGGCAGTTTGGAGATAAGAAACGCTTAAGGAACTCAAAATTTTCGCAGTTCTGATGCTCGAAACGAATGACTACAACGGCCTAGGGGAAAACTACACATACCGTTGTAATCGGGGGAGTTTCTACTTTCAGATGCAACAGAAATTTTGCGGATTTGTCAATCCGTTCGCGAGATATGGCAGTTTGGAGGTAAGAAACGCTTGAGAAACTCAAAATTTTCGCAGTTCTGATGCTCGACACGAATAACTACAACGGCCGAGGGGAGAAGTACGCATACCGTTGTAATCGGGCGAGTTTCTACTTTCAGAAGCAGCAGAAATTTTGCGGATTGGTGAATCCGTTCGCGAGATATGGTAGTTTGGAGGTAAGAAACGCTTGAGAAACTCAAAATTTTCGCAGTGATGATGCTCGAAACGAATAACTAGAACGGCCTAGGGGAAAACTACACCTACCGTTGTAATCGGGCGAGTTTCTACTTTCAGATGCAACAGGAATTTTGCGGATTTGTCAATCCGTTCGCGAGATATGGCAGTTTGGAGGTAAGAAACGCTTGAGAAACTCAAAATTTTCGCAGTTCTGATGCTCGAAACGAATAATTAGAACCGCCTAGGGGAAAAGTGCGAATACCGTTGTAATCGGGCGAGTTTCTACTTTCAGAAGCAACAGAAATTTTGCGGATTGGTGAATCCGTTCGCGAGATATGGTAGTTTGGAGGTAAGAAACGCTTGAGAAACTCAAAATTTTCGCAGTTCTGATGCTCGACACGAATAACTAGGACGGCCTAGGGGAAAAGTGCGCATACCGTTGTAATCGGGCGAGTTTCTACTTTCAGATGCAACAAAAATTTTGCGGATTGATCAATCCGTTCGCGAGATATGGCAGTTTGGAGATAAACGCTTGGGAAACTCAAAATTTTCGCAGTTCTGATGCTCGAAACGAGTAACTAGAACGGCCTAGGGGAAAAGTACGCATACCGTTGTAATCGGGCGAGTTTCTACTTTCAGATGCAACAGAAATTTTGCGGTTTGGTCCATCCGTTCGCGAGATATGGCAGTTTGGAGGTAAGAAACGCTTGAGAAACTCAAAATTTTCGCAGTTCTGCTGCTCGAAACGAATAACTAGAACGGCCTAGGGGAAAACTACACATACCGTTGTAGTCGGGCGAGTTTCTACTTTCAGATGCAACAGAAATTTTGGGGATTGGTCAATCCGTTCGCGAGATATGGCAGTTTGGAGGTAAGAAACGCTTGAGAAACTCAAAATTTTCACAGTTCTGATGCTCGAAACGAATAACTGGAACGGCCTAGGGAAAACTACACATACCGTTGTAATCGGGCGAGTTTCTAATTTCAGATGCAACAGAAATTTTGCGGATTGGTCAATCCGTTCGCGAGATATGGCAGTTTGGAGGTAAGAAACGCTTGAGAAACTCAAAATTTTCGCAGTTCTGATGCTCGAAACGAATGACTACAACGGCCTAGGGGAGAAGTACGCATACCGTTGTAATCGGGCGAGTTTCTACTTTCAGAAGCAGCAGAAATTTTGCGGATTGGTGAATCCGTTCGCGAGATATGGTAGTTTGGAGGTAAGAAACGCTTGAGAAACTCAAAATTTTCGCAGTTCTGATGCTCGAAACGAGTAACTAGAACGGCATAGGGGAAAAGTACGCATACCGTTGTAATCCGGCGAGTTTCTACTTTCAGATGCAACAGGAATTTTGCGGATTTGTCAATCCGTTCGCGAGATATGGCAGTTTGGAGGTAAGAAACGCTTGAGAAACTCAAAATTTTCGCAGTTCTGATGCTCGAAACGAATAATTAGAACCGCCTAGGGGAAAAGTGCGAATACCGTTGTAATCGGGCGAGTTTCTACTTTCAGAAGCAACAGAAATTTTGCGGATTGGTGAATCCGTTCGCGAGATATGGTAGTTTGGAGATAAGAAACGCTTAAGGAACTCAAAATTTTCGCAGTTCTGATGCTCGAAACGAATTATTAGAACCGCCTAGGGGAAAAGTGCGAATACCGTTGTAATCGGGCGAGTTTCTACTTTCAGATGCAACAGAAATTTTGCGGATTGATCAATCCGTTCGCGAGATATGGCAGTTTGGAGATAAGAAACGCTTGAGAAACTCAAAATTTTCGCAGATCTGATGCTCGAAACGAATGACTACAACGGCCTAGGGGAGAAGTACGCATACCGTTGTAATCGGGCGAGTTTCTACTTTCAGATGCAATAGAAATTTTGCGGATTGGTCTATCCGTTCGCGAGATATGGCAGTTTGGAGGTAAGAAACGCTTGAGAAACTCAAAATTTTCGCAGTTCTGATGCTCGAAACGAATAACTAGAACGGCCTAGGGGAGAAGTACGCATACCGTTGTAATCGGGCGAGTTTCTATTTTCAGAAGCAACAGAAATTTTGCGGTTTGGTCAATCCGTTCGCGAGATATGGCAGTTTGGAGGTAAGAAACGCTTCAGAAACTCAAAATTTTCGCAGTTCTGATGCTCGAAACGAATAACTAGAACCGCCTAGGGGAAAAGTGCGCATACGGTTGTAATCGGGCGAGTTTCTACTTTCAGATGCTACAGAAATTTTGCGGATTGGTGAATCCGTTCGCGAGATATGGTAGTTTGGAGGTAAGAAACGCTTGAGAAACTCAAAATTTTCGCAGTTCTGATGCTCGAAACGATTAACTAGAACCGCCTAGGGGAAAAATGCGCATTCCGTTGTAATCGGGTGAGTTTCTACTTTCAGATGCAAGAGAAATTTTGCGGATTGATCAATCCGTTCGCGAGATATGGCAGTTTGGAGATAAGAAACGCTTCAGGAACTCAAAATTTTCGCAGTTCTGATGCTCGAAACGAATGACTACAACGGCCTAGGGGAAAACTACACATACCGTTGTAATCGGGGGAGTTTCTACTTTCAGATGCAACAGAAATTTTGCGGATTTGTCAATCCGTTCGCGAGATATGGCAGTTTGGAGGTAAGAAACGCTTGAGAAACTCAAAATTTTCGCAGTTCTGATGCTCGAAACGAATGACTACAACGGCCGAGGGGAGAAGTACGCATACCGTTGTAATCGGGCGAGTTTCTACTTTCAGAAGCAACAGAAATTTTGCGGATTGGTGAATCCGTTCGCGAGATATGGTAGTTTGGAGGTAAGAAACGCTTGAGAAACTCAAAATTTTCGCAGTGATGATGCTCCAAACGAATAACTAGAACGGCCTAGGAGAAAACTACACCTACCGTTGTAATCGGGCGAGTTTCTACTTTCAGATGCAACAGGAATTTTGCGGATTTGTCAATCCGTTCGCGAGATATGGCAGTTTGGACGTAAGAAACGCTTGAGAAACTCAAATTTTCGCAGTTCTGATGCTCGAAACGAATAATTAGAACCGCCTAGGGAAAAGTGCGAATACCGTTGTAATCGGGCGAGTTTCTACTTTCAGATGCAACAGAAATTTTGCGGATTGATCAATCCGTTCGCGAGATATGGCAGTTTGGAGGTAAGAAACGCTTGAGAAACTCAAAATTTTCGCAGTTCTGATGCTCGAAACGAGTAACTAGAACGGCCTAGGGGAAAAGTACGCATACCGTTGTAATCGGGCGAGTTTCTACTTTCAGATGCAACAGAAATTTTGCGGATTGATCAATCCGTTCGCGAGATATGGCAGTTTGGAGATAAGAAACGCTTAAGGAACTCAAAATTTTCGCAGTTCTGATGCTCGAAACGAATGACTACAACGGCCTAGGGGAAAACTACACATACCGTTGTAATCGGGGGAGTTTCTACTTTCAGATGCAACAGAAATTTTGCGGATTTGTCAATCCGTTCGCGAGATATGGCAGTTTGGAGGTAAGAAACGCTTGAGAAACTCAAAATTTTCGCAGTTCTGATGCTCGACACGAATAACTACAACGGCCGAGGGGAGAAGTACGCATACCGTTGTAATCGGGCGAGTTTCTACTTTCAGAAGCAGCAGAAATTTTGCGGATTGGTGAATCCGTTCGCGAGATATGGTAGTTTGGAGGTAAGAAACGCTTGAGAAACTCAAAATTTTCGCAGTTCTGATGCTCGAAACGATTAACTAGAACCGCCTAGGGGAAAAATGCGCATTCCGTTGTAATCGGGTGAGTTTCTACTTTCAGATGCAAGAGAAATTTTGCGGATTGATCAATCCGTTCGCGAGATATGGCAGTTTGGAGATAAGAAACGCTTCAGGAACTCAAAATTTTCGCAGTTCTGATGCTCGAAACGAAATGACTACAACGGCCTAGGGGAAAACTACACATACCGTTGTAATCGGGGAGTTTCTACTTTCAGATGCAACAGAAATTTTGCGGATTTGTCAATCCGTTCGCGAGATATGGCAGTTTGGAGGTAAGAAACGCTTGAGAAACTCAAATTTTCGCAGTGATGATGCTCGAAACGAATAACTAGAACCGCCTAGGGGAAAAGTGCGCATACGGTTGTAATCGGGCGAGTTTCTACTTTCAGATGCTACAGAAATTTTGCGGATTGGTGAATCCGTTCGCGAGATATGGTAGTTTGGAGGTAAGAAACGCTTGAGAAACTCAAAATTTTCGCAGTTCTGATGCTCGAAACGATTAACTAGAACCGCCTAGGGGAAAAATGCGCATTCCGTTGTAATCGGGTGAGTTTCTACTTTCAGATGCAAGAGAAATTTTGCGGATTGATCAATCCGTTCGCGAGATATGGCAGTTTGGAGATAAGAAACGCTTCAGGAACTCAAAATTTTCGCAGTTCTGATGCTCGAAACGAATGACTACAACGGCCTAGGGGAAAACTACACATACCGTTGTAATCGGGGGAGTTTCTACTTTCAGATGCAACAGAAATTTTGCGGATTTGTCAATCCGTTCGCGAGATATGGCAGTTTGGATGTAAGAAACGCTTGAGAAACTCAAAATTTTCGCAGTTCTGATGCTCGAAACGAATGACTACAACGGCCGAGGGGAGAAGTACGCATACCGTTGTAATCGGGCGAGTTTCTACTTTCAGAAGCAACAGAAATTTTGCGGATTGGTGAATCCGTTCGCGAGATATGGTAGTTTGGAGGTAAGAAACGCTTGAGAAACTCAAAATTTTCGCAGTGATGATGCTCCAAACGAATAACTAGAACGGCCTAGGAGAAAACTACACCTACCGTTGTAATCGGGCGAGTTTCTACTTTCAGATGCAACAGGAATTTTGCGGATTTGTCAATCCGTTCGCGAGATATGGCAGTTTGGACGTAAGAAACGCTTGAGAAACTCAAAATTTTCGCAGTTCTGATGCTCGAAACGAATAATTAGAACCGCCTAGGGGAAAAGTGCGAATACCGTTGTAATCGGGCGAGTTTCTACTTTCAGATGCAACAGAAATTTTGCGGATTGATCAATCCGTTCGCGAGATATGGCAGTTTGGAGGTAAGAAACGCTTGAGAAACTCAAAATTTTCGCAGTTCTGATGCTCGAAACGAGTAACTAGAACGGCCTAGGGGAAAAGTACGCATACCGTTGTAATCGGGCGAGTTTCTACTTTCAGATGCAACAGAAATTTTGCGGATTGATCAATCCGTTCGCGAGATATGGCAGTTTGGAGATAAGAAACGCTTAAGGAACTCAAAATTTTCGCAGTTCTGATGCTCGAAACGAATGACTACAACGGCCTAGGGGAAAACTACACATACCGTTGTAATCGGGGGAGTTTCTACTTTCAGATGCAACAGAAATTTTGCGGATTTGTCAATCCGTTCGCGAGATATGGCAGTTTGGAGGTAAGAAACGCTTGAGAAACTCAAAATTTTCGCAGTTCTGATGCTCGACACGAATAACTACAACGGCCGAGGGGAGAAGTACGCATACCGTTGTAATCGGGCGAGTTTCTACTTTCAGAAGCAGCAGAAATTTTGCGGATTGGTGAATCCGTTCGCGAGATATGGTAGTTTGGAGGTAAGAAACGCTTGAGAAACTCAAAATTTTCGCAGTGATGATGCTCGAAACGAATAACTAGAACGGCCTAGGGGAAAACTACACCTACCGTTGTAATCGGGCGAGTTTCTACTTTCAGATGCAACAGGAATTTTGCGGATTTGTCAATCCGTTCGCGAGATATGGCAGTTTGGAGGTAAGAAACGCTTGAGAAACTCAAAATTTTCGCAGTTCTGATGCTCGAAACGAATAATTAGAACCGCCTAGGGGAAAAGTGCGAATACCGTTGTAATCGGGCGAGTTTCTACTTTCAGAAGCAACAGAAATTTTGCGGATTGGTGAATCCGTTCGCGAGATATGGTAGTTTGGAGGTAAGAAACGCTTGAGAAACTCAAAATTTTCGCAGTTCTGATGCTCGACACGAATAACTAGGACGGCCTAGGGGAAAAGTGCGCATACCGTTGTAATCGGGCGAGTTTCTACTTTCAGATGCAACAGAAATTTTGCGGATTGATCAATCCGTTCGCGAGATATGGCAGTTTGGAGATAAACGCTTGGGAAACTCAAAATTTTCGCAGTTCTGATGCTCGAAACGAGTAACTAGAACGGCCTAGGGGAAAAGTACGCATACCGTTGTAATCGGGCGAGTTTCTACTTTCAGATGCAACAGAAATTTTGCGGTTTGGTCCATCCGTTCGCGAGATATGGCAGTTTGGAGGTAAGAAACGCTTGAGAAACTCAAAATTTTCGCAGTTCTGCTGCTCGAAACGAATAACTAGAACGGCCTAGGGGAAAACTACACATACCGTTGTAGTCGGGCGAGTTTCTACTTTCAGATGCAACAGAAATTTTGGGGATTGGTCAATCCGTTCGCGAGATATGGCAGTTTGGAGGTAAGAAACGCTTGAGAAACTCAAAATTTTCACAGTTCTGATGCTCGAAACGAATAACTGGAACGGCCTAGGGGAAAACTACACATACCGTTGTAATCGGGCGAGTTTCTAATTTCAGATGCAACAGAAATTTTGCGGATTGGTCAATCCGTTCGCGAGATATGGCAGTTTGGAGGTAAGAAACGCTTGAGAAACTCAAAATTTTCGCAGTTCTGATGCTCGAAACGAATGACTACAACGGCCTAGGGGAGAAGTACGCATACCGTTGTAATCGGGCGAGTTTCTACTTTCAGAAGCAGCAGAAATTTTGCGGATTGGTGAATCCGTTCGCGAGATATGGTAGTTTGGAGGTAAGAAACGCTTGAGAAACTCAAAATTTTCGCAGTTCTGATGCTCGAAACGAGTAACTAGAACGGCATAGGGGAAAAGTACGCATACCGTTGTAATCCGGCGAGTTTCTGCTTTCAGATGCAACAGAAATTTTGCGGATTGGTCAATCCGTTCGCGAGATATGGCAGTTTGGATGTAAGAAACGCTTGAGAAACTCAAAATTTTCGCAGTTCTGATGCTCGAAACGAATAACTAGAACGGCCTAGGGGAAAAGTACGCATACCGTTGTAATCGGGCGAGTTTCTGCTTTCAGATGCAACAGAAATTTTGCGAATTTGTCAATCCGTTCGCGAGATATGGCAGTTTGGATGTAAGAAACGCTTGAGAAACTCAAAATTTTCGCTGTTCTGATGCTCGAAACGAATAACTAGAACGGCCTAGGGGAAAACTACACATACCGTTGTAATCGGGCGAGTTTCTACTTTCAGATGCAACAGAAATTTTGCGGATTGGTCAATCCGTTCGCGAGATATGGCAGTTTGGATGTAAGAAACGCTTGAGAAACTCAAAATTTTCGCAGTTCTGATGCTCGAAACGAATAACTAGAACGGCTTAGGGGAAAAGTGCGCATACCGTTGTAATCGGGCGAGTTTCTACTTTCAGATGCAACAGAAGTTTTGCGGATTGGTGAATCCGT
Organism: Ptiloglossa arizonensis; assembly: GCF_051014685.1. NCBI lineage: Eukaryota > Metazoa > Arthropoda > Insecta > Hymenoptera > Colletidae > Ptiloglossa > Ptiloglossa arizonensis. Next base: position 511,659 of record NW_027478462.1, on the reverse strand, counting down.
TCGCGAGATATGGTAGTTTGGAGGTAAGAAACGCTTGAGAAACTCAAAATTTTCGCAGTTCTGATGCTCGAAACGAATGACTACAACGGCCTAGGGGAGAAGTACGCATACCGTTGTAATCGGGCGAGTTTCTACTTTCAGAAGCAGCAGAAATTTTGCGGATTGGTGAATCCGTTCGCGAGATATGGTAGTTTGGAGGTAAGAAACGCTGGAGAAACTCAAAATTTTCGCAGTTCTGATGCTCGAAACGAGTAACTAGAACGGCATAGGGGAAAAGTACGCATACCGTTGTAATCCGGCGAGTTTCTGCTTTCAGATGCAACAGAAATTTTGCGGATTGGTCAATCCGTTCGCGAGATATGGCAGTTTGGATGTAAGAAACGCTTGAGAAACTCAAAATTTTCGCAGTTCTGATGCTCGAAACGAATAACTAGAACGGCCTAGGGGAAAAGTACGCATACCGTTGTAATCGGGCGAGTTTCTGCTTTCAGATGCAACAGAAATTTTGCGGATTTGTCAATCCGTTCGCGAGATATGGCAGTTTGGATGTAAGAAACGCTTGAGAAACTCAAAATTTTCGCTGTTCTGATGCTCGAAACGAATAACTAGAACGGCCTAGGGGAAAACTACACATACCGTTGTAATCGGGCGAGTTTCTACTTTCAGATGCAACAGAAATTTTGCGGATTGGTCAATCCGTTCGCGAGAGATGGCAGTTTGGATGTAAGAAACGCTTGAGAAACTCAAAATTTTCGCAGTTCTGATGCTCGAAACGAATAACTAGAACGGCTTAGGGGAAAAGTGCGCATACCGTTGTAATCGGGCGAGCTTCTACTTTCAGATGCAACAGAAGTTTTGCGGATTGGTGAATCCGTTCGCGAGATATGGTAGTTTGGAGGTAAGAAACGCTTGAGAAACTCAAAATTTTCGCAGTTCTGATGCTCGACACGAATAACTAGGACGGCCTAGGGGAAAAGTGCGCATACCGTTGTAATCGGGCGAGTTTCTACTTTCAGATGCAACAGAAATTTTGCGGATTGATCAATCCGTTCGCGAGATATGGCAGTTTGGAGATAAGAAACGCTTGAGAAACTCAAAATTTTCGCAGTTCTGATGCTCGAAACGAGTAACTAGAACGGCCTAGGGGAAAAGCACGCATACCGTTGTAATCGGGCGAGTTTCTACTTTCAGATGCAACAGAAATTTTGCGGTTTGGTCCATCCGTTCGCGAGATATGGCAGTTTGGAGGTAAGAAACGCTTGAGAAACTCAAAATTTTCGCAGTTCTGCTGCTCGAAACGAATAACTAGAACGGCCTAGGGGAAAACTACACATACCGTTGTAGTCGGGCGAGTTTCTACTTTCAGATGCAACAGAAATTTTGGGGATTGGTCAATCCGTTCGCGAGATATGGCAGTTTGGAGGTAAGAAACGCTTGAGAAACTCAAAATTTTCACAGTTCTGATGCTCGAAACGAATAACTGGAACGGCCTAGGGGAAAACTACACATACCGTTGTAATCGGGCGAGTTTCTACTTTCAGATGCAACAGAAATTTTGCGGATTGGTCAATCCGTTCGCGAGATATGGCAGTTTGGAGGTAACAAACGCTTGAGAAACTCAAAATTTTCGCAGTTCTGATGCTCGAAACGAATGACTACAACGGCCTAGGGGAGAAGTACGCATACCGTTGTAATCGGGCAAGTTTCTACTTTCAGAAGCAGCAGAAATTTTGCGGATTGGTGAATCCGTTCGCGAGATATGGTAGTTTGGAGGTAAGAAACGCTTGAGATACTCAAAATTTTCGCAGTTCTGATGCTCGAAACGAGTAACTAGAACGGCATAGGGGAAAAGTACGCATACCGTTGTAATCCGGCGAGTTTCTGCTTTCAGATGCAACAGAAATTTTGCGGATTGGTCAATCCGTTCGCGAGATATGGCAGTTTGGATGTAAGAAACGCTTGAGAAACTCAAAATTTTCGCAGTTCTGATGCTCGAAACGAATAACTAGAACGGCCTAGGGGAAAAGTACGCATACCGTTGTAATCGGGCGAGTTTCTGCTTTCAGATGCAACAGAAATTTTGCGGATTTGTCAATCCGTTCGCGAGATATGGCAGTTTGGATGTAAGAAACGCTTGAGAAACTCAAAATTTTCGCAGTTCTGATGCTCGAAACGAATAATTAGAACCGCCTAGGGGAAAAGTGCGAATACCGTTGTAATCGGGCGAGTTTCTACTTTCAGAAGCAACAGAAATTTTGCGGATTGGTGAATCCGTTCGCGAGATATGGTAGTTTGGAGGTAAGAAACGCTTGAGAAACTCAAAATTTTCGCAGTTCTGATGCTCGACACGAATAACTAGGACGGCCTAGGGGAAAAGTGCGCATACCGTTGTAATCGGGCGAGTTTCTACTTTCAGATGCAACAGAAATTTTGCGGATTGGTGAATCCGTTCGCGAGATATGGTAGTTTGGAGGTAAGAAACGCTTGAGAAACTCAAAATTTTCGCAGTTCTGATGCTCGACACGAATAACTAGGACGGCCTAGGGGAAAAGTGCGCATACCGTTGTAATCGGGCGAGTTTCTACTTTCAGATGCAACAGAAATTTTGCGGATTGATCAATCCGTTCGCGAGATATGGCAGTTTGGAGATAAACGCTTGGGAAACTCAAAATTTTCGCAGTTCTGATGCTCGAAACGAGTAACTAGAACGGCCTAGGGGAAAAGTACGCATACCGTTGTAATCGGGCGAGTTTCTACTTTCAGATGCAACAGAAATTTTGCGGTTTGGTCCATCCGTTCGCGAGATATGGCAGTTTGGAGGTAAGAAACGCTTGAGAAACTCAAAATTTTCGCAGTTCTGCTGCTCGAAACGAATAACTAGAACGGCCTAGGGGAAAACTACACATACCGTTGTAGTCGGGCGAGTTTCTACTTTCAGATGCAACAGAAATTTTGGGGATTGGTCAATCCGTTCGCGAGATATGGCAGTTTGGAGGTAAGAAACGCTTGAGAAACTCAAAATTTTCACAGTTCTGATGCTCGAAACGAATAACTGGAACGGCCTAGGGGAAAACTACACATACCGTTGTAATCGGGCGAGTTTCTACTTTCAGATGCAACAGAAATTTTGCGGATTGGTCAATCCGTTCGCGAGATATGGCAGTTTGGAGGTAACAAACGCTTGAGAAACTCAAAATTTTCGCAGTTCTGATGCTCGAAACGAATGACTACAACGGCCTAGGGGAGAAGTACGCATACCGTTGTAATCGGGCAAGTTTCTACTTTCAGAAGCAGCAGAAATTTTGCGGATTGGTGAATCCGTTCGCGAGATATGGTAGTTTGGAGGTAAGAAACGCTTGAGATACTCAAAATTTTCGCAGTTCTGATGCTCGAAACGAGTAACTAGAACGGCATAGGGGAAAAGTACGCATACCGTTGTAATCCGGCGAGTTTCTGCTTTCAGATGCAACAGAAATTTTGCGGATTGGTCAATCCGTTCGCGAGATATGGCAGTTTGGATGTAAGAAACGCTTGAGAAACTCAAAATTTTCGCAGTTCTGATGCTCGAAACGAATAACTAGAACGGCCTAGGGGAAAAGTACGCATACCGTTGTAATCGGGCGAGTTTCTGCTTTCAGATGCAACAGAAATTTTGCGGATTTGTCAATCCGTTCGCGAGATATGGCAGTTTGGATGTAAGAAACGCTTGAGAAACTCAAAATTTTCGCAGTTCTGATGCTCGAAACGAATAATTAGAACCGCCTAGGGGAAAATTGCGAATACCGTTGTAATCGGGCGAGTTTCTACTTTCAGAAGCAACAGAAATTTTGCGGATTGGTGAATCCGTTCGCGAGATATGGTAGTTTGGAGGTAAGAAACGCTTGAGAAACTCAAAATTTTCGCAGTTCTGATGCTCGACACGAATAACTAGGACGGCCTAGGGGAAAAGTGCGCATACCGTTGTAATCGGGCGAGTTTCTACTTTCAGATGCAACAGAAATTTTGCGGATTGGTGAATCCGTTCGCGAGATATGGTAGTTTGGAGGTAAGAAACGCTTGAGAAACTCAAAATTTTCGCAGTTCTGATGCTCGACACGAATAACTAGGACGGCCTAGGGGAAAAGTGCGCATACCGTTGTAATCGGGCGAGTTTCTACTTTCAGATGCAACAGAAATTTTGCGGATTGATCAATCCGTTCGCGAGATATGGCAGTTTGGAGATAAACGCTTGGGAAACTCAAAATTTTCGCAGTTCTGATGCTCGAAACGAGTAACTAGAACGGCCTAGGGGAAAAGTACGCATACCGTTGTAATCGGGCGAGTTTCTACTTTCAGATGCAACAGAAATTTTGCGGTTTGGTCCATCCGTTCGCGAGATATGGCAGTTTGGAGGTAAGAAACGCTTGAGAAACTCAAAATTTTCGCAGTTCTGCTGCTCGAAACGAATAACTAGAACGGCCTAGGGGAAAACTACACATACCGTTGTAGTCGGGCGAGTTTCTACTTTCAGATGCAACAGAAATTTTGGGGATTGGTCAATCCGTTCGCGAGATATGGCAGTTTGGAGGTAAGAAACGCTTGAGAAACTCAAAATTTTCGCAGTTCTGATGCTCGAAACGAGTAACTAGAACGGCATAGGGGAAAAGTACGCATACCGTTGTAATCCGGCGAGTTTCTGCTTTCAGATGCAACAGAAATTTTGCGGATTGGTCAATCCGTTCGCGAGATATGGCAGTTTGGATGTAAGAAACGCTTGAGAAACTCAAAATTTTCGCAGTTCAGATGCTCGAAACGAATAACTAGAACGGCCTAGGGGAAAAGTACGCATACCGTTGTAATCGGGCGAGTTTCTGCTTTCAGATGCAACAGAAATTTTGCGGATTTGTCAATCCGTTCGCGAGATATGGCAGTTTGGATGTAAGAAACGCTTGAGAAACTCAAAATTTTCGCTGTTCTGATGCTCGAAACGAATAACTAGAACGGCCTAGGGGAAAACTACACATACCGTTGTAATCGGGCGAGTTTCTACTTTCAGATGCAACAGAAATTTTGCGGATTGGTCAATCCGTTCGCGAGATATGGCAGTTTGGATGTAAGAAACGCTTGAGAAACTCAAAATTTTCGCAGTTCTGATGCTCGAAACGAATAACTAGAACGGCTTAGGGGAAAAGTGCGCATACCGTTGTAATCGGGCGAGTTTCTACTTTCAGATGCAACAGAAGTTTTGCGGATTGGTGAATCCGTTCGCGAGATATGGTAGTTTGGAGGTAAGAAACGCTTGAGAAACTCAAAATTTTCGCAGTTCTGATGCTCGACACGAATAACTAGGACGGCCTAGGGGAAAAGTGCGCATACCGTTGTAATCGGGCGAGTTTCTACTTTCAGATGCAACAGAAATTTTGCGGATTGATCAATCCGTTCGCGAGATATGGCAGTTTGGAGATAAGAAACGCTTGAGAAACTCAAAATTTTCGCAGTTCTGATGCTCGAAACGAGTAACTAGAACGGCCTAGGGGAAAAGCACGCATACCGTTGTAATCGGGCGAGTTTCTACTTTCAGATGCAACAGAAATTTTGCGGTTTGGTCCATCCGTTCGCGAGATATGGCAGTTTGGAGGTAAGAAACGCTTGAGAAACTCAAAATTTTCGCAGTTCTGCTGCTCGAAACGAATAACTAGAACGGCCTAGGGGAAAACTACACATACCGTTGTAGTCGGGCGATTTTCTACTTTCAGATGCAACAGAAATTTTGGGGATTGGTCAATCCGTTCGCGAGATATGGCAGTTTGGAGGTAAGAAACGCTTGAGAAACTCAAAATTTTCACAGTTCTGATGCTCGAAACGAATAACTGGAACGGCCTAGGGGAAAACTACACATACCGTTGTAATCGGGCGAGTTTCTACTTTCAGATGCAACAGAAATTTTGCGGATTGGTCAATCCGTTCGCGAGATATGGCAGTTTGGAGGTAACAAACGCTTGAGAAACTCAAAATTTTCGCAGTTCTGATGCTCGAAACGAATGACTACAACGGCCTAGGGGAGAAGTACGCATACCGTTGTAATCGGGCAAGTTTCTACTTTCAGAAGCAGCAGAAATTTTGCGGATTGGTGAATCCGTTCGCGAGATATGGTAGTTTGGAGGTAAGAAACGCTTGAGATACTCAAAATTTTCGCAGTTCTGATGCTCGAAACGAGTAACTAGAACGGCATAGGGGAAAAGTACGCATACCGTTGTTATCCGGCGAGTTTCTGCTTTCAGATGCAACAGAAATTTTGCGGATTGGTCAATCCGTTCGCGAGATATGGCAGTTTGGATGTAAGAAACGCTTGAGAAACTCAAAATTTTCGCAGTTCTGATGCTCGAAACGAATAACTAGAACGGCCTAGGGGAAAAGTACGCATACCGTTGTAATCGGGCGAGTTTCTGCTTTCAGATGCAACAGAAATTTTGCGGATTTGTCAATCCGTTCGCGAGATATGGCAGTTTGGATGTAAGAAACGCTTGAGAAACTCAAAATTTTCGCTGTTCTGATGCTCGAAACGAATAACTAGAACGGCCTAGGGGAAAACTACACATACCTTTGTAATCGGGCGAGTTTCTACTTTCAGATGCAACAGAAATTTTGCGGATTGGTCAATCCGTTCGCGAGATATGGCAGTTTGGATGTAAGAAACGCTTGAGAAACTCAAAATTTTCACAGTTCTGATGCTCGAAACGAATAACTGGAACGGCCTAGGGGAAAACTACACATACCGTTGTAATCGGGCGAGTTTCTACTTTCAGATGCAACAGAAATTTTGCGGATTGGTCAATCCGTTCGCGAGATATGGCAGGTTGGAGGTAACAAACGCTTGAGAAACTCAAAATTTTCGCAGTTCTGATGCTCGAAACGAATGACTACAACGGCCTAGGGGAGAAGTACGCATACCGTTGTAATCGGGCAAGTTTCTACTTTCAGAAGCAGCAGAAATTTTGCGGATTGGTGAATCCGTTCGCGAGATATGGTAGTTTGGAGGTAAGAAACGCTTGAGATACTCAAAATTTTCGCAGTTCTGATGCTCGAAACGAGTAACTAGAACGGCATAGGGGAAAAGTACGCATACCGTTGTAATCCGGCGAGTTTCTGCTTTCAGATGCAACAGAAATTTTGCGGATTGGTCAATCCGTTCGCGAGATATGGCAGTTTGGATGTAAGAAACGCTTGAGAAACTCAAAATTTTCGCAGTTCTGATGCTCGAAACGAATAACTAGAACGGCCTAGGGGAAAAGTACGCATACCGTTGTAATCGGGCGAGTTTCTGCTATCAGATGCAACAGAAATTTTGCGGATTTGTCAATCCGTTCGCGAGATATGGCAGTTTGGATGTAAGAAACGCTTGAGAAACTCAAAATTTTCGCTGTTCTGATGCTCGAAACGAATAACTAGAACGGCCTAGGGGAAAACTACACATACCGTTGTAATCGGGCGAGTTTCTACTTTCAGATGCAACAGAAATTTTGCGGATTGGTCAATCCGTTCGCGAGATATGGCAGTTTGGATGTAAGAAACGCTTGAGAAACTCAAAATTTTCGCATTTCTGATGCTCGAAACGAATAACTAGAACGGGCTAGGGGAAAACTAAACCTACCGTTGTAATCGGGCGAGTTTCTACTTTCAGATGCAACAGAAATTTTGCGGATTGGTCAATCCGTTCGCGAGATATGGCAGTTTGGAGGTAAGAAACGCTTGAGAAACTCAAAATTTTCGCAGTTCTGATGCTCGAAACGAATAACTAGAACAGCCTAGGGGAAAAGTGCGCATACCGTTGTAATCGGGCGAGTTTCTACTTTCAGATGCAACAGAAATTTTGCGGATTGATCAATCCGTTCGCGAGATATGGCAGTTTGGAGATAAGAAACGCTTGAGAAACTGAAAATTTTCGCAGTTCTGATGCTCGAAACGAGTAACTAGAACGGCCTAGGGGAAAAGTACGCATACCGTTGTAATCGGGCGAGTTTCTGCTTTCAGATGCAACAGAAATTTTGCGGATTGGTCAATCCGTTCGCGAGATATGGCAGTTTGGAAATAAGAAACGCTTGAGGAACTCAAAATTTTCGCAGTTCTGGTGTTCGAAACGAATAACTGGAACGGCCTAGGGGAAAACTACACATACCGTTGTAATCGGGCGAGTTTCTACTTTCAGATGCAACAGAAATTTTGCGGATTGGTCAATCCGTTCGCGAGATATGGCAGTTTGGAGGTAAGAAACGCTTGAGAAACTCAAAATTTTCGCAGTTCTGATGCTCGAAACGAATGACTACAACGGCCTAGGGGAGAAGTACGCATACCGTTGTAATCGGGCGAGTTTCTACTTTCAGAAGCAGCAGAAATTTTGCGGATTGGTGAATCCGTTCGCGAGATATGGTAGTTTGGAGGTAAGAAACGCTTGAGAAACTCAAAATTTTCGCAGTTCTGATGCTCGAAACGAGTAACTAGAGCGGCATAGGGGAAAAGTACGCATACCGTTGTAATCCGGCGAGTTTCTGCTTTCAGATGCAACAGAAATTTTGCGGATTGGTCAATCCGTTCGTGAGATATGGCAGTTTGGATGTAAGAAACGCTTGAGAAACTCAAAATTTTCGCAGTTCTGATGCTCGAAACGAATAACTAGAACGGCCTAGGGGAAAAGTACGCATACCGTTGTAATCGGGCGAGTTTCTGCTTTCAGATGCAACAGAAATTTTGCGGATTTGTCAATCCGTTCGCGAGATATGGCAGTTTGGATGTAAGAAACGCTTGAGAAACTCAAAATTTTCGCTGTTCTGATGCTCGAAACGAATAACTAGAACGGCCTAGGGGAAAACTACACATACCGTTGTAATCGGGCGAGTTTCTACTTTCAGATGCAACAAAAATTTTGCGGATTGATCAATCCGTTCGCGAGATATGGCAGTTTGGAGATAAGAAACGCTTGAGAAACTCAAAATTTTCGCAGTTCTGATGCTCGAAACGAGTAACTAGAACGGCCTAGGGGAAAAGCACGCATACCGTTGTAATCGGGCGAGTTTCTACTTTCAGATGCAACAGAAATTTTGCGGTTTGGTCCATCCGTTCGCGAGATATGGCAGTTTGGAGGTAAGAAACGCTTGAGAAACTCAAAATTTTCGCAGTTCTGATGCTCGAAACGAATGACTACAACGGCCTAGGGGAGAAGTACGCATACCGTTGTAATCGGGCGAGTTTCTACTTTCAGAAGCAGCAGAAATTTTGCGGATTGGTGAATCCGTTCGCGAGATATGGTAGTTTGGAGGTAAGAAACGCTTGAGATACTCAAAATTTTCGCAGTTCTGATGCTCGAAACGAGTAACTAGAACGGCATAGGGGAAAAGTACGCATACCGTTGTAATCCGGCGAGTTTCTGCTTTCAGATGCAACAGAAATTTTGCGGATTGGTCAATCCGTTCGCGAGATATGGCAGTTTGGATGTAAGAAACGCTTGAGAAACTCAAAATTTTCGCAGTTCTGATGCTCGAAACGAATAACTAGAACGGCCTAGGGGAAAAGTACGCATACCGTTGTAATCGGGCGAGTTTCTGCTTTCAGATGCAACAGAAATTTTGCGGATTTGTCAATCCGTTCGCGAGATATGGCAGTTTGGATGTAAGAAACGCTTGAGAAACTCAAAATTTTCGCTGTTCTGATGCTCGAAACGAATAACTAGAACGGCCTAGGGGAAAACTACACATACCGTTGTAATCGGGCGAGTTTCTACTTTCAGATGCAACAGAAATTTTGCGGATTGGTCAATCGGTTCGCGAGATATGGCAGTTTGGATGTAAGAAACGCTTGAGAAACTCAAAATTTTCGCACTTCTGATGCTCGAAACGAATAACTAGAACGGGCTAGGGGAAAACTAAACCTACCGTTGTAATCGGGCGAGTTTCTACTTTCAGATGCAACAGAAATTTTGCGGATTGGTCAATCCGTTCGCGAGATATGGCAGTTTGGAGGTAAGAAACGCTTGAGAAACTCAAAATTTTCGCAGTTCTGATGCTCGAAACGAATAACTAGAACAGCCTAGGGGAAAAGTGCGCATACCGTTGTAATCGGGCGAGTTTCTACTTTCAGATGCAACAGAAATTTTGCGGATTGATCAATCCGTTCGCGAGATATGGCAGTTTGGAGATAAGAAACGCTTGAGAAACTGAAAATTTTCGCAGTTCTGATGCTCGAAACGAGTAACTAGAACGGCCTAGGGGAAAAGTACGCATACCGTTGTAATCGGGCGAGTTTCTACTTTCAGATGCAACAGAAATTTTGCGGATTGGTCAATCCGTTCGCGAGATATGGCAGTTTGGAGGTAAGAAATGCTTGAGAAACTCAAAATTTTCGCAGTTCTGATGCTCGAAACGAATAACTAGAACGGCCTAGGGGAAAACTACACATACCGTTGTAATCGGGCGAGTTTCTACTTTCAGATGCAACAGAAATTTTGCGGATTGGTCAATCCGTTCGCGAGATATGGCAGTTTGGAGGTAAGAAATGCTTGAGAAACTCAAAATTTTCGCAGTTCTGATGCTCGAAACGAATAACTGGAACGGCCTAGTGGAAAACTACACACACCGTTGTAATCGGGCGAGTTTCTACTTTCAGATGCAATAGAAATTTTGCGGATTGGTCAATCCGTTAGCGAGATATGGCAGTTTGGAGGTAAGAAACGCTTGAGAAACTCAAAATTTTCGCAGTTCTGATGCTCGAAACGAATAACTGGAACGGCCTAGTGGAAAACTACACATACCGTTGTAATCGGGCGAGTTTCTACTTTCAGATGCAATAGAAATTTTGCGGATTGGTCTATCCGTTCGCGAGATATGGCAGTTTGGAGGTAAGAAACGCTTGAGAAACTCAAAATTTTCGCAGTTCTGATGCTCGAAACGAGTAACTAGAACGGCATAGGGGAAAAGTACGCATACCTTTGTAATCGGGCGAGTTTCTACTTTCAGATGCAACAGAAATTTTGCGGATTGGTCAATCCGTTCGCGAGATATGGCAGTTTGGAGATAAGAAACGCTTGAGAAACTGAAAATTTTCGCAGTTCTGATGCTCGAAACGAGTAACTAGAACGGCCTAGGGGAAAAGTACGCATACCATTGTAATCGGGCGAGTTTCTGCTTTCAGATGCAACAGAAATTTTGCGGATTGGTCAATCCGTTCGCGAGATATGGCAGTTTGGAGATAAGAAACGCTTGAGAAACTCAAAATTTTCGCAGTTCTGATGCTCGAAACGAATGACTACAACGGCCTAGGGGAGAAGTACGCATACCGTTGTAATCGGGCGAGTTTCTACTTTCAGAAGCAACAGAAATTTTGCGGATTGGTGAATCCGTTCGCGAGATATGGTAGTTTGGAGGTAAGAAACGCTTGAGAAACTCAAAATTTTCGCAGTTCTGATGCTCGAAACGAATGACTACAACGGCCTAGGGGAGAAGTACGCATACCGTTGTAATCGGGCGAGTTTCTACTTTCAGAAGCAACAGAAATTTTGCGGATTGGTGAATCTGTTCGCGAGATATGGTAGTTTGGAGGTAAGAAACGCTTGAGATACTCAAAATTTTCGCAGTTCTGATGCTCGAAACGAGTAACTAGAACTGCATAGGGGAAAAGTACGCATACCGTTGTAATCCGGCGAGTTTCTGCTTTCAGATGCAACAGAAATTTTGCGGATTGGTCAATCCGTTCGCGAGATATGGCAGTTTGGATGTAAGAAACGCTTGAGAAACTCAAAATTTTCGCAGTTCTGATGCTCGAAACGAATAACTAGAACGGCCTAGGGGAAAAGTACGCATACCGTTGTAATCGGGCGAGTTTCTGCTTTCAGATGCAACAGAAATTTTGCGGATTTGTCAATCCGTTCGCGAGATATGGCAGTTTGGATGTAAGAAACGCTTGAGAAACTCAAAATTTTCGCTGTTCTGATGCTCGAAACGAATAACTAGAACGGCCTAGGGGAAAACTACACATACCGTTGTAATCGGGCGAGTTTCTACTTTCAGATGCAACAGAAATTTTGCGGATTGGTCAATCCGTTCGCGAGATATGGCAGTTTGGATGTAAGAAACGCTTGAGAAACTCAAAATTTTCGCAGTTCTGATGCTCGAAACGAATAACTAGAACGGGCTAGGGGAAAACTAAACCTACCGTTGTAATCGGGCGAGTTTCTACTTTCAGATGCAACAGAAATTTTGCGGATTGGTCAATCCGTTCGCGAGATATGGCAGTTTGGATGTAAGAAACGCTTGAGAAACTCAAAATTTTCGCAGTTCTGATGCTCGAAACGAATAACTAGAACGGCCTAGGGGAAAAGTACGCATACCGTTGTAATCGGGCGAGTTTCTGCTTTCAGATGGAACAGAAATTTTGCGGATTTGTCAATCCGTTCGCGAGATATGGCAGTTTGGATGTAAGAAACGCTTGAGAAACTCAAAATTTTCGCTGTTCTGATGCTCGAAACGAATAACTAGAACGGCCTAGGGGAAAACTACACATACCGTTGTAATCGGGCGAGTTTCTACTTTCAGATGCAACAGAAATTTTGCGGATTGGTCAATCCGTTCGCGAGATATGGCAGTTTGGATGTAAGAAACGCTTGAGAAACTCAAAATTTTCGCAGTTCTGATGCTCGAAACGAATAACTAGAACGGGCTAGGGGAAAACTAAACCTACCGTTGTAATCGGGCGAGTTTCTACTTTCAGATGCAACAGAAATTTTGCGGATTGGTCAATCCGTTCGCGAGATATGGCAGTTTGGAGGTAAGAAACGCTTGAGAAACTCAAAATTTTCGCAGTTCTGATGCTCGAAACGAATAACTAGAACAGCCTAGGGGAAAAGTGCGCAAACCGTTGTAATCGGGCGAGTTTCTACTTTCAGATGCAACAGAAATTTTGCGGATTGATCAATCCGTTCGCGAGATATGGCAGTTTGGAGATAAGAAACGCTTGAGAAACTGAAAATTTTCGCAGTTCTGATGCTCGAAACGAGTAACTAGAACGGCCTAGGGGAAAAGTACGCATACCGTTGTAATCGGGCGAGTTTCTGCTTTCAGATGCAACAGAAATTTTGCGGATTGGTCAATCCGTTCGCGAGATATGGCAGTTTGGAAATAAGAAACGCTTGAGGAACTCAAAATTTTCGCAGTTCTGGTGTTCGAAACGAGTAACTAGAACGGCATAGGGGAAAAGTACGCATATCGTTGTAATCGGGCGAGTTTCTGCTTTCAGATGCAACAGAAATTTTGCGGATTGGTCAATCCGTTCGCGAGATATGGCAGTTTGGATGTAAGAAACGCTTGAGAAACTCAAAATTTTCGCAGTTCTGATGCTCGAAACGAATAACTAGAACGGCCTAGGGGAAAACTACACATACCGTTGTAATCGGGCGAGTTTCTACTTTCAGATGCAACAGAAATTTTGCGGATTGGTCAATCCGTTCGCGAGATATGGCAGTTTGGAGGTAAGAAATGCTTGAGAAACTCAAAATTTTCGCAGTTCTGATGCTCGACACGAATAACTAGGACGGCCTAGGGGAAAAGTACGCATACCGTTGTAATCGGGCGAGTTTCTGCTTTCAGATGCAACAGAAATTTTGCGGATTGGTCAATCCGTTCGCGAGATATGGCAGTTTGGAAATAAGAAACGCTTGAGGAACTCAAAATTTTCGCAGTTCTGGTGTTCGAAACGAGTAACTAGAACGGCATAGGGGAAAAGTACGCATATCGTTGTAATCGGGCGAGTTTCTGCTTTCAGATGCAACAGAAATTTTGCGGATTGGTCAATCCGTTCGCGAGATATGGCAGTTTGGATGTAAGAAACGCTTGAGAAACTCAAAATTTTCGCAGTTCTGATGCTCGAAACGAATAACTAGAACGGCCTAGGGGAAAACTACACATACCGTTGTAATCGGGCGAGTTTCTACTTTCAGATGCAACAGAAATTTTGCGGATTGGTCAATCCGTTCGCGAGATATGGCAGTTTGGAGGTAAGAAATGCTTGAGAAACTCAAAATTTTCGCAGTTCTGATGCTCGAAACGAATAACTGGAACGGCCTAGTGGAAAACTACACACACCGTTGTAATCGGGCGAGTTTCTACTTTCAGATGCAATAGAAATTTTGCGGATTGGTCAATCCGTTCGCGAGATATGGCAGTTTGGAGGTAAGAAACACTTGAGAAACTCAAAATTTTCGCAGTTCTGATGCTCGAAACGAATAACTGGAACGGCCTAGTGGAAAACTACACATACCGTTGTAATCGGGCGAGTTTCTACTTTCAGATGCAATAGAAATTTTGCGGATTGGTCTATCCGTTCGCGAGATATGGCAGTTTGGAGGTAAGAAACGCTTGAGAAACTCAAAATTTTCGCAGTTCTGATGCTCGAAACGAGTAACTAGAACGGCATAGGGGAAAAGTACGCATACCGTTGTAATCCGGCGAGTTTCTGCTTTCAGATGCAACAGAAATTTTGCGGATTGGTCAATCCGTTCGCGAGATATGGCAGTTTGGATGTAAGAAACGCTTGAGAAACTCAAAATTTTCGCAGTTCTGATGCTCGAAACGAATAACTAGAACGGGCTAGGGGAAAACTAAACCTACCGTTGTAATCGGGCGAGTTTCTACTTTCAGATGCAACAGAAATTTTGCGGATTGGTCAATCCGTTCGCGAGATATGGCAGTTTGGAGGTAAGAAACGCTTGAGAAACTCAAAATTTTCGCAGTTCTGATGCTCGAAACGAATAACTAGAACAGCCTAGGGGAAAAGTGCGCATACCGTTGTAATCGGGCGAGTTTCTACTTTCAGATGCAACAGAAATTTTGCGGATTGATCAATCCGTTCGCGAGATATGGCAGTTTGGAGATAAGAAACGCTTGAGAAACTGAAAATTTTCGCAGTTCTGATGCTCGAAACGAGTAACTAGAACGGCCTAGGGGAAAAGTACGCATACCGTTGTAATCGGGCGAGATTCTGCTTTCAGATGCAACAGAAATTTTGCGGATTGGTCAATCCGTTCGCGAGATATGGCAGTTTGGAAATAAGAAACGCTTGAGGAACTCAAAATTTTCGCAGTTCTGGTGTTCGAAACGAGTAACTAGAACGGCATAGGGGAAAAGTACGCATATCGTTGTAATCGGGCGAGTTTCTGCTTTCAGATGCAACAGAAATTTTGCGGATTGGTCAATCCGTTCGCGAGATATGGCAGTTTGGATGTAAGAAACGCTTGAGAAACTCAAAATTTTCGCAGTTCTGATGCTCGAAACGAATAACTAGAACGGCCTAGGGGAAAACTACACATACCGTTGTAATCGGGCGAGTTTCTACTTTCAGATGCAACAGAAATTTTGCGGATTGGTCAATCCGTTCGCGAGATATGGCAGTTTGGAGGTAAGAAATGCTTGAGAAACTCAAAATTTTCGCAGTTCTGATGCTCGACACGAATAACTAGGACGGCCTAGGGGAAAAGTACGCATACCGTTGTAATCGGGCGAGTTTCTGCTTTCAGATGCAACAGAAATTTTGCGGATTGGTCAATCCGTTCGCGAGATATGGCAGTTTGGAAATAAGAAACGCTTGAGGAACTCAAAATTTTCGCAGTTCTGGTGTTCGAAACGAGTAACTAGAACGGCATAGGGGAAAAGTACGCATATCGTTGTAATCGGGCGAGTTTCTGCTTTCAGATGCAACAGAAATTTTGCGGATTGGTCAATCCGTTCGCGAGATATGGCAGTTTGGATGTAAGAAACGCTTGAGAAACTCAAAATTTTCGCAGTTCTGATGCTCGAAACGAATAACTAGAACGGCCTAGGGGAAAACTACACATACCGTTGTAATCGGGCGAGTTTCTACTTTCAGATGCAACAGAAATTTTGCGGATTGGTCAATCCGTTCGCGAGATATGGCAGTTTGGAGGTAAGAAATGCTTGAGAAACTCAAAATTTTCGCAGTTCTGATGCTCGAAACGAATAACTGGAACGGCCTAGTGGAAAACTACACACACCGTTGTAATCGGGCGAGTTTCTACTTTCAGATGCAATAGAAATTTTGCGGATTGGTCAATCCGTTCGCGAGATATGGCAGTTTGGAGGTAAGAAACGCTTGAGAAACTCAAAATTTTCGCACTTCTGATGCTCGAAACGAATAACTGGAACGGCCTAGTGGAAAACTACACATACCGTTGTAATCGGGCGAGTTTCTACTTTCAGATGCAATAGAAATTTTGCGGATTGGTCTATCCGTTCGCGAGATATGGCAGTTTGGAGGTAAGAAACGCTTGAGAAACTCAAAATTTTCGCAGTTCTGATGCTCGAAACGAGTAACTAGAACGGCATAGGGGAAAAGTACGCATACCTTTGTAATCGGGCGAGTTTCTACTTTCAGATGCAACAGAAATTTTGCGGATTGGTCAATCCGTTCGCGAGATATGGCAGTTTGGAGATAAGAAACGCTTGAGAAACTCAAAATTTTCGCAGTTCTGATGCTCGAAACGAGTAACTAGAACGGCCTAGGGGAAAAGCACGCATACCGTTGTAATCGGGCGAGTTTCTACTTTCAGATGCAACAGAAATTTTGCGGTTTGGTCCATCCGTTCGCGAGATATGGCAGTTTGGAGGTAAGAAACGCTTGAGAAACTCAAAATTTTCGCAGTTCTGCTGCTCGAAACGAATAACTAGAACGGCCTAGGGGAAAACTACACATACCGTTGTAGTCGGGCGAGTTTCTACTTTCAGATGCAACAGAAATTTTGGGGATTGGTCAATCCGTTCGCGAGATATGGCAGTTTGGAGGTAAGAAACGCTTGAGAAACTCAAAATTTTCACAGTTCAGATGCTCGAAACGAATAACTGGAACGGCCTATGGGGAAAACTACACATACCGTTGTAATCGGGCGAGTTTCTACTTTCAGATGCAACAGAAATTTTGCGGATTGGTCAATCCGTTCGCGAGATATGGCAGTTTGGAGGTAAGAAACGCTTGAGAAACTCAAAATTTTCGCAGTTCTGATGCTCGAAACGAATGACTACAACGGCCTAGGGGAGAAGTACGCATACCGTTGTAATCGGGCGAGTTTCTACTTTCAGAAGCAGCAGAAAATTTTTGCGGATTGTTTATCCGTTCGCGAGATATGGTAGTTGGAGGTAAGAAACGCTTGAGATACTCAAAATTTTCGCAGTTCTGATGCTCGAAACGAGTAACTAGAACGGCATAGGGGAAAAGTACGCATACCGTTGTAATCCGGCGAGTTTCTGCTTTCAGATGCAACAGAAAATTTTGCGGATTGGTCAATCCGTTTCGCGAGATATGGCAGTTTGGATGTAAGAAACGCTTGAGAAACTCAAATTTTCGCAGTTCTGATGCTCGAACGAATAACTAGAACGGCCTAGGGGAAAAGTACGCATACCGTTGTAATCGGGCGAGTTTCTGCTTTCAGATGCAACAGAAAATTTTGCGGATTTGTCAATCCGTTCGCGAGATATGCAGTTTGGATGTAAGAAACGCTTGAGAACTCAAAATTTTCGCTGTTCTGATGCTCGAAACGAATAACTAGAACGGCCCTAGGGGAAAACTACACATACCGTTGTAATCGGGCGAGTTTCTACTTTCAGATGCAAGAGAAATTTTGCGGATTGGTCAATCCGTTCGCGAGATATTGCAGTTTGGATGTAAGAAACGCTGAGAAACTCAAAATTTTCGCAGTTCTGATGCTCGAAACGAATAACTAGAACGGCTAGGGAAAAGTGCGCATACCGTTGTAATCGGGCGAGTTTCTACTTTCAGATGCAACAGAAATTTTGCGGATTGGTGAATCCGTTCGCGAGATATGGTAGTTTGGAGGTAAGAAACGCTTGAGAAACTCAAAATTTTCGCAGTTCTGATGCTCGACACGAATAACTAGGACGGCCTAGGGGAAAAGTGCGCATACCGTTGTAATCGGGCGAGTTTCTACTTTCAGATGCAACAGAAATTTTGCGGATTGATCAATCCGTTCGCGAGATATGGCAGTTTGGAGATAAGAAACGCTTGAGAAACTCAAAATTTTCGCAGTTCTGATGCTCGAAACGAGTAACTAGAACGGCCTAGGGGAGAAGCACGCATACCGTTGTAATCGGGCGAGTTTCTACTTTCAGATGCAACAGAAATTTTGCGGTTTGGTCCATCCGTTCGCGAGATATGGCAGTTTGGAGGTAAGAAACGCTTGAGAAACTCAAAATTTTCGCAGTTCTGCTGCTCGAAACGAATAACTAGAACGGCCTAGGGGAAAACTACACATACCGTTGTAGTCGGGCGAGTTTCTACTTTCAGATGCAACAGAAATTTTGGGGATTGGTCAATCCGTTCGCGAGATATGGCAGTTTGGAGGTAAGAAACGCTTGAGAAACTCAAAATTTTCACAGTTCTGATGCTCGAAACGAATAACTGGAACGGCCTAGGGGAAAACTACACATACCGTTGTAATCGGGCGAGTTTCTACTTTCAGATGCAACAGAAATTTTGCGGATTGGTCAATCCGTTCGCGAGATATGGCAGTTTGGAGGTAAGAAACGCTTGAGAAACTCAAAATTTTCGCAGTTCTGATGCTCGAAACGAATGACTACAACGGCCTAGGGGAGAAGTACGCATACCGTTGTAATCGGGCGAGTTTCTACTTTCAGAAGCAGCAGAAATTTTGCGGATTGGTGAATCCGTTCGCGAGATATGGTAGTTTGGAGGTAAGAAACGTTTGAGATACTCAAAATTTTCGCAGTTCTGATGCTCGAAACGAGTAACTAGAACGGCATAGGGGAAAAGTACGCATACCGTTGTAATCCGGCGAGTTTCTGCTTTCAGATGCAACAGAAATTTTGCGGATTGGTCAATCCGTTCGCGAGATATGGCAGTTTGGATGTAAGAAACGCTTGAGAAACTCAAAATTTTCGCAGTTCTGATGCTCGAAACGAATAACTAGAACGGCCTAGGGGAAAACTACACATACCGTTGTAATCGGGCGAGTTTCTACTTTCAGATGCAACAGAAATTTTGCGGATTGGTCAATCCGTTCGCGAGATATGGCAGTTTGGAGGTAAGAAATGCTTGAGAAACTCAAAATTTTCGCAGTTCTGATGCTCGAAACGAATAACTGGAACGGCCTAGTGGAAAACTACACACACCGTTGTAATCGGGCGAGTTTCTGCTTTCAGATGCAACAGAAATTTTGCGGATTGGTCAATCCGTTCGCGAGATATGGCAGTTTGGATGTAAGAAACGCTTGAGAAACTCAAAATTTTCGCAGTTCTGATGCTCGAAACGAATAACTAGAACGGCCTAGGGGAAAAGTACGCATACCGTTGTAATCGGGCGAGTTTCTGCTTTCAGATGCAACAGAAATTTTGCGGATTGGTCAATCCGTTCGCGAGATATGGCAGTTTGGAGGTAAGAAACGCTTGAGAAACTCAAAATTTTCACAGTTCTGATGCTCGAAACGAGTAACTAGAACGGCCTAGGGGAAAAGTACGCATACCGTTGTAATCGGGCGAGTTTCTGCTTTCAGATGCAACAGAAATTTTGCGGATTTGTCAATCCGTTCGCGAGATATGGCAGTTTGGAGATAAGAAACGCTTGAGAAACTCAAAATTTTCGCAGTTCTGATGCTCGAAACGAATGACTACAACGGCCTAGGGGAGAAGTACGCATACCGTTGTAATCGGGCGAGTTTCTACTTTCAGAAGCAACAGAAATTTTGCGGATTGGTGAATCCGTTCGCGAGATATGGTAGTTTGGAGGTAAGAAACGCTTGAGAAACTCAAAATTTTCGCAGTTCTGATGCTCGAAACGAATGACTACAACGGCCTAGGGGAGAAGTACGCATACCGTTGTAATCGGGCGAGTTTCTACTTTCAGAAGCAGCAGAAATTTTGCGGATTGGTGAATCCGTTCGCGAGATATGGTAGTTTGGAGGTAAGAAACGCTTGAGATACTCAAAATTTTCGCAGTTCTGATGCTCGAAACGAATGACTACAACGGCCTAGGGGAGAAGTACGCATACCGTTGTAATCGGGCGAGTTTCTACTTTCAGAAGCAGCAGAAATTTTGCGGATTGGTGAATCCGTTCGCGAGATATGGTAGTTTGGAGGTAAGAAACGCTTGAGATACTCAAAATTTTCGCAGTTCTGATGCTCGAAACGAGTAACTAGAACGGCATAGGGGAAAAGTACGCATACCGTTGTAATCCGGCGAGTTTCTGCTTTCAGATGCAACAGAAATTTTGCGGATTGGTCAATCCGTTCGCGAGATATGGCAGTTTGGATGTAAGAAACGCTTGAGAAACTCAAAATTTTCGCAGTTCTGATGCTCGAAACGAATAACTAGAACGGCCTAGGGGAAAAGTACGCATACCGTTGTAATCGGGCGAGTTTCTGCTTTCAGATGCAACAGAAATTTTGCGGATTTGTCAATCCGTTCGCGAGATATGGCAGTTTGGATGTAAGAAACGCTTGAGAAACTCAAAATTTTCGCTGTTCTGATGCTCGAAACGAATAACTAGAACGGCCTAGGGGAAAACTACACATACCGTTGTAATCGGGCGAGTTTCTACTTTCAGATGCAACAGAAATTTTGCGGATTGGTCAATCCGTTCGCGAGATATGGCAGTTTGGATGTAAGAAACGCTTGAGAAACTCAAAATTTTCGCAGTTCTGATGCTCGACACGAATAACTAGGACGGCCTAGGGGAAAAGTGCGCATACCGTTGTAATCGGGCGAGTTTCTACTTTCAGATGCAACAGAAATTTTGCGGATTGATCAATCCGTTCGCGAGATATGGCAGTTTGGAGATAAGAAACGCTTGAGAAACTCAAAATTTTCGCAGTTCTGATGCTCGAAACGAGTAACTAGAACGGCCTAGGGGAAAAGCACGCATACCGTTGTAATCGGGCGAGTTTCTACTTTCAGATGCAACAGAAATTTTGCGGTTTGGTCCATCCGTTCGCGAGATATGGCAGTTTGGAGGTAAGAAACGCTTGAGAAACTCAAAATTTTCGCAGTTCTGCTGCTCGAAACGAATAACTAGGACGGCCTAGGGGAAAACTACACATACCGTTGTAGTCGGGCGAGTTTCTACTTTCAGATGCAACAGAAATTTTGGGGATTGGTCAATCCGTTCGCGAGATATGGCAGTTTGGAGGTAAGAAACGCTTGAGAAACTCAAAATTTTCACAGTTCTGATGCTCGAAACGAATAACTGGAACGGCCTAGGGGAAAACTACACATACCGTTGTAATCGGGCGAGTTTCTACTTTCAGATGCAACAGAAATTTTGCGGATTGGTCAATCCGTTCGCGAGATATGGCAGTTTGGAGGTAAGAAACGCTTGAGAAACTCAAAATTTTCGCAGTTCTGATGCTCGAAACGAATGACTACAACGGCCTAGGGGAGAAGTACGCATACCGTTGTAATCGGGCGAGTTTCTACTTTCAGAAGCAGCAGAAATTTTGCGGATTGGTGAATCCGTTCGCGAGATATGGTAGTTTGGAGGTAAGAAACGCTTGAGATACTCAAAATTTTCGCAGTTCTGATGCTCGAAACGAATGACTACAACGGCCTAGGGGAGAAGTACGCATACCGTTGTAATCGGGCGAGTTTCTACTTTCAGAAGCAGCAGAAATTTTGCGGATTGGTGAATCCGTTCGCGAGATATGGTAGTTTGGAGGTAAGAAACGCTTGAGATACTCAAAATTTTCGCAGTTCTGATGCTCGAAACGAGTAACTAGAACGGCATAGGGGAAAAGTACGCATACCGTTGTAATCCGGCGAGTTTCTGCTTTCAGATGCAACAGAAATTTTGCGGATTGGTCAATCCGTTCGCGAGATATGGCAGTTTGGATGTAAGAAACGCTTGAGAAACTCAAAATTTTCGCAGTTCTGATGCTCGAAACGAATAACTAGAACGGCCTAGGGGAAAAGTACGCATACCGTTGTAATCGGGCGAGTTTCTGCTTTCAGATGCAACAGAAATTTTGCGGATTTGTCAATCCGTTCGCGAGATATGGCAGTTTGGATGTAAGAAACGCTTGAGAAACTCAAAATTTTCGCTGTTCTGATGCTCGAAACGAATAACTAGAACGGCCTAGGGGAAAACTACACATACCGTTGTAATCGGGCGAGTTTCTACTTTCAGATGCAACAGAAATTTTGCGGATTGGTCAATCCGTTCGCGAGATATGGCAGTTTGGATGTAAGAAACGCTGGAGAAACTCAAAATTTTCGCAGTTCTGATGCTCGACACGAATAACTAGGACGGCCTAGGGGAAAAGTGCGCATACCGTTGTAATCGGGCGAGTTTCTACTTTCAGATGCAACAGAAATTTTGCGGATTGATCAATCCGTTCGCGAGATATGGCAGTTTGGAGATAAGAAACGCTTGAGAAACTCAAAATTTTCGCGGTTCTGATGCTCGAAACGAGTAACTAGAACGGCCTAGGGGAAAAGCACGCATACCGTTGTAATCGGGCGAGTTTCTACTTTCAGATGCAACAGAAATTTTGCGGTTTGGTCCATCCGTTCGCGAGATATGGCAGTTTGGAGGTAAGAAACGCTTGAGAAACTCAAAATTTTCGCAGTTCTGCTGCTCGAAACGAATAACTAGGACGGCCTAGGGGAAAACTACACATACCGTTGTAGTCGGGCGAGTTTCTACTTTCAGATGCAACAGAAATTTTGGGGATTGGTCAATCCGTTCGCGAGATATGGCAGTTTGGAGGTAAGAAACGCTTGAGAAACTCAAAATTTTCACAGTTCTGATGCTCGAAACGAATAACTGGAACGGCCTAGGGGAAAACTACACATACCGTTGTAATCGGGCGAGTTTCTACTTTCAGATGCAACAGAAATTTTGCGGATTGGTCAATCCGTTCGCGAGATATGGCAGTTTGGAGGTAAGAAACGCTTGAGAAACTCAAAATTTTCGCAGTTCTGATGCTCGAAACGAATGACTACAACGGCCTAGGGGAGAAGTACGCATACCGTTGTAATCGGGCGAGTTTCTACTTTCAGAAGCAGCAGAAATTTTGCGGATTGGTGAATCCGTTCGCGAGATATGGTAGTTTGGATGTAAGAAACGCTTGAGAAACTCAAAATTTTCGCAGTTCTGATGCTCGAAACGAATAACTAGAACGGCCTAGGGGAAAAGTACGCATACCGTTGTAATCGGGCGAGTTTCTGCTTTCAGATGCAACAGAAATTTTGCGGATTTGTCAATCCGTTCGCGAGATATGGCAGTTTGGATGTAAGAAACGCTTGAGAAACTCAAAATTTTCGCTGTTCTGATGCTCGAAACGAATAACTAGAACGGCCTAGGGGAAAACTACACATACCGTTGTAATCGGGCGAGTTTCTACTTTCAGATGCAACAGAAATTTTGCGGATTGGTCAATCCGTTCGCGAGATATGGCAGTTTGGATGTAAGAAACGCTTGAGAAACTCAAAATTTTCGCAGTTCTGATGCTCGAAACGAATAACTAGAACGGGCTAGGGGAAAACTAAACCTACCGTTGTAATCGGGCGAGTTTCTACTTTCAGATGCAACAGAAATTTTGCGGATTGGTCAATCCGTTCGCGAGATATGGCAGTTTGGAGGTAAGAAACGCTTGAGAAACTCAAAATTTTCGCAGTTCTGATGCTCGAAACGAATAACTAGAACAGCCTAGGGGAAAAGTGCGCATACCGTTGTAATCGGGCGAGTTTCTACTTTCAGATGCAACAGAAATTTTGCGGATTGATCAGTCCGTTCGCGAGATATGGCAGTTTGGAGATAAGAAACGCTTGAGAAACTGAAAATTTTCGCAGTTCTGATGCTCGAAACGAGTAACTAGAACGGCCTAGGGGAAAAGTACGCATACCGTTGTAATCGGGCGAGTTTCTGCTTTCAGATGCAACAGAAATTTTGCGGATTGGTCAATCCGTTCGCGAGATATGGCAGTTTGGAAATAAGAAACGCTTGAGGAACTCAAAATTTTCGCAGTTCTGGTGTTCGAAACGAGTAACTAGAACGGCATAGGGGAAAAGTACGCATATCGTTGTAATCGGGCGAGTTTCTGCTTTCAGATGCAACAGAAATTTTGCGGATTGGTCAATCCGTTCGCGAGATATGGCAGTTTGGAGATAAGAAACGCTTGAGAAACTCAAAATTTTCGCAGTTCTGATGCTCGAAACGAATGACTACAACGGCCTAGGGGAGAAGTACGCATACCGTTGTAATCGGACGAGTTTCTACTTTCAGAAGCAACAGAAATTTTGCGGATTGGTGAATCCGTTCGCGAGATATGGTAGTTTGGAGGTAAGAAACGCTTGAGAAACTGAAAATTTTCGCAGTTCTGATGCTCGAAACGAGTAACTAGAACGGCCTAGGGGAAAAGTACGCATACCGTTGTAATCGGGCGAGTTTCTGCTTTCAGATGCAACAGAAATTTTGCGGATTGGTCAATCCGTTCGCGAGATATGGCAGTTTGGAAATAAGAAACGCTTGAGGAACTCAAAATTTTCGCAGTTCTGGTGTTCGAAACGAGTAACTAGAACGGCATAGGGGAAAAGTACGCATATCGTTGTAATCGGGCGAGTTTCTGCTTTCAGATGCAACAGAAATTTTGCGGATTGGTCAATCCGTTCGCGAGATATGGCAGTTTGGATGTAAGAAACGCTTGAGAAACTCAAAATTTTCGCAGTTCTGATGCTCGAAACGAATAACTGGAACGGCCTAGTGGAAAACTACACACACCGTTGTAATCGGGCGAGTTTCTACTTTCAGATGCAATAGAAATTTTGCGGATTGGTCTATCCGTTCGCGAGATATGGCAGTTTGGAGGTAAGAAACGCTTGAGAAACTCAAAATTTTCGCAGTTCTGATGCTCGAAACGAGTAACTAGAACGGCATAGGGGAAAAGTACGCATACCTTTGTAATCGGGCGAGTTTCTACTTTCAGATGCAACAGAAATTTTGCGGATTGGTCAATCCGTTCGCGAGATATGGCAGTTTGGAGATAAGAAACGCTTGAGAAACTGAAAATTTTCGCAGTTCTGATGCTCGAAACGAATGACTACAACGGCCTAGGGGAGAAGTACGCATACCGTTGTAATCGGGCGAGTTTCTACTTTCAGAGGCAACAGAAATTTTGCGGATTGGTGAATCCGTTCGCGAGATATGGTAGTTTGGAGGTAAGAAACGCTTGAGAAACTCAAAATTTTTGCAGTTCTGATGCTCGAAACGAGTAACTAGAACGGCATATGGGAAAAGTGCGCATACCGTTGTAATCGGGCGAGTTTCTACTTTCAGATGCAACAGAAATTTTGCGGATTGGTCAATCCGTTCGCGAGATATGGCAGTTTGGATGTAAGAAACGCTTGAGAAACTCAAAATTTTCGCAGTTCTGATGCTCGAAACGAATAACTAGAACGGCCTAGGGGAAAACTACACATACCGTTGTAATCGGGCGAGTTTCTACTTTCAGATGCAACAGAAATTTTGGGGATTGGTCAATCCGTTCGCGAGATATGGCAGTTTGGAGGTAAGAAACGCTTGAGAAACTCAAAATTTTCACAGTTCTGATGCTCGAAACGAATAACTGGAACGGCCTAGGGGAAAACTACACATACCGTTGTAATCGGGCGAGTTTCTACTTTCAGATGCAACAGAAATTTTGCGGATTGGTCAATCCGTTCGCTAGATATGGCAGTTTGGAGGTAAGAAACGCTTGAGAAACTCAAAATTTTCGCAGTTCTGATGCTCGAAACGAATAACTAGAACGGCCTAGGGGAAAAGTACGCATACCGTTGTAATCGGGCGAGTTTCTACTTTCAGAAGCAACAGAAATTTTGCGGATTGGTGAATCCGTTCGCGAGATATGGCAGTTTGGAGATAAGAAACGCTTGAGAAACTCAAAATTTTCGCAGTTCTGATGCTCGAAACGAATGACTACAACGGCCTAGGGGAGAAGTACGCATACCGTTGTAATCGGGCGAGTTTCTACTTTCAGAAGCAACAGAAATTTTGCGGATTGGTGAATCCGTTCGCGAGATATGGTAGTTTGGAGGTAAGAAACGCTTGAGAAACTCAAAATTTTTGCAGTTCTGATGCTCGAAACGAGTAACTAGAACGGCATAGGGGAAAAGTACGCATACCGTTGTAATCGGGCGAGTTTCTGCTTTCAGATGCAACAGAAATTTTGCGGATTGGTCAATCCGTTCGCGAGATATGGCAGTTTGGATGTAAGAAACGCTTGAGAAACTCAAAATTTTCACAGTTCTGATGCTCGAAACGAATAACTGGAACGGCCTATGGGAAAACTACACATACCGTTGTAATCGGGCGAGTTTCTACTTTCAGATGCAACAGAAATTTTGGGGATTGGTCAATCCGTTCGCGAGATATGGCAGTTTGGAGGTAAGAAACGCTTGAGAAACTCAAAATTTTCACAGTTCTGATGCTCGAAACGAATAACTGGAACGGCCTAGGGGAAAACTACACATACCGTTGTAATCGGGCGAGTTTCTACTTTCAGATGCAACAGAAATTTTGCGGATTGGTCAATCTGTTCGCGAGATATGGCAGTTTGGAGGTAAGAAACGCTTGAGAAACTCAAAATTTTCGCAGTTCTGATGCTCGAAACGAATAACTAGAACGGCCTAGGGGAAAAGTACGCATACCGTTGTAATCGGGCGAGTTTCTACTTTCAGAAGCAACAGAAATTTTGCGGATTGGTGAATCCGTTCGCGAGATATGGCAGTTTGGAGATAAGAAACGCTTGAGAAACTCAAAATTTTCGCAGTTCTGATGCTCGAAACGAATGACTACAACGGCCTAGGGGAGAAGTACGCATACCGTTGTAATCGGGCGAGTTTCTACTTTCAGAAGCAACAGAAATTTTGCGGATTGGTGAATCCGTTCGCGAGATATGGTAGTTTGGAGGTAAGAAACGCTTGAGAAACTGAAAATTTTCGCAGTTCTGATGCTCGAAACGAGTAACTAGAACGGCCTAGGGGAAAAGTACGCATACCGTTGTAATCGGGCGAGTTTCTGCTTTCAGATGCAACAGAAATTTTGCGGATTGGTCAATCCGTTCGCGAGATATGGCAGTTTGGAGGTAAGAAACGCTTGAGAAACTCAAAATTTTCGCAGTTCTGATGCTCGAAACGAATAACTGGAACGGCCTAGTGGAAAACTACACACACCGTTGTAATCGGGCGAGTTTCTACTTTCAGATGCAATAGAAATTTTGCGGATTGGTCAATCCGTTCGCGAGATATGGCAGTTTGGAGGTAAGAAACGCTTGAGAAACTCAAAATTTTCGCAGTTCTGATGCTCGAAACGAATAACTGGAACGGCCTAGTGGAAAACTACACATACCGTTGTAATCGGGCGAGTTTCTACTTTCAGATGCAATAGAAATTTTGCGGATTGGTCTATCCGTTCGCGAGATATGGCAGTTTGGAGGTAAGAAACGCTTGAGAAACTCAAAATTTTCGCAGTTCTGATGCTCGAAACGAGTAACTAGAACGGCATAGGGGAAAAGTACGCATACCTTTGTAATCGGGCGAGTTTCTACTTTCAGATGCAACAGAAATTTTGCGGATTGGTCAATCCGTTCGCGAGATATGGCAGTTTGGAGATAAGAAACGCTTGAGAAACTGAAAATTTTCGCAGTTCTGATGCTCGAAACGAGTAACTAGAACGGCCTAGGGGAAAAGTACGCATACCGTTGTAATCGGGCGAGTTTCTGCTTTCAGATGCAACAGAAATTTTGCGGATTGGTCAATCCGTTCGCGAGATATGGCAGTTTGGAGATAAGAAACGCTTGAGAAACTCAAAATTTTCGCAGTTCTGATGCTCGAAACGAATGACTACAACGGCCTAGGGGAGAAGTACGCATACCGTTGTAATCGGGCGAGTTTCTACTTTCAGAAGCAACAGAAATTTTGCGGATTGGTGAATCCGTTCGCGAGATATGGTAGTTTGGAGGTAAGAAACGCTTGAGAAACTCAAAATTTTTGCAGTTCTGATGCTCGAAACGAGTAACTAGAACGGCCTAGGGGAAAAGTACGCATACCTTTGTAATCGGGCGAGTTTCTACTTTCAGATGCAACAGAAATTTTGCGGATTGGTCAATCCGTTCGCGAGATATGGCAGTTTGGAGATAAGAAACGCTTGAGAAACTGAAAATTTTCGCAGTTCTGATGCTCGAAACGAGTAACTAGAACGGCCTAGGGGAAAAGTACGCATACCGTTGTAATCGGGCGAGTTTCTGCTTTCAGATGCAACAGAAATTTTGCGGATTGGTCAATCCGTTCGCGAGATATGGCAGTTTGGAGATAAGAAACGCTTGAGAAACTCAAAATTTTCGCAGTTCTGATGCTCGAAACGAATGACTACAACGGCCTAGGGGAGAAGTACGCATACCGTTGTAATCGGGCGAGTTTCTACTTTCAGAAGCAACAGAAATTTTGCGGATTGGTGAATCCGTTCGCGAGATATGGCAGTTTGGAGATAAGAAACGCTTGAGAAACTCAAAATTTTCGCAGTTCTGATGCTCGAAACGAATGACTCCAACGGCCTAGGGGAGAAGTACGCATACCGTTGTAATCGGGCGAGTTTCTACTTTCAGAAGCAACAGAAATTTTGCGGATTGGTGAATCCGTTCGCGAGATATGGTAGTTTGGAGGTAAGAAACGCTTGAGAAACTCAAAATTTTTGCAGTTCTGATGCTCGAAACGAGTAACTAGAACGGCATAGGGGAAAAGTACGCATACCGTTGTAATCGGGCGAGTTTCTGCTTTCAGATGCAACAGAAATTTTGCGGATTGGTCAATCCGTTCGCGAGATATGGCAGTTTGGATGTAAGAAACGCTTGAGAAACTCAAAATTTTCACAGTTCTGATGCTCGAAACGAATAACTGGAACGGCCTATGGGAAAACTACACATACCGTTGTAATCGGGCGAGTTTCTACTTTCAGATGCAACAGAAATTTTGGGGATTGGTCAATCCGTTCGCGAGATATGGCAGTTTGGAGGTAAGAAACGCTTGAGAAACTCAAAATTTTCACAGTTCTGATGCTCGAAACGAATAACTGGAACGGCCTAGGGGAAAACTACACATACCGTTGTAATCGGGCGAGTTTCTACTTTCAGATGCAACAGAAATTTTGCGGATTGGTCAATCTGTTCGCGAGATATGGCAGTTTGGAGGTAAGAAACGCTTGAGAAACTCAAAATTTTCGCAGTTCTGATGCTCGAAACGAATAACTAGAACGGCCTAGGGGAAAAGTACGCATACCGTTGTAATCGGGCGAGTTTCTACTTTCAGAAGCAACAGAAATTTTGCGGATTGGTGAATCCGTTCGCGAGATATGGCAGTTTGGAGATAAGAAACGCTTGAGAAACTCAAAATTTTCGCAGTTCTGATGCTCGAAACGAATGACTACAACGGCCTAGGGGAGAAGTACGCATACCGTTGTAATCGGGCGAGTTTCTACTTTCAGAAGCAACAGAAATTTTGCGGATTGGTGAATCCGTTCGCGAGATATGGTAGTTTGGAGGTAAGAAACGCTTGAGAAACTGAAAATTTTCGCAGTTCTGATGCTCGAAACGAGTAACTAGAACGGCCTAGGGGAAAAGTACGCATACCGTTGTAATCGGGCGAGTTTCTGCTTTCAGATGCAACAGAAATTTTGCGGATTGGTCAATCCGTTCGCGAGATATGGCAGTTTGGAGGTAAGAAACGCTTGAGAAACTCAAAATTTTCGCAGTTCTGATGCTCGAAACGAATAACTGGAACGGCCTAGTGGAAAACTACACACACCGTTGTAATCGGGCGAGTTTCTACTTTCAGATGCAATAGAAATTTTGCGGATTGGTCAATCCGTTCGCGAGATATGGCAGTTTGGAGGTAAGAAACGCTTGAGAAACTCAAAATTTTCGCAGTTCTGATGCTCGAAACGAATAACTGGAACGGCCTAGTGGAAAACTACACATACCGTTGTAATCGGGCGAGTTTCTACTTTCAGATGCAATAGAAATTTTGCGGATTGGTCTATCCGTTCGCGAGATATGGCAGTTTGGAGGTAAGAAACGCTTGAGAAACTCAAAATTTTCGCAGTTCTGATGCTCGAAACGAGTAACTAGAACGGCATAGGGGAAAAGTACGCACACCTTTGTAATCGGGCGAGTTTCTACTTTCAGATGCAACAGAAATTTTGCGGATTGGTCAATCCGTTCGCGAGATATGGCAGTTTGGAGATAAGAAACGCTTGAGAAACTGAAAATTTTCGCAGTTCTGATGCTCGAAACGAGTAACTAGAACGGCCTAGGGGAAAAGTACGCATACCGTTGTAATCGGGCGAGTTTCTGCTTTCAGATGCAACAGAAATTTTGCGGATTGGTCAATCCGTTCGCGAGATATGGCAGTTTGGAGATAAGAAACGCTTGAGAAACTCAAAATTTTCGCAGTTCTGATGCTCGAAACGAATGACTACAACGGCCTAGGGGAGAAGTACGCATACCGTTGTAATCGGGCGAGTTTCTACTTTCAGAAGCAACAGAAATTTTGCGGATTGGTGAATCCGTTCGCGAGATATGGTAGTTTGGAGGTAAGAAACGCTTGAGAAACTCAAAATTTTTGCAGTTCTGATGCTCGAAACGAGTAACTAGAACGGCATATGGGACAAGTGCGCATACCGTTGTAATCGGGCGAGTTTCTACTTTCAGATGCAACAGAAATTTTGCGGATTGGTCAATCCGTTCGCGAGATATGGCAGTTTGGATGTAAGAAACGCTTGAGAAACTCAAAATTTTCGCAGTTCTGATGCTCGAAACGAATAACTAGAACGGCCTAGGGGAAAACTACACATACCGTTGTAATCGGGCGAGTTTCTACTTTCAGATGCAACAGAAATTTTGGGGATTGGTCAATCCGTTCGCGAGATATGGCAGTTTGGAGGTAAGAAACGCTTGAGAAACTCAAAATTTTCACAGTTCTGATGCTCGAAACGAATAACTGGAACGGCCTAGGGGAAAACTACACATACCGTTGTAATCGGGCGAGTTTCTACTTTCAGGTGCAACAGAAATTTTGCGGATTGGTCAATCCGTTCGCGAGATATGGCAGTTTGGAGGTAAGAAACGCTTGAGAAACTCAAAATTTTCGCAGTTCTGATGCTCGAAACGAATAACTAGAACGGCCTAGGGGAAAAGTACGCATACCGTTGTAATCGGGCGAGTTTCTACTTTCAGAAGCAACAGAAATTTTGCGGATTGGTGAATCCGTTCGCGAGATATGGCAGTTTGGAGATAAGAAACGCTTGAGAAACTCAAAATTTTCGCAGTTCTGATGCTCGAAACGAATGACTACAACGGCCTAGGGGAGAAGTACGCATACCGTTGTAATCGGGCGAGTTTCTACTTTCAGAAGCAACAGAAATTTTGCGGATTGGTGAATCCGTTCGCGAGATATGGTAGTTTGGAGGTAAGAAACGCTTGAGAAACTCAAAATTTTTGCAGTTCTGATGCTCGAAACGAGTAACTAGAACGGCATAGGGGAAAAGTACGCATACCGTTGTAATCGGGCGAGTTTCTGCTTTCAGATGCAACAGAAATTTTGCGGATTGGTCAATCCGTTCGCGAGATATGGCAGTTTGGATGTAAGAAACGCTTGAGAAACTCAAAATTTTCGCAGTTCTGATGCTCGAAACAAATAACTAGAACGGCCTAGGGGAAAAGTACGCATACCGTTGTAATCGGGCGAGTTTCTGCTTTCAGATGCAACAGAAATTTTGCGGATTGGTCAATCCGTTCGCGAGATATGGCAGTTTGGATGTAAGAAACGCTTGAGAAACTCAAAATTTTCGCAGTTCTGATGCTCGAAACAAATAACTAGAACGGCCTAGGGGAAAAGTACGCATACCGTTGTAATCGGGCGAGTTTCCGCTTTCAGATGCAACAGAAATTTTGCGGATTGGTCAATCCGTTCGCGAGATATGGCAGTTTGGAGATAAGAAACGCTTGAGAAACTCAAAGTTTTCGCAGTTCTGATGCTAGAAACGAATGAGTACAACGGCCTAGGGGAGAAGTACGCATACCGTTGTAATCGGGCGAGTTTCTACTTTCAGAAGCAACAGAAATTTTGCGGATTGGTGAATCCGTTCGCGAGATATGGTAGTTTGGAGGTAAGAAACGCTTGAGAAACTCAAAATTTTTGCATTTCTGATGCTCGAAACGAATAACTGGAACGGCCTAGGGGAAAACTACACATACCGTTGTAATCGGGCGAGTTTCTACTTTCAGATGCAACAGAAACTTTGCGGATTGGTGAATCCGTTCGCGAGATATGGCAGTTTGGAGGTAAGAAACGCTTGAGAAACTCAAAATTTTCGCAGTTCTGATGCTCGAAACGAATGACTACAACGGCCTAGGGGAGAAGTACGCATACCGTTGTAATCGGGCGAGTTCCTACTTTCAGAAGCAACAGAAATTTTGCGGATTGGTGAATCCGTTCGCGAGATATGGTAGTTTGGAGGTAAGAAACGCTTGAGAAACTCAAAATTTTTGCAGTTCTGATGCTCGAAACGAGTAACTAGTACGGCATAGGGGAAAAGTACGCATACCGTTGTAATCGGGCGAGTTTCTGCTTTCAGATGCAACAGAAATTTTGCGGATTGGTCAATCCGTTCGCGAGATATGGCAGTTTGGATGTAAGAAGCGCTTGAGAAACTCAAAATTTTCGCAGTTCTGATGCTCGAAACGAATAACTAGAACGGCCTAGGGGAAAAGTACGCATACCGTTGTAATCGGGCGAGTTTCTGCTTTCAGATGCAACAGAAATTTTGCGGATTTGTCAATCCGTTCGCGAGATATGGCAGTTTGGATGTAAGAAACGCTTGAGAAACTCAAAATTTTCGCAGTTCTGATGCTCGAAACGAATAACTAGAACGGCCTAGGGGAAAACTACACATACCGTTGTAATCGGGCGAGTTTCTACTTTCAGATGCAACAGAAATTTTGCGGATTGGTCAATCCGTTCGCGAGATATGGCAGTTTGGATGTAAGAAACGCTTGAGAAACTCAAAATTTTCGCAGTTCTGATGCTCGAAACGAATAACTAGAACGGGCTAGGGGAAAACTAAACCTACCGTTGTAATCGGGCGAGTTTCTACTTTCAGATGCAACAGAAATTTTGCGGATTGGTCAATCCGTTCGCGAGATATGGCAGTTTGGAGGTAAGAAACGCTTGAGAAACTCAAAATTTTCGCAGTTCTGATGCTCGAAACGAATAACTAGAACCGTCTAGGGGAAAAGTGCGCCTACCGTTGTAATCGGGCGAGTTTCTACTTTCAGATGCAACAGAAATTTTGCGGATTGATCAATCCGTTCGCGAGATATGGCAGTTTGGAGATAAGAAACGCTTGAGAAACTCAAAATTTTCGCAGTTCTGATGCTCGAAACGAATGACTAAAACGGCCGAGGGGAGAAGTACGCATACCGTTGTAATCGGGCGAGTTTCTACTTTCAGAAGCAACAGAAATTTTGCGGATTGGTGAATCCGTTCGCGAGATATGGTAGTTTGGAGGTAAGAAACGCTTGAGAAACTCAAAATTTTCGCAGTTCTGATGCTGGACACGAATAACTAGGACGGCCTAGGGGAAAAGTGCGCGTACCGTTGTAATCGGGCGAGATTCTACTTTCAGATGCAACAGAAATTTTGCGGATTGATCAATCCGTTCGCGAGATATGGCAGTTTGGAGATAAGAAACGCTTGAGAAACTCAAAATTTTCGCAGTTCTAATGCTCGAAACGAGTAACTAGAACGGTCTAGGGGAAAAGTACGCATACCTTTGTAATCGGGCGAGTTTCTACTTGCAGTTGCAACAGAAATTTTGCGGATTGGTCAATCCGTTCGCGAGATATGGCAGTTTGGATGTAAGAAACGCTTGAGAAACTCAAAATTTTCGCAGTTCTGATGCTCGAAACGAATAACTAGTACGGCCTAGGGGAAAAGTACGCATACCGTTGTAATCGGGCGAGTTTCTGCTTTCAGATGCAACAGAAATTTTGCGGATTTGTCAATCCGTTCGCTAGATATGGCAGTTTGGATGTAAGAAACGCTTGAGAAACTCAAAATTTTCGCAGTTCTGATGCTCGAAACGAATAACTAGAACGGCCTAGGGGTAAACTACACATACCGTTGTAATCGGGCGAGTTTCTACTTTCAGATGCAACAGAAATTTTGCGGATTGGTCAATCCGTTCGCGAGATATGGCAGTTTGGAGGTAAGAAACGCTTGAGAAACTCAAAATTTTCGCAGTTCTGATGCTCGAAACGAATAACTGGAACGGCCTAGGGGAAAACTACACATACCGTTGTAATCGGGCGAGTTTCTACTTTCGGATGCAATAGAAATTTTGCGGATTGGTCTGTCCGTTCGCGAGATATGGCAGTTTGGAGGTAAGAAACGCTTGAGAAACTCAAAATTTTCGCAGTTCTGATTCTCGACACGAATAACTAGAACGGCCTAGGGGAAAAGTGCGCATACCGTTGTAATCGGGCGAGATTCTACTTTCAGATGCAACAGAAATTTTGCGGATTGATCAATCCGTTCGCGAGATATGGCAGTTTGGAGATAAGAAACGCTTGAGAAACTCAAAATTTTCGCAGTTCTAATGCTCGAAACGAGTAACTAGAACGGCCTAGGGGAAAAGTGCGCATACCGTTGTAATCGGGCGAGTTTCTACTTTCAGATGCAACAGAAATTTCGCGGATTGATCAATCCGTTCGCGAGATATGGCAGTTTGGAGATAAGAAACGCTTGAGAAACTCAAAATTTTCGCAGTTCTGATGCTCGAAACGAATGACTACAACGGCCGAGGGGAGAAGTACGCATACCGTTGTAATCGGGCGAGTTTCTACTTTCAGAAGCAACAGAAATTTTGCGGATTGGTGAAACCGTTCGCGAGATATGGTAGTTTGGAGGTAAGAAACGCTTGTGAAACTCAAAATTTTCGCAGTTCTTATGCTCGACACGAATAACTAGGACGGCCTAGGGGAAAAGTGCGCGTACCGTTGTAATCGGGCGAGTTTCTACTTTCAGATGCAACAGAAATTTTGCGGATTGGTCAATCCGTTCGCGAGATATGGCAGTATGGAGGTAAGAAACGCTTGAGAAACTCAAAATTTTCGCAGTTCTGATGCTCGAAACGAGTAACTAGAACGGCTTAGGGGAAAAGTACGCATACCGTTGTAATCGG
Source organism: Ptiloglossa arizonensis (assembly GCF_051014685.1). Taxonomy (NCBI): domain Eukaryota; kingdom Metazoa; phylum Arthropoda; class Insecta; order Hymenoptera; family Colletidae; genus Ptiloglossa; species Ptiloglossa arizonensis. The sequence goes on along the minus strand of NW_027478462.1, from coordinate 476,369 downwards.
GCGAGTTTCTACTTTCAGATGCAATAGAAATTTTGCGGATTGGTCAATCCGTCCGCGAGATATGGCAGTTTGGAGGTAAGAAACGCTTGAGAAACTCAAAATTTTCGCAGTTCTGATGCTCGAAACGAATAACTAGAACGGCCTAGGGGAAAAGTACGCATACCGTTGTAATCGGGCGAGCTTCTACTTTCAGAAGCAACAGAAATTTTGCGGATTGGTGAATCCGTTCGCGAGATATGGTAGTTCGGAGGTAAGAAACGCTTGAGAAACTCAAAATTTTCGCAGTTCTGATGCTCGACACGAATAACTAGGACGGCCTAGGGGAAAAGTGCGCATACCGTTGTAATCGGGCGAGTTTCTAATTTCAGATGCAACAGAAATTTTGCGGATTGATCAATCCGTTCGCGAGATATGGCAGTTTGGAGATAAGAAACGCTTGAGAAACTCAAAATTTTCGCAGTTCTGATGCTCGAAACGAGTAACTAGAACGGCCTAGGGGAAAACTACACCTACCGTTGTAATCGGGCGAGTTTCTACTTTCAGATGCAACAGTAATTTTGCGGATTGGTCAATCCGTTCGCGAGATATGGCAGTATGGAGGTAAGAAACGCTTGAGAAACTCAAAATTTTCGCAGTTCTGATGCTCGAAACGAGTAACTAGAACGGCTTAGGGGAAAAGTACGCATACCCTTGTAATCGGGCGAGTTTCTACTTTCAGATGCAACAGAAATTTTGCGGATTGGTCAATCCGTTCGCGAGATATGGCAGTATGGAGGTAAGAAACGCTTGAGAAACTCAAAATTTTCGCAGTTCTGATGCTCGAAACGATTAACTAGAACCGCCTAGGGGAAAAGTGCGCATTCCGTTATAATCGGGCGAGTTTCTACTTTCAGATGCAACAGAAATTTTGCGGATTGATCAATCCGTTCGCGAGATATGGCAGTTTGGAGATAAGAAACGCTTAAGGAACTCAAAATTTTCGCAGTTCTGATGCTCGAAACGAATGACTACAACGGCCTAGGGGAGACGTACGCATACCGTTGTAATCGGGCGAGTTTCTACTTTCAGAAGCAACAGAAATTTTGCGGATTGGTCGATTCGTTCGCGAGATATGGCAGTTTGGAGGTAAGAAACGCTTGAGAAACTCAAAATTTTCGCAGTTCTGATGCTCGAAACGAATAACTGGAACGGCCTAGGGGAAAACTACACATACCGTTGTAATCGGGCGAGTTTCTACTTTCAGATGCAATAGAAATTTTGCGGATTGGTCTATCCGTTCGCGAGATATGGCAGTTTGGAGGTAAGAAACGCTTGAGAAACTCAAAATTTTCGCAGTTCTGATGCTCGAAACGAATAACTAGAACGGCCTAGGGGAAAACTACACCTACCGTTGTAATCGGGCGAGTTTCTACTTTCAGAAGCAACAGAAATTTTGCGGATTGGTGAATCCGTTCGCGAGATATGGTAGTTTGGAGGTAAGAAACGCTTGAGAAACTCAAAATTTTCGCAGTTCTGATGCTCGACACGTATAACTAGGACGGCCTAGGGGAAAAGTGCGCATACCGTTGTAATCGGGCGAGTTTCTACTTTCAGATGCAACAGAAATTTTGCGGATAGACCAATCCGTTCGCGAGATATGGCAGTTTGGAGATAAGAAACGCTTGAGAAACTCAAAATTTTCGCAGTTCTGATGCTCGAAACGAGTAACTAGAACGGCCTAGGGGAAAAGTACGCATACCGTTGTAATCGGGCGAGTTTCTACTTTCAGATGCAACAGAAATTTTGCGGATTGGTCAATCCGTTCGCGAGATATGGCAGTATGGAGGTAAGAAACGCTTGAGAAACTCAAAATTTTCGCAGTTCTGATGCTCGAAACGAATAACTAGAACCGCCTAGGGGAATAGTGCGCATTCCGTTGTAATCGGGCGAGTTTCTACTTTCAGATGCAACAGAAATTTTGCGGATTGATCAATCCGTTCGCGAGATATGGCAGTTTGGAGATAAGAAACGGTTAAGGAACTCAAAATTTTCGCAGTTCTGATGCTCGAAACGAATGACTACAACGGCCTAGGGGAGACGTACGCATACCGTTGTAATCGGGCGAGTTTCTACTTTCAGAAGCAACAGAAATTTTGCGGATTGGTCGATTCGTTCGCGAGATATGGCAGTTAGGAGGTAAGAAACGCTTGAGAAACTCAAAATTTTCGCAGTTCTGATGCTCGAAACGAATAACTGGAACGGCCTAGGCGAAAACTACACATACCGTTGTAATCGGGCGAGTTTCTACTTTCAGATGCAACATAAATTTTGCGGATTGGTCAATCCGTTCGCGAGATATGGCAGTTTGGAGGTAAGAAACGCTTGAGAAACTCAAAATTTTCGCAGTTCTGATGCTCGAAACGAATAACTAGAACGGCCTAGGGGAAAAGTACGCATACCGTTGTAATCGGGCGAGTTTCTACTTTCAGATGCAATAGAAATTTTGCGGATTGGTCTATCCGTTCGCGAGATATGGCAGTTTGGAGGTAAGAAACGCTTGAGAAACTCAAAATTTTCGCAGTTCTGATGCTCGAAACGAGTAACTAGAACAGCATAGGGGAAAAGTACGCATACCTTTGTAATCGGGCGAGTTTCTACTTTCAGATGCAACAGAAATTTTGCGGATTGGTCAATCCGTTCGCGAGATATGGCAGTTTGGATGTAAGAAACGCTTGAGAAACTCAAAATTTTCGCAGTTCCGATGCTCGAAACGAATAACTAGAACGGGCTAGGGGAAAACTACACCTACCGTTGTAATCGGGCGAGTTTCTACTTTCAGATGCAACAGAAATTTTGCGGATTGGTCAATCCGTTCGCGAGATATGGCAGTTTGGAGGTAAGAAACGCTTGAGAAACTCAAAATTTTCGCAGTTCTGATGCTCGACACGAATAACTAGGACGGCCTAGGGGAAAAGTGCGCATACCGTTGTAATCGAGCGAATATCTACTTTCAGATGCAACAGAAATTTTGCGGATTGATCAATCCGTTCGCGAGATATGGTAGTTTGGAGGTAAGAAACGCTTGAGAAACTCAAAATTTTCGCAGTTCTGATGCTCGACACGAATAACTAGGACGGCCTAGGGGAAAAGTGCGCATACCGTTGTAATCGGGCGAGTTTCTACTTTCAGATGCAACAGAAATTTTGCGGATTGACCAATCCGTTCGCGAGATATGGCAGTTTGGAGATAAGAAACGCTTGAGAAACTCAAAATTTTCGCAGTTCTGTTGCTCGAAACGAGTAACTAGAACGGCCTAGGGGAAAAGTACGCATACCGTTGTAATCGGGCGAGTTTCTGCTTTCAGATGCAACAGAAATTTTGCGGATTGGTCAATCCGTTCGCGAGATATGGCAGTTTGGAGGTAAGAAACGCTTGAGAAACTCAAAATTTTCGCAGTTCTGAAGCTCGACACGAATAACTAGGACGGCCTAGGGGAAAAGTGCGCATACCGTTGTAATCGGGCGAGTTTCTACTTTCAGATGCAACAGAAATTTTGCGGATTGATCAATCCGTTCGCGAGATATGGCAGTTTGGAGATAAGAAACGCTTGAGAAACTCAAAAATTTTCGCAGTTCTGATGCTCGAAACGAGTAACTAGAACGGCCTAGGGGAAAAGTACGCATACCGTTGTAATCGGGCGAGTATCTGCTTTCAGATGCAACAGAAATTTTGCGGATTGGACAATCCGTTCGCGAGATATGGCAGTTTGTATGTAAGAAACGCTTGAGAAACTCAAAATTTTCGCAGTTCTGATGCTCGAAACGAATAACTAGAACGGCCTAGGGGAAAAGTACGCATACCGTTGTAATCGGGCGAGTTTCTGCTTTCAGATGCAACAGAAATTTTGCGGATTTGTCAATCCGTTCGCGAGATATGGCAGTTTGGAGGTAAGAAACGCTTGAGAAACTCAAAATTTTCGCAGTTCTGATGCTCGAAACGAATAACTAGAACGGCCTAGGGGAAAAGTACGCATACCGTTGTAATCGGGCGAGTTTCTACTTTCAGATGCAACAGTAATTTTGCGGATTGGTCAATCCGTTCGCGAGATATGGCAGTTTGGAAATAAGAAACGCTTGAGAAACTCAAAATTTTCGCAGTTCTGATGCTCGAAACGAGTAACTAGAACGGCATAGGGGAAAAGTACGCTTACCGTTGTAATCGGGCGAGTTTCTGCTTTCAGATGCAACAGAAATTTTGCGGATTGGTCAATCCGTTCGCGAGATATGGCAGTTTGGAGATAAGAAACGCTTGAGAAACTCAAAATTTTCGCAGTTCTGATGCTCGAAACGAATGACTACAACGGCCGAGGGGAGAAGTACGCATACCGTTGTAATCGGGCGAGTTTCTACTTTCAGAAGCAACAGAAATTTTGCGGATTGGTGAATCCGTTCGCGAGATATGGTAGTTCGGAGGTAAGAAGCGCTTGAGAAACTCAAAATTTTCGCAGTTCTGAAGCTCGACACGAATAACTAGGACGGCCTAGGGGAAAAGTGCGCATACCGTTGTAATCGGGCGAGTTTCTACTTTCAGATGCAACAGAAATTTTGCGGATTGATCAATCCGTTCGCGAGATATGGCAGTTTGGAGATAAGAAACGCTTGAGAAACTCAAAATTTTCGCAGTTCTGATGCTCGAAACGAGTAACTAGAACGGCCTAGGGGAAAAGTACGCATACCGTTGTAATCGGGCGAGTATCTGCTTTCAGATGCAACAGAAATTTTGCGGATTGGACAATCAGTTCGCGAGATATGGCAGTTTGTATGTAAGAAACGCTTGAGAAACTCAAAATTTTCGCAGTTCTGATGCTCGAAACGAATAACTAGAACGGCCTAGGGGAAAAGTACGCATACCGTTGTAATCGGGCGAGTTTCTGCTTTCAGATGCAACAGAAATTTTGCGGATTTGTCAATCCGTTCGCGAGATATGGCAGTTTGGATGTAAGAAACGCTTGAGAAACTCAAAATTTTCGCAGTTCTGATGCTCGAAACGAATAACTAGAACGGCCTAGGGGAAAAATACACCTACCGTTGTAATCGGGCGAGTTTCTACTTTCAGATGCAACAGAAATTTTGCGGATTGTTCAATCCGTTCGCGAGATATGGCAGTTTGGAGGTAAGAAACGCTTGAGAAACTCAAAATTTTCGCAGTTCTGATGCTCGAAACGATTAACTAGAACCGCCTAGGGGAAAAGTGCGCATTCCGTTATAATCGGGCGAGTTTCCACTTTCAGATGCAACAGAAATTTTGCGGATTGATCAATCCGTTCGCGAGATATGGCAGTTTGGAGATAAGAAACGCTTAAGGAACTCAAAATTTTCGCAGTTCTGATGCTCGAAACGAATGACTACAACGGCCTAGGGGAGACGTACGCATACCGTTGTAATCGGGCGAGTTTCTACTTTCAGAAGCAACAGAAATTTTGCGGATTGGTCGATTCGTTCGCGAGATATGGCAGTTTGGAGGTAAGAAACGCTTGAGAAACTCAAAATTTTCGCAGTTCTGATGCTCGAAACGAATAACTGGAACGGCCTAGGGGAAAACTACACATACCGTTGTAATCGGGCGAGTTTCTACTTTCAGATGCAATAGAAATTTTGCGGATTGGTCTATCCGTTCGCGAGATATGGCAGTTTGGAGGTAAGAAACGCTTGAGAAACTCAAAATTTTCGCAGTTCTGATGCTCGAAACGAATAACTAGAACGGCCTAGGGGAAAACTACACCTACCGTTGTAATCGGGCGAGTTTCTACTTTCAGAAGCAACAGAAATTTTGCGGATTGGTGAATCCGTTCGCGAGATATGGTAGTTTGGAGGTAAGAAACGCTTGAGAAACTCAAAATTTTCGCAGTTCTGATGCTCGACACGAATAACTAGGACGGCCTAGGGGAAAAGTGCGCATACCGTTGTAATCGGGCGAGTTTCTACTTTCAGATGCAACAGAAATTTTGCGGATTGACCAATCCGTTCGCGAGATATGGCAGTTTGGATATAAGAAACGCTTGAGAAACTCAAAATTTTCGCAGTTCTGATGCTCGAAACGAGTAACTAGAACGGCCTAGGGGAAAAGTACGCATACCGTTGTAATCGGGCGAGTTTCTACTTTCAGATGCAACAGAAATTTTGCGGATTGGTCAATCCGTTCGCGAGATATGGCAGTATGGAGGTAAGAAACGCTTGAGAAACTCAAAATTTTCGCAGTTCTGATGCTCGAAACGAATAACTAGAACCGCCTAGGGGAAAAGTGCGCATTCCGTTGTAATCGGGCGAGTTTCTACTTTCAGATGCAACAGAAATTTTGCGGATTGATCAATCCGTTCGCGAGATATGGCAGTTTGGAGATAAGAAACGGTTAAGGAACTCAAAATTTTCGCAGTTCTGATGCTCGAAACGAATGACTACAACGGCCTAGGGGAGACGTACGCATACCGTTGTAATCGGGCGAGTTTCTACTTTCAGAAGCAACAGAAATTTTGCGGATTGGTCGATTCGTTCGCGAGATATGGCAGTTAGGAGGTAAGAAACGCTTGAGAAACTCAAAATTTTCGCAGTTCTGATGCTCGAAACGAATAACTGGAACGGCCTAGGCGAAAACTACACATACCGTTGTAATCGGGCGAGTTTCTACTTTCAGATGCAACATAAATTTTGCGGATTGGTCAATCCGTTCGCGAGATATGGCAGTTTGGAGGTAAGAAACGCTTGAGAAACTCAAAATTTTCGCAGTTCTGATGCTCGAAACGAATAACTAGAACGGCCTAGGGGAAAAGTACGCATACCGTTGTAATCGGGCGAGTTTCTACTTTCAGATGCAATAGAAATTTTGCGGATTGGTCTATCCGTTCGCGAGATATGGCAGTTTGGAGGTAAGAAACGCTTGAGAAACTCAAAATTTTCGCAGTTCTGATGCTCGAAACGAGTAACTAGAACAGCATAGGGGAAAAGTACGCATACCTTTGTAATCGGGCGAGTTTCTACTTTCAGATGCAACAGAAATTTTGCGGATTGGTCAATCCGTTCGCGAGATATGGCAGTTTGGAGGTAAGAAACGCTTGAGAAACTCAAAATTTTCGCAGTTCTGATGCTCGACACGAATAACTAGGACGGCCTAGGGGAAAAGTGCGCATACCGTTGTAATCGAGCGAATATCTACTTTCAGATGCAACAGAAATTTTGCGGATTGATCAATCCGTTCGCGAGATATGGTAGTTTGGAGGTAAGAAACGCTTGAGAAACTCAAAATTTTCGCAGTTCTGATGCTCGACACGAATAACTAGGACGGCCTAGGGGAAAAGTGCGCATACCGTTGTAATCGGGCGAGTTTCTACTTTCAGATGCAACAGAAATTTTGCGGATTGACCAATCCGTTCGCGAGATATGGCAGTTTGGAGATAAGAAACGCTTGAGAAACTCAAAATTTTCGCAGTTCTGATGCTCGAAACGAGTAACTAGAACGGCCTAGGGGAAAAGTACGCATACCGTTGTAATCGGGCGAGTTTCTACTTTCAGATGCAACAGAAATTTTGCGGATTGGTCAATCCGTTCGCGAGATATGGCAGTATGGAGGTAAGAAACGCTTGAGAAACTCAAAATTTTCGCAGTTCTGATGCTCGAAACGAATAACTAGAACCGCCTAGGGGAAAAGTGCGCATTCCGTTGTAATCGGGCGAGTTTCTACATTCAGATGCAACAGAAATTTTGCGGATTGATCAATCCGTTCGCGAGATATGGCAGTTTGGAGATAAGAAACGGTTAAGGAACTCAAAATTTTCGCAGTTCTGATGCTCGAAACGAATGACTACAACGGCCTAGGGGAGACGTACGCATACCGTTGTAATCGGGCGAGTTTCTACTTTCAGAAGCAACAGAAATTTTGCGGATTGGTCGATTCGTTCGCGAGATATGGCAGTTAGGAGGTAAGAAACGCTTGAGAAACTGAAAATTTTCGCAGTTCTGATGCTCGAAACGAGTAACTAGAACGGCCTAGGGGAAAAGTACGCATACCGTTGTAATCGGGCGAGTTTCTACTTTCAGATGCAACATAAATTTTGCGGATTGGTCAATCCGTTCGCGAGATATGGCAGTTTGGATGTAAGAAACGCTTGAGAAACTCAAAATTTTCGCAGTTCTGATGCTCGAAACGAATAACTAGAACGGCCTAGCGGAAAAGTACGCATACCGTTGTAATCGGGCGAGTTTCTACTTTCAGATGCAATAGAAATTTTGCGGATTGGTCTATCCGTTCGCGAGATATGGCAGTTTGGAGGTAAGAAACGCTTGAGAAACTCAAAATTTTCGCCGTTCTGATGCTCGAAACGAGTAACTAGAACAGCATAGGGGAAAAGTACGCATACCTTTGTAATCGGGCGAGTTTCTACTTTCAGATGCAACAGAAATTTTGCGGATTGGTCAATCCGTTCGCGAGATATGGCAGTTTGGATGTAAGAAACGCTTGAGAAACTCAAAATTTTCGCAGTTCCGATGCTCGAAACGAATAACTAGAACGGGCTAGGGGAAAACTACACCTACCGTTGTAATCGGGCGAGTTTCTACTTTCAGATGCAACAGAAATTTTGCGGATTGGTCAATCCGTTCGCGAGATATGGCAGTTTGGAGGTAAGAAACGCTTGAGAAACTCAAAATTTTCGCAGTTCTGATGCTCGAAACGAATAACTAGAACGGCCTAGGGGAAAACTACACCTACCGTTGTAATCGGGCGAGTTTCTACTTTCAGAAGCAACAGAAATTTTGCGGATTGGTGAATCCGTTCGCGAGATATGGTAGTTTGGAGGTAAGAAACGCTTGAGAAACTCAAAATTTTCGCAGTTCTGATGCTCGACACGAATAACTAGGACGGCCTAGGGGAAAAGTGCGCATACCGTTGTAATCGGGCGAGTTTCTACTTTCAGATGCAACAGAAATTTTGCGGATTGACCAATCCGTTCGCGAGATATGGCAGTTTGGAGATAAGAAACGCTTGAGAAACTCAAAATTTTCGCAGTTCTGATGCTCGAAACGAGTAACTAGAACGACCTAGGGGAAAAGTACGCATACCGTTGTAATCGGGCGAGTTTCTACTTTCAGATGCAACAGAAATTTTGCGGATTGGTCAATCCGTTCGCGAGATATGGCAGTATGGAGGTAAGAAACGCTTGAGAAACTCAAAATTTTCGCAGTTCTGATGCTCGAAACGAATAACTAGAACCGCCTAGGGGAAAAGTGCGCATTCCGTTGTAATCGGGCGAGTTTCTACTTTCAGATGCAACAGAAATTTTGCCGATTGATCAATCCGTTCGCGAGATATGGCAGTTTGGAGATAAGAAACGGTTAAGGAACTCAAAATTTTCGCAGTTCTGATGCTCGAAACGAATGACTACAACGGCCTAGGGGAGACGTACGCATACCGTTGTAATCGGGCGAGTTTCTACTTTCAGAAGCAACAGAAATTTTGCGGATTGGTCGATTCGTTCGCTAGATATGGCAGTTAGGAGGTAAGAAACGCTTGAGAAACTCAAAATTTTCGCAGTTCTGATGCTCGAAACGAATAACTGGAACGGCCTAGGCGAAAACTACACATACCGTTGTAATCGGGCGAGTTTCTACTTTCAGATGCAACATAAATTTTGCGGATCGGTCAATCCGTTCGCGAGATATGGCAGTTTGGAGGTAAGAAACGCTTGAGAAACTCAAAATTTTCGCAGTTCTGATGCTCGAAACGAATAACTAGAACGGCCTAGGGGAAAAGTACGCATACCGTTGTAATCGGGCGAGTTTCTACTTTCAGATGCAATAGAAATTTTGCGGATTGGTCTATCCGTTCGCGAGATATGGCAGTTTGGAGGTAAGAAACGCTTGAGAAACTCAAAATTTTCGCAGTTCTGATGCTCGAAACGAGTAACTAGAACAGCATAGGGGAAAAGTACGCATACCTTTGTAATCGGGCGAGTTTCTACTTTCAGATGCAACAGAAATTTTGCGGATTGGTCAATCCGTTCGCGAGATATGGCAGTTTGGATGTAAGAAACGCTTGAGAAACTCAAAATTTTCGCAGTTCCGATGCTCGAAACGAATAACTAGAACGGGCTAGGGGAAAACTACACCTACCGTTGTAATCGGGCGAGTTTCTACTTTCAGATGCAACAGAAATTTTGCGGATTGGTCAATCCGTTCGCGAGATATGGCAGTTTGGAGGTAAGAAACGCTTGAGAAACTCAAAATTTTCGCAGTTCTGATGCTCGAAACGAGTAACTAGAACAGCATAGGGGAAAAGTACGCATACCTTTGTAATCGGGCGAGTTTCTACTTTCAGATGCAACAGAAATTTTGCGGATTGGTCAATCCGTTCGCGAGATATGGCAGTTTGGAGGTAAGAAACGCTTGAGAAACTCAAAATTTTCGCAGTTCTGATGCTCGAAACGAGTAACTAGAACAGCATAGGGGAAAAGTACGCATATCTTTGTAATCGGGCGAGTTTCTACTTTCAGATGCAACAGAAATTTTGCGGATTGGTCAATCCGTTCGCGAGATATGGCAGTTTGGATGTAAGAAACGCTTGAGAAACTCAAAATTTTCGCAGTTCCGATGCTCGAAACGAATAACTAGAACGGGCTAGGGGAAAACTACACCTACCGTTGTAATCGGGCGAGTTTCTACTTTCAGATGCAACAGAAATTTTGCGGATTGGTCAATCCGTTCGCGAGATATGGCAGTTTGGAGGTAAGAAACGCTTGAGAAACTCAAAATTTTCGCAGTTCTGATGCTCGACACGAATAACTAGGACGGCCTAGGGGAAAAGTGCGCATACCGTTGTAATCGAGCGAATATCTACTTTCAGATGCAACAGAAATTTTGCGGATTGATCAATCCGTTCGCGAGATATGGTAGTTTGGAGGTAAGAAACGCTTGAGAAACTCAAAATTTTCGCAGTTCTGATGCTCGACACGAATAACTAGGACGGCCTAGGGGAAAAGTGCGCATACCGTTGTAATCGGGCGAGTTTCTACTTTCAGATGCAACAGAAATTTTGCGGATTGACCAATCCGTTCGCGAGATATGGCAGTTTGGAGATAAGAAACGCTTGAGAAACTCAAAATTTTCGCAGTTCTGATGCTCGAAACGAGTAACTAGAACGGCCTAGGGGAAAAGTACGCATACCGTTGTAATCGGGCGAGTTTCTACTTTCAGATGCAACAGAAATTTTGCGGATTGGTCAATCCGTTCGCGAGATATGGCAGTATGGAGGTAAGAAACGCTTGAGAAACTCAAAATTTTCGCAGTTCTGATGCTCGAAACGAATAACTAGAACCGCCTAGGGGAAAAGTGCGCATTCCGTTGTAATCGGGCGAGTTTCTACATTCAGATGCAACAGAAATTTTGCGGATTGATCAATCCGTTCGCGAGATATGGTAGTTTGGAGGTAAGAAACGCTTGAGAAACTCAAAATTTTCGCAGTTCTGATGCTCGACACGAATAACTAGGACGGCCTAGGGGAAAAGTGCGCATACCGTTGTAATCGGGCGAGTTTCTACTTTCAGATGCAACAGAAATTTTGCGGATTGACCAATCCGTTCGCGAGATATGGCAGTTTGGAGATAAGAAACGCTTGAGAAACTCAAAATTTTCGCAGTTCTGATGCTCGAAACGAGTAACTAGAACGGCCTAGGGGAAAAGTACGCATACCGTTGTAATCGGGCGAGTTTCTACTTTCAGATGCAACAGAAATTTTGCGGATTGGTCAATCCGTTCGCGAGATATGGCAGTATGGAGGTAAGAAACGCTTGAGAAACTCAAAATTTTCGCAGTTCTGATGCTCGAAACGAATAACTAGAACCGCCTAGGGGAAAAGTGCGCATTCCGTTGTAATCGGGCGAGTTTCTACATTCAGATGCAACAGAAATTTTGCGGATTGATCAATCCGTTCGCGAGATATGGCAGTTTGGAGATAAGAAACGGTTAAGGAACTCAAAATTTTCGCAGTTCTGATGCTCGAAACGAATGACTACAACGGCCTAGGGGAGACGTACGCATACCGTTGTAATCGGGCGAGTTTCTACTTTCAGAAGCAACAGAAATTTTGCGGATTGGTCGATTCGTTCGCGAGATATGGCAGTTAGGAGGTAAGAAACGCTTGAGAAACTCAAAATTTTCGCAGTTCTGATGCTCGAAACGAATAACTGGAACGGCCTAGGCGAAAACTACACATACCGTTGTAATCGGGCGAGTTTCTACTTTCAGATGCAACATAAATTTTGCGGATTGGTCAATCCGTTCGCGAGATATGGCAGTTTGGATGTAAGAAACGCTTGAGAAACTCAAAATTTTCGCAGTTCTGATGCTCGAAACGAATAACTAGAACGGCCTAGGGGAAAAGTACGCATACCGTTGTAATCGGGCGAGTTTCTACTTTCAGATGCAATAGAAATTTTGCGGATTGGTCTATCCGTTCGCGAGATATGGAAGTTTGGAGGTAAGAAACGCTTGAGAAACTCAAAATTTTCGCAGTTCTGATGCTCGAAACGAGTAACTAGAACAGCATAGGGGAAAAGTACGCATACCTTTGTAATCGGGCGAGTTTCTACTTTCAGATGCAACAGAAATTTTGCGGATTGGTCAATCCGTTCGCGAGATATGGCAGTTTGGATGTAAGAAACGCTTGAGAAACTCAAAATTTTCGCAGTTCCGATGCTCGAAACGAATAACTAGAACGGGCTAGGGGAAAACTACACCTACCGTTGTAATCGGGCGAGTTTCTACTTTCAGATGCAACAGAAATTTTGCGGATTGGTCAATCCGTTCGCGAGATATGGCAGTTTGGAGGTAAGAAACGCTTGAGAAACTCAAAATTTTCGCAGTTCTGATGCTCGACACGAATAACTAGGACGGCCTAGGGGAAAAGTGCGCATACCGTTGTAATCGAGCGAATATCTACTTTCAGATGCAACAGAAATTTTGCGGATTGATCAATCCGTTCGCGAGATATGGCAGTTTGGAGATAAGAAACGCTTGAGAAACTCAAAATTTTCGCAGTTCTGATGCTCGACACGAATAACTGGGACGGCCTAGGGGAAAAGTGCGCATACCGTTGTAATCGGGCGAGTTTCTACTTTCAGATGCAACAGAAATTTTGCGGATTGATCAATCCGTTCGCGAGATATGGCAGTTTGGAGATAAGAAACGCTTGAGAAACTCAAAATTTTCGCAGTTCTGATGCTCGAAACGAGTAACTAGAACGGCTTAGGGGAAAAGTACGCATACCGGTGTAATCGGGCGAGTTTCTACTTTCAGATGCAATAGAAATTTTGCGGATTGGTCAATCCGTTCGCGAGATATGGCAGTTTGGAGGTAAGAAACGCTTGAGAAACTCAAAATTTTCGCAGTTCTGATGCTCGAAACGAATAACTAGAACGGCCTAGGGGAAAAGTACGCATACCGTTGTAATCGGGCGAGTTTCTACTTTCAGATGCAACAGTAATTTTGCGGATTGGTCAATCCGTTCGCGAGATATGGCAGTTTGGAAATAAGAAACGCTTGAGAAACTCAAAATTTTCGCAGTTCTGATGCTCGAAACGAGTAACTAGAACGGCATAGGGGAAAAGTACGCATACCGTTGTAATCGGGCGAGTTTCTGCTTTCAGATGCAACAGAAATTTTGCGGATTGGTCAATCCGTTCGCGAGATATGGCAGTTTGGATGTAAGAAACGCTTGAGAAACTCAAAATTTTCGCAGTTCTGATGCTCGAAACGAATAACTAGAACGGCCTAGGGGAAAAGTACGCATACCGTTGTAATCGGGCGAGTTTCTGCTTTCAGATGCAACAGAAATTTTGCGGATTTGTCAATCCGTTCGCGAGATATGGCCGTTTGGATGTAAGAAACGCTTGAGAAACTCAAAATTTTCGCAGTTCTGATGCTCGAAACGAGTAACTAGAACAGCATAGGGGAAAAGTACGCATACCTTTGTAATCGGGCGAGTTTCTACTTTCAGATGCAACAGAAATTTTGCGGATTGGTCAATCCGTTCGCGAGATATGGCAGTATGGAGGTAAGAAACGCTTGAGAAACTCAAAATTTTCGCAGTTCTGATGCTCGAAACGAGTAACTAGAACAGCATAGGGGAAAAGTACGCATACCTTTGTAATCGGGCGAGTTTCTACTTTCAGATGCAACAGAAATTTTGCGGATTGGTCAATCCGTTCGCGAGATATGGCAGTTTGGATGTAAGAAACGCTTGAGAAACTCAAAATTTTCGCAGTTCCGATGCTCCAAACGAATAACTAGAACGGGCTAGGGGAAAACTACACCTACCGTTGTAATCGGGCGAGTTTCTACTTTCAGATGCAACAGAAATTTTGCGGATTGGTCAATCCGTTCGCGAGATATGGCAGTTTGGAGGTAAGAAACGCTTGAGAAACTCAAAATTTTCGCAGTTCTGATGCTCGACACGAATAACTAGGACGGCCTAGGGGAAAAGTGCGCATACCGTTGTAATCGAGCGAATATCTACTTTCAGATGCAACAGAAACTTTGCGGATTGATCAATCCGTTCGCGAGATATGGTAGTTTGGAGGTAAGAAACGCTTGAGAAACTCAAAATTTTCGCAGTTCTGATGCTCGACACGAATAACTAGGACGGCCTAGGGGAAAAGTGCGCATACCGTTGTAATCGGGCGAGTTTCTACTTTCAGATGCAACAGAAATTTTGCGGATTGACCAATCCGTTCGCGAGATATGGCAGTTTGGAGATAAGAAACGCTTGAGAAACTCAAAATTTTCGCAGTTCTGATGCTCGAAACGAGTAACTAGAACGGCCTAGGGGAAAAGTACGCATACCGTTGTAATCGGGCGAGTTTCTACTTTCAGATGCAACAGAAATTTTGCGGATTGGTCAATCCGTTCGCGAGATATGGCAGTATGGAGGTAAGAAACGCTTGAGAAACTCAAAATTTTCGCAGTTCTGATGCTCGAAACGAATAACTAGAACCGCCTAGGGGAAAAGTGCGCATTCCGTTGTAATCGGGCGAGTTTCTACATTCAGATGCAACAGAAATTTTGCGGATTGATCAATCCGTTCGCGAGATATGGTAGTTTGGAGGTAAGAAACGCTTGAGAAACTCAAAATTTTCGCAGTTCTGATGCTCGACACGAATAACTAGGACGGCCTAGGGGAAAAGTGCGCATACCGTTGTAATCGGGCGAGTTTCTACTTTCAGATGCAACTGAAATTTTGCGGATTGACCAATCCGTTCGCGAGATATGGCAGTTTGGAGATAAGAAACGCTTGAGAAACTCAAAATTTTCGCAGTTCTGATGCTCGAAACGAGTAACTAGAACGGCCTAGGGGAAAAGTACGCATACCGTTGTAATCGGGCGAGTTTCTACTTTCAGATGCAACAGAAATTTTGCGGATTGGTCAATCCGTTCGCGAGATATGGCAGTATGGAGGTAAGAAACGCTTGAGAAACTCAAAATTTTCGCAGTTCTGATGCTCGAAACGAATAACTAGAACCGCCTAGGGGAAAAGTGCGCATTCCGTTGTAATCGGGCGAGTTTCTACATTCAGATGCAACAGAAATTTTGCGGATTGATCAATCCGTTCGCGAGATATGGCAGTTTGGAGATAAGAAACGGTTAAGGAACTCAAAATTTTCGCAGTTCTGATGCTCGAAACGAATGACTACAACGGCCTAGGGGAGACGTACGCATACCGTTGTAATCGGGCGAGTTTCTACTTTCAGAAGCAACAGAAATTTTGCGGATTGGTCGATTCGTTCGCGAGATATGGCAGTTAGGAGGTAAGAAACGCTTGAGAAACTCAAAATTTTCGCAGTTCTGATGCTCGAAACGAATAACTGGAACGGCCTAGGCGAAAACTACACATACCGTTGTAATCGGGCGAGTTTCTACTTTCAGATGCAACATAAATTTTGCGGATTGGTCAATCCGTTCGCGAGATATGGCAGTTTGGATGTAAGAAACGCTTGAGAAACTCAAAATTTTCGCAGTTCTGATGCTCGAAACGAATAACTAGAACGGCCTAGGGGAAAAGTACGCATACCGTTGTAATCGGGCGAGTTTCTACTTTCAGATGCAATAGAAATTTTGCGGATTGGTCTATCCGTTCGCGAGATATGGAAGTTTGGAGGTAAGAAACGCTTGAGAAACTCAAAATTTTCGCAGTTCTGATGCTCGAAACGAGTAACTAGAACAGCATAGGGGAAAAGTACGCATACCTTTGTAATCGGGCGAGTTTCTACTTTCAGATGCAACAGAAATTTTGCGGATTGGTCAATCCGTTCGCGAGATATGGCAGTTTGGATGTAAGAAACGCTTGAGAAACTCAAAATTTTCGCAGTTCCGATGCTCGAAACGAATAACTAGAACGGGCTAGGGGAAAACTACACCTACCGTTGTAATCGGGCGAGTTTCTACTTTCAGATGCAACAGAAATTTTGCGGATTGGTCAATCCATTCGCGAGATATGGCAGTTTGGAGGTAAGAAACGCTTGAGAAACTCAAAATTTTCGCAGTTCTGATGCTCGACACGAATAACTAGGACGGCCTAGGGGAAAAGTGCGCATACCGTTGTAGTCGAGCGAATATCTACTTTCAGATGCAACAGAAATTTTGCGGATTGATCAATCCGTTCGCGAGATATGGCAGTTTGGAGATAAGAAACGCTTGAGAAACTCAAAATTTTCGCAGTTCTGATGCTCGACACGAATAACTGGGACGGCCTAGGGGAAAAGTGCGCATACCGTTGTAATCGGGCGAGTTTCTACTTTCAGATGCAACAGAAATTTTGCGGATTGACCAATCCGTTCGCGAGATATGGCAGTTTGGAGATAAGAAACGCTTGAGAAACTCAAAATTTTCGCAGTTCTGATGCTCGAAACGAGTAACTAGAACGGCCTAGGGGAAAAGTACGCATACCGTTGTAATCGGGCGAGTTTCTACTTTCAGATGCAACAGAAATTTTGCGGATTGGTCAATCCGTTCGCGAGATATGGCAGTATGGAGGTAAGAAACGCTTGAGAACCTCAAAATATGCGCAGTTCTGATGCTTGAAAAGAATAACTAGAACGGCCTAGGGAAAAAGTGCGCATACCGTTGTAATCGGGCGAGTTTCTACTTTCAGATGCAACAGAAATTTTGCGGATTTGCCAATCCGTTCGCGAGATATGGCAGTTTGGATGTAAGAAACGCTTGAGAAACTCAAAATTTGCGCAGTTCTGATGCTCGAAACGAATAACTAGAACGGCCTAGGGGAAAAGTGCGCATACTGTTGTAATCGTGCGAGTCTCTACTTTCAGATGCAACAGAAATTTTGCGGATTGGTAAATCCGTTCGCGAGATATGGCAGTTTGGAGGTAAGAAACGCTTGAGAAACTCAAAATGTGCGCTGTTCTAATGCTTGAAACGAATAACCAGAACGGCCTAGGGGAAAAGTGCGCATACCATTGTAATCGGGCGAGTTTCTACTTTCAGATGCAACAGAAATTTTGCGGATCGGTCAATCCGTTCGCGAGATATGGCAGTTTGGATGTAAGAAACGCTTGAGAAACTCAAAATTTTCGCAGTTCTGATGCTCGAAACGAATAACTGGAACGGCCTAGGGGAAAACTACACATACCGTTGTAATCGGGCGAGTCTCTACTTTCAGATGCAACAGAAATTTTGCGGATTGGTAAATCCGTTCGCGAGATATGGCAGTTTGGAGGTAAGAAACGCTTGAGAAACTCAAAATTTTCGCAGTTCTGATGCTCGAAACGAATAACTAGAACGGCATAGGGGAAAAGTACGCATACCGTTGTAATCGGGCGTGTCTCTACTTTCAGATGCAACAGAAATTTTGCGGATTGGTCAATCCGTTCGCGAGATATGGCAGTTTGGAGGTAAGAAACGCTTGAGAACCTCAAAATATGCGCAGTTCTGATGCTTGAAAAGAATAACTAGAACGGCATAGGGGAAAAGTACGCATACCGTTGTAATCGGGCGTGTCTCTACTTTCAGATGCAACAGAAATTTTGCGGATTGGCCAATCCGTTCGCGAGATATGGCAGTTTGGATGTAAGAAACGCTTGAGAAACTCAAAATTTTCGCAGTTCTGATGCTCGAAACGAATAACTGGAACGGCCTAGGGGAAAACTACACATACCGTTGTAATCGGGCGAGTCTCTACTTTCAGATGCAACAGAAATTTTGCGGATTGGTAAATCCGTTCGCGAGATATGGCAGTTTGGAGGTAAGAAACGCTTGAGAAACTCAAAATTTTCGCAGTTCTGATGCTCGAAACGAATAACTAGAACGGCATAGGGGAAAAGTACGCATACCGTTGTAATCGGGCGAGTTTCTACTTTCAGATGCAACAGAAATTTTGCGGATTGGCCAATCCGTTCGCGAGATATGGCAGTTTGGATGTAAGAAACGCTTGAGAAACTCAAAATTTGCGCAGTTCTGATGCTCGAAACGAATAACTAGAACGGCCTAGGGGAAAAGTGCGCATACCGTTGTAATCGTGCGAGTCTCTACTTTCAGATGCAACAGAAATTTTGCGGATTGGTCAATCCGTTCGCGAGATATGGCAGTTTGGAGGTAAGAAACGCTTGAGAAACTCAAAATTTGCGCTGTTCTGATGCTCGAAACGAATAACTGGAACGGCCTAGGGGAAAACTACACATACCGTTGTAATCGGGCGAGTCTCTACTTTCAGATGCAACAGAAATTTTGCGGATTGGTAAATCCGTTCGCGAGATATGGCAGTTTGGATGTAAGAAACGCTTGAGAAACTCAAAATTTGCGCAGTTCTGATGCTCGAAACGAATAACTAGAACGGCATAGGGGAAAACTACACATACCGTTGTAATCGTGCGAGTCTCTACTTTCAGATGCAACAGAAATTTTGCGGATTGGTCAATCCGTTCGCGAGATATGGCAGTTTGGAGGTAAGAAACGCTTGAGAAACACAAAATTTGCGCTGTTCTGATGCTCGAAACGAATAACCAGAACGGCCTAGGGGAAAAGTGCGCATACCATTGTAATCGGGCGAGTTTCTACTTTCAGATGCAACAGAAATTTTGCGGATCGGTCAATCCGTTCGCGAGATATGGCAGTTTGGATGTAAGAAACGCTTGAGAAACTCAAAATTTGCGCAGTTCTGATGCTTGAAACGAATAATTAGAGCGGCCTAGGGGAAAAGTGCGCATACCGTTGTAATCGGGCGAGTTTCTACTTTCAGATGCAACAGAAATTTTGCGGATTGGTCAATCCGTTCGCGAGATATGGCAGTTTGGATATAAGAAACGCTTAAGAAACTCAAAATTTTCTCAGTTCTAATGCTTGAAACGAATAACTAGAACGGCCTAGGGGAAAAGTGCGCATACCGTTGTAATCGGGCGAGTTTCTACTTTCAGATGCAACAGAAATTTTGCGGATCGGTCAATCCGTTCGCGTGATATGGCAGTTTAGATGTAAGAAACGCTTGAGAAATTCAAAATTTTCGCAGTTCTGATGCTCGAAACGAATAACTGGAACGGCCTAGGGGAAAACTACACATACCGTTGTAATCGGGCGAGTTTCTACTTCCAGATGCAACAGAAATTTTGCGGATTGGTCAATCCGTTCGCGAGATATGGCAGTTTGGATGTAAGAAACACTTGAGAAATTCAAAGTTTTCGCAGTTCTGGTGCTCGAAACGAATAACTGGAACGGCCTAGGGGAAAACTACACATACCGTTGTAATCGGGCGTGTCTCTACTTTCAGATGCAACAGAAATTTTGCGGATTGGTCAATCCGTTCGCGAGATATGGCAGTTTGGAGGTAAGAAACGCTTGAGAACCTCAAAATATGCGCAGTTCTGATGCTTGAAAAGAATAACTAGAACGGCCTAGGGGAAAAGTGCGCATACCGTTGTAATCGGGCGAGTTTCTACTTTCAGATGCAACAGAAATTTTGCGGATTGGCCAATCCGTTCGCGAGATATGGCAGTTTGGATGTAAGAAACGCTTGAGAAACTCAAAATTTGCGCAGTTCTGATGCTCGAAACGAATAACTAGAACGGCCTCGGGGAAAAGTGCGCATACCGTTGTAATCGTGCGAGTCTCTACTTTCAGATGCAACAGAAATTTTGCGGATTGGTAAATCCGTTCGCGAGATATGGCAGTTTGGAGGTAAGAAACGCTTGAGAAACTCAAAATTTTCGCAGTTCTGATGCTCGAAACGAATAACTGGAACGGCCTAGGGGAAAACTACACATACCGTTGTAATCGGGCGAGTCTCTACTTTCAGATGCAACAGAAATTTTGCGGATTGGTAAATCCGTTCGCGAGATATGGCAGTTTGGAGGTAAGAAACGCTTGAGAAACTCAAAATTTTCGCAGTTCTGATGCTCGAAACGAATAACTAGAACGGCATAGGGGAAAAGTACGCATACCGTTGTAATCGGGCGTGTCTCTACTTTCAGATGCAACAGAAATTTTGCGGATTGGTCAATCCGTTCGCGAGATATGGCAGTTTGGAGGTAAGAAACGCTTGAGAACCTCAAAATATGCGCAGTTCTGATGCTTGAAAAGAATAACTAGAACGGCATAGGGGAAAAGTACGCATACCGTTGTAATCGGGCGTGTCTCTACTTTCAGATGCAACAGAAATTTTGCGGATTGGCCAATCCGTTCGCGAGATATGGCAGTTTGGATGTAAGAAACGCTTGAGAAACTCAAAATTTTCGCAGTTCTGATGCTCGAAACGAATAACTGGAACGGCCTAGGGGAAAACTACACATACCGTTGTAATCGGGCGAGTCTCTACTTTCAGATGCAACAGAAATTTTGCGGATTGGTAAATCCGTTCGCGAGATATGGCAGTTTGGAGGTAAGAAACGCTTGAGAAACTCAAAATTTTCGCAGTTCTGATGCTCGAAACGAATAACTAGAACGGCATAGGGGAAAAGTACGCATACCGTTGTAATCGGGCGAGTTTCTACTTTCAGATGCAACAGAAATTTTGCGGATTGGCCAATCCGTTCGCGAGATATGGCAGTTTGGATGTAAGAAACGCTTGAGAAACTCAAAATTTGCGCAGTTCTGATGCTCGAAACGAATAACTAGAACGGCCTAGGGGAAAAGTGCGCATACCGTTGTAATCGTGCGAGTCTCTACTTTCAGATGCAACAGAAATTTTGCGGATTGGTCAATCCGTTCGCGAGATATGGCAGTTTGGAGGTAAGAAACGCTTGAGAAACTCAAAATTTGCGCTGTTCTGATGCTCGAAACGAATAACTGGAACGGCCTAGGGGAAAACTACACATACCGTTGTAATCGGGCGAGTCTCTACTTTCAGATGCAACAGAAATTTTGCGGATTGGTAAATCCGTTCGCGAGATATGGCAGTTTGGATGTAAGAAACGCTTGAGAAACTCAAAATTTGCGCAGTTCTGATGCTCGAAACGAATAACTAGAACGGCATAGGGGAAAACTACACATACCGTTGTAATCGTGCGAGTCTCTACTTTCAGATGCAACAGAAATTTTGCGGATTGGTCAATCCGTTCGCGAGATATGGCAGTTTGGAGGTAAGAAACGCTTGAGAAACACAAAATTTGCGCTGTTCTGATGCTCGAAACGAATAACCAGAACGGCCTAGGGGAAAAGTGCGCATACCATTGTAATCGGGCGAGTTTCTACTTTCAGATGCAACAGAAATTTTGCGGATCGGTCAATCCGTTCGCGAGATATGGCAGTTTGGATGTAAGAAACGCTTGAGAAACTCAAAATTTGCGCAGTTCTGATGCTTGAAACGAATAACTAGAGCGGCCTAGGGGAAAAGTGCGCATACCGTTGTAATCGGGCGAGTTTCTACTTTCAGATGCAACAGAAATTTTGCGGATTGGTCAATCCGTTCGCGAGATATGGCAGTTTGGATATAAGAAACGCTTGAGAAACTCAAAATTTTCTCAGTTCTAATGCTTGAAACGAATAACTAGAACGGCCTAGGGGAAAAGTGCGCATACCGTTGTAATCGGGCGAGTTTCTACTTTCAGATGCAACAGAAATTTTGCGGATCGGTCAATCCGTTCGCGTGATATGGCAGTTTAGATGTAAGAAACGCTTGAGAAATTCAAAATTTTCGCAGTTCTGATGCTCGAAACGAATAACTGGAACGGCCTAGGGGAAAACTACACATACCGTTGTAATCGGGCGAGTTTCTACTTCCAGATGCAACAGAAATTTTGCGGATTGGTCAATCCGTTCGCGAGATATGGCAGTTTGGATGTAAGAAACACTTGAGAAATTCAAAGTTTTCGCAGTTCTGGTGCTCGAAACGAATAACTGGAACGGCCTAGGGGAAAACTACACATACCGTTGTAATCGGGCGTGTCTCTACTTTCAGATGCAACAGAAATTTTGCGGATTGGTCAATCCGTTCGCGAGATATGGCAGTTTGGAGGTAAGAAACGCTTGAGAACCTCAAAATATGCGCAGTTCTGATGCTTGAAAAGAATAACTAGAACGGCCTAGGGGAAAAGTGCGCATACCGTTGTAATCGGGCGAGTTTCTACTTTCAGATGCAACAGAAATTTTGCGGATTGGCCAATCCGTTCGCGAGATATGGCAGTTTGCATGTAAGAAACGCTTGAGAAACTCAAAATTTGCGCAGTTCTGATGCTCGAAACGAATAACTAGAACGGCCTAGGGGAAAAGTGCGCATACCGTTGTAATCGTGCGAGTCTCTACTTTCAGATGCAACAGAAATTTTGCGGATTGGTAAATCCGTTCGCGAGATATGGCAGTTTGGAGGTAAGAAACGCTTGAGAAACTCAAAATTTTCGCAGTTCTGATGCTCGAAACGAATAACTGGAACGGCCTAGGGGAAAACTACACATACCGTTGTAATCGGGCGAGTCTCTACTTTCAGATGCAACAGAAATTTTGCGGATTGGTAAATCCGTTCGCGAGATATGGCAGTTTGGAGGTAAGAAACGCTTGAGAAACTCAAAATTTTCGCAGTTCTGATGCTCGAAACGAATAACTAGAACGGCATAGGGGAAAAGTACGCATACCGTTGTAATCGCGCGTGTCTCTACTTTCAGATGCAACAGAAATTTTGCGGATTGGTCAATCCGTTCGCGAGATATGGCAGTTTGGAGGTAAGAAACGCTTGAGAACCTCAAAATATGCGCAGTTCTGATGCTTGAAAAGAATAACTAGAACGGCCTAGGGGAAAAGTGCGCATACCGTTGTAATCGGGCGAGTTTCTACTTTCAGATGCAACAGAAATTTTGCGGATTGGCCAATCCGTTCGCGAGATATGGCAGTTTGGATGTAAGAAACGCTTGAGAAACTCAAAATTTGCGCAGTTCTGATGCTCGAAACGAATAACTAGAACGGCCTAGGGAAAAAGTGCGCATACCGTTGTAATCGTGCGAGTCTCTACTTTCAGATGCAACAGAAATTTTGCGGATTGGTCAATCCGTTCGCGAGATATGGCAGTTTGGAGGTAAGAAACGCTTGAGAAACTCAAAATTTGCGCAGTTCTGATGCTCGAAACGAATAACTAGAACGGCCTAGGGGAAAAGTGCGCATACCGTTGTAATCGTGCGAGTGTCTACTTTCAGATGCAACAGAAATTTTGCGGATTGGCCAATCCGTTCGCGAGATATGGCAGTTTGGAGGTAAGAAACGCTTGAGAAACTCAAAATTTGCGCAGTTCTGATGCTCGAAACGAATAACTAGAACGGCCTAGGGGAAAAGTGCGCATACCGTTGTAATCGTGCGAGTCTCTACTTTCAGATGCAACAGAAATTTTGCGGATTGGTAAATCCGTTCGCGAGATATGGCAGTTTGGAGGTAAGAAACGCTTGAGAAACTCAAAATTTTCGCAGTTCTGATGCTCGAAACGAATAACTGGAACGGCCTAGGGGAAAACTACACATACCGTTGTAATCGGGCGAGTCTCTACTTTCAGATGCAACAGAAATTTTGCGGATTGGTAAATCCGTTCGCGAGATATGGCAGTTTGGAGGTAAGAAACGCTTGAGAAACTCAAAATTTTCGCAGTTCTGATGCTCGAAACGAATAACTAGAACGGCATAGGGGAAAAGTACGCATACCGTTGTAATCGGGCGTGTCTCTACTTTCAGATGCAACAGAAATTTTGCGGATTGGTCAATCCGTTCGCGAGATATGGCAGTTTGGATGTAAGAAACGCTTGAGAACCTCAAAATATGCGCAGTTCTGATGCTTGAAAAGAATAACTAGAACGGCATGGGGAAAAGTACGCATACCGTTGTAATCGGGCGTGTCTCTACTTTCAGATGCAACAGAAATTTTGCGGATTGGCCAATCCGTTCGCGAGATATGGCAGTTTGGATGTAAGAAACGCTTGAGAAACTCAAAATTTTCGCAGTTCTGATGCTCGAAACGAATAACTGGAACGGCCTAGGGGAAAACTACACATACCGTTGTAATCGGGCGAGTCTCTACTTTCAGATGCAACAGAAATTTTGCGGATTGGTAAATCCGTTCGCGAGATATGGCAGTTTGGAGGTAAGAAACGCTTGAGAAACTCAAAATTTTCGCAGTTCTGATGCTCGAAACGAATAACTAGAACGGCATAGGGGAAAAGTACGCATACCGTTGTAATCGCGCGTGTCTCTACTTTCAGATGCAACAGAAATTTTGCGGATTGGTCAATCCGTTCGCGAGATATGGCAGTTTGGAGGTAAGAAACGCTTGAGAACCTCAAAATATGCGCAGTTCTGATGCTTGAAAAGAATAACTAGAACGGCCTAGGGGAAAAGTGCGCATACCGTTGTAAACGGGCGAGTTTCTACTTTCAGATGCAACAGAAATTTTGCGGATTGGCCAATCCGTTCCCGAGATATGGCAGTTTGGATCTAAGAAACGCTTGAGAAACTCAAAATTTGCGCAGTTCTGATGCTCGAAACGAATAACTAGAACGGCCTAGGGGAAAAGTGCGCATACCGTTGTAATCGTGCGAGTCTCTACTTTCAGATGCAACAGAAATTTTGCGGATTGGTCAATCCGTTCGCGAGATATGGCAGTTTGGAGGTAAGAAACGCTTGAGAAACTCAAAATTTGCGCAGTTCTGATGCTCGAAACGAATAACTAGAACGGCCTAGGGGAAAAGTGCGCATACCGTTGTAATCGTGCGAGTCTCTACTTTCAGATGCAACAGAAATTTTGCGGATTGGTCAATCCGTTCGCGAGATATGGCAGTTTGGAGGTAAGAAACGCTTGAGAACCTCAAAATATGCGCAGTTCTGATGCTTGAAAAGAATAACTAGAACGGCCTAGGGGAAAAGTGCGCATACCGTTGTAATCGGGCGAGTTTCTACTTTCAGATGCAACAGAAATTTTGCGGATTTGCCAATCCGTTCGCGAGATATGGCAGTTTGGATGTAAGAAACGCTTGAGAAACTCAAAATTTGCGCAGTTCTGATGCTCGAAACGAATAACTAGAACGGCCTAGCGGAAAAGTGCGCATACCGTTGTAATCGTGCGAGTCTCTACTTTCAGATGCAACAGAAATTTTGCGGATTGGTCAATCCGTTCGCGAGATATGGCAGTTTGGAGGTAAGAAACGCTTGAGAAACTCAAAATTTGCGCAGTTCTGTTGCTCGAAACGAATAACTAGAACGGCCTAGGGGAAAAGTGCGCATACCGTTGTAATCGTGCGATTCTCTACTTTCAGATGCAACAGAAATTTTGCGGATTGGTAAATCCGTTCGCGAGATATGGCAGTTTGGAGGTAAGAAACGCTTGAGAACCTCAAAATATGCGCAGTTCTGATGCTTGAAAAGAATAACTAGAACGGCCTAGGGGAAAAGTGCGCATACCGTTGTAATCGGGCGAGTTTCTACTTTCAGATGCAACAGAAATTTTGCGGATTTGCCAATCCGTTCGCGAGATATGGCAGTTTGGATGTAAGAAACGCTTGAGAAACTCAAAATTTGCGCAGTTCTGATGCTCGAAACGAATAACTAGAACGGCCTAGGGGAAAAGTGCGCATACCGTTGTAATCGTGCGAGTCTCTACTTTCAGATGCAACAGAAATTTTGCGGATTGGTCAATCCGTTCGCGAGATATGGCAGTTTGGAGGTAAGAAACGCTTGAGAACCTCAAAATATGCGCAGTTCTGATGCTTGAAAAGAATAACTAGAACGGCCTAGGGGAAAAGTGCGCATACCGTTGTAATCGGGCGAGTTTCTACTTTCAGATGCAACAGAAATTTTGCGGATTTGCCAATCCGTTCGCGAGATATGGCAGTTTGGATGTAAGAAACGCTTGAGAAACTCAAAATTTGCGCAGTTCTGATGCTCGAAACGAATAACTAGAACGGCCTAGGGGAAAAGTGCGCATACCGTTGTAATCGTGCGAGTCTCTACTTTCAGATGCAACAGAAATTTTGCGGATTGGTCAATCCGTTCGCGAGATATGGCAGTTTGGAGGTAAGAAACGCTTGAGAAACTCAAAATGTGCGCTGTTCTGATGCTTGAAACGAATAACCAGAACGGCCTAGGGGAAAAGTGCGCATACCATTGTAATCGGGCGAGTTTCTACTTTCAGATGCAACAGAAATTTTGCGGATCGGTCAATCCGTTCGCGAGATATGGCAGTTTGGATGTAAGAAACGCTTGAGAAACTCAAAATTTTCGCAGTTCTGATGCTCGAAACGAATAACTGGAACGGCCTAGGGGAAAACTACACATACCGTTGTAATCGGGCGAGTCTCTACTTTCAGATGCAACAGAAATTTTGCGGATTGGTAAATCCGTTCGCGAGATATGGCAGTTTGGAGGTAAGAAACGCTTGAGAAAGTCAAAATTTTCGCAGTTCTGATGCTCGAAACGAATAACTAGAACGGCATAGGGGAAAAGTACGCATACCGTTGTAATCGGGCGTGTCTCTACTTTCAGATGCAACAGAAATTTTGCGGATTGGTCAATCCGTTCGCGAGATATGGCAGTTTGGAGGTAAGAAACGCTTGAGAACCTCAAAATATGCGCAGTTCTGATGCTTGAAAAGAATAACTAGAACGGCATAGGGGAAAAGTACGCATACCGTTGTAATCGGGCGTGTCTCTACTTTCAGATGCAACAGAAATTTTGCGGATTGGCCAATCCGTTCGCGAGATATGGCAGTTTGGATGTAAGAAACGCTTGAGAAACTCAAAATTTGCGCAGTTCTGATGCTCGAAACGAATAACTAGAACGGCCTAGGGGAAAAGTGCGCATACCGTTGTAATCGTGCGAGTCTCTACTTTCAGATGCAACAGAAATTTTGCGGATTGGTCAATCCGTTCGCGAGATATGGCAGTTTGGAGGTAAGAAACGCTTGAGAAACTCAAAATTTGCGCAGTTCTGATGCTCGAAACGAATAACTAGAACGGCCTAGGGGAAAAGTGCGCATACCGTTGTAATCGTGCGAGTCTCTACTTTCAGATGCAACAGAAATTTTGCGGATTGGTCAATCCGTTCGCGAGATATGGCAGTTTGGAGGTAAGAAACGCTTGAGAAACTCAAAATTTGCGCAGTTCTGATGCTTGAAACGAATAACTAGAACGGCCTAGGGGAAAAGTGCGCACACCGTTGTAATCGGGCGAGTTTCTACTTTCAGATGCGACAGAAATTTTGCGGATTGGTCAATCCGTTCGCGAGATATGGCAGTTTGGATGTAAGAAACGCTTGAGAACCTCAAAATATGCGCAGTTCTGATGCTTGAAAAGAATAACTAGAACGGCATAGGGGAAAAGTACGCATACCGTTGTAATCGGGCGTGTCTCTACTTTCAGATGCAACAGAAATTTTGCGGATTGGCCAATCCGTTCGCGAGATATGGCAGTTTGGATGTAAGAAACGCTTGAGAAACTCAAAATTTTCGCAGTTCTGATGCTCGAAACGAATAACTGGAACGGCCTAGGGGAAAACTACACATACCGTTGTAATCGGGCGAGTCTCTACTTTCAGATGCAACAGAAATTTTGCGGATTGGTAAATCCGTTCGCGAGATATGGCAGTTTGGAGGTAAGAAACGCTTGAGAAACTCAAAATTTTCGCAGTTCTGATGCTCGAAACGAATAACTAGAACGGCATAGGGGAAAAGTACGCATACCGTTGTAATCGCGCGTGTCTCTACTTTCAGATGCAACAGAAATTTTGCGGATTGGTCAATCCGTTCGCGAGATATGGCAGTTTGGAGGTAAGAAACGCTTGAGAACCTCAAAATATGCGCAGTTCTGATGCTTGAAAAGAATAACTAGAACGGCCTAGGGGAAAAGTGCGCATACCGTTGTAAACGGGCGAGTTTCTACTTTCAGATGCAACAGAAATTTTGCGGATTGGCCAATCCGTTCGCGAGATATGGCAGTTTGGATGTAAGAAACGCTTGAGAAACTCAAAATTTGCGCAGTTCTGATGCTCGAAACGAATAACTAGAACGGCCTAGGGGAAAAGTGCGCATACCGTTGTAATCGTGCGAGTCTCTACTTTCAGATGCAACAGAAATTTTGCGGATTGGTCAATCCGTTCGCGAGATATGGCAGTTTGGAGGTAAGAAACGCTTGAGAACCTCAAAATATGCGCAGTTCTGATGCTTGAAAAGAATAACTAGAACGGCCTAGGGGAAAAGTGCGCATACCGTTGTAATCGGGCGAGTTTCTACTTTCAGATGCAACAGAAATTTTGCGGATTGGTCAATCCGTTCGCGAGATATGGCAGTTTGGATGTAAGAAACGCTTGAGAACCTCAAAATATGCGCAGTTCTGATGCTTGAAAAGAATAACTAGAACGGCATAGGGGAAAAGTACGCATACCGTTGTAATCGGGCGTGTCTCTACTTTCAGATGCAACAGAAATTTTGCGGATTGGCCAATCCGTTCGCGAGATATGGCAGTTTGGATGTAAGAAACGCTTGAGAAACTCAAAATTTTCGCAGTTCTGATGCTCGAAACGAATAACTGGAACGGCCTAGGGGAAAACTACACATACCGTTGTAATCGGGCGAGTTTCTACTTTCAGATGCAACAGAAATTTTGCGGATTTGCCAATCCGTTCGCGAGATATGGCAGTTTGGATGTAAGAAACGCTTGAGAAACTCAAAATTTGCGCAGTTCTGATGCTCGAAACGAATAACTAGAACGGCCTAGGGGAAAAGTGCGCATACCGTTGTAATCGTGCGAGTCTCTAGTTTCAGATGCAACAGAAATTTTGCGGATTGGTCAATCCGTCGCGAGATATGGCAGTTTGGAGGTAAGAAACGCTTGAGAAACTCAAAATGTGCGCTGTTCTGATGCTTGAAACGAATAACCAGAACGGCCTAGGGGAAAAGTGCGCATACCATTGTAATCGGGCGAGTTTTTACTTTCAGATGCAACAGAAATTTTGCGGATCGGTCAATCCGTTCGCGAGATATGGCAGTTTGGATGTAAGAAACGCTTGAGAAACTCAAAATTTTCGCAGTTCTGATGCTCGAAACGAATAACTGGAACGGCCTAGGGGAAAACTACACATACCGTTGTAATCGGGCGAGTCTCTACTTTCAGATGCAACAGAAATTTTGCGGATTGGTAAATCCGTTCGCGAGATATGGCAGTTTGGAGGTAAGAAACGCTTGAGAAACTCAAAATTTTCGCAGTTCTGATGCTCGAAACGAATAACTAGAACGGCATAGGGGAAAAGTACGCATACCGTTGTAATCGGGCGTGTCTCTACTTTCAGATGCAACAGAAATTTTGCGGATTGGTCAATCCGTTCGCGAGATATGGCAGTTTGGAGGTAAGAAACGCTTGAGAACCTCAAAATATGCGCAGTTCTGATGCTTGAAAAGAATAACTAGAACGGCATAGGGGAAAAGTACGCATACCGTTGTAATCGGGCGTGTCTCTACTTTCAGATGCAACAGAAATTTTGCGGATTGGCCAATCCGTTCGCGAGATATGGCAGTTTGGATGTAAGAAACGCTTGAGAAACTCAAAATTTTCGCAGTTCTGATGCTCGAAACGAATAACTGGAACGGCCTAGGGGAAAACTACACATACCGTTGTAATCGGGCGAGTCTCTACTTTCAGATGCAACAGAAATTTTGCGGATTGGTAAATCCGTTCGCGAGATATGGCAGTTTGGAGGTAAGAAACGCTTGAGAAACTCAAAATTTTCGCAGTTCTGATGCTCGAAACGAATAACTGGAACGGCCTAGGGGAAAACTACACATACCGTTGTAATCGGGCGAGTCTCTACTTTCAGATGCAACAGAAATTTTGCGGATTGGTAAATCCGTTCGCGAGATATGGCAGTTTGGAGGTAAGAAACGCTTGAGAAACTCAAAATTTTCGCAGTTCTGATGCTCGAAACGAATAACTAGAACGGCATAGGGGAAAAGTACGCATACCGTTGTAATCGGGCGTGTCTCTACTTTCAGATGCAACAGAAATTTTGCGGATTGGCCAATCCGTTCGCGAGATATGGCAGTTTGGATGTAAGAAACGCTTGAGAAACTCAAAATTTGCGCAGTTCTGATGCTCGAAACGAATAACTAGAACGGCCTAGGGGAAAAGTGCGCATACCGTTGTAATCGTGCGAGTCTCTACTTTCAGATGCAACAGAAATTTTGCGGATTGGTCAATCCGTTCGCGAGATATGGCAGTTTGGAGGTAAGAAACGCTTGAGAAACTCAAAATTTGCGCAGTTCTGATGCTCGAAACGAATAACTAGAACGGCCTAGGGGAAAAGTGCGCATACCGTTGTAATCGGGCGAGTTTCTACTTTCAGATGCAACAGAAATTTTGCGGATTGGCCAATCCGTTCGCGAGATATGGCAGTTTGGATGTAAGAAACGCTTGAGAAACTCAAAATTTGCGCAGTTCTGATGCTCGAAACGAATAACTAGAACGGCCTAGGGGAAAAGTGCGCATACCGTTGTAATCGTGCGATTCTCTACTTTCAGATGCAACAGAAATTTTGCGGATTGGTAAATCCGTTCGCGAGATATGGCAGTTTGGAGGTAAGAAACGCTTGAGAAACTCAAAATTTTCGCAGTTCTGATGCTCGAAACGAATAACTGGAACGGCCTAGGGGAAAACTACACATACCGTTGTAATCGGGCGAGTCTCTACTTTCAGATGCAACAGAAATTTTGCGGATTGGTAAATCCGTTCGCGAGATATGGCAGTTTGGAGGTAAGAAACGCTTGAGAAACTCAAAATTTTCGCAGTTCTGATGCTCGAAACGAATAACTAGAACGGCATAGGGGAAAAGTACGCATACCGTTGTAATCGGGCGTGTCTCTACTTTCAGATGCAACAGAAATTTTGCGGATTGGTCAATCCGTTCGCGAGATATGGCAGTTTGGATGTAAGAAACGCTTGAGAACCTCAAAATATGCGCAGTTCTGATGCTTGAAAAGAATAACTAGAACGGCATAGGGGAAAAGTACGCATACCGTTGTAATCGGGCGTGTCTCTACTTTCAGATGCAACAGAAATTTTGCGGATTGGTCAATCCGTTCGCGAGATATGGCAGTTTGGATGTAAGAAACGCTTGAGAACCTCAAAATATGCGCAGTTCTGATGCTTGAAAAGAATAACTAGAACGGCATAGGGGAAAAGTACGCATACCGTTGTAATCGGGCGTGTCTCTACTTTCAGATGCAACAGAAATTTTGCGGATTGGCCAATCCGTTCGCGAGATATGGCAGTTTGGATGTAAGAAACGCTTGAGAAACTCAAAATTTTCGCAGTTCTGATGCTCGAAACGAATAACTGGAACGGCCTAGGGGAAAACTACACATACCGTTGTAATCGGGCGAGTCTCTACTTTCAGATGCAACAGAAATTTTGCGGATTGGTAAATCCGTTCGCGAGATATGGCAGTTTGGAGGTAAGAAACGCTTGAGAAACTCAAAATTTTCGCAGTTCTGATGCTCGAAACGAATAACTAGAACGGCATAGGGGAAAAGTACGCATACCGTTGTAATCGCGCGTGTCTCTACTTTCAGATGCAACAGAAATTTTGCGGATTGGTCAATCCGTTCGCGAGATATGGCAGTTTGGAGGTAAGAAACGCTTGAGAACCTCAAAATATGCGCAGTTCTGATGCTTGAAAAGAATAACTAGAACGGCCTAGGGGAAAAGTGCGCATACCGTTGTAAACGGGCGAGTTTCTACTTTCAGATGCAACAGAAATTTTGCGGATTGGCCAATCCGTTCGCGAGATATGGCAGTTTGGATGTAAGAAACGCTTGAGAAACTCAAAATTTGCGCAGTTCTGATGCTCGAAACGAATAACTAGAACGGCCTAGGGGAAAAGTGCGCATACCGTTGTAATCGTGCGAGTCTCTACTTTCAGATGCAACAGAAATTTTGCGGATTGGTCAATCCGTTCGCGAGATATGGCAGTTTGGAGGTAAGAAACGCTTGAGAACCTCAAAATATGCGCAGTTCTGATGCTTGAAAAGAATAACTAGAACGGCCTAGGGGAAAAGTGCGCATACCGTTGTAATCGGGCGAGTTTCTACTTTCAGATGCAACAGAAATTTTGCGGATTGGTCAATCCGTTCGCGAGATATGGCAGTTTGGATGTAAGAAACGCTTGAGAACCTCAAAATATGCGCAGTTCTGATGCTTGAAAAGAATAACTAGAACGGCATAGGGGAAAAGTACGCATACCGTTGTAATCGGGCGTGTCTCTACTTTCAGATGCAACAGAAATTTTGCGGATTGGCCAATCCGTTCGCGAGATATGGCAGTTTGGATGTAAGAAACGCTTGAGAAACTCAAAATTTTCGCAGTTCTGATGCTCGAAACGAATAACTGGAACGGCCTAGGGGAAAACTACACATACCGTTGTAATCGGGCGAGTTTCTACTTTCAGATGCAACAGAAATTTTGCGGATTTGCCAATCCGTTCGCGAGATATGGCAGTTTGGATGTAAGAAACGCTTGAGAAACTCAAAATTTGCGCAGTTCTGATGCTCGAAACGAATAACTAGAACGGCCTAGGGGAAAAGTGCGCATACCGTTGTAATCGTGCGAGTCTCTACTTTCAGATGCAACAGAAATTTTGCGGATTGGTCAATCCGTCGCGAGATATGGCAGTTTGGAGGTAAGAAACGCTTGAGAAACTCAAAATGTGCGCTGTTCTGATGCTTGAAACGAATAACCAGAACGGCCTAGGGGAAAACTACACATACCGTTGTAATCGGGCAAGTCTCTACTTTCAGATGCAACAGAAATTTTGCGGATTGGTAAATCCGTTCGCGAGATATGGCAGTTTGGAGGTAAGAAACGCTTGAGAAACTCAAAATTTTCTCAGTTCTGATGCTCGAAACGAATAACTGGAACGGCCTAGGGGAAAACTACACATACCGTTGTAATCGGGCGAGTCTCTACTTTCAGATGCAACAGAAATTTTGCGGATTGGTAAATCCGTTCGCGAGATATGGCAGTTTGGAGGTAAGAAACGCTTGAGAAACTCAAAATTTTCGCAGTTCTGATGCTCGAAACGAATAACTAGAACGGCATAGGGGAAAAGTACGCATACCGTTGTAATCGGGCGTGTCTCTACTTTCAGATGCAACAGAAATTTTGCGGATTGGTCAATCCGTTCGCGAGATATGGCAGTTTGGAGGTAAGAAACGCTTGAGAACCTCAAAATATGCGCAGTTCTGATGCTTGAAAAGAATAACTAGAACGGCATAGGGGAAAAGTACGCATACCGTTGTAATCGGGCGTGTCTCTACTTTCAGATGCAACAGAAATTTTGCGGATTGGCCAATCCGTTCGCGAGATATGGCAGTTTGGATGTAAGAAACGCTTGAGAAACTCAAAATTTTCGCAGTTCTGATGCTCGAAACGAATAACTGGAACGGCCTAGGGGAAAACTACACATACCGTTGTAATCGGGCGAGTCTCTACTTTCAGATGCAACAGAAATTTTGCGGATTGGTAAATCCGTTCGCGAGATATGGCAGTTTGGAGGTAAGAAACGCTTGAGAAACTCAAAATTTTCGCAGTTCTGATGCTCGAAACGAATAACTAGAACGGCATAGGGGAAAAGTACGCATACCGTTGTAATCGGGCGTGTCTCTACTTTCAGATGCAACAGAAATTTTGCGGATTGGTCAATCCGTTCGCGAGATATGGCAGTTTGGAAGTAAGAAACGCTTGAGAAACTCAAAATTTTCGCAGTTCTGATGCTCGAAACGAATAACTAGAACGGCATAGGGGAAAAGTACGCATACCGTTGTAATCGGGCGTGTCTCTACTTTCAGATGCAACAGAAATTTTGCGGATTGGTCGATCCGTTCGCGAGATATGGCAGTTTGAAGGTAAGAAACGCTTGAGAAACTCTAAATGTGCGCTGTTCTGATGCTTGAAACGAATAACCAGAACGGCCTAGGGGAAAATTGCGCATACCATTGTAATCGGGCGAGTTTCTACTTTCAGATGCAACAGAAATTTTGCGGATCGGTCAATCCGTTCGCGAGATATGGCAGTTTGGAGGTAAGAAACGCTTGAGAACCTCAAAATATGCGCAGTTCTGATGCTTGAAAAGAATAACTAGAACGGCCTAGGGGAAAAGTGCGCATACCGTTGTAATCGGGCGAGTTTCTACTTTCAGATGCAACAGAAATTTTGCGGATTTGCCAATCCGTTCGCGAGATATGGCAGTTTGGATGTAAGAAACGCTTGAGAAACTCAAAATTTGCGCAGTTCTGATGCTCGAAACGAATAACTAGAACGGCCTAGGGGAAAAGTGCGCATACAGTTGTAATCGTGCGAGTCTCTACTTTCAGATGCAACAGAAATTTTGCGGATTGGTCGATCCGTTCGCGAGATATGGCAGTTTGAAGGTAAGAAACGCTTGAGAAACTCTAAATGTGCGCTGTTCTGATGCTTGAAACGAATAACCAGAACGGCCTAGGGGAAAATTGCGCATACCATTGTAATCGGGCGAGTTTCTACTTTCAGATGCAACAGAAATTTTGCGGATCGGTCAATCCGTTCGCGAGATATGGCAGTTTGGATGTAAGAAACGCTTGAGAAACTCAAAATTTTCGCAGTTCTGATGCTCGAAACGAATAACTGGAACGGCCTAGGGGAAAACTACACATACCGTTGTAATCGGGCGAGTCTCTACTTTCAGATGCAACAGAAATTTTGCGGATTGGTAAATCCGTTCGCGAGATATGGCAGTTTGGAGGTAAGAAACGCTTGAGAAACTCAAAATTTTCGCAGTTCTGATGCTCGAAACGAATAACTAGAACGGCATAGGGGAAAAGTACGCATACCGTTGTAATCGGGCGTGTCTCTACTTTCAGATGCAACAGAAATTTTGCGGATTGGTCAATCCGTTCGCGAGATATGGCAGTTTGGAGGTAAGAAACGCTTGAGAACCTCAAAATATGCGCAGTTCTGATGCTTGAAAAGAATAACTAGAACGGCATAGGGGAAAAGTACGCATACCGTTGTAATCGGGCGTGTCTCTACTTTCAGATGCAACAGAAATTTTGCGGATTGGCCAATCCGTTCGCGAGATATGGCAGTTTGGATGTAAGAAACGCTTGAGAAACTCAAAATTTTCGCAGTTCTGATGCTCGAAACGAATAACTGGAACGGCCTAGGGGAAAACTACACATACCGTTGTAATCGGGCGAGTCTCTACTTTCAGATGCAACAGAAATTTTGCGGATTGGTAAATCCGTTCGCGAGATATGGCAGTTTGGAGGTAAGAAACGCTTGAGAAACTCAAAATTTTCGCAGTTCTGATGCTCGAAACGAATAACTAGAACGGCATAGGGGAAAAGTACGCATACCGTTGTAATCGGGCGTGTCTCTACTTTCAGATGCAACAGAAATTTTGCGGATTGGTCAATCCGTTCGCGAGATATGGCAGTTTGGAAGTAAGAAACGCTTGAGAACCTCAAAATATGCGCAGTTCTGATGCTTGAAAAGAATAACTAGAACGGCCTAGGGGAAAAGTGCGCATACCGTTGTAAACGGGCGAGTTTCTACTTTCAGATGCAACAGAAATTTTGCGGATTGGCCAATCCGTTCGCGAGATATGGCAGTTTGGATGTAAGAAACGCTTGAGAAACTCAAAATTTGCGCAGTTCTGATGCTCGAAACGAATAACTAGAACGGCCTAGGGGAAAAGTGCGCATACCGTTGTAATCGTGCGAGTCTCTACTTTCAGATGCAACAGAAATTTTGCGGATTGGTCAATCCGTTCGCGAGATATGGCAGTTTGGAGGTAAGAAACGCTTGAGAAACTCAAAATTTGCGCAGTTCTGATGCTCGAAACGAATAACTAGAACGGCCTAGGGGAAAAGTGCGCATACCGTTGTAATCGTGCGAGTCTCTACTTTCAGATGCAACAGAAATTTTGCGGATTGGTCAATCCGTTCGCGAGATATGGCAGTTTGGAGGTAAGAAACGCTTGAGAACCTCAAAATATGCGCAGTTCTGATGCTTGAAAAGAATAACTAGAACGGCCTAGGGGACAAGTGCGCATACCGTTGTAATCGGGCGAGTTTCTACTTTCAGATGCAACAGAAATTTTGCGGATTTGCCAATCCGTTCGCGAGATATGGCAGTTTGGATGTAAGAAACGCTTGAGAAACTCAAAATTTGCGCAGTTCTGATGCTCGAAACGAATAACTAGAACGGCCTAGGGGAAAAGTGCGCATACCGTTGTAATCGTGCGAGTCTCTACTTTCAGATGCAACAGAAATTTTGCGGATTGGTCGATCCGTTCGCGAGATATGGCAGTTTGAAGGTAAGAAACGCTTGAGAAACTCTAAATGTGCGCTGTTCTGATGCTTGAAACGAATAACCAGAACGGCCTAGGGGAAAATTGCGCATACCATTGTAATCGGGCGAGTTTCTACTTTCAGATGCAACAGAAATTTTGCGGATCGGTCAATCCGTTCGCGAGATATGGCAGTTTGGATGTAAGAAACGCTTGAGAAACTCAAAATTTTCGCAGTTCTGATGCTCGAAACGAATAACTGGAACGGCCTAGGGGAAAACTACACATACCGTTGTAATCGGGCGAGTCTCTACTTTCAGATGCAACAGAAATTTTGCGGATTGGTAAATCCGTTCGCGAGATATGGCAGTTTGGAGGTAAGAAACGCTTGAGAAACTCAAAATTTTCGCAGTTCTGATGCTCGAAACGAATAACTAGAACGGCATAGGGGAAAAGTACGCATACCGTTGTAATCGGGCGTGTCTCTACTTTCAGATGCAACAGAAATTTTGCGGATTGGTCAATCCGTTCGCGAGATATGGCAGTTTGGAGGTAAGAAACGCTTGAGAACCTCAAAATATGCGCAGTTCTGATACTTGAAAAGAATAACTAGAACGGCCTAGGGGAAAAGTGCGCATACCGTTGTAATCGGGCGAGTTTCTACTTTCAGATGCAACAGAAATTTTGCGGATTTGCCAATCCGTTCGCGAGATATGGCAGTTTGGATGTAAGAAACGCTTGAGAAACTCAAAATTTGCGCAGTTCTGATGCTCGAAACGAATAACTAGAACGGCCTAGGGGAAAAGTGCGCATACCGTTGTAATCGTGCGAGTCTCTACTTTCAGATGCAACAGAAATTTTGCGGATTGGTCGATCCGTTCGCGAGATATGGCAGTTTGAAGGTAAGAAACGCTTGAGAAACTCTAAATGTGCGCTGTTCTGATGCTTGAAACGAATAACCAGAACGGCCTAGGGGAAAATTGCGCATACCATTGTAATCGGGCGAGTTTCTACTTTCAGATGCAACAGAAATTTTGCGGATCGGTCAATCCGTTCGCGAGATATGGCAGTTTGGATGTAAGAAACGCTTGAGAAACTCAAAATTTTCGCAGTTCTGATGCTCGAAACGAATAACTGGAACGGCCTAGGGGAAAACTACACATACCGTTGTAATCGGGCGAGTCTCTACTTTCAGATGCAACAGAAATTTTGCGGATTGGTAAATCCGTTCGCGAGATATGGCAGTTTGGAGGTAAGAAACGCTTGAGAAACTCAAAATTTTCGCAGTTCTGATGCTCGAAACGAATAACTAGAACGGCATAGGGGAAAAGTACGCATACCGTTGTAATCGGGCGTGTCTCTACTTTCAGATGCAACAGAAATTTTGCGGATTGGTCAATCCGTTCGCGAGATATGGCAGTTTGGAGGTAAGAAACGCTTGAGAACCTCAAAATATGCGCAGTTCTGATGCTTGAAAAGAATAACTAGAACGGCATAGGGGAAAAGTACGCATACCGTTGTAATCGGGCGTGTCTCTACTTTCAGATGCAACAGAAATTTTGCGGATTGGCCAATCCGTTCGCGAGATATGGCAGTTTGGATGTAAGAAACGCTTGAGAAACTCAAAATTTTCGCAGTTCTGATGCTCGAAACGAATAACTGGAACGGCCTAGGGGAAAACTACACATACCGTTGTAATCGGGCGAGTCTCTACTTTCAGATGCAACAGAAATTTTGCGGATTGGTAAATCCGTTCGCGAGATATGGCAGTTTGGAGGTAAGAAACGCTTGAGAAACTCAAAATTTTCGCAGTTCTGATGCTCGAAACGAATAACTAGAACGGCATAGGGGAAAAGTACGCATACCGTTGTAATCGGGCGTGTCTCTACTTTCAGATGCAACAGAAATTTTGCGGATTGGTCAATCCGTTCGCGAGATATGGCAGTTTGGAGGTAAGAAACGCTTGAGAACCTCAAAATATGCGCAGTTCTGATGCTTGAAAAGAATAACTAGAACGGCATAGGGGAAAAGTACGCATACCGTTGTAATCGGGCGTGTCTCTACTTTCAGATGCAACTGAAATTTTGCGGATTGGCCAATCCGTTCGCGAGATATGGCAGTTTGGATGTAAGAAACGCTTGAGAAACTCAAAATTTTCGCAGTTCTGATGCTCGAAACGAATAACTGGAACGGCCTAGGGGAAAACTACACATACCGTTGTAATCGGGCGAGTCTCTACTTTCAGATGCAACAGAAATTTTGCGGATTGGTAAATCCGTTCGCGAGATATGGCAGTTTGGAGGTAAGAAACGCTTGAGAAACTCAAAATTTTCGCAGTTCTGATGCTCGAAACGAATAACTAGAACGGCATAGGGGAAAAGTACGCATACCGTTGTAATCGCGCGTGTCTCTACTTTCAGATGCAACAGAAATTTTGCGGATTGGTCAATCCGTTCGCGAGATATGGCAGTTTGGAGGTAAGAAACGCTTGAGAACCTCAAAATATGCGCAGTTCTGATGCTTGAAAAGAATAACTAGAACGGCCTAGGGGAAAAGTGCGCATACCGTTGTAATCGGGCGAGTTTCTACTTTCAGATGCAACAGAAATTTTGCGGATTGGCCAATCCGTTCGCGAGATATGGCAGTTTGGATGTAAGAAACGCTTGAGAAACTCAAAATTTGCGCAGTTCTGATGCTCGAAACGAATAACTAGAACGGCCTAGGGGAAAAGTGCGCATACCGTTGTAATCGTGCGAGTCTCTACTTTCAGATGCAACAGAAATTTTGCGGATTGGTCAATCCGTTCGCGAGATATGGCAGTTTGGATGTAAGAAACGCTTGAGAAACTC
The DNA here is from genome assembly GCF_051014685.1 of Ptiloglossa arizonensis. Taxonomy (NCBI): domain Eukaryota; kingdom Metazoa; phylum Arthropoda; class Insecta; order Hymenoptera; family Colletidae; genus Ptiloglossa; species Ptiloglossa arizonensis. The sequence continues at coordinate 436,724 of NW_027478462.1, read as the reverse complement.
AAAATTTGCGCTGTTCTGATGCTCGAAACGAATAACTGGAACGGCCTAGGGGAAAACTACACATACCGTTGTAATCGGGCGAGTCTCTACTTTCAGATGCAACAGAAATTTTGCGGATTGGTAAATCCGTTCGCGAGATATGGCAGTTTGGAGGTAAGAAACGCTTGAGAAACTCAAAATTTGCGCAGTTCTGATGCTTGAAACGAATAACCAGAACGGCCTAGGGGAAAAGTACGCATACCGTTGTAATCGGGCGTGTCTCTACTTTCAGATGCAACAGAAATTTTGCGGATTGGTCAATCCGTTCGCGAGATATGGCAGTTTGGAGGTAAGAAACGCTTGAGAACCTCAAAATATGCGCAGTTCTGATGCTTGAGAAGAATAACTAGAACGGCCTAGGGGAAAAGTGCGCATACCGTTGTAATCGGGCGAGTTTCTACTTTCAGATGCAACAGAAATTTTGCGGATTGGTAAATCCGTTCGCGAGATATGGCAGTTTGGAGGTAAGAAACGCTTGAGAAACTCAAAATTTTCGCAGTTCTGATGCTCGAAACGAATAACTAGAACGGCATAGGGGAAAAGTACGCATACCGTTGTAATCGGGCGTGTCTCTACTTTCAGATGCAACAGAAATTTTGCGGATTGGTCAATCCGTTCGCGAGATATGGCAGTTTGGAGGTAAGAAACGCTTGAGAACCTCAAAATATGCGCAGTTCTGATGCTTGAAAAGAATAACTAGAACGGCATAGGGGAAAAGTACGCATACCGTTGTAATCGGGCGTGTCTCTACTTTCAGATGCAACAGAAATTTTGCGGATTGGCCAATCCGTTCGCGAGATATGGCAGTTTGGATGTAAGAAACGCTTGAGAAACTCAAAATTTTCGCAGTTCTGATGCTCGAAACGAATAACTGGAACGGCCTAGGGGAAAACTACACATACCGTTGTAATCGGGCGAGTCTCTACTTTCAGATGCAACAGAAATTTTGCGGATTGGTAAATCCGTTCGCGAGATATGGCAGTTTGGAGGTAAGAAACGCTTGAGAAACTCAAAATTTTCGCAGTTCTGATGCTCGAAACGAATAACTAGAACGGCATAGGGGAAAAGTACGCATACCGTTGTAATCGGGCGTGTCTCTACTTTCAGATGCAACAGAAATTTTGCGGATTGGTCAATCCGTTCGCGAGATATGGCAGTTTGGAAGTAAGAAACGCTTGAGAACCTCAAAATATGCGCAGTTCTGATGCTTGAAAAGAATAACTAGAACGGCCTAGCGGAAAAGTGCGCATACCGTTGTAAACGGGCGAGTTTCTACTTTCAGATGCAACAGAAATTTTGCGGATTGGCCAATCCGTTCGCGAGATATGGCAGTTTGGATGTAAGAAACGCTTGAGAAACTCAAAATTTGCGCAGTTCTGATGCTCGAAACGAATAACTAGAACGGCCTAGGGGAAAACTACACATACCGTTGTAATCGGGCGAGTCTCTACTTTCAGATGCAACAGAAATTTTGCGGATTGGTAAATCCGTTCGCGAGATATGGCAGTTTGGAGGTAAGAAACGCTTGAGAAACTCAAAATTTTCGCAGTTCTGATGCTCGAAACGAATAACTAGAACGGCATAGGGGAAAAGTACGCATACCGTTGTAATCGGGCGTGTCTCTACTTTCAGATGCAACAGAAATTTTGCGGATTGGTCAATCCGTTCGCGAGATATGGCAGTTTGGAGGTAAGAAACGCTTGAGAACCTCAAAATATGCGCAGTTCTGATGCTTGAAAAGAATAACTAGAACGGCATAGGGGAAAAGTACGCATACCGTTGTAATCGGGCGTGTCTCTACTTTCAGATGCAACTGAAATTTTGCGGATTGGCCAATCCGTTCGCGAGATATGGCAGTTTGGATGTAAGAAACGCTTGAGAAACTCAAAATTTTCGCAGTTCTGATGCTCGAAACGAATAACTGGAACGGCCTAGGGGAAAACTACACATACCGTTGTAATCGGGCGAGTCTCTACTTTCAGATGCAACAGAAATTTTGCGGATTGGTAAATCCGTTCGCGAGATATGGCAGTTTGGAGGTAAGAAACGCTTGAGAAACTCAAAATTTTCGCAGTTCTGATGCTCGAAACGAATAACTAGAACGGCATAGGGGAAAAGTACGCATACCGTTGTAATCGCGCGTGTCTCTACTTTCAGATGCAACAGAAATTTTGCGGATTGGTCAATCCGTTCGCGAGATATGGCAGTTTGGAGGTAAGAAACGCTTGAGAACCTCAAAATATGCGCAGTTCTGATGCTTGAAAAGAATAACTAGAACGGCCTAGGGGAAAAGTGCGCATACCGTTGTAATCGGGCGAGTTTCTACTTTCAGATGCAACAGAAATTTTGCGGATTGGCCAATCCGTTCGCGAGATATGGCAGTTTGGATGTAAGAAACGCTTGAGAAACTCAAAATTTGCGCAGTTCTGATGCTCGAAACGAATAACTAGAACGGCCTAGGGGAAAAGTGCGCATACCGTTGTAATCGTGCGAGTCTCTACTTTCAGATGCAACAGAAATTTTGCGGATTGGTCAATCCGTTCGCGAGATATGGCAGTTTGGATGTAAGAAACGCTTGAGAAACTCAAAATTTGCGCTGTTCTGATGCTCGAAACGAATAACTGGAACGGCCTAGGGGAAAACTACACATACCGTTGTAATCGGGCGAGTCTCTACTTTCAGATGCAACAGAAATTTTGCGGATTGGTAAATCCGTTCGCGAGATATGGCAGTTTGGAGGTAAGAAACGCTTGAGAAACTCAAAATTTGCGCAGTTCTGATGCTTGAAACGAATAACCAGAACGGCCTAGGGGAAAAGTACGCATACCGTTGTAATCGGGCGTGTCTCTACTTTCAGATGCAACAGAAATTTTGCGGATTGGTCAATCCGTTCGCGAGATATGGCAGTTTGGAGGTAAGAAACGCTTGAGAACCTCAAAATATGCGCAGTTCTGATGCTTGAGAAGAATAACTAGAACGGCCTAGGGGAAAAGTGCGCATACCGTTGTAATCGGGCGAGTTTCTACTTTCAGATGCAACAGAAATTTTGCGGATTGGTAAATCCGTTCGCGAGATATGGCAGTTTGGAGGTAAGAAACGCTTGAGAAACTCAAAATTTTCGCAGTTCTGATGCTCGAAACGAATAACTAGAACGGCATAGGGGAAAAGTACGCATACCGTTGTAATCGGGCGTGTCTCTACTTTCAGATGCAACAGAAATTTTGCGGATTGGTCAATCCGTTCGCGAGATATGGCAGTTTGGAGGTAAGAAACGCTTGAGAACCTCAAAATATGCGCAGTTCTGATGCTTGAAAAGAATAACTAGAACGGCATAGGGGAAAAGTACGCATACCGTTGTAATCGGGCGTGTCTCTACTTTCAGATGCAACAGAAATTTTGCGGATTGGCCAATCCGTTCGCGAGATATGGCAGTTTGGATGTAAGAAACGCTTGAGAAACTCAAAATTTTCGCAGTTCTGATGCTCGAAACGAATAACTGGAACGGCCTAGGGGAAAACTACACATACCGTTGTAATCGGGCGAGTCTCTACTTTCAGATGCAACAGAAATTTTGCGGATTGGTAAATCCGTTCGCGAGATATGGCAGTTTGGAGGTAAGAAACGCTTGAGAAACTCAAAATTTTCGCAGTTCTGATGCTCGAAACGAATAACTAGAACGGCATAGGGGAAAAGTACGCATACCGTTGTAATCGGGCGTGTCTCTACTTTCAGATGCAACAGAAATTTTGCGGATTGGTCAATCCGTTCGCGAGATATGGCAGTTTGGAAGTAAGAAACGCTTGAGAACCTCAAAATATGCGCAGTTCTGATGCTTGAAAAGAATAACTAGAACGGCCTAGGGGAAAAGTGCGCATACCGTTGTAAACGGGCGAGTTTCTACTTTCAGATGCAACAGAAATTTTGCGGATTGGCCAATCCGTTCGCGAGATATGGCAGTTTGGATGTAAGAAACGCTTGAGAAACTCAAAATTTGCGCAGTTCTGATGCTCGAAACGAATAACTAGAACGGCCTAGGGGAAAAGTGCGCATACCGTTGTAATCGTGCGAGTCTCTACTTTCAGATGCAACAGAAATTTTGCGGATTGGTCAATCCGTTCGCGAGATATGGCAGTTTGGAGGTAAGAAACGCTTGAGAAACTCAAAATTTGCGCAGTTCTGATGCTCGAAACGAATAACTAGAACGGCCTAGGGGAAAAGTGCGCATACCGTTGTAATCGTGCGAGTCTCTACTTTCAGATGCAACAGAAATTTTGCGGATTGGTCAATCCGTTCGCGAGATATGGCAGTTTGGAGGTAAGAAACGCTTGAGAACCTCAAAATATGCGCAGTTCTGATGCTTGAAAAGAATAACTAGAACGGCCTAGGGGAAAAGTGCGCATACCGTTGTAATCGGGCGAGTTTCTACTTTCAGATGCAACAGAAATTTTGCGGATTTGCCAATCCGTTCGCGAGATATGGCAGTTTGGATGTAAGAAACGCTTGAGAAACTCAAAATTTGCGCAGTTCTGATGCTCGAAACGAATAACTAGAACGGCCTAGGGGAAAAGTGCGCATACCGTTGTAATCGTGCGAGTCTCTACTTTCAGATGCAACAGAAATTTTGCGGATTGGTCGATCCGTTCGCGAGATATGGCAGTTTGAAGGTAAGAAACGCTTGAGAAGCTCTAAATGTGCGCTGTTCTGATGCTTGAAACGAATAACCAGAACGGCCTAGGGGAAAATTGCGCATACCATTGTAATCGGGCGAGTTTCTACTTTCAGATGCAACAGAAATTTTGCGGATCGGTCAATCCGTTCGCGAGATATGGCAGTTTGGATGTAAGAAACGCTTGAGAAACTCAAAATTTTCGCAGTTCTGATGCTCGAAACGAATAACTGGAACGGCCTAGGGGAAAACTACACATACCGTTGTAATCGGGCGAGTCTCTACTTTCAGATGCAACAGAAATTTTGCGGATTGGTAAATCCGTTCGCGAGATATGGCAGTTTGGAGGTAAGAAACGCTTGAGAAACTCAAAATTTTCGCAGTTCTGATGCTCGAAACGAATAACTAGAACGGCATAGGGGAAAAGTACGCATACCGTTGTAATCGGGCGTGTCTCTACTTTCAGATGCAACAGAAATTTTGCGGATTGGTCAATCCGTTCGCGAGATATGGCAGTTTGGAGGTAAGAAACGCTTGAGAACCTCAAAATATGCGCAGTTCTGATGCTTGAAAAGAATAACTAGAACGGCATAGGGGAAAAGTACGCATACCGTTGTAATCGGGCGTGTCTCTACTTTCAGATGCAACAGAAATTTTGCGGATTGGCCAATCCGTTCGCGAGATATGGCAGTTTGGATGTAAGAAACGCTTGAGAAACTCAAAATTTTCGCAGTTCTGATGCTCGAAACGAATAACTGGAACGGCCTAGGGGAAAACTACACATACCGTTGTAATCGGGCGAGTCTCTACTTTCAGATGCAACAGAAATTTTGCGGATTGGTAAATCCGTTCGCGAGATATGGCAGTTTGGAGGTAAGAAACGCTTGAGAAACTCAAAATTTTCGCAGTTCTGATGCTCGAAACGAATAACTAGAACGGCATAGGGGAAAAGTACGCATACCGTTGTAATCGGGCGTGTCTCTACTTTCAGATGCAACAGAAATTTTGCGGATTGGTCAATCCGTTCGCGAGATATGGCAGTTTGGAAGTAAGAAACGCTTGAGAACCTCAAAATATGCGCAGTTCTGATGCTTGAAAAGAATAACTAGAACGGCCTAGGGGAAAAGTGCGCATACCGTTGTAAACGGGCGAGTTTCTACTTTCAGATGCAACAGAAATTTTGCGGATTGGCCAATCCGTTCGCGAGATATGGCAGTTTGGATGTAAGAAACGCTTGAGAAACTCAAAATTTGCGCAGTTCTGATGCTCGAAACGAATAACTAGAACGGCCTAGGGGAAAAGTGCGCATACCGTTGTAATCGTGCGAGTCTCTACTTTCAGATGCAACAGAAATTTTGCGGATTGGTCAATCCGTTCGCGAGATATGGCAGTTTGGAGGTAAGAAACGCTTGAGAAACTCAAAATTTGCGCAGTTCTGATGCTCGAAACGAATAACTAGAACGGCCTAGGGGAAAAGTGCGCATACCGTTGTAATCGTGCGAGTCTCTACTTTCAGATGCAACAGAAATTTTGCGGATTGGTCAATCCGTTCGCGAGATATGGCAGTTTGGAGGTAAGAAACGCTTGAGAACCTCAAAATATGCGCAGTTCTGATGCTTGAAAAGAATAACTAGAACGGCCTAGGGGAAAAGTGCGCATACCGTTGTAATCGGGCGAGTTTCTACTTTCAGATGCAACAGAAATTTTGCGGATTTGCCAATCCGTTCGCGAGATATGGCAGTTTGGATGTAAGAAACGCTTGAGAAACTCAAAATTTGCGCAGTTCTGATGCTCGAAACGAATAACTAGAACGGCCTAGGGGAAAAGTGCGCATACCGTTGTAATCGTGCGAGTCTCTACTTTCAGATGCAACAGAAATTTTGCGGATTGGTCGATCCATTCGCGAGATATGGCAGTTTGAAGGTAAGAAACGCTTGAGAAGCTCTAAATGTGCGCTGTTCTGATGCTTGAAACGAATAACCAGAACGGCCTAGGGGAAAATTGCGCATACCATTGTAATCGGGCGAGTTTCTACTTTCAGATGCAACAGAAATTTTGCGGATCGGTCAATCCGTTCGCGAGATATGGCAGTTTGGATGTAAGAAACGCTTGAGAAACTCAAAATTTTCGCAGTTCTGATGCTCGAAACGAATAACTGGAACGGCCTAGGGGAAAACTACACATACCGTTGTAATCGGGCGAGTCTCTACTTTCAGATGCAACAGAAATTTTGCGGATTGGTAAATCCGTTCGCGAGATATGGCAGTTTGGAGGTAAGAAACGCTTGAGAAACTCAAAATTTTCGCAGTTCTGATGCTCGAAACGAATAACTAGAACGGCATAGGGGAAAAGTACGCATACCGTTGTAATCGGGCGTGTCTCTACTTTCAGATGCAACAGAAATTTTGCGGATTGGTCAATCCGTTCGCGAGATATGGCAGTTTGGAGGTAAGAAACGCTTGAGAACCTCAAAATATGCGCAGTTCTGATGCTTGAAAAGAATAACTAGAACGGCATAGGGGAAAAGTACGCATACCGTTGTAATCGGGCGTGTCTCTACTTTCAGATGCAACTGAAATTTTGCGGATTGGCCAATCCGTTCGCGAGATATGGCAGTTTGGATGTAAGAAACGCTTGAGAAACTCAAAATTTTCGCAGTTCTGATGCTCGAAACGAATAACTGGAACGGCCTAGGGGAAAACTACACATACCGTTGTAATCGGGCGAGTCTCTACTTTCAGATGCAACAGAAATTTTGCGGATTGGTAAATCCGTTCGCGAGATATGGCAGTTTGGAGGTAAGAAACGCTTGAGAAACTCAAAATTTTCGCAGTTCTGATGCTCGAAACGAATAACTAGAACGGCATAGGGGAAAAGTACGCATACCGTTGTAATCGCGCGTGTCTCTACTTTCAGATGCAACAGAAATTTTGCGGATTGGTCAATCCGTTCGCGAGATATGGCAGTTTGGAGGTAAGAAACGCTTGAGAACCTCAAAATATGCGCAGTTCTGATGCTTGAAAAGAATAACTAGAACGGCCTAGGGGAAAAGTGCGCATACCGTTGTAATCGGGCGAGTTTCTACTTTCAGATGCAACAGAAATTTTGCGGATTGGCCAATCCGTTCGCGAGATATGGCAGTTTGGATGTAAGAAACGCTTGAGAAACTCAAAATTTGCGCAGTTCTGATGCTCGAAACGAATAACTAGAACGGCCTAGGGGAAAAGTGCGCATACCGTTGTAATCGTGCGAGTCTCTACTTTCAGATGCAACAGAAATTTTGCGGATTGGTCAATCCGTTCGCGAGATATGGCAGTTTGGATGTAAGAAACGCTTGAGAAACTCAAAATTTGCGCTGTTCTGATGCTCGAAACGAATAACTGGAACGGCCTAGGGGAAAACTACACATACCGTTGTAATCGGGCGAGTCTCTACTTTCAGATGCAACAGAAATTTTGCGGATTGGTAAATCCGTTCGCGAGATATGGCAGTTTGGAGGTAAGAAACGCTTGAGAAACTCAAAATTTGCGCAGTTCTGATGCTTGAAACGAATAACCAGAACGGCCTAGGGGAAAAGTACGCATACCGTTGTAATCGGGCGTGTCTCTACTTTCAGATGCAACAGAAATTTTGCGGATTGGTCAATCCGTTCGCGAGATATGGCAGTTTGGAGGTAAGAAACGCTTGAGAACCTCAAAATATGCGCAGTTCTGATGCTTGAGAAGAATAACTAGAACGGCCTAGGGGAAAAGTGCGCATACCGTTGTAATCGGGCGAGTTTCTACTTTCAGATGCAACAGAAATTTTGCGGATTGGTAAATCCGTTCGCGAGATATGGCAGTTTGGAGGTAAGAAACGCTTGAGAAACTCAAAATTTTCGCAGTTCTGATGCTCGAAACGAATAACTAGAACGGCATAGGGGAAAAGTACGCATACCGTTGTAATCGGGCGTGTCTCTACTTTCAGATGCAACAGAAATTTTGCGGATTGGTCAATCCGTTCGCGAGATATGGCAGTTTGGAGGTAAGAAACGCTTGAGAACCTCAAAATATGCGCAGTTCTGATGCTTGAAAAGAATAACTAGAACGGCATAGGGGAAAAGTACGCATACCGTTGTAATCGGGCGTGTCTCTACTTTCAGATGCAACAGAAATTTTGCGGATTGGCCAATCCGTTCGCGAGATATGGCAGTTTGGATGTAAGAAACGCTTGAGAAACTCAAAATTTTCGCAGTTCTGATGCTCGAAACGAATAACTGGAACGGCCTAGGGGAAAACTACACATACCGTTGTAATCGGGCGAGTCTCTACTTTCAGATGCAACAGAAATTTTGCGGATTGGTAAATCCGTTCGCGAGATATGGCAGTTTGGAGGTAAGAAACGCTTGAGAAACTCAAAATTTTCGCAGTTCTGATGCTCGAAACGAATAACTAGAACGGCATAGGGGAAAAGTACGCATACCGTTGTAATCGGGCGTGTCTCTACTTTCAGATGCAACAGAAATTTTGCGGATTGGTCAATCCGTTCGCGAGATATGGCAGTTTGGAAGTAAGAAACGCTTGAGAACCTCAAAATATGCGCAGTTCTGATGCTTGAAAAGAATAACTAGAACGGCCTAGGGGAAAAGTGCGCATACCGTTGTAAACGGGCGAGTTTCTACTTTCAGATGCAACAGAAATTTTGCGGATTGGCCAATCCGTTCGCGAGATATGGCAGTTTGGATGTAAGAAACGCTTGAGAAACTCAAAATTTGCGCAGTTCTGATGCTCGAAACGAATAACTAGAACGGCCTAGGGGAAAACTACACATACCGTTGTAATCGGGCGAGTCTCTACTTTCAGATGCAACAGAAATTTTGCGGATTGGTAAATCCGTTCGCGAGATATGGCAGTTTGGAGGTAAGAAACGCTTGAGAAACTCAAAATTTTCGCAGTTCTGATGCTCGAAACGAATAACTAGAACGGCATAGGGGAAAAGTACGCATACCGTTGTAATCGGGCGTGTCTCTACTTTCAGATGCAACAGAAATTTTGCGGATTGGTCAATCCGTTCGCGAGATATGGCAGTTTGGAGGTAAGAAACGCTTGAGAACCTCAAAATATGCGCAGTTCTGATGCTTGAAAAGAATAACTAGAACGGCATAGGGGAAAAGTACGCATACCGTTGTAATCGGGCGTGTCTCTACTTTCAGATGCAACTGAAATTTTGCGGATTGGCCAATCCGTTCGCGAGATATGGCAGTTTGGATGTAAGAAACGCTTGAGAAACTCAAAATTTTCGCAGTTCTGATGCTCGAAACGAATAACTGGAACGGCCTAGGGGAAAACTACACATACCGTTGTAATCGGGCGAGTCTCTACTTTCAGATGCAACAGAAATTTTGCGGATTGGTAAATCCGTTCGCGAGATATGGCAGTTTGGAGGTAAGAAACGCTTGAGAAACTCAAAATTTTCGCAGTTCTGATGCTCGAAACGAATAACTAGAACGGCATAGGGGAAAAGTACGCATACCGTTGTAATCGCGCGTGTCTCTACTTTCAGATGCAACAGAAATTTTGCGGATTGGTCAATCCGTTCGCGAGATATGGCAGTTTGGAGGTAAGAAACGCTTGAGAACCTCGAAATATGCGCAGTTCTGATGCTTGAAAAGAATAACTAGAACGGCCTAGGGGAAAAGTGCGCATACCGTTGTAATCGGGCGAGTTTCTACTTTCAGATGCAACAGAAATTTTGCGGATTGGCCAATCCGTTCGCGAGATATGGCAGTTTGGATGTAAGAAACGCTTGAGAAACTCAAAATTTGCGCAGTTCTGATGCTCGAAACGAATAACTAGAACGGCCTAGGGGAAAAGTGCGCATACCGTTGTAATCGTGCGAGTCTCTACTTTCAGATGCAACAGAAATTTTGCGGATTGGTCAATCCGTTCGCGAGATATGGCAGTTTGGATGTAAGAAACGCTTGAGAAACTCAAAATTTGCGCTGTTCTGATGCTCGAAACGAATAACTGGAACGGCCTAGGGGAAAACTACACATACCGTTGTAATCGGGCGAGTCTCTACTTTCAGATGCAACAGAAATTTTGCGGATTGGTAAATCCGTTCGCGAGATATGGCAGTTTGGAGGTAAGAAACGCTTGAGAAACTCAAAATTTGCGCAGTTCTGATGCTTGAAACGAATAACCAGAACGGCCTAGGGGAAAAGTACGCATACCGTTGTAATCGGGCGTGTCTCTACTTTCAGATGCAACAGAAATTTTGCGGATTGGTCAATCCGTTCGCGAGATATGGCAGTTTGGAGGTAAGAAACGCTTGAGAACCTCAAAATATGCGCAGTTCTGATGCTTGAGAAGAATAACTAGAACGGCCTAGGGGAAAAGTGCGCATACCGTTGTAATCGGGCGAGTTTCTACTTTCAGATGCAACAGAAATTTTGCGGATTGGTAAATCCGTTCGCGAGATATGGCAGTTTGGAGGTAAGAAACGCTTGAGAAACTCAAAATTTTCGCAGTTCTGATGCTCGAAACGAATAACTAGAACGGCATAGGGGAAAAGTACGCATACCGTTGTAATCGGGCGTGTCTCTACTTTCAGATGCAACAGAAATTTTGCGGATTGGTCAATCCGTTCGCGAGATATGGCAGTTTGGAGGTAAGAAACGCTTGAGAACCTCAAAATATGCGCAGTTCTGATGCTTGAAAAGAATAACTAGAACGGCATAGGGGAAAAGTACGCATACCGTTGTAATCGGGCGTGTCTCTACTTTCAGATGCAACAGAAATTTTGCGGATTGGCCAATCCGTTCGCGAGATATGGCAGTTTGGATGTAAGAAACGCTTGAGAAACTCAAAATTTTCGCAGTTCTGATGCTCGAAACGAATAACTGGAACGGCCTAGGGGAAAACTACACATACCGTTGTAATCGGGCGAGTCTCTACTTTCAGATGCAACAGAAATTTTGCGGATTGGTAAATCCGTTCGCGAGATATGGCAGTTTGGAGGTAAGAAACGCTTGAGAAACTCAAAATTTTCGCAGTTCTGATGCTCGAAACGAATAACTAGAACGGCATAGGGGAAAAGTACGCATACCGTTGTAATCGGGCGTGTCTCTACTTTCAGATGCAACAGAAATTTTGCGGATTGGTCAATCCGTTCGCGAGATATGGCAGTTTGGAAGTAAGAAACGCTTGAGAACCTCAAAATATGCGCAGTTCTGATGCTTGAAAAGAATAACTAGAACGGCCTAGGGGAAAAGTGCGCATACCGTTGTAAACGGGCGAGTTTCTACTTTCAGATGCAACAGAAATTTTGCGGATTGGCCAATCCGTTCGCGAGATATGGCAGTTTGGATGTAAGAAACGCTTGAGAAACTCAAAATTTGCGCAGTTCTGATGCTCGAAACGAATAACTAGAACGGCCTAGGGGAAAAGTGCGCATACCGTTGTAATCGTGCGAGTCTCTACTTTCAGATGCAACAGAAATTTTGCGGATTGGTCAATCCGTTCGCGAGATATGGCAGTTTGGAGGTAAGAAACGCTTGAGAAACTCAAAATTTGCGCAGTTCTGATGCTCGAAACGAATAACTAGAACGGCCTAGGGGAAAAGTGCGCATACCGTTGTAATCGTGCGAGTCTCTACTTTCAGATGCAACAGAAATTTTGCGGATTGGTCAATCCGTTCGCGAGATATGGCAGTTTGGAGGTAAGAAACGCTTGAGAACCTCAAAATATGCGCAGTTCTGATGCTTGAAAAGAATAACTAGAACGGCCTAGGGGAAAAGTGCGCATACCGTTGTAATCGGGCGAGTTTCTACTTTCAGATGCAACAGAAATTTTGCGGATTTGCCAATCCGTTCGCGAGATATGGCAGTTTGGATGTAAGAAACGCTTGAGAAACTCAAAATTTGCGCAGTTCTGATGCTCGAAACGAATAACTAGAACGGCCTAGGGGAAAAGTGCGCATACCGTTGTAATCGTGCGAGTCTCTACTTTCAGATGCAACAGAAATTTTGCGGATTGGTCGATCCGTTCGCGAGATATGGCAGTTTGAAGGTAAGAAACGCTTGAGAAGCTCTAAATGTGCGCTGTTCTGATGCTTGAAACGAATAACCAGAACGGCCTAGGGGAAAATTGCGCATACCATTGTAATCGGGCGAGTTTCTACTTTCAGATGCAACAGAAATTTTGCGGATCGGTCAATCCGTTCGCGAGATATGGCAGTTTGGATGTAAGAAACGCTTGAGAAACTCAAAATTTTCGCAGTTCTGATGCTCGAAACGAATAACTGGAACGGCCTAGGGGAAAACTACACATACCGTTGTAATCGGGCGAGTCTCTACTTTCAGATGCAACAGAAATTTTGCGGATTGGTAAATCCGTTCGCGAGATATGGCAGTTTGGAGGTAAGAAACGCTTGAGAAACTCAAAATTTTCGCAGTTCTGATGCTCGAAACGAATAACTAGAACGGCATAGGGGAAAAGTACGCATACCGTTGTAATCGGGCGTGTCTCTACTTTCAGATGCAACAGAAATTTTGCGGATTGGTCAATCCGTTCGCGAGATATGGCAGTTTGGAGGTAAGAAACGCTTGAGAACCTCAAAATATGCGCAGTTCTGATGCTTGAAAAGAATAACTAGAACGGCATAGGGGAAAAGTACGCATACCGTTGTAATCGGGCGTGTCTCTACTTTCAGATGCAACAGAAATTTTGCGGATTGGCCAATCCGTTCGCGAGATATGGCAGTTTGGATGTAAGAAACGCTTGAGAAACTCAAAATTTTCGCAGTTCTGATGCTCGAAACGAATAACTGGAACGGCCTAGGGGAAAACTACACATACCGTTGTAATCGGGCGAGTCTCTACTTTCAGATGCAACAGAAATTTTGCGGATTGGTAAATCCGTTCGCGAGATATGGCAGTTTGGAGGTAAGAAACGCTTGAGAAACTCAAAATTTTCGCAGTTCTGATGCTCGAAACGAATAACTAGAACGGCATAGGGGAAAAGTACGCATACCGTTGTAATCGGGCGTGTCTCTACTTTCAGATGCAACAGAAATTTTGCGGATTGGTCAATCCGTTCGCGAGATATGGCAGTTTGGAAGTAAGAAACGCTTGAGAACCTCAAAATATGCGCAGTTCTGATGCTTGAAAAGAATAACTAGAACGGCCTAGGGGAAAAGTGCGCATACCGTTGTAAACGGGCGAGTTTCTACTTTCAGATGCAACAGAAATTTTGCGGATTGGCCAATCCGTTCGCGAGATATGGCAGTTTGGATGTAAGAAACGCTTGAGAAACTCAAAATTTGCGCAGTTCTGATGCTCGAAACGAATAACTAGAACGGCCTAGGGGAAAAGTGCGCATACCGTTGTAATCGTGCGAGTCTCTACTTTCAGATGCAACAGAAATTTTGCGGATTGGTCAATCCGTTCGCGAGATATGGCAGTTTGGATGTAAGAAACGCTTGAGAAACTCAAAATTTGCGCAGTTCTGATGCTCGAAACGAATAACTAGAACGGCCTAGGGGAAAAGTGCGCATACCGTTGTAATCGTGCGAGTCTCTACTTTCAGATGCAACAGAAATTTTGCGGATTGGTCGATCCGTTCGCGAGATATGGCAGTTTGAAGGTAAGAAACGCTTGAGAAACTCTAAATGTGCGCTGTTCTGATGCTTGAAACGAATAACCAGAACGGCCTAGGGGAAAATTGCGCATACCATTGTAATCGGGCGAGTTTCTACTTTCAGATGCAACAGAAATTTTGCGGATCGGTCAATCCGTTCGCGAGATATGGCAGTTTGGATGTAAGAAACGCTTGAGAAACTCAAAATTTTCGCAGTTCTGATGCTCGAAACGAATAACTGGAACGGCCTAGGGGAAAACTACACATACCGTTGTAATCGGGCGAGTCTCTACTTTCAGATGCAACAGAAATTTTGCGGATTGGTAAATCCGTTCGCGAGATATGGCAGTTTGGAGGTAAGAAACGCTTGAGAAACTCAAAATTTTCGCAGTTCTGATGCTCGAAACGAATAACTAGAACGGCATAGGGGAAAAGTACGCATACCGTTGTAATCGGGCGTGTCTCTACTTTCAGATGCAACAGAAATTTTGCGGATTGGTCAATCCGTTCGCGAGATATGGCAGTTTGGAGGTAAGAAACGCTTGAGAACCTCAAAATATGCGCAGTTCTGATGCTTGAAAAGAATAACTAGAACGGCATAGGGGAAAAGTACGCATACCGTTGTAATCGGGCGTGTCTCTACTTTCAGATGCAACAGAAATTTTGCGGATTGGCCAATCCGTTCGCGAGATATGGCAGTTTGGATGTAAGAAACGCTTGAGAAACTCAAAATTTTCGCAGTTCTGATGCTCGAAACGAATAACTGGAACGGCCTAGGGGAAAACTACACATACCGTTGTAATCGGGCGAGTCTCTACTTTCAGATGCAACAGAAATTTTGCGGATTGGTAAATCCGTTCGCGAGATATGGCAGTTTGGAGGTAAGAAACGCTTGAGAAACTCAAAATTTTCGCAGTTCTGATGCTCGAAACGAATAACTAGAACGGCATAGGGGAAAAGTACGCATACCGTTGTAATCGGGCGTGTCTCTACTTTCAGATGCAACAGAAATTTTGCGGATTGGTCAATCCGTTCGCGAGATATGGCAGTTTGGAGGTAAGAAACGCTTGAGAACCTCAAAATATGCGCAGTTCTGATGCTTGAAAAGAATAACTAGAACGGCATAGGGGAAAAGTACGCATACCGTTGTAATCGGGCGTGTCTCTACTTTCAGATGCAACTGAAATTTTGCGGATTGGCCAATCCGTTCGCGAGATATGGCAGTTTGGATGTAAGAAACGCTTGAGAAACTCAAAATTTTCGCAGTTCTGATGCTCGAAACGAATAACTGGAACGGCCTAGGGGAAAACTACACATACCGTTGTAATCGGGCGAGTCTCTACTTTCAGATGCAACAGAAATTTTGCGGATTGGTAAATCCGTTCGCGAGATATGGCAGTTTGGAGGTAAGAAACGCTTGAGAAACTCAAAATTTTCGCAGTTCTGATGCTCGAAACGAATAACTAGAACGGCATAGGGGAAAAGTACGCATACCGTTGTAATCGCGCGTGTCTCTACTTTCAGATGCAACAGAAATTTTGCGGATTGGTCAATCCGTTCGCGAGATATGGCAGTTTGGAGGTAAGAAACGCTTGAGAACCTCAAAATATGCGCAGTTCTGATGCTTGAAAAGAATAACTAGAACGGCCTAGGGGAAAAGTGCGCATACCGTTGTAATCGGGCGAGTTTCTACTTTCAGATGCAACAGAAATTTTGCGGATTGGCCAATCCGTTCGCGAGATATGGCAGTTTGGATGTAAGAAACGCTTGAGAAACTCAAAATTTGCGCAGTTCTGATGCTCGAAACGAATAACTAGAACGGCCTAGGGGAAAAGTGCGCATACCGTTGTAATCGTGCGAGTCTCTACTTTCAGATGCAACAGAAATTTTGCGGATTGGTCAATCCGTTCGCGAGATATGGCAGTTTGGATGTAAGAAACGCTTGAGAAACTCAAAATTTGCGCTGTTCTGATGCTCGAAACGAATAACTGGAACGGCCTAGGGGAAAACTACACATACCGTTGTAATCGGGCGAGTCTCTACTTTCAGATGCAACAGAAATTTTGCGGATTGGTAAATCCGTTCGCGAGATATGGCAGTTTGGAGGTAAGAAACGCTTGAGAAACTCAAAATTTGCGCAGTTCTGATGCTTGAAACGAATAACCAGAACGGCCTAGGGGAAAAGTACGCATACCGTTGTAATCGGGCGTGTCTCTACTTTCAGATGCAACAGAAATTTTGCGGATTGGTCAATCCGTTCGCGAGATATGGCAGTTTGGAGGTAAGAAACGCTTGAGAACCTCAAAATTTGCGCAGTTCTGATGCTTGAAACGAATAACCAGAACGGCCTAGGGGAAAAGTACGCATACCGTTGTAATCGGGCGTGTCTCTACTTTCAGATGCAACAGAAATTTTGCGGATTGGTCAATCCGTTCGCGAGATATGGCAGTTTGGAGGTAAGAAACGCTTGAGAACCTCAAAATATGCGCAGTTCTGATGCTTGAGAAGAATAACTAGAACGGCCTAGGGGAAAAGTGCGCATACCGTTGTAATCGGGCGAGTTTCTACTTTCAGATGCAACAGAAATTTTGCGGATTGGCCAATCCGTTCGCGAGATATGGCAGTTTGGATGTAAGAAACGCTTGAGAAACTCAAAATTTGCGCAGTTCTGATGCTCGAAACGAATAACTAGAACGGCCTAGGGGAAAAGTGCGCATACCGTTGTAATCGTGCGAGTCTCTACTTTCAGATGCAACAGAAATTTTGCGGATTGGTCAATCCGTTCGCGAGATATGGCAGTTTGGAGGTAAGAAACGCTTGAGAAACTCAAAATGTGCGCTGTTCTGATGCTTGAAACGAATAACCAGAACGGCCTAGGGGAAAAGTGCGCATACCATTGTAATCGGGCGAGTTTCTACTTTCAGATGCAACAGAAATTTTGCGGATCGGTCAATCCGTTCGCGAGATATGGCAGTTTGGATGTAAGAAACGCTTGAGAAACTCAAAATTTTCGCAGTTCTGATGCTCGAAACGAATAACTGGAACGGCCTAGGGGAAAACTACACATACCGTTGTAATCGGGCGAGTCTCTACTTTCAGATGCAACAGAAATTTTGCGGATTGGTAAATCCGTTCGCGAGATATGGCAGTTTGGAGGTAAGAAACGCTTGAGAAACTCAAAATTTGCGCAGTTCTGATGCTTGAAACGAATAACCAGAACGGCCTAGGGAAAAGTGCGCACACCATTGTAATCGGGCGAGTTTCTACTTTCAGATGCAACAGAAATTTTGCGGATTGGCCAATCCGTTCGCGAGATATGGCAGTTTGGATGTAAGAAACGCTTGAGAAACTCAAAATTTGCGCAGTTCTGATGCTCGAAACGAGTAACTAGAACGGCCTAGGGGAAAAGTGCGCATACCGTTGTAATCGTGCGAGTCTCTACTTTCAGATGCAACAGAAATTTTGCGGATTGGTAAATCCGTTCGCGAGATATGGCAGTTTGGAGGTAAGAAACGCTTGAGAAACTCAAAATTTGCGCTGTTCTGATGCTTGAAACGAATAACCAGTACGGCCTAGGGGAAAAGTGCGCATACCATTGTAATCGGGCGAGTTTCTACTTTCAGATGCAACAGAAATTTTGCGGATCGGTCAATCCGTTCGCGAGATATGGCAGTTTGGATGTAAGAAACGCTTGAGAAACTCAAAATTTTCGCAGTTCTGATGCTCGAAACGAATAACTGGAACGGCCTAGGGGAAAACTACACATACCGTTGTAATCGGGCGAGTCTCTACTTTCAGATGCAACAGAAATTTTGCGGATTGGTAAATCCGTTCGCGAGATATGGCAGTTTGGAGGTAAGAAACGCTTGAGAAACTCAAAATTTGCGCAGTTCTGATGCTTGAAACGAATAACCAGAACGGCCTAGGGGAAAAGTACGCATACCGTTGTAATCGGGCGTGTCTCTACTTTCAGATGCAACAGAAATTTTGCGGATTGGTCAATCCGTTCGCGAGATATGGCAGTTTGGAGGTAAGAAACGCTTGAGAACCTCAAAATATGCGCAGTTCTGATGCTTGAAAAGAATAACTAGAACGGCCTAGGGGAAAAGTGCGCATACCGTTGTAATCGGGCGAGTTTCTACTTTCAGATGCAACAGAAATTTTGCGGATTTGCCAATCTGTTCGCGGGATATGGCAGTTTGGATGTAAGAAACGCTTGAGAAACTCAAAATTTTCGCAGTTCTGATGCTCGAAACGAATAACTGGAACGGCCTAGGGGAAAACTACACATACCGTTGTAATCGGGCGAGTCTCTACTTTCAGATGCAACAGAAATTTTGCGGATTGGTAAATCCGTTCGCGAGATATGGCAGTTTGGAGGTAAGAAACGCTTGAGAAACTCAAAATTTGCGCAGTTCTGATGCTCGAAACGAATAACTAGAACGGCATAGGGGAAAGTGCGCACACCATTGTAATCGGGCGAGTTTCTACTTTCAGATGCAACAGAAATTTTGCGGATTGGCCAATCCGTTCGCGAGATATGGCAGTTTGGATGTAAGAAACGCTTGAAAAACTCAAAATTTGCGCAGTTCTGATGCTCGAAACGAGTAACTAGAACGGCCTAGGGGAAAAGTACGCATACCGTTGTAATCGGGCGTGTCTCTACTTTCAGATGCAACAGAAATTTTGCGGATTGGTCAATCCGTTCGCGAGATATGGCAGTTTGGATGTAAGAAACGCTTGAGAAACTCAAAATTTTCGCAGTTCTGATGCTCGAAACGAATAACTGGAACGGCCTAGGGGAAAACTACACATACCGTTGTAATCGGGCGAGTCTCTACTTTCAGATGCAACAGAAATTTTGCGGATTGGTAAATCCGTTCGCGAGATATGGCAGTTTGGAGGTAAGAAACGCTTGAGAAACTCAAAATTTGCGCAGTTCTGATGCTCGAAACGAATAACTAGAACGGCATAGGGGAAAAGTACGCATACCGTTGTAATCGGGCGTGTCTCTACTTTCAGATGCAACAGAAATTTTGCGGATTGGTCAATCCGTTCGCGAGATATGGCAGTTTGGAGGTAAGAAACGCTTGAGAACCTCAAAATATGCGCAGTTCTGATGCTTGAAAAGAATAACTAGAACGGCATAGGGGAAAAGTACGCATACCGTTGTAATCGGGCGTGTCTCTACTTTCAGATGCAACTGAAATTTTGCGGATTGGCCAATCCGTTCGCGAGATATGGCAGTTTGGATGTAAGAAACGCTTGAGAAACTCAAAATTTTCGCAGTTCTGATGCTCGAAACGAATAACTGGAACGGCCTAGGGGAAAACTACACATACCGTTGTAATCGGGCGAGTCTCTACTTTCAGATGCAACAGAAATTTTGCGGATTGGTAAATCCGTTCGCGAGATATGGCAGTTTGGAGGTAAGAAACGCTTGAGAAACTCAAAATTTTCGCAGTTCTGATGCTCGAAACGAATAACTAGAACGGCATAGGGGAAAAGTACGCATACCGTTGTAATCGCGCGTGTCTCTACTTTCAGATGCAACAGAAATTTTGCGGATTGGTCAATCCGTTCGCGAGATATGGCAGTTTGGAGGTAAGAAACGCTTGAGAACCTCAAAATATGCGCAGTTCTGATGCTTGAAAAGAATAACTAGAACGGCCTAGGGGAAAAGTGCGCATACCGTTGTAATCGGGCGAGTTTCTACTTTCAGATGCAACAGAAATTTTGCGGATTGGCCAATCCGTTCGCGAGATATGGCAGTTTGGATGTAAGAAACGCTTGAGAAACTCAAAATTTGCGCAGTTCTGATGCTCGAAACGAATAACTAGAACGGCCTAGGGGAAAAGTGCGCATACCGTTGTAATCGTGCGAGTCTCTACTTTCAGATGCAACAGAAATTTTGCGGATTGGTCAATCCGTTCGCGAGATATGGCAGTTTGGATGTAAGAAACGCTTGAGAAACTCAAAATTTGCGCTGTTCTGATGCTCGAAACGAATAACTGGAACGGCCTAGGGGAAAACTACACATACCGTTGTAATCGGGCGAGTCTCTACTTTCAGATGCAACAGAAATTTTGCGGATTGGTAAATCCGTTCGCGAGATATGGCAGTTTGGAGGTAAGAAACGCTTGAGAAACTCAAAATTTGCGCAGTTCTGATGCTTGAAACGAATAACCAGAACGGCCTAGCGGAAAAGTACGCATACCGTTGTAATCGGGCGTGTCTCTACTTTCAGATGCAACAGAAATTTTGCGGATTGGTCAATCCGTTCGCGAGATATGGCAGTTTGGAGGTAAGAAACGCTTGAGAACCTCAAAATTTGCGCAGTTCTGATGCTTGAAACGAATAACCAGAACGGCCTAGGGGAAAAGTACGCATACCGTTGTAATCGGGCGAGTTTCTACTTTCAGATGCAACAGAAATTTTGCGGATTGGCCAATCCGTTCGCGAGATATGGCAGTTTGGATGTAAGAAACGCTTGAGAAACTCAAAATTTGCGCAGTTCTGATGCTCGAAACGAATAACTAGAACGGCCTAGGGGAAAAGTGCGCATACCGTTGTAATCGTGCGAGTCTCTACTTTCAGATGCAACAGAAATTTTGCGGATTGGTCAATCCGTTCGCGAGATATGGCAGTTTGGAGGTAAGAAACGCTTGAGAAACTCAAAATGTGCGCTGTTCTGATGCTTGAAACGAATAACCAGAACGGCCTAGGGGAAAAGTGCGCATACCATTGTAATCGGGCGAGTTTCTACTTTCAGATGCAACAGAAATTTTGCGGATCGGTCAATCCGTTCGCGAGATATGGCAGTTTGGATGTAAGAAACGCTTGAGAAACTCAAAATTTTCGCAGTTCTGATGCTCGAAACGAATAACTGGAACGGCCTAGGGGAAAACTACACATACCGTTGTAATCGGGCGAGTCTCTACTTTCAGATGCAACAGAAATTTTGCGGATTGGTAAATCCGTTCGCGAGATATGGCAGTTTGGAGGTAAGAAACGCTTGAGAAACTCAAAATTTGCGCAGTTCTGATGCTTGAAACGAATAACCAGAACGGCCTAGGGAAAAGTGCGCACACCATTGTAATCGGGCGAGTTTCTACTTTCAGATGCAACAGAAATTTTGCGGATTGGCCAATCCGTTCGCGAGATATGGCAGTTTGGATGTAAGAAACGCTTGAGAAACTCAAAATTTGCGCAGTTCTGATGCTCGAAACGAGTAACTAGAACGGCCTAGGGGAAAAGTGCGCATACCGTTGTAATCGTGCGAGTCTCTACTTTCAGATGCAACAGAAATTTTGCGGATTGGTCAATCCGTTCGCGAGATATGGCAGTTTGGAGGTAAGAAACGCTTGAGAAACTCAAAATTTGCGCTGTTCTGATGCTTGAAACGAATAACCAGTACGGCCTAGGGGAAAAGTGCGCATACCATTGTAATCGGGCGAGTTTCTACTTTCAGATGCAACAGAAATTTTGCGGATCGGTCAATCCGTTCGCGAGATATGGCAGTTTGGATGTAAGAAACGCTTGAGAAACTCAAAATTTTCGCAGTTCTGATGCTCGAAACGAATAACTGGAACGGCCTAGGGGAAAACTACACATACCGTTGTAATCGGGCGAGTCTCTACTTTCAGATGCAACAGAAATTTTGCGGATTGGTAAATCCGTTCGCGAGATATGGCAGTTTGGAGGTAAGAAACGCTTGAGAAACTCAAAATTTGCGCAGTTCTGATGCTTGAAACGAATAACCAGAACGGCCTAGGGGAAAAGTACGCATACCGTTGTAATCGGGCGTGTCTCTACTTTCAGATGCAACAGAAATTTTGCGGATTGGTCAATCCGTTCGCGAGATATGGCAGTTTGGAGGTAAGAAACGCTTGAGAACCTCAAAATATGCGCAGTTCTGATGCTTGAAAAGAATAACTAGAACGGCCTAGGGGAAAAGTGCGCATACCGTTGTAATCGGGCGAGTTTCTACTTTCAGATGCAACAGAAATTTTGCGGATTTGCCAATCTGTTCGCGGGATATGGCAGTTTGGATGTAAGAAACGCTTGAGAAACTCAAAATTTTCGCAGTTCTGATGCTCGAAACGAATAACTGGAACGGCCTAGGGGAAAACTACACATACCGTTGTAATCGGGCGAGTCTCTACTTTCAGATGCAACAGAAATTTTGCGGATTGGTAAATCCGTTCGCGAGATATGGCAGTTTGGAGGTAAGAAACGCTTGAGAAACTCAAAATTTGCGCAGTTCTGATGCTCGAAACGAATAACTAGAACGGCATAGGGGAAAGTGCGCACACCATTGTAATCGGGCGAGTTTCTACTTTCAGATGCAACAGAAATTTTGCGGATTGGCCAATCCGTTCGCGAGATATGGCAGTTTGGATGTAAGAAACGCTTGAAAAACTCAAAATTTGCGCAGTTCTGATGCTCGAAACGAGTAACTAGAACGGCCTAGGGGAAAAGTACGCATACCGTTGTAATCGGGCGTGTCTCTACTTTCAGATGCAACAGAAATTTTGCGGATTGGTCAATCCGTTCGCGAGATATGGCAGTTTGGATGTAAGAAACGCTTGAGAAACTCAAAATTTTCGCAGTTCTGATGCTCGAAACGAATAACTGGAACGGCCTAGGGGAAAACTACACATACCGTTGTAATCGGGCGAGTCTCTACTTTCAGATGCAACAGAAATTTTGCGGATTGGTAAATCCGTTCGCGAGATATGGCAGTTTGGAGGTAAGAAACGCTTGAGAAACTCAAAATTTGCGCAGTTCTGATGCTCGAAACGAATAACTAGAACGGCATAGGGGAAAAGTACGCATACCGTTGTAATCGGGCGTGTCTCTACTTTCAGATGCAACAGAAATTTTGCGGATTGGTCAATCCGTTCGCGAGATATGGCAGTTTGGAGGTAAGAAACGCTTGAGAACCTCAAAATATGCGCAGTTCTGATGCTTGAAAAGAATAACTAGAACGGCATAGGGGAAAAGTACGCATACCGTTGTAATCGGGCGTGTCTCTACTTTCAGATGCAACTGAAATTTTGCGGATTGGCCAATCCGTTCGCGAGATATGGCAGTTTGGATGTAAGAAACGCTTGAGAAACTCAAAATTTTCGCAGTTCTGATGCTCGAAACGAATAACTGGAACGGCCTAGGGGAAAACTACACATACCGTTGTAATCGGGCGAGTCTCTACTTTCAGATGCAACAGAAATTTTGCGGATTGGTAAATCCGTTCGCGAGATATGGCAGTTTGGAGGTAAGAAACGCTTGAGAAACTCAAAATTTTCGCAGTTCTGATGCTCGAAACGAATAACTAGAACGGCATAGGGGAAAAGTACGCATACCGTTGTAATCGCGCGTGTCTCTACTTTCAGATGCAACAGAAATTTTGCGGATTGGTCAATCCGTTCGCGAGATATGGCAGTTTGGAGGTAAGAAACGCTTGAGAACCTCAAAATATGCGCAGTTCTGATGCTTGAAAAGAATAACTAGAACGGCCTAGGGGAAAAGTGCGCATACCGTTGTAATCGGGCGAGTTTCTACTTTCAGATGCAACAGAAATTTTGCGGATTGGCCAATCCGTTCGCGAGATATGGCAGTTTGGATGTAAGAAACGCTTGAGAAACTCAAAATTTGCGCAGTTCTGATGCTCGAAACGAATAACTAGAACGGCCTAGGGGAAAAGTGCGCATACCGTTGTAATCGTGCGAGTCTCTACTTTCAGATGCAACAGAAATTTTGCGGATTGGTCAATCCGTTCGCGAGATATGGCAGTTTGGATGTAAGAAACGCTTGAGAAACTCAAAATTTGCGCTGTTCTGATGCTCGAAACGAATAACTGGAACGGCCTAGGGGAAAACTACACATACCGTTGTAATCGGGCGAGTCTCTACTTTCAGATGCAACAGAAATTTTGCGGATTGGTAAATCCGTTCGCGAGATATGGCAGTTTGGAGGTAAGAAACGCTTGAGAAACTCAAAATTTGCGCAGTTCTGATGCTTGAAACGAATAACCAGAACGGCCTAGCGGAAAAGTACGCATACCGTTGTAATCGGGCGTGTCTCTACTTTCAGATGCAACAGAAATTTTGCGGATTGGTCAATCCGTTCGCGAGATATGGCAGTTTGGAGGTAAGAAACGCTTGAGAACCTCAAAATTTGCG
Source organism: Ptiloglossa arizonensis (assembly GCF_051014685.1). Classification (NCBI taxonomy): domain Eukaryota; kingdom Metazoa; phylum Arthropoda; class Insecta; order Hymenoptera; family Colletidae; genus Ptiloglossa; species Ptiloglossa arizonensis. Next base: position 412,218 of record NW_027478462.1, on the reverse strand, counting down.
CAGTTCTGATGCTTGAAACGAATAACCAGAACGGCCTAGGGGAAAAGTACGCATACCGTTGTAATCGGGCGAGTTTCTACTTTCAGATGCAACAGAAATTTTGCGGATTGGCCAATCCGTTCGCGAGATATGGCAGTTTGGATGTAAGAAACGCTTGAGAAACTCAAAATTTGCGCAGTTCTGATGCTCGAAACGAATAACTAGAACGGCCTAGGGGAAAAGTGCGCATACCGTTGTAATCGTGCGAGTCTCTACTTTCAGATGCAACAGAAATTTTGCGGATTGGTCAATCCGTTCGCGAGATATGGCAGTTTGGAGGTAAGAAACGCTTGAGAAACTCAAAATGTGCGCTGTTCTGATGCTTGAAACGAATAACCAGAACGGCCTAGGGGAAAAGTGCGCATACCATTGTAATCGGGCGAGTTTCTACTTTCAGATGCAACAGAAATTTTGCGGATCGGTCAATCCGTTCGCGAGATATGGCAGTTTGGATGTAAGAAACGCTTGAGAAACTCAAAATTTTCGCAGTTCTGATGCTCGAAACGAATAACTGGAACGGCCTAGGGGAAAACTACACATACCGTTGTAATCGGGCGAGTCTCTACTTTCAGATGCAACAGAAATTTTGCGGATTGGTAAATCCGTTCGCGAGATATGGCAGTTTGGAGGTAAGAAACGCTTGAGAAACTCAAAATTTGCGCAGTTCTGATGCTTGAAACGAATAACCAGAACGGCCTAGGGAAAAGTGCGCACACCATTGTAATCGGGCGAGTTTCTACTTTCAGATGCAACAGAAATTTTGCGGATTGGCCAATCCGTTCGCGAGATATGGCAGTTTGGATGTAAGAAACGCTTGAGAAACTCAAAATTTGCGCAGTTCTGATGCTCGAAACGAGTAACTAGAACGGCCTAGGGGAAAAGTGCGCATACCGTTGTAATCGTGCGAGTCTCTACTTTCAGATGCAACAGAAATTTTGCGGATTGGTCAATCCGTTCGCGAGATATGGCAGTTTGGAGGTAAGAAACGCTTGAGAAACTCAAAATTTGCGCTGTTCTGATGCTTGAAACGAATAACCAGTACGGCCTAGGGGAAAAGTGCGCATACCATTGTAATCGGGCGAGTTTCTACTTTCAGATGCAACAGAAATTTTGCGGATCGGTCAATCCGTTCGCGAGATATGGCAGTTTGGATGTAAGAAACGCTTGAGAAACTCAAAATTTTCGCAGTTCTGATGCTCGAAACGAATAACTGGAACGGCCTAGGGGAAAACTACACATACCGTTGTAATCGGGCGAGTCTCTACTTTCAGATGCAACAGAAATTTTGCGGATTGGTAAATCCGTTCGCGAGATATGGCAGTTTGGAGGTAAGAAACGCTTGAGAAACTCAAAATTTGCGCAGTTCTGATGCTTGAAACGAATAACCAGAACGGCCTAGGGGAAAAGTACGCATACCGTTGTAATCGGGCGTGTCTCTACTTTCAGATGCAACAGAAATTTTGCGGATTGGTCAATCCGTTCGCGAGATATGGCAGTTTGGAGGTAAGAAACGCTTGAGAACCTCAAAATATGCGCAGTTCTGATGCTTGAAAAGAATAACTAGAACGGCCTAGGGGAAAAGTGCGCATACCGTTGTAATCGGGCGAGTTTCTACTTTCAGATGCAACAGAAATTTTGCGGATTTGCCAATCTGTTCGCGGGATATGGCAGTTTGGATGTAAGAAACGCTTGAGAAACTCAAAATTTTCGCAGTTCTGATGCTCGAAACGAATAACTGGAACGGCCTAGGGGAAAACTACACATACCGTTGTAATCGGGCGAGTCTCTACTTTCAGATGCAACAGAAATTTTGCGGATTGGTAAATCCGTTCGCGAGATATGGCAGTTTGGAGGTAAGAAACGCTTGAGAAACTCAAAATTTGCGCAGTTCTGATGCTCGAAACGAATAACTAGAACGGCATAGGGGAAAGTGCGCACACCATTGTAATCGGGCGAGTTTCTACTTTCAGATGCAACAGAAATTTTGCGGATTGGCCAATCCGTTCGCGAGATATGGCAGTTTGGATGTAAGAAACGCTTGAGAAACTCAAAATTTGCGCAGTTCTGATGCTCGAAACGAGTAACTAGAACGGCCTAGGGGAAAAGTACGCATACCGTTGTAATCGGGCGTGTCTCTACTTTCAGATGCAACAGAAATTTTGCGGATTGGTCAATCCGTTCGCGAGATATGGCAGTTTGGATGTAAGAAACGCTTGAGAAACTCAAAATTTTCGCAGTTCTGATGCTCGAAACGAATAACTGGAACGGCCTAGGGGAAAACTACACATACCGTTGTAATCGGGCGAGTCTCTACTTTCAGATGCAACAGAAATTTTGCGGATTGGTAAATCCGTTCGCGAGATATGGCAGTTTGGAGGTAAGAAACGCTTGAGAAACTCAAAATTTGCGCAGTTCTGATGCTTGAAACGAATAACCAGAACGGCCTAGGGGAAAAGTACGCATACCGTTGTAATCGGGCGTGTCTCTACTTTCAGATGCAACAGAAATTTTGCGGATTGGTCAATCCGTTCGCGAGATATGGCAGTTTGGAGGTAAGAAACGCTTGAGAACCTCAAAATATGCGCAGTTCTGATGCTTGAAAAGAATAACTAGAACGGCCTAGGGGAAAAGTGCGCATACCGTTGTAATCGGGCGAGTTTCTACTTTCAGATGCAACAGAAATTTTGCGGATTTGCCAATCTGTTCGCGGGATATGGCAGTTTGGATGTAAGAAACGCTTGAGAAACTCAAAATTTTCGCAGTTCTGATGCTCGAAACGAATAACTGGAACGGCCTAGGGGAAAACTACACATACCGTTGTAATCGGGCGAGTCTCTACTTTCAGATGCAACAGAAATTTTGCGGATTGGTAAATCCGTTCGCGAGATATGGCAGTTTGGAGGTAAGAAACGCTTGAGAAACTCAAAATTTGCGCAGTTCTGATGCTCGAAACGAATAACTAGAACGGCATAGGGGAAAAGTACGCATACCGTTGTAATCGTGCGAGTCTCTACTTTCAGATGCAACAGAAATTTTGCGGATTGGTCAATCCGTTCGCGAGATATGGCAGTTTGGAGGTAAGAAACGCTTGAGAAACTCAAAATTTGCGCAGTTCTGATGCTTGAAACGAATAACCAGAACGGCCTAGGGGAAAAGTACGCATACCGTTGTAATCGGGCGTGTCTCTACTTTCAGATGCAACAGAAATTTTGCGGATTGGTCAATCCGTTCGCGAGATATGGCAGTTTGGAGGTAAGAAACGCTTGAGAACCTCAAAATATGCGCAGTTCTGATGCTTGAAAAGAATAACTAGAACGGCCTAGGGGAAAAGTGCGCATACCGTTGTAATCGGGCGAGTTTCTACTTTCAGATGCAACAGAAATTTTGCGGATTTGCCAATCTGTTCGTGGGATATGGCAGTTTGGATGTAAGAAACGCTTGAGAAACTCAAAATTTTCGCAGTTCTGATGCTCGAAACGAATAACTGGAACGGCCTAGGGGAAAACTACACATACCGTTGTAATCGGGCGAGTCTCTACTTTCAGATGCAACAGAAATTTTGCGGATTGGTAAATCCGTTCGCGAGATATGGCAGTTTGGAGGTAAGAAACGCTTGAGAAACTCAAAATTTGCGCAGTTCTGATGCTCGAAACGAATAATTAGAACGGCATAGGGGAAAAGTACGCATACCGTTGTAATCGTGCGAGTCTCTACTTTCAGATGCAACAGAAATTTTGCGGATTGGTCAATCCGTTCGCGAGATATGGCAGTTTGGAGGTAAGAAACGCTTGAGAAACTCAAAATGTGCGCTGTTCTGATGCTTGAAACGAATAACCAGAACGGCCTAGGGGAAAAGTGCGCATACCATTGTAATCGGACGAGTTTCTACTTTCAGATGCAACAGAAATTTTGCGGATCGGTCAATCCGTTCGCGAGATATGGCAGTTTGGATGTAAGAAACGCTTGAGAAACTCAAAATTTTCGCAGTTCTGATGCTCGAAACGAATAACTGGAACGGCCTAGGGGAAAACTACACATACCGTTGTAATCGGGCGAGTCTCTACTTTCAGATGCAACAGAAATTTTGCGGATTGGTAAATCCGTTCGCGAGATATGGCAGTTTGGAGGTAAGAAACGCTTGAGAAACTCAAAATTTTCGCAGTTCTGATGCTCGAAACGAATAACTAGAACGGCATAGGGGAAAAGTACGCATACCGTTGTAATCGGGCGTGTCTCTACTTTCAGATGCAACAGAAATTTTGCGGATTGGCCAATCCGTTCGCGAGATATGGCAGTTTGGATGTAAGAAACGCTTGAGAAACTCAAAATTTTCGCAGTTCTGATGCTCGAAACGAATAACTGGAACGGCCTAGGGGAAAACTACACATACCGTTGTAATCGGGCGAGTCTCTACTTTCAGATGCAACAGAAATTTTGCGGATTGGTAAATCCGTTCGCGAGATATGGCAGTTTGTAGGTAAGAAACGCTTGAGAAACTCAAAATTTTCGCAGTTCTGATGCTCGAAACGAATAACTAGAACGGCATAGGGGAAAAGTACGCATACCGTTGTAATCGCGCGTGTCTCTACTTTCAGATGCAACAGAAATTTTGCGGATTGGTCAATCCGTTCGCGAGATATGGCAGTTTGGAGGTAAGAAACGCTTGAGAACCTCAAAATATGCGCAGTTCTGATGCTTGAAAAGAATAACTAGAACGGCCTAGGGGAAAAGTGCGCATACCGTTGTAATCGGGCGAGTTTCTACTTTCAGATGCAACAGAAATTTTGCGGATTGGCCAATCCGTTCGCGAGATATGGCAGTTTGGAGGTAAGAAACGCTTGAGAACCTCAAAATATGCGCAGTTCTGATGCTTGAAAAGAATAACTAGAACGGCCTAGGGGAAAAGTACGCATACCGTTGTAATCGGGCGTGTCTCTACTTTCAGATGCAACAGAAATTTTGCGGATTGGTCAATCCGTTCGCGAGATATGGCAGTTTGGAGGTAAGAAACGCTTGAGAACCTCAAAATATGCGCAGTTCTGATGCTTGAAAAGAATAACTAGAACGGCCTAGGGGAAAAGTGCGCATACCGTTGTAATCGGGCGAGTTTCTACTTTCAGATGCAACAGAAATTTTGCGGATTTGCCAATCTGTTCGTGGGATATGGCAGTTTGGATGTAAGAAACGCTTGAGAAACTCAAAATTTTCGCAGTTCTGATGCTCGAAACGAATAACTGGAACGGCCTAGGGGAAAACTACACATACCGTTGTAATCGGGCGAGTCTCTACTTTCAGATGCAACAGAAATTTTGCGGATTGGTAAATCCGTTCGCGAGATATGGCAGTTTGGAGGTAAGAAACGCTTGAGAAACTCAAAATTTGCGCAGTTCTGATGCTCGAAACGAATAACTAGAACGGCATAGGGGAAAAGTACGCATACCGTTGTAATCGTGCGAGTCTCTACTTTCAGATGCAACAGAAATTTTGCGGATTGGTCAATCCGTTCGCGAGATATGGCAGTTTGGAGGTAAGAAACGCTTGAGAAACTCAAAATGTGCGCTGTTCTGATGCTTGAAACGAATAACCAGAACGGCCTAGGGGAAAAGTGCGCATACCATTGTAATCGGGCGAGTTTCTACTTTCAGATGCAACAGAAATTTTGCGGATCGGTCAATCCGTTCGCGAGATATGGCAGTTTGGATGTAAGAAACGCTTGAGAAACTCAAAATTTTCGCAGTTCTGATGCTCGAAACGAATAACTGGAACGGCCTAGGGGAAAACTACACATACCGTTGTAATCGGGCGAGTCTCTACTTTCAGATGCAACAGAAATTTTGCGGATTGGTAAATCCGTTCGCGAGATATGGCAGTTTGGAGGTAAGAAACGCTTGAGAAACTCAAAATTTTCGCAGTTCTGATGCTCGAAACGAATAACTAGAACGGCATAGGGGAAAAGTACGCATACCGTTGTAATCGGGCGTGTCTCTACTTTCAGATGCAACAGAAATTTTGCGGATTGGCCAATCCGTTCGCGAGATATGGCAGTTTGGATGTAAGAAACGCTTGAGAAACTCAAAATTTTCGCAGTTCTGATGCTCGAAACGAATAACTGGAACGGCCTAGGGGAAAACTACACATACCGTTGTAATCGGGCGAGTCTCTAATTTCAGATGCAACAGAAATTTTGCGGATTGGTAAATCCGTTCGCGAGATATGGCAGTTTGTAGGTAAGAAACGCTTGAGAAACTCAAAATTTTCGCAGTTCTGATGCTCGAAACGAATAACTAGAACGGCATAGGGGAAAAGTACGCATACCGTTGTAATCGCGCGTGTCTCTACTTTCAGATGCAACAGAAATTTTGCGGATTGGTCAATCCGTTCGCGAGATATGGCAGTTTGGAGGTAAGAAACGCTTGAGAACCTCAAAATATGCGCAGTTCTGATGCTTGAAAAGAATAACTAGAACGGCCTAGGGGAAAAGTGCGCATACCGTTGTAATCGGGCGAGTTTCTACTTTCAGATGCAACAGAAATTTTGCGGATTGGCCAATCCGTTCGCGAGATATGGCAGTTTGGAGGTAAGAAACGCTTGAGAACCTCAAAATATGCGCAGTTCTGATGCTTGAAAAGAATAACTAGAACGGCCTAGGGGAAAAGTGCGCATACCGTTGTAATCGGGCGAGTTTCTACTTTCAGATGCAACAGAAATTTTGCGGATTGGCCAATCCGTTCGCGAGATATGGCAGTTTGGAGGTAAGAAACGCTTGAGAACCTCAAAATATGCGCAGTTCTGATGCTTGAAAAGAATAACTAGAACGGCCTAGGGGAAAAGTACGCATACCGTTGTAATCGGGCGTGTCTCTACTTTCAGATGCAACAGAAATTTTGCGGATTGGTCAATCCGTTCGCGAGATATGGCAGTTTGGAGGTAAGAAACGCTTGAGAACCTCAAAATATGCGCAGTTCTGATGCTTGAAAAGAATAACTAGAACGGCCTAGGGGAAAAGTGCCCATACCGTTGTAATCGGGCGAGTTTCTACTTTCAGATGCAACAGAAATTTTGCGGATTGGTAAATCCGTTCGCGAGATATGGCAGTTTGGAGGTAAGAAACGCTTGAGAAACTCAAAATTTGCGCAGTTCTGATGCTCGAAACGAATAATTAGAACGGCATAGGGGAAAAGTACGCATACCGTTGTAATCGTGCGAGTCTCTACTTTCAGATGCAACAGAAATTTTGCGGATTGGTCAATCCGTTCGCGAGATATGGCAGTTTGGAGGTAAGAAACGCTTGAGAAACTCAAAATGTGCGCTGTTCTGATGCTTGAAACGAATAACCAGAACGGCCTAGGGGAAAAGTGCGCATACCATTGTAATCGGACGAGTTTCTACTTTCAGATGCAACAGAAATTTTGCGGATCGGTCAATCCGTTCGCGAGATATGGCAGTTTGGATGTAAGAAACGCTTGAGAAACTCAAAATTTTCGCAGTTCTGATGCTCGAAACGAATAACTGGAACGGCCTAGGGGAAAACTACACATACCGTTGTAATCGGGCGAGTCTCTACTTTCAGATGCAACAGAAATTTTGCGGATTGGTAAATCCGTTCGCGAGATATGGCAGTTTGGAGGTAAGAAACGCTTGAGAAACTCAAAATTTTCGCAGTTCTGATGCTCGAAACGAATAACTAGAACGGCATAGGGGAAAAGTACGCATACCGTTGTAATCGGGCGTGTCTCTACTTTCAGATGCAACAGAAATTTTGCGGATTGGCCAATCCGTTCGCGAGATATGGCAGTTTGGATGTAAGAAACGCTTGAGAAACTCAAAATTTTCGCAGTTCTGATGCTCGAAACGAATAACTGGAACGGCCTAGGGGAAAACTACACATACCGTTGTAATCGGGCGAGTCTCTACTTTCAGATGCAACAGAAATTTTGCGGATTGGTAAATCCGTTCGCGAGATATGGCAGTTTGTAGGTAAGAAACGCTTGAGAAACTCAAAATTTTCGCAGTTCTGATGCTCGAAACGAATAACTAGAACGGCATAGGGGAAAAGTACGCATACCGTTGTAATCGCGCGTGTCTCTACTTTCAGATGCAACAGAAATTTTGCGGATTGGTCAATCCGTTCGCGAGATATGGCAGTTTGGAGGTAAGAAACGCTTGAGAACCTCAAAATATGCGCAGTTCTGATGCTTGAAAAGAATAACTAGAACGGCCTAGGGGAAAAGTGCGCATACCGTTGTAATCGGGCGAGTTTCTACTTTCAGATGCAACAGAAATTTTGCGGATTGGCCAATCCGTTCGCGAGATATGGCAGTTTGGAGGTAAGAAACGCTTGAGAACCTCAAAATATGCGCAGTTCTGATGCTTGAAAAGAATAACTAGAACGGCCTAGGGGAAAAGTACGCATACCGTTGTAATCGGGCGTGTCTCTACTTTCAGATGCAACAGAAATTTTGCGGATTGGTCAATCCGTTCGCGAGATATGGCAGTTTGGAGGTAAGAAACGCTTGAGAACCTCAAAATATGCGCAGTTCTGATGCTTGAAAAGAATAACTAGAACGGCCTAGGGGAAAAGTGCGCATACCGTTGTAATCGGGCGAGTTTCTACTTTCAGATGCAACAGAAATTTTGCGGATTTGCCAATCTGTTCGTGGGATATGGCAGTTTGGATGTAAGAAACGCTTGAGAAACTCAAAATTTTCGCAGTTCTGATGCTCGAAACGAATAACTGGAACGGCCTAGGGGAAAACTACACATACCGTTGTAATCGGGCGAGTCTCTACTTTCAGATGCAACAGAAATTTTGCGGATTGGTAAATCCGTTCGCGAGATATGGCAGTTTGGAGGTAAGAAACGCTTGAGAAACTCAAAATTTGCGCAGTTCTGATGCTCGAAACGAATAACTAGAACGGCATAGGGGAAAAGTACGCATACCGTTGTAATCGTGCGAGTCTCTACTTTCAGATGCAACAGAAATTTTGCGGATTGGTCAATCCGTTCGCGAGATATGGCAGTTTGGAGGTAAGAAACGCTTGAGAAACTCAAAATGTGCGCTGTTCTGATGCTTGAAACGAATAACCAGAACGGCCTAGGGGAAAAGTGCGCATACCATTGTAATCGGGCGAGTTTCTACTTTCAGATGCAACAGAAATTTTGCGGATCGGTCAATCCGTTCGCGAGATATGGCAGTTTGGATGTAAGAAACGCTTGAGAAACTCAAAATTTTCGCAGTTCTGATGCTCGAAACGAATAACTGGAACGGCCTAGGGGAAAACTACACATACCGTTGTAATCGGGCGAGTCTCTACTTTCAGATGCAACAGAAATTTTGCGGATTGGTAAATCCGTTCGCGAGATATGGCAGTTTGGAGGTAAGAAACGCTTGAGAAACTCAAAATTTGCGCAGTTCTGATGCTCGAAACGAATAACTAGAACGGCATAGGGGAAAAGTACGCATACCGTTGTAATCGGGCGTGTCTCTACTTTCAGATGCAACAGAAATTTTGCGGATTGGCCAATCCGTTCGCGAGATATGGCAGTTTGGATGTAAGAAACGCTTGAGAAACTCAAAATTTTCGCAGTTCTGATGCTCGAAACGAATAACTGGAACGGCCTAGGGGAAAACTACACATACCGTTGTAATCGGGCGAGTCTCTAATTTCAGATGCAACAGAAATTTTGCGGATTGGTAAATCCGTTCGCGAGATATGGCAGTTTGTAGGTAAGAAACGCTTGAGAAACTCAAAATTTTCGCAGTTCTGATGCTCGAAACGAATAACTAGAACGGCATAGGGGAAAAGTACGCATACCGTTGTAATCGCGCGTGTCTCTACTTTCAGATGCAACAGAAATTTTGCGGATTGGTCAATCCGTTCGCGAGATATGGCAGTTTGGAGGTAAGAAACGCTTGAGAACCTCAAAATATGCGCAGTTCTGATGCTTGAAAAGAATAACTAGAACGGCCTAGGGGAAAAGTGCGCATACCGTTGTAATCGGGCGAGTTTCTACTTTCAGATGCAACAGAAATTTTGCGGATTGGCCAATCCGTTCGCGAGATATGGCAGTTTGGAGGTAAGAAACGCTTGAGAACCTCAAAATATGCGCAGTTCTGATGCTTGAAAAGAATAACTAGAACGGCCTAGGGGAAAAGTGCGCATACCGTTGTAATCGGGCGAGTTTCTACTTTCAGATGCAACAGAAATTTTGCGGATTGGCCAATCCGTTCGCGAGATATGGCAGTTTGGAGGTAAGAAACGCTTGAGAACCTCAAAATATGCGCAGTTCTGATGCTTGAAAAGAATAACTAGAACGGCCTAGGGGAAAAGTACGCATACCGTTGTAATCGGGCGTGTCTCTACTTTCAGATGCAACAGAAATTTTGCGGATTGGTCAATCCGTTCGCGAGATATGGCAGTTTGGAGGTAAGAAACGCTTGAGAACCTCAAAATATGCGCAGTTCTGATGCTTGAAAAGAATAACTAGAACGGCCTAGGGGAAAAGTGCCCATACCGTTGTAATCGGGCGAGTTTCTACTTTCAGATGCAACAGAAATTTTGCGGATTGGTAAATCCGTTCGCGAGATATGGCAGTTTGGAGGTAAGAAACGCTTGAGAAACTCAAAATTTTCGCAGTTCTGATGCTCGAAACGAATAACTAGAACGGCATAGGGGAAAAGTACGCATACCGTTGTAATCGGGCGTGTCTCTACTTTCAGATGCAACAGAAATTTTGCGGATTGGCCAATCCGTTCGCGAGATATGGCAGTTTGGATGTAAGAAACGCTTGAGAAACTCAAAATTTTCGCAGTTCTGATGCTCGAAACGAATAACTGGAACGGTCTAGGGGAAAACTACACATACCGTTGTAATCGGGCGAGTCTCTACTTTCAGATGCAACAGAAATTTTGCGGATTGGTAAATCCGTTCGCGAGATATGGCAGTTTGTAGGTAAGAAACGCTTGAGAAACTCAAAATTTTCGCAGTTCTGATGCTCGAAACGAATAACTAGAACGGCATAGGGGAAAAGTACGCATACCGTTGTAATCGCGCGTGTCTCTACTTTCAGATGCAACAGAAATTTTGCGGATTGGTCAATCCGTTCGCGAGATATGGCAGTTTGGAGGTAAGAAACGCTTGAGAACCTCAAAATATGCGCAGTTCTGATGCTTGAAAAGAATAACTAGAACGGCCTAGGGGAAAAGTGCGCATACCGTTGTAATCGGGCGAGTTTCTACTTTCAGATGCAACAGAAATTTTGCGGATTGGCCAATCCGTTCGCGAGATATGGCAGTTTGGAGGTAAGAAACGCTTGAGAACCTCAAAATATGCGCAGTTCTGATGCTTGAAAAGAATAACTAGAACGGCCTAGGGGAAAAGTGCGCATACCGTTGTAATCGGGCGAGTTTCTACTTTCAGATGCAACAGAAATTTTGCGGATTGGCCAATCCGTTCGCGAGATATGGCAGTTTGGAGGTAAGAAACGCTTGAGAACCTCAAAATATGCGCAGTTCTGATGCTTGAAAAGAATAACTAGAACGGCCTAGGGGAAAAGTACGCATACCGTTGTAATCGGGCGTGTCTCTACTTTCAGATGCAACAGAAATTTTGCGGATTGGTCAATCCGTTCGCGAGATATGGCAGTTTGGAGGTAAGAAACGCTTGAGAACCTCAAAATATGCGCAGTTCTGATGCTTGAAAAGAATAACTAGAACGGCCTAGGGGAAAAGTGCGCATACCGTTGTAATCGGGCGAGTTTCTACTTTCAGATGCAACAGAAATTTTGCGGATTGGCCAATCCGTTCGCGAGATATGGCAGTTTGGAGGTAAGAAACGCTTGAGAACCTCAAAATATGCGCAGTTCTGATGCTTGAAAAGAATAACTAGAACGGCCTAGGGGAAAAGTGCGCATACCGTTGTAATCGTGCGAGTCTCTACTTTCAGATGCAACAGAAATTTTGCGGATTGGTCAATCCGTTCGCGAGATATGGCAGTTTGGATGTAAGAAACGCTTGAGAAACTCAAAATTTGCGCTGTTCTGATGCTCGAAACGAATAACTGGAACGGCCTAGGGGAAAACTACACATACCGTTGTAACCGGGCGAGTCTCTACTTTCAGATGCAACAGAAATTTTGCGGATTGGTAAATCCGTTCGCGAGATATGGCAGTTTGGAGGTAAGAAACGCTTGAGAAACTCAAAATTTGCGCAGTTCTGATGCTTGAAACGAATAACCAGAACGGCCTAGGGGAAAAGTACGCATACCGTTGTAATCGGGCGTGTCTCTACTTTCAGATGCAACAGAAATTTTGCGGATTGGTCAATCCGTTCGCGAGATATGGCAGTTTGGAGGTAAGAAACGCTTGAGAACCTCAAAATTTGCGCAGTTCTGATGCTTGAAACGAATAACCAGAACGGCCTAGGGGAAAAGTACGCATACCGTTGTAATCGGGCGTGTCTCTACTTTCAGATGCAACAGAAATTTTGCGGATTGGTCAATCCGTTCGCGAGATATGGCAGTTTGGAGGTAAGAAACGCTTGAGAACCTCAAAATATGCGCAGTTCTGATGCTTGAAAAGAATAACTAGAACGGCCTAGGGGAAAAGTGCGCATACCGTTGTAATCGGGCGAGTTTCTACTTTCAGATGCAACAGAAATTTTGCGGATTGGCCAATCCGTTCGCGAGATATGGCAGTTTGGAGGTAAGAAACGCTTGAGAACCTCAAAATTTGCGCAGTTCTGATGCTCGAAACGAATAACTAGAACGGCATAGGGGAAAAGTACGCATACCGTTGTAATCGTGCGAGTCTCTACTTTCAGATGCAACAGAAATTTTGCGGATTGGTCAATCCGTTCGCGAGATATGGCAGTTTGGAGGTAAGAAACGCTTGAGAAACTCAAAATGTGCGCTGTTCTGATGCTTGAAACGAATAACCAGAACGGCCTAGGGGAAAAGTGCGCATACCATTGTAATCGGGCGAGTTTCTACTTTCAGATGCAACAGAAATTTTGCGGATCGGTCAATCCGTTCGCGAGATATGGCAGTTTGGATGTAAGAAACGCTTGAGAAACTCAAAATTTTCGCAGTTCTGATGCTCGAAACGAATAACTGGAACGGCCTAGGGGAAAACTACACATACCGTTGTAATCGGGCGAGTCTCTACTTTCAGATGCAACAGAAATTTTGCGGATTGGTAAATCCGTTCGCGAGATATGGCAGTTTGGAGGTAAGAAACGCTTGAGAAACTCAAAATTTTCGCAGTTCTGATGCTCGAAACGAATAACAAGAACGGCATAGGGGAAAAGTACGCATACCGTTGTAATCGGGCGTGTCTCTACTTTCAGATGCAACAGAAATTTTGCGGATTGGCCAATCCGTTCGCGAGATATGGCAGTTTGGATGTAAGAAACGCTTGAGAAACTCAAAATTTTCGCAGTTCTGATGCTCGAAACGAATAACTGGAACGGCCTAGGGGAAAACTACACATACCGTTGTAATCGGGCGAGTCTCTACTTTCAGATGCAACAGAAATTTTGCGGATTGGTAAATCCGTTCGCGAGATATGGCAGTTTGTAGGTAAGAAACGCTTGAGAAACTCAAAATTTTCGCAGTTCTGATGCTCGAAACGAATAACTAGAACGGCATAGGGGAAAAGTACGCATACCGTTGTAATCGCGCGTGTCTCTACTTTCAGATGCAACAGAAATTTTGCGGATTGGTCAATCCGTTCGCGAGATATGGCAGTTTGGAGGTAAGAAACGCTTGAGAACCTCAAAATATGCGCAGTTCTGATGCTTGAAAAGAATAACTAGAACGGCCTAGGGGAAAAGTGCGCATACCGTTGTAATCGGGCGAGTTTCTACTTTCAGATGCAACAGAAATTTTGCGGATTGGCCAATCCGTTCGCGAGATATGGCAGTTTGGAGGTAAGAAACGCTTGAGAACCTCAAAATATGCGCAGTTCTGATGCTTGAAAAGAATAACTAGAACGGCCTAGGGGAAAAGTGCGCATACCGTTGTAATCGTGCGAGTCTCTACTTTCAGATGCAACAGAAATTTTGCGGATTGGTCAATCCGTTCGCGAGATATGGCAGTTTGGATGTAAGAAACGCTTGAGAAACTCAAAATTTGCGCTGTTCTGATGCTCGAAACGAATAACTGGAACGGCCTAGGGGAAAACTACACATACCGTTGTAACCGGGCGAGTCTCTACTTTCAGATGCAACAGAAATTTTGCGGATTGGTAAATCCGTTCGCGAGATATGGCAGTTTGGAGGTAAGAAACGCTTGAGAAACTCAAAATTTGCGCAGTTCTGATGCTTGAAACGAATAACCAGAACGGCCTAGGGGAAAAGTACGCATACCGTTGTAATCGGGCGTGTCTCTACTTTCAGATGCAACAGAAATTTTGCGGATTGGTCAATCCGTTCGCGAGATATGGCAGTTTGGAGGTAAGAAACGCTTGAGAACCTCAAAATTTGCGCAGTTCTGATGCTTGAAACGAATAACCAGAACGGCCTAGGGGAAAAGTACGCATACCGTTGTAATCGGGCGTGTCTCTACTTTCAGATGCAACAGAAATTTTGCGGATTGGTCAATCCGTTCGCGAGATATGGCAGTTTGGAGGTAAGAAACGCTTGAGAACCTCAAAATATGCGCAGTTCTGATGCTTGAAAAGAATAACTAGAACGGCCTAGGGGAAAAGTGCGCATACCGTTGTAATCGGGCGAGTTTCTACTTTCAGATGCAACAGAAATTTTGCGGATTGGCCAATCCGTTCGCGAGATATGGCAGTTTGGATGTAAGAAACGCTTGAGAAACTCAAAATTTGCGCAGTTCTGATGCTCGAAACGAATAACTAGAACGGCCTAGGGGAAAAGTACGCATACCGTTGTAATCGGGCGAGTTTCTACTTTCAGATGCAACAGAAATTTTGCGGATTGGTCAATCCGTTCGCGAGATATGGCAGTTTGGAAATAAGAAACGCTTGAGAAACTCAAAATTTTCGCAGTTCTGGTGCTCGAAACGAGTAACTAGAACGGCATAGGGGAAAAGTACGCATACCGTTGTAATCGGGCGAGTTTCTGCTTTCAGATGCAACAGAAATTTTGCGGATTGATCAATCCGTTCGCGAGATATGGTAGTTTGGAGATAAGAAACGCTTGAGAAACTCAAAATTTTCGCAGTTCTGATCCTCGAAACGAATAACTGGAACGGCCTAGGGAAAGACTACACATACCGTTGTAATCGAGCGAGTTTCTACTTTCAGATGCAACAGAAATTTTGCGGATTGGTCTATCCGTTCGCGAGATATGGCAGTTTGGAGGTAAGAAACGCTTGAGAAACTCAAAATGTGCGCTGTTCTGATGCTTGAAACGAATAACCAGAACGGCCTAGGGGAAAAGTGCGCATACCATTGTAATCGGGCGAGTTTCTACTTTCAGATGCAACAGAAATTTTGCGGATCGGTCAATCCGTTCGCGAGATATGGCAGTTTGGATGTAAGAAACGCTTGAGAAACTCAAAATTTTCGCAGTTCTGATGCTCGAAACGAATAACTGGAACGGCCTAGGGGAAAACTACACATACCGTTGTAATCGGGCGAGTCTCTACTTTCAGATGCAACAGAAATTTTGCGGATTGGTAAATCCGTTCGCGAGATATGGCAGTTTGGAGGTAAGAAACGCTTGAGAAACTCAAAATTTTCGCAGTTCTGATGCTCGAAACGAATAACTAGAACGGCATAGGGGAAAAGTACGCATACCGTTGTAATCGGGCGTGTCTCTACTTTCAGATGCAACAGAAATTTTGCGGATTGGCCAATCCGTTCGCGAGATATGGCAGTTTGGATGTAAGAAACGCTTGAGAAACTCAAAATTTTCGCAGTTCTGATGCTCGAAACGAATAACTGGAACGGCCTAGGGGAAAACTACACATACCGTTGTAATCGGGCGAGTCTCTACTTTCAGATGCAACAGAAATTTTGCGGATTGGTAAATCCGTTCGCGAGATATGGCAGTTTGTAGGTAAGAAACGCTTGAGAAACTCAAAATTTTCGCAGTTCTGATGCTCGAAACGAATAACTAGAACGGCATAGGGGAAAAGTACGCATACCGTTGTAATCGCGCGTGTCTCTACTTTCAGATGCAACAGAAATTTTGCGGATTGGTCAATCCGTTCGCGAGATATGGCAGTTTGGAGGTAAGAAACGCTTGAGAACCTCAAAATATGCGCAGTTCTGATGCTTGAAAAGAATAACTAGAACGGCCTAGGGGAAAAGTGCGCATACCGTTGTAATCGGGCGAGTTTCTACTTTCAGATGCAACAGAAATTTTGCGGATTGGCCAATCCGTTCGCGAGATATGGCAGTTTGGAGGTAAGAAACGCTTGAGAACCTCAAAATATGCGCAGTTCTGATGCTTGAAAAGAATAACTAGAACGGCCTAGGGGAAAAGTGCGCATACCGTTGTAATCGTGCGAGTCTCTACTTTCAGATGCAACAGAAATTTTGCGGATTGGTCAATCCGTTCGCGAGATATGGCAGTTTGGATGTAAGAAACGCTTGAGAAACTCAAAATTTGCGCTGTTCTGATGCTCGAAACGAATAACTGGAACGGCCTAGGGGAAAACTACACATACCGTTGTAACCGGGCGAGTCTCTACTTTCAGATGCAACAGAAATTTTGCGGATTGGTAAATCCGTTCGCGAGATATGGCAGTTTGGAGGTAAGAAACGCTTGAGAAACTCAAAATTTGCGCAGTTCTGATGCTTGAAACGAATAACCAGAACGGCCTAGGGGAAAAGTACGCATACCGTTGTAATCGGGCGTGTCTCTACTTTCAGATGCAACAGAAATTTTGCGGATTGGTCAATCCGTTCGCGAGATATGGCAGTTTGGAGGTAAGAAACGCTTGAGAACCTCAAAATTTGCGCAGTTCTGATGCTTGAAACGAATAACCAGAACGGCCTAGGGGAAAAGTACGCATACCGTTGTAATCGGGCGTGTCTCTACTTTCAGATGCAACAGAAATTTTGCGGATTGGTCAATCCGTTCGCGAGATATGGCAGTTTGGAGGTAAGAAACGCTTGAGAACCTCAAAATATGCGCAGTTCTGATGCTTGAAAAGAATAACTAGAACGGCCTAGGGGAAAAGTGCGCATACCGTTGTAATCGGGCGAGTTTCTACTTTCAGATGCAACAGAAATTTTGCGGATTGGCCAATCCGTTCGCGAGATATGGCAGTTTGGATGTAAGAAACGCTTGAGAAACTCAAAATTTGCGCAGTTCTGATGCTCGAAACGAATAACTAAAACGGCCTAGGGGAAAAGTGCGCATACCGTTGTAATCGTGCGAGTCTCTACTTTCAGATGCAACAGAAATTTTGCGGATTGGTCAATCCGTTCGCGAGATATGGCAGTTTGGAGGTAAGAAACGCTTGAGAAACTCAAAATGTGCGCTGTTCTGATGCTTGAAACGAATAACCAGAACGGCCTAGGGGAAAAGTGCGCATACCATTGTAATCGGGCGAGTTTCTACTTTCAGATGCAACAGAAATTTTGCGGATCGGTCAATCCGTTCGCGAGATATGGCAGTTTGGATGTAAGAAACGCTTGAGAAACTCAAAATTTTCGCAGTTCTGATGCTCGAAACGAATAACTGGAACGGCCTAGGGGAAAACTACACATACCGTTGTAATCGGGCGAGTCTCTACTTTCAGATGCAACAGAAGTTTTGCGGATTGGTAAATCCGTTCGCGAGATATGGCAGTTTGGAGGTAAGAAACGCTTGAGAAACTCAAAATTTGCGCAGTTCTGATGCTTGAAACGAATAACCAGAACGGCCTAGGGAAAAGTGCGCACACCATTGTAATCGGGCGAGTTTCTACTTTCAGATGCAACAGAAATTTTGCGGATTGGCCAATCCGTTCGCGAGATATGGCAGTTTGGATGTAAGAAACGCTTGAGAAACTCAAAATTTGCGCAGTTCTGATGCTCGAAACGAGTAACTAGAACGGCCTAGGGGAAAAGTGCGCATACCGTTGTAATCGTGCGAGTCTCTACTTTCAGATGCAACAGAAATTTTGCGGATTGGTCAATCCGTTCGCGAGATATGGCAGTTTGGATGTAAGAAACGCTTGAGAAACTCAAAATTTTCGCAGTTCTGATGCTCGAAACGAATAACTGGAACGGCCTAGGGGAAAACTACACATACCGTTGCAATCGGGCGAGTCTCTACTTTCAGATGCAACAGAATTTTTGCGGATTGGTAAATCCGTTCGCGAGATATGGCAGTTTGGAGGTAAGAAACGCTTGAGAAACTCAAAATTTGCGCAGTTCTGATGCTTGAAACGAATAACCAGAACGGCCTAGGGGAAAAGTACGCATACCGTTGTAATCGGGCGTGTCTCTACTTTCAGATGCAACAGAAATTTTGCGGATTGGTCAATCCGTTCGCGAGATATGGCAGTTTGGAGGTAAGAAACGCTTGAGAACCTCAAAATATGCGCAGTTCTGATGCTTGAAAAGAATAACTAGAACGGCCTAGGGGAAAAGTGCGCATACCGTTGTAATCGGGCGAGTTTCTACTTTCAGATGCAACAGAAATTTTGCGGATTTGCCAATCCGTTCGCGAGATATGGCAGTTTGGATGTAAGAAACGCTTGAGAAACTCAAAATTTGCGCAGTTCTGATGCTCGAAACGAATAACTAGAACGGCCTAGGGGAAAAGTGCGCATACCGTTGTAATCGTGCGAGTCTCTACTTTCAGATGCAACAGAAATTTTGCGGATTGGTCAATCCGTTCGCGAGATATGGCAGTTTGGAGGTAAGAAACGCTTGAGAAACTCAAAATGTGCGCTGTTCTGATGCTTGAAACGAATAACCAGAACGGCCTAGGGGAAAAGTGCGCATACCATTGTAATCGGGCGAGTTTCTACTTTCAGATGCAACAGAAATTTTGCGGATCGGTCAATCCGTTCGCGAGATATGGCAGTTTGGATGTAAGAAACGCTTGAGAAACTCAAAAATTTCGCAGTTCTGATGCTCGAAACGAATAACTGGAACGGCCTAGGGGAAAACTACACCTACCGTTGTAATCGGGCGAGTCTCTACTTTCAGATGCAACAGAAATTTTGCGGATTGGTAAATCCGTTCGCGAGATATGGCAGTTTGGAGGTAAGAAACGCTTGAGAAACTCAAAATTTTCGCAGTTCTGATGCTCGAAACGAATAACTGGAACGGCCTAGGGGAAAAGTACGCATACCGTTGTAATCGGGCATGTCTCTACTTTCAGATGCAACAGAAATTTTGCGGATTGGTCAATCCGTTCGCGAGATATGGCAGTTTGGAGGTAAGAAACGCTTGAGAACCTCAAAATATGCGCAGTTCTGATGCTTGAAAAGAATAACTAGAACGGCCTAGGGGAAAAGTGCGCATACCGTTGTAATCGGGCGAGTTTCTACTTTCAGATGCAACAGAAATTTTGCGGATTGGCCAATCCGTTCGCGAGATATGGCAGTTTGGATGTAAGAAACGCTTGAGAAACTCAAAATTTGCGCAGTTCTGATGCTCGAAACGAATAACTAGAACGGCCTAGGGGAAAAGTGCGCATACCGTTGTAATCGTGCGAGTCTCTACTTTCAGATGCAACAGAAATTTTGCGGATTGGTCAATCCGTTCGCGAGATATGGCAGTTTGGAGGTAAGAAACGCTTGAGAAACTCAAAATTTGCGCAGTTCTGATGCTTGAAACGAATAACCAGAACGGCCTAGGGAAAAGTGCGCACACCATTGTAATCGGGCGAGTTTCTACTTTCAGATGCAACAGAAATTTTGCGGATCGGTCAATCCGTTCGCGAGATATGGCAGTTTGGAGGTAAGAAACGCTTGAGAACCTCAAAATATGCGCAGTTCTGATGCTTGAAAAGAATAACTAGAACGGCCTAGGGGAAAAGTGCGCATACCGTTGTAATCGGGCGAGTTTCTACTTTCAGATGCAACAGAAATTTTGCGGATTGGCCAATCCGTTCGCGAGATATGGCAGTTTGGATGTAAGAAACGCTTGAGAAACTCAAAATTTGCGCAGTTCTGATGCTCGAAACGAATAACTAGAACGGCCTAGGGGAAAAGTGCGCATACCGTTGTAATCGTGCGAGTCTCTACTTTCAGATGCAACAGAAATTTTGCGGATTGGTCAATCCGTTCGCGAGATATGGCAGTTTGGAGGTAAGAAACGCTTGAGAAACTCAAAATGTGCGCTGTTCTCATGCTTGAAACGAATAACCAGAACGGCCTAGGGGAAAAGTGCGCGTACCATTGTAATCGGGCGAGTTTCTACTTTCAGATGCAATAGAAATTTTGCGGATCGGTCAATCCGTTCGCGAGATATGGCAGTTTGGATGTAAGAAACGCTTGAGAAACTCAAAATTTTCGCAGTTCTGATGCTCGAAACGAATAACTGGAACGGCCTAGGGGAAAACTACACATACGTTGTAATCGGGCGAGTCTCTACTTTCAGATGCAACAGAAATTTTGCGGATTGGTAAATCCGTTCGCGAGATATGGCAGTTTGGAGGTAAGAAACGCTTGAGAAACTCAAAATTTGCGCAGTTCTGATGCTTGAAACGAATAACCAGAACGGCCTAGGGAAAAGTGCGCACACCATTGTAATCGGGCGAGTTTCTACTTTCAGATGCAACAGAAATTTTGCGGATTGGCCAATCCGTTCGCGAGATATGGCAGTTTGGATGTAAGAAACGCTTGAGAAACTCAAAATTTGCGCAGTTCTGATGCTCGAAACGAATAACTAGAACGGCCTAGGGGAAAAGTGCGCATACCGTTGTAATCGTGCGAGTCTCTACTTTCAGATGCAACAGAAATTTTGCGGATTGGTCAATCCGTTCGCGAGATATGGCAGTTTGGAGGTAAGAAACGCTTGAGAAACTCAAAATGTGCGCTGTTCTGATGCTTGAAACGAATAACCAGAACGGCCTAGGGGAAAAGTGCGCATACCATTGTAATCGGGCGAGTTTCTACTTTCAGATGCAACAGAAATTTTGCGGATCGGTCAATCCGTTCGCGAGATATGGCAGTTTGGATGTAAGAAACGCTTGAGAAACTCAAAATTTTCGCAGTTCTGATGCTCGAAACGAATAACTGGAACGGCCTAGGGGAAAACTACACATACCGTTGTAATCGGGCGAGTCTCTACTTTCAGATGCAACAGAAATTTTGCGGATTGGTAAATCCGTTCGCGAGATATGGCAGTTTGGAGGTAAGAAACGCTTGAGAAACTCAAAATTTGCGCAGTTCTGATGCTTGAAACGAATAACCAGAACGGCCTAGGGAAAAGTGCGCACACCATTGTAATCGGGCGAGTTTCTACTTTCAGATGCAACAGAAATTTTGCGGATCGGTCAATCCGTTCGCGAGATATGGCAGTTTGGATGTAAGAAACGCTTGAGAAACTCAAAATTTTCGCAGTTCTGATGCTCGAAACGAATAACTAGAACGGCAAAGGGGAAAAGTACGCATACCGTTGTAATCGGGCGAGTTTCTACTTTCAGATGCAACAGAAATTTTGCGGATTGGCCAATCCGTTCGCGAGATATGGCAGTTTGGATGTAAGAAACGCTTGTGAAACTCAAAATTTGCGCAGTTCTGATGCTTGAAACGAATAACTAGAACGGCCTAGGGGAAAAGTGCGCATACCGTTGTAATCGTGCGAGTCTCTACTTTCAGATGCAACAGAAATTTTGCGAATTGGTCAATCCGTTCGCGAGATATGGCAGTTTGGAGGTAAGAAACGCTTGAGAAACTCAAAATTTGCGCAGTTCTGATGCTTGAAACGAATAACCAGAACGGCCTAGGGGAAAAGTGCGCATACCATTGTAATCGGGCGAGTTTCTACTTTCAGATGCAACAGAAATTTTGCGGATCGGTCAATCCGTTCGCGAGATATGGCAGTTTGGATGTAAGAAACGCTTGAGAAACTCAAAATTTTCGCAGTTCTGATGTTCAAAACGAATAACAGGATCGGCCTAGGGGAAAACTACACATACCGTTGTAATCGGGCGAGTCTCTACTTTCAGATGCAACAGAAATTTTGCGGATTGGTAAATCCGTTCGCGAGATATGGCAGTTTGGAGGTAAGAAACGCTTGAGAAACTCAAAATTTTCGCAGTTCTGATGCTCGAAACGAATAACTAGAACGGCATAGGGGAAAAGTGCGCATACCGTTGTAATCGTGCGAGTTTCTACTTTCAGATGCAACAGAAATTTTGCGGATTGGTAAATCCGTTCGCGAGATATGGCAGTTTGGAGGTAAGAAACGCTTGAGAAACTCAAAATTTGCGCAGTTCTGATGCTTGAAACGAATAACCAGAACGGCCTAGGGGAAAAGTGCGCATACCATTGTAATCGGGCGAGTTTCTACTTTCAGATGCAACAGAAATTTTGCGGATCGGTCAATCCGTTCGCGAGATATGGCAGTTTGGAGGTAAGAAACGCTTGAGAAACTCAAAATTTTCGCAGTTCTGATGCTCGAAACGAATAACTAGAACGGCATAGGGGAAAAGTTCGCATACCGTTGTAATCGGGCGAGTCTCTACTTTCAGACGCAACAGAAATTTTGCGGTTTGTCAATCCGTTCGCGAGATATGGCAGTTTGGATGTAAGAAACGCTTGAGAAACTCAAAATTTTCGCAGTTTGATGCTCGAAACGAATAACTAGAACGGCATAGGGGAAAAGTACGTATACCGTTGTAATCGGGCGAGTTTCTACTTTCAGATGCAACAGAAATTTTGCGGATTGGCCAATCCGTTCGCGAGATATGGCAGTTTGGATGTAAGAAACGCTTGTGAAACTCAAAATTTGCGCAGTTCTGATGCTTGAAACGAATAACTAGAACGGCCTAGGGGAAAAGTGCGCATACCGTTGTAATCGTGCGAGTCTCTACTTTCAGATGCAACAGAAATTTTGCGAATTGGTCAATCCGTTCGCGAGATATGGCAGTTTGGAGGTAAGAAACGCTTGAGAAACTCAAAATTTGCGCAGTTCTGATGCTTGAAACGAATAACCAGAACGGCCTAGGGGAAAAGTGCGCATACCATTGTAATCGGGCGAGTTTCTACTTTCAGATGCAACAGAAATTTTGCGGATCGGTCAATCCGTTCGCGAGATATGGCAGTTTGGATGTAAGAAACGCTTGAGAAACTCAAAATTTTCGCAGTTCTGATGTTCAAAACGAATAACAGGATCGGCCTAGGGGAAAACTACACATACCGTTGTAATCGGGCGAGTCTCTACTTTCAGATGCAACAGAAATTTTGCGGATTGGTAAATCCGTTCGCGAGATATGGCAGTTTGGAGGTAAGAAACGCTTGAGAAACTCAAAATTTTCGCAGTTCTGATGCTCGAAACGAATAACTAGAACGGCATAGGGGAAAAGTGCGCACACCGTTGTAATCGTGCGAGTTTCTACTTTCAGATGCAACAGAAATTTTGCGGATTGGTAAATCCGTTCGCGAGATATGGCAGTTTGGAGGTAAGAAACGCTTGAGAAACTCAAAATTTGCGCAGTTCTGATGCTTGAAACGAATAACCAGAACGGCCTAGGGGAAAAGTGCGCATACCATTGTAATCGGGCGAGTTTCTACTTTCAGATGCAACAGAAATTTTGCGGATCGGTCAATCCGTTCGCGAGATATGGCAGTTTGGAGGTAAGAAACGCTTGAGAAACTCAAAATTTTCGCAGTTCTGATGCTCGAAACGAATAACTAGAACGGCATAGGGGAAAAGTTCGCATACCGTTGTAATCGGGCGAGTCTCTACTTTCAGACGCAACAGAAATTTTGCGGTTTGTCAATCCGTTCGCGAGATATGGCAGTTTGGATGTAAGAAACGCTTGAGAAACTCAAAATTTTCGCAGTTTGATGCTCGAAACGAATAACTAGAACGGCATAGGGGAAAAGTACGTATACCGTTGTAATCGGGCGAGTTTCTACTTTCAGATGCAACAGAAATTTTGCGGATTGGCCAATCCGTTCGCGAGATATGGCAGTTTGGATGTAAGAAACGCTTGTGAAACTCAAAATTTGCGCAGTTCTGATGCTTGAAACGAATAACTAGAACGGCCTAGGGGAAAAGTGCGCATACCGTTGTAATCGTGCGAGTCTCTACTTTCAGATGCAACAGAAATTTTGCGAATTGGTCAATCCGTTCGCGAGATATGGCAGTTTGGAGGTAAGAAACGCTTGAGAAACTCAAAATTTGCGCAGTTCTGATGCTTGAAACGAATAACCAGAACGGCCTAGGGGAAAAGTGCGCATACCATTGTAATCGGGCGAGTTTCTACTTTCAGATGCAACAGAAATTTTGCGGATCGGTCAATCCGTTCGCGAGATATGGCAGTTTGGATGTAAGAAACGCTTGAGAAACTCAAAATTTTCGCAGTTCTGATGTTCAAAACGAATAACAGGATCGGCCTAGGGGAAAACTACACATACCGTTGTAATCGGGCGAGTCTCTACTTTCAGATGCAACAGAAATTTTGCGGATTGGTAAATCCGTTCGCGAGATATGGCAGTTTGGAGGTAAGAAACGCTTGAGAAACTCAAAATTTTCGCAGTTCTGATGCTCGAAACGAATAACTAGAACGGCATAGGGGAAAAGTGCGCATACCGTTGTAATCGTGCGAGTTTCTACTTTCAGATGCAACAGAAATTTTGCGGATTGGTAAATCCGTTCGCGAGATATGGCAGTTTGGAGGTAAGAAACGCTTGAGAAACTCAAAATTTGCGCAGTTCTGATGCTTGAAACGAATAACCAGAACGGCCTAGGGGAAAAGTGCGCATACCATTGTAATCGGGCGAGTTTCTACTTTCAGATGCAACAGAAATTTTGCGGATCGGTCAATCCGTTCGCGAGATATGGCAGTTTGGAGGTAAGAAACGCTTGAGAAACTCAAAATTTTCGCAGTTCTGATGCTCGAAACGAATAACTAGAACGGCATAGGGGAAAAGTTCGCATACCGTTGTAATCGGGCGAGTCTCTACTTTCAGACGCAACAGAAATTTTGCGGTTTGTCAATCCGTTCGCGAGATATGGCAGTTTGGATGTAAGAAACGCTTGAGAAACTCAAAATTTTCGCAGTTTGATGCTCGAAACGAATAACTAGAACGGCATAGGGGAAAAGTACGTATACCGTTGTAATCGGGCGAGTTTCTACTTTCAGATGCAACAGAAATTTTGCGGATTGGCCAATCCGTTCGCGAGATATGGCAGTTTGGATGTAAGAAACGCTTGAGAAACTCAAAATTTGCGCAGTTCTGATGCTTGAAACGAATAACTAGAACGGCCTAGGGGAAAAGTGCGCATACCGTTGTAATCGTGCGAGTCTCTACTTTCAGATGCAACAGAAATTTTGCGGATTGGTCAATCCGTTCGCGAGATATGGCAGTTTGGAGGTAAGAAACGCTTGAGAAACTCAAAATTTTCGCAGTTCTGATGCTCGAAACGAATAACTGGAACGGCCTAGGGGAAAACTACACATACCGTTGTAATCGGGCGAGTCTCTACTTTCAGATGCAACAGAAATTTTGCGGATCGGTCAATCCGTTCGCGAGATATGGCAGTTTGGAGGTAAGAAACGCTTGAGAAACTCAAAATTTTCGCAGTTCTGATGCTCGAAACGAATAACTAGAACGGCATAGGGGAAAAGTTCGCATACCGTTGTAATCGGGCGAGTCTCTACTTTCAGACGCAACAGAAATTTTGCGGTTTGGTCAATCCGTTCGCGAGATATGGCAGTTTGGATGTAAGAAACGCTTGAGAAACTCAAAATTTTCGCAGTTTGATGCTCGAAACGAATAACTAGAACGGCATAGGGGAAAAGTACGTATACCGTTGTAATCGGGCGAGTTTCTACTTTCAGATGAAACAGAAATTTTGCGGATTGGCCAATCCGTTCGCGAGATATGGCAGTTTGGATGTAAGAAACGCTTGAGAAACTCAAAATTTGCGCAGTTCTGATGCTTGAAACGAATAACCAGAACGGCCTAGGGAAAAGTGCGCACACCATTGTAATCGGGCGAGTTTCTACTTTCAGATGCAACAGAAATTTTGCGGATCGGTCAATCCGTTCGCGAGATATGGCAGTTTGGATGTAAGAAACGCTTGAGAAACTCAAAATTTTCGCAGTTCTGATGTTCAAAACGAATAACAGGATCGGCCTAGGGGAAAACTACACATACCGTTGTAATCGGGCGAGTCTCTACTTTCAGATGCAACAGAAATTTTGCGGATTGGTAAATCCGTTCGCGAGATATGGCAGTTTGGAGGTAAGAAACGCTTGAGAAACTCAAAATTTTCGCAGTTCTGATGCTCGAAACGAATAACTAGAACGGCATAGGGGAAAAGTGCGCATACCGTTGTAATCGTGCGAGTTTCTACTTTCAGATGCAACAGAAATTTTGCGGATTGGTAAATCCGTTCGCGAGATATGGCAGTTTGGAGGTAAGAAACGCTTGAGAAACTCAAAATTTGCGCAGTTCTGATGCTTGAAACGAATAACCAGAACGGCCTAGGGGAAAAGTGCGCATACCATTGTAATCGGGCGAGTTTCTACTTTCAGATGCAACAGAAATTTTGCGGATCGGTCAATCCGTTCGCGAGATATGGCAGTTTGGAGGTAAGAAACGCTTGAGAAACTCAAAATTTTCGCAGTTTGATGCTCGAAACGAATAACTAGAACGGCCTAGGGGAAAAGTGCGCATACCGTTGTAATCGGGCGAGTTTCTACTTTCAGATGCAACAGAAATTTTGCGGATTGGCCAATCCGTTCGCGAGATATGGCAGTTTGGAGGTAAGAAACGCTTGAGAAACTCAAAATTTTCGCAGTTCTGATGCTCGAAACGAATAACTGGAACGGCCTAGGGGAAAACTACACATACCGTTGTAATCGGGCGAGTCTCTACTTTCAGATGCAACAGAAATTTTGCGGATCGGTCAATCCGTTCGCGAGATATGGCAGTTTGGAGGTAAGAAACGCTTGAGAAACTCAAAATTTTCGCAGTTCTGATGCTCGAAACGAATAACTAGAACGGCATAGGGGAAAAGTTCGCATACCGTTGTAATCGGGCGAGTCTCTACTTTCAGACGCAACAGAAATTTTGCGGTTTGGTCAATCCGTTCGCGAGATATGGCAGTTTGGATGTAAGAAACGCTTGAGAAACTCAAAATTTTCGCAGTTTGATGCTCGAAACGAATAACTAGAACGGCATAGGGGAAAAGTACGTATACCGTTGTAATCGGGCGAGTTTCTACTTTCAGATGAAACAGAAATTTTGCGGATTGGCCAATCCGTTCGCGAGATATGGCAGTTTGGATGTAAGAAACGCTTGAGAAACTCAAAATTTGCGCAGTTCTGATGCTTGAAACGAATAACCAGAACGGCCTAGGGAAAAGTGCGCACACCATTGTAATCGGGCGAGTTTCTACTTTCAGATGCAACAGAAATTTTGCGGATCGGTCAATCCGTTCGCGAGATATGGCAGTTTGGATGTAAGAAACGCTTGAGAAACTCAAAATTTTCGCAGTTCTGATGTTCAAAACGAATAACAGGATCGGCCTAGGGGAAAACTACACATACCGTTGTAATCGGGCGAGTCTCTACTTTCAGATGCAACAGAAATTTTGCGGATTGGTAAATCCGTTCGCGAGATATGGCAGTTTGGAGGTAAGAAACGCTTGAGAAACTCAAAATTTTCGCAGTTCTGATGCTCGAAACGAATAACTAGAACGGCATAGGGGAAAAGTGCGCATACCGTTGTAATCGTGCGAGTTTCTACTTTCAGATGCAACAGAAATTTTGCGGATTGGTAAATCCGTTCGCGAGATATGGCAGTTTGGAGGTAAGAAACGCTTGAGAAACTCAAAATTTGCGCAGTTCTGATGCTTGAAACGAATAACCAGAACGGCCTAGGGGAAAAGTGCGCATACCATTGTAATCGGGCGAGTTTCTACTTTCAGATGCAACAGAAATTTTGCGGATCGGTCAATCCGTTCGCGAGATATGGCAGTTTGGAGGTAAGAAACGCTTGAGAAACTCAAAATTTTCGCAGTTTGATGCTCGAAACGAATAACTAGAACGGCATAGGGGAAAAGTACGTATACCGTTGTAATCGGGCGAGTTTCTACTTTCAGATGCAACAGAAATTTTGCGGATTGGCCAATCCGTTCGCGAGATATGGCAGTTTGGAGGTAAGAAACGCTTGAGAAACTCAAAATTTGCGCAGTTCTGATGCTTGAAACGAATAACCAGAACGGCCTAGGGGAAAAGTGCGCATACCATTGTAATCGGGCGAGTTTCTACTTTCAGATGCAACAGAAATTTTGCGGATCGGTCAATCCGTTCGCGAGATATGGCAGTTTGGAGGTAAGAAACGCTTGAGAAACTCAAAATTTTCGCAGTTCTGATGCTCGAAACGAATAACTAGAACGGCATAGGGGAAAAGTTCGCATACCGTTGTAATCGGGCGAGTCTCTACTTTCAGACGCAACAGAAATTTTGCGGTTTGTCAATCCGTTCGCGAGATATGGCAGTTTGGATGTAAGAAACGCTTGAGAAACTCAAAATTTTCGCAGTTTGATGCTCGAAACGAATAACTAGAACGGCATAGGGGAAAAGTACGTATACCGTTGTAATCGGGCGAGTTTCTACTTTCAGATGCAACAGAAATTTTGCGGATTGGCCAATCCGTTCGCGAGATATGGCAGTTTGGATGTAAGAAACGCTTGAGAAACTCAAAATTTGCGCAGTTCTGATGCTTGAAACGAATAACTAGAACGGCCTAGGGGAAAAGTGCGCATACCGTTGTAATCGTGCGAGTCTCTACTTTCAGATGCAACAGAAATTTTGCGGATTGGTCAATCCGTTCGCGAGATATGGCAGTTTGGAGGTAAGAAACGCTTGAGAAACTCAAAATTTTCGCAGTTCTGATGCTCGAAACGAATAACTGGAACGGCCTAGGGGAAAACTACACATACCGTTGTAATCGGGCGAGTCTCTACTTTCAGATGCAACAGAAATTTTGCGGATCGGTCAATCCGTTCGCGAGATATGGCAGTTTGGAGGTAAGAAACGCTTGAGAAACTCAAAATTTTCGCAGTTCTGATGCTCGAAACGAATAACTAGAACGGCATAGGGGAAAAGTTCGCATACCGTTGTAATCGGGCGAGTCTCTACTTTCAGACGCAACAGAAATTTTGCGGTTTGGTCAATCCGTTCGCGAGATATGGCAGTTTGGATGTAAGAAACGCTTGAGAAACTCAAAATTTTCGCAGTTTGATGCTCGAAACGAATAACTAGAACGGCATAGGGGAAAAGTACGTATACCGTTGTAATCGGGCGAGTTTCTACTTTCAGATGAAACAGAAATTTTGCGGATTGGCCAATCCGTTCGCGAGATATGGCAGTTTGGATGTAAGAAACGCTTGAGAAACTCAAAATTTGCGCAGTTCTGATGCTTGAAACGAATAACCAGAACGGCCTAGGGAAAAGTGCGCACACCATTGTAATCGGGCGAGTTTCTACTTTCAGATGCAACAGAAATTTTGCGGATCGGTCAATCCGTTCGCGAGATATGGCAGTTTGGATGTAAGAAACGCTTGAGAAACTCAAAATTTTCGCAGTTCTGATGTTCAAAACGAATAACAGGATCGGCCTAGGGGAAAACTACACATACCGTTGTAATCGGGCGAGTCTCTACTTTCAGATGCAACAGAAATTTTGCGGATTGGTAAATCCGTTCGCGAGATATGGCAGTTTGGAGGTAAGAAACGCTTGAGAAACTCAAAATTTTCGCAGTTCTGATGCTCGAAACGAATAACTAGAACGGCATAGGGGAAAAGTGCGCATACCGTTGTAATCGTGCGAGTTTCTACTATCAGATGCAACAGAAATTTTGCGGATTGGTAAATCCGTTCGCGAGATATGGCAGTTTGGAGGTAAGAAACGCTTGAGAAACTCAAAATTTGCGCAGTTCTGATGCTTGAAACGAATAACCAGAACGGCCTAGGGGAAAAGTGCGCATACCATTGTAATCGGGCGAGTTTCTACTTTCAGATGCAACAGAAATTTTGCGGATCGGTCAATCCGTTCGCGAGATATGGCAGTTTGGAGGTAAGAAACGCTTGAGAAACTCAAAATTTTCGCAGTTCTGATGCTCGAAACGAATAACTAGAACGGCATAGGGGAAAAGTTCGCATACCGTTGTAATCGGGCGAGTCTCTACTTTCAGACGCAACAGAAATTTTGCGGTTTGTCAATCCGTTCGCGAGATATGGCAGTTTGGATGTAAGAAACGCTTGAGAAACTCAAAATTTTCGCAGTTTGATGCTCGAAACGAATAACTAGAACGGCATAGGGGAAAAGTACGTATACCGTTGTAATCGGGCGAGTTTCTACTTTCAGATGCAACAGAAATTTTGCGGATTGGCCAATCCGTTCGCGAGATATGGCAGTTTGGATGTAAGAAACGCTTGAGAAACTCAAAATTTGCGCAGTTCTGATGCTTGAAACGAATAACTAGAACGGCCTAGGGGAAAAGTGCGCATACTGTTGTAATCGTGCGAGTCTCTACTTTCAGATGCAACAGAAATTTTGCGGATTGGTCAATCCGTTCGCGAGATATGGCAGTTTGGAGGTAAGAAACGCTTGAGAAACTCAAAATTTTCGCAGTTCTGATGCTCGAAACGAATAACTGGAACGGCCTAGGGGAAAACTACACATACCGTTGTAATCGGGCGAGTCTCTACTTTCAGATGCAACAGAAATTTTGCGGATTGGTAAATCCGTTCGCGAGATATGGCAGTTTGGAGGTAAGAAACGCTTGAGAAACTCAAAATTTGCGCAGTTCTGATGCTTGAAACGAATAACCAGAACGGCCTAGGGAAAAGTGCGCACACCATTGTAATCGGGCGAGTTTCTACTTTCAGATGCAACAGAAATTTTGCGGATCGGTCAATCCGTTCGCGAGATATGGCAGTTTGGATGTAAGAAACGCTTGAGAAACTCAAAATTTTCGCAGTTCTGATGCTCGAAACGAATAACTAGAACGGCAAAGGGGAAAAGTACGCATACCGTTGTAATCGGGCGAGTTTCTACTTTCAGATGCAACAGAAATTTTGCGGATTGGCCAATCCGTTCGCGAGATATGGCAGTTTGGATGTAAGAAACGCTTGTGAAACTCAAAATTTGCGCAGTTCTGATGCTTGAAACGAATAACTAGAACGGCCTAGGGGAAAAGTGCGCATACCGTTGTAATCGTGCGAGTCTCTACTTTCAGATGCAACAGAAATTTTGCGAATTGGTCAATCCGTTCGCGAGATATGGCAGTTTGGAGGTAAGAAACGCTTGAGAAACTCAAAATTTGCGCAGTTCTGATGCTTGAAACGAATAACCAGAACGGCCTAGGGGAAAAGGGCGCATACCATTGTAATCGGGCGAGTTTCTACTTTCAGATGCAACAGAAATTTTGCGGATCGGTCAATCCGTTCGCGAGATATGGCAGTTTGGAGGTAAGAAACGCTTGAGAAACTCAAAATTTGCGCAGTTCTGATGCTTGAAACGAATAACCAGAACGGCCTAGGGGAAAAGTGCGCATACCATTGTAATCGGGCGAGTTTCTACTTTCAGATGCAACAGAAATTTTGCGGATCGGTCAATCCGTTCGCGAGATATGGCAGTTTGGAGGTAAGAAACGCTTGAGAAACTCAAAATTTTCGCAGTTCTGATGCTCGAAACGAATAACTAGAACGGCATAGGGGAAAAGTTCGCATACCGTTGTAATCGGGCGAGTCTCTACTTTCAGACGCAACAGAAATTTTGCGGTTTGGTCAATCCGTTCGCGAGATATGGCAGTTTGGATGTAAGAAACGCTTGAGAAACTCAAAATTTTCGCAGTTTGATGCTCGAAACGAATAACTAGAACGGCATAGGGGAAAAGTACGTATACCGTTGTAATCGGGCGAGTTTCTACTTTCAGATGCAACAGAAATTTTGCGGATTGGCCAATCCGTTCGCGAGATATGGCAGTTTGGATGTAAGAAACGCTTGAGAAACTCAAAATTTGCGCAGTTCTGATGCTTGAAACGAATAACCAGAACGGCCTAGGGAAAAGTGCGCACACCATTGTAATCGGGCGAGTTTCTACTTTCAGATGCAACAGAAATTTTGCGGATCGGTCAATCCGTTCGCGAGATATGGCAGTTTGGATGTAAGAAACGCTTGAGAAACTCAAAATTTTCGCAGTTCTGATGTTCAAAACGAATAACAGGATCGGCCTAGGGGAAAACTACACATACCGTTGTAATCGGGCGAGTCTCTACTTTCAGATGCAACAGAAATTTTGCGGATTGGTAAATCCGTTCGCGAGATATGGCAGTTTGGAGGTAAGAAACGCTTGAGAAACTCAAAATTTTCGCAGTTCTGATGCTCGAAACGAATAACTAGAACGGCATAGGGGAAAAGTGCGCATACCGTTGTAATCGTGCGAGTTTCTACTTTCAGATGCAACAGAAATTTTGCGGATTGGTAAATCCGTTCGCGAGATATGGCAGTTTGGAGGTAAGAAACGCTTGAGAAACTCAAAATTTGCGCAGTTCTGATGCTTGAAACGAATAACCAGAACGGCCTAGGGGAAAAGTGCGCATACCATTGTAATCGGGCGAGTTTCTACTTTCAGATGCAACAGAAATTTTGCGGATCGGTCAATCCGTTCGCGAGATATGGCAGTTTGGATGTAAGAAACGCTTGAGAAACTCAAAATTTTCGCAGTTCTGATGCTCGAAACGAATAACTAGAACGGCATAGGGGAAAAGTTCGCATACCGTTGTAATCGGGCGAGTCTCTACTTTCAGACGCAACAGAAATTTTGCGGTTTGTCAATCCGTTCGCGAGATATGGCAGTTTGGATGTAAGAAACGCTTGAGAAACTCAAAATTTTCGCAGTTTGATGCTCGAAACGAATAACTAGAACGGCATAGGGGAAAAGTACGTATACCGTTGTAATCGGGCGAGTTTCTACTTTCAGATGCAACAGAAATTTTGCGGATTGGCCAATCCGTTCGCGAGATATGGCAGTTTGGATGTAAGAAACGCTTGAGAAACTCAAAATTTGCGCAGTTCTGATGCTTGAAACGAATAACTAGAACGGCCTAGGGGAAAAGTGCGCATACCGTTGTAATCGTGCGAGTCTCTACTTTCAGATGCAACAGAAATTTTGCGGATTGGTCAATCCGTTCGCGAGATATGGCAGTTTGGAGGTAAGAAACGCTTGAGAAACTCAAAATTTTCGCAGTTCTGATGCTCGAAACGAATAACTGGAACGGCCTAGGGGAAAACTACACATACCGTTGTAATCGGGCGAGTCTCTACTTTCAGATGCAACAGAAATTTTGCGGATCGGTCAATCCGTTCGCGAGATATGGCAGTTTGGAGGTAAGAAACGCTTGAGAAACTCAAAATTTTCGCAGTTCTGATGCTCGAAACGAATAACTAGAACGGCATAGGGGAAAAGTTCGCATACCGTTGTAATCGGGCGAGTCTCTACTTTCAGACGCAACAGAAATTTTGCGGTTTGGTCAATCCGTTCGCGAGATATGGCAGTTTGGATGTAAGAAACGCTTGAGAAACTCAAAATTTTCGCAGTTTGATGCTCGAAACGAATAACTAGAACGGCATAGGGGAAAAGTACGTATACCGTTGTAATCGGGCGAGTTTCTACTTTCAGATGCAACAGAAATTTTGCGGATTGGCCAATCCGTTCGCGAGATATGGCAGTTTGGATGTAAGAAACGCTTGAGAAACTCAAAATTTGCGCAGTTCTGATGCTTGAAACGAATAACTAGAACGGCCTAGGGGAAAAGTGCGCATACCGTTGTAATCGTGCGAGTCTCTACTTTCAGATGCAACAGAAATTTTGCGGATTGGTCAATCCGTTCGCGAGATATGGCAGTTTGGAGGTAAGAAACGCTTGAGAAACTCAAAATTTTCGCAGTTCTGATGCTCGAAACGAATAACTGGAACGGCCTAGGGGAAAACTACACATACCGTTGTAATCGGGCGAGTCTCTACTTTCAGATGCAACAGAAATTTTGCGGATCGGTCAATCCGTTCGCGAGATATGGCAGTTTGGAGGTAAGAAACGCTTGAGAAACTCAAAATTTTCGCAGTTCTGATGCTCGAAACGAATAACTAGAACGGCATAGGGGAAAAGTTCGCATACCGTTGTAATCGGGCGAGTCTCTACTTTCAGACGCAACAGAAATTTTGCGGTTTGGTCAATCCGTTCGCGAGATATGGCAGTTTGGATGTAAGAAACGCTTGAGAAACTCAAAATTTTCGCAGTTTGATGCTCGAAACGAATAACTAGAACGGCATAGGGGAAAAGTACGTATACCGTTGTAATCGGGCGAGTTTCTACTTTCAGATGCAACAGAAATTTTGCGGATTGGCCAATCCGTTCGCGAGATATGGCAGTTTGGATGTAAGAAACGCTTGAGAAACTCAAAATTTGCGCAGTTCTGATGCTTGAAACGAATAACCAGAACGGCCTAGGGAAAAGTGCGCACACCATTGTAATCGGGCGAGTTTCTACTTTCAGATGCAACAGAAATTTTGCGGATCGGTCAATCCGTTCGCGAGATATGGCAGTTTGGATGTAAGAAACGCTTGAGAAACTCAAAATTTTCGCAGTTCTGATGTTCAAAACGAATAACAGGATCGGCCTAGGGGAAAACTACACATACCGTTGTAATCGGGCGAGTCTCTACTTTCAGATGCAACAGAAATTTTGCGGATTGGTAAATCCGTTCGCGAGATATGGCAGTTTGGAGGTAAGAAACGCTTGAGAAACTCAAAATTTTCGCAGTTCTGATGCTCGAAACGAATAACTAGAACGGCATAGGGGAAAAGTGCGCATACCGTTGTAATCGTGCGAGTTTCTACTTTCAGATGCAACAGAAATTTTGCGGATTGGTAAATCCGTTCGCGAGATATGGCAGTTTGGAGGTAAGAAACGCTTGAGAAACTCAAAATTTGCGCAGTTCTGATGCTTGAAACGAATAACCAGAACGGCCTAGGGGAAAAGTGCGCATACCATTGTAATCGGGCGAGTTTCTACTTTCAGATGCAACAGAAATTTTGCGGATCGGTCAATCCGTTCGCGAGATATGGCAGTTTGGAGGTAAGAAACGCTTGAGAAACTCAAAATTTTCGCAGTTCTGATGCTCGAAACGAATAACTAGAACGGCATAGGGGAAAAGTTCGCATACCGTTGTAATCGGGCGAGTCTCTACTTTCAGACGCAACAGAAATTTTGCGGTTTGTCAATCCGTTCGCGAGATATGGCAGTTTGGATGTAAGAAACGCTTGAGAAACTCAAAATTTTCGCAGTTTGATGCTCGAAACGAATAACTAGAACGGCATAGGGGAAAAGTACGTATACCGTTGTAATCGGGCGAGTTTCTACTTTCAGATGCAACAGAAATTTTGCGGATTGGCCAATCCGTTCGCGAGATATGGCAGTTTGGTTGTAAGAAACGCTTGAGAAACTCAAAATTTGCGCAGTTCTGATGCTTGAAACGAATAACTAGAACGGCCTAGGGGAAAAGTGCGCATACCGTTGTAATCGTGCGAGTCTCTACTTTCAGATGCAACAGAAATTTTGCGGATTGGTCAATCCGTTCGCGAGATATGGCAGTTTGGAGGTAAGAAACGCTTGAGAAACTCAAAATTTTCGCAGTTCTGATGCTCGAAACGAATAACTGGAACGGCCTAGGGGAAAACTACACATACCGTTGTAATCGGGCGAGTCTCTACATTCAGATGCAACAGAAATTTTGCGGATTGGTAAATCCGTTCGCGAGATATGGCAGTTTGGAGGTAAGAAACGCTTGAGAAACTCAAAATTTTCGCAGTTCTGATGCTCGAAACGAATAACTAGAACGGCATAGGGGAAAAGTTCGCATACCGTTGTAATCGGGCGAGTCTCTACTTTCAGACGCAACAGAAATTTTGCGGTTTGGTCAATCCGTTCGCGAGATATGGCAGTTTGGAGGTAAGAAACGCTTGAGAAACTCAAAATTTGCGCAGTTCTGATGCTTGAAACGAATAACTAGAACGGCCTAGGGGGAAACTACACCTGCCGGTGTAATCGGGCGAGTTTCTACTTTCAGATGCAACAGAAATTTTGCGGATTGGCCAATCCGTTCGCGAGATATGGCAGTTTGGATGTAGGAAACGCTTGAGAAACTCAAAATTTGCGCAGTTCTGATGCTTGAAACGAATAACTAGAACGGCCTAGGGGAAAACTACACCTGCCGTTGTAATCGGGCGAGTTTCTACTTTCAGATGCAACAGAAATTTTGCGGTTTGTCAATCCGTTCGCGAGATATGGCAGTTTGGATGTAAGAAACGCTTGAGAAACTCAAAATTTTCGCAGTTTGATGCTCGAAACGAATAACTAGAACGGCATAGGGGAAAAGTACGTATACCGTTGTAATCGGGCGAGTTTCTACTTTCAGATGCAACAGAAATTTTGCGGATTGGCCAATCCGTTCGCGAGATATGGCAGTTTGGATGTAAGAAACGCTTGAGAAACTCAAAATTTGCGCAGTTCTGATGCTTGAAACGAATAACTAGAACGGCCTAGGGGAAAACTGCGCATACCGTTGTAATCGTGCGAGTCTCTACTTTCAGATGCAACAGAAATTTTGCGGATTGGTCAATCCGTTCGCGAGATATGGCAGTTTGGAGGTAAGAAACGCTTGAGAAACTCAAAATTTTCGCAGTTCTGATGCTCGAAACGAATAACTGGAACGGCCTAGGGGAAAACTACACATACCGTTGTAATCGGGCGAGTCTCTACATTCAGATGCAACAGAAATTTTGCGGATTGGTAAATCCGTTCGCGAGATATGGCAGTTTGGAGGTAAGAAACGCTTGAGAAACTCAAAATTTGCGCAGTTCTGATGCTTGAAACGAATAACTAGAACGGCCTAGGGGGAAACTACACCTGCCGTTGTAATCGGGCGAGTTTCTACTTTCAGATGCAACAGAAATTTTGCGGATTGGCCAATCCGTTCGCGAGATATGGCAGTTTGGATGTAGGAAACGCTTGAGAAACTCAAAATTTGCGCAGTTCTGATGCTTGAAACGAATAACTAGAACGGCCTAGGGGAAAACTACACCTGCCGTTGTAATCGGGCGAGTTTCTACTTTCAGATGCAACAGAAATTTTGCGTATTGGTCAATCTGTTCGCGGGATATGGCAGTTTGGAGGTAAGAAACGCTTGAGAAACTCAAAATTTGCGCAGTTCTGATGCTCGAAACGAATAACTAGAACGGCCTAGGGGAAAAGTGCGCATACCATTGTAATCGGGCGAGTTTCTACTTTCAGATGCAACAGAAATTTTGCGGATCGGTCAATCCGTTCGCGAGATATGGCAGTTGGATGTAAGAAACGCTTGAGAAACTCAAAATTTTCGCAGTTCTGATGCTCGAAACGAATAACTGGAACGGCCTAGGGGAAAACTACACATACCGTTGTAATCGGGCGAGTCTCTACATTCAGATGCAACAGAAATTTTGCGGATTGGTAAATCCGTTCGCGAGATATGGCAGTTTGGAGGTAAGAAACGCTTGAGAAACTCAAAATTTTCGCAGTTCTGATGCTCGAAACGAATAACTAGAACGGCATAGGGGAAAAGTTCGCATACCGTTGTAATCGGGCGAGTTTCTACTTTCAGATGCAACAGAAATTTTGCGGATTGGCCAATCCGTTCGCGAGATATGGCAGTTTGGAGGTAAGAAACGCTTGAGAAACTCAAAATTTTCGCAGTTCTGATGCTCGAAACGAATAACTAGAACGGCATAGGGGAAAAGTTCGCATACCGTTGTAATCGGGCGAGTTTCTACTTTCAGATGCAACAGAAATTTTGCGGATTGGCCAATCCGTTCGCGAGATATGGCAGTTTGGATGTAAGAAACGCTTGAGAAACTCAAAATTTGCGCAGTTCTGATGCTTGAAACGAATAACTAGAACGGCCTAGGGGAAAACTACACCTGCCGTTGTAATCGGGCGAGTTTCTACTTTCAGATGCAACAGAAATTTTGCGTATTGGTCAATCTGTTCGCGGGATATGGCAGTTTGGAGGTAAGAAACGCTTGAGAAACTCAAAATTTGCGCAGTTCTGATGCTCGAAACGAATAACTAGAACGGCCTAGGGGAAAAGTTCGCATACCGTTGTAATCGGGCGAGTTTCTACTTTCAGATGCAACAGAAATTTTGCGTATTGGTCAATCTGTTCGCGGGATATGGCAGTTTGGAGGTAAGAAACGCTTGAGAAACTCAAAATTTTCGCAGTTCTGATGCTCGAAACGAATAACTGGAACGGCCTAGGGGAAAACTACACATACCGTTGTAATCGGGCGAGTCTCTACTTTCAGATGCAACAGAAATTTTGCGGATTGGTAAATCCGTTCGCGAGATATGGCAGTTTGGAGGTAAGAAACGCTTGAGAAACTCAAAATTTTCGCAGTTCTGATGCTCGAAACGAATAACTAGAACGGCATAGGGGAAAAGTTCGCATACCGTTGTAATCGGGCGAGTCTCTACTTTCAGACGCAACAGAAATTTTGCGGTTTGGTCAATCCGTTCGCGAGATATGGCAGTTTGGAGGTAAGAAACGCTTGAGAAACTCAAAATTTGCGCAGTTCTGATGCTTGAAACGAATAACTAGAACGGCCTAGGGGGAAACTACACCTGCCGTTGTAATCGGGCGAGTTTCTACTTTCAGATGCAACAGAAATTTTGCGGATTGGCCAATCCGTTCGCGAGATATGGCAGTTTGGATGTAAGAAACGCTTGAGAAACTCAAAATTTGCGCAGTTCTGATGCTTGAAACGAATAACTAGAACGGCCTAGGGGAAAACTACACCTGCCGTTGTAATCGGGCGAGTTTCTACTTTCAGATGCAACAGAAATTTTGCGTATTGGTCAATCTGTTCGCGGGATATGGCAGTTTGGAGGTAAGAAACGCTTGAGAAACTCAAAATTTGCGCAGTTCTGATGCTCGAAACGAATAACTAGAACGGCCTAGGGGAAAAGTGCGCATACCATTGTAATCGGGCGAGTTTCTACTTTCAGATGCAACAGAAATTTTGCGGATCGGTCAATCCGTTCGCGAGATATGGCAGTTGGATGTAAGAAACGCTTGAGAAACTCAAAATTTTCGCAGTTCTGATGCTCGAAACGAATAACTGGAACGGCCTAGGGGAAAACTACACATACCGTTGTAATCGGGCGAGTATCTACTTTCAGATGCAACAGAAATTTTGCGGATTGGTAAATCCGTTCGCGAGATATGGCAGTTTGGAGGTAAGAAACGCTTGAGAAACTCAAAATTTTCGCAGTTCTGATGCTCGAAACGAATAACTAGAACGGCATAGGGGAAAAGTTCGCATACCGTTGTAATCGGGCGAGTTTCTACTTTCAGATGCAACAGAAATTTTGCGGATTGGCCAATCCGTTCGCGAGATATGGCAGTTTGGATGTAAGAAACGCTTGAGAAACTCAAAATTTTCGCAGTTCTGATGCTCGACACGAATAACTAGAACGGCCTAGGGGAAAAGTGCGCATACCATTGTAATCGGGCGAGTTTCTACTTTCAGACGCAACAGAAATTTTGCGGATCGGTCAATCCGTTCGCGAGATATGGCAGTTTGGATGTAAGAAACGCTTGAGAAACTCAAAATTTGCGCAGTTCTGATGCTTGAAACGAATAACTAGAACGGCCTAGGGGGAAACTACACCTGCCGTTGTAATCGGGCGAGTTTCTACTTTCAGATGCAACAGAAATTTTGCGGATCGGTCAATCCGTTCGCGAGATATGGCAGTTGGATGTAAGAAACGCTTGAGAAACTCAAAATTTTCGCAGTTCTGATGCTCGAAACGAATAACTGGAACGGCCTAGGGGAAAACTACACATACCGTTGTAATCGGGCGAGTATCTACTTTCAGATGCAACAGAAATTTTGCGGATTGGTAAATCCGTTCGCGAGATATGGCAGTTTGGAGGTAAGAAACGCTTGAGAAACTCAAAATTTTCGCAGTTCTGATGCTCGAAACGAATAACTAGAACGGCATAGGGGAAAAGTTCGCATACCGTTGTAATCGGGCGAGTTTCTACTTTCAGATGCAACAGAAATTTTGCGGATTGGCCAATCCGTTCGCGAGATATGGCAGTTTGGAGGTAAGAAACGCTTGAGAAACTCAAAATTTTCGCAGTTCTGATGCTCGAAACGAATAACTAGAACGGCATAGGGGAAAAGTTCGCATACCGTTGTAATCGGGCGAGTTTCTACTTTCAGATGCAACAGAAATTTTGCGGATTGGCCAATCCGTTCGCGAGATATGGCAGTTTGGATGTAAGAAACGCTTGAGAAACTCAAAATTTGCGCAGTTCTGATGCTTGAAACGAATAACTAGAACGGCCTAGGGGAAAACTACACCTGCCGTTGTAATCGGGCGAGTTTCTACTTTCAGATGCAACAGAAATTTTGCGTATTGGTCAATCTGTTCGCGGGATATGGCAGTTTGGAGGTAAGAAACGCTTGAGAAACTCAAAATTTGCGCAGTTCTGATGCTCGAAACGAATAACTAGAACGGCCTAGGGGAAAAGTTCGCATACCGTTGTAATCGGGCGAGTTTCTACTTTCAGATGCAACAGAAATTTTGCGTATTGGTCAATCTGTTCGCGGGATATGGCAGTTTGGAGGTAAGAAACGCTTGAGAAACTCAAAATTTTCGCAGTTCTGATGCTCGAAACGAATAACTGGAACGGCCTAGGGGAAAACTACACATACCGTTGTAATCGGGCGAGTCTCTACTTTCAGATGCAACAGAAATTTTGCGGATTGGTAAATCCGTTCGCGAGATATGGCAGTTTGGAGGTAAGAAACGCTTGAGAAACTCAAAATTTTCGCAGTTCTGATGCTCGAAACGAATAACTAGAACGGCATAGGGGAAAAGTTCGCATACCGTTGTAATCGGGCGAGTCTCTACTTTCAGACGCAACAGAAATTTTGCGGTTTGGTCAATCCGTTCGCGAGATATGGCAGTTTGGAGGTAAGAAACGCTTGAGAAACTCAAAATTTGCGCAGTTCTGATGCTTGAAACGAATAACTAGAACGGCCTAGGGGGAAACTACACCTGCCGTTGTAATCGGGCGAGTTTCTACTTTCAGATGCAACAGAAATTTTGCGGATTGGCCAATCCGTTCGCGAGATATGGCAGTTTGGATGTAAGAAACGCTTGAGAAACTCAAAATTTGCGCAGTTCTGATGCTTGAAACGAATAACTAGAACGGCCTAGGGGAAAACTACACCTGCCGTTGTAATCGGGCGAGTTTCTACTTTCAGATGCAACAGAAATTTTGCGTATTGGTCAATCTGTTCGCGGGATATGGCAGTTTGGAGGTAAGAAACGCTTGAGAAACTCAAAATTTGCGCAGTTCTGATGCTCGAAACGAATAACTAGAACGGCCTAGGGGAAAAGTGCGCATACCATTGTAATCGGGCGAGTTTCTACTTTCAGATGCAACAGAAATTTTGCGGATCGGTCAATCCGTTCGCGAGATATGGCAGTTGGATGTAAGAAACGCTTGAGAAACTCAAAATTTTCGCAGTTCTGATGCTCGAAACGAATAACTGGAACGGCCTAGGGGAAAACTACACATACCGTTGTAATCGGGCGAGTATCTACTTTCAGATGCAACAGAAATTTTGCGGATTGGTAAATCCGTTCGCGAGATATGGCAGTTTGGAGGTAAGAAACGCTTGAGAAACTCAAAATTTTCGCAGTTCTGATGCTCGAAACGAATAACTAGAACGGCATAGGGGAAAAGTTCGCATACCGTTGTAATCGGGCGAGTTTCTACTTTCAGATGCAACAGAAATTTTGCGGATTGGCCAATCCGTTCGCGAGATATGGCAGTTTGGATGTAAGAAACGCTTGAGAAACTCAAAATTTTCGCAGTTCTGATGCTCGACACGAATAACTAGAACGGCCTAGGGGAAAAGTGCGCATACCATTGTAATCGGGCGAGTTTCTACTTTCAGACGCAACAGAAATTTTGCGGATCGGTCAATCCGTTCGCGAGATATGGCAGTTTGGATGTAAGAAACGCTTGAGAAACTCAAAATTTGCGCAGTTCTGATGCTTGAAACGAATAACTAGAACGGCCTAGGGGGAAACTACACCTGCCGTTGTAATCGGGCGAGTTTCTACTTTCAGATGCAACAGAAATTTTGCGGATCGGTCAATCCGTTCGCGAGATATGGCAGTTGGATGTAAGAAACGCTTGAGAAACTCAAAATTTTCGCAGTTCTGATGCTCGAAACGAATAACTGGAACGGCCTAGGGGAAAACTACACATACCGTTGTAATCGGGCGAGTATCTACTTTCAGATGCAACAGAAATTTTGCGGATTGGTAAATCCGTTCGCGAGATATGGCAGTTTGGAGGTAAGAAACGCTTGAGAAACTCAAAATTTTCGCAGTTCTGATGCTCGAAACGAATAACTAGAACGGCATAGGGGAAAAGTTCGCATACCGTTGTAATCGGGCGAGTTTCTACTTTCAGATGCAACAGAAATTTTGCGGATTGGCCAATCCGTTCGCGAGATATGGCAGTTTGGATGTAAGAAACGCTTGAGAAACTCAAAATTTTCGCAGTTCTGATGCTCGACACGAATAACTAGAACGGCCTAGGGGAAAAGTGCGCATACCATTGTAATCGGGCGAGTTTCTACTTTCAGACGCAACAGAAATTTTGCGGATCGGTCAATCCGTTCGCGAGATATGGCAGTTTGGATGTAAGAAACGCTTGAGAAACTCAAAATTTGCGCAGTTCTGATGCTTGAAACGAATAACTAGAACGGCCTAGGGGGAAACTACACCTGCCGTTGTAATCGGGCGAGTTTCTACTTTCAGATGCAACAGAAATTTTGCGGATCGGTCAATCCGTTCGCGAGATATGGCAGTTTGGATGTAAGAAACGCTTGAGAAACTCAAAATTTTCGCAGTTCTGATGCTCGAAACGAATAACTAGAACGGCATAGGGGAAAAGTGCGCATACCGTTGTAATCGTGCGAGTTTCTACTTTCAGATGCAACAGAAATTTTGCGGATTGGTAAATCCGTTCGCGAGATATGGCAGTTTGGAGGTAAGAAACGCTTGAGAAACTCAAAATTTGCGCAGTTCTGATGCTTGAAACGAATAACCAGAACGGCCTAGGGGAAAAGTGCGCATACCATTGTAATCGGGCGAGTTTCTACTTTCAGATGCAACAGAAATTTTGCGGATCGGTCAATCCGTTCGCGAGATATGGCAGTTTGGAGGTAAGAAACGCTTGAGAAACTCAAAATTTTCGCAGTTCTGATGCTCGAAACGAATAACTAGAACGGCATAGGGGAAAAGTTCGCATACCGTTGTAATCGGGCGAGTCTCTACTTTCAGACGCAACAGAAATTTTGCGGTTTGTCAATCCGTTCGCGAGATATGGCAGTTTGGATGTAAGAAACGCTTGAGAAACTCAAAATTTTCGCAGTTTGATGCTCGAAACGAATAACTAGAACGGCATAGGGGAAAAGTACGTATACCGTTGTAATCGGGCGAGTTTCTACTTTCAGATGCAACAGAAATTTTGCGGATTGGCCAATCCGTTCGCGAGATATGGCAGTTTGGATGTAAGAAACGCTTGAGAAACTCAAAATTTTCGCAGTTCTGATGCTCGAAACGAATAACTGGAACGGCCTAGGGGAAAACTACACATACCGTTGTAATCGGGCGAGTATCTACTTTCAGATGCAACAGAAATTTTGCGGATTGGTAAATCCGTTCGCGAGATATGGCAGTTTGGAGGTAAGAAACGCTTGAGAAACTCAAAATTTTCGCAGTTCTGATGCTCGAAACGAATAACTAGAACGGCATAGGGGAAAAGTTCGCATACCGTTGTAATCGGGCGAGTTTCTACTTTCAGATGCAACAGAAATTTTGCGGATTGGCCAATCCGTTCGCGAGATATGGCAGTTTGGATGTAAGAAACGCTTGAGAAACTCAAAATTTTCGCAGTTCTGATGCTCGACACGAATAACTAGAACGGCCTAGGGGAAAAGTGCGCATACCATTGTAATCGGGCGAGTTTCTACTTTCAGACGCAACAGAAATTTTGCGGATCGGTCAATCCGTTCGCGAGATATGGCAGTTTGGATGTAAGAAACGCTTGAGAAACTCAAAATTTGCGCAGTTCTGATGCTTGAAACGAATAACTAGAACGGCCTAGGGGGAAACTACACCTGCCGTTGTAATCGGGCGAGTTTCTACTTTCAGATGCAACAGAAATTTTGCGGATCGGTCAATCCGTTCGCGAGATATGGCAGTTTGGATGTAAGAAACGCTTGAGAAACTCAAAATTTTCGCAGTTCTGATGCTCGAAACGAATAACTAGAACGGCATAGGGGAAAAGTGCGCATACCGTTGTAATCGTGCGAGTTTCTACTTTCAGATGCAACAGAAATTTTGCGGATTGGTAAATCCGTTCGCGAGATATGGCAGTTTGGAGGTAAGAAACGCTTGAGAAACTCAAAATTTGCGCAGTTCTGATGCTTGAAACGAATAACCAGAACGGCCTAGGGGAAAAGTGCGCATACCATTGTAATCGGGCGAGTTTCTACTTTCAGATGCAACAGAAATTTTGCGGATCGGTCAATCCGTTCGCGAG
Organism: Ptiloglossa arizonensis; assembly: GCF_051014685.1. Taxonomy (NCBI): domain Eukaryota; kingdom Metazoa; phylum Arthropoda; class Insecta; order Hymenoptera; family Colletidae; genus Ptiloglossa; species Ptiloglossa arizonensis. The sequence continues at coordinate 367,335 of NW_027478462.1, read as the reverse complement.
ATATGGCAGTTTGGAGGTAAGAAACGCTTGAGAAACTCAAAATTTTCGCAGTTCTGATGCTCGAAACGAATAACTAGAACGGCATAGGGGAAAAGTTCGCATACCGTTGTAATCGGGCGAGTCTCTACTTTCAGACGCAACAGAAATTTTGCGGTTTGTCAATCCGTTCGCGAGATATGGCAGTTTGGATGTAAGAAACGCTTGAGAAACTCAAAATTTTCGCAGTTTGATGCTCGAAACGAATAACTAGAACGGCATAGGGGAAAAGTACGTATACCGTTGTAATCGGGCGAGTTTCTACTTTCAGATGCAACAGAAATTTTGCGGATTGGCCAATCCGTTCGCGAGATATGGCAGTTTGGATGTAAGAAACGCTTGAGAAACTCAAAATTTGCGCAGTTCTGATGCTTGAAACGAATAACTAGAACGGCCTAGGGGAAAAGTGCGCATACCGTTGTAATCGTGCGAGTCTCTACTTTCAGATGCAACAGAAATTTTGCGGATTGGTCAATCCGTTCGCGAGATATGGCAGTTTGGAGGTAAGAAACGCTTGAGAAACTCAAAATTTTCGCAGTTCTGATGCTCGAAACGAATAACTGGAACGGCCTAGGGGAAAACTACACATACCGTTGTAATCGGGCGAGTATCTACTTTCAGATGCAACAGAAATTTTGCGGATTGGTAAATCCGTTCGCGAGATATGGCAGTTTGGAGGTAAGAAACGCTTGAGAAACTCAAAATTTTCGCAGTTCTGATGCTCGAAACGAATAACTAGAACGGCATAGGGGAAAAGTTCGCATACCGTTGTAATCGGGCGAGTTTCTACTTTCAGATGCAACAGAAATTTTGCGGATTGGCCAATCCGTTCGCGAGATATGGCAGTTTGGATGTAAGAAACGCTTGAGAAACTCAAAATTTTCGCAGTTCTGATGCTCGACACGAATAACTAGAACGGCCTAGGGGAAAAGTGCGCATACCATTGTAATCGGGCGAGTTTCTACTTTCAGACGCAACAGAAATTTTGCGGATCGGTCAATCCGTTCGCGAGATATGGCAGTTGGATGTAAGAAACGCTTGAGAAACTCAAAATTTTCGCAGTTCTGATGCTCGAAACGAATAACTGGAACGGCCTAGGGGAAAACTACACATACCGTTGTAATCGGGCGAGTATCTACTTTCAGATGCAACAGAAATTTTGCGGATTGGCCAATCCGTTCGCGAGATATGGCAGTTTGGATGTAAGAAACGCTTGAGAAACTCAAAATTTTCGCAGTTCTGATGCTCGAAACGAATAACTGGAACGGCCTAGGGGAAAACTACACATACCGTTGTAATCGGGCGAGTATCTACTTTCAGATGCAACAGAAATTTTGCGGATTGGTAAATCCGTTCGCGAGATATGGCAGTTTGGAGGTAAGAAACGCTTGAGAAACTCAAAATTTTCGCAGTTCTGATGCTCGAAACGAATAACTAGAACGGCATAGGGGAAAAGTTCGCATACCGTTGTAATCGGGCGAGTTTCTACTTTCAGATGCAACAGAAATTTTGCGGATTGGCCAATCCGTTCGCGAGATATGGCAGTTTGGATGTAAGAAACGCTTGAGAAACTCAAAATTTTCGCAGTTCTGATGCTCGACACGAATAACTAGAACGGCCTAGGGGAAAAGTGCGCATACCATTGTAATCGGGCGAGTTTCTACTTTCAGACGCAACAGAAATTTTGCGGATCGGTCAATCCGTTCGCGAGATATGGCAGTTTGGATGTAAGAAACGCTTGAGAAACTCAAAATTTGCGCAGTTCTGATGCTTGAAACGAATAACTAGAACGGCCTAGGGGGAAACTACACCTGCCGTTGTAATCGGGCGAGTTTCTACTTTCAGATGCAACAGAAATTTTGCGGATCGGTCAATCCGTTCGCGAGATATGGCAGTTTGGATGTAAGAAACGCTTGAGAAACTCAAAATTTTCGCAGTTCTGATGCTCGAAACGAATAACTAGAACGGCATAGGGGAAAAGTGCGCATACCGTTGTAATCGTGCGAGTTTCTACTTTCAGATGCAACAGAAATTTTGCGGATTGGTAAATCCGTTCGCGAGATATGGCAGTTTGGAGGTAAGAAACGCTTGAGAAACTCAAAATTTGCGCAGTTCTGATGCTTGAAACGAATAACCAGAACGGCCTAGGGGAAAAGTGCGCATACCATTGTAATCGGGCGAGTTTCTACTTTCAGATGCAACAGAAATTTTGCGGATCGGTCAATCCGTTCGCGAGATATGGCAGTTTGGAGGTAAGAAACGCTTGAGAAACTCAAAATTTTCGCAGTTCTGATGCTCGAAACGAATAACTAGAACGGCATAGGGGAAAAGTTCGCATACCGTTGTAATCGGGCGAGTCTCTACTTTCAGACGCAACAGAAATTTTGCGGTTTGTCAATCCGTTCGCGAGATATGGCAGTTTGGATGTAAGAAACGCTTGAGAAACTCAAAATTTTCGCAGTTTGATGCTCGAAACGAATAACTAGAACGGCATAGGGGAAAAGTACGTATACCGTTGTAATCGGGCGAGTTTCTACTTTCAGATGCAACAGAAATTTTGCGGATTGGCCAATCCGTTCGCGAGATATGGCAGTTTGGATGTAAGAAACGCTTGAGAAACTCAAAATTTGCGCAGTTCTGATGCTTGAAACGAATAACTAGAACGGCCTAGGGGAAAAGTGCGCATACCGTTGTAATCGTGCGAGTCTCTACTTTCAGATGCAACAGAAATTTTGCGGATTGGTCAATCCGTTCGCGAGATATGGCAGTTTGGAGGTAAGAAACGCTTGAGAAACTCAAAATTTTCGCAGTTCTGATGCTCGAAACGAATAACTGGAACGGCCTAGGGGAAAACTACACATACCGTTGTAATCGGGCGAGTATCTACTTTCAGATGCAACAGAAATTTTGCGGATTGGTAAATCCGTTCGCGAGATATGGCAGTTTGGAGGTAAGAAACGCTTGAGAAACTCAAAATTTTCGCAGTTCTGATGCTCGAAACGAATAACTAGAACGGCATAGGGGAAAAGTTCGCATACCGTTGTAATCGGGCGAGTTTCTACTTTCAGATGCAACAGAAATTTTGCGGATTGGCCAATCCGTTCGCGAGATATGGCAGTTTGGATGTAAGAAACGCTTGAGAAACTCAAAATTTTCGCAGTTCTGATGCTCGACACGAATAACTAGAACGGCCTAGGGGAAAAGTGCGCATACCATTGTAATCGGGCGAGTTTCTACTTTCAGACGCAACAGAAATTTTGCGGATCGGTCAATCCGTTCGCGAGATATGGCAGTTTGGATGTAAGAAACGCTTGAGAAACTCAAAATTTGCGCAGTTCTGATGCTTGAAACGAATAACTAGAACGGCATAGGGGAAAAGTTCGCATACCGTTGTAATCGGGCGAGTTTCTACTTTCAGATGCAACAGAAATTTTGCGGATTGGCCAATCCGTTCGCGAGATATGGCAGTTTGGATGTAAGAAACGCTTGAGAAACTCAAAATTTTCGCAGTTCTGATGCTCGACACGAATAACTAGAACGGCCTAGGGGAAAAGTGCGCATACCATTGTAATCGGGCGAGTTTCTACTTTCAGACGCAACAGAAATTTTGCGGATCGGTCAATCCGTTCGCGAGATATGGCAGTTTGGATGTAAGAAACGCTTGAGAAACTCAAAATTTGCGCAGTTCTGATGCTTGAAACGAATAACTAGAACGGCCTAGGGGGAAACTACACCTGCCGTTGTAATCGGGCGAGTTTCTACTTTCAGATGCAACAGAAATTTTGCGGATCGGTCAATCCGTTCGCGAGATATGGCAGTTTGGATGTAAGAAACGCTTGAGAAACTCAAAATTTTCGCAGTTCTGATGCTCGAAACGAATAACTAGAACGGCATAGGGGAAAAGTGCGCATACCGTTGTAATCGTGCGAGTTTCTACTTTCAGATGCAACAGAAATTTTGCGGATTGGTAAATCCGTTCGCGAGATATGGCAGTTTGGAGGTAAGAAACGCTTGAGAAACTCAAAATTTGCGCAGTTCTGATGCTTGAAACGAATAACCAGAACGGCCTAGGGGAAAAGTGCGCATACCATTGTAATCGGGCGAGTTTCTACTTTCAGATGCAACAGAAATTTTGCGGATCGGTCAATCCGTTCGCGAGATATGGCAGTTTGGAGGTAAGAAACGCTTGAGAAACTCAAAATTTTCGCAGTTCTGATGCTCGAAACAAATAACTAGAACGGCATAGGGGAAAAGTTCGCATACCGTTGTAATCGGGCGAGTCTCTACTTTCAGACGCAACAGAAATTTTGCGGTTTGTCAATCCGTTCGCGAGATATGGCAGTTTGGATGTAAGAAACGCTTGAGAAACTCAAAATTTTCGCAGTTTGATGCTCGAAACGAATAACTAGAACGGCATAGGGGAAAAGTACGTATACCGTTGTAATCGGGCGAGTTTCTACTTTCAGATGCAACAGAAATTTTGCGGATTGGCCAATCCGTTCGCGAGATATGGCAGTTTGGATGTAAGAAACGCTTGAGAAACTCAAAATTTGCGCAGTTCTGATGCTTGAAACGAATAACTAGAACGGCCTAGGGGAAAAGTGCGCATACCGTTGTAATCGTGCGAGTCTCTACTTTCAGATGCAACAGAAATTTTGCGGATTGGTCAATCCGTTCGCGAGATATGGCAGTTTGGAGGTAAGAAACGCTTGAGAAACTCAAAATTTTCGCAGTTCTGATGCTCGAAACGAATAACTGGAACGGCCTAGGGGAAAACTACACATACCGTTGTAATCGGGCGAGTCTCTACATTCAGATGCAACAGAAATTTTGCGGATTGGTAAATCCGTTCGCGAGATATGGCAGTTTGGAGGTAAGAAACGCTTGAGAAACTCAAAATTTTCGCAGTTCTGATGCTCGAAACGAATAACTAGAACGGCATAGGGGAAAAGTTCGCATACCGTTGTAATCGGGCGAGTCTCTACTTTCAGACGCAACAGAAATTTTGCGGTTTGGTCAATCCGTTCGCGAGATATGGCAGTTTGGAGGTAAGAAACGCTTGAGAAACTCAAAATTTGCGCAGTTCTGATGCTTGAAACGAATAACTAGAACGGCCTAGGGGGAAACTACACCTGCCGTTGTAATCGGGCGAGTTTCTACTTTCAGATGCAACAGAAATTTTGCGGATTGGCCAATCCGTTCGCGAGATATGGCAGTTTGGATGTAGGAAACGCTTGAGAAACTCAAAATTTGCGCAGTTCTGATGCTTGAAACGAATAACTAGAACGGCCTAGGGGAAAACTACACCTGCCGTTGTAATCGGGCGAGTTTCTACTTTCAGATGCAACAGAAATTTTGCGGTTTGTCAATCCGTTCGCGAGATATGGCAGTTTGGATGTAAGAAACGCTTGAGAAACTCAAAATTTTCGCAGTTTGATGCTCGAAACGAATAACTAGAACGGCATAGGGGAAAAGTACGTATACCGTTGTAATCGGGCGAGTTTCTACTTTCAGATGCAACAGAAATTTTGCGGATTGGCCAATCCGTTCGCGAGATATGGCAGTTTGGATGTAAGAAACGCTTGAGAAACTCAAAATTTGCGCAGTTCTGATGCTTGAAACGAATAACTAGAACGGCCTAGGGGAAAAGTGCGCATACCGTTGTAATCGTGCGAGTCTCTACTTTCAGATGCAACAGAAATTTTGCGGATTGGTCAATCCGTTCGCGAGATATGGCAGTTTGGATGTAAGAAACGCTTGAGAAACTCAAAATTTTCGCAGTTCTGATGCTCGAAACGAATAACTGGAACGGCCTAGGGGAAAACTACACATACCGTTGTAATCGGGCGAGTCTCTACATTCAGATGCAACAGAAATTTTGCGGATTGGTAAATCCGTTCGCGAGATATGGCAGTTTGGAGGTAAGAAACGCTTGAGAAACTCAAAATTTTCGCAGTTCTGATGCTCGAAACGAATAACTAGAACGGCATAGGGGAAAAGTTCGCATACCGTTGTAATCGGGCGAGTTTCTACTTTCAGATGCAACAGAAATTTTGCGGATTGGCCAATCCGTTCGCGAGATATGGCAGTTTGGAGGTAAGAAACGCTTGAGAAACTCAAAATTTTCGCAGTTCTGATGCTCGAAACGAATAACTAGAACGGCATAGGGGAAAAGTTCGCATACCGTTGTAATCGGGCGAGTTTCTACTTTCAGATGCAACAGAAATTTTGCGGATTGGCCAATCCGTTCGCGAGATATGGCAGTTTGGATGTAAGAAACGCTTGAGAAACTCAAAATTTGCGCAGTTCTGATGCTTGAAACGAATAACTAGAACGGCCTAGGGGAAAACTACACCTGCCGTTGTAATCGGGCGAGTTTCTACTTTCAGATGCAACAGAAATTTTGCGTATTGGTCAATCTGTTCGCGGGATATGGCAGTTTGGAGGTAAGAAACGCTTGAGAAACTCAAAATTTGCGCAGTTCTGATGCTCGAAACGAATAACTAGAACGGCCTACGGGAAAAGTTCGCATACCGTTGTAATCGGGCGAGTTTCTACTTTCAGATGCAACAGAAATTTTGCGTATTGGTCAATCTGTTCGCGGGATATGGCAGTTTGGAGGTAAGAAACGCTTGAGAAACTCAAAATTTGCGCAGTTCTGATGCTTGAAACGAATAACTAGAACGGCCTAGGGGAAAACTACACCTGCCGTTGTAATCGGTCGAGTTTCTACTTTCAGATGCAACAGAAATTTTGCGTATTGGTCAATCTGTTCGCGGGATATGGCAGTTTGGAGGTAAGAAACGCTTGAGAAACTCAAAATTTTCGCAGTTCTGATGCTCGAAACGAATAACTAGAACGGCATAGGGGAAAAGTTCGCATACCATTGTAATCGGGCGAGTTTCTACTTTCAGATGCAACAGAAATTTTGCGGATCGGTCAATCCGTTCGCGAGATATGGCAGTTGGATGTAAGAAACGCTTGAGAAACTCAAAATTTTCGCAGTTCTGATGCTCGAAACGAATAACTGGAACGGCCTAGGGGAAAACTACACATACCGTTGTAATCGGGCGAGTCTCTACTTTCAGATGCAACAGAAATTTTGCGGATTGGTAAATCCGTTCGCGAGATATGGCAGTTTGGAGGTAAGAAACGCTTGAGAAACTCAAAATTTTCGCAGTTCTGATGCTCGAAACGAATAACTAGAACGGCATAGGGGAAAAGTTCGCATACCGTTGTAATCGGGCGAGTTTCTACTTTCAGATGCAACAGAAATTTTGCGGATTGGCCAATCCGTTCGCGAGATATGGCAGTTTGGAGGTAAGAAACGCTTGAGAAACTCAAAATTTTCGCAGTTCTGATGCTCGAAACGAATAACTAGAACGGCATAGGGGAAAAGTTCGCATACCGTTGTAATCGGGCGAGTTTCTACTTTCAGATGCAACAGAAATTTTGCGGATTGGCCAATCCGTTCGCGAGATATGGCAGTTTGGAGGTAAGAAACGCTTGAGAAACTCAAAATTTTCGCAGTTCTGATGCTCGAAACGAATAACTAGAACGGCATAGGGGAAAAGTTCGCATACCGTTGTAATCGGGCGAGTTTCTACTTTCAGATGCAACAGAAATTTTGCGGATTGGCCAATCCGTTCGCGAGATATGGCAGTTTGGATGTAAGAAACGCTTGAGAAACTCAAAATTTGCGCAGTTCTGATGCTTGAAACGAATAACTAGAACGGCCTAGGGGAAAACTACACCTGCCGTTGTAATCGGGCGAGTTTCTACTTTCAGATGCAACAGAAATTTTGCGTATTGGTCAATCTGTTCGCGGGATATGGCAGTTTGGAGGTAAGAAACGCTTGAGAAACTCAAAATTTGCGCAGTTCTGATGCTCGAAACGAATAACTAGAACGGCCTACGGGAAAAGTTCGCATACCGTTGTAATCGGGCGAGTTTCTACTTTCAGATGCAACAGAAATTTTGCGTATTGGTCAATCTGTTCGCGGGATATGGCAGTTTGGAGGTAAGAAACGCTTGAGAAACTCAAAATTTGCGCAGTTCTGATGCTTGAAACGAATAACTAGAACGGCCTAGGGGAAAACTACACCTGCCGTTGTAATCGGTCGAGTTTCTACTTTCAGATGCAACAGAAATTTTGCGTATTGGTCAATCTGTTCGCGGGATATGGCAGTTTGGAGGTAAGAAACGCTTGAGAAACTCAAAATTTTCGCAGTTCTGATGCTCGAAACGAATAACTAGAACGGCATAGGGGAAAAGTTCGCATACCATTGTAATCGGGCGAGTTTCTACTTTCAGATGCAACAGAAATTTTGCGGATCGGTCAATCCGTTCGCGAGATATGGCAGTTGGATGTAAGAAACGCTTGAGAAACTCAAAATTTTCGCAGTTCTGATGCTCGAAACGAATAACTGGAACGGCCTAGGGGAAAACTACACATACCGTTGTAATCGGGCGAGTCTCTACTTTCAGATGCAACAGAAATTTTGCGGATTGGTAAATCCGTTCGCGAGATATGGCAGTTTGGAGGTAAGAAACGCTTGAGAAACTCAAAATTTTCGCAGTTCTGATGCTCGAAACGAATAACTAGAACGGCATAGGGGAAAAGTTCGCATACCGTTGTAATCGGGCGAGTTTCTACTTTCAGATGCAACAGAAATTTTGCGGATTGGCCAATCCGTTCGCGAGATATGGCAGTTTGGAGGTAAGAAACGCTTGAGAAACTCAAAATTTTCGCAGTTCTGATGCTCGAAACGAATAACTAGAACGGCATAGGGGAAAAGTTCGCATACCGTTGTAATCGGGCGAGTTTCTACTTTCAGATGCAACAGAAATTTTGCGGATTGGCCAATCCGTTCGCGAGATATGGCAGTTTGGAGGTAAGAAACGCTTGAGAAACTCAAAATTTTCGCAGTTCTGATGCTCGAAACGAATAACTAGAACGGCATAGGGGAAAAGTTCGCATACCGTTGTAATCGGGCGAGTTTCTACTTTCAGATGCAACAGAAATTTTGCGGATTGGCCAATCCGTTCGCGAGATATGGCAGTTTGGAGGTAAGAAACGCTTGAGAAACTCAAAATTTGCGCAGTTCAAATGCTTGAAACGAATAACTAGAACGGCCTAGGGGAAAACTACACCTGCCGTTGTAATCGGGCGAGTTTCTACTTTCAGATGCAACAGAAATTTTGCGTATTTGTCAATCTGTTCGCGGGATATGGCAGTTTGGAGGTAAGAAACGCTTGAGAAACTCAAAATTTGCGCAGTTCTGATGCTTGAAACGAATAACTAGAACGGCCTAGGGGGAAACTACACCTGCCGTTGTAATCGGGCGAGTTTCTACTTTCAGATGCAACAGAAATTTTGCGGATTGGCCAATCCGTTCGCGAGATATGGCAGTTTGGATGTAAGAAACGCTTGAGAAACTCAAAATTTGCGCAGTTCTGATGCTTGAAACGAATAACTAGAACGGCCTAGGGGAAAACTACACCTGCCGTTGTAATCGGTCGAGTTTCTACTTTCAGATGCAACAGAAATTTTGCGTATTGGTCAATCTGTTCGCGGGATATGGCAGTTTGGAGGTAAGAAACGCTTGAGAAACTCAAAATTTGCGCAGTTCTGATGCTCGAAACGAATAACTAGAACGGCCTAGGGGAAAAGTGCGCATACCATTGTAATCGGGCGAGTTTCTACTTTCAGATGCAACAGAAATTTTGCGGATCGGTCAATCCGTTCGCGAGATATGGCAGTTGGATGTAAGAAACGCTTGAGAAACTCAAAATTTTCGCAGTTCTGATGCTCGAAACGAATAACTGGAACGGCCTAGGGGAAAACTACACATACCGTTGTAATCGGGCGAGTCTCTACTTTCAGATGCAACAGAAATTTTGCGGATTGGTAAATCCGTTCGCGAGATATCGCAGTTTGGAGGTAAGAAACGCTTGAGAAACTCAAAATTTGCGCAGTTCTGATGCTTGAAACGAATAACTAGAACGGCCTAGGGGAAAACTACACCTGCCGTTGTAATCGGGCGAGTTTCTACTTTCAGATGCAACAGAAATTTTGCGTATTGGTCAATCTGTTCGCGGGATATGGCAGTTTGGAGGTAAGAAACGCTTGAGAAACTCAAAATTTGCGCAGTTCTGATGCTCGAAACGAATAACTAGAACGGCCTAGGGGAAAAGTGCGCATACCATTGTAATCGGGCGAGTTTCTACTTTCAGATGCAACAGAAATTTTGCGGATCGGTCAATCCGTTCGCGAGATATGGCAGTTGGATGTAAGAAACGCTTGAGAAACTCAAAATTTTCGCAGTTCTGATGCTCGAAACGAATAACTGGAACGGCCTAGGGGAAAACTACACATACCGTTGTAATCGGGCGAGTCTCTACTTTCAGATGCAACAGAAATTTTGCGGATTGGTAAATCCGTTCGCGAGATATGGCAGTTTGGAGGTAAGAAACGCTTGAGAAACTCAAAATTTTCGCAGTTCTGATGCTCGAAACGAATAACTAGAACGGCATAGGGGAAAAGTTCGCATACCGTTGTAATCGGGCGAGTTTCTACTTTCAGATGCAACAGAAATTTTGCGGATTGGCCAATCCGTTCGCGAGATATGGCAGTTTGGAGGTAAGAAACGCTTGAGAAACTCAAAATTTTCGCAGTTCTGATGCTCGAAACGAATAACTAGAACGGCATAGGGGAAAAGTTCGCATACCGTTGTAATCGGGCGAGTTTCTACTTTCAGATGCAACAGAAATTTTGCGGATTGGCCAATCCGTTCGCGAGATATGGCAGTTTGGATGTAAGAAACGCTTGAGAAACTCAAAATTTTCGCAGTTCTGATGCTCGACACGAATAACTGGAACGGCCTAGGGGAAAACTACACATACCGTTGTAATCGGGCGAGTATCTACTTTCAGATGCAACAGAAATTTTGCGGATTGGTAAATCCGTTCGCGAGATATGGCAGTTTGGAGGTAAGAAACGCTTGAGAAACTCAAAATTTTCGCAGTTCTGATGCTCGAAACGAATAACTAGAACGGCATAGGGGAAAAGTTCGCATACCGTTGTAATCGGGCGAGTTTCTACTTTCAGATGCAACAGAAATTTTGCGGATTGGCCAATCCGTTCGCGAGATATGGCAGTTTGGATGTAAGAAACGCTTGAGAAACTCAAAATTTTCGCAGTTCTGATGCTCGACACGAATAACTAGAACGGCCTAGGGGAAAAGTGCGCATACCATTGTAATCGGGCGAGTTTCTACTTTCAGACGCAACAGAAATTTTGCGGATCGGTCAATCCGTTCGCGAGATATGGCAGTTTGGATGTAAGAAACGCTTGAGAAACTCAAAATTTGCGCAGTTCTGATGCTTGAAACGAATAACTAGAACGGCCTAGGGGGAAACTACACCTGCCGTTGTAATCGGGCGAGTTTCTACTTTCAGATGCAACAGAAATTTTGCGGATTGGCCAATCCGTTCGCGAGATATGGCAGTTTGGATGTAAGAAACGCTTGAGAAACTCAAAATTTGCGCAGTTCTGATGCTTGAAACGAATAACTAGAACGGCCTAGGGGAAAACTACACCTGCCGTTGTAATCGGGCGAGTTTCTACTTTCAGATGCAACAGAAATTTTGCGTATTGGTCAATCTGTTCGCGGGATATGGCAGTTTGGAGGTAAGAAACGCTTGAGAAACTCAAAATTTGCGCAGTTCTGATGCTCGAAACGAATAACTAGAACGGCCTAGGGGAAAAGTGCGCATACCATTGTAATCGGGCGAGTTTCTACTTTCAGATGCAACAGAAATTTTGCGGATCGGTCAATCCGTTCGCGAGATATGGCAGTTGGATGTAAGAAACGCTTGAGAAACTCAAAATTTTCGCAGTTCTGATGCTCGAAACGAATAACTGGAACGGCCTAGGGGAAAACTACACATACCGTTGTAATCGGGCGAGTCTCTACTTTCAGATGCAACAGAAATTTTGCGGATTGGTAAATCCGTTCGCGAGATATGGCAGTTTGGAGGTAAGAAACGCTTGAGAAACTCAAAATTTTCGCAGTTCTGATGCTCGAAACGAATAACTAGAACGGCATAGGGGAAAAGTTCGCATACCGTTGTAATCGGGCGAGTTTCTACTTTCAGATGCAACAGAAATTTTGCGGATTGGCCAATCCGTTCGCGAGATATGGCAGTTTGGATGTAAGAAACGCTTGAGAAACTCAAAATTTGCGCAGTTCTGATGCTCGACACGAATAACTAGAACGGCCTAGGGGAAAAGTGCGCATACCATTGTAATCGGGCGAGTTTCTACTTTCCGATGCAACAGAAATTTTGTGGATCGGTCAATCCGTTCGCGAGATATGGCAGTTTGGATGTAAGAAACGCTTGAGAAACTCAAAATTTTCGCAGTTCTGATGCTCGAAACGAATAACTGGAACGGCCTAGGGGAAAACTACACATACCGTTGTAATCGGGCGAGTCTCTACTTTCAGATGCAACAGAAATTTTGCGGATTGGTCAATCCGTTCGCGAGATATGGCAGTTTGGAGGTAAGAAACGCTTGAGAAACTCAAAATTTGCGCAGTTCTGATGCTCGAAACGAATAACTAGAACGGCATAGGGGAAAAGTTCGCATACCGTTGTAATCGGGCGAGTTTCTACTTTCAGATGCAACAGAAATTTTGCGGATTGGCCAATCCGTTCGCGAGATATGGCAGTTTGGATGTAAGAAACGCTTGAGAAACTCAAAATTTGCGCAGTTCTGATGCTTGAAACGAATAACTAGAACGGCCTAGGGGAAAACTACACCTGCCGTTGTAATCGGGCGAGTTTCTACTTTCAGATGCAACAGAAATTTTGCGTATTGGTCAATCTGTTCGCGGGATATGGCAGTTTGGAGGTAAGAAACGCTTGAGAAACTCAAAATTTGCGCAGTTCTGATGCTCGAAACGAATAACTAGAACGGCCTAGGGGAAAAGTGCGCATACCATTGTAATCGGGCGAGTTTCTACTTTCAGATGCAACAGAAATTTTGCGGATCGGTCAATCCGTTCGCGAGATATGGCAGTTGGATGTAAGAAACGCTTGAGAAACTCAAAATTTTCGCAGTTCTGATGCTCGAAACGAATAACTGGAACGGCCTAGGGGAAAACTACACATGCCGTTGTAATCGGGCGAGTCTCTACTTTCAGATGCAACAGAAATTTTGCGGATTGGTAAGTCCGTTCGCGAGATATGGCAGTTTGGAGGTAAGAAACGCTTGAGAAACTCAAAATTTTCGCAGTTCTGATGCTCGAAACGAATAACTAGAACGGCATAGGGGAAAAGTTCGCATACCGTTGTAATCGGGCGAGTTTCTACTTTCAGATGCAACAGAAATTTTGCGGATTGGCCAATCCGTTCGCGAGATATGGCAGTTTGGATGTAAGAAACGCTTGAGAAACTCAAAATTTTCGCAGTTCTGATGCTCGACACGAATAACTAGAACGGCCTAGGGGAAAAGTGCGCATACCGTTGTAATCGGGCGAGTTTCTACTTTCAGACGCAACAGAAATTTTGCGGATCGGTCAATCCGTTCGCGAGATATGGCAGTTTGGATGTAAGAAACGCTTGAGAAACTCAAAATTTTCGCAGTTCTGATGCTCGAAACGAATAACTGGAACGCCCTAGGGGAAAACTACACATACCGTTGTAATCGGGCGAGTCTCTACTTTCAGACGCAACAGAAATTTTGCGGATTGGTCAATCCGTTCGCGAGATATGGCAGTTTGGAGGTAAGAAACGCTTGAGAAACTCAAAATTTGCGCAGTTCTAATGCTTGAAACGAATAACTAGAACGGCCTAGGGGAAAACTACACCTACCGTTGTAATCGGGCGAGTTTCTACTTTCAGATGCAACAGAAATTTTGCGGATTGGTCAATCTGTTCGCGGGATATGGCAGTTTGGAGGTAAGAAACGCTTGAGAAACTCAAAATTTGCGCAGTTCTGATGCTCGAAACGAATAACTAGAACGGCCTAGGGTAAAAGTGCGCATACCATTGTAATCGGGCGAGTTTCTACTTTCCGATGCAACAGAAATTTTGTGGATCGGTCAATCCGTTCGCGAGATATGGCAGTTTGGATGTAAGAAACGCTTGAGAAACTCAAAATTTTCGCAGTTCTGATGCTCGAAACGAATAACTAGAACGGCATAGGGGAAAAGTTCGCATACCGTTGTAATCGGGCGAGTTTCTACTTTCAGATGCAACAGAAATTTTGCGGATTGGCCAATCCGTTCGCGAGATATGGCAGTTTGGATGTAAGAAACGCTTGAGAAACTCAAAATTTTCGCAGTTCTGATGCTCGACACGAATAACTAGAACGGCCTAGGGGAAAAGTACGCATACCGTTGTAATCGGGCGAGTTTCTACTTTCAGATGCAATAGAAATTTTGCGGATTGGCCAATCCGTTCGCGAGATATGGCAGTTTGGATGTAAGAAACGCTTGAGAAACTCAAAATTTGAGCAGTTCTGATGCTCGAAACGAATAACTAGAACGGCATAGGGGAAAAGTTCGCATACCGTTGTAATCGGGCGAGTTTCTACTTTCAGATGCAACAGAAATTTTGCGGATTGGCCAATCCGTTCGCGAGATATGGCAGTTTGGATGTAAGAAACGCTTGAGAAACTCAAAATTTTCGCAGTTCTGATGCTCGACACGAATAACTAGAACGGCCTAGGGGAAAAGTGCGCATACCATTGTAATCGGGCGAGTTTCTACTTTCAGACGCAACAGAAATTTTGCGGATCGGTCAATCCGTTCGCGAGATATGGCAGTTTGGATGTAAGAAACGCTTGAGAAACTCAAAATTTGCGCAGTTCTGATGCTTGAAACGAATAACTAGAACAGCCTAGGGGGAAACTACACCTGCCGTTGTAATCGGGCGAGTTTCTACTTTCAGATGCAACAGAAATTTTGCGGATTGGCCAATCCGTTCGCGAGATATGGCAGTTTGGATGTAAGAAACGCTTGAGAAACTCAAAATTTGCGCAGTTCTGATGCTTGAAACGAATAACTAGAACGGCCTAGGGGAAAACTACACCTGCCGTTGTAATCGGGCGAGTTTCTACTTTCAGATGCAACAGAAATTTTGCGTATTGGTCAATCTGTTCGCGGGATATGGCAGTTTGGAGGTAAGAAACGCTTGAGAAACTCAAAATTTGCGCAGTTCTGATGCTCGAAACGAATAACTAGAACGGCCTAGGGGAAAAGTGCGCATACCATTGTAATCGGGCGAGTTTCTACTTTCAGATGCAACAGAAATTTTGCGGATCGGTCAATCCGTTCGCGAGATATGGCAGTTGGATGTAAGAAACGCTTGAGAAACTCAAAATTTTCGCAGTTCTGATGCTCGAAACGAATAACTGGAACGGCCTAGGGGAAAACTACACATACCGTTGTAATCGGGCGAGTCTCTACTTTCAGATGCAACAGAAATTTTGCGGATTGGTAAATCCGTTCGCGAGATATGGCAGTTTGGAGGTAAGAAACGCTTGAGAAACTCAAAATTTTCGCAGTTCTGATGCTCGAAACGAATAACTAGAACGGCATAGGGGAAAAGTTCGCATACCGTTGTAATCGGGCGAGTTTCTACTTTCAGATGCAACAGAAATTTTGCGGATTCGCCAATCCGTTCGCGAGATATGGCAGTTTGGATGTAAGAAACGCTTGAGAAACTGAAAATTTTCGCAGTTCTGATGCTCGACACGAATAACTAGAACGGCCTAGGGGAAAAGTGCGCATACCATTGTAATCGGGCGAGTTTCTACTTTCAGACGCAACAGAAATTTTGCGGATCGGTCAATCCGTTCGCGAGATATGGCAGTTTGGATGTAAGAAACGCTTGAGAAACTCAAAATTTGCGCAGTTCTGATGCTTGAAACGAATAACTAGAACGGCCTAGGGGGAAACTACACCTGCCGTTGTAATCGGGCGAGTTTCTACTTTCAGATGCAACAGAAATTTTGCGGATTGGCCAATCCGTTCGCGAGATATGGCAGTTTGGATGTAAGAAACGCTTGAGAAACTCAAAATTTGCGCAGTTCTGATGCTTGAAACGAATAACTAGAACGGCCTAGGGGAAAACTACACCTGCCGTTGTAATCGGGCGAGTTTCTACTTTCAGATGCAACAGAAATTTTGCGTATTGGTCAATCTGTTCGCGGGATATGGCAGTTTGGAGGTAAGAAACGCTTGCGAAACTCAAAATTTGCGCAGTTCTGATGCTCGAAACGAATAACTAGAACGGCCTAGGGGAAAAGTGCGCATACCATTGTAATCGGGCGAGTTTCTACTTTCAGATGCAACAGAAATTTTGCGGATCGGTTAATCCGTTCGCGAGATATGGCAGTTGGATGTAAGAAACGCTTGAGAAACTCAAAATTTTCGCAGTTCTGATGCTCGAAACGAATAACTGGAACGGCCTAGGGGAAAACTACACATACCGTTGTAATCGGGCGAGTCTCTACTTTCAGATGCAACAGAAATTTTGCGGATTGGTAAATCCGTTCGCGAGATATGGCAGTTTGGAGGTAAGAAACGCTTGAGAAACTCAAAATTTTCGCAGTTCTGATGCTCGAAACGAATAACTAGAACGGCATAGGGGAAAAGTTCGCATACCGTTGTAATCGGGCGAGTTTCTACTTTCAGATGCAACAGAAATTTTGCGGATTCGCCAATCCGTTCGCGAGATATGGCAGTTTGGATGTAAGAAACGCTTGAGAAACTGAAAATTTTCGCAGTTCTGATGCTCGACACGAATAACTAGAACGGCCTAGGGGAAAAGTGCGCATACCATTGTAATCGGGCGAGTTTCTACTTTCAGACGCAACAGAAATTTTGCGGATCGGTCAATCCGTTCGCGAGATATGGCAGTTTGGATGTAAGAAACGCTTGAGAAACTCAAAATTTGCGCAGTTCTGATGCTTGAAACGAATAACTAGAACGGCCTAGGGGGAAACTACACCTGCCGTTGTAATCGGGCGAGTTTCTACTTTCAGATGCAACAGAAATTTTGCGGATTGGCCAATCCGTTCGCGAGATATGGCAGTTTGGATGTAAGAAACGCTTGAGAAACTCAAAATTTGCGCAGTTCTGATGCTTGAAACGAATAACTAGAACGGCCTAGGGGAAAACTACACCTGCCGTTGTAATCGGGCGAGTTTCTACTTTCAGATGCAACAGAAATTTTGCGTATTGGTCAATCTGTTCGCGGGATATGGCAGTTTGGAGGTAAGAAACGCTTGCGAAACTCAAAATTTGCGCAGTTCTGATGCTCGAAACGAATAACTAGAACGGCCTAGGGGAAAAGTGCGCATACCATTGTAATCGGGCGAGTTTCTACTTTCAGATGCAACAGAAATTTTGCGGATCGGTTAATCCGTTCGCGAGATATGGCAGTTGGATGTAAGAAACGCTTGAGAAACTCAAAATTTTCGCAGTTCTGATGCTCGAAACGAATAACTGGAACGGCCTAGGGGAAAACTACACATACCGTTGTAATCGGGCGAGTCTCTACTTTCAGATGCAACAGAAATTTTGCGGATTGGTAAATCCGTTCGCGAGATATGGCAGTTTGGAGGTAAGAAACGCTTGAGAAACTCAAAATTTTCGCAGTTCTGATGCTCGAAACGAATAACTAGAACGGCATAGGGGAAAAGTTCGCATACCGTTGTAATCGGGCGAGTTTCTACTTTCAGATGCAACAGAAATTTTGCGGATTGGCCAATCCGTTCGCGAGATATGGCAGTTTGGATGTAAGAAACGCTTGAGAAACTCAAAATTTTCGCAGTTCTGATGCTCGACACGAATAACTAGAACGGCCTAGGGGAAAAGTGCGCATACCATTGTAATCGGGCGAGTTTCTACTTTCAGACGCAACAGAAATTTTGCGGATCGGTCAATCCGTTCGCGAGATATGGCAGTTTGGATGTAAGAAACGCTTGAGAAACTCAAAATTTTCGCAGTTCTGATGCTCGAAACGAATAACTGGAACGCCCTAGGGGAAAACTACACATACCGTTGTAATCGGGCGAGTCACTACTTTCAGACGCAACAGAAATTTTGCGGATTGGTCAATCCGTTCGCGAGATATGGCAGTTTGGAGGTAAGAAACGCTTGAGAAACTCAAAATTTTCGCAGTTCTGATGCTCGAAACGAATAACTAGAACGGCACAGGGGAAAAGTTCGCATACCGTTGTAATCGGGCGAGTTTCTACTTTCAGATGCAACAGAAATTTTGCGGATTGGCCAATCCGTTCGCGAGATATGGCAGTTTGAAGGTAAGAAACGCTTGAGAAACTCAAAATTTTCGCAGTTCTGATGCTCGAAACGAATAACTAGAACGGCATAGGGGAAAAGTTCGCATACCGTTGTAATCGGGCGAGTTTCTACTTTCAGATGCAACAGAAATTTTGCGGATTGGCCAATCCGTTCGCGAGATATGGCAGTTTGGAGGTAAGAAACGCTTGAGAAACTCAAAATTTTCGCAGTTCTGATGCTCGAAACGAATAACTAGAACGGCATAGGGGAAAAGTTCGCATACCGTTGTAATCGGGCGAGTTTCTACTTTCAGATGCAACAGAAATTTTGCGGATTGGCCAATCCGTTCGCGAGATATGGCAGTTTGGAGGTAAGAAACGCTTGAGAAACTCAAAATTTGCGCAGTTCAAATGCTTGAAACGAATAACTAGAACGGCCTAGGGGAAAACTACACCTGCCGTTGTAATCGGGCGAGTTTCTACTTTCAGATGCAACAGAAATTTTGCGTATTGGTCAATCTGTTCGCGGGATATGGCAGTTTGGATGTAAGAAACGCTTGAGAAACTCAAAATTTGCGCAGTTCTGATGCTTGAAACGAATAACTAGAACGGCCTAGGGGGAAACTACACCTGCCGTTGTAATCGGGCGAGTTTCTACTTTCAGATGCAACAGAAATTTTGCGGATTGGCCAATCCGTTCGCGAGATATGGCAGTTTGGATGTAAGAAACGCTTGAGAAACTCAAAATTTGCGCAGTTCAAATGCTTGAAACGAATAACTAGAACGGCCTAGGGGAAAACTACACCTGCCGTTGTAATCGGGCGAGTTTCTACTTTCAGATGCAACAGAAATTTTGCGTATTGGTCAATCTGTTCGCGGGATATGGCAGTTTGGAGGTAAGAAACGCTTGAGAAACTCAAAATTTGCGCAGTTCTGATGCTCGAAACGAATAACTAGAACGGCCTAGGGGAAAAGTGCGCATACCATTGTAATCGGGCGAGTTTCTACTTTCAGATGCAACAGAAATTTTGCGGATCGGTCAATCCGTTCGCGAGATATGGCAGTTGGATGTAAGAAACGCTTGAGAAACTCAAAATTTTCGCAGTTCTGATGCTCGAAACGAATAACTGGAACGGCCTAGGGGAAAACTACACATACCGTTGTAATCGGGCGAGTCTCTACTTTCAGATGCAACAGAAATTTTGCGGATTGGTAAATCCGTTCGCGAGATATGGCAGTTTGGAGGTAAGAAACGCTTGAGAAACTCAAAATTTTCGCAGTTCTGATGCTCGAAACGAATAACTAGAACGGCATAGGGGAAAAGTTCGCATACCGTTGTAATCGGGCGAGTCTCTACTTTCAGACGCAACAGAAATTTTGCGGTTTGGTCAATCCGTTCGCGAGATATGGCAGTTTGGAGGTAAGAAACGCTTGAGAAACTCAAAATTTGCGCAGTTCTGATGCTTGAAACGAATAACTAGAACGGCCTAGGGGGAAACTACACCAGCCGTTGTAATCGGGCGAGTTTCTACTTTCAGATGCAACAGAAATTTTGCGGATTGGCCAATCCGTTCGCGAGATATGGCAGTTTGGATGTAAGAAACGCTTGAGAAACTCAAAATTTGCGCAGTTCTGATGCTTGAAACGAATAACTAGAACGGCCTAGGGGAAAACTACACCTGCCGTTGTAATCGGGCGAGTTTCTACTTTCAGATGCAACAGAAATTTTGCGTATTGGTCAATCTGTTCGCGGGATATGGCAGTTTGGAGGTAAGAAACGCTTGAGAAACTCAAAATTTGCGCAGTTCTGATGCTCGAAACGAATAACTAGAACGGCCTAGGGGAAAAGTGCGCATACCATTGTAATCGGGCGAGTTTCTACTTTCAGATGCAACAGAAATTTTGCGGATCGGTCAATCCGTTCGCGAGATATGGCAGTTGGATGTAAGAAACGCTTGAGAAACTCAAAATTTTCGCAGTTCTGATGCTCGAAACGAATAACTGGAACGGCCTAGGGGAAAACTACACATACCGTTGTAATCGGGCGAGTATCTACTTTCAGATGCAACAGAAATTTTGCGGATTGGTAAATCCGTTCGCGAGATATGGCAGTTTGGAGGTAAGAAACGCTTGAGAAACTCAAAATTTTCGCAGTTCTGATGCTCGAAACGAATAACTAGAACGGCATAGGGGAAAAGTTCGCATACCGTTGTAATCGGGCGAGTTTCTACTTTCAGATGCAACAGAAATTTTGCGGATTGGCCAATCCGTTCGCGAGATATGGCAGTTTGGATGTAAGAAACGCTTGAGAAACTCAAAATTTTCGCAGTTCTGATGCTCGACACGAATAACTAGAACGGCCTAGGGGAAAAGTGCGCATACCATTGTAATCGGGCGAGTTTCTACTTTCAGACGCAACAGAAATTTTGCGGATCGGTCAATCCGTTCGCGAGATATGGCAGTTTGGATGTAAGAAACGCTTGAGAAACTCAAAATTTGCGCAGTTCTGATGCTTGAAACGAATAACTAGAACGGCCTAGGGGGAAACTACACCTGCCGTTGTAATCGGGCGAGTTTCTACTTTCAGATGCAACAGAAATTTTGCGGATTGGCCAATCCGTTCGCGAGATATGGCAGTTTGGATGTAAGAAACGCTTGAGAAACTCAAAATTTTCGCAGTTCTGATGCTCGAAACGAATAACTGGAACGGCCTAGGGGAAAACTACACATACCGTTGTAATCGGGCGAGTATCTACTTTCAGATGCAACAGAAATTTTGCGGATTGGTAAATCCGTTCGCGAGATATGGCAGTTTGGAGGTAAGAAACGCTTGAGAAACTCAAAATTTTCGCAGTTCTGATGCTCGAAACGAATAACTAGAACGGCATAGGGGAAAAGTTCGCATACCGTTGTAATCGGGCGAGTTTCTACTTTCAGATGCAACAGAAATTTTGCGGATTGGCCAATCCGTTCGCGAGATATGGCAGTTTGGATGTAAGAAACGCTTGAGAAACTCAAAATTTTCGCAGTTCTGATGCTCGACACGAATAACTAGAACGGCCTAGGGGAAAAGTGCGCATACCATTGTAATCGGGCGAGTCTCTACTTTCAGATGCAACAGAAATTTTGCGGATTGGTAAATCCGTTCGCGAGATATGGCAGTTTGGAGGTAAGAAACGCTTGAGAAACTCAAAATTTTCGCAGTTCTGATGCTCGAAACGAATAACTAGAACGGCATAGGGGAAAAGTTCGCATACCGTTGTAATCGGGCGAGTTTCTACTTTCAGATGCAACAGAAATTTTGCGGATTGGCCAATCCGTTCGCGAGATATGGCAGTTTGGATGTAAGAAACGCTTGAGAAACTCAAAATTTTCGCAGTTCTGATGCTCGACACGAATAACTAGAACGGCCTAGGGGAAAAGTGCGCATACCATTGTAATCGGGCGAGTTTCTACTTTCAGACGCAACAGAAATTTTGCGGATCGGTCAATCCGTTCGCGAGATATGGCAGTTTGGATGTAAGAAACGCTTGAGAAACTCAAAATTTTCGCAGTTCTGATGCTCGAAACGAATAACTGGAACGGCCTAGGGGAAAACTACACATACCGTTGTAATCGGGCGAGTCTCTACTTTCAGATGCAACAGAAATTTTGCGGATTGGTAAATCCGTTCGCGAGATATGGCAGTTTGGAGGTAAGAAACGCTTGAGAAACTCAAAATTTTCGCAGTTCTGATGCTCGAAACGAATAACTAGAACGGCATAGGGGAAAAGTTCGCATACCGTTGTAATCGGGCGAGTTTCTACTTTCAGATGCAACAGAAATTTTGCGGATTGGCCAATCCGTTCGCGAGATATGGCAGTTTGGATGTAAGAAACGCTTGAGAAACTCAAAATTTGCGCAGTTCTGATGCTTGAAACGAATAACTAGAACGGCCTAGGGGAAAACTACACCTGCCGTTGTAATCGGGCGAGTTTCTACTTTGCAGATGCAACAGAAATTTTGCGTATTGGTCAATCTGTTCGCGGGATATGGCAGTTTGGAGGTAAGAAACGCTTGAGAAACTCAAAATTTGCGCAGTTCTGATGCTCGAAACGAATAACTAGAACGGCCTAGGGGAAAAGTGCGCACACCATTGTAATCGGGCGAGTTTCTACTTTCAGATGCAACAGAAATTTTGCGGATCGGTCAATCCGTTCGCGAGATATGGCAGTTGGATGTAAGAAACGCTTGAGAAACTCAAAATTTTCGCAGTTCTGATGCTCGAAACGAATAACTGGAACGGCCTAGGGGAAAACTACACATGCCGTTGTAATCGGGCGAGTCTCTACTTTCAGATGCAACAGAAATTTTGCGGATTGGTAAGTCCGTTCGCGAGATATGGCAGTTTGGAGGTAAGAAACGCTTGAGAAACTCAAAATTTTCGCAGTTCTGATGCTCGAAACGAATAACTAGAACGGCATAGGGGAAAAGTTCGCATACCGTTGTAATCGGGCGAGTTTCTACTTTCAGATGCAACAGAAATTTTGCGGATTGGCCAATCCGTTCGCGAGATATGGCAGTTTGGATGTAAGAAACGCTTGAGAAACTCAAAATTTTCGCAGTTTTGATGCTCAAAACGAATAACTGGAACGGCCTAGCGGAAAACTACACATACCGTTGTAATCGGGCGAGTCTCTACTTTCAGATGCAACAAAAATTTTGCGGATTGGTAAATCCGTTCGCGAGATATGGCAGTTTGGAGGTAAGAAACGCTTGAGAAACTCAAAATTTTCGCAGTTCTGATGCTCGAAACGAGTAACTAGAACGGCATAGGGGAAAAGTGCGCATACCGTTGTAATCGGGCGAGTTTCTACTTTCAGATGCAACAGAAATTTTGCGGATTGGTAAATCCGTTCGCGAGATATGGCAGTTTGGAGGTAAGAAACGCTTGAGAAACTCTAAATTTTCGCAGTTCTGATGCTCGAAACGAATAACTAGAACGGCATAGGGGAAAAGTTCGCATACCGTTGTAATCGTGCGAGTCACTACTTTCAGATGCAACAGAAATTTTGCGGATTGGTCAATCCGTTCGCGAGATATGGCAGTTTGGAAGTAAGAAACGCTTGAGAAACTCAAATTTTCGCAGTTCTGATGCTCGAAACGAATAACTGGAACGGCCTAGGGGAAAACTACACATACCGTTGTAATCGGGCGAGTCTCTACTTTCAGATGCAACAGAAATTTTGCGAATCGGTCAATCCGTTCGCGAGATATGGCAGTTTGGATGTAAGAAACGCTTGAGAAACTCAAAATTTTCGCAGTTCTGATGCTCGAAACGAATAACTGGAACGGCCTAGGGGAAAACTACACATACCGTTGTAATCGGGCGAGTCTCTACTTTCAGATGCAACAGAAATTTTGTGGATCGGTCAATCCGTTCGCGAGATATGGCAGTTTGGATGTAAGAAACGCTTGAGAAACTCAAAATTTTCGCAGTTCTGATGCTCGAAACGAATAACTGGAACGGCCTAGGGGAAAACTACACATACCGTTGTAATCGGGCGAGTCTCTACTTTCAGATGCAACAGAAATTTTGCGGATTGGTAATTCCGTTCGCGAGATATGGCAGTTTGGAGGTAAGAAACGCTTGAGAAACTAAAAATTTTCGCAGTTCTGATGCTCGAAACGAATAACTAGAACGGCATAGGGGAAAAGTTCGCATACCGTTGCAATCGGGCGAGTTTCTACTTTCAGATGCAACAGAAATTTTGCGGATTGGCCAATCCGTTCGCGAGATATGGCAGTTTGGATGTAAGAAACGCTTGAGAAACTCAAAATTTTCGCAGTTCTGATGCTCGACACGAATAACTAGAACGGCCTAGGGGAAAAGTGCGCATACCATTGTAATCGGGCGAGTTTCAACTTTCAGATGCAACAGAAATTTTGCGGATCGGTCAATCCGTTCGCGAGATATGGCAGTTTGGATGTAAGAAACGCTTGAGAAACTCAAAATTTTCGCAGTTCTGATGCTCGAAACGAATAACTAGAACGGCATAGGGGAAAAGTACGCATACCGTTGTAATCGTGCGAGTCTCTACTTTCAGATGCAACAGAAATTTTGCGGATTGGTCAATCCGTTCGCGAGATATGGCAGTTTGGAGGTAAGAAACGCTTGAGAAACTCAAAATTTGCGCAGTTCTGATGCTTGAAACGAATAACCAGAACGGCCTACGGGAAAAGTGCGCATACCATTGTAATCGGGCGAGTTTCTACTTTCAGATGCAACAGAAATTTTGCGGATCGGTCAATCCGTTCGCGAGATATGGCAGTTTGGATGTCAGAAACGCTTGAGAAACTCAAAATTTTCGCAGTTCTGATGCTCAAAACGAATAACTGGAACGGCCTAGGGGAAAACTACACATACCGTTGTAATCGGGCGAGTCTCTACTTTCAGATGCAACAGAAATTTTGCGGATTGGTAAATCCGTTCGCGAGATATGGCAGTTTGGACGTAAGAAACGCTTGAGAAACTCAAAATTTTCGCAGTTCTGATGCTCGAAACGAATAACTGGAACGGCCTAGGGGAAAACTACACATGCCGTTGTAATCGGGCGAGTCTCTACTTTCAGATGCAACAGAAATTTTGCGGATTGGTAAGTCCGTTCGCGAGATATGGCAGTTTGGAGGTAAGAAACGCTTGAGAAACTCAAAATTTTCGCAGTTCTGATGCTCGAAACGAATAACTAGAACGGCATAGGGGAAAAGTTCGCATACCGTTGTAATCGGGCGAGTTTCTACTTTCAGATGCAACAGAAATTTTGCGGATTGGCCAATCCGTTCGCGAGATATGGCAGTTTGGATGTAAGAAACGCTTGAGAAACTCAAAATTTTCGCAGTTTTGATGCTCAAAACGAATAACTGGAACGGCCTAGCGGAAAACTACACATACCGTTGTAATCGGGCGAGTCTCTACTTTCAGATGCAACAAAAATTTTGCGGATTGGTAAATCCGTTCGCGAGATATGGCAGTTTGGAGGTAAGAAACGCTTGAGAAACTCAAAATTTTCGCAGTTCTGATGCTCGAAACGAGTAACTAGAACGGCATAGGGGAAAAGTGCGCATACCGTTGTAATCGGGCGAGTTTCTACTTTCAGATGCAACAGAAATTTTGCGGATTGGTAAATCCGTTCGCGAGATATGGCAGTTTGGAGGTAAGAAACGCTTGAGAAACTCAAAATTTTCGCAGTTCTGATGCTCGAAACGAATAACTAGAACGGCATAGGGGAAAAGTTCGCATACCGTTGTAATCGTGCGAGTCACTACTTTCAGATGCAACAGAAATTTTGCGGATTGGTCAATCCGTTCGCGAGATATGGCAGTTTGGAAGTAAGAAACGCTTGAGAAACTCAAAATTTTCGCAGTTCTGATGCTCGAAACGAATAACTGGAACGGCCTAGGGGAAAACTACACATACCGTTGTAATCGGGCGAGTCTCTACTTTCAGATGCAACAGAAATTTTGCGAATCGGTCAATCCGTTCGCGAGATATGGCAGTTTGGATGTAAGAAACGCTTGAGAAACTCAAAATTTTCGCAGTTCTGATGCTCGAAACGAATAACTGGAACGGCCTAGGGGAAAACTACACATACCGTTGTAATCGGGCGAGTCTCTACTTTCAGATGCAACAGAAATTTTGTGGATCGGTCAATCCGTTCGCGAGATATGGCAGTTTGGATGTAAGAAACGCTTGAGAAACTCAAAATTTTCGCAGTTCTGATGCTCGAAACGAATAACTGGAACGGCCTAGGGGAAAACTACACATACCGTTGTAATCGGGCGAGTCTCTACTTTCAGATGCAACAGAAATTTTGCGGATTGGTAATTCCGTTCGCGAGATATGGCAGTTTGGAGGTAAGAAACGCTTGAGAAACTAAAAATTTTCGCAGTTCTGATGCTCGAAACGAATAACTAGAACGGCATAGGGGAAAAGTTCGCATACCGTTGCAATCGGGCGAGTTTCTACTTTCAGATGCAACAGAAATTTTGCGGATTGGCCAATCCGTTCGCGAGATATGGCAGTTTGGATGTAAGAAACGCTTGAGAAACTCAAAATTTTCGCAGTTCTGATGCTCGACACGAATAACTAGAACGGCCTAGGGGAAAAGTGCGCATACCATTGTAATCGGGCGAGTTTCAACTTTCAGATGCAACAGAAATTTTGCGGATCGGTCAATCCGTTCGCGAGATATGGCAGTTTGGATGTAAGAAACGCTTGAGAAACTCAAAATTTTCGCAGTTCTGATGCTCGAAACGAATAACTAGAACGGCATAGGGGAAAAGTACGCATACCGTTGTAATCGTGCGAGTCTCTACTTTCAGATGCAACAGAAATTTTGCGGATTGGTCAATCCGTTCGCGAGATATGGCAGTTTGGAGGTAAGAAACGCTTGAGAAACTCAAAATTTGCGCAGTTCTGATGCTTGAAACGAATAACCAGAACGGCCTACGGGAAAAGTGCGCATACCATTGTAATCGGGCGAGTTTCTACTTTCAGATGCAACAGAAATTTTGCGGATCGGTCAATCCGTTCGCGAGATATGGCAGTTTGGATGTCAGAAACGCTTGAGAAACTCAAAATTTTCGCAGTTCTGATGCTCAAAACGAATAACTGGAACGGCCTAGGGGAAAACTACACATACCGTTGTAATCGGGCGAGTCTCTACTTTCAGATGCAACAGAAATTTTGCGGATTGGTAAATCCGTTCGCGAGATATGGCAGTTTGGACGTAAGAAACGCTTGAGAAACTCAAAATTTTCGCAGTTCTGATGCTCGACACGAATAACTAGAACGGCCTAGGGGGAAACTACACCTGCCGTTGTAATCGGGCGAGTTTCTACTTTCAGATGCAACAGAAATTTTGCGGATTGGTCAATCCGTTCGCGAGATATGGCAGTTTGGAGGTAAGAAACGCTTGAGAAACTCAAAATTTGCGCAGTTCTGATGCTTGAAACGAATAACCAGAACGGCCTAGGGGAAAAGTGGGCATACCATTGTAATCGGGCGAGTTTCTACATTCAGATGCAACAGAAATTTTGCGGATCGGTCAATCCGTTCGCGAGATATGGCAGTTTGGAGGTAAGAAACGCTTGAGAAACTCAAAATTTTCGCAGTTCTGATGCTCGAAACGAATAACTAGAACGGCATAGGGGAAAAGTTCGCATACCGTTGTAATCGGGCGAGTTTCTACTTTCAGATGCAACAGAAATTTTGCGGATTGGCCAATCCGTTCGCGAGATATGGCAGTTTGGATGTAAGAAACGCTTGAGAAACTCAAAATTTTCGCAGTTCTGATGCTCGACACGAATAACTAGAACGGCCTAGGGGAAAAGTGCGCATACCATTGTAATCGGGCGAGTTTCTACTTTCAGACGCAACAGAAATTTTGCGGATCGGTCAATCCGTTCGCGAGATATGGCAGTTTGGATGTAAGAAACGCTTGAGAAACTCAAAATTTGCGCAGTTCTGATGCTTGAAACGAATAACTAGAACGGCCTAGGGGGAAACTACACCTGCCGTTGTAATCGGGCGAGTTTCTACTTTCAGATGCAACAGAAATTTTGCGTATTGGTCAATCTGTTCGCGGGATATGGCAGTTTGGAGGTAAGAAACGCTTGAGAAACTCAAAATTTGCGCAGTTCTGATGCTCGAAACGAATAACTAGAACGGCCTAGGGGAAAAGTGCGCATACCATTGTAATCGGGCGAGTTTCTACTTTCAGATGCAACAGAAATTTTGCGGATCGGTCAATCCGTTCGCGAGATATGGCAGTTGGATGTAAGAAACGCTTGAGAAACTCAAAATTTTCGCAGTTCTGATGCTCGAAACGAATAACTGGAACGGCCTGGGGGAAAACTACACATACCGTTGTAATCGGGCGAGTCTCTACTTTCAGATGCAACAGAAATTTTGCGGATTGGTAAATCCGTTCGCGAGATATGGCAGTTTGGAGGTAAGAAACGCTTGAGAAACTCAAAATTTTCGCAGTTCTGATGCTCGAAACGAATAACTAGAACGGCATAGGGGAAAAGTTCGCATACCGTTGTAATCGGGCGAGTTTCTACTTTCAGATGCAACAGAAATTTTGCGGATTGGCCAATCCGTTCGCGAGATATGGCAGTTTGGATGTAAGAAACGCTTGAGAAACTGAAAATTTTCGCAGTTCTGATGCTCGACACGAATAACTAGAACGGCCTAGGGGAAAAGTGCGCATACCATTGTAATCGGGCGAGTTTCTACTTTCAGACGCAACAGAAATTTTGCGGATCGGTCAATCCGTTCGCGAGATATGGCAGTTTGGATGTAAGAAACGCTTGAGAAACTCAAAATTTGCGCAGTTCTGATGCTTGAAACGAATAACTAGAACGGCCTAGGGGGAAACTACACCTGCCGTTGTAATCGGGCGAGTTTCTACTTTCAGATGCAACAGAAATTTTGCGGATTGGCCAATCCGTTCGCGAGATATGGCAGTTTGGATGTAAGAAACGCTTGAGAAACTCAAAATTTGCGCAGTTCTGATGCTTGAAACGAATAACTAGAACGGCCTAGGGGAAAACTACACCTGCCGTTGTAATCGGGCGAGTTTCTACTTTCAGATGCAACAGAAATTTTGCGTATTGGTCAATCTGTTCGCGGGATATGGCAGTTTGGAGGTAAGAAACGCTTGCGAAACTCAAAATTTGCGCAGTTCTGATGATCGAAACGAATAACTAGAACGGCCTAGGGGAAAAGTGCGCATACCATTGTAATCGGGCGAGTTTCTACTTTCAGATGCAACAGAAATTTTGCGGATCGGTCAATCCGTTCGCGAGATATGGCAGTTGGATGTAAGAAACGCTTGAGAAACTCAAAATTTTCGCAGTTCTGATGCTCGAAACGAATAACTGGAACGGCCTAGGGGAAAACTACACATACCGTTGTAATCGGGCGAGTCTCTACTTTCAGATGCAACAGAAATTTTGCGGATTGGTAAGTCCGTTCGCGAGATATGGCAGTTTGGAGGTAAGAAACGCTTGAGAAACTCAAAATTTTCGCAGTTCTGATGCTCGAAACGAATAACTAGAACGGCATAGGGGAAAAGTTCGCATACCGTTGTAATCGGGCGAGTTTCTACTTTCAGATGCAACAGAAATTTTGCGGATTGGCCAATCCGTTCGCGAGATATGGCAGTTTGGATGTAAGAAACGCTTGAGAAACTCAAAATTTTCGCAGTTCTGATGCTCGACACGAATAACTAGAACGGCCTAGGGGAAAAGTGCGCATACCGTTGTAATCGGGCGAGTTTCTACTTTCAGACGCAACAGAAATTTTGCGGATCGGTCAATCCGTTCGCGAGATATGGCAGTTTGGATGTAAGAAACGCTTTAGAAACTCAAAATTTTCGCAGTTCTGATGCTCGAAACGAATAACTGGAACGCCCTAGGGGAAAACTACACATACCGTTGTAATCGGGCGAGTCTCTACTTTCAGACGCAACAGAAATTTTGCGGATTGGTCAATCCGTTCGCGAGATATGGCAGTTTGGAGGTAAGAAACGCTTGAGAAACTCAAAATTTGCGCAGTTCTAATGCTTGAAACGAATAACTAGAACGGCCTAGGGGAAAACTACACCTACCGTTGTAATCGGGCGAGTTTCTACTTTCAGATGCAACAGAAATTTTGCGGATTGGTCAATCTGTTCGCGGGATATGGCAGTTTGGAGGTAAGAAACGCTTGAGAAACTCAAAATTTGCGCAGTTCTGATGCTCGAAACGAATAACTAGAACGGCCTAGGGTAAAAGTGCGCATACCATTGTAATCGGGCGAGTTTCTACTTTCCGATGCAACAGAAATTTTGTGGATCGGTCAATCCGTTCGCGAGATATGGCAGTTTGGATGTAAGAAACGCTTGAGAAACTCAAAATTTTCGCAGTTCTGATGCTCGAAACGAATAACTAGAACGGCATAGGGGAAAAGTTCGCATACCGTTGTAATCGGGCGAGTTTCTACTTTCAGATGCAACAGAAATTTTGCGGATTGGCCAATCCGTTCGCGAGATATGGCAGTTTGGATGTAAGAAACGCTTGAGAAACTCAAAATTTTCGCAGTTCTGATGCTCGACACGAATAACTAGAACGGCCTAGGGGAAAAGTACGCATACCGTTGTAATCGGGCGAGTTTCTACTTTCAGATGCAATAGAAATTTTGCGGATTGGCCAATCCGTTCGCGAGATATGGCAGTTTGGATGTAAGAAACGCTTGAGAAACTCAAAATTTTCGCAGTTTTGATGCTCAAAACGAATAACTGGAACGGCCTAGCGGAAAACTACACATACCGTTGTAATCGGGCGAGTCTCTACTTTCAGATGCAACAAAAATTTTGCGGATTGGTAAATCCGTTCGCGAGATATGGCAGTTTGGAGGTAAGAAACGCTTGAGAAACTCAAAATTTTCGCAGTTCTGATGCTCGAAACGAGTAACTAGAACGGCATAGGGGAAAAGTGCGCATACCGTTGTAATCGGGCGAGTTTCTACTTTCAGATGCAACAGAAATTTTGCGGATTAGTAAATCCGTTCGCGAGATATGGCAGTTTGGAGGTAAGAAACGCTTGAGAAACTCAAAATTTTCGCAGTTCTGATGCTCGAAACGAATAACTAGAACGGCATAGGGGAAAAGTTCGCATACCGTTGTAATCGTGCGAGTCACTACTTTCAGATGCAACAGAAATTTTGCGGATTGGTCAATCCGTTCGCGAGATATGGCAGTTTGGAAGTAAGAAACGCTTGAGAAACTCAAAATTTTCGCAGTTCTGATGCTCGAAACGAATAACTGGAACGGCCTAGGGGAAAACTACACATACCGTTGTAATCGGGCGAGTCTCTACTTTCAGATGCAACAGAAATTTTGCGAATCGGTCAATCCGTTCGCGAGATATGGCAGTTTGGATGTAAGAAACGCTTGAGAAACTCAAAATTTTCGCAGTTCTGATGCTCGAAACGAATAACTGGAACGGCCTAGGGGAAAACTACACATACCGTTGTAATCGGGCGAGTCTCTACTTTCAGATGCAACAGAAATTTTGTGGATCGGTCAATCCGTTCGCGAGATATGGCAGTTTGGATGTAAGAAACGCTTGAGAAACTCAAAATTTTCGCAGTTCTGATGCTCGAAACGAATAACTGGAACGGCCTAGGGGAAAACTACACATACCGTTGTAATCGGGCGAGTCTCTACTTTCAGATGCAACAGAAATTTTGCGGATTGGTAATTCCGTTCGCGAGATATGGCAGTTTGGAGGTAAGAAACGCTTGAGAAACTAAAAATTTTCGCAGTTCTGATGCTCGAAACGAATAACTAGAACGGCATAGGGGAAAAGTTCGCATACCGTTGTAATCGGGCGAGTTTCTACTTTCAGATGCAACAGAAATTTTGCGGATTGGTCAATCCGTTCGCGAGATATGGCAGTTTGGAGGTAAGAAACGCTTG
Source organism: Ptiloglossa arizonensis (assembly GCF_051014685.1). Lineage (NCBI taxonomy): Eukaryota > Metazoa > Arthropoda > Insecta > Hymenoptera > Colletidae > Ptiloglossa > Ptiloglossa arizonensis. Next base: position 335,478 of record NW_027478462.1, on the reverse strand, counting down.
AGAAACTCAAAATTTGCGCAGTTCTGATGCTTGAAACGAATAACCAGAACGGCCTACGGGAAAAGTGCGCATACCATTGTAATCGGGCGAGTTTCTACTTTCAGATGCAACAGAAATTTTGCGGATCGGTCAATCCGTTCGCGAGATATGGCAGTTTGGATGTCAGAAACGCTTGAGAAACTCAAAATTTTCGCAGTTCTGATGCTCAAAACGAATAACTGGAACGGCCTAGGGGAAAACTACACATACCGTTGTAATCGGGCGAGTCTCTACTTTCAGATGCAACAGAAATTTTGCGGATTGGTAAATCCGTTCGCGAGATATGGCAGTTTGGACGTAAGAAACGCTTGAGAAACTCAAAATTTTCGCAGTTCTGATGCTCGAAACGAATAACTAGAACGGCATAGGGGAAAAGTGCGCATACCGTTGTAATCGGGCGAGTTTCTACTTCCAGATGCAACAGAAATTTTGCGGATTGGCCAATCCGTTCGCGAGATATGGCAGTTTGGATGTAAGAAACGCTTGAGAAACTCAAAATTTGGGCAGTTCTGATGCTCGAAACGAATAACTAGAACGGCCTAGGGGAAAAATGCGCATACCGTTGTAATCGTGCGCGTTTCTACTTTCAGATGCAACAGAAATTTTGCGGATTGGTAAATCCGTTCGCGAGATATGGCAGTTTGGATGTAAGAAACGCTTTAGAAACTCAAAATTTTCGCAGTTCTGATGCTCGAAACGAATAACTGGAACGCCCTAGGGGAAAACTACACATACCGTTGTAATCGGGCGAGTCTCTACTTTCAGACGCAACAGAAATTTTGCGGATTGGTCAATCCGTTCGCGAGATATGGCAGTTTGGAGGTAAGAAACGCTTGAGAAACTCAAAATTTGCGCAGTTCTAATGCTTGAAACGAATAACTAGAACGGCCTAGGGGAAAACTACACCTACCGTTGTAATCGGGCGAGTTTCTACTTTCAGATGCAACAGAAATTTTGCGGATTGGTCAATCTGTTCGCGGGATATGGCAGTTTGGAGGTAAGAAACGCTTGAGAAACTCAAAATTTGCGCAGTTCTGATGCTCGAAACGAATAACTAGAACGGCCTAGGGTAAAAGTGCGCATACCATTGTAATCGGGCGAGTTTCTACTTTCCGATGCAACAGAAATTTTGTGGATCGGTCAATCCGTTCGCGAGATATGGCAGTTTGGATGTAAGAAACGCTTGAGAAACTCAAAATTTTCGCAGTTCTGATGCTCGAAACGAATAACTAGAACGGCATAGGGGAAAAGTTCGCATACCGTTGTAATCGGGCGAGTTTCTACTTTCAGATGCAACAGAAATTTTGCGGATTGGCCAATCCGTTCGCGAGATATGGCAGTTTGGATGTAAGAAACGCTTGAGAAACTCAAAATTTTCGCAGTTCTGATGCTCGACACGAATAACTAGAACGGCCTAGGGGAAAAGTACGCATACCGTTGTAATCGGGCGAGTTTCTACTTTCAGATGCAATAGAAATTTTGCGGATTGGCCAATCCGTTCGCGAGATATGGCAGTTTGGATGTAAGAAACGCTTGAGAAACTCAAAATTTTCGCAGTTTTGATGCTCAAAACGAATAACTGGAACGGCCTAGCGGAAAACTACACATACCGTTGTAATCGGGCGAGTCTCTACTTTCAGATGCAACAAAAATTTTGCGGATTGGTAAATCCGTTCGCGAGATATGGCAGTTTGGAGGTAAGAAACGCTTGAGAAACTCAAAATTTTCGCAGTTCTGATGCTCGAAACGAGTAACTAGAACGGCATAGGGGAAAAGTGCGCATACCGTTGTAATCGGGCGAGTTTCTACTTTCAGATGCAACAGAAATTTTGCGGATTAGTAAATCCGTTCGCGAGATATGGCAGTTTGGAGGTAAGAAACGCTTGAGAAACTCAAAATTTTCGCAGTTCTGATGCTCGAAACGAATAACTAGAACGGCATAGGGGAAAAGTTCGCATACCGTTGTAATCGTGCGAGTCACTACTTTCAGATGCAACAGAAATTTTGCGGATTGGTCAATCCGTTCGCGAGATATGGCAGTTGGATGTAAGAAACGCTTGAGAAACTCAAAATTTTCGCAGTTCTGATGCTCGAAACGAATAACTGGAACGGCCTAGGGGAAAACTACACATACCGTTGTAATCGGGCGAGTCTCTACTTTCAGATGCAACAGAAATTTTGCGGATTGGTAAGTCCGTTCGCGAGATATGGCAGTTTGGAGGTAAGAAACGCTTGAGAAACTCAAAATTTTCGCAGTTCTGATGCTCGAAACGAATAACTAGAACGGCATAGGGGAAAAGTTCGCATACCGTTGTAATCGGGCGAGTTTCTACTTTCAGATGCAACAGAAATTTTGCGGATTGGCCAATCCGTTCGCGAGATATGGCAGTTTGGATGTAAGAAACGCTTGAGAAACTCAAAATTTTCGCAGTTCTGATGCTCGACACGAATAACTAGAACGGCCTAGGGGAAAAGTGCGCATACCGTTGTAATCGGGCGAGTTTCTACTTTCAGACGCAACAGAAATTTTGCGGATCGGTCAATCCGTTCGCGAGATATGGCAGTTTGGATGTAAGAAACGCTTTAGAAACTCAAAATTTTCGCAGTTCTGATGCTCGAAACGAATAACTGGAACGCCCTAGGGGAAAACTACACATACCGTTGTAATCGGGCGAGTCTCTACTTTCAGACGCAACAGAAATTTTGCGGATTGGTCAATCCGTTCGCGAGATATGGCAGTTTGGAGGTAAGAAACGCTTGAGAAACTCAAAATTTGCGCAGTTCTAATGCTTGAAACGAATAACTAGAACGGCCTAGGGGAAAACTACACCTACCGTTGTAATCGGGCGAGTTTCTACTTTCAGATGCAACAGAAATTTTGCGGATTGGTCAATCTGTTCGCGGGATATGGCAGTTTGGAGGTAAGAAACGCTTGAGAAACTCAAAATTTGCGCAGTTCTGATGCTCGAAACGAATAACTAGAACGGCCTAGGGTAAAAGTGCGCATACCATTGTAATCGGGCGAGTTTCTACTTTCCGATGCAACAGAAATTTTGTGGATCGGTCAATCCGTTCGCGAGATATGGCAGTTTGGATGTAAGAAACGCTTGAGAAACTCAAAATTTTCGCAGTTCTGATGCTCGAAACGAATAACTAGAACGGCATAGGGGAAAAGTTCGCATACCGTTGTAATCGGGCGAGTTTCTACTTTCAGATGCAACAGAAATTTTGCGGATTGGCCAATCCGTTCGCGAGATATGGCAGTTTGGATGTAAGAAACGCTTGAGAAACTCAAAATTTTCGCAGTTCTGATGCTCGACACGAATAACTAGAACGGCCTAGGGGAAAAGTACGCATACCGTTGTAATCGGGCGAGTTTCTACTTTCAGATGCAATAGAAATTTTGCGGATTGGCCAATCCGTTCGCGAGATATGGCAGTTTGGATGTAAGAAACGCTTGAGAAACTCAAAATTTTCGCAGTTTTGATGCTCAAAACGAATAACTGGAACGGCCTAGCGGAAAACTACACATACCGTTGTAATCGGGCGAGTCTCTACTTTCAGATGCAACAAAAATTTTGCGGATTGGTAAATCCGTTCGCGAGATATGGCAGTTTGGAGGTAAGAAACGCTTGAGAAACTCAAAATTTTCGCAGTTCTGATGCTCGAAACGAGTAACTAGAACGGCATAGGGGAAAAGTGCGCATACCGTTGTAATCGGGCGAGTTTCTACTTTCAGATGCAACAGAAATTTTGCGGATTAGTAAATCCGTTCGCGAGATATGGCAGTTTGGAGGTAAGAAACGCTTGAGAAACTCAAAATTTTCGCAGTTCTGATGCTCGAAACGAATAACTAGAACGGCATAGGGGAAAAGTTCGCATACCGTTGTAATCGTGCGAGTCACTACTTTCAGATGCAACAGAAATTTTGCGGATTGGTCAATCCGTTCGCGAGATATGGCAGTTTGGAAGTAAGAAACGCTTGAGAAACTCAAAATTTTCGCAGTTCTGATGCTCGAAACGAATAACTGGAACGGCCTAGGGGAAAACTACACATACCGTTGTAATCGGGCGAGTCTCTACTTTCAGATGCAACAGAAATTTTGCGAATCGGTCAATCCGTTCGCGAGATATGGCAGTTTGGATGTAAGAAACGCTTGAGAAACTCAAAATTTTCGCAGTTCTGATGCTCGAAACGAATAACTGGAACGGCCTAGGGGAAAACTACACATACCGTTGTAATCGGGCGAGTCTCTACTTTCAGATGCAACAGAAATTTTGTGGATCGGTCAATCCGTTCGCGAGATATGGCAGTTTGGATGTAAGAAACGCTTGAGAAACTCAAAATTTTCGCAGTTCTGATGCTCGAAACGAATAACTGGAACGGCCTAGGGGAAAACTACACATACCGTTGTAATCGGGCGAGTCTCTACTTTCAGATGCAACAGAAATTTTGCGGATTGGTAATTCCGTTCGCGAGATATGGCAGTTTGGAGGTAAGAAACGCTTGAGAAACTAAAAATTTTCGCAGTTCTGATGCTCGAAACGAATAACTAGAACGGCATAGGGGAAAAGTTCGCATACCGTTGTAATCGGGCGAGTTTCTACTTTCAGATGCAACAGAAATTTTGCGGATTGGTCAATCCGTTCGCGAGATATGGCAGTTTGGAGGTAAGAAACGCTTGAGAAACTCAAAATTTGCGCAGTTCTGATGCTTGAAACGAATAACCAGAACGGCCTACGGGAAAAGTGCGCATACCATTGTAATCGGGCGAGTTTCTACTTTCAGATGCAACAGAAATTTTGCGGATCGGTCAATCCGTTCGCGAGATATGGCAGTTTGGATGTCAGAAACGCTTGAGAAACTCAAAATTTTCGCAGTTCTGATGCTCAAAACGAATAACTGGAACGGCCTAGGGGAAAACTACACATACCGTTGTAATCGGGCGAGTCTCTACTTTCAGATGCAACAGAAATTTTGCGGATTGGTAAATCCGTTCGCGAGATATGGCAGTTTGGACGTAAGAAACGCTTGAGAAACTCAAAATTTTCGCAGTTCTGATGCTCGAAACGAATAACTAGAACGGCATAGGGGAAAAGTGCGCATACCGTTGTAATCGGGCGAGTTTCTACTTCCAGATGCAACAGAAATTTTGCGGATTGGCCAATCCGTTCGCGAGATATGGCAGTTTGGATGTAAGAAACGCTTGAGAAACTCAAAATTTGGGCAGTTCTGATGCTCGAAACGAATAACTAGAACGGCCTAGGGGAAAAATGCGCATACCGTTGTAATCGTGCGCGTTTCTACTTTCAGATGCAACAGAAATTTTGCGGATTGGTAAATCCGTTCGCGAGATATGGCAGTTTGGAGGTAAGAAACGCTTGAGAAACTCAAAATTTGCGCAGTTCTGATGCTTGAAACGAATAACCAGAACGGCCTAGGGGAGAAGTGCGCATACCATTGTAATCGGGCGAGTTTCTACTTTCAGATGCAACAGAAATTTTGCGGATCGGTCAATCCGTTCGCGAGATATGGCAGTTTGGATGTAAGAAACGCTTGAGAAACTCAAAATTTTCGCAGTTCTGATGCTCGACACGAATAACTAGAACGGCCTAGGGGAAAAGTGCGCATACCATTGTAATCGGGCGAGTTTCTACTTTCAGATGCAACAGAAATTTTGCGGATCGGTCAATCCGTTCGCGAGATATGGCAGTTTGGATGTAAGAAACGCTTGAGAAACTCAAAATTTTCGCAGTTCTGATGCTCGAAACGAATAACTGGAACGGCCTAGGGGAAAACTACACATACCGTTGTAATCGGGCGAGTCTCTACTTTCAGATGCAACAGAAATTTTGCGGATTGGTAAATCCGTTCGCGAGATATGGCAGTTTGGAGGTAAGAAACGCTTGAGAAACTCAAAATTTGCGCAGTTCTGATGCTTGAAACGAATAACTAGAACGGCCTAGGGCAAAAGTGCGCATACCGTTGTAATCGTGCGAGTCTCTACTTTCAGGTGCAACAGAAATTTTGCGGATTGGTCAATCCGTTCGCGAGATATGGCAGTTTGGATGTCAGAAACGCTTGAGAAACTCAAAATTTTCGCAGTTCTGATGCTCAAAACGAATAACTGGAACGGCCTAGGGGAAAACTACACATACCGTTGTAATCGGGCGAGTCTCTACTTTCAGATGCAACAGAAATTTTGCGGATTGGTAAATCCGTTCGCGAGATATGGCAGTTTGGATGTAAGAAACGCTTGAGAAACTCAAAATTTTCGCAGTTCTGATGCTCGAAACGAATAACTGGAACGGCCTAGGGGAAAACTACACATACCGTTGTAATCGGGCGAGTCTCTACTTTCAGATGCAACAGAAATTTTGCGGATTGGTAAATCCGTTCGCGAGATATGGCAGTTTGGAGGTAAGAAACGCTTGAGAAACTCAAAATTTTCGCAGTTCTGATGCTCGAAACGAATAACTAGAACGGCCTAGGGGAAAAGTTCGCATACCGTTGTAATCGGGCGAGTCTCTAATTTCAGACGCAACAGAAATTTTGCGGTTTGGTCAATCCGTTCGCGAGATATGGCCGTTTGGAGGTAAGAAACGCTTGAGAAACTCAAAATTTGCGCAGTTCTGATGCTTGAAACGAATAACTAGAACGGCCTAGGGGAAAACTACACCTGCCGTTGTAATCGGGCGAGTTTCTACTTTCAGATGCAACAGAAATTTTGCGGATTGGTCAATCTGTTCGCGGGATATGGCAGTTTGGAGGTAAGAAACGCTTGAGAAACTCAAAATTTGCGCAGTTCTGATGCTCGAAACGAATAACTAGAACGGCCTAGGGGAAAAGTGCGCATACCATTGTAATCGGGCGAGTTTCTACTTTCAGATGCAACAGAAATTTTGCGGATCGGTCAATCCGTTCGCGAGATATGGCAGTTTGGATGTAAGAAACGCTTGAGAAACTCAAAATTTTCGCAGTTCTGATGCTCGAAACGAATAACCGGAACGGCCTAGGGGAAAACTACACATACCGTTGTAATCGGGCGAGTCTCTACTTTCAGATGCAACAGAAATTTTGCGGATTGGTAAATCTGTTCGCGAGATATGGCAGTTTGGAGGTAAGAAACGCTTGAGAAACTCAAAATTTTCGCAGTTCTGATGCTCGAAACGAATAACTAGAACGGCCTAGGGGAAAAGTTCGCATACCGTTTTAATCGGGCGAGTCTCTACTTTCAGACGCAACAGAAATTTTGCGGTTTGGTCAATCCGTTCGCGAGATATGGCCGTTTGGAGGTAAGAAACGCTTGAGAAACTCAAAATTTGCGCAGTTCTGATGCTTGAAACGAATAACTAGAACGGCCTAGGGGAAAACTACACCTGCCGTTGTAATCGGGCGAGTTTCTACTTTCAGATGCAACAGAAATTTTGCGGATTGGTCAATCTGTTCGCGGGATATGGCAGTTTGGAGGTAAGAAACGCTTGAGAAACTCAAAATTTGCGCAGTTCTGATGCTCGAAACGAATAACTAGAACGGCCTAGGGGAAAAGTGCGCATACCATTGTAATCGGGCGAGTTTCTACTTTCAGATACAACAGAAATTTTGCGGATCGGTCAATCCGTTCGCGAGATATGGCAGTTTGGATGTAAGAAACGCTTGAGAAACTCAAAATTTTCGCAGTTCTGATGCTCGAAACGAATAACTGGAACGGCATAGGGGAAAAGTTATGCGTACCGTTGTAATCGTGCGAGTTTCTACTTTCAGATGCAACAGAAATTTTGCGGATCGGTCAATCCGTTCGCGAGATATGGCAGTTTGGATGTAAGAAACGCTTGAGAAACTCAAAATTTTCGCAGTTCTGATGCTCGAAACGAATAACTAGAACGGCATAGGGGAAAAGTACGCACACCGTTGTAATCGGGCGAGTTTCTACTTTCAGATGCAACAGAAATTTTGCGGATTGGCCAATCCGTTCGCGAGATATGGCAGTTTGGATGTAAGAAACGCTTGAGAAACTCAAAATTTGCGCAGTTCTGATGCTTGAAACGAATAACTAGAACGGCCTAGGGGAAAAGTGCGCATACCGTTGCAATCGTGCGAGTCTCTACTTTCAGATGCAATAGAAATTTTGCGGATTGGTCAATCCGTTCGCGAGATATGGCAGTTTGGAGGTAAGAAACGCTTGAGTAACTCAAAATTTTCGCAGTTCTGATGCTCGAAACGAATAACTGGAACGGCCTAGGGGAAAACTACACATACCGTTGTAATCGGGCGAGTCTCTACTTTCAGATGCAACAGAAATTTTGCGGATTGGTAAATCCGTTCGCGAGATATGGCAGTTTGGAGGTAAGAAACGCTTGAGAAACTCAAAATTTTCGCAGTTCTGATGCTCGAAACGAATAACTAGAACGGCATAGGGGAAAAGTTCGCATACCGTTGTAATCGGGCGAGTTTCTACTTTCAGATGCAACAGAAATTTTGCGGATTCGCCAATCCGTTCGCGAGATATGGCAGTTTGGATGTAAGAAACGCTTGAGAAACTGAAAATTTTCGCAGTTCTGATGCTCGACACGAATAACTAGAACGGCCTAGGGGAAAAGTGCGCATACCATTGTAATCGGGCGAGTTTCTACTTTCAGACGCAAAAGAAATTTTGCGGATCGGTCAATCCGTTCGCGAGATATGGCAGTTTGGATGTAAGAAACGCTTGAGAAACTCAAAATTTGCGCAGTTCTAATGCTTGAAACGAATAACTAGAACGGCCTAGGGGGAAACTACACCTGCCGTTGTAATCGGGCGAGTTTCTACTTTCAGATGCAACAGAAATTTTGCGGATTGGTCAATCTGTTCGCGGGATATGGCAGTTTGGAGGTAAGAAACGCTTGAGAAACTCAAAATTTGCGCAGTTCTGATGCTCGAAACGAATAACTAGAACGGCCTAGGGGAAAAGTGCGCATACCATTGTAATCGGACGAGTTTCTACATTCAGATGCAACAGAAATTTTGTGGATCGGTCAATCCGTTCGCGAGATATGGCAGTTTGGATGTAAGAAACGCTTGAGAAACTCAAAATTTTCGCAGTTCTGATGCTCGAAACGAATAACTGAAACGGCCTAGAGGAAAACTACACATACCGTTGTAATCGGGCGAGTCTGTACTTTCAGATGCAACAGAAATTTTACGGATTGGTAAATCCGTTCGCGAGATATGGCAGTTTGGATGTAAGAAACGCTTGAGAAACTCAAAATTTTCGCAGTTCTGATGCTCGACACGAAAAACTAGAACGGCCTAGGGGAAAAGTGCGCATACCATTGTAATCGGGCGAGTTTCTACTTTCAGATGCAACAGAAATTTTGCGGATCGGTTAATCCGTTCGCGAGATATGGCAGTTTGGATGTAAGAAACGCTTGAGAAACTCAAAATTTTCGCAGTTCTGATGCTCGAAACGAATAACTGGAACGGCCTAGGGGAAAACTACACATACCGTTGTAATCGGGCGAGTCTCTACTTTCAGATGCAACAGAAATTTTGCGGATCGGTCAATCCGTTCGCCAGATATGGCAGTTTGGATGTAAGAAACGCTTGAGAAACTCAAAATTTTCGCAGTTCTGATGCTCGAAACGAATAACTGGAACGGCCTAGGGGAAAACTACACATACCGTTGTAATCGGGCGAGTCTCTACTTTCAGATGCAACAGAAATTTTGCGGATTGGTAAATCCGTTCGCGAGATATGGCAGTTTGGAGGTAAGAAACGCTTGAGAAACTCAAAATTTTCGCAGTTCTGATGCTCGAAACGAATAACTGGAACGGCCTAGGGGAAAACTACACATACCGTTGTAATCGGGCGAGTCTCTACTTTCAGACGCAACAGAAATTTTGCGGATTGGTCAATCCGTTCGCGAGATATGGCAGTTTGGAGGTAAGAAACGCTTGAGAAACTCAAAATTTGCGCAGTTCTAATGCTTGAAACGAATAACTAGAACGGCCTAGGGGAAAACTACACCTACCGTTGTAATCGGGCGAGTTTCTACTTTCAGATGCAACAGAAATTTTGCGGATTGGTCAATCTGTTCGCGGGATATGGCAGTTTGGAGGTAAGAAACGCTTGAGAAACTCAAAATTTGCGCAGTTCTGATGCTCGAAACGAATAACTAGAACGGCCTAGGGGAAAAGTGCGCATACCATTGTAATCGGGCGAGTTTCTACTTTCAGATGCAACAGAAATTTTGCGGATCGGTCAATCCGTTCGCGAGATATGGCAGTTTGGATGTAAGAAACGCTTGAGAAACTCAAAATTTTCGCAGTTCTGATGCTCGAAACGAATAACTGGAACGGCCTAGGGGAAAACTACACATACCGTTGTAATCGGGCGATTCTCTACTTTCAGATGCAACAGAAATTTTGCGGATTGGTAAATCCGTTCGCGATATATGGCAGTTTGGAGGTAAGAAACGCTTGAGAAACTCAAAATTTTCGCAGTTCTGATGCTCGAAACGAATAACTAGAACGGCCTAGGGGAAAAGTTCGCATACCGTTGTAATCGGGCGAGTCTCTACTTTCAGACGCAACAGAAATTTTGCGGTTTGGTCAATCCGTTCGCGAGATATGGCAGTTTGGAGGTAAGAAACGCTTGAGAAACTCAAAATTTGCGCAGTTCTGATGCTTGAAACGAATAACTAGAACGGCCTAGGGGAAAACTACACCTGCCGTTGTAATCGGGCGAGTTTCTACTTTCAGATGCAACAGAAATTTTGCGGATTGGCCAATCCGTTCGCGAGATATGGCAGTTTGGATGTAAGAAACGCTTGAGAAACTCAAAATTTTCGCAGTTCTGATGCTCGACACGAATAACGAGAACGGCCTAGGGGAAAAGTGGGCATACCATTGTAATCGGGCGAGTTTCTACTTTCAGATGCAACAGAAATTTTGCGGATCGGTCAATCGGTTCGCGAGATATGGCAGTTTGGATGTAAGAAACGCTTGAGAAACTCAAAATTTTCGCAGTTCTGATGCTCGAAACGAATAACTGGAACGGCCTAGGGGAAAACTACACATACCGTTGTAATCGGGCGAGTCTCTACTTTCAGACGCAACAGAAATTTTGCGGATTGGTCAATCCGTTCGCGAGATATGGCAGTTTGGAGGTAAGAAACGCTTGAGAAACTCAAAATTTGCGCAGTTCTAATGCTTGAAACGAATAACTAGAACGGCCTAGGGGAAAACTACACCTACCGTTGTAATCGGGCGAGTTTCTACTTTCAGATGCAACAGAAATTTTGCGGATTGGTAAATCCGTTCGCGAGATGTGGCAGTTTGGAGGTAAGAAACGCTTGAGAAACTCAAAATTTTCGCAGTTCTGATGCTCGAAACGAATAACTAGAACGGCATAGGGGAAAAGTTCGCATACCGTTGTAATCGGGCGAGTTTCTACTTTCAGATGCAACAGAAATTTTGCGGATTGGCCAATCCGTTCGCGAGATATGGCAGTTTGGATGTAAGAAACGCTTGAGAAACTCAAAATTTTCGCAGTTCTGATGCTCGACACGAATAACTAGAACGGCCTAGGGGAAAAGTGTGCATACCATTGTAATCGGGCGAGTTTCTACTTTCAGATGCAACAGAAATTTTGCGGATCGGTCAATCCGTTCGCGAGATATGGCAGTTTGGATGTAAGAAACGCTTGAGAAACTCAAAATTTTCGCAGTTCTGATGCTCGAAACGAATAACTAGAACGGCATAGGGGAAAAGTACGCATACCGTTGTAATCGGGCGAGTTTCTACTTTCAGATGCAACAGAAATTTTCGGATTGGCCAATCCGTTCGCGAGATATGGCAGTTTGGATGTAAGAAACGCTTGAGAAACTCAAAATTTTCGCAGTTCTGATGCTCGAAACGAATAACTAGAACGGCCTAGGGGAAAAGTGCGCATACCGTTGTAATCGTGCGAGTCTCTACTTTCAGATGCAACAGAAATTTTGCGGATTGGTCAATCCGTTCGCGAGATATGTCAGTTTGGATGTAAGAAACGCTTGAGAAACTCAAAATTTGCGCAGTTCTGATGCTTGAAACGAATAACTAGAACGGCCTAGGGGTAAAGTGCGCATACCGTTGTAATCGTGCGAGTCTCTACTTTCAGATGCAACAGAAATTTTGCGGATTGGTCAATCCGTTCGCGAGATATGGCAGTTTGGAGGTAAGAAACGCTTGAGAAACTCAAAATTTGCGCAGTTCTGATGCTTGAAACGAATAACCAGAACGGCCTAGGGGAAAAGTGCGCATACCATTGTAATCGGGCGAGTTTCTACTTTCAGATGCAACAGAAATTTTGCGGATCGGTCAATCGGTTCGCGAGATATGGCAGTTTGGATGTAAGAAACGCTTGAGAAACTCAAAATTTTCGCAGTTCTGATGCTCAAAACGAATAACTGGAACGGCATAGGGGAAAAGTACGCATACCGTTGTAATCGGGCGAGTTTCTACTTTCAGATGCAACAGAAATTTTGCGGATTGGCCAATCCGTTCGCGAGATATGGCAGTTTGGATGTAAGAAACGCTTGAGAAACTCAAAATTTGCGCAGTTCTGATGCTTGAAACGAATAACTAGAACGGCCTAGGGGAAAAGTGCGCATACCGTTGTAATCGTGCGAGTCTCTACTTTCAGATGCAACAGAAATTTTGCGGATTGGTCAATCCGTTCGCGAGATATGGCAGTTTGGAGGAAAGAAACGCTTGAGAAACTCAAAATTTGCGCAGTTCTGATGCTTGAAACGAATAACTAGAACGGCCTAGGGGAAAACTACACCTGCCGTTGTATCCGGGCGAGTTTCTACTTTCAGATGCAACAGAAATTTTGCGGATTGGTCAGTCTGTTCGCGGGATATGGCAGTTTGGAGGTAAGAAACGCTTGAGAAACTCAAAATTTGCGCAGTTCTGATGCTCGAAACGAATAACTAGAACGGCCTAGGGGAAAAGTGCGCATACCATTGTAATCGGGCGAGTTTCTACTTTCAGATGCAACAGAAATTTTGCGGATCGGTCAATCCGTTCGCGAGATATGGCAGTTTGGATGTAAGAAACGCTTGAGAAACTCAAAATTTTCGCAGTTCTGATGCTCGAAACGAATAACTGGAACGGCCTAGGGGAAAACTACACATACCGTTGTAATCGGGCGAGTCTCTACTTTCAGATGCAACAGAAATTTTGCGGATTGGTAAATCCGTTCGCGAGATATGGCAGTTTGGAGGTAAGAAACGCTTGAGAAACTCAAAATTTTCGCAGTTCTGATGCTCGAAACGAATAACTAGAACGGCCTAGGGGAAAAGTTCGCATACCGTTGTAATCGGGCGAGTCTCTACTTTCAGACGCAACAGAAATTTTGCGGTTCGGTCAATCCGTTCGCGAGATATGGCAGTTTGGAGGTAAGAAACGCTTGAGAAACTCAAAATTTGCGCAGTTCTGATGCTTGAAACGAATAACTAGAACGGCCTAGGGGAAAACTACACCTGCCGTTGTATCCGGGCGAGTTTCTACTTTCAGATGCAACAGAAATTTTGCGGATTGGTCAATCTGTTCGCGGGATATGGCAGTTTGGATGTAAGAAACGCTTGAGAAACTCAAAATTTTCGCAGTTCTGATGCTCGAAACGAATAACTGGAACGGCCTAGGGGAAAACTACACATACCGTTGTAATCGGGCGAGTCTCTACTTTCAGATGCAACAGAAATTTTGCGGATTGGTAAATCCGTTCGCGAGATATGGCAGTTTGGAGGTAAGAAACGCTTGAGAAACTCAAAATTTGCGCAGTTCTGATGCTTGAAACGAATAACTAGAACGGCCTAGGGGAAAACTACACCTGCCGTTGTATCCGGGCGAGTTTCTACTTTCAGATGCAACAGAAATTTTGCGGATTGGTCAATCTGTTCGCGGGATATGGCAGTTTGGAGGTAAGAAACGCTTGAGAAACTCAAAATTTGCGCAGTTCTGATGCTCGAAACGAATAACTAGAACGGCCTAGGGGAAAAGTTCGCATACCGTTGTAATCGGGCGAGTCTCTACTTTCAGACGCAACAGAAATTTTGCGGTTTGGTCAATCCGTTCGCGAGATATGGCAGTTTGGAGGTAAGAAACGCTTGAGAAACTCAAAATTTGCGCAGTTCTGATGCTTGAAACGAATAACTAGAACGGCCTGGGGGAAAACTACACCTGCCGTTGTAATCGGGCGAGTTTCTACTTTCAGATGCAACAGAAATTTTGCGGATTGGTCAATCTGTTCGCGGGATATGGCAGTTTGGAGGTAAGAAACGCTTGAGAAACTCAAAATTTGCGCAGTTCTGATGCTCGAAACGAATAACTAGAACGGCCTAGGGGAAAAGTGCGCATACCGTTGTAATCGTGCGAGTCTCTACTTTCAGATGCAACAGAAATTTTGCGGATTGGTCAATCCGTTCGCGAGATATGGCAGTTTGGAGGAAAGAAACGCTTGAGAAACTCAAAATTTTCGCAGTTCTGATGCTCGAAACGAATAACTGGAACGGCCTAGGGGAAAACTACACATACCGTTGTAATCGGGCGAGTCTCTACTTTCAGATGCAACAGAAATTTTGCGGATTGGTAAATCCGTTCGCGAGATATGGCAGTTTGGAGGTAAGAAACGCTTGAGAAACTCAAAATTTGCGCAGTTCTGATGCTTGAAACGAATAACTAGAACGGCCTAGGGGAAAACTACACCTGCCGTTGTACTCGGGCGAGTTTCTACTTTCAGATGCAACAGAAATTTTGCGGATTGGTCAATCTGTTCGCGGGATATGGCAGTTTGGAGGTAAGAAACGCTTGAGAAACTCAAAATTTGCGCAGTTCTGATGCTCGAAACGAATAACTAGAACGGCCTAGGGGAAAAGTGCGCATACCATTGTAATCGGGCGAGTTTCTACTTTCAGATGCAACAGAAATTTTGCGGATCGGTCAATCCGTTCGCGAGATATGGCAGTTTGGATGTAAGAAACGCTTGAGAAACTCAAAATTTTCGCAGTTCTGATGCTCGAAACGAATAACTGGAACGGCCTAGGGGAAAACTACACATACCGTTGTAATCGGGCGAGTCTCTACTTTCAGATGCAACAGAAATTTTGCGGATTGGTAAATCCGTTCGCGAGATATGGCAGTTTGGAGGTAAGAAACGCTTGAGAAACTCAAAATTTTCGCAGTTCTGATGCTCCAAACGAATAACTAGAACGGCATAGGGGAAAAGTTCGCATACCGTTGTAATCGGGCGAGTTTCTACTTTCAGATGCAACAGAAATTTTGCGGATTGGTCAATCTGTTCGCGGGATATGGCAGTTTGGAGGTAAGAAACGCTTGAGAAACTCAAAATTTGCGCAGTTCTGATGCTCGAAACGAATAACTAGAACGGCCTAGGGGAAAAGTGCGCATACCATTGTAATCGGGCGAGTTTCTACTTTCAGATGCAACAGAAATT
This sequence comes from Ptiloglossa arizonensis, assembly GCF_051014685.1. NCBI lineage: Eukaryota > Metazoa > Arthropoda > Insecta > Hymenoptera > Colletidae > Ptiloglossa > Ptiloglossa arizonensis. Next base: position 319,961 of record NW_027478462.1, on the reverse strand, counting down.
TTGCGGATCGGTCAATCCGTTCGCGAGATATGGCAGTTTGGATGTAAGAAACGCTTGAGAAACTCAAAATTTTCGCAGTTCTGATGCTCGAAACGAATAACTGGAACGGCCTAGGGGAAAACTACACATACCGTTGTAATCGGGCGAGTCTCTACTTTCAGATGCAACAGAAATTTTGCGGATTGGTAAATCCGTTCGCGAGATATGGCAGTTTGGAGGTAAGAAACGCTTGAGAAACTCAAAATTTGCGCAGTTCTGATGCTTGAAACGAATAACTAGAACGGCCTAGGGGAAAACTACACCTGCCGTTGTATCCGGGCGAGTTTCTACTTTCAGATGCAACAGAAATTTTGCGGATTGGTCAATCTGTTCGCGGGATATGGCAGTTTGGAGGTAAGAAACGCTTGAGAAACTCAAAATTTGCGCAGTTCTGATGCTCGAAACGAATAACTAGAACGGCCTAGGGGAAAAGTTCGCATACCGTTGTAATCGGGCGAGTTTCTACTTTCAGATGCAACAGAAATTTTGCGGATTGGTCAATCTGTTCGCGGGATATGGCAGTTTGGAGGTAAGAAACGCTTGAGAAACTCAAAATTTGCGCAGTTCTGATGCTCGAAACGAATAACTAGAACGGCCTAGGGGAAAAGTGCGCATACCATTGTAATCGGGCGAGTTTCTACTTTCAGATGCAACAGAAATTTTGCGGATCGGTCAATCCGTTCGCGAGATATGGCAGTTTGGATGTAAGAAACGCTTGAGAAACTCAAAATTTTCGCAGTTCTGATGCTCGAAACGAATAACTGGAACGGCCTAGGGGAAAACTACACATACCGTTGTAATCGGGCGAGTCTCTACTTTCAGATGCAACAGAAATTTTGCGGATTGGTAAATCCGTTCGCGAGATATGGCAGTTTGGAGGTAAGAAACGCTTGAGAAACTCAAAATTTGCGCAGTTCTGATGCTTGAAACGAATAACTAGAACGGCCTAGGGGAAAACTACACCTGCCGTTGTATCCGGGCGAGTTTCTACTTTCAGATGCAACAGAAATTTTGCGGATTGGTCAATCTGTTCGCGGGATATGGCAGTTTGGAGGTAAGAAACGCTTGAGAAACTCAAAATTTGCGCAGTTCTGATGCTCGAAACGAATAACTAGAACGGCCTAGGGGAAAAGTTCGCATACCGTTGTAATCGGGCGAGTCTCTACTTTCAGATGCAACAGAAATTTTGCGGATTGGTAAATCCGTTCGCGAGATATGGCAGTTTGGAGGTAAGAAACGCTTGAGAAACTCAAAATTTGCGCAGTTCTGATGCTCGACACGAATAACGAGAACGGCCTAGGGGAAAAGTGCGCATACCATTGTAATCGGGCGAGTTTCTACTTTCAGATGCAACAGAAATTTTGCGGATCGGTCAATCCGTTCGCGAGATATGGCAGTTTGGATGTAAGAAACGCTTGAGAAACTCAAAATTTTCGCAGTTCTGATGCTGGAAACGAATAACTGGAACGGCCTAGGGGAAAACTACACATACCGTTGTAATCGGGCGAGTCTCTACTTTCAGACGCAACAGAAATTTTGCGGATTGGTCAATCCGTTCGCGAGATATGGCAGTTTGGAGGTAAGAAACGCTTGAGAAACTCAAAATTTGCGCAGTTCTAATGCTTGAAACGAATAACTAGAACGGCCTAGGGGAAAACTACACCTACCGTTGTAATCGGGCGAGTTTCTACTTTCAGATGCAACAGAAATTTTGCGGATTGGTCAATCTGTTCGCGGGATATGGCAGTTTGGAGGTAAGAAACGCTTGAGAAACTCAAAATTTGCGCAGTTCTGATGCTCGAAACGAATAACTAGAACGGCCTAGGGGAAAAGTGCGCATACCATTGTAATCGGGCGAGTTTCTACTTTCAGATGCAACAGAAATTTTGCGGATCGGTCAATCCGTTCGCGAGATATGGCAGTTTGGATGTAAGAAACGCTTGAGAAACTCAAAATTTTCGCAGTTCTGATGCTCGAAACGAATAACTGGAACGGCCTAGGGGAAAACTACACATACCGTTGTAATCGGGCGAGTCTCTACTTTCAGATGCAACAGAAATTTTGCGGATTGGTAAATCCGTTCGCGAGATATGGCAGTTTGGAGGTAAGAAACGCTTGAGAAACTCAAAATTTGCGCAGTTCTGATGCTTGAAACGAATAACTAGAACGGCCTAGGGGAAAACTACACCTGCCGTTGTATCCGGGCGAGTTTCTACTTTCAGATGCAACAGAAATTTTGCGGATTGGTCAATCTGTTCGCGGGATATGGCAGTTTGGAGGTAAGAAACGCTTGAGAAACTCAAAATTTGCGCAGTTCTGATGCTCGAAACGAATAACTAGAACGGCCTAGGGGAAAAGTTCGCATACCGTTGTAATCGGGCGAGTCTCTACTTTCAGACGCAACAGAAATTTTGCGGTTTGGTCAATCCGTTCGCGAGATATGGCAGTTTGGAGGTAAGAAACGCTTGAGAAACTCAAAATTTGCGCAGTTCTGATGCTTGAAACGAATAACTAGAACGGCCTAGGGGAAAACTACACCTGCCGTTGTAATCGGGCGAGTTTCTACTTTCAGATGCAACAGAAATTTTGCGGATTGGTCAATCTGTTCGCGGGATATGGCAGTTTGGAGGTAAGAAACGCTTGAGAAACTCAAAATTTGCGCAGTTCTGATGCTCGAAACGAATAACTAGAACGGCCTAGGGGAAAAGTGCGCATACCATTGTAATCGGGCGAGTTTCTACTTTCAGATGCAACAGAAATTTTGCGGATCGGTCAATCCGTTCGCGAGATATGGCAGTTTGGATGTAAGAAACGCTTGAGAAACTCAAAATTTTCGCAGTTCTGATGCTCGAAACGAATAACTGGAACGGCCTAGGGGAAAACTATACATACCGTTGTAATCGGGCGAGTCTCTACTTTCAAATGCAACAGAAATTTTGCGGATTCGTAAATCCGTTCGCGAGATATAGCAGTTTGGAGGTAAGAAACGCTTGAGAAACTCAAAATTTTCGCAGTTCTGATGCTCCAAACGAATAACTAGAACGGCATAGGGGAAAAGTTCGCATACCGTTGTAATCGGGCGAGTCTCTACTTTCAGATGCAACAGAAATTTTGCGGATTGGTAAATCCGTTCGCGAGATATGGCAGTTTGGAGGTAAGAAACGCTTGAGAAACTCAAAATTTGCGCAGTTCTGATGCTCGACACGAATAACGAGAACGGCCTAGGGGAAAAGTGCGCATACCATTGTAATCGGGCGAGTTTCTACTTTCAGATGCAACAGAAATTTTGCGGATCGGTCAATCCGTTCGCGAGATATGGCAGTTTGGATGTAAGAAACGCTTGAGAAACTCAAAATTTTCGCAGTTCTGATGCTGGAAACGAATAACTGGAACGGCCTAGGGGAAAACTACACATACCGTTGTAATCGGGCGAGTCTCTACTTTCAGACGCAACAGAAATTTTGCGGATTGGTCAATCCGTTCGCGAGATATGGCAGTTTGGAGGTAAGAAACGCTTGAGAAACTCAAAATTTGCGCAGTTCTAATGCTTGAAACGAATAACTAGAACGGCCTAGGGGAAAACTACACCTACCGTTGTAATCGGGCGAGTTTCTACTTTCAGATGCAACAGAAATTTTGCGGATTGGTCAATCTGTTCGCGGGATATGGCAGTTTGGAGGTAAGAAACGCTTGAGAAACTCAAAATTTGCGCAGTTCTGATGCTCGAAACGAATAACTAGAACGGCCTAGGGGAAAAGTGCGCATACCATTGTAATCGGGCGAGTTTCTACTTTCAGATGCAACAGAAATTTTGCGGATCGGTCAATCCGTTCGCGAGATATGGCAGTTTGGATGTAAGAAACGCTTGAGAAACTCAAAATTTTCGCAGTTCTGATGCTCGAAACGAATAACTGGAACGGCCTAGGGGAAAACTACACATACCGTTGTAATCGGGCGAGTCTCTACTTTCAGATGCAACAGAAATTTTGCGGATTGGTAAATCCGTTCGCGAGATATGGCAGTTTGGAGGTAAGAAACGCTTGAGAAACTCAAAATTTGCGCAGTTCTGATGCTTGAAACGAATAACTAGAACGGCCTAGGGGAAAACTACACCTGCCGTTGTATCCGGGCGAGTTTCTACTTTCAGATGCAACAGAAATTTTGCGGATTGGTCAATCTGTTCGCGGGATATGGCAGTTTGGAGGTAAGAAACGCTTGAGAAACTCAAAATTTGCGCAGTTCTGATGCTCGAAACGAATAACTAGAACGGCCTAGGGGAAAAGTGCGCATACCATTGTAATCGGGCGAGTTTCTACTTTCAGATGCAACAGAAATTTTGCGGATCGGTCAATCCGTTCGCGAGATATGGCAGTTTGGATGTAAGAAACGCTTGAGAAACTCAAAATTTTCGCAGTTCTGATGCTCGAAACGAATAACTGGAACGGCCTAGGGGAAAACTACACATACCGTTGTAATCGGGCGAGTCTCTACTTTCAGATGCAACAGAAATTTTGCGGATTGGTAAATCCGTTCGCGAGATATGGCAGTTTGGAGGTAAGAAACGCTTGAGAAACTCAAAATTTTCGCAGTTCTGATGCTCGAAACGAATAACTGGAACGGCCTAGGGGAAAACTATACATACCGTTGTAATCGGGCGAGTCTCTACTTTCAGATGCAACAGAAATTTTGCGGATTCGTAAATCCGTTCGCGAGATATGGCAGTTTGGAGGTAAGAAACGCTTGAGAAACTCAAAATTTTCGCAGTTCTGATGCTCCAAACGAATAACTAGAACGGCATAGGGGAAAAGTTCGCATACCGTTGTAATCGGGCGAGTTTCTACTTTCAGATGCAACAGTAATTTTGCGGATTGGCCAATCCGTTCGCGAGATATGGCAGTTTGGATGTAAGAAACGCTTGAGAAACTCAAAATTTTCGCAGTTCTGATGCTCGACACGAATAACGAGAACGGCCTAGGGGAAAAGTGCGCATACCATTGTAATCGGGCGAGTTTCTACTTTCAGATGCAACAGAAATTTTGCGGATCGGTCAATCCGTTCGCGAGATATGGCAGTTTGGATGTAAGAAACGCTTGAGAAACTCAAAATTTTCGCAGTTCTGATGCTGGAAACGAATAACTGGAACGGCCTAGGGGAAAACTACACATACCGTTGTAATCGGGCGAGTCTCTACTTTCAGACGCAACAGAAATTTTGCGGATTGGTCAATCCGTTCGCGAGATATGGCAGTTTGGAGGTAAGAAACGCTTGAGAAACTCAAAATTTGCGCAGTTCTAATGCTTGAAACGAATAACTAGAACGGCCTAGGGGAAAACTACACCTACCGTTGTAATCGGGCGAGTTTCTACTTTCAGATGCAACAGAAATTTTGCGGATTGGTCAATCTGTTCGCGGGATATGGCAGTTTGGAGGTAAGAAACGCTTGAGAAACTCAAAATTTGCGCAGTTCTGATGCTCGAAACGAATAACTAGAACGGCCTAGGGGAAAAGTGCGCATACCATTGTAATCGGGCGAGTTTCTACTTTCAGATGCAACAGAAATTTTGCGGATCGGTCAATCCGTTCGCGAGATATGGCAGTTTGGATGTAAGAAACGCTTGAGAAACTCAAAATTTTCGCAGTTCTGATGCTCGAAACGAATAACTGGAACGGCCTAGGGGAAAACTACACATACCGTTGTAATCGGGCGAGTCTCTACTTTCAGATGCAACTGAAATTTTGCGGATTGGTAAATCCGTTCGCGAGATATGGCAGTTTGGAGGTAAGAAACGCTTGAGAAACTCAAAATTTGCGCAGTTCTGATGCTTGAAACGAATAACTAGAACGGCCTAGGGGAAAACTACACCTGCCGTTGTATCCGGGCGAGTTTCTACTTTCAGATGCAACAGAAATTTTGCGGATTGGTCAATCTGTTCGCGGGATATGGCAGTTTGGAGGTAAGAAACGCTTGAGAAACTCAAAATTTGCGCAGTTCTGATGCTCGAAACGAATAACTAGAACGGCCTAGGGGAAAAGTGCGCATACCATTGTAATCGGGCGAGTTTCTACTTTCAGATGCAACAGAAATTTTGCGGATCGGTCAATCCGTTCGCGAGATATGGCAGTTTGGATGTAAGAAACGCTTGAGAAACTCAAAATTTTCGCAGTTCTGATGCTCGAAACGAATAACTGGAACGGCCTAGGGGAAAACTACACATACCGTTGTAATCGGGCGAGTCTCTACTTTCAGATGCAACAGAAATTTTGCGGATTGGTAAATCCGTTCGCGAGATATGGCAGTTTGGAGGTAAGAAACGCTTGAGAAACTCAAAATTTTCGCAGTTCTGATGCTCGAAACGAATAACTGGAACGGCCTAGGGGAAAACTATACATACCGTTGTAATCGGGCGAGTCTCTACTTTCAGATGCAACAGAAATTTTGCGGATTCGTAAATCCGTTCGCGAGATATGGCAGTTTGGAGGTAAGAAACGCTTGAGAAACTCAAAATTTTCGCAGTTCTGATGCTCCAAACGAATAACTAGAACGGCATAGGGGAAAAGTTCGCATACCGTTGTAATCGGGCGAGTTTCTACTTTCAGATGCAACAGTAATTTTGCGGATTGGCCAATCCGTTCGCGAGATATGGCAGTTTGGATGTAAGAAACGCTTGAGAAACTCAAAATTTTCGCAGTTCTGATGCTCGACACGAATAACGAGAACGGCCTAGGGGAAAAGTGCGCATACCATTGTAATCGGGCGAGTTTCTACTTTCAGATGCAACAGAAATTTTGCGGATCGGTCAATCCGTTCGCGAGATATGGCAGTTTGGATGTAAGAAACGCTTGAGAAACTCAAAATTTTCGCAGTTCTGATGCTGGAAACGAATAACTGGAACGGCCTAGGGGAAAACTACACATACCGTTGTAATCGGGCGAGTCTCTACTTTCAGACGCAACAGAAATTTTGCGGATTGGTCAATCCGTTCGCGAGATATGGCAGTTTGGAGGTAAGAAACGCTTGAGAAACTCAAAATTTGCGCAGTTCTAATGCTTGAAACGAATAACTAGAACGGCCTAGGGGAAAACTACACCTACCGTTGTAATCGGGCGAGTTTCTACTTTCAGATGCAACAGAAATTTTGCGGATTGGTCAATCTGTTCGCGGGATATGGCAGTTTGGAGGTAAGAAACGCTTGAGAAACTCAAAATTTGCGCAGTTCTGATGCTCGAAACGAATAACTAGAACGGCCTAGGGGAAAAGTGCGCATACCATTGTAATCGGGCGAGTTTCTACTTTCAGATGCAACAGAAATTTTGCGGATCGGTCAATCCGTTCGCGAGATATGGCAGTTTGGATGTAAGAAACGCTTGAGAAACTCAAAATTTTCGCAGTTCTGATGCTCGAAACGAATAACTGGAACGGCCTAGGGGAAAACTACACATACCGTTGTAATCGGGCGAGTCTCTACTTTCAGATGCAACTGAAATTTTGCGGATTGGTAAATCCGTTCGCGAGATATGGCAGTTTGGAGGTAAGAAACGCTTGAGAAACTCAAAATTTGCGCAGTTCTGATGCTTGAAACGAATAACTAGAACGGCCTAGGGGAAAACTACACCTGCCGTTGTATCCGGGCGAGTTTCTACTTTCAGATGCAACAGAAATTTTGCGGATTGGTCAATCTGTTCGCGGGATATGGCAGTTTGGAGGTAAGAAACGCTTGAGAAACTCAAAATTTGCGCAGTTCTGATGCTCGAAACGAATAACTAGAACGGCCTAGGGGAAAAGTGCGCATACCATTGTAATCGGGCGAGTTTCTACTTTCAGATGCAACAGAAATTTTGCGGATCGGTCAATCCGTTCGCGAGATATGGCAGTTTGGATGTAAGAAACGCTTGAGAAACTCAAAATTTTCGCAGTTCTGATGCTCGAAACGAATAACTGGAACGGCCTAGGGGAAAACTATACATACCGTTGTAATCGGGCGAGTCTCTACTTTCAGATGCAACAGAAATTTTGCGGATTCGCAAATCCGTTCGCGAGATATGGCAGTTTGGAGGTAAGAAACGCTTGAGAAACTCAAAATTTTCGCAGTTCTGATGCTCCAAACGAATAACTAGAACGGCATAGGGGAAAAGTTCGCATACCGTTGTAATCGGGCGAGTTTCTACTTTCAGATGCAACAGTAATTTTGCGGATTGGCCAATCCGTTCGCGAGATATGGCAGTTTGGATGTAAGAAACGCTTGAGAAACTCAAAATTTTCGCAGTTCTGATGCTCGACACGAATAACGAGAACGGCCTAGGGGAAAAGTGCGCATACCATTGTAATCGGGCGAGTTTCTACTTTCAGATGCAACAGAAATTTTGCGGATCGGTCAATCCGTTCGCGAGATATGGCAGTTTGGATGTAAGAAACGCTTGAGAAACTCAAAATTTTCGCAGTTCTGATGCTGGAAACGAATAACTGGAACGGCCTAAGGGAAAACTACACATACCGTTGTAATCGGGCGAGTCTCTACTTTCAGACGCAACAGAAATTTTGCGGATTGGTCAATCCGTTCGCGAGATATGGCAGTTTGGAGGTAAGAAACGCTTGAGAAACTCAAAATTTGCGCAGTTCTGATGCTTGAAACGAATAACTAGAACGGCCTAGGGGAAAACTACACCTGCCGTTGTATCCGGGCGAGTTTCTACTTTCAGATGCAACAGAAATTTTGCGGATTGGTCAATCTGTTCGCGGGATATGGCAGTTTGGAGGTAAGAAACGCTTGAGAAACTCAAAATTTGCGCAGTTCTGATGCTCGAAACGAATAACTAGAACGGCCTAGGGGAAAAGTGCGCATACCATTGTAATCGGGCGAGTTTCTACTTTCAGATGCAACAGAAATTTTGCGGATCGGTCAATCCGTTCGCGAGATATGGCAGTTTGGATGTAAGAAACGCTTGAGAAACTCAAAATTTTCGCAGTTCTGATGCTCGAAACGAATAACTGGAACGGCCTAGGGGAAAACTATACATACCGTTGTAATCGGGCGAGTCTCTACTTTCAGATGCAACAGAAATTTTGCGGATTCGCAAATCCGTTCGCGAGATATGGCAGTTTGGAGGTAAGAAACGCTTGAGAAACTCAAAATTTTCGCAGTTCTGATGCTCCAAACGAATAACTAGAACGGCATAGGGGAAAAGTTCGCATACCGTTGTAATCGGGCGAGTTTCTACTTTCAGATGCAACAGTAATTTTGCGGATTGGCCAATCCGTTCGCGAGATATGGCAGTTTGGATGTAAGAAACGCTTGAGAAACTCAAAATTTTCGCAGTTCTGATGCTCGACACGAATAACGAGAACGGCCTAGGGGAAAAGTGGGCATACCATTGTAATCGGGCGAGTTTCTACTTTCAGATGCAACAGAAATTTTGCGGATCGGTCAATCCGTTCGCGAGATATGGCAGTTTGGATGTAAGAAACGCTTGAGAAACTCAAAATTTTCGCAGTTCTGATGCTGGAAACGAATAACTGGAACGGCCTAGGGGAAAACTACACATACCGTTGTAATCGGGCGAGTCTCTACTTTCAGACGCAACAGAAATTTTGCGGATTGGTCAATCCGTTCGCGAGATATGGCAGTTTGGAGGTAAGAAACGCTTGAGAAACTCAAAATTTGCGCAGTTCTAATGCTTGAAACGAATAACTAGAACGGCCTAGGGGAAAACTACACCTACCGTTGTAATCGGGCGAGTTTCTACTTTCAGATGCAACAGAAATTTTGCGGATTGGTCAATCTGTTCGCGGGATATGGCAGTTTGGAGGTAAGAAACGCTTGAGAAACTCAAAATTTGCGCAGTTCTGATGCTCGAAACGAATAACTAGAACGGCCTAGGGGAAAAGTGCGCATACCATTGTAATCGGGCGAGTTTCTACTTTCAGATGCAACAGAAATTTTGTGGATCGGTCAATCCGTTCGCGAGATATGGCAGTTTGGATGTAAGAAACGCTTGAGAAACTCAAAATTTTCGCAGTTCTGATGCTCGAAACGAATAACTAGAACGGCCTAGGGGAAAACTACACCTACCGTTGTAATCGGGCGAGTTTCTACTTTCAGATGCAACAGAAATTTTGCGGATCGGTCAATCCGTTCGCGAGATATGGCAGTTTGGACGTAAGAAACGCTTGAGAAACTCAAAATTTTCGCAGTTCTGATGCTCGAAACGAATAACTGGAACGGCCTAGGGGAAAACTACACATACCGTTGTAATCGGGCGAGTCTCTACTTTCAGATGCAACAGAAATTTTGCGGATTGTTATATCCGTTCGCGAGATATGGCAGTTTGGAGGTAAGAAACGCTTGAGAAACTCAAAATTTTCGCAGTTCTGATGCTCGAAACGAATAACTAGAACGGCATAGGGGAAAAGTGCGCATACCATTGTAATCGGGCGAGTTTCTACTTTCAGATGCAACAGAAATTTTGTGGATCGGTCAATCCGTTCGCGAGATATGGCAGTTTGGATGTAAGAAACGCTTGAGAAACTCAAAATTTTCGCAGTTCTGATGCTCGAAACGAATAACTGGAACGGCCTAGGGGAAAACTACACATACCGTTGTAATCGGGCGAGTCTCTACTTTCAGATGCAACAGAAATTTTGCGGATTGGTAAATCCGTTCGCGAGATATGGCAGTTTGGAGGTAAGAAACGCTTGAGAAACTCAAAATTTTCGCAGTTCTGATGCTCGAAACGAATAACTAGAACGGCATAGGGGAAAAGTTCGCATACCGTTGTAATCGGGTGAGTTTCTACTTTCAGATGCAACAGAAATTTTGCGGATTGGCCAATCCGTTCGCGAGATATGGCAGTTTGGATGTAAGAAACGCTTGAGAAACTCAAAATTTTCGCAGTTCTGATACTCGACACGAATAACTAGAACGGCCTAGGGGAAAAGTGCCCATACCATTGTAATCGGGCGAGTTTCTACTTTCAGATGCAACAGAAATTATGCGGATCGGTCAATCCGTTCGCGAGATATGGCAGTTTGGATGTAAGAAACGCTTGAGAAACTCAAAATTTTCGCAGTTCTGATGCTCGAAACGAATAACTGGAACGGCCTAGGGGAAAACTATACATACCGTTGTAATCGGGCGAGTCTCTACTTTCAGATGCAACAGAAATTTTGCGGATTCGCAAATCCGTTCGCGAGATATGGCAGTTTGGAGGTAAGAAACGCTTGAGAAACTCAAAATTTGCGCAGTTCTAATGCTTGAAACGAATAACTAGAACGGCCTAGGGGAAAACTACACCTACCGTTGTAATCGGGCGAGTTTCTACTTTCAGATGCAACAGAAATTTTGCGGATTGGTCAATCTGTTCGCGGGATATGGCAGTTTGGAGGTAAGAAACGCTTGAGAAACTCAAAATTTGCGCAGTTCTGATGCTCGAAACGAATAACTAGAACGGCCTAGGGGAAAAGTGCGCATACCATTGTAATCGGGCGAGTTTCTACTTTCAGATGCAACAGAAATTTTGTGGATCGGTCAATCCGTTCGCGAGATATGGCAGTTTGGATGTAAGAAACGCTTGAGAAACTCAAAATTTTCGCAGTTCTGATGCTCGAAACGAATAACTAGAACGGCCTAGGGGAAAACTACACCTACCGTTGTAATCGGGCGAGTTTCTACTTTCAGATGCAACAGAAATTTTGCGGATCGGTCAATCCGTTCGCGAGATATGGCAGTTTGGACGTAAGAAACGCTTGAGAAACTCAAAATTTTCGCAGTTCTGATGCTCGAAACGAATAACTGGAACGGCCTAGGGGAAAACTACACATACCGTTGTAATCGGGCGAGTCTCTACTTTCAGATGCAACAGAAATTTTGCGGATTGTTATATCCGTTCGCGAGATATGGCAGTTTGGAGGTAAGAAACGCTTGAGAAACTCAAAATTTTCGCAGTTCTGATGCTCGAAACGAATAACTAGAACGGCATAGGGGAAAAGTGCGCATACCATTGTAATCGGGCGAGTTTCTACTTTCAGATGCAACAGAAATTTTGTGGATCGGTCAATCCGTTCGCGAGATATGGCAGTTTGGATGTAAGAAACGCTTGAGAAACTCAAAATTTTCGCAGTTCTGATGCTCGAAACGAATAACTGGAACGGCCTAGGGGAAAACTACACATACCGTTGTAATCGGGCGAGTCTCTACTTTCAGATGCAACAGAAATTTTGCGGATTGGTAAATCCGTTCGCGAGATATGGCAGTTTGGAGGTAAGAAACGCTTGAGAAACTCAAAATTTTCGCAGTTCTGATGCTCGAAACGAATAACTAGAACGGCATAGGGGAAAAGTTCGCATACCGTTGTAATCGGGTGAGTTTCTACTTTCAGATGCAACAGAAATTTTGCGGATTGGCCAATCCGTTCGCGAGATATGGCAGTTTGGATGTAAGAAACGCTTGAGAAACTCAAAATTTTCGCAGTTCTGATACTCGACACGAATAACTAGAACGGCCTAGGGGAAAAGTGCCCATACCATTGTAATCGGGCGAGTTTCTACTTTCAGATGCAACAGAAATTATGCGGATCGGTCAATCCGTTCGCGAGATATGGCAGTTTGGATGTAAGAAACACTTGAGAAATTCCAAATTTTCGCAGTTCTGATGCTCGAAACGAATAACTGGAACGGCCTAGGGGAAAACTACACATACCGTTGTAATCGGGCGAGTCTCTACTTTCAGACGCAACAGAAATTTTGCGGATTGGTAAATCCGTTCGCGAGATATGGCAGTTTGGAGGTAAGAAACGCTTGAGAAACTCAAAATTTGGGCAGTTCTGATGCTTGAAACGAATAACTAGAACGGCCTAGGGGAAAACTACACCTACCGTTGTAATCGGGCGAGTTTCTACTTTCAGATGCAACAGAAATTTTGCGGATTGGTCAATCTGTTCGCGGGATATGGCAGTTTGGAGGTAAGAAACGCTTGAGAAACTCAAAATTTTCGCAGTTCTCATGCTCGACACGAATAACTAGAACGGCCTAGGGGAAAAGTGCGCATACCATTGTAATCGGGCGAGTTTCTACTTTCAGATGCAACAGAAATTTTGCGGATCGGTCAATCAGTTCGCGAGATATGGCAGTTTGGATGTAAGAAACGCTTGAGAAACTCAAAATTTTCGCAGTTCTGATGCTCGAAACGAATAACTGGAACGGCCTAGGGGAAAACTACACATACCGTTGTAATCGGGCGAGTCTCTACTTTCAGATGCAACAGAAATTTTGCGGATTGGTAAATCCGTTCGCGAGATATGGCAGTTTGGAGGTAAGAAACGCTTGAGAAAATCAAAATTTGCGCAGTTCTGATGCTCGAAACGAATAACTAGTACGGCATAGGGGAAAAGTACGCATACCGTTGTAATCGGGCGAGTTTCTACTTTCAGATGCAACAGAAATTTTGCGGATTGGCCAATCCGTTCGCGAGATATGGCAGTTTGGATGTAAGAAACGCTTGAGAAACTCAAAATTTTCGCAGTTCTGATGTTCGACACGAATAACTAGAACGGCCTAGGGGAAAAGTGCGCATACCATTGTAATCGGGCGAGTTTCTACTTTCAGACGCAACAGAAATTTTGCGGATTGGTCAATCTGTTCGCGGGATATGGCAGTTTGGAGGTAAGAAACGCTTGAGAAACTCAAAATTTGCGCAGTTCTGATGCTCGAAACGAATAACTAGAACGGCCTAGGGGAAAAGTGCGCATACCATTGTAATCGGGCGAGTTTCTACTTTCAGATGCAACAGAAATTTTGTGGATCGGTCAATCCGTTCGCGAGATATGGCAGTTTGGATGTAAGAAACGCTTGAGAAACTCAAAATTTTCGCAGTTCTGATGCTCGAAACGAATAACTAGAACGGCCTAGGGGAAAACTACACCTACCGTTGTAATCGGGCGAGTTTCTACTTTCAGATGCAACAGAAATTTTGCGGATCGGTCAATCCGTTCGCGAGATATGGCAGTTTGGACGTAAGAAACGCTTGAGAAACTCAAAATTTTCGCAGTTCTGATGCTCGAAACGAATAACTAGAACGGCATAGGGGAAAAGTGCGCATACCATTGTAATCGGGCGAGTTTCTACTTTCAGATGCAACAGAAATTTTGTGGATCGGTCAATCCGTTCGCGAGATATGGCAGTTTGGATGTAAGAAACGCTTGAGAAACTCAAAATTTTCGCAGTTCTGATGCTCGAAACGAATAACTGGAACGGCCTAGGGGAAAACTACACATACCGTTGTAATCGGGCGAGTCTCTACTTTCAGATGCAACAGAAATTTTGCGGATTGGTAAATCCGTTCGCGAGATATGGCAGTTTGGAGGTAAGAAACGCTTGAGAAACTCAAAATTTTCGCAGTTCTGATGCTCGAAACGAATAACTAGAACGGCATAGGGGAAAAGTTCGCATACCGTTGTAATCGGGTGAGTTTCTACTTTCAGATGCAACAGAAATTTTGCGGATTGGCCAATCCGTTCGCGAGATATGGCAGTTTGGATGTAAGAAACGCTTGAGAAACTCAAAATTTTCGCAGTTCTGATACTCGACACGAATAACTAGAACGGCCTAGGGGAAAAGTGCCCATACCATTGTAATCGGGCGAGTTTCTACTTTCAGATGCAACAGAAATTATGCGGATCGGTCAATCCGTTCGCGAGATATGGCAGTTTGGATGTAAGAAACACTTGAGAAATTCAAAATTTTCGCAGTTCTGATGCTCGAAACGAATAACTGGAACGGCCTAGGGGAAGACTACACATACCGTTGTAATCGGGCGAGTCTCTACTTTCAGACGCAACAGAAATTTTGCGGATTGGTAAATCCGTTCGCGAGATATGGCAGTTTGGAGGTAAGAAACGCTTGAGAAACTCAAAATTTGCGCAGTTCTGATGCTTGAAACGAATAACTAGAACGGCCTAGGGGAAAACTACACCTACCGTTGTAATCGGGCGAGTTTCTACTTTCAGATGCAACAGAAATTTTGCGGATTGGTCAATCTGTTCGCGGGATATGGCAGTTTGGAGGTAAGAAACGCTTGAGAAACTCAAAATTTTCGCAGTTCTCATGCTCGACACGAATAACTAGAACGGCCTAGGGGAAAAGTGCGCATACCATTGTAATCGGGCGAGTTTCTACTTTCAGATGCAACAGAAATTTTGCGGATCGGTCAATCAGTTCGCGAGATATGGCAGTTTGGATGTAAGAAACGCTTGAGAAACTCAAAATTTTCGCAGTTCTGATGCTCGAAACGAATAACTGGAACGGCCTAGGGGAAAACTACACACACCGTTGTAATCGGGCGAGTCTCTACTTTCAGATGCAACAGAAATTTTGCGGATTGGTAAATCCGTTCGCGAGATATGGCAGTTTGGAGGTAAGAAACGCTTGAGAAAATCAAAATTTGCGCAGTTCTGATGCTCGAAACGAATAACTAGTACGGCATAGGGGAAAAGTACGCATACCGTTGTAATCGGGCGAGTTTCTACTTTCAGATGCAACAGAAATTTTGCGGATTTGCCAATCCGTTCGCGAGATATGGCAGTTTGGATGTAAGAAACGCTTGAGAAACTCAAAATTTTCGCAGTTCTCATGCTCGACACGAATAACTAGAACGGCCTAGGGGAAAAGTGCGCATACCATTGTAATCGGGCGAGTTTCTACTTTCAGATGCAACAGAAATTTTGCGGATCGGTCAATCAGTTCGCGAGATATGGCAGTTTGGAGGTAAGAAACGCTTGAGAAAATCAAAATTTGCGCAGTTCTGATGCTCGAAACGAATAACTAGTACGGCATAGGGGAAAAGTACGCATACCGTTGTAATCGGGCGAGTTTCTACTTTCAGATGCAACAGAAATTTTGCGGATTGGCCAATCCGTTCGCGAGATATGGCAGTTTGGATGTAAGAAACGCTTGAGAAACTCAAAATTTTCGCAGTTCTCATGCTCGACACGAATAACTAGAACGGCCTAGGGGAAAAGTGCGCATACCATTGTAATCGGGCGAGTTTCTACTTTCAGATGCAACAGAAATTTTGCGGATCGGTCAATCAGTTCGCGAGATATGGCAGTTTGGATGTAAGAAACGCTTGAGAAAATCAAAATTTGCGCAGTTCTGATGCTCGAAACGAATAACTAGTACGGCATAGGGGAAAAGTACGCATACCGTTGTAATCGGGCGAGTTTCTACTTTCAGATGGAACAGAAATTTTGCGGATTGGCCAATCCGTTCGCGAGATATGGCAGTTTGGATGTAAGAAACGCTTGAGAAACTCAAAATTTTCGCAGTTCTCATGCTCGACACGAATAACTAGAACGGCCTAGGGGAAAAGTGCGCATACCATTGTAATCGGGCGAGTTTCTACTTTCAGATGCAACAGAAATTTTGCGGATCGGTCAATCAGTTCGCGAGATATGGCAGTTTGGATGTAAGAAACGCTTGAGAAACTCAAAATTTTCGCAGTTCTGATGCTCGACACGAATAACTACAACGGCATAGGGGAGAAGCGCGCATACCGTTGTAATCGGGCGAGTTTCTACTTTCAGATGCAACAGAAATTTTGTGGATCGGTCAATCCGTTCGCGAGATGTGGCAGTTTGGATGTAAGAAACGCTTGAGAAACTCAAAATTTTCGCAGTTCTGATGCTCGAAACGAATAACTAGAACGGCATAGGGGAAAAGTGCGCATACCATTGTAATCGGGCGAGTTTCTACTTTCAGATGCAACAGAAATTTTGTGGATCGGTCAATCCGTTCGCGAGATATGGCAGTTTGGATGTAAGAAACGCTTGAGAAACTCAAAATTTTCGCAGTTCTGATGCTCGAAACGAATAACTGGAACGGCCTAGGGGAAAACTACACATACCGTTGTAATCAGGCGAGTCTCTACTTTCAGATGCAACAGAAATTTTGCGGATTGGTAAATCCGTTCGCGAGATATGGCAGTTTGGAGGTAAGAAACGCTTGAGAAACTCAAAATTTTCGCAGTTCTGATGCTCGAAACGAATAACTAGAACGGCATAGGGGAAAAGTTCGCATACCGTTGTAATCGGGCGAGTTTCTACTTTCAGATGCAACAGAAATTTTGCGGATTGGCCAATCCGTTCGCGAGATATGGCAGTTTGGATGTAAGAAACGCTTGAGAAACTCAAAATTTTCGCAGTTCTGATACTCGACACGAATAACTAGAACGGCCTAGGGGAAAAGTGCGCATACCATTGTAATCGGGCGAGTTTCTACTTTCAGATGCAACAGAAATTATGCGGATCGGTCAATCCGTTCGCGAGATATGGCAGTTTGGATGTAAGAAACACTTGAGAAATTCAAAATTTTCGCAGTTCTGATGCTCGAAACGAATAACTGGAACGGCCTAGGGGAAAACTACACATACCGTTGTAATCGGGCGAGTCTCTACTTTCAGACGCAACAGAAATTTTGCGGATTGGTAAATCCGTTCGCGAGATATGGCAGTTTGGAGGTAAGAAACGCTTGAGAAACTCAAAATTTGCGCAGTTCTGATGCTTGAAACGAATAACTAGAACGGCCTAGGGGAAAACTACACCTACCGTTGTAATCGGGCGAGTTTCTACTTTCAGATGCAACAGAAATTTTGCGGATTGGTCAATCTGTTCGCGGGATATGGCAGTTTGGAGGTAAGAAACGCTTGAGAAACTCAAAATTTGCGCAGTTCTGATGGTCGAAACGAATAACTAGAAGGGCCTAGGGGAAAAGTGCGCATACCATTGTAATCGGGCGAGTTTCTACTTTCAGATGCAACAGAAATTTTGGGGATCGGTCAATCCGTTCGCGAGATATGGCAGTTTGGATGTAAGAAACGCTTGAGAAACTCAAAATTTTCGCAGTTCTCATGCTCGACACGAATAACTAGAACGGCCTAGGGGAAAAGTGCGCATACCATTGTAATCGGGCGAGTTTCTACTTTCAGATGCAACAGAAATTTTGCGGATCGGTCAATCAGTTCGCGAGATATGGCAGTTTGGATGTAAGAAACGCTTGAGAAACTCAAAATTTTCGCAGTTCTGATGCTCGAAACGAATAACTGGAACGGCCTAGGGGAAAACTACACATACCGTTGTAATCGGGCGAGTCTCTACTTTCAGATGCAACAGAAATTTTGCGGATTGGTAAATCCGTTCGCGAGATATGGCAGTTTGGAGGTAAGAAACGCTTGAGAAAATCAAAATTTGCGCAGTTCTGATGCTCGAAACGAATAACTAGTACGGCATAGGGGAAAAGTACGCATACCGTTGTAATCGGGCGAGTTTCTACTTTCAGATGCAACAGAAATTTTGCGGATTGGCCAATCCGTTCGCGAGATATGGCAGTTTGGATGTAAGAAACGCTTGAGAAACTCAAAATTTTCGCAGTTCTGATGCTCGACACGAATAACTAGAACGGCCTAGGGGAAAAGTGCGCATACCATTGTAATCGGGCGAGTTTCTACTTTCAGACGCAACAGAAATTTTGCGGATTGGTCAATCCGTTCGCGAGATATGGCAGTTTGGAGGTAAGAAACGCTCGAGAAACTCAAAATTTGCGCAGTTCTGATGCTTGAAACGAATAACTAGTACGGCATAGGGGAAAAGTACGCATACCGTTGTAATCGGGCGAGTTTCTACTTTCAGATGCAACAGAAATTTTGCGGATTGGCCAATCCGTTCGCGAGATATGGCAGTTTGGAGGTAAGAAACGCTTGAGAAAATCAAAATTTGCGCAGTTCTGATGCTCGAAACGAATAACTAGTACGGCATAGGGGAAAAGTACGCATACCGTTGTAATCGGGCGAGTTTCTACTTTCAGATGCAACAGAAATTTTGCGGATTTGCCAATCCGTTCGCGAGATATGGCAGTTTGGATGTAAGAAACGCTTGAGAAACTCAAAATTTTCGCAGTTCTCATGCTCGACACGAATAACTAGAACGGCCTAGGGGAAAAGTGCGCATACCATTGTAATCGGGCGAGTTTCTACTTTCAGATGCAACAGAAATTTTGCGGATCGGTCAATCAGTTCGCGAGATATGGCAGTTTGGAGGTAAGAAACGCTTGAGAAAATCAAAATTTGCGCAGTTCTGATGCTCGAAACGAATAACTAGTACGGCATAGGGGAAAAGTACGCATACCGTTGTAATCGGGCGAGTTTCTACTTTCAGATGCAACAGAAATTTTGCGGATTGGCCAATCCGTTCGCGAGATATGGCAGTTTGGATGTAAGAAACGCTTGAGAAACTCAAAATTTTCGCAGTTCTCATGCTCGACACGAATAACTAGAACGGCCTAGGGGAAAAGTGCGCATACCATTGTAATCGGGCGAGTTTCTACTTTCAGATGCAACAGAAATTTTGCGGATCGGTCAATCAGTTCGCGAGATATGGCAGTTTGGATGTAAGAAACGCTTGAGAAACTCAAAATTTTCGCAGTTCTGATGCTCGACACGAATAACTAGAACGGCCTAGGGGAAAAGTGCGCATACCATTGTAATCGGGCGAGTTTCTACTTTCAGACGCAACAGAAATTTTGCGGATTGGTCAATCCGTTCGCGAGATATGGCAGTTTGGATGTAAGAAACGCTTGAGAAACTCAAAATTTTCGCAGTTCTGATGCTCGACACGAATAACTACAACGGCATAGGGGAGAAGCGCGCATACCGTTGTAATCGGGCGAGTTTCTACTTTCAGATGCAACAGAAATTTTGCGGATCGGTCAATCCGTTCGCGAGATATGGCAGTTTGGATGTAAGAAACGCTTGAGAAACTCAAAATTTTCGCAGTTCTGATGCTCGAAACGAATAACTGGAACGGCCTAGGGGAAAACTACACACACCGTTGTAATCGGGCGAGTCTCTACTTTCAGACGCAACAGAAATTTTGCGGATTGGTCAATCCGTTCGCGAGATATGGCAGTTTGGAGGTAAGAAACGCTTGAGAAACTCAAAATTTTCGCAGTTCTGATGCTCGACACGAATAACGAGAACGGCCTAGGGGAAAAGTGCGCATACCATTGTAATCGGGCGAGTTTCTACTTTCAGATGCAACAGAAATTTTGCGGATCGGTCAATCCGTTCGCGAGATATGGCAGTTTGGATGTAAGAAACGCTTGAGAAACTCAAAATTTTCGCAGTTCTGATGCTCGAAACGAATAACTAGAACGGCCTAGGGGAAAAGTGCGCATACCATTGTAATCGGGCGAGTTTCTACTTTCAGATGCAACAGAAATTTTGTGGATCGGTCAATCCGTTCGCGAGATATGGCAGTTTGGATGTAAGAAACGCTTGAGAAACTCAAAATTTTCGCAGTTCTGATGCTCGAAACGAATAACTAGAACGGCCTAGGGGAAAAGTGCGCATACCATTGTAATCGGGCGAGTTTCTACTTTCAGATGCAACAGAAATTTTGCGGATCGGTCAATCAGTTCGCGAGATATGGCAGTTTGGAGGTAAGAAACGCTTGAGAAAATCAAAATTTGCGCAGTTCTGATGCTCGAAACGAATAACTAGTACGGCATAGGGGAAAAGTACGCATACCGTTGTAATCGGGCGAGTTTCTACTTTCAGATGCAACAGAAATTTTGCGGATTGGCCAATCCGTTCGCGAGATATGGCAGTTTGGATGTAAGAAACGCTTGAGAAACTCAAAATTTTCGCAGTTCTCATGCTCGACACGAATAACTAGAACGGCCTAGGGGAAAAGTGCGCATACCATTGTAATCGGGCGAGTTTCTACTTTCAGATGCAACAGAAATTTTGCGGATCGGTCAATCAGTTCGCGAGATATGGCAGTTTGGATGTAAGAAACGCTTGAGAAACTCAAAATTTTCGCAGTTCTGATGCTCGACACGAATAACTAGAACGGCCTAGGGGAAAAGTGCGCATACCATTGTAATCGGGCGAGTTTCTACTTTCAGACGCAACAGAAATTTTGCGGATTGGTCAATCCGTTCGCGAGATATGGCAGTTTGGATGTAAGAAACGCTTGAGAAACTCAAAATTTTCGCAGTTCTGATGCTCGACACGAATAACTACAACGGCATAGGGGAGAAGCGCGCATACCGTTGTAATCGGGCGAGTTTCTACTTTCAGATGCAACAGAAATTTTGCGGATCGGTCAATCCGTTCGCGAGATATGGCAGTTTGGATGTAAGAAACGCTTGAGAAACTCAAAATTTTCGCAGTTCTGATGCTCGAAACGAATAACTGGAACGGCCTAGGGGAAAACTACACACACCGTTGTAATCGGGCGAGTCTCTACTTTCAGACGCAACAGAAATTTTGCGGATTGGTCAATCCGTTCGCGAGATATGGCAGTTTGGAGGTAAGAAACGCTTGAGAAACTCAAAATTTTCGCAGTTCTGATGCTCGACACGAATAACGAGAACGGCCTAGGGGAAAAGTGCGCATACCATTGTAATCGGGCGAGTTTCTACTTTCAGACGCAACAGAAATTTTGCGGATTGGTCAATCCGTTCGCGAGATATGGCAGTTTGGAGGTAAGAAACGCTCGAGAAACTCAAAATTTGCGCAGTTCTGATGCTTGAAACGAATAACTAGAACGGCCTAGGGGAAAACTACACCTACCGTTGCAATCGGGCGAGTTTCTACTTTCAGATGCAACAGAAATTTTGCGGATCGGTCAATCCGTTCGCGAGATATGGCAGTTTGGATGTAAGAAACGCTTGAGAAACTCAAAATTTTCGCAGTTCTGATGCTCGAAACGAATAACTGGAACGGCCTAGGGGAAAACTACACATACCGTTGTAATCGGGCGAGTCTCTACTTTCAGACGCAACAGAAATTTTGCGGATTGGTCAATCCGTTCGCGAGATATGGCAGTTTGGAGGTAAGAAACGCTTGAGAAACTCAAAATTTGCGCAGTTCTAATGCTTGAAACGAATAACTAGAACGGCCTAGGGGAAAAGTGCGCATACCATTGTAATCGGGCGAGTTTCTACTTTCAGATGCAACAGAAATTTTGTGGATCGGTCAATCCGTTCGCGAGATATGGCAGTTTGGATGTAAGAAACGCTTGAGAAACTCAAAATTTTCGCAGTTCTGATGCTCGAAACGAATAACTAGAACGGCCTAGGGGAAAAGTGCGCATACCATTGTAATCGGGCGAGTTTCTACTTTCAGACGCAACAGAAATTTTGCGGATTGGTCAATCCGTTCGCGAGATATGGCAGTTTGGATGTAAGAAACGCTCGAGAAACTCAAAATTTGCGCAGTTCTGATGCTTGAAACGAATAACTAGAACGGCCTAGGGGAAAACTACACCTACCGTTGTAATCGGGCGAGTTTCTACTTTCAGATGCAACAGAAATTTTGCGGATTGGTCAATCTGTTCGCGGGATATGGCAGTTTGGAGGTAAGAAACGCTTGAGAAACTCAAAATTTGCGCAGTTCTGATGCTCGAAACGACTAACTAGAACGGCATAGGGGAAAAGTACGCATACCGTTGTAATCGGGCGAGTCTCTACTTTCAGATGCAACAGAAATTTTGCGGATTGGTAAATCCGTTCGCGAGATATGGCAGTTTGGAGGTAAGAAACGCTTGAGAAACTCAAAATTTGCGCAGTTCTGATGCTCGAAACGAATAACTAGAACGGCATAGGGGAAAAGTGCGCATACCATTGTAATCGGGCGAGTTTCTACTTTCAGATGCAACAGAAATTTTGTGGATCGGTCAATCCGTTCGCGAGATATGGCAGTTTGGATGTAAGAAACGCTTGAGAAACTCAAAATTTTCGCAGTTCTGATGCTCGAAACGAATAACTGGAACGGCCTAGGGGAAAACTACACATACCGTTGTAATCGGGCGAGTCTCTACTTTCAGATGCAACAGAAATTTTGCGGATTGGTAAATCCGTTCGCGAGATATGGCAGTTTGGAGGTAAGAAACGCTTGAGAAACTCAAAATTTTCGCAGTTCTGATGCTTGAAACGAATAACTAGTACGGCATAGGGGAAAAGTACGCATACCGTTGTAATCGGGCGAGTTTCTACTTTCAGATGCAACAGAAATTTTGCGGATTGGCCAATCCGTTCGCGAGATATGGCAGTTTGGATGTAAGAAACGCTTGAGAAACTCAAAATTTTCGCAGTTCTCATGCTCGACACGAATAACTAGAACGGCCTAGGGGAAAAGTGCGCATACCATTGTAATCGGGCGAGTTTCTACTTTCAGATGCAACAGAAATTTTGCGGATCGGTCAATCAGTTCGCGAGATATGGCAGTTTGGATGTAAGAAACGCTTGAGAAACTCAAAATTTTCGCAGTTCTGATGCTCGACACGAATAACTAGAACGGCCTAGGGGAAAAGTGCGCATACCATTGTAATCGGGCGAGTTTCTACTTTCAGACGCAACAGAAATTTTGCGGATTGGTCAATCCGTTCGCGAGATATGGCAGTTTGGATGTAAGAAACGCTTGAGAAACTCAAAATTTTCGCAGTTCTGATGCTCGAAACGAATAACTAGAACGGCCTAGGGGAAAAGTGCGCATACCATTGTAATCGGGCGAGTTTCTACTTTCAGACGCAACAGAAATTTTGCGGATTGGTCAATCCGTTCGCGAGATATGGCAGTTTGGATGTAAGAAACGCTCGAGAAACTCAAAATTTGCGCAGTTCTGATGCTTGAAACGAATAACTAGAACGGCCTAGGGGAAAACTACACCTACCGTTGTAATCGGGCGAGTTTCTACTTTCAGATGCAACAGAAATTTTGCGGATTGGTCAATCTGTTCGCGGGATATGGCAGTTTGGAGGTAAGAAACGCTTGAGAAACTCAAAATTTGCGCAGTTCTGATGCTCGAAACGACTAACTAGAACGGCATAGGGGAAAAGTACGCATACCGTTGTAATCGGGCGAGTCTCTACTTTCAGATGCAACAGAAATTTTGCGGATTGGCCAATCCGTTCGCGAGATATGGCAGTTTGGATGTAAGAAACGCTTGAGAAACTCAAAATTTTCGCAGTTCTCATGCTCGACACGAATAACTAGAACGGCCTAGGGGAAAAGTGCGCATACCATTGTAATCGGGCGAGTTTCTACTTTCAGATGCAACAGAAATTTTGCGGATCGGTCAATCAGTTCGCGAGATATGGCAGTTTGGATGTAAGAAACGCTTGAGAAACTCAAAATTTTCGCAGTTCTGATGCTCGACACGAATAACTAGAACGGCCTAGGGGAAAAGTGCGCATACCATTGTAATCGGGCGAGTTTCTACTTTCAGACGCAACAGAAATTTTGCGGATTGGTCAATCCGTTCGCGAGATATGGCAGTTTGGATGTAAGAAACGCTTGAGAAACTCAAAATTTTCGCAGTTCTGATGCTCGACACGAATAACTACAACGGCATAGGGGAGAAGCGCGCATACCGTTGTAATCGGGCGAGTTTCTACTTTCAGATGCAACAGAAATTTTGCGGATCGGTCAATCCGTTCGCGAGATATGGCAGTTTGGATGTAAGAAACGCTTGAGAAACTCAAAATTTTCGCAGTTCTGATGCTCGAAACGAATAACTGGAACGGCCTAGGGGAAAACTACACACACCGTTGTAATCGGGCGAGTCTCTACTTTCAGACGCAACAGAAATTTTGCGGATTGGTCAATCCGTTCGCGAGATATGGCAGTTTGGAGGTAAGAAACGCTTGAGAAACTCAAAATTTGCGCAGTTCTGATGCTTGAAACGAATAACTAGAACGGCCTAGGGGAAAAGTGCGCATACCGTTGTAATCGGGCGAGTTTCTACTTTCAGATGCAACAGAAATTTTGCGGATTGGTCAATCCGTTCGCGAGATATGGCAGTTTGGATGTAAGAAACGCTTGAGAAACTCAAAATTTGCGCAGTTGTGATGCTCGAAACGAATAACTAGAACGGCCTAGGGGAAAAGTGCGCATACCGTTGTAATCGGGCGAGTCTCTACTTTCAGATGCAACAGAAATTTTGCGGATTGGTCAATCCGTTCGCGAGATATGGCAGTTTGGAGGTAAGAAACGCTTGAGAAACTCAAAATTTGCGCAGTTCTGATACTTGAAACGAATAACTAGAACGGCCTAGGGGAAAAGTGCGCATACCGTTGTAATCGGGCGAGTTTCTACTATCAGATGCAACAGAAATTTTGCGGATTGGTCAATCCGTTCGCGAGATATGGCAGTTTGGAGGTAAGAAACGCTTGAGAAACTCAAAATTTGCGCAGTTCTGATGCTTGAAACGAATAACTAGAACGGCCTAGGGGAAAAGTGCGCATACCGTTGTAATCGGGCGAGTTTCTACTTTCAGATGCAACAGAAATTTTGCGGATTGGTCAATCCGTTCGCGAGATATGGCAGTTTGGATGTAAGAAACGCTTGAGAAACTCAAAATTTGCGCAGTTGTGATGCTCGAAACGAATAACTAGAACGGCCTAGGGGAAAAGTGCGCATACCGTTGTAATCGGGCGAGTCTCTACTTTCAGATGCAACAGAAATTTTGCGGATTGGTCAATCCGTTCGCGAGATATGGCAGTTTGGAGGTAAGAAACGCTTGAGAAACTCAAAATTTGCGCAGTTCTGATACTTGAAACGAATAACTAGAACGGCCTAGGGGAAAAGTGCGCATACCGTTGTAATCGGGCGAGTTTCTACTATCAGATGCAACAGAAATTTTGCGGATTGGTCAATCCGTTCGCGAGATATGGCAGTTTGGATGTAAGAAACGCTTGAGAAACTCAAAATTTGCGCAGTTGTGATGCTCGAAACGAATAACTAGAACGGCCTAGGGGAAAAGTGCGCATACCATTGTAATCGGGCGAGTTTCTACTTTCAGATGAAACAGAAATTTTGCGGATCGGTCAATCCGTTCGCGAGATATGGCAGTTTGGATGTAAGAAACGCTTGAGAAACTCAAAACTTTCGCAGTTCTGATGCTCCAAACGAATAACTGGAACGGCCTAGGGGAAAACTACACATACCGTTGTAATCGGGCGAGTCTCTACTTTCAGACGCAACAGAAATTTTGCGGATTGGTCAATCCGTTCGCGAGATATGGCAGTTTGGAGGTAAGAAACGCTTGAGAAACTCAAAATTTGCGCAGTTCTGATGCTTGAAACGAATAACTAGTACGGCATAGGGGAAAAGTACGCATACCGTTGTAATCGGGCGAGTTTCTACTTTCAGATGCAACAGAAATTTTGCGGATTGGCCAATCCGTTCGCGAGATATGGCAGTTTGGATGTAAGAAACGCTTGAGAAACTCAAAATTTTCGCAGTTCTCATGCTCGACACGAATAACTAGAACGGCCTAGGGGAAAAGTGCGCATACCATTGTAATCGGGCGAGTTTCTACTTTCAGATGCAACAGAAATTTTGCGGATCGGTCAATCAGTTCGCGAGATATGGCAGTTTGGATGTAAGAAACGCTTGAGAAACTCAAAATTTTCGCAGTTCTGATGCTCGACACGAATAACTAGAACGGCCTAGGGGAAAAGTGCGCATACCATTGTAATCGGGCGAGTTTCTACTTTCAGACGCAACAGAAATTTTGCGGATTGGTCAATCCGTTCGCGAGATATGGCAGTTTGGATGTAAGAAACGCTTGAGAAACTCAAAATTTTCGCAGTTCTGATGCTCGACACGAATAACTACAACGGCATAGGGGAGAAGCGCGCATACCGTTGTAATCGGGCGAGTTTCTACTTTCAGATGCAACAGAAATTTTGCGGATCGGTCAATCCGTTCGCGAGATATGGCAGTTTGGATGTAAGAAACGCTTGAGAAACTCAAAATTTTCGCAGTTCTGATGCTCGAAACGAATAACTGGAACGGCCTAGGGGAAAACTACACACACCGTTGTAATCGGGCGAGTCTCTACTTTCAGACGCAACAGAAATTTTGCGGATTGGTCAATCCGTTCGCGAGATATGGCAGTTTGGAGGTAAGAAACGCTTGAGAAACTCAAAATTTGCGCAGTTCTGATGCTTGAAACGAATAACTAGAACGGCCTAGGGGAAAAGTGCGCATACCGTTGTAATCGGGCGAGTTTCTACTTTCAGATGCAACAGAAATTTTGCGGATTGGTCAATCCGTTCGCGAGATATGGCAGTTTGGATGTAAGAAACGCTTGAGAAACTCAAAATTTGCGCAGTTGTGATGCTCGAAACGAATAACTAGAACGGCCTAGGGGAAAAGTGCGCATACCGTTGTAATCGGGCGAGTCTCTACTTTCAGATGCAACAGAAATTTTGCGGATTGGTCAATCCGTTCGCGAGATATGGCAGTTTGGAGGTAAGAAACGCTTGAGAAACTCAAAATTTGCGCAGTTCTGATACTTGAAACGAATAACTAGAACGGCCTAGGGGAAAAGTGCGCATACCGTTGTAATCGGGCGAGTTTCTACTATCAGATGCAACAGAAATTTTGCGGATTGGTCAATCCGTTCGCGAGATATGGCAGTTTGGATGTAAGAAACGCTTGAGAAACTCAAAATTTGCGCAGTTGTGATGCTCGAAACGAATAACTAGAACGGCCTAGGGGAAAAGTGCGCATACCATTGTAATCGGGCGAGTTTCTACTTTCAGATGAAACAGAAATTTTGCGGATCGGTCAATCCGTTCGCGAGATATGGCAGTTTGGATGTAAGAAACGCTTGAGAAACTCAAAACTTTCGCAGTTCTGATGCTCCAAACGAATAACTGGAACGGCCTAGGGGAAAACTACACATACCGTTGTAATCGGGCGAGTCTCTACTTTCAGACGCAACAGAAATTTTGCGGATTGGTCAATCCGTTCGCGAGATATGGCAGTTTGGAGGTAAGAAACGCTTGAGAAACTCAAAATTTGCGCAGTTCTGATGCTTGAAACGAATAACTAGTACGGCATAGGGGAAAAGTACGCATACCGTTGTAATCGGGCGAGTTTCTACTTTCAGATGCAACAGAAATTTTGCGGATTGGCCAATCCGTTCGCGAGATATGGCAGTTTGGATGTAAGAAACGCTTGAGAAACTCAAAATTTTCGCAGTTCTCATGCTCGACACGAATAACTAGAACGGCCTAGGGGAAAAGTGCGCATACCATTGTAATCGGGCGAGTTTCTACTTTCAGATGCAACAGAAATTTTGCGGATCGGTCAATCAGTTCGCGAGATATGGCAGTTTGGATGTAAGAAACGCTTGAGAAACTCAAAATTTTCGCAGTTCTGATGCTCGACACGAATAACTAGAACGGCCTAGGGGAAAAGTGCGCATACCATTGTAATCGGGCGAGTTTCTACTTTCAGACGCAACAGAAATTTTGCGGATTGGTCAATCCGTTCGCGAGATATGGCAGTTTGGATGTAAGAAACGCTTGAGAAACTCAAAATTTTCGCAGTTCTGATGCTCGACACGAATAACTACAACGGCATAGGGGAGAAGCGCGCATACCGTTGTAATCGGGCGAGTTTCTACTTTCAGATGCAACAGAAATTTTGCGGATCGGTCAATCCGTTCGCGAGATATGGCAGTTTGGATGTAAGAAACGCTTGAGAAACTCAAAATTTTCGCAGTTCTGATGCTCGAAACGAATAACTGGAACGGCCTAGGGGAAAACTACACACACCGTTGTAATCGGGCGAGTCTCTACTTTCAGACGCAACAGAAATTTTGCGGATTGGTCAATCCGTTCGCGAGATATGGCAGTTTGGAGGTAAGAAACGCTTGAGAAACTCAAAATTTGCGCAGTTCTGATGCTTGAAACGAATAACTAGAACGGCCTAGGGGAAAAGTGCGCATACCGTTGTAATCGGGCGAGTTTCTACTTTCAGATGCAACAGAAATTTTGCGGATTGGTCAATCCGTTCGCGAGATATGGCAGTTTGGATGTAAGAAACGCTTGAGAAACTCAAAATTTGCGCAGTTGTGATGCTCGAAACGAATAACTAGAACGGCCTAGGGGAAAAGTGCGCATACCGTTGTAATCGGGCGAGTCTCTACTTTCAGATGCAACAGAAATTTTGCGGATTGGTCAATCCGTTCGCGAGATATGGCAGTTTGGAGGTAAGAAACGCTTGAGAAACTCAAAATTTGCGCAGTTCTGATACTTGAAACGAATAACTAGAACGGCCTAGGGGAAAAGTGCGCATACCGTTGTAATCGGGCGAGTTTCTACTATCAGATGCAACAGAAATTTTGCGGATTGGTCAATCCGTTCGCGAGATATGGCAGTTTGGATGTAAGAAACGCTTGAGAAACTCAAAATTTGCGCAGTTGTGATGCTCGAAACGAATAACTAGAACGGCCTAGGGGAAAAGTGCGCATACCATTGTAATCGGGCGAGTTTCTACTTTCAGATGAAACAGAAATTTTGCGGATCGGTCAATCCGTTCGCGAGATATGGCAGTTTGGATGTAAGAAACGCTTGAGAAACTCAAAACTTTCGCAGTTCTGATGCTCCAAACGAATAACTGGAACGGCCTAGGGGAAAACTACACATACCGTTGTAATCGGGCGAGTCTCTACTTTCAGACGCAACAGAAATTTTGCGGATTGGTCAATCCGTTCGCGAGATATGGCAGTTTGGAGGTAAGAAACGCTTGAGAAACTCAAAATTTGCGCAGTTCTGATGCTTGAAACGAATAACTAGAACGGCCTAGGGGAAAACTACACCTACCGTTGTAATCGGGCGAGTTTCTACTTTCAGATGCAACAGAAATTTTGCGGATCGGTCAATCCGTTCGCGAGATATGGCAGTTTGGATGTAAGAAACGCTTGAGAAACTCAAAATTTTCGCAGTTCTGATGCTCGAAACGAATAACTGGAACGGCCTAGGGGAAAACTACACACACCGTTGTAATCGGGCGAGTCTCTACTTTCAGACGCAACAGAAATTTTGCGGATTGGTCAATCCGTTCGCGAGATATGGCAGTTTGGAGGTAAGAAACGCTTGAGAAACTCAAAATTTGCGCAGTTCTGATGCTTGAAACGAATAACTAGAACGGCCTAGGGGAAAAGTGCGCATACCGTTGTAATCGGGCGAGTTTCTACTTTCAGATGCAACAGAAATTTTGCGGATTGGTCAATCCGTTCGCGAGATATGGCAGTTTGGATGTAAGAAACGCTTGAGAAACTCAAAATTTGCGCAGTTGTGATGCTCGAAACGAATAACTAGAACGGCCTAGGGGAAAAGTGCGCATACCGTTGTAATCGGGCGAGTCTCTACTTTCAGATGCAACAGAAATTTTGCGGATTGGTCAATCCGTTCGCGAGATATGGCAGTTTGGAGGTAAGAAACGCTTGAGAAACTCAAAATTTGCGCAGTTCTGATGCTTGAAACGAATAACTAGAACGGCCTAGGGGAAAAGTGCGCATACCGTTGTAATCGGGCGAGTTTCTACTTTCAGATGCAACAGAAATTTTGCGGATTGGTCAATCCGTTCGCGAGATATGGCAGTTTGGATGTAAGAAACGCTTGAGAAACTCAAAATTTGCGCAGTTGTGATGCTCGAAACGAATAACTAGAACGGCCTAGGGGAAAAGTGCGCATACCATTGTAATCGGGCGAGTTTCTACTTTCAGATGAAACAGAAATTTTGCGGATCGGTCAATCCGTTCGCGAGATATGGCAGTTTGGATGTAAGAAACGCTTGAGAAACTCAAAACTTTCGCAGTTCTGATGCTCCAAACGAATAACTGGAACGGCCTAGAGGAAAACTACACCTGCCGTTGTAATCGGGCGAGTTTCTACTTTCAGATGCAACAGAAATTTTGCGGATTGGTCAATCTGTTCGCGGGATATGGCAGTTTGGAGGTAAGAAACGCTTGAGAAACTCAAAATTTGCGCAGTTCTGATGCTCGAAACGAATAACTAGAACGGCCTAGGGGAAAAGTGGGCATACCATTGTAATCGGGCGAGTTTCTACTTTCAGATGCAACAGAAATTTTGCGGATCGGTCAATCCGTTCGCGAGATATGGCAGTTTGGATGTAAGAAACGCTTGAGAAACTCAAAATTTTCGCAGTTCTGATGCTCGAAACGAATAACTGGAACGGCCTAGGGGAAAACTATACATACCGTTGTAATCGGGCGAGTCTCTACTTTCAGATGCAACAGAAATTTTGCGGATTCGTAAATCCGTTCGCGAGATATGGCAGTTTGGAGGTAAGAAACGCTTGAGAAACTCAAAATTTGCGCAGTTCTGATGCTTGAAACGAATAACTAGAACGGCCTAGAGGAAAACTACACCTGCCGTTGTAATCGGGCGAGTTTCTACTTTCAGATGCAACAGAAATTTTGCGGATTGGTCAATCTGTTCGCGGGATATGGCAGTTTGGAGGTAAGAAACGCTTGAGAAACTCAAAATTTGCGCAGTTCTGATGCTCGAAACGAATAACTAGAACGGCCTAGGGGAAAAGTGGGCATACCATTGTAATCGGGCGAGTTTCTACTTTCAGATGCAACAGAAATTTTGCGGATCGGTCAATCCGTTCGCGAGATATGGCAGTTTGGATGTAAGAAACGCTTGAGAAACTCAAAATTTTCGCAGTTCTGATGCTCGAAACGAATAACTGGAACGGCCTAGGGGAAAACTATACATACCGTTGTAATCGGGCGAGTCTCTACTTTCAGATGCAACAGAAATTTTGCGGATTCGTAAATCCGTTCGCGAGATATGGCACTTTGGAGGTAAGAAACGCTTGAGAAACTCAAAATTTTCGCAGTTCTGATGCTCCAAACGAATAACTAGAACGGCATAGGGGAAAAGTTCGCATACCGTTGTAATCGGGCGAGTTTCTACTTTCAGATGCAACAGTAATTTTGCGGATTGGTCAATCTGTTCGCGGGATATGGCAGTTTGGAGGTAAGAAACGCTTGAGAAACTCAAAATTTGCGCAGTTCTGATGCTCGAAACGAATAACTAGAACGGCCTAGGGGAAAAGTGCGCATACCGTTGTAATCGGGCGAGTCTCTACTTTCAGACGCAACAGAAATTTTGCGGATTGGTCAATCCGTTCGCGAGATATAGCAGTTTGGAGGTAAGAAACGCTTGAGAAACTCAAAATTTGCGCAGTTCTAATGCTTGAAACGAATAACTAGAACGGCCTAGGGGAAAACTACACCTGCCGTTGTATCCGGGCGAGTTTCTACTTTCAGATGCAACAGAAATTTTGCGGATTGGTCAATCTGTTCGCGGGATATGGCAGTTTGGAGGTAAGAAACGCTTGAGAAACTCAAAATTTGCGCAGTTCTGATGCTCGAAACGAATAACTAGAACGGCCTAGGGGAAAAGTGCGCATACCATTGTAATCGGGCGAGTTTCTACATTCAGATGCAACAGAAATTTTGCGGATCGGTCAATCCGTTCGCGAGATATGGCAGTTTGGATGTAAGAAACGCTTGAGAAACTCAAAATTTTCGCAGTTCTGATGCTCGAAACGAATAACTGGAACGGCCTAGGGGAAAACTACACATACCGTTGTAATCGGGCGAGTCTCTACTTTCAAATGCAACAGAAATTTTGCAGATTGGTAAATCCGTTCGCGAGATATGGCAGTTTGGAGGTAAGAAACGCTTGAGAAACTCAAAACTTTCGCAGTTCTGATGCTCCAAACGAATAACTGGAACGGCCTAGGGGAAAACTACACATACCGTTGTAATCGGGCGAGTCTCTACTTTCAGACGCAACAGAAATTTTGCGGATTGGTCAATCCGTTCGCGAGATATGGCAGTTTGGAGGTAAGAAACGCTTGAGAAACTCAAAATTTGCGCAGTTCTGATGCTTGAAACGAATAACTAGAACGGCCTAGGGGAAAACTACACCTACCGTTGTAATCGGGCGAGTTTCTACTTTCAGATGCAACTGAAATTTTGCGGATTGGTCAATCTGTTCGCGGGATATGGCAGTTTGGAGGTAAGAAACGCTTGAGAAACTCAAAATTTGCGCAGTTCTGATGCTCGAAACGAATAACTAGAACGGCCTAGGGGAAAAGTGCGCATACCGTTGTAATCGGGCGAGTCTCTACTTTCAGATGCAACAGAAATTTTGCGGATTGGTCAATCCGTTCGCGAGATATGGCAGTTTGGAGGTAAGAAACGCTTGAGAAACTCAAAATTTGCGCAGTTCTGATGCTTGAAACGAATAACTAGAACGGCCTAGGGGAAAACTACACCTGCCGGTGTATCCGGGCGAGTTTCTACTTTCAGATGCAACAGAAATTTTGCGGATCGGTCAATCCGTTCGCGAGATATGGCAGTTTGGATGTAAGAAACGCTTGAGAAACTCAAAATTTTCGCAGTTCTGATGCTGGAAACGAATAACTGGAACGGCCTAGGGGAAAACTACACATACCGTTGTAATCGGGCGAGTCTCTACTTTCAGACGCAACAGAAATTTTGCGGATTGGTCAATCCGTTCGCGAGATATGGCAGTTTGGAGGTAAGAAACGCTTGAGAAACTCAAAATTTGCGCAGTTCTAATGCTTGAAACGAATAACTAGAACGGCCTAGGGGAAAACTACACCTACCGTTGTAATCGGGCGAGTTTCTACTTTCAGATGCAACAGAAATTTTGCGGATTGGTCAATCTGTTCGCGGGATATGGCAGTTTGGAGGTAAGAAACGCTTGAGAAACTCAAAATTTGCGCAGTTCTGATGCTCGAAACGAATAACTAGAACGGCCTAGGGGAAAAGTGCGCATACCATTGTAATCGGGCGAGTTTCTACTTTCAGATGCAACAGAAATTTTGCGGATCGGTCAATCCGTTCGCGAGATATGGCAGTTTGGATGTAAGAAACGCTTGAGAAACTCAAAATTTTCGCAGTTCTGATGCTCGAAACGAATAACTGGAACTGCCTAGGGGAAAACTACACATACCGTTGTAATCGGGCGAGTCTCTACTTTCAGATGCAACAGAAATTTTGCGGATTGGTAAATCCGTTCGCGAGATATGGCAGTTTGGAGGTAAGAAACGCTTGAGAAACTCAAAATTTTCGCAGTTCTGATGCTCGAAACGAATAACTAGAACGGCCTAGGGGAAAAGTTCGCATACCGTTGTAATCGGGCGAGTCTCTACTTTCAGACGCAACAGAAATTTTGCGGTTTGGTCAATCCGTTCGCGAGATATGGCAGTTTGGAGGTAAGAAACGCTTGAGAAACTCAAAATTTGCGCAGTTCTGATGCTTGAAACGAATAACTAGAACGGCCTAGGGAAAAACTACACCTGCCGTTGTAATCGGGCGAGTTTCTACTTTCAGATGCAACAGAAATTTTGCGGATTGGTCAATCTGTTCGCGGGATATGGCAGTTTGGAGGTAAGAAACGCTTGAGAAACTCAAAATTTGCGCAGTTCTGATGCTCGAAACGAATAACTAGAACGGCCTAGGGGAAAAGTGCGCATACCGTTGTAATCGGGCGAGTCTCTACTTTCAGATGCAACAGAAATTTTGCGGATTGGTAAATCCGTTCGCGAGATATGGCAGTTTGGAGGTAAGAAACGCTTGAGAAACTCAAAATTTGCGCAGTTCTGATGCTTGAAACGAATAACTAGAACGGCCTAGGGGAAAACTACACCTGCCGTTGTATCCGGGCGAGTTTCTACTTTCAGATGCAACAGAAATTTTGCGGATTGGTCAATCTGTTCGCGGGATATGGCAGTTTGGAGGTAAGAAACGCTTGAGAAACTCAAAATTTGCGCAGTTCTGATGCTCGAAACGAATAACTAGAACGGCCTAGGGGAAAAGTGCGCATACCATTGTAATCGGGCGAGTTTCTACTTTCAGATGCAACAGAAATTTTGCGGATCGGTCAATCCGTTCGCGAGATATGGCAGTTTGGATGTAAGAAACGCTTGAGAAACTCAAAATTTTCGCAGTTCTGATGCTCGAAACGAATAACTGGAACGGCCTAGGGGAAAACTACACATACCGTTGTAATCGGGCGAGTCTCTACTTTCAGACGCAATAGAAATTTTGCGGTTTGGTCAATCCGTTCGCGAGATATGGCAGTTTGGAGGTAAGAAACGCTTGAGAAACTCAAAATTTTCGCAGTTCTGATGCTCGAAACGAATAACTAGAACGGCCTAGGGGAAAAGTTCGCATACCGTTGTAATCGGGCGAGTCTCTACTTTCAGACGCAACAGAAATTTTGCGGTTTGGTCAATCCGTTCGCGAGATATGGCAGTTTGGAGGTAAGAAACGCTTGAGAAACTCAAAATTTGCGCAGTTCTGATGCTTGAAACGAATAACTAGAACGGCCTAGGGGAAAACTACACCTGCCGTTGTAATCGGGCGAGTTTCTACTTTCAGATGCAACAGAAATTTTGCGGATTGGTCAATCTGTTCGCGGGATATGGCAGTTTGGAGGTAAGAAACGCTTGAGAAACTCAAAATTTGCGCAGTTCTGATGCTCGAAACGAATAACTAGAACGGCCTAGGGGAAAAGTGCGCATACCATTGTAATCGGGCGAGTTTCTACTTTCAGATGCAACAGAAATTTTGCGGATCGGTCAATCCGTTCGCGAGATATGGCAGTTTGGATGTAAGAAACGCTTGAGAAACTCAAAATTTTCGCAGTTCTGATGCTCGAAACGAATAACTGGAACGGCCTAGGGGAAAACTATACATACCGTTGTAATCGGGCGAGTCTCTACTTTCAGATGCAACAGAAATTTTGCGGATTCGGAAATCCGTTCGCGAGATATGGCAGTTTGGAGGTAAGAAACGCTTGAGAAACTCAAAATTTTAGCAGTTCTGATGCTCGAAACGAATAACTAGAACGGCCTAGGGGAAAAGTTCGCATACCATTGTAATCGGGCGAGTCTCTACTTTCAGACGCAACAGAAATTTTGCGGTTTGGTCAATCCGTTCGCGAGATATGGCAGTTTGGAGGTAAGAAACGCTTGAGAAACTCAAAATTTGCGCAGTTCTGATGCTTGAAACGAATAACTAGAACGGCCTAGGGGAAAACTACACCTGCCGTTGTAATCGGGCGAGTTTCTACTTTCAGATGCAACAGAAATTTTGCGGATTGGTCAATCTGTTCGCGGGATATGGCAGTTTGGAGGTAAGAAACGCTTGAGAAACTCAAAATTTGCGCAGTTCTGATGCTCGAAACGAATAACTAGAACGGCCTAGGGGAAAAGTGCGCATACCATTGTAATCGGGCGAGTTTCTACTTTCAGATGCAACAGAAATTTTGCGGATCGGTCAATCCGTTCGCGAGATATGGCAGTTTGGATGTACGAAACGCTTGAGAAACTCAAAATTTTCGCAGTTCTGATGCTCGAAACGAATAACTGGAATGGCCTAGGGGAAAACTACACATACCGTTGTAATCGGGCGAGTCTCTACTTTCAGATGCAACAGAAATTTTGCGGATTGGTAAATCCGTTCGCGAGATATGGCAGTTTGGAGGTAAGAAACGCTTGAGAAACTCAAAATTTTCGCAGTTCTGATGCTCCAAACGAATAACTGGAATGGCCTAGGGGAAAAGTGCGCATACCATTGTAATCGGGCGAGTTTCTACTTTCAGATGCAACAGAAATTTTGCGGATCGGTCAATCCGTTCGCGAGATATGGCAGTTTGGATGTACGAAACGCTTGAGAAACTCAAAATTTTCGCAGTTCTGATGCTCGAAACGAATAACTAGAACGGCCTAGGGGAAAAGTGCGCATACCATTGTAATCGGGCGAGTTTCTACTTTCAGACGCAACAGAAATTTTGCGGATTGGTCAATCCGTTCGCGAGATATGGCAGTTTGGAGGTAAGAAACGCTCGAGAAACTCAAAATTTGCGCAGTTCTGATGCTTGAAACGAATAACTAGAACGGCCTAGGGGAAAACTACACCTACCGTTGTAATCGGGCGAGTTTCTACTTTCAGATGCAACAGAAATTTTGCGGATTGGTCAATCTGTTCGCGGGATATGGCAGTTTGGAGGTAAGAAACGCTTGAGAAACTCAAAATTTGCGCAGTTCTGATGCTCGAAACGACTAACTAGAACGGCATAGGGGAAAAGTACGCATACCGTTGTAATCGGGCGAGTCTCTACTTTCAGATGCAACAGAAATTTTGCGGATTGGTCAATCTGTTCGCGGGATATGGCAGTTTGGAGGTAAGAAACGCTTGAGAAACTCAAAATTTGCGCAGTTCTGATGCTCGAAACGAATAACTAGAACGGCCTAGGGGAAAAGTGCGCATACCATTGTAATCGGGCGAGTTTCTACTTTCAGATGCAACAGAAATTTTGCGGATCGGTCAATCCGTTCGCGAGATATGGCAGTTTGGATGTAAGAAACGCTTGAGAAACTCAAAATTTTCGCAGTTCTGATGCTCGAAACGAATAACTGGAACGGCCTAGGGGAAAACTATACATACCGTTGTAATCGGGCGAGTCTCTACTTTCAGATGCAACAGAAATTTTGCGGATTCGGAAATCCGTTCGCGAGATATGGCAGTTTGGAGGTAAGAAACGCTTGAGAAACTCAAAATTTTCGCAGTTCTGATGCTCGAAACGAATAACTAGAACGGCCTAGGGGAAAAGTTCGCATACCATTGTAATCGGGCGAGTCTCTACTTTCAGACGCAACAGAAATTTTGCGGTTTGGTCAATCCGTTCGCGAGATATGGCAGTTTGGAGGTAAGAAACGCTTGAGAAACTCAAAATTTGCGCAGTTCTGATGCTTGAAACGAATAACTAGAACGGCCTAGGGGAAAACTACACCTGCCGTTGTAATCGGGCGAGTTTCTACTTTCAGATGCAACAGAAATTTTGCGGATTGGTCAATCTGTTCGCGGGATATGGCAGTTTGGAGGTAAGAAACGCTTGAGAAACTCAAAATTTGCGCAGTTCTGATGCTCGAAACGAATAACTAGAACGGCCTAGGGGAAAAGTGCGCATACCATTGT
Organism: Ptiloglossa arizonensis; assembly: GCF_051014685.1. Taxonomy (NCBI): domain Eukaryota; kingdom Metazoa; phylum Arthropoda; class Insecta; order Hymenoptera; family Colletidae; genus Ptiloglossa; species Ptiloglossa arizonensis. Next base: position 282,024 of record NW_027478462.1, on the reverse strand, counting down.
AATCGGGCGAGTTTCTACTTTCAGATGCAACAGAAATTTTGCGGATCGGTCAATCCGTTCGCGAGATATGGCAGTTTGGATGTACGAAACGCTTGAGAAACTCAAAATTTTCGCAGTTCTGATGCTCGAAACGAATAACTGGAATGGCCTAGGGGAAAACTACACATACCGTTGTAATCGGGCGAGTCTCTACTTTCAGATGCAACAGAAATTTTGCGGATTGGTAAATCCGTTCGCGAGATATGGCAGTTTGGAGGTAAGAAACGCTTGAGAAACTCAAAATTTTCGCAGTTCTGATGCTCCAAACGAATAACTGGAATGGCCTAGGGGAAAAGTGCGCATACCATTGTAATCGGGCGAGTTTCTACTTTCAGATGCAACAGAAATTTTGCGGATCGGTCAATCCGTTCGCGAGATATGGCAGTTTGGATGTACGAAACGCTTGAGAAACTCAAAATTTTCGCAGTTCTGATGCTCGAAACGAATAACTAGAACGGCCTAGGGGAAAAGTGCGCATACCATTGTAATCGGGCGAGTTTCTACTTTCAGACGCAACAGAAATTTTGCGGATTGGTCAATCCGTTCGCGAGATATGGCAGTTTGGAGGTAAGAAACGCTCGAGAAACTCAAAATTTGCGCAGTTCTGATGCTTGAAACGAATAACTAGAACGGCCTAGGGGAAAACTACACCTACCGTTGTAATCGGGCGAGTTTCTACTTTCAGATGCAACAGAAATTTTGCGGATTGGTCAATCTGTTCGCGGGATATGGCAGTTTGGAGGTAAGAAACGCTTGAGAAACTCAAAATTTGCGCAGTTCTGATGCTCGAAACGACTAACTAGAACGGCATAGGGGAAAAGTACGCATACCGTTGTAATCGGGCGAGTCTCTACTTTCAGATGCAACAGAAATTTTGCGGATTGGTAAATCCGTTCGCGAGATATGGCAGTTTGGAGGTAAGAAACGCTTGAGAAACTCAAAATTTGCGCAGTTCTGATGCTCGAAACGAATAACTGGAACGGCCTAGGGGAAAACTACACATACCGTTGTAATCGGGCGAGACTCTACTTTCAGATGCAACAGAAATTTTGCGGATTGGCCAATCCGTTCGCGAGATATGGCAGTTTGGATGTAAGAAACGCATGAGAAACTCAAAATTTCCGCAGTTCTGATGCTCGACACGAATAACTAGAACGGCCTAGGGGAAAAGTGCGCATACCATTGTAATCGGGCGAGTTTCTACTTTCAGATGCAACAGAAATTTTGCGGATCGGTCAATCCGTTCACGAGATATGGCAGTTTGGATGTAAGAATCGCTTGAGAAACTCCAAATTTTCGCAGTTCTGATGCTCGAAACGAATAACTGGAACGGCCTAGGGGAAAACTACACATACCGTTGTAATCGGGCGAGTCTCTACTTTCAGATGCAACAGAAATTTTGCGGATTGGTAAATCCGTTCGCGAGATATGGCAGTTTGGAGGTAAGAAACGCTTGAGGAACTCAAAATTTTCGCAGTTCTGATGCTCGAAACGAATAACTAGAACGGCATAGGGGAAAAGTACGCATACCGTTGTAATCGGGCGAGTTTCTACTTTCAGATGCAACAGAAATTTTGCGGATTGGCCAATCCGTTCGCGAGATATGGCAGTTTGGATGTAAGAAACGCTTGAGAAACTCAAAATTTTCGCAGTTCTGATGCTCGACACGAATAACTAGAACGGCCTAGGGGAAAAGTGCGCATACCATTGTAATCGGGCGAGTTTCTACTTTCAGATGCAACAGAAATTTTGCGGATCGGTCAATCCGTTCGCGAGATATGGCAGTTTGGATGTAAGAGACGCTTGAGAAACTCAAAATTTTCGCAGTTCTGATGCTCGAAACGAATAACTGGAACGGCCTAGGGGAAAACTACACATACCGTTGTAATCGGGCGAGTCTCTACTTTCAGATGCAACAGAAATTTTGCGGATTGGCCAATCCGTTCGCGAGATATGGCAGTTTGGATGTAAGAAACGCATGAGAAACTCAAAATTTGCGCAGTTCTGATGCTCGAAACGAATAACTAGAACGGCCTAGGGGAAAAGGGCGCATACCATTGTAATCGGGCGAGTTTCTACTTTCAGATGCAACAGAAATTTTGTGGATCGGTCAATCCGTTCGCGAGATATGGCAGTTTGGATGTAAGAAACGCTTGAGAAACTCAAAATTTTCGCAGTTCTGATGCTCGACACGAATAACTAGAACGGCCTAGGGGAAAAGTGCGCATACCATTGTAATCGTGCGAGTTTCTACTTTCAGATGCAACAGAAATTTTGCGGATCGGTCAATCAGTTCGCGAGATATGGCAGTTTGGATGTAAGAAACGCTTGAGAAACTCAAAATTTTCGCAGTTCTGATGCTCGAAACGAATAACTGGAACGGCCTAGGGGAAAACTACACATACCGTTGTAATCGGGCGAGTCTCTACTTTCAGATGCAACAGAAATTTTGCGGATTGGTAAATCCGTTCGCGAGATATGGCAGTTTGGAGGTAAGAAACGCTTGAGAAACTCAAAATTTTCGCAGTTCTGATGCTCGAAACGAATAACTAGAACGGCATAGGGGAAAAGTACGCATACCGTTGTAATCGGGCGAGTTTCTACTTTCAGATGCAACAGAAATTTTGCGGATTGGCCAATCCGTTCGCGAGATATGGCAGTTTGGATGTAAGAAACGCTTGAGAAACTCAAAATTTTCGCAGTTCTGATGCTCGACACGAATAACTAGAACGGCCTAGGGGAAAAGTGCGCATACCATTGTAATCGGGCGAGTTTCTACTTTCAGATGCAACAGAAATTTTGCGGATCGGTCAATCCGTTCGCGAGATATGGCAGTTTGGATGTAAGAGACGCTTGAGAAACTCAAAATTTTCGCAGTTCTGATGCTCGAAACGAATAACTGGAACGGCCTAGGGGAAAACTACACATACCGTTGTAATCGGGCGAGTCTCTACTTTCAGATGCAACAGAAATTTTGCGGATTGGTAAATCCGTTCGCGAGATATGGCAGTTTGGAGGTAAGAAACGCTTGAGAAAATCAAAATTTGCGCAGTTCTGATGCTCGAAACGAATAACTAGTACGGCATAGGGGAAAAGTACGCATACCGTTGTAATCGGGCGAGTTTCTACTTTCAGATGCAACAGAAATTTTGCGGATTGGCCAATCCGTTCGCGAGATATGGCAGTTTGGATGTAAGAAACGCTTGAGAAACTCAAAATTTTCGCAGTTCTGATGCTCGACACGAATAACTAGAACGGCCTAGGGGAAAAGTGCGCATACCATTGTAATCGGGCGAGTTTCTACTTTCAGACGCAACAGAAATTTTGCGGATTGGTCAATCCGTTCGCGAGATGTGGCAGTTTGGAGGTAAGAAACGCTCGAGAAACTCAAAATTTGCGCAGTTCTGATGCTTGAAACGAATAACTAGAACGGCCTAGGGGAAAACTACACCTACCGTTGTAATCGGGCGAGTTTCTACTTTCAGATGCAACAGAAATTTTGCGGATTGGTAAATCCGTTCGCGAGATATGGCAGTTTGGAGGTAAGAAACGCTTGAGGAACTCAAAATTTTCGCAGTTCTGATGCTCGAAACGAATAACTAGAACGGCATAGGGGAAAAGTACGCATACCGTTGTAATCGGGCGAGTTTCTACTTTCAGATGCAACAGAAATTTTGCGGATTGGCCAATCCGTTCGCGAGATATGGCAGTTTGGATGTAAGAAACGCTTGAGAAACTCAAAATTTTCGCAGTTCTGATGCTCGACACGAATAACTAGAACGGCCTAGGGGAAAAGTGCGCATACCATTGTAATCGGGCGAGTTTCTACTTTCAGATGCAACAGAAATTTTGCGGATCGGTCAATCCGTTCGCGAGATATGGCAGTTTGGATGTAAGAGACGCTTGAGAAACTCAAAATTTTCGCAGTTCTGATGCTCGAAACGAATAACTGGAACGGCCTAGGGGAAAACTACACATACCGTTGTAATCGGGCGAGTCTCTACTTTCAGATGCAACAGAAATTTTGCGGATTGGCCAATCCGTTCGCGAGATATGGCAGTTTGGATGTAAGAAACGCATGAGAAACTCAAAATTTGCGCAGTTCTGATGCTCGAAACGAATAACTAGAACGGCCTAGGGGAAAAGTGCGCATACCATTGTAATCGGGCGAGTTTCTACTTTCAGATGCAACAGAAATTTTGTGGATCGGTCAATCCGTTCGCGAGATATGGCAGTTTGGATGTAAGAAACGCTTGAGAAACTCAAAATTTTCGCAGTTCTGATGCTCGACACGAATAACTAGAACGGCCTAGGGGAAAGGTGCGCATACCATTGTAATCGTGCGAGTTTCTACTTTCAGATGCAACAGAAATTTTGTGGATCGGTCAATCAGTTCGCGAGATATGGCAGTTTGGATGTAAGAAACGCTTGAGAAACTCAAAATTTTCGCAGTTCTGATGCTCGAAACGAATAACTGGAACGGCCTAGGGGAAAACTACACATACCGTTGTAATCGGGCGAGTCTCTACTTTCAGATGCAACAGAAATTTTGCGGATTGGTAAATCCGTTCGCGAGATATGGCAGTTTGGAGGTAAGAAACGCTTGAGAAACTCAAAATTTTCGCAGTTCTGATGCTCGAAACGAATAACTAGAACGGCATAGGGGAAAAGTACGCATACCGTTGTAATCGGGCGAGTTTCTACTTTCAGATGCAACAGAAATTTTGCGGATTGGCCAATCCGTTCGCGAGATATGGCAGTTTGGATGTAAGAAACGCTTGAGAAACTCAAAATTTTCGCAGTTCTGATGCTCGACACGAATAACTAGAACGGCCTAGGGGAAAAGTGCGCATACCATTGTAATCGGGCGAGTTTCTACTTTCAGATGCAACAGAAATTTTGCGGATCGGTCAATCCGTTCGCGAGATATGGCAGTTTGGATGTAAGAGACGCTTGAGAAACTCAAAATTTTCGCAGTTCTGATGCTCGAAACGAATAACTGGAACGGCCTAGGGGAAAACTACACATACCGTTGTAATCGGGCGAGTCTCTACTTTCAGATGCAACAGAAATTTTGCGGATTGGTAAATCCGTTCGCGAGATATGGCAGTTTGGAGGTAAGAAACGCTTGAGAAAATCAAAATTTGCGCAGTTCTGATGCTAGAAACGAATAACTAGTACGGCATAGGGGAAAAGTACGCATACCGTTGTAATCGGGCGAGTTTCTACTTTCAGATGCAACAGAAATTTTGCGGATTGGCCAATCCGTTCGCGAGATATGGCAGTTTGGATGTAAGAAACGCTTGAGAAACTCAAAATTTTCGCAGTTCTGATGCTCGACACGAATAACTAGAACGGCCTAGGGGAAAAGTGCGCATACCATTGTAATCGGGCGAGTTTCTACTTTCAGACGCAACAGAAATTTTGCGGATTGGTCAATCCGTTCGCGAGATGTGGCAGTTTGGAGGTAAGAAACGCTCGAGAAACTCAAAATTTGCGCAGTTCTGATGCTTGAAACGAATAACTAGAACGGCCTAGGGGAAAACTACACCTACCGTTGTAATCGGGCGAGTTTCTACTTTCAGATGCAACAGAAATTTTGCGGATTGGTCAATCTGTTTGCGGGATATGGCAGTTTGGAGGTAAGAAACGCTTGAGAAACTCAAAATTTTCGCAGTTCTGATGCTCGAAACGAATAACTGGAACGGCCTAGGGGAAAACTACACATACCGTTGTAATCGGGCGAGTTTCTACTTTCAGATGCAACAGAAATTTTGCGGATTGGCCAATCCGTTCGCGAGAAATGGCAGTTTGGATGTAAGAAACGCTTGAGAAACTCAAAATTTTCGCAGTTCTAATGCTCGACACGAATAACTAGAACGGCCTAGGGGAAAAGTGCGCATACCATTGTAATCGGGCGAGTTTCTACTTTCAGACGCAACAGAAATTTTGCGGATTGGTCAATCCGTTCGCGAGATATGGCAGTTTGGAGGTAAGAAACGCTCGAGAAACTCAAAATTTGCGCAGTTCTGATGCTTGAAACGAATAACTAGAACGGCCTAGGGGAAAACTACACCTACCGTTGTAATCGGGCGAGTTTCTACTTTCAGATGCAACAGAAATTTTGCGAATTGGTCAATCTGTTCGCGGGATATGGCAGTTTGGAGGTAAGAAACGCTTGAGAAACTCAAAATTTGCGCAGTTCTGATGCTCGAAACGAATAACTAGAACGGCCTAGGGGAAGAGTGCGCATACCATTGTAATCGGGCGAGTCTCTACTTTCAGATGCAACAGAAATTTTGCGGATTGGTAAATCCGTTCGCGAGATATGGCAGTTTGGAGGTAAGAAACGCTTGAGAAACTCAAAATTTGCGCAGTTCTGATGCTCGAAACGAATAACTAGAACGGCATAGGGGAAAAGTGCGCATACCATTGTAATCGGGCGAGTTTCTACTTTCAGATGCAACAGAAATTTTGCGGATCGGTCAATCCGTTCGCGAGATATGGCAGTTTGGATGTAAGAAACGCTCGAGAAACTCAAAATTTGCGCAGTTCTGATGCTTGAAACGAATAACTAGAACGGCCTAGGGGAAAACTACACCTACCGTTGTAATCGGGCGAGTTTCTACTTTCAGATGCAACAGAAATTTTGCGGATTGGTCAATCTGTTCGCGGGATATGGCAGTTTGGAGGTAAGAAACGCTTGAGAAACTCAAAATTTGCGCAGTTCTGATGCTCGAAACGAATAACTAGAACGGCCTAGGGGAAGAGTGCGCATACCATTGTAATCGGGCGAGTCTCTACTTTCAGATGCAACAGAAATTTTGCGGATTGGTAAATCCGTTCGCGAGATATGGCAGTTTGGAGGTAAGAAACGCTTGAGAAACTCAAAATTTGCGCAGTTCTGATGCTCGAAACGAATAACTAGAACGGCATAGGGGAAAAGTGCGCATACCATTGTAATCGGGCGAGTTTCTACTTTCAGATGCAACAGAAATTTTGCGGATCGGTCAATCCGTTCGCGAGATATGGCAGTTTGGATGTAAGAAACGCTTGAGAAACTCAAAATTTTCGCAGTTCTGATGCTCGAAACGAATAACTGGAACGGCCTAGGGGAAAACTACACATACCGTTGTAATCGGGCGAGTCTCTACTTTCAGATGCAACAGAAATTTTGCGGATTGGCCAATCCGTTCGCGAGATATGGCAGTTTGGATGTAAGAAACGCATGAGAAACTCAAAATTTGCGCAGTTCTGATGCTCGAAACGAATAACTAGAACGGCCTAGGGGAAAAGTGCGCATACCATTGTAATCGGGCGAGTTTCTACTTTCAGATGCAACAGAAATTTTGCGGATTGGTAAATCCGTTCGCGAGATATGGCAGTTTGGAGGTAAGAAACGCTTGGGAAAATCAAAATTTGCGCAGTTCTGATGCTCGAAACGAATAACTAGTACGGCATAGGGGAAAAGTACGCATACCGTTGTAATCGGGCGAGTTTCTACTTTCAGATGCAACAGAAATTTTGCGGATTGGCCAATCCGTTCGCGAGATATGGCAGTTTGGATGTAAGAAACCCTTGAGAAACTCAAAATTTTCGCAGTTCTGATGCTCGACACGAATAACTAGAACGGCCTAGGGGAAAAGTGCGCATACCATTGTAATCGGGCGAGTTTCTACTTTCAGACGCAACAGAAATTTTGCGGATTGGTCAATCCGTTCGCGAGATGTGGCAGTTTGGAGGTAAGAAACGCTCGAGAAACTCAAAATTTGCGCAGTTCTGATGCTTGAAACGAATAACTAGAACGGCCTAGGGGAAAACTACACCTACCGTTGTAATCGGGCGAGTTTCTACTTTCAGATGCAACAGAAATTTTGCGGATTGGTCAATCTGTTCGCGGGATATGGCAGCTTGGAGGTAAGAAACGCTTGAGAAACTCAAAATTTTCGCAGTTCTGATGCTCGAAACGAATAACTGGAACGGCCTAGGGGAAAACTACACATACCGTTGTAATCGGGCGAGTTTCTACTTTCAGATGCAACAGAAATTTTGCGGATTGGCCAATCCGTTCGCGAGATATGGCAGTTTGGATGTAAGAAACGCTTGAGAAACTCAAAATTTTCGCAGTTCTGATGCTCGACACGAATAACTAGAACGGCCTAGGGGAAAAGTGCGCATACCATTGTAATCGGGCGAGTTTCTACTTTCAGACGCAACAGAAATTTTGCGGATTGGTCAATCCGTTCGCGAGATATGGCAGTTTGGAGGTAAGAAACGCTCGAGAAACTCAAAATTTGCGCAGTTCTGATGCTTGAAACGAATAACTAGAACGGCCTAGGGGAAAACTACACCTACCGTTGTAATCGGGCGAGTTTCTACTTTCTGATGCAACAGAAATTTTGCGGATTGGTCAATCTGTTCGCGGGATATGGCAGTTTGGAGGTAAGAAACGCTTGAGAAACTCAAAATTTGCGCAGTTCTGATGCTCGAAACGAATAACTAGAACGGCCTAGGGGAAGAGTGCGCATACCATTGTAATCGGGCGAGTTTCTACTTTCAGATGCAACAGAAATTTTGCGGATTGGTAAATCCGTTCGCGAGATATGGCAGTTTGGAGGTAAGAAACGCTTGAGAAACTCAAAATTTGCGCAGTTCTGATGCTCGAAACGAATAACTAGAACGGCATAGGGGAAAAGTACGCATACCGTTGTAATCGGGCGAGTCTCCACTTTCAGATGCAACAGAAATTTTGCGGATTGGTAAATCCGTTCGCGAGATATGGCAGTTTGGAGGTAAGAAACGCTTGAGAAACTCAAAATTTGCGCAGTTCTGATGCTCGAAACGAATAACTAGAACGGCATAGGGGAAAAGTGCGCATACCATTGTAATCGGGCGAGTTTCTACTTTCAGATGCAACAGAAATTTTGCGGATCGGTCAATCCGTTCGCGAGATATGGCAGTTTGGATGTAAGAAACGCTTGAGAAACTCAAAATTTTCGCAGTTCTGATGCTCGAAACGAATAACTGGAACGGCCTAGGGGAAAACTACACATACCGTTGTAATCGGGCGAGTCTCTACTTTCAGATGCAACAGAAATTTTGCGGATTGGCCAATCCGTTCGCGAGATATGGCAGTTTGGATGTAAGGAACGCACGAGAAACTCAAAATTTGCGCAGTTCTGATGCTCGAAACGAATAACTAGAACGGCCTAGGGGAAAAGTACGCATACCGTTGTAATCGGGCGAGTTTCTACTTTCAGATGCAACAGAAATTTTGCGGATTGGCCAATCCGTTCGCGAGATATGGCAGTTTGGATGTAAGAAACGCTTGAGAAACTCAAAATTTTCGCAGTTCTGATGCTCGACACGAATAACTAGAACGGCCTAGGGGAAAAGTGCGCATACCATTGTAATCGGGCGAGTTTCTACTTTCAGATGCAACAGAAATTTTGCGGATCGGTCAATCAGTTCGCGAGATATGGCAGTTTGGATGTAAGAAACGCTTGAGAAACTCAAAATTTTCGCAGTTCTGATGCTCGAAACGAATAACTGGAACGGCCTAGGGGAAAACTACACATACCGTTGTAATCGGGCGAGTCTCTACTTTCAGATGCAACAGAAATTTTGCGGATTGGTAAATCCGTTCGCGAGATATGGCAGTTTGGAGGTAAGAAACGCTTGAGAAAATCAAAATTTGCGCAGTTCTGATGCTCGAAACGAATAACTAGTACGGCATAGGGGAAAAGTACGCATACCGTTGTAATCGGGCGAGTTTCTACTTTCAGATGCAACAGAAATTTTGCGGATTGGCCAATCCGTTCGCGAGATATGGCAGTTTGGATGTAAGAAACGCTTGAGAAACTCAAAATTTTCGCAGTTCTGATGCTCGACACGAATAACTAGAACGGCCTAGGGGAAAAGTGCGCATACCATTGTAATCGGGCGAGTTTCTACTTTCAGATGCAACAGAAATTTTGCGGATTGGTCAATCTGTTCGCGGGATATGGCAGTTTGGAGGTAAGAAACGCTTGAGAAACTCAAAATTTTCGCAGTTCTGATGCTCGAAACGAATAACTGGAACGGCCTAGGGGAAAACTACACATACCGTTGTAATCGGGCGAGTTTCTACTTTCAGATGCAACAGAAATTTTGCGGATTGGCCAATCCGTTCGCGAGATATGGCAGTTTGGATGTAAGAAACGCTTGAGAAACTCAAAATTTTCGCAGTTCTGATGCTCGACACGAATAACTAGAACGGCCTAGGGGAAAAGTGCGCATACCATTGTAATCGGGCGAGTTTCTACTTTCAGATGCAACAGAAATTTTGCGGATTGGTCAATCTGTTCGCGGGATATGGCAGTTTGGAGGTAAGAAACGCTTGAGAAACTCAAAATTTTCGCAGTTCTGATGCTCGAAACGAATAACTGGAACGGCCTAGGGGAAAACTACACATACCGTTGTAATCGGGCGAGTTTCTACTTTCAGATGCAACAGAAATTTTGCGGATTGGCCAATCCGTTCGCGAGATATGGCAGTTTGGATGTAAGAAACGCTTGAGAAACTCAAAATTTTCGCAGTTCTGATGCTCGACACGAATAACTAGAACGGCCTAGGGGAAAAGTGCGCATACCATTGTAATCGGGCGAGTTTCTACTTTCAGACGCAACAGAAATTTTGCGGATTGGTCAATCCGTTCGCGAGATATGGCAGTTTGGAGGTAAGAAACGCTCGAGAAACTCAAAATTTGCGCAGTTCTGATGCTTGAAACGAATAACTAGAACTGCCTAGGGGAAAACTACACATACCGTTGTAATCGGGCGAGTTTCTACTTTCAGATGCAACAGAAATTTTGCGGATTGGTCAATCTGTTCGCGGGATATGGCAGTTTGGAGGTAAGAAACGCTTGAGAAACTCAAAATTTGCGCAGTTCTGATGCTCGAAACGAATAACTAGAACGGTCTAGGGGAAGAGTGCGCATACCATTGTAATCGGGCGAGTTTCTACTTTCAGATGCAACAGAAATTTTGCGGATTGGTAATTCCGTTCGCGAGATATGGCAGTTTGGAGGTAAGAAACGCTTGAGAAACTCAAAATTTGCGCAGTTCTGATGCTCGAAACGAATAACTAGAACGGCATAGGGGAAAAGTACGCATACCGTTGTAATCGGGCGAGTCTCTACTTTCAGATGCAACAGAAATTTTGCGGATTGGTAAATCCGTTCGCGAGATATGGCAGTTTGGAGGTAAGAAACGCTTGAGAAACTCAAAATTTGCGCAGTTCTGATGCTCGAAACGAATAACTAGAACGGCATAGGGGAAAAGTGCGCATACCATTGTAATCGGGCGAGTTTCTACTTTCAGATGCAACAGAAATTTTGCGGATCGGTCAATCCGTTCGCGAGATATGGCAGTTTGGATGTAAGAAACGCTTGAGAAACTCAAAATTTTCGCAGTTCTGATGCTCGAAACGAATAACTGGAACGGCCTAGGGGAAAACTACACATACCGTTGTAATCGGGCGAGTCTCTACTTTCAGATGCAACAGAAATTTTGCGGATTGGTATATCCGTTCGCGAGATATGGCAGTTTGGAGGTAAGAAACGCTTGAGAAACTCAAAATTTTCGCAGTTCTGATGCTCGAAACGAATAACTAGAACGGCATAGGGGAAAAGTGCGCATACCATTGTAATCGGGCGAGTCTCTACTTTCAGATGCAATAGAAATTTTGTGGATCGGTCAATCCGTTCGCGAGGTATGGCAATTTGGATGTAAGAAACGCTTGAGAAACTCAAAATTTTCGCAGTTCTGATGCTCGAAACGAATAACTGGAACGGCCTAGGGGAAAACTACACATACCGTTGTAATCGGGCGAGTCTCTACTTTCAGATGCAACAGAAATTTTGCGGATTGGTCAATCCGTTCGCGAGATATGGCAGTTTGGAGGTAAGAAACGCTCGAGAAACTCAAAATTTTCGCAGTTCTGATACTCGACACGAATAACTAGAACGGCCTAGGGGAAAAGTGCGCATACCATTCTAATCGGGCGAGTTTCTACTTTCAGATGCAACAGAAATTATGCGGATCGGTCAATCCGTTCGCGAGATATGGCAGTTTGGATGTAAGAAACACTTGAGAAATTCAAAATTTTCGCAGTTCTGATGCTCGAAACGAATAACTGGAACGGCCTAGGGGAAAACTACACATACCGTTGTAATCGCGCGAGTCTCTACTTTCAGACGCAACAGAAATTTTGCGGATTGGTAAATCCGTTCGCGAGATATGGCAGTTTGGAGGTAAGAAACGCTCGAGAAACTCAAAATTTGCGCAGTTCTGATGCTTGAAACGAATAACTAGAACGGCCTAGGGGAAAACTACACCTACCGTTGTAATCGGGCGAGTTTCTACTTTCAGATGCAACAGAAATTTTGCGGATTGGTCAATCTGTTCGCGGGATATGGCAGTTTGGAGGTAAGAAACGCTTGAGAAACTCAATATTTGCGCAGTTCTGATGCTCGAAACGAATAACTAGAACGGCCTAGGGGAAGAGTGCGCATACCATTGTAATCGGGCGAGTTTCTACTTTCAGGTGCAACAGAAATTTTGCGGATTGGTCAATCTGTTCGCGGGATATGGCAGTTTGGACGTAAGAAACGCTTGAGAAACTCAAAATTTTCGCAGTTCTGATGCTCGAAACGAATAACTGGAACGGCCTAGGGGAAAACTACACATACCGTTGTAATCGGGCGAGTCTCTACTTTCAGATGCAACAGAAATTTTGCGGATTGGTAAATCCGTTCGCGAGATATGGCAGTTTGGAGGTAAGAAACGCTTGAGAAAATCAAAATTTGCGCAGTTCTGATGCTCGAAACGAATAACTAGTACGGCATAGGGGAAAAGTACGCATACCGTTGTAATCGGGCGAGTTTCTACTTTCAGATGCAACAGAAATTTTGCGGATTGGCCAATCCGTTCGCGAGATATGGCAGTTTGGATGTAAGAAACGCTTGAGAAACTCAAAATTTTCGCAGTTCTGATGCTCGACACGAATAACTAGAACGGCCTAGGGGAAAAGTGCGCATACCGTTGTAATCGGGCGAGTTTCTACTTTCAGACGCAACAGAAATTTTGCGGATTGGTCAATCCGTTCGCGAGATATGGCAGTTTGGAGGTAAGAAACGCTCGAGAAACTCAAAATTTGCGCAGTTCTGATGCTTGAAACGAATAACTAGAACGGCCTAGGGGAAAACTACACCTACCGTTGTAATCGGGCGAGTTTCTACTTTCAGATGCAACAGAAATTTTGCGGATTGGTCAATCTGTTCGCGGGATATGGCAGTTTGGAGGAAAGAAACGCTTGAGAAACTCAATATTTGCGCAGTTCTGATGCTCGAAACGAATAACTAGAACGGCCTAGGGGAAGAGTGCGCATACCATTGTAATCGGGCGAGTTTCTACTTTCAGATGCAACAGAAATTTTGCGGATTGGTAAATCCGTTCGCGAGATATGGCAGTTTGGAGGTAAGAAACGCTTGAGAAACTCAAAATTTGCGCAGTTCTGATGCTCGAAACGAATAACTAGAACGGCATAGGGGAAAAGTACGCACACCGTTGTAATCGGGCGAGTCTCTACTTTCAGATGCAACAGAAATTTTGCGGATCGGTCAATCCGTTCGCGAGATATGGCAGTTTGGAGGTAAGAAACGCTCGAGAAACTCAAAATATGCTCAGTTCTGATGCTCGAAACGAATAACTAGAACGGCCTAGGGGAAAACTACACCTACCGTTGTAATCGGGCGAGTTTCTACTTTCAGATGCAACAGAAATTTTGCGGATTGATCAATCCGTTCGCGAGATATGGCAGTTTGGAGATAAGAAACGCTTGAGAAACTCAAATTTTCGCAGTTCTGATGCTCGAAACGAATGACTACAACGGCCTAGGGGAGAAGTACGCATACCTTTGTAATCGGGCGAGTTTCTACTTTCAGAAGCAACAGAAACTTTGCGGATTGGTGAATCCGTTCGCGAGATATGGCAGTTTGGAGGTAAGAAACGCTCGAGAAACTCAAAATTTGCTCAGTTCTGATGCTCGAAACGAATAACCAGAACGGCCTAGGGGAAAGCTACACACACCGTTGTAATCGGGCGAGTTTCTACTTTCAGATGCAACAGAAATTTTGCGGATTGTTCAATCCGTTCGCGAGATATGGCAGTTTGGAGGTAAGAAACGCTTGAGAAACTCAAAATTTTCGCAGTTCTGATGCTGGAAACGAATAACTAGAACCGCCTAGGGGAAAAGTGCGCATACCGTTGTAATCGGGCGAGTTTCTACTTTCAGATGCAACAGAAATTTTGCGGATTGGTGAATCCGTTCGCGAGATATGGTAGTTTGGAGGTAAGAAACGCTTGAGAAACTCAAAATTTTCGCAGTTCTGATGCTCGACACGAATAACTAGAACGGCCTAGGGAAAAGTGCGCATACCGTTGTAATCGGGCGAGTTTCTACTTTCAGATGCAACAGAAACTTTGCGGATTGGTCAATCCGTTCGCGAGATATGGCAGTTTGGAGGTAAGAAACGCTTGAGAAACTCAAAATTTTCGCAGTTCTGATGCTCGAAACGAATAACTAGAACCGCCTAGCGGAGAAGTGCGAATACCGTTGTAATCGGGCGAGTTTCTACTTTCAGATGCAACAGAAATTTTGCGGATTGATCAATCCGTTCGCGAGATATGGCAGTTTGGAGGTAAGAAACGCTTGAGAAACTCAAAATTTTCGCAGTTCTGATGCTGGAAACGAATAACTAGAGCCGCCTAGGGGAAAAGTGCGCATACCGTTGTAATCGGGCGAGTTTCTACTTTCAGAAGCAACAGAAACTTTGCGGATTGGTGAATCCGTTCGCGAGATATGGCAGTTTGGAGGTAAGAAACGCTCGAGAAACTCAAAATATGCTCAGTTCTGATGCTCGAAACGAATAACTAGAACGGCCTAGGGGAAAACTACACACACCGTTGTAATCGGGCGAGTTTCTACTTTCAGATGCAACAGAAATTTTGCGGATTGGTCAATCCGTTCGCGAGATATGGCAGTTTGGAAATAAGAAACGCTTGAGAAACTCAAAATTTTCGCAGTTCTGATGCTCGAAACGAGTAACTAGAACGGCCTAGGGGAAAAGTACGCATACCTTTGTAATCGGGCGAGTTTCTACTTTCAGATGCAACAGAAATTTTGCGGATTGGTCAATCCGTTCGCGAGATATGGCAGTTTGGATGTAAGAAACGCTTGAGAAACTCAAAATTTTCGCAGTTCTGATGCTCGAAACGAATAACTAGAACGGCCTAGGGGAAAACTACACATACCGTTGTAATCGGGCGAGTTTCTACTTTCAGATGCAACAGAAATTTTGCCGATTGGTCAATCCGTTCGCGAGATATGGCAGTTTGGAGGTAAGAAACGCTTGAGAAACTCAAAATTTTCGCAGTTCTGATGCTCGAAACGAATAACTAGAACGGCCTAGGGGAGAAGTACGCATACCGTTGTAATCGGGCGAGTTTCTACTTTCAGAAGCAACAGAAATTTTGCGGATTGGTGAATCCGTTCGCGAGATATGGTAGTTTGGAGGTAAGAAACGCTTGAGAAACTCAAAATTTTCGCAGTTCTGATGCTCGAAACGAATAACTAGAACCGCCTAGGGGAAAAGTGCGAATACCGTTGTAATCGGGCGAGTTTCTACTTTCAGATGCAACAGAAATTTTGCGGATTGATCAATCCGTTCGCGAGATATGGCAGTTTGGAGATAAGAAACGCTTGAGAAACTCAAAATTTTCGCAGTTCTGATGCTCGAAACGAATGACTACAACGGCCTAGGGGAGAAGTACGCATACCGTTGTAATCGGGCGAGTTTCTACTTTCAGAAGCAACAGAAATTTTGCGGATTGGTGAATCCGTTCGCGAGATATGGTAGTTTGGAGGTAAGAAACGCTCGAGAAACTCAAAATATGCTCAGTTCTGATGCTCGAAACGAATAACTAGAACGGCCTAGGGGAAAACTACACACACCGTTGTAATCGGGCGAGTTTCTACTTTCAGATGCAACAGAAATTTTGCGGATTGGTCAATCCGTTCGCGAGATATGGCAGTTTGGAAATAAGAAACGCTTGAGAAACTCAAAATTTTCGCAGTTCTGATGCTCGAAACGAGTAACTAGGACGGCCTAGGGGAAAAGTACGCATACCGTTGTAATCGGGCGAGTTTCTACTTTCAGATGCAACAGAAATTTTGCGGATTGGTCAATCCGTTCGCGAGATATGGCAGTTTGGATGTAAGAAACGCTTGAGAAACTCAAAATTTTCGCAGTTCTGATGCTCGAAACGAATAACTAGAACGGCCTAGGGGAAAACTACACATACCGTTGTAATCGGGCGAGTTTCTACTTTCAGATGCAACAGAAATTTTGCGGATTGGTCAATCCGTTCGCGAGATATGGCAGTTTGGATGTAAGAAACGCTTGAGAAACTCAAAATTTTCGCAGTTCTGATGCTCGAAACGAATAACTAGAACCGCCTAGCGGAGAAGTGCGAATACCGTTGTAATCGGGCGAGTTTCTACTTTCAGATGCAACAGAAATTTTGCGGATTGATCAATCCGTTCGCGAGATATGGCAGTTTGGAGATAAGAAACGCTTGAGAAACTCAAATTTTCGCAGTTCTGATGCTCGAAACGAATGACTACAACGGCCTAGGGGAGAAGTACGCATACCTTTGTAATCGGGCGAGTTTCTACTTTCAGAAGCAACAGAAACTTTGCGGATTGGTGAATCCGTTCGCGAGATATGGCAGTTTGGAGGTAAGAAACGCTCGAGAAACTCAAAATTTGCTCAGTTCTGATGCTGGAAACGAATAACCAGAACGGCCTAGGGGAAAGCTACACACACCGTTGTAATCGGGCGAGTTTCTACTTTCAGATGCAATAGAAATTTTGCGGATTGGTCTATCCGTTCGCGAGATATGGCAGTTTGGAGGTAAGAAACGCTTGAGAAACTCAAAATTTTCGCAGTTCTGATGCTCGAAACGAGTAACTAGAACGGCATAGGGGAAAAGTACGCATACCTTTGTAATCGGGCGAGTTTCTACTTTCAGATGCAACAGAAATTTTGCGGATTGTTCAATCCGTTCGCGAGATATGGCAGTTTGGATGTAAGGAACGCTTGAGAAACTCAAAATTTTCGCAGTTCTGATGCTCGAAACGAGTAACTAGAACGGCATAGGGGAAAAGTACGCATACCTTTGTAATCGGGCGAGTTTCTACTTTCAGATGCAACAGAAATTTTGCGGATTGTTCAATCCGTTCGCGAGATATGGCAGTTTGGATGTAAGGAACGCTTGAGAAACTCAAAATTTTCGCAGTTCTGATGCTCGAAACAAATAACTAGAACGGCCTAGGGGAAAACTACACCTACCGTTGTAATCGGGCGAGTTTCTACTTTCAGATGCAACAGAAATTTTGCGGATTGGTCAATCCGTTCGCGAGATATGGCAGTTTGGAGGTAAGAAACGCTTGAGAAACTCAAAATTTTCGCAGTTCTGATGCTCGAAACGAATAACTAGAACCGCCTAGGGGAAAAGTGCGCATACCGTTGTAATCGGGCGAGTTTCTACTTTCAGATGCAACAGAAATTTTGCGGATTGATCAATCCGTTCGCGAGATATGGCAGTTTGGAGATAAGAAACGCTTGAGAAACTCAAAATTTTCGCAGTTCTGATGCTCGAAACGAATGACTACAACGGCCTAGGGGAGAAGTACGCATACCGTTGTAATCGGGCGAGTTTCTACTTTCAGAAGCAACAGAAATTTTGCGGATTGGTGAATCCGTTCGCGAGATATGGTAGTTTGGATGTAAGAAACGCTTGAGAAACTCAAAATTTTCGCAGTTCTGATGCTCGACACGAATAACTAGAACGGCCTAGGGGAAAAGTACGCATACCGTTGTAATCGGGCGAGTTTCTACTTTCAGATGCAACAGAAATTTTGCGGATAGGTCAATCCGTTCGCGAGATATGGAAGTTTGGAGGTAAGAAACGCTTGAAAAACTCAAAATTTTCGCAGTTCTGATGCTCGAAACGAATAACTAGAACCGCCTAGGGGAAAAGTGCGCATACCGTTGTAATCGGGCGAGTTTCTACTTTCAGATGCAACATAAATTTTGCGGATTGGTCAATCCGTTCGCGAGATATGGCAGTTTGGAGGTAAGAAACGCTTGAGAAACTCAAAATTTTCGCAGTTCTGATGCTCGAAACGAATAACTAGAACCGCCTAGGGGAAAAGTGCGAATACCGTTGTAATCGGGCGAGTTTCTACTTTCAGATGCAACAGAAATTTTGCGGATTGATCAATCCGTTCGCGAGATATGGCAGTTTGGAGATAAGAAACGCTTGAGAAACTCAAAATTTTCGCAGTTCTGATGCTCGAAACGAATGACTACAACGGCCTAGGGGAGAAGTACGCATACCGTTGAAATCGGGCGAGTTTCTACTTTCAGAAGCAACAGAAATTTTGCGGATTGGTGAATCCGTTCGCGAGATATGGTAGTTTGGAGGTAAGAAACGCTTGAGAAACTCAAAATTTTCGCAGTTCTGATGCTCGACACGAATAACTAGAACGGCCTAGGGGAAAAGTACGCATACCGTTGTAATCGGGCGAATTTCTACTTTCAGATGCAACAGAAATTTTGCGGATTGGTCAATCCGTTCGCGAGATATGGCAGTTTGGAAATAAGAAACGCTTGAGAAACTCAAAATTTTCGCAGTTCTGATGCTCGAAACGAGTAACTAGAACGGCCTAGGGGAAAAGTACGCATACCGTTGTAATCGGGCGAGTTTCTACTTTCAGATGCAACAGAAATTTTGCGGATTGGTCAATCCGTTCGCGAGATATGGCAGTTTGGATGTAAGAAACGCTTGAGAAACTCAAAATTTTCGCAGTTCTGATGCTCGAAACGAATAACTAGAACGGCCTAGGGGAAAACTACACATACCGTTGTAATCGGGCGAGTTTCTACTTTCAGATGCAACAGAAATTTTGCGGATTGGTCAATCCGTTCGCGAGATATGGCAGTTTGGAGGTAAGAAACGCTTGAGAAACTCAAAATTTTCGCAGTTCTGATGCTCGAAACGAATAACTAGAACGGCCTAGGGGAGACGTACGCATACCGTTGTAATCGGGCGAGTTTCTACTTTCAGAAGCAACAGAAATTTTGCGGATTGGTGAATCCGTTCGCGAGATATGGTAGTTTGGAGGTAAGAAACGCTTGAGAAACTCAAAATTTTCGCAGTTCTGATGCTCGACACGAATAACTAGAACGGCCTAGGGGAAAAGTGCGCATACCGTTGTAATCGGGCGAGTTTCTACTTTCAGATGCAACAGAAATTTTGCGGATTGGTCAATCCGTTCGCGAGATATGGCAGTTTGGATGTAAGGAACGCTTGAGAAACTCAAAATTTTCGCAGTTCTGATGCTCGAAACAAATAACTAGAACGGCCTAGGGGAAAACTACACCTACCGTTGTAATCGGGCGAGTTTCTACTTTCAGATGCAACAGAAATTTTGCGGATTGGTCAATCCGTGCGCGAGATATGGCAGTTTGGAGGTAAGAAACGCTTGAGAAACTCAAAATTTTCGCAGTTCTGATGCTCGAAACGAATAACTAGAACCGCCTAGGGGAAAAGTGCGCATACCGTTGTAATCGGGCGAGTTTCTACTTTCAGATGCAACAGAAATTTTGCGGATTGGTGAATCCGTTCGCGAGATATGGTAGTTTGGAGGTAAGAAACGCTTGAGAAACTCAAAATTTTCGCAGTTCTGATGCTCGAAACGAATAACTAGAACCGCCTAGGGGAAAAGTGCGCATACCGTTGTAATCGGGCGAGTTTCTACTTTCAGATGCAACATAAATTTTGCGGATTGGTCAATCCGTTCGCGAGATATGGCAGTTTGGAGGTAAGAAACGCTTGAGAAACTCAAAAGTTTCGCAGTTCTGATGCTCGAAACGAATAACTAGAACCGCCTAGGGGAAAAGTGCGAATACCGTTGTAATCGGGCGAGTTTCTACTTTCAGATGCAACAGAAATTTTGCGGATTGATCAATCCGTTCGCGAGATATGGCAGTTTGGAGATAAGAAACGCTTGAGAAACCCAAAATTTTCGCAGTTCTGTTGCTCGAAACGAATGACTACAACGGCCTAGGGGAAAAGTGCGCATACCGTTGTAATCGGGCGAGTTTCTACTTTCAGATGCAACAGAAATTTTGCGGATTGGTCAATCCGTTCGCGAGATATGGCAGTTTGGATGTAAGGAACGCTTGAGAAACTCAAAATTTTCGCAGTTCTGATGCTCGAAACAAATAACTAGAACGGCCTAGGGGAAAACTACACCTACCGTTGTAATCGGGCGAGTTTCTACTTTCAGATGCAACAGAAATTTTGCGGATTGGTCAATCCGTGCGCGAGATATGGCAGTTTGGAGGTAAGAAACGCTTGAGAAACTCAAAATTTTCGCAGTTCTGATGCTCGAAACGAATAACTAGAACCGCCTAGGGGAAAAGTGCGCATACCGTTGTAATCGGGCGAGTTTCTACTTTCAGATGCAACAGAAATTTTGCGGATTGGTGAATCCGTTCGCGAGATATGGTAGTTTGGAGGTAATAAACGCTTGAGAAACTCAAAATTTTCGCAGTTCTGATGCTCGAAACGAATAAATAGAACGGCCTAAGGGAAAACTACACCTACCGTTGTAATCGGGCGAGTTTCTACTTTCAGATGCAACAGAAATTTTGCGGATTGGTCAATCCGTTCGCGAGATATGGAAGTTTGGAGGTAAGAAACGCTTGAGAAACTCAAAATTTTCGCAGTTCTGATGCTCGAAACGAATAACTAGAACCGCCTAGGGGAAAAGTGCGCATACCGTTGTAATCGGGCGAGTTTCTACTTTCAGATGCAACATAAATTTTGCGGATTGGTCAATCCGTTCGCGAGATATGGCAGTTTGGAGGTAAGAAACGCTTGAGAAACTCAAAAGTTTCGCAGTTCTGATGCTCGAAACGAATAACTAGAACCGCCTAGGGGAAAAGTGCGAATACCGTTGTAATCGGGCGAGTTTCTACTTTCAGATATAACAGAAATTTTGCGGATTGATCAATCCGTTCGCGAGATATGGCAGTTTGGAGATAAGAAACGCTTGAGAAACCCAAAATTTTCGCAGTTCTGTTGCTCGAAACGAATGACTACAACGGCCTAGGGGAGAAGTACGCATACCGTTGTAATCGGGCGAGTTTCTACTTTCAGAAGCAACAGAAATTTTGCGGATTGGTGAATCCGTTCGCGAGATATGGTAGTTTGGAGGTAAGAAACGCTTGAGAAACTCAAAATTTTCGCAGTTCTGATGCTCGACACGAATAACTAGAACGGCCTAGAGGAAAAGTACGCATACCGTTGTAATCGGGCGAGTTTCTACTTTCAGATGCAACAGAAATTTTGCGGATTGGTCAATCCGTTCGCGAGATATGGCAGTTTGGAGGTAAGAAACGCTTGAGAAACTCAAAATTTTCGCAGTTTTGATGCTCGAAACGAATAACTAGAACGGCCTAGGGGAGAAGTACGCATACCGTTGTAATCGGGCGAGTTTCTACTTTCAGAAGCAACAGAAATTTTGCGGATTGGTGAATCCGTTCGCGAGATATGGTAGTTTGGAGGTAAGAAACGCTTGAGAAACTCAAAATTTTCGCAGTTCTGATGCTCGAAACAAATAACTAGAACCGCCTAGCGGAAAAGTGCGAATACCGTTGTAATCGGGCGAGTTTCTACTTTCAGATGCAACAGAAATTTTGCGGATTGATCAATCCGTTCGCGAGATATGGCAGTTTGGAGATAAGAAACGCTTGAGAAACTCAAAATTTTCGCAGTTCTGATGCTCGAAACGAATGACTACAACGGCCTAGGGGAGAAGTACGCATACCGTTGTAATCGGGCGAGTTTCTACTTTCAGAAGCAACAGAAATTTTGCGGATTGGTGAATCCGTTCGCGAGATATGGTAGTTTGGAGGTAAGAAACGCTTGAGAAACTCAAACTTTTCGCAGTTCTGATGCTCGACACGAATAACTAGAACCGCCTAGGGGAAAAGTGCGCATACCGTTGTAATCGGGCGAGTTTCTACTTTCAGATGCAACAGAAATTTTGCGGATTGGTGAATCCGTTCGCGAGATATGGTAGTTTGGAGGTAAGAAACGCTTGAGAAACTCAAAATTTTCGCAGTTCTGATGCTCGACACGAATAACTAGAACGGCCTAGGGAAAAGTGCGCATACCGTTGTAATCGGGCGAGTTTCTACTTTCAGATGCAACAGAAATTTTGCGGATTGGTCAATCCGTTCGCGAGATATGGCAGTTTGGAGGTAAGAAACGCTTGAGAAACTCAAAATTTTCGCAGTTCTGATGCTCGAAACGAATAACTAGAACCGCCTAGCGGAGAAGTGCGAATACCGTTGTAATCGGGCGAGTTTCTACTTTCAGATGCAACAGAAATTTTGCGGATTGATCAATCCGTTCGCGAGATATGGCAGTTTGGAAATAAGATACGCTTGAGAAACTCAAAATTTTCGCAGTTCTGATGCTCGAAACGAATGACTACAACGGCCTAGAGGAGAAGTACGCATACCTTTGTAATCGGGCGAGTTTTTACTTTCAGAAGCAACAGAAACTTTGCGGATTGGTGAATCCGTTCGCGAGATATGGCAGTTTGGAGGTAAGAAACGCTCGAGAAACTCAAAATTTGCTCAGTTCTGATGCTCGAAACGAATAACTAGAACGGCCTAGGGGAAAACTACACACACCGTTGTAATCGGGCGAGTTTCTACTTTCAGATGCAACAGAAGTTTTGCGGATTGATCAATCCGTTCGCGAGATATGGCAGTTTGGAGATAAGAAACGCTTGAGAAACTCAAAATTTTCGCAGTTCTGATGCTCGAAACGAATGACTACAACGGCCTAGGGGAGAAGTACGCATACCGTTGTAATCGGGCGAGTTTCTACTTTCAGAAGCAACAGAAATTTTGCGGATTGGTGAATCCGTTCGCGAGATATGGTAGTTTGGAGGTAAGAAACGCTTGAGAAACTCAAACTTTTCGCAGTTCTGATGCTCGACACGAATAACTAGAACCGCCTAGGGGAAAAGTGCGCATACCGTTGTATTCGGGCGAGTTTCTACTTTCAGATGCAACAGAAATTTTGCGGATTGGTGAATCCGTTCGCGAGATATGGTAGTTTGGAGGTAAGAAACGCTTGAGAAACTCAAAATTTTCGCAGTTCTGATGCTCGACACGAATAACTAGAACGGCCTAGGGAAAAGTGCGCATACCGTTGTAATCGGGCGAGTTTCTACTTTCAGATGCAACAGAAATTTTGCGGATTGGTCAATCCGTTCGCGAGATATGGCAGTTTGGAGGTAAGAAACGCTTGAGAAACTCAAAATATTCGCAGTTCTGATGCTCGAAACGAATAACTAGAACCGCCTAGCGGAGAAGTGCGAATACCGTTGTAATCGGGCGAGTTTCTACTTTCAGATGCAACAGAAATTTTGCGGATTGATCA
This sequence comes from Ptiloglossa arizonensis, assembly GCF_051014685.1. Classification (NCBI taxonomy): domain Eukaryota; kingdom Metazoa; phylum Arthropoda; class Insecta; order Hymenoptera; family Colletidae; genus Ptiloglossa; species Ptiloglossa arizonensis. Next base: position 258,352 of record NW_027478462.1, on the reverse strand, counting down.
ATCCGTTCGCGAGATATGGCAGTTTGGAGATAAGAAACGCTTGAGAAACTCAAAATTTTCGCAGTTCTGATGCTCGAAACGAATGACTACAACGGCCTAGAGGAGAAGTACGCATACCTTTGTAATCGGGCGAGTTTTTACTTTCAGAAGCAACAGAAACTTTGCGGATTGGTGAATCCGTTCGCGAGATATGGCAGTTTGGAGGTAAGAAACGCTCGAGAAACTCAAAATTTGCTCAGTTCTGATGCTCGAAACGAATAACTAGAACGGCCTAGGGGAAAACTACACACACCGTTGTAATCGGGCGAGTTTCTACTTTCAGATGCAACAGAAATTTTGCGGATTGGTCAAACCGTTCGCGAGATATGGCAGTTTGGAAATAAGAAACGCTTGAGAAACTCAAAATTTTCGCAGTTCTGATGCTCGAAACGAGTAACTAGAACGGCCTAGGGGAAAAGTACGCATACCGTTGTAATCGGGCGAGTTTCTACTTTCAGATGCAACAGAAATTTTGCGGATTGGTCAATCCGTTCGCGAGATATGGCAGTTTGGATGTAAGAAACGCTTGAGAAACTCAAAATTTTCGCAGTTCTGATGCTCGAAACGAATAACTAGAACGGCATAGGGGAAAACTACACATACCGTTGTAATCGGGCGAGTTTCTACTTTCAGGTGCAACAGAAATTTTGCGGATTGGTCAATCCGTTCGCGAGATATGGCAGTTTGGATGTAAGAAACGCTTGAGAAACTCAAAATTTTCGCAGTTCTGATGCTCGAAACGAATAACTAGAACCGCCTAGCGGAGAAGTGCGAATACCGTTGTAATCGGGCGAGTTTCTACTTTCAGATGCAACAGAAATTTTGCGGATTGATCAATCCGTTCGCGAGATATGGCAGTTTGGAGATAAGAAACGCTTGAGAAACTCAAATTTTCGCAGTTCTGATGCTCGAAACGAATGACTACAACGGCCTAGGGGAGAAGTACGCATACCTTTGTAATCGGGCGAGTTTCTACTTTCAGAAGCAACAGAAACTTTGCGGATTGGTGAATCCGTTCGCGAGATATGGCAGTTTGGAGGTAAGAAACGCTCGAGAAACTCAAAATTTGCTCAGTTCTGATGCTCGAAACGAATGACTACAACGGCCTAGGGGAGAAGTACGCATACCTTTGTAATCGGGCGAGTTTCTACTTTCAGAAGCAACAGAAACTTTGCGGATTGGTGAATCCGTTCGCGAGATATGGCAGTTTGGAGGTAAGAAACGCTCGAGAAACTCAAAATTTGCTCAGTTCTGATGCTCGAAACGAATAACCAGAACGGCCTAGGGGAAAGCTACACACACCGTTGTAATCGGGCGAGTTTCTACTTTCAGATGCAACAGATATTTTGCGGATTGTTCAATCCGTTCGCGAGATATGGCAGTTTGGAGGTAAGAAACGCTTGAGAAACTCAAAATTTTCGCAGTTCTGATGCTCGAAACGAATAACTAGAACCGCCTAGGGGAAAAGTGCGCATACCGTTGTAATCGAGCGAGTATCTACTTTCAGATGCAACAGAAATTTTGCGGATTGATCAATCCGTTCGCGAGATATGGCAGTTTGGAGGTAAGAAACGCTTGAGAAACTCAAAATTTTCGCAGTTCTGATGCTCGAAACGAATGACTACAACGGCCCAGGGGAGAAGTACGCATACCGTTGTAATCGGGCGAGTTTCTACTTTCAGAAGCAACAGAAATTTTGCGGATTGGTCGATCCGTTCGCGAGATATGGCAGTTTGGAGGTAAGAAACGCTTGAGAAACTCAAAATTTGCTCAGTTCTAATGCTCGAAACGAATAACTAGAACGGCCTAGGGGAAAACTACACACACCGTTGTAATCGGGCGAGTTTCTACTTTCAGATGCAATAGAAATTTTGCGGATTTTTCTATCCGTTCGCGAGATATGGCAGTTTGGAGGTAAGAAACGCTTGAGAAACTCAAAATTTTCGCAGTTCTGATGCTCGAAACGAGTAACGAGAACGGCATAGGGGAAAAGTACGCATACCTTTGTAATCGGGCGAGTTTCTACTTTCAGATGCAACAGAAATTTTGCGGATTGTTCAATCCGTTCGCGAGATATGGCAGTTTGGATGTAAGGAACGCTTGAGAAACTCAAAATTTTCGCAGTTCTGATGCTCGAAACAAATAACTAGAACGGCCTAGGGGAAAACTACACCTACCGTTGTAATCGGGCGAGTTTCTACTTTCAGATGCAACAGAAATTTTGCGGATTGGTCAATCCGTTCGCGAAATATGGCAGTTTGGAAGTAAGAAACGCTTGAGAAACTCAAAATTTTCGCAGTTCTGATGCTCGAAACGAATAACTAGAACCGCCTAGGGGAAAAGTGCGCATACCGTTGTAATCGGGCGAGTTTCTACTTTCAGATGCAACAGAAATTTTGCGGATTGGTGAATCCGTTCGCGAGATATGGTAGTTTGGAGGTAAGAAACGCTTGAGAAACTCAAAATTTTCGCAGTTCTGATGCTCGAAACGAATAAATAGAACGGCCTAAGGGAAAACTACACCTACCGTTGTAATCGGGCGAGTTTCTACTTTCAGATGCAACAGAAATTTTGCGGATTGGACAATCCGTTCGCGAGATATGGAAGGTTGGAGGTAAGAAACGCTTGAGAAACGCAAAATTTTCGCAGTTCTGATGCTCGAAACGAATAACTAGAACCGCCTAGGGGAAAAGTGCGCATACCGTTGTAATCGGGCGAGTTTCTACTTTCAGATGCAACATAAATTTTGCGGATTGGTCAATCCGTTCGCGAGATATGGCAGTTTGGAGGTAAGAAACGCTTGAGAAACTCAAAATTTTCGCAGTTCTGATGCTCGAAACGAATAACTAGAACCGCCTAGGGGAAAAGTGCGAATACCGTTGTAATCGGGCGAGTTTCTACTTTCAGATGCAACAGAAATTTTGCGGATTGATCAATCCGTTCGCGAGATATGGCAGTTTGGAGATAAGAAACGCTTGAGAAACTCAAAATTTTCGCAGTTCTGATGCTCGAAACGAATGACTACAACGGCCTAGGGGTGAAGTACGCATACCGTTGTAATCGGGCGAGTTTCTACTTTCAGAAGCAACAGAAATTTTGCGGATTGGTCAATCCGTTCGCGAGATATGGCAGTTTGGATGTAAGGAACGCTTGAGAAACTCAAAATTTTCGCAGTTCTGATGCTCGAAACAAATAACTAGAACGGCCTAGGGGAAAACTACACCTACCGTTGTAATCGGGCGAGTTTCTACTTTCAGATGCAACAGAAATTTTGCGGATTGGTCAATCCGTTCGCGAGATATGGCAGTTTGGAGGTAAGAAACGCTTTAGAAACTCAAAATTTTCGCAGTTCTGATGCTCGAAACGAATAACTAGAACCGCCTAGGGGAAAAGTGCGCATACCGTTGTAATCGGGCGAGTTTCTACTTTCAGATGCAACAGAAATTTTGCGGATTGGTGAATCCGTTCGCGAGATATGGTAGTTTGGAGGTAAGAAACGCTTGAGAAACTCAAAATTTTCGCAGTTCTGATGCTCGAAACGAATAAATAGAACGGCCTAAGGGAAAACTACACCTACCGTTGTAATCGGGCGAGTTTCTACTTTCAGATGCAACAGAAATTTTGCGGATTGGTCAATCCGTTCGCGAGATATGGAAGTTTGGAGGTAAGAAACGCTTGAGAAACTCAAAATTTTCGCAGTTCTGATGCTCGAAACGAATAACTAGAACCGCCTAGGGGAAAAGTGCGCATACCGTTGTAATCGGGCGAGTTTCTACTTTCAGATGCAACATAAATTTTGCGGATTGGTCAATCCGTTCGCGAGATATGGCAGTTTGGAGGTAAGAAACGCTTGAGAAACTCAAAATTTTCGCAGTTCTGATGCTCGAAACGAATAACTAGAACCGCCTAGGGGAAAAGTGCGAATACCGTTGTAATCGGGCGAGTTTCTACTTTCAGATGCAACAGAAATTTTGCGGATTGATCAATCCGTTCGCGAGATATGGCAGTTTGGAGATAAGAAACGCTTGAGAAACTCAAAATTTTCGCAGTTCTGATGCTCGAAACGAATGACTACAACGGCCTAGGGGAGAAGTACGCATACCGTTGTAATCGGGCGAGTTTCTACTTTCAGAAGCAACAGAAATTTTGCGGATTGGTGAATCCGTTCGCGAGATATGGTAGTTTGGAGGTAAGAAACGCTTGAGAAACTCAAAATTTTCGCAGTTCTGATGCTCGAAACGAGTAACTAGAACGGCCTAGGGGAAAAGTACGCATACCGTTGTAATCGGGCGAGTTTCTACTTTCAGATGCAACAGAAATTTTGTGGATTGGTCAATCCGTTCGCGAGATATGGCAGTGTGGATGTAAGAAACGCTTGAGAAACTCAAAATTTTCGCAGTTCTGATGCTCGAAACGAATAACTAGAACCGCCTAGCGGAGAAGTGCGAATACCGTTGTAATCGGGCGAGTTTCTACTTTCAGATGCAACAGAAATTTTGCGGATTGATCAATCCGTTCGCGAGATATGGCAGTTTGGAGATAAGAAACGCTTGAGAAACTCAAATTTTCGCAGTTCTGATGCTCGAAACGAATGACTACAACGGCCCAGGGGAGAAGTACGCATACCTTTGTAATCGGGCGAGTTTCTACTTTCAGAAGCAACAGAAACTTTGCGGATTGGTGAATCCGTTCGCGAGATATGGCAGTTTGGAAATAAGAAACGCTTGAGAAACTCAAAATTTTCGCAGTTCTGATGCTCGAAACGAGTAACTAGAACGGCCTAGGGGAAAAGTACGCATACCGTTGTAATCGGGCGAGTTTCTACTTTCAGATGCAACAGAAATTTTGCGGATTGGTCAATCCGTTCGCGAGATATGGCAGTTTGGATGTAAGAAACGCTAGAGAAACTCAAAATTTTCGCAGTTCTGATGCTCGAAACGAATAACTAGAACGGCATAGGGGAAGACTACACATACCGTTGTAATCGGGCGAGTTTCTACTTTCAGATGCAACAGAAATTTTGCGGATTGGTCAATCCGTTCGCGAGATATGGCAGTTTGGATGTAAGAAACGCTTGAGAAACTCAAAATTTTCGCAGTTCTGATGCTCGAAACGAATAACTAGAACCGCCTAGCGGAGAAGTGCGAATACCGTTGTAATCGGGCGAGTTTCTACTTTCAGATGCAACAGAAATTTTGCGGATTGATCAATCCGTTCGCGAGATATGGCAGTTTGGAGATAAGAAACGCTTGAGAAACTCAAATTTTCGCAGTTCTGATGCTCGAAACGAATGACTACAACGGCCTAGGGGAGAAGTACGCATACCTTTGTAATCGGGCGAGTTTCTACTTTCAGAAGCAACAGAAACTTTGCGGATTGGTGAATCCGTTCGCGAGATATGGCAGTTTGGAGGTAAGAAACGCTCGAGAAACTCAAAATTTGCTCAGTTCTGATGCTCGAAACGAATAACCAGAACGGCCTAGGGGAAAGCTACACACACCGTTGTAATCGGGCGAGTTTCTACTTTCAGATGCAACAGATATTTTGCGGATTGTTCAATCCGTTCGCGAGATATGGCAGTTTGGAGGTAAGAAACGCTTGAGAAACTCAAAATTTTCGCAGTTCTGATGCTCGAAACGAATAACTAGAACCGCCTAGGGGAAAAGTGCGCATACCGTTGTAATCGAGCGAGTATCTACTTTCAGATGCAACAGAAATTTTGCGGATTGATCAATCCGTTCGCGAGATATGGCAGTTTGGAGGTAAGAAACGCTTGAGAAACTCAAAATTTTCGCAGTTCTGATGCTCGAAACGAATGACTACAACGGCCTAGGGGAGAAGTACGCATACCGTTGTAATCGGGCGAGTTTCTACTTTCAGAAGCAACAGAAATTTTGCGGATTGGTGAATCCGTTCGCGAGATATGGTAGTTTGGAGGTAAGAAACGCTTGAGAAACTCAAACTTTTCGCAGTTCTGATGCTGGAAACGAATAACTAGAACCGCCTAGGGGAAAAGTGCGCATACCGTTGTAATCGGGCGAGTTTCTACTTTCAGATGCAACAGAAATTTTGCGGATTGGTCAATCCGTTCGCGAGATATGGCAGTTTGGAGGTAAGAAACGCTTGAGAAACTCAAAATTTTCGCAGTTTTGATGCTCGAAACGAATAACTAGAACGGCCTAGGGGAGAAGTACGCATACCGTTGTAATCGGGCGAGTTTCTACTTTCAGAAGCAACAGAAATTTTGCGGATTGGTGAATCCGTTCGCGAGATATGGTAGTTTGGAGGTATGAAACGCTTGAGAAACTCAAAATTTTCGCAGTTCTGATGCTCGAAACGAATAACTAGAACCGCCTAGCGGAAAAGTGCGAATACCGTTGTAATCGGGCGAGTTTCTACTTTCAGATGCAACAGAAATTTTGCGGATTGATCAATCCGTTCGCGAGATATGGCAGTTTGGAGATAAGAAACGCTTGAGAAACTCAAAATTTTCGCAGTTCTGATGCTCGAAACGAATGACTACAACGGCCTAGGGGAGAAGTACGCATACCGTTGTAATCGGGCGAGTTTCTACTTTCAGCAGCAACAGAAATTTTGCGGATTGGTGAATCCGTTCGCGAGATATGGTAGTTTGGAGGTAAGAAACGCTTGAGAAACTCAAACTTTTCGCAGTTCTGATGCTCGACACGAATAACTAGAACCGCCTAGGGGAAAAGTGCGCATACCGTTGTAATCGGGCGAGTTTCTACTTTCAGATGCAACAGAAATTTTGCGGATTGGTGAATCCGTTCGCGAGATATGGTAGTTTGGAGGTAAGAAACGCTTGAGAAACTCAAAATTTTCGCAGTTCTGATGCTCGACACGAATAACTAGAACGGCCTAGGGAAAAGTGCGCATACCGTTGTAATCGGGCGAGTTTCTACTTTCAGATGCAACAGAAATTTTGCGGATTGGTCAATCCGTTCGCGAGATATGGCAGTTTGGAGGTAAGAAACGCTTGAGAAACTCAAAATTTGCTCAGTTCTAAAGCTCGAAACGAATAACTAGAACGGCCTAGGGGAAAACTACACACACCGTTGTAATCGGGCGAGTTTCTACTTTCAGATGCAATAGAAATTTTGCGGATTTGTCTATCCGTTCGCGAGATATGGCAGTTTGGAGGTAAGAAACGCTTGAGAAACTCAAAATTTTCGCAGTTCTGATGCTCGAAACGAGTAACGAGAACGGCATAGGGGAAAAGTACGCATACCTTTGTAATCGGGCGAGTTTCTACTTTCAGATGCAACAGAAATTTTGCGGATTGTTCAATCCGTTCGCGAGATATGGCAGTTTGGATGTAAGGAACGCTTGAGAAACTCAAAATTTTCGCAGTTCTGATGCTCGAAACAAATAACTAGAACGGCCTAGGGGAAAACTACACCTACCGTTGTAATCGGGCGAGTTTCTACTTTCAGATGCAACAGAAATTTTGCGGATTGGTCAATCCGTTCGCGAAATATGGCAGTTTGGAAGTAAGAAACGCTTGAGAAACTCAAAATTTTCGCAGTTCTGATGCTCGAAACGAATAACTAGAACCGCCTAGGGGAAAAGTGCGCATACCGTTGTAATCGGGCGAGTTTCTACTTTCAGATGCAACAGAAATTTTGCGGATTGGTGAATCCGTTCGCGAGATATGGTAGTTTGGAGGTAAGAAACGCTTGAGAAACTCAAAATTTTCGCAGTTCTGATGCTCGAAACGAATAAATAGAACGGCCTAAGGGAAAACTACACCTACCGTTGTAATCGGGCGAGTTTCTACTTTCAGATGCAACAGAAATTTTGCGGATTGGACAATCCGTTCGCGAGATATGGAAGTTTGGAGGTAAGAAACGCTTGAGAAACGCAAAATTTTCGCAGTTCTGATGCTCGAAACGAATAACTAGTACCGCCTAGGGGAAAAGTGCGCATACCGTTGTAATCGGGCGAGTTTCTACTTTCAGATGCAACATAAATTTTGCGGATTGGTCAATCCGTTCGCGAGATATGGCAGTTTGGAGGTAAGAAACGCTTGAGAAACTCAAAATTTGCTCAGTTCTAATGCTCGAAACGAATAACTAGAACGGCCTAGGGGAAAACTACACACACCGTTGTAATCGGGCGAGTTTCTACTTTCAGATGCAATAGAAATTTTGCGGATTTGTCTATCCGTTCGCGAGATATGGCAGTTTGGAGGTAAGAAACGCTTGAGAAACTCAAAATTTTCGCAGTTCTGATGCTCGAAACGAGTAACGAGAACGGCATAGGGGAAAAGTACGCATACCTTTGTAATCGGGCGAGTTTCTACTTTCAGATGCAACAGAAATTTTGCGGATTGTTCAATCCGTTCGCGAGATATGGCAGTTTGGATGTAAGGAACGCTTGAGAAACTCAAAATTTTCGCAGTTCTGATGCTCGAAACAAATAACTAGAACGGCCTAGGGGAAAACTACACCTACCGTTGTAATCGGGCGAGTTTCTACTTTCAGATGCAACAGAAATTTTGCGGATTGGTCAATCCGTTCGCGAAATATGGCAGTTTGGAAGTAAGAAACGCTTGAGAAACTCAAAATTTTCGCAGTTCTGATGCTCGAAACGAATAACTAGAACCGCCTAGGGGAAAAGTGCGCATACCGTTGTAATCGGGCGAGTTTCTACTTTCAGATGCAACAGAAATTTTGCGGATTGGTGAATCCGTTCGCGAGATATGGTAGTTTGGAGGTAAGAAACGCTTGAGAAACTCAAAATTTTCGCAGTTCTGATGCTCGAAACGAATAAATAGAACGGCCTAAGGGAAAACTACACCTACCGTTGTAATCGGGCGAGTTTCTACTTTCAGATGCAACAGAAATTTTGCGGATTGGACAATCCGTTCGCGAGATATGGAAGTTTGGAGGTAAGAAACGCTTGAGAAACGCAAAATTTTCGCAGTTCTGATGCTCGAAACGAATAACTAGTACCGCCTAGGGGAAAAGTGCGCATACCGTTGTAATCGGGCGAGTTTCTACTTTCAGATGCAACATAAATTTTGCGGATTGGTCAATCCGTTCGCGAGATATGGCAGTTTGGAGGTAAGAAACGCTTGAGAAACTCAAAATTTTCGCAGTTCTGATGCTCGAAACGAATAACTAGAACCGCCTAGGGGAAAAGTGCGAATACCGTTGTAATCGGGCGAGTTTCTACTTTCAGATGCAACAGAAATTTTGCGGATTGATCAATCCGTTCGCGAGATATGGCAGTTTGGAGATAAGAAACGCTTGAGAAACTCAAAATTTTCGCAGTTCTGATGCTCGAAACGAATGACTACAACGGCCTAGGGGTGAAGTACGCATACCGTTGTAATCGGGCGAGTTTCTACTTTCAGAAGCAACAGAAATTTTGCGGATTGGTCAATCCGTTCGCGAGATATGGCAGTTTGGATGTAAGGAACGCTTGAGAAACTCAAAATTTTCGCATTTCTGATGCTCGAAACAAATAACTAGAACGGCCTAGGGGAAAACTACACCTACCGTTGTAATCGGGCGAGTTTCTACTTTCAGATGCAACAGAAATTTTGCGGATTGGTCAATCCGTTCGCGAGATATGGCAGTTTGGAGGTAAGAAACGCTTTAGAAACTCAAAATTTTCGCAGTTCTGATGCTCGAAACGAATAACTAGAACCGCCTAGGGGAAAAGTGCGCATACCGTTGTAATCGGGCGAGTTTCTACTTTCAGATGCAACAGAAATTTTGCGGATTGGTGAATCCGTTCGCGAGATATGGCAGTTTGGAGATAAGAAACGCTTGAGAAACTCAAAATTTTCGCAGTTCTGATGCTCGAAACGAATGACTACAACGGCCTAGGGGTGAAGTACGCATACCGTTGTAATCGGGCGAGTTTCTACTTTCAGAAGCAACAGAAATTTTGCGGATTGGTCAATCCGTTCGCGAGATATGGCAGTTTGGATGTAAGGAACGCTTGAGAAACTCAAAATTTTCGCAGTTCTGATGCTCGAAACAAATAACTAGAACGGCCTAGGGGAAAACTACACCTACCGTTGTAATCGGGCGAGTTTCTACTTTCAGATGCAACAGAAATTTTGCGGATTGGTCAATCCGTTCGCGAGATATGGCAGTTTGGAGGTAAGAAACGCTTTAGAAACTCAAAATTTTCGCAGTTCTGATGCTCGAAACGAATAACTAGAACCGCCTAGGGGAAAAGTGCGCATACCGTTGTAATCGGGCGAGTTTCTACTTTCAGATGCAACAGAAATTTTGCGGATTGGTGAATCCGTTCGCGAGATATGGTAGTTTGGAGGTAAGAAACGCTTGAGAAACTCAAAATTTTCGCAGTTCTGATGCTCGAAACGAATAAATAGAACGGCCTAAGGGAAAACTACACCTACCGTTGTATTCGGGCGAGTTTCTACTTTCAGATGCAACAGAAATTTTGCGGATTGGTCAATCCGTTCGCGAGATATGGAAGTTTGGAGGTAAGAAACGCTTGAGAAACTCAAAATTTTCGCAGTTCTGATGCTCGAAACGAATAACTAGAACGGCCTAGGGGAAAAGTACGCATACCGTTGTAATCGGGCGAGTTTCTACTTTCAGATGCAACATAAATTTTGCGGATTGGTCAATCCGTTCGCGAGATATGGCAGTTTGGATGTAAGAAACGCTTGAGAAACTCAAAATTTTCGCAGTTCTGATGCTCGAAACGAATAACTAGAACCGCCTAGGGGAGAAGTGCGAATACCGTTGTAATCGGGCGAGTTTCTACTTTCAGATGCAACAAAAATTTTGCGGATTGATCAATCCATTCGCGAGATATGGCAGTTTGGAGATAAGAAACGCTTGAGAAACTCAAAATTTTCGCAGTTCTGATGCTCGAAACGAATGACTACAACGGCCTAGGGGAGAAGTACGCATACCGTTGTAATCGGGCGAGTTTCTACTTTCCGAAGCAACAGAAATTTTGCGGATTGGTCAATCCGTTCGCGAGATATGGCAGTTTGGATGTAAGGAACGCTTGAGAAACTCAAAATTTTCGCAGTTCTGATGCTCCAAACAAATAACTAGAACGGCCTAGGGGAAAACTACACCTACCGTTGTATTCGGGCGAGTTTCTACTTTCAGATGCAACAGAAATTTTGCGGATTGGTCAATCCGTTCGCGAGATATGGCAGTTTGGAGGTAAGAAACGCTTTAGAAACTCAAAATTTTCGCAGTTCTGATGCTCGAAACGAATAACTAGAACCGCCTAGGGGAAAAGTGCGCATACCGTTGTAATCGGGCGAGTTTCTACTTTCAGATGCAACAGAAATTTTGCGGATTGGTGAATCCGTTCGCGAGATATGGTAGTTTGGAGGTAAGAAACGCTTGAGAAACTCAAAATTTTCGCAGTTCTGATGCTCGAAACGAATAAATAGAACGGCCTAAGGGAAAACTACACCTACCGTTGTAATCGGGCGAGTTTCTACTTTCAGATGCAACAGAAATTTTGCGGATTGGTCAATCCGTTCGCGAGATATGGAAGTTTGGAGGTAAGAAACGCTTGAGAATCTCAAAATTTTCGCAGTTCTGATGCTCGAAACGAATAACTAGAACCGCCTAGGGGAAAAGTGCGCATACCGTTGTAATCGGGCGAGTTTCTACTTTCAGATGCAACATAAATTTTGCGGATTGGTCAATCCGTTCGCGAGATATGGCAGTTTGGAGGTAAGAAACGCTTGAGAAACTCAAAATTTTCGCAGTTCTGATGCTCGAAACGAATAACTAGAACCGCCTAGGGGAAAAGTGCGAATAACGTTGTAATCGGGCGAGTTTCTACTTTCAGATGCAACAGAAATTTTGCGGATTGGTGAATCCGTTCGCGAGATATGGTAGTTTGGAGGTAAGAAACGCTTGAGAAACTCAAAATTTTCGCAGTTCTGATGCTCGACCCGAATAACTAGAACGGCCTAGGGGAAAAGTACGCATACCGTTGTAATCGGGCGAGTTTCTACTTTCAGATGCAACAGAAATTTTGCGGATTGGTCAATCCGTTCGCCAGATATGGCAGTTTGGAGGTAAGAAACGCTTGAGAAACTCAAAATTTTCGCAGTTCTGATGCTCGAAACGAATAACTAGAACCGCGTAGGGGAAAAGTGCGCATACCGTTGTAATCGGGCGAGTTTCTACTTTCAGATGCAACAGAAATTTGCGGATTGGTGAATCCGTTCGCGAGATATGGTAGTTTGGAGGTAATAAACGCTTGAGAAACTCAAAATTTTCGCAGTTCTGATGCTCGAAACGAATAACTAGAACGGCCTATGGGAAAACTACACCTACCGTTGTAATAGGGCGAGTTTCTACTTTCAGATGCAACAGAAATTTTGCGGATTGGTCAATCCGTTCGCGAGATATGGAAGTTTGGAGGTAAGAAACGCTTGAGAAACTCAAAATTTTCGCAGTTCTGATGCTCGAAACGAATAACTAGAACCGCCTAGCGGAGAAGTGCGAATACCGTTGTAATCGGGCGAGTTTCTACTTTCAGATGCAACAGAAATTTCGCGGATTGATCAATCCGTTCGCGAGATATGGCAGTTTGGAGATAAGAAACGCTTGAGAAACTCAAAATTTTCGCAGTTCTGATGCTCGAAACGAATAAATAGAACGGCCTAAGGGAAAACTACACCTACCGTTGTAATCGGGCGAGTTTCTACTTTCAGATGCAACAGAAATTTTGCGGATTGGTCAATCCGTTCGCGAGATATGGAAGTTTGGAGGTAAGAAACGCTTGAGAAACTCAAAATTTTCGCAGTTCTGATGCTCGAAACGAATAACTAGAACCGCCTAGGGGAAAAGTGCGCATACCGTGGTAATCGGGCGAGTTTCTACTTTCAGATGCAACATAAATTTTGCGGATTGGTCAATCCGTTCGCGAGATATGGCAGTTTGGAGGTAAGAAACGCTTGAGAAACTCAAAATTTTCGCAGTTCTGATGCTCGAAACGAATAACTAGAACCGCCTAGGGGAAAAGTGCGAATAACGTTGTAATCGGGCGAGTTTCTACTTTCAGATGCAACAGAAATTTTGCGGATTGATCAATCGTTCGCGAGATATGGCAGTTTGGAGATAAGAAACGCTTGAGAAACTCAAAATTTTCGCAGTTCTGATGCTCGAAACGAATGACTACAACGGCCTAGGGGAGAAGTACGCATACCGTTGTAATCGGGCGAGTTTCTACTTTCAGAAGCAACAGAAATTTTGCGGATTGGTGAATCCGTTCGCGAGATATGGTAGTTTGGAGGTAAGAAACGCTTGAGAAACTCAAAATTTTCGCAGTTCTGATGCTCGACACGAATAACTAGAACGGCCTAGGGGAAAAGTACGCATACCGTTGTAATCGGGCGAGTTTCTACTTTCAGATGCAACAGAAATTTTGCGGATTGGTCAATCCGTTCGCGAGATATGGCAGTTTGGAAATAAGAAACGCTTGAGAAACTCAAAATTTTCGCAGTTCTGATGCTCGAAACGAGTAACTAGAACGGCCTAGGGGAAAAGTACGCATACCGTTGTAATCGGGCGAGTTTCTACTTTCAGATGCAACAGAAATTTTGCGGATTGGTCAATCCGTTCGCGAGATATGGCAGTTTGGATGTAAGAAACGCTTGAGAAACTCAAAATTTTCGCAGTTCTGATGCTCGAAACGAATAACTAGAACAGCCTAGGGGAAAACTACACCTACCGTTGTAATCGGGCGAGTTTCTACTTTCAGATGCAACAGAAATTTTGCGGATTGGTCAATCCGTTCGCCAGATATGGCAGTTTGGAGGTAAGAAACGCTTGAGAAACTCAAAATTTTCGCAGTTCTGATGCTCGAAACGAATAACTAGAACCGCGTAGGGGAAAAGTGCGCATACCGTTGTAATCGGGCGAGTTTCTACTTTCAGATGCAACAGAAATTTTGCGGATTGGTGAATCCGTTCGCGAGATATGGTAGTTTGGAGGTAATAAACGCTTGAGAAACTCAAAATTTTCGCAGTTCTGATGCTCGAAACGAATAACTAGAACGGCCTATGGGAAAACTACACCCACCGTTGTAATAGGGCGAGTTTCTACTTTCAGATGCAACAGAAATTTTGCGGATTGGTCAATCCGTTCGCGAGATATGGAAGTTTGGAGGTAAGAAACGCTTGAGAAACTCAAAATTTTCGCAGTTCTGATGCTCGAAACGAATAACTAGAACCGCCTAGCGGAGAAGTGCGAATACCGTTGTAATCGGGCGAGTTTCTACTTTCAGATGCAACAGAAATTTCGCGGATTGATCAATCCGTTCGCGAGATATGGCAGTTTGGAGATAAGAAACGCTTGAGAAACTCAAAATTTTCGCAGTTCTGATGCTCGAAACGAATGACTACAACGGCCTAGGGGAGAAGTACGCATACCTTTGTAATCGGGCGAGTTTCTACTTTCAGAAGCAACACAAACTTTGCGGATTGGTGAATCCGTTCGCGAGATATGGCAGTTTGGAGGTAAGAAACGCTCGAGAAACTCAAAATTTGCTCAGTTCTGATGCTCGAAACGAATAACTAGAACGGCCTAGGGGAAAGCTACACACACCGTTGTAATCGGGCGAGTTTCTACTTTCAGATGCAAAAGAAATTTTGCGGATTGTTCAATCCGTTCGCGAGATATGGTAGTTTGGAGGTAAGAAACGCTTGAGAAACTCAAAATTTTCGCAGTTCTGATGCTCGAAACGAATAACTAGAACCGCCTAGGGGAAAAGTGCGCATACCGTTGTAATCGAGCGAGTATCTACTTTCAGATGCAACAGAAATTTTGCGGATTGATCAATCCGTTCGCGAGATATGGCAGTTTGGAGATAAGAAACGCTTGAGAAACTCAAAATTTTCGCAGTTCTGATGCTCGAAACGAATGACTACAACGGCCCAGGGGAGAAGTACGCATACCGTTGTAATCGGGCGAGTTTCTACTTTCAGTAGCAACAGAAATTTTGCGGATTGGTCGATCCGTTCGCGAGATATGGCAGTTTGGAGGTAAGAAACGCTTGAGAAACTCAAAATTTTCGCAGTTCTGATGCTCGAAACGAATAACTAGAACCGCCTAGCGGAGAAGTGCGAATACCGTTGTAATCGGGCGAGTTTCTACTTTCAGATGCAACAGAAATTTTGCGGATTGGTCAATCCGTTCGCGAGGTATGGCAGTTTGGAGGTAAGAAACGCTTGAGAAACTCAAAATTTTCGCAGTTCTGATGCTCGAAACGAATAACTAGAACCGTCTAGGGGAAAAGTGCGCATACCGTTGTAATCGGGCGAGTTTCTACTTTCAGATGCAACAGAAATTTTGCGCATTGGTGAATCCGTTCGCGAGATATGGTAGTTTGGAGGTAAGAAACGCTTGAGAAACTCAAAATTTTCGCTGTTCTGATGCTCGAAACGAATAACTAGAACGGCCTAGGGGAAAACTACACCTACCGTTGTAATCGGGCGAGTTTCTACTTTCAGATGCAACAGAAATTTTGCGGATTGGTCAATCCGTTCGCGAGATATGGAAGTTTGGAGGTAAGAAACGCTTGAGAAACTCAAAATTTTCGCAGTTCTGATGCTCGAAACGAATAACTAGAACCGCCTAGCGGAGAAGTGCGAATACCGTTGTAATCGGGCGAGTTTCTACTTTCAGATGCAACAGAAATTTTGCGGATTGATCAATCCGTTCGCGAAATATGGCAGTTTGGAGACAAGAAACACATGAGAAACTCAAAATTTTCGCAGTTCTGATGCTCGAAACGAATGACTACAACGGCCCAGGGGAGAAGTACGCATACCGTTGTAATCGGGCGAGTTTCTACTTTCAGAAGCAACAGAAATTTTGCGGATTGGTCGATCCGTTCGCGAGATATGGCAGTTTGGAGGTAAGAAACGCTTGAGAAACTCAAAATTTGCTCAGTTCTAATGCTCGAAACGAATAACTAGAGCGGCCTAGGGGAAAACTACACACACCGTTGTAATCGGGCGAGTTTCTACTTTCAGATGCAATAGAAATTTTGCGGATTTGTCTATCCGTTCGCGAGATATGGCAGTTTGGAGGTAAGAAACGCTTGAGAAACTCAAAATTTTCGCAGTTCTGATGCTCGAAACGAGTAACGAGAACGGCATAGGGGAAAAGTACGCATACCTTTGTAATCGGGCGAGTTTCTACTTTCAGATGCAACAGAAATTTTGCGGATTGTTCAATCCGTTCGCGAGATATGGCAGTTTGGATGTAAGGAACGCTTGAGAAATTCAAAATTTTCGCAGTTCTGATGCTCGAAACAAATAACTAGAACGGCCTAGGGAAAAACTACACCTACCGTTGTAATCAGGCGAGTTTCTACTTTCAGATGCAACAGAAATTTTGCGGATTGGTCAATCCGTTCGCGAGATATGGCAGTTTGGAGGTAAGAAACGCTTGAGAAACTCAAAATTTTCGCAGTTCTGATGCTCGAAACGAATAACTAGAACCGCCTAGGGGAAAAGTGCGCATACCGTTGTAATCGGGCGAGTTTCTACTTTCAGATGCAACAGAAATTTTGCGGATTGGTGAATCCGTTCGCGAGATATGGTAGTTTGGAGGTAAGAAACGCTTGAGAAACTCAAAATTTTCGCAGTTCTGATGCTCGAAACGAATAAATAGAACGGCCTAAGGGAAAACTACACATACCGTTGTAATCGGGCGAGTTTCTACTTTCAGATGCAACAGAAATTTTGCGGATTGGACAATCCGTTCGCGAGATATGGAAGTTTGGAGGTAAGAAACGCTTGAGAAACGCAAAATTTTCGCAGTTCTGATGCTCGAAACGAATAACTAGAACCGCCTAGGGGAAAAGTGCGCATACCGTTGTAATCGGGCGAGTTTCTACTTTCAGATGCAACATAAATTTTGCGGATTGGTCAATCCGTTCGCGAGATATGGCAGTTTGGAGGTAAGAAACGCTTGAGAAACTCAAAATTTTCGCAGTTCTGATGCTCGAAACGAATAACTAGAACCGCCTAGGGGAAAAGTGCGAATACCGTTGTAATCGGGCGAGTTTCTACTTTCAGATGCAACAGAAATTTTGCGGATTGATCAATCCGTTCGCGAGATATGGCAGTTTGGAGATAAGAAACGCTTGAGAAACTCAAAATTTTCGCAGTTCTGATGCTCGAAACGAATGACTACAACGGCCTAGGGGAGAAGTACGCATACCGTTGTAATCGGGCGAGTTTCTACTTTCAGAAGCAACAGAAATTTTGCGGATTGGTGAATCCGTTCGCGAGATATGGTAGTTTGGAGGTAAGAAACGCTTGAGAAACTCAAAATTTTCGCAGTTCTGATGCTCGAAACGAGTAACTAGAACGGCCTAGGGGAAAAGTACGCATACCGTTGTAATCGGGCGAGTTTCTACTTTCAGATGCAACAGAAATTTTGCGGATTGGTCAATCCGTTCGCGAGATATGGCAGTTTGGATGTAAGAAACGCTTGAGAAACTCAAAATTTTCGCAGTTCTGATGCTCGAAACGAATAACTAGAACCGCCTAGCGGAGAAGTGCGAATACCGTTGTAATCGGGCGAGTTTCTACTTTCAGATGCAACAGAAATTTTGCGGATTGATCAATCCGTTCGCGAGATATGGCAGTTTGGAGATAAGAAACGCTTGAGAAACTCAAATTTTCGCAGTTCTGATGCTCGAAACGAATGACTACAACGGCCCAGGGGAGAAGTACGCATACCTTTGTAATCGGGCGAGTTTCTACTTTCAGAAGCAACAGAAACTTTGCGGATTGGTGAATCCGTTCGCGAGATATGGCAGTTTGGAGGTAAGAAACGCTTGAGAAACTCAAAATTTGCTCAGTTCTGATGCTCGAAACGAATAACTAGAACCGCCTAGCGGAGGAGTGCGAATACCGTTGTAATCGGGCGAGTTTCTACTTTCAGATGCAACAGAAATTTCGCGGATTGATCAATCCGTTCGCGAGATATGGCAGTTTGGAAATAAGAAACGCTTGAGAAACTCAAAATTTTCGCAGTTCTGATGCTCGAAACGAGTAACTAGAACGGCCTAGGGGAAAAGTACGCATACCGTTGTAATCGGGCGAGTTTCTACTTTCAGATGCAACAGAAATTTTGCGGATTGGTCAATCCGTTCGCTAGATATGGCAGTTTGGATGTAAGGAACGCTTGAGAAACTCAAAATTTTCGCAGTTCTGATGCTCGAAACAAATAACTAGAACGGCCTAGGGGAAAACTACACCTACCGTTGTAATCGGGCGAGTTTCTACTTTCAGATGCAACAGAAATTTTGCGGATTGGTCAATCCGTTCGCGAGGTATGGCAGTTTGGAGGTAAGAAACGCTTGAGAAACTCAAAATTTTCGCAGTTCTGATGCTCGAAACGAATAACTAGAACCGTCTAGGGGAAAAGTGCGCATACCGTTGTAATCGGGCGAGTTTCTACTTTCAGATGCAACAGAAATTTTGCGCATTGGTGAATCCGTTCGCGAGATATGGTAGTTTGGAGGTAAGAAACGCTTGAGAAACTCAAAATTTTCGCTGTTCTGATGCTCGAAACGAATAACTAGAACGGCCTAGGGGAAAACTACACCTACCGTTGTAATCGGGCGAGTTTCTACTTTCAGATGCAACAGAAATTTTGCGGATTGGTCAATCCGTTCGCGAGATATGGAAGTTTGGAGGTAAGAAACGCTTGAGAAACTCAAAATTTTCGCAGTTCTGATGCTCGAAACGAATAACTAGAACCGCCTAGCGGAGAAGTGCGAATACCGTTGTAATCGGGCGAGTTTCTACTTTCAGATGCAACAGAAATTTTGCGGATTGATCAATCCGTTCGCGAAATATGGCAGTTTGGAGACAAGAAACACATGAGAAACTCAAAATTTTCGCAGTTCTGATGCTCGAAACGAATGACTACAACGGCCCAGGGGAGAAGTACGCATACCGTTGTAATCGGGCGAGTTTCTACTTTCAGAAGCAACAGAAATTTTGCGGATTGGTCGATCCGTTCGCGAGATATGGCAGTTTGGAGGTAAGAAACGCTTGAGAAACTCAAAATTTGCTCAGTTCTAATGCTCGAAACGAATAACTAGAACGGCCTAGGGGAAAACTACACACACCGTTGTAATCGGGCGAGTTTCTACTTTCAGATGCAATAGAAATTTTGCGGATTTGTCTATCCGTTCGCGAGATATGGCAGTTTGGAGGTAAGAAACGCTTGAGAAACTCAAAATTTTCGCAGTTCTGATGCTCGAAACGAGTAACGAGAACGGCATAGGGGAAAAGTACGCATACCTTTGTAATCGGGCGAGTTTCTACTTTCAGATGCAACAGAAATTTTGCGGATTGGTCAATCCGTTCGCTAGATATGGCAGTTTGGATGTAAGGAACGCTTGAGAAACTCAAAATTTTCGCAGTTCTGATGCTCGAAACAAATAACTAGAACGGCCTAGGGGAAAACTACACCTACCGTTGTAATCGGGCGAGTTTCTACTTTCAGATGCAACAGAAATTTTGCGGATTGGTCAATCCGTTCGCGAGGTATGGCAGTTTGGAGGTAAGAAACGCTTGAGAAACTCAAAATTTTCGCAGTTCTGATGCTCGAAACGAATAACTAGAACCGTCTAGGGGAAAAGTGCGCATACCGTTGTAATCGGGCGAGTTTCTACTTTCAGATGCAACAGAAATTTTGCGCATTGGTGAATCCGTTCGCGAGATATGGTAGTTTGGAGGTAAGAAACGCTTGAGAAACTCAAAATTTTCGCTGTTCTGATGCTCGAAACGAATAACTAGAACGGCCTAGGGGAAAACTACACCTACCGTTGTAATCGGGCGAGTTTCTACTTTCAGATGCAACAGAAATTTTGCGGATTGGTCAATCCGTTCGCGAGATATGGAAGTTTGGAGGTAAGAAACGCTTGAGAAACTCAAAATTTTCGCAGTTCTGATGCTCGAAACGAATAACTAGAACCGCCTAGCGGAGAAGTGCGAATACCGTTGTAATCGGGCGAGTTTCTACTTTCAGATGCAACAGAAATTTTGCGGATTGATCAATCCGTTCGCGAAATATGGCAGTTTGGAGACAAGAAACACATGAGAAACTCAAAATTTTCGCAGTTCTGATGCTCGAAACGAATGACTACAACGGCCCAGGGGAGAAGTACGCATACCGTTGTAATCGGGCGAGTTTCTACTTTCAGAAGCAACAGAAATTTTGCGGATTGGTCGATCCGTTCGCGAGATATGGCAGTTTGGAGGTAAGAAACGCTTGAGAAACTCAAAATTTGCTCAGTTCTAATGCTCGAAACGAATAACTAGAACGGCCTAGGGGAAAACTACACACACCGTTGTAATCGGGCGAGTTTCTACTTTCAGATGCAATAGAAATTTTGCGGATTTGTCTATCCGTTCGCGAGATATGGCAGTTTGGAGGTAAGAAACGCTTGAGAAACTCAAAATTTTCGCAGTTCTGATGCTCGAAACGAGTAACGAGAACGGCATAGGGGAAAAGTACGCATACCTTTGTAATCGGGCGAGTTTCTACTTTCAGATGCAACAGAAATTTTGCGGATTGTTCAATCCGTTCGCGAGATATGGCAGTTTGGATGTAAGGAACGCTTGAGAAATTCAAAATTTTCGCAGTTCTGATGCTCGAAACAAATAACTAGAACGGCCTAGGGAAAAACTACACCTACCGTTGTAATCAGGCGAGTTTCTACTTTCAGATGCAACAGAAATTTTGCGGATTGGTCAATCCGTTCGCGAGATATGGCAGTTTGGAGGTAAGAAACGCTTGAGAAACTCAAAATTTTCGCAGTTCTGATGCTCGAAACGAATAACTAGAACCGCCTAGGGGAAAAGTGCGCATACCGTTGTAATCGGGCGAGTTTCTACTTTCAGATGCAACAGAAATTTTGCGGATTGGTGAATCCGTTCGCGAGATATGGTAGTTTGGAGGTAAGAAACGCTTGAGAAACTCAAAATTTTCGCAGTTCTGATGCTCGAAACGAATAAATAGAACGGCCTAAGGGAAAACTACACCTACCGTTGTAATCGGGCGAGTTTCTACTTTCAGATGCAACAGAAATTTTGCGGATTGGACAATCCGTTCGCGAGATATGGAAGTTTGGAGGTAAGAAACGCTTGAGAAACGCAAAATTTTCGCAGTTCTGATGCTCGAAACGAATAACTAGAACCGCCTAGGGGAAAAGTGCGCATACCGTTGTAATCGGGCGAGTTTCTACTTTCAGATGCAACATAAATTTTGCGGATTGGTCAATCCGTTCGCGAGATATGGCAGTTTGGAGGTAAGAAACGCTTGAGAAACTCAAAATTTTCGCAGTTCTGATGCTCGAAACGAATGACTACAACGGCCTAGGGGAGAAGTACGCATACCGTTGTAATCGGGCGAGTTTCTACTTTCAGAAGCAACAGAAATTTTGCGGATTGGTGAATCCGTTCGCGAGATATGGTAGTTTGGAGGTAAGAAACGCTTGAGAAACTCAAAATTTTCGCAGTTCTGATGCTCGAAACGAGTAACTAGAACGGCCTAGGGGAAAAGTACGCATACCGTTGTAATCGGGCGAGTTTCTACTTTCAGATGCAACAGAAATTTTGCGGATTGGTCAATCCGTTCGCGAGATATGGCAGTTTGGATGTAAGAAACGCTTGAGAAACTCAAAATTTTCGCAGTTCTGATGCTCGAAACGAATAACTAGAACCGCCTAGCGGAGAAGTGCGAATACCGTTGTAATCGGGCGAGTTTCTACTTTCAGATGCAACAGAAATTTTGCGGATTGATCAATCCGTTCGCGAGATATGGCAGTTTGGAGATAAGAAACGCTTGAGAAACTCAAATTTTCGCAGTTCTGATGCTCGAAACGAATGACTACAACGGCCCAGGGGAGAAGTACGCATACCTTTGTAATCGGGCGAGTTTCTACTTTCAGAAGCAACAGAAACTTTGCGGATTGGTGAATCCGTTCGCGAGATATGGCAGTTTGGAGGTAAGAAACGCTCGAGAAACTCAAAATTTGCTCAGTTCTGATGCTCGAAACGAATAACCAGAACGGCCTAGGGGAAAGCTACACACACCGTTGTAATCGGGCGAGTTTCTACTTTCAGATGCAACAGAAATTTTGCGGATTGTTCAATCCGTTCGCGAGATATGGCAGTTTGGAGGTAAGAAACGCTTGAGAAACTCAAAATTTTCGCAGTTCTGATGCTCGAAACAAATAACTAGAACGGCCTAGGGGAAAACTACACCTACCGTTGTAATCGGGCGAGTTTCTACTTTCAGATGCAACAGAAATTTTGCGGATTGGTCAATCCGTTCGCGAGATATGGCAGTTTGGATGTAAGGAACGCTTGAGAAACTCAAAATTTTCGCAGTTCTGATGCTCGAAACAAATAACTAGAACGGCCTAGGGGAAAACTACACCTACCGTTGTAATCGGGCGAGTTTCTACTTTCAGATGCAACAGAAATTTTGCGGATTGGTCAATCCGTTCGCGAGATATGGCAGTTTGGAGGTAAGAAACGCTTTAGAAACTCAAAATTTTCGCAGTTCTGATGCTCGAAACGAATAACTAGAACCGCCTAGGGGAAAAGTGCGCATACCGTTGTAATCGGGCGAGTTTCTACTTTCAGATGCAACAGAAATTTTGCGGATTGGTGAATCCGTTCGCGAGATATGGTAGTTTGGAGGTAAGAAACGCTTGAGAAACTCAAAATTTTCGCAGTTCTGATGCTCGAAACGAATAAATAGAACGGCCTAAGGGAAAACTACACCTACCGTTGTAATCGGGCGAGTTTCTACTTTCAGATGCAACAGAAATTTTGCGGATTGGTCAATCCGTTCGCGAGATATGGAAGTTTGGAGGTAAGAAACGCTTGAGAAACTCAAAATTTTCGCAGTTCTGATGCTCGAAACGAATAACTAGAACCGCCTAGGGGAAAAGTGCGCATACCGTTGTAATCGGGCGAGTTTCTACTTTCAGATGCGACATAAATTTTGCGGATTGGTCAATCCGTTCGCGAGATATGGCAGTTTGGAGGTAAGAAACGCTTGAGAAACTCAAAATTTTCGCAGTTCTGATGCTCGAAACGAATAACTAGAACCGCCTAGGGGAAAAGTGCGAATACCGTTGTAATCGGGCGAGTTTCTACTTTCAGATGCAACAGAAATTTTGCGGATTGATCAATCCGTTCGCGAGATATGGCAGTTTGGAGATAAGAAACGCTTGAGAAACTCAAAATTTTCGCAGTTCTGATGCTCGAAACGAATGACTACAACGGCCTAGGGGAGAAGTACGCATACCGTTGTAATCGGGCGAGTTTCTACTTTCAGAAGCAACAGAAATTTTGCGGATTGGTGAATCCGTTCGCGAGATATGGTAGTTTGGAGGTAAGAAACGCTTGAGAAACTCAAAATTTTCGCAGTTCTGATGCTCGAAACGAGTAACTAGAACGGCCTAGGGGAAAAGTACGCATACCGTTGTAATCGGGCGAGTTTCTACTTTCAGAAGCAACAGAAACTTTGCGGATTGGTGAATCCGTTCGCGAGATATGGCAGTTTGGAGGTAAGAAACGCTCGAGAAACTCAAAATTTGCTCAGTTCTGATGTTCGAAACGAATAACCAGAACGGCCTAGGGGAAAGCTACACACACCGTTGTAATCGGGCGAGTTTCTACTTTCAGATGCAACAGAAATTTTGCGGATTGTTCAATCCGTTCGCGAGATATGGCAGTTTGGATGTAAGGAACGCTTGAGAAACTCAAAATTTTCGCAGTTCTGATGCTCGAAACAAATAACTAGAACGGCCTAGGGGAAAACTACACCTACCGTTGTAATCGGGCGAGTTTCTACTTTCAGATGCAACAGAAATTTTGCGGATTGGTCAATCCGTTCGCGAGATATGGCAGTTTGGAGGTAAGAAACGCTTGAGAAACTCAAAATTTTCGCAGTTCTGATGCTCGAAACGAATAACTAGAACCGCCTAGGGGAAAAGTGCGCATACCGTTGTAATCGGGCGAGTTTCTACTTTCAGATGCAACAGAAATTTTGCGGATTGGTGAATCCGTTCGCGAGATATGGTAGTTTGGAGGTAAGAAACGCTTGAGAAACTCAAAATTTTCGCAGTTCTGATGCTCGAAACGAATAACTAGAACCGCCTAGGGGAAAAGTGCGCATACCGTTGTAATCGAGCGAGTATCTACTTTCAGATGCAACAGAAATTTTGCGGATTGATCAATCCGTTCGCGAGATATGGCAGTTTGGAGGTAAGAAACGCTTGAGAAACTCAAAATTTTCGCAGTTCTGATGCTCGAAACGAATGACTACAACGGCCCAGGGGAGAAGTACGCATACCGTTGTAATCGGGCGAGTTTCTACTTTCAGAAGCAACAGAAATTTTGCGGATTGGTCGATCCGTTCGCGAGATATGGCAGTTTGGAGGTAAGAAACGCTTGAGAAACTCAAAATTTGCTCAGTTCTAATGCTCGAAACGAATAACTAGAACGGCCTAGGGGAAAACTACACACACCGTTGTAATCGGGCGAGTTTCTACTTTCAGATGCAATAGAAATTTTGCGGATTGGTCTATCCGTTCGCGAGATGTGGCAGTTTGGAGGTAAGAAACGCTTGAGAAACTCAAAATTTTCGCAGTTCTGATGCTCGAAACGAGTAACTAGAACGGCATAGGGGAAAAGTACGCATACCTTTGTAATCGGGCGAGTTTCTACTTTCAGATGCAACAGAAATTTTGCGGATTGTTCAATCCGTTCGCGAGATATGGCAGTTTGGATGTAAGGAACGCTTGAGAAACTCAAAATTTTCGCAGTTCTGATGCTCGAAACAAATAACTAGAACGGCCTAGGGGAAAACTACACCTACCGTTGTAATCGGGCGAGTTTCTACTTTCAGATGCAACAGAAATTTTGCGGATTGGTCAATCCGTTCGCGAGATATGGCAGTTTGGAGGTAAGAAACGCTTGAGAAACTCAAAATTTTCGCAGTTCTGATGCTCGAAACGAATAACTAGAACCGCCTAGGGGAAAAGTGCGCATACCGTTGTAATCGGGCGAGTTTCTACTTTCAGATGCAACAGAAATTTTGCGGATTGGTGAATCCGTTCGCGAGATATGGTAGTTTGGAGGTAAGAAACGCTTGAGAAACTCAAAATTTTCGCAGTTCTGATGCTCGAAACGAATAAATAGAACGGCCTAAGGGAAAACTACACCTACCGTTGTAATCGGGCGAGTTTCTACTTTCAGATGCAACAGAAATTTTGCGGATTGGACAATCCGTTCGCGAGATATGGAAGTTTGGAGGTAAGAAACGCTTGAGAAACGCAAAATTTTCGCAGTTCTGATGCTCGAAACGAATAACTAGAACCGCCTAGGGGAAAAGTGCGCATACCGTTGTAATCGGGCGAGTTTCTACTTTCAGATGCAACATAAATTTTGCGGATTGGTCAATCCGTTCGCGAGATATGGCAGTTTGGAGGTAAGAAACGCTTGAGAAACTCAAAATTTTCGCAGTTCTGATGCTCGAAACGAATAACTAGAACCGCCTAGGGGAAAAGTGCGAATACCGTTGTAATCGGGCGAGTTTCTACTTTCAGATGCAACAGAAATTTTGCGGATTGATCAATCCGTTCGCGAGATATGGCAGTTTGGAGATAAGAAACGCTTGAGAAACTCAAAATTTTCGCAGTTCTGATGCTCGAAACGAATGACTACAACGGCCTAGGGGAGAAGTACGCATACCGTTGTAATCGGGCGAGTTTCTACTTTCAGAAGCAACAGAAATTTTGCGGATTGGTCAATCCGTTCGCGAGATATGGCAGTTTGGATGTAAGGAACGCTTGAGAAACTCAAAATTTTCGCAGTTCTGATGCTCGAAACAAATAACTAGAACGGCCTAGGGGAAAACTACACCTACCGTTGTAATCGGGCGAGTTTCTACTTTCAGATGCAACAGAAATTTTGCGGATTGGTCAATCCGTTCGCGAGATATGGCAGTTTGGAGGTAAGAAACGCTTCAGAAACTCAAAATTTTCGCAGTTCTGATGCTCGAAACGAATAACTAGAAACGCCTAGGGGAAAAGTGCGCATACCGTTGTAATCGGGCGAGTTTCTACTTTCAGATGCAACAGAAATTTTGCGGATTGGTGAATCCGTTCGCGAGATATGGTAGTTTGGAGGTAAGAAACGCTTGAGAAACTCAAAATTTTCGCAGTTCTGATGCTCGAAACGAATAAATAGAACGGCCTAAGGGAAAACTACACCTACCGTTGTAATCGGGCGAGTTTCTACTTTCAGATGCAACAGAAATTTTGCGGATTGGTCAATCCGTTCGCGAGATATGGAAGTTTGGAGGTAAGAAACGCTTGAGAAACTCAAAATTTTCGCAGTTCTGATGCTCGAAACGAATAACTAGAACCGCCTAGGGGAAAAGTGCGCATACCGTTGTAATCGGGCGAGTTTCTACTTTCAGATGCAACATAAATTTTGCGGATTGGTCAATCCGTTCGCGAGATATGGCAGTTTGGAGGTAAGAAACGCTTGAGAAACTCAAAATCTTCGCAGTTCTGATGCTCGAAACGAATAACTAGAACCGCCTAGGGGAAAAGTGCGAATAACGTTGTAATCGGGCGAGTTTCTACTTTCAGATGCAACAGAAATTTTGCGGATTGATCAATCCGTTCGCGAGATATGGCAGTTTGGAGATAAGAAACGCTTGAGAAACTCAAAATTTTCGCAGTTCTGATGCTCGAAACGAATGACTACAACGGCCTAGGGGAGAAGTACGCATACCGTTGTAATCGGGCGAGTTTCTACTTTCAGAAGCAACAGAAATTTTGCGGATTGGTGAATCCGTTCGCGAGATATGGTAGTTTGGAGGTAAGAAACGCTTGAGAAACTCAAAATTTTCGCAGTTCTGATGCTCGACACGAATAACTAGAACGGCCTAGGGGAAAAGTGCGAATAACGTTGTAATCGGGCGAGTTTCTACTTTCAGATGCAACATAAATTTTGCGGATTGGTCAATCCGTTCGCGAGATATGGCAGTTGGAAATAAGAAACGCTGAGAAACTCAAAATTTTCGCAGTTCTGATGCTCGAAACGAGTAACTAGAACGGCCTAGGGGAAAAGTACGCATACCGTTGTAATCGGGCGAGTTTCTACTTTCAGATGCAACAGAAATTTTGCGGATTGGTCAATCCGTTCGCGAGATATGGCAGTTTGGATGTAAGAAACGCTTGAGAAACTCAAAATTTTCGCAGTTCTGATGCTCGAAACGAATAACTAGAACGGCCTAGGGGAAAACTACACCTACCGTTGTAATCGGGCGAGTTCTACTTTCAGATGCAACAGAAATTTTGCGGATTGGTCAATCCGTTCGCCAGATATGGCAGTTTGGAGGTAAGAAACGCTTGAGAAACTCAAAATTTTCGCAGTTCTGATGCTCGAAACGAATAACTAGAACCGCGTAGGGAAAAGTGCGCATACCGTTGTAATCGGGCGAGTTTCTACTTTCAGATGCAACAGAAATTTTGCGGATTGGTGAATCCGTTCGCGAGATATGGTAGTTTGGAGGTAATAAACGCTTGAGAAACTCAAAATTTTCGCAGTTCTGATGCTCGAAACGAATAACTAGAACCGCCTAGCGGAGAAGTGCGAATACCGTTGTAATCGGGCGAGTTTCTACTTTCAGATGCAACAGAAATTTCGCGGATTGCTCAATCCGTTCGCGAGATATGGCAGTTTGGAGATAAGAAACGCTTGAGAAACTCAAAATTTTCGCAGTTCTGATGCTCGAAACGAATGACTACAACGGCCTAGGGGAGAAGTACGCATACCTTTGTAATCGGGCGAGTTTCTACTTTCAGAAGCAACAGAAACTTTGCGGATTGGTGAATCCGTTCGCGAGATATGGCAGTTTGGAGGTAAGAAACGCTCGAGAAACTCAAAATTTGCTCAGTTCTGATGCTCGAAACGAATAACTAGAACGGCCTAGGGGAAAGCTACACACACCGTTGTAATCGGGCGAGTTTCTACTTTCAGATGCAAAAGAAATTTTGCGGATTGTTCAATCCGTTCGCGAGATATGGTAGTTTGGAGGTAAGAAACGCTTGAGAAACTCAAAATTTTCGCAGTTCTGATGCTCGAAACGAATAACTAGAACCGCCTAGGGGAAAAGTGCGCATACCGTTGTAATCGAGCGAGTATCTACTTTCAGATGCAACAGAAATTTTGCGGATTGATCAATCCGTTCGCGAGATATGGCAGTTTGGAGATAAGAAACGCTTGAGAAACTCAAAATTTTCGCAGTTCTGATGCTCGAAACGAATGACTACAACGGCCCAGGGGAGAAGCACGCATACCGTTGTAATCGGGCGAGTTTCTACTTTCAGTAGCAACAGAAATTTTGCGGATTGGTCGATCCGTTCGCGAGATGTGGCAGTTTGGAGGTAAGAAAACGCTTGAGAAACTCAAAATTTGCTCAGTTCTGATGCTCGAAACGAATAACTAGAACGGCCTAGGGGAAAACTACGCACACCGTTGTAATCGGGCGAGTTTCTACTTTCAGATGCAATAGAAATTTTGCGGATTGGTCTATCCGTTCGCGAGATATGGCAGTTTGGAGGTAAGAAACGCTTGAGAAACTCAAAATTTTCGCAGTTCTGATGCTCGAAACGAGTAACTAGAACGGCATAGGGGAGAAGTACGCATACCGTTGTAATCGGGCGAGTTTCTACTTTCAGATGCAACAGAAATTTTGCGGATTGGTCAATTCGTTCGCGAGATATGGCAGTTTGGAAATAAGAAACGCTTGAGAAACTCAAAATTTTCGCAGTTCTGTGCTCGAAACGAGTAACTAGAACGGCCTAGGGGAAAAGTACGCATACCGTTGTAATCGGGCGAGTTTCTACTTTCAGATGCAACAGAAATTTTGCGGATTGGTCAATCCGTTCGCGAGATATGGCAGTTTGGATGTAAGAAACGCTTGAGAAACTCAAAATTTTCGCAGTTCTGATGCTCGAAACGAATAACTAGAACGGCCTAGGGGAAAACTACACCTACCGTTGTAATCGGGCGAGTTTCTACTTTCAGATGCAACAGAAATTTTGCGGATTGGTCAATCCGTTCGCCAGATATGGCAGTTTGGAGGTAAGAAACGCTTGAGAAACTCAAAATTTTCGCAGTTCTGATGCTCGAAACGAATAACTAGAACCGCGTAGGGGAAAAGTGCGCATACCGCTGTAATCGGGCGAGTTTCTACTTTCAGATGCAACAGAAATTTTGCGGATTGGTGAATCCGTTCGCGAGATATGGTAGTTTGGAGGTAATAAACGCTTGAGAAACTCAAAATTTTCGCAGTTCTGATGCTCGAAACGAATAACTAGAACGGCCTATGGGAAAACTACACCTACCGTTGTAATAGGGCGAGTTTCTACTTTCAGATGCAACAGAAATTTCGCGGATTGATCAATCCGTTCGCGAGATATGGCAGTTTGGAGATAAGAAACGCTTGAGAAACTCAAAATTTTCGCAGTTCTGATGCTCGAAACGAATGACTACAACGGCCTAGGGGAGAAGTACGCATACCTTTGTAATCGGGCGAGTTTCTACTTTCAGAAGCAACAGAAACTTTGCGGATTGGTGAATCCGTTCGCGAGATATGGCAGTTTGGAGGTAAGAAACGCTCGAGAAACTCAAAATTTGCTCAGTTCTGATGCTCGAACCGAATAACTAGAACGGCCTAGGGGAAAGCTACACACACCGTTGTAATCGGGCGAGTTTCTACTTTCAGATGCAAAAGAAATTTTGCGGATTGTTCAATCCGTTCGCGAGATATGGCAGTTTGGAGGTAAGAAACGCTTGAGAAACTCAAAATTTGCTCAGTTCTGATGCTCGAAACGAATAACTAGAACGGCCTAGGGGAAAACTACGCCCACCGTTGTAATCGGGCGAGTTTCTACTTTCAGATGCAATAGAAATTTTGCGGATTGGTCTATCCGTTCGCGAGATATGGCAGTTTGGAGGTAAGAAACGCTTGAGAAACTCAAAATTTTCGCAGTTCTGATGCTCGAAACGAGTAACTAGAACGGCATAGGGGAGAAGTACGCATACCTTTGTAATCGGGCGAGTTTCTACTTTCAGATGCAACAGAAATTTTGCGGATTGGTAAATCCGTTCGCTAGATATGGCAGTTTGGATGTAAGGAACGCTTGAGAAACTCAAAATTTTCGCAGTTCTGATGCTCGAAACAAATAACTAGAACGGCCTAGGGGAAAACTACACCTACCGTTGTAATCGGGCGAGTTTCTACTTTCAGATGCAACATAAATTTTGCGGATTGGTCAATCCGTTCGCGAGATATGGCAGTTTGGAGATAAGAAACGCTTGAGAAACTCAAAATTTTCGCAGTTCTGATGCTCGAAACGAATAACTAGAACCGCCTAGGGGAAAAGTACGCATACCGTTGTAATCGGGCGAGTTTCTACTTTCAGAAGCAACAGAAATTTTGCGGATTGGTCAATCCGTTCGCGAGATATGGCAGTTTGGATGTAAGGAACGCTTGAGAAACTCAAAATTTTCGCAGTTCTGATGCTCGAAACAAATAACTAGAACGGCCTAGGGGAAAACTACACCTACCGTTGTAATCGGGCGAGTTTCTACTTTCAGATGCAACAGAAATTTTGCGGATTGGTCAATCCGTTCGCGAGATATGGCAGTTTGGAGGTAAGAAACGCTTCAGAAACTCAAAATTTTCGCAGTTCTGATGCTCGAAACGAATAACTAGAAACGCCTAGGGGAAAAGTGCGCATACCGTTGTAATCGGGCGAGTTTCTACTTTCAGATGCAACAGAAATTTTGCGGATTGGTGAATCCGTTCGCGAGATATGGTAGTTTGGAGGTAAGAAACGCTTGAGAAACTCAAAATTTTCGCAGTTCTGATGCTCGAAACGAATAAATAGAACGGCCTAAGGGAAAACTACACCTACCGTTGTAATCGGGCGAGTTTCTACTTTCAGATGCAACAGAAATTTTGCGGATTGGTCAATCCGTTCGCGAGATATGGAAGTTTGGAGGTAAGAAACGCTTGAGAAACTCAAAATTTTCGCAGTTCTGATGCTCGAAACGAATAACTAGAACCGCCTAGGGGAAAAGTGCGCATACCGTTGTAATCGGGCGAGTTTCTACTTTCAGATGCAACATAAATTTTGCGGATTGGTCAATCCGTTCGCGAGATATGGCAGTTTGGAGGTAAGAAACGCTTGAGAAACTCAAAATCTTCGCAGTTCTGATGCTCGAAACGAATAACTAGAACCGCCTAGGGGAAAAGTGCGAATAACGTTGTAATCGGGCGAGTTTCTACTTTCAGATGCAACAGAAATTTTGCGGATTGATCAATCCGTTCGCGAGATATGGCAGTTTGGAGATAAGAAACGCTTGAGAAACTCAAAATTTTCGCAGTTCTGATGCTCGAAACGAATGACTACAACGGCCTAGGGGAGAAGTACGCATACCGTTGTAATCGGGCGAGTTTCTACTTTCAGAAGCAACAGAAATTTTGCGGATTGGTGAATCCGTTCGCGAGATATGGTAGTTTGGAGGTAAGAAACGCTTGAGAAACTCAAAATTTTCGCAGTTCTGATGCTCGACACGAATAACTAGAACGGCCTAGGGGAAAAGTGCGAATAACGTTGTAATCGGGCGAGTTTCTACTTTCAGATGCAACATAAATTTTGCGGATTGGTCAATCCGTTCGCGAGATATGGCAGTTTGGAAATAAGAAACGCTTGAGAAACTCAAAATTTTCGCAGTTCTGATGCTCGAAACGAGTAACTAGAACGGCCTAGGGGAAAAGTACGCATACCGTTGTAATCGGGCGAGTTTCTACTTTCAGATGCAACAGAAATTTTGCGGATTGGTCAATCCGTTCGCGAGATATGGCAGTTTGGATGTAAGAAACGCTTGAGAAACTCAAAATTTTCGCAGTTCTGATGCTCGAAACGAATAACTAGAACGGCCTAGGGGAAAACTACACCTACCGTTGTAATCGGGCGAGTTTCTACTTTCAGATGCAACAGAAATTTTGCGGATTGGTCAATCCGTTCGCCAGATATGGCAGTTTGGAGGTAAGAAACGCTTGAGAAACTCAAAATTTTCGCAGTTCTGATGCTCGAAACGAATAACTAGAACCGCGTAGGGGAAAAGTGCGCATACCGTTGTAATCGGGCGAGTTTCTACTTTCAGATGCAACAGAAATTTTGCGGATTGGTGAATCCGTTCGCGAGATATGGTAGTTTGGAGGTAATAAACGCTTGAGAAACTCAAAATTTTCGCAGTTCTGATGCTCGAAACGAATAACTAGAACCGCCTAGCGGAGAAGTGCGAATACCGTTGTAATCGGGCGAGTTTCTACTTTCAGATGCAACAGAAATTTCGCGGATTGCTCAATCCGTTCGCGAGATATGGCAGTTTGGAGATAAGAAACGCTTGAGAAACTCAAAATTTTCGCAGTTCTGATGCTCGAAACGAATGACTACAACGGCCTAGGGGAGAAGTACGCATACCTTTGTAATCGGGCGAGTTTCTACTTTCAGAAGCAACAGAAACTTTGCGGATTGGTGAATCCGTTCGCGAGATATGGCAGTTTGGAGGTAAGAAACGCTCGAGAAACTCAAAATTTGCTCAGTTCTGATGCTCGAAACGAATAACTAGAACGGCCTAGGGGAAAGCTACACACACCGTTGTAATCGGGCGAGTTTCTACTTTCAGATGCAAAAGAAATTTTGCGGATTGTTCAATCCGTTCGCGAGATATGGTAGTTTGGAGGTAAGAAACGCTTGAGAAACTCAAAATTTTCGCAGTTCTGATGCTCGAAACGAATAACTAGAACCGCCTAGGGGAAAAGTGCGCATACCGTTGTAATCGAGCGAGTATCTACTTTCAGATGCAACAGAAATTTTGCGGATTGATCAATCCGTTCGCGAGATATGGCAGTTTGGAGATAAGAAACGCTTGAGAAACTCAAAATTTTCGCAGTTCTGATGCTCGAAACGAATGACTACAACGGCCCAGGGGAGAAGCACGCATACCGTTGTAATCGGGCGAGTTTCTACTTTCAGTAGCAACAGAAATTTTGCGGATTGGTCGATCCGTTCGCGAGATGTGGCAGTTTGGAGGTAAGAAACGCTTGAGAAACTCAAAATTTGCTCAGTTCTGATGCTCGAAACGAATAACTAGAACGGCCTAGGGGAAAACTACGCACACCGTTGTAATCGGGCGAGTTTCTACTTTCAGATGCAATAGAAATTTTGCGGATTGGTCTATCCGTTCGCGAGATATGGCAGTTTGGAGGTAAGAAACGCTTGAGAAACTCAAAATTTTCGCAGTTCTGATGCTCGAAACGAGTAACTAGAACGGCATAGGGGAGAAGTACGCATACCGTTGTAATCGGGCGAGTGTCTACTTTCAGATGCAACAGAAATTTTGCGGATTGGTCAATCCGTTCGCGAGATATGGCAGTTTGGAAATAAGAAACGCTTGAGAAACTCAAAATTTTCGCAGTTCTGATGCTCGAAACGAGTAACTAGAACGGCCTAGGGGAAAAGTACGCATACCGTTGTAATCGGGCGAGTTTCTACTTTCAGATGCAACAGAAATTTTGCGGATTGGTCAATCCGTTCGCGAGATATGGCAGTTTGGATGTAAGAAACGCTTGAGAAACTCAAAATTTTCGCAGTTCTGATGCTCGAAACGAATAACTAGAACGGCCTAGGGGAAAACTACACCTACCGTTGTAATCGGGCGAGTTTCTACTTTCAGATGCAACAGAAATTTTGCGGATTGGTCAATCCGTTCGCCAGATATGGCAGTTTGGAGGTAAGAAACGCTTGAGAAACTCAAAATTTTCGCAGTTCTGATGCTCGAAACGAATAACTAGAACCGCGTAGGGGAAAAGTGCGCATACCGCTGTAATCGGGCGAGTTTCTACTTTCAGATGCAACAGAAATTTTGCGGATTGGTGAATCCGTTCGCGAGATATGGTAGTTTGGAGGTAATAAACGCTTGAGAAACTCAAAATTTTCGCAGTTCTGATGCTCGAAACGAATAACTAGAACGGCCTATGGGAAAACTACACCTACCGTTGTAATAGGGCGAGTTTCTACTTTCAGATGCAACAGAAATTTCGCGGATTGATCAATCCGTTCGCGAGATATGGCAGTTTGGAGATAAGAAACGCTTGAGAAACTCAAAATTTTCGCAGTTCTGATGCTCGAAACGAATGACTACAACGGCCTAGGGGAGAAGTACGCATACCTTTGTAATCGGGCGAGTTTCTACTTTCAGAAGCAACAGAAACTTTGCGGATTGGTGAATCCGTTCGCGAGATATGGCAGTTTGGAGGTAAGAAACGCTCGAGAAACTCAAAATTTGCTCAGTTCTGATGCTCGAAACGAATAACTAGAACGGCCTAGGGGAAAGCTACACACACCGTTGTAATCGGGCGAGTTTCTACTTTCAGATGCAAAAGAAATTTTGCGGATTGTTCAATCCGTTCGCGAGATATGGCAGTTTGGAGGTAAGAAACGCTTGAGAAACTCAAAATTTGCTCAGTTCTGATGCTCGAAACGAATAACTAGAACGGCCTAGGGGAAAACTACGCACACCGTTGTAATCGGGCGAGTTTCTACTTTCAGATGCAATAGAAATTTTGCGGATTGGTCTATCCGTTCGCGAGATATGGCAGTTTGGAGGTAAGAAACGCTTGAGAAACTCAAAATTTTCGCAGTTCTGATGCTCGAAACGAGTAACTAGAACGGCATAGGGGAGAAGTACGCATACCTTTGTAATCGGGCGAGTTTCTACTTTCAGATGCAACAGAAATTTTGCGGATTGGTAAATCCGTTCGCTAGATATGGCAGTTTGGATGTAAGGAACGCTTGAGAAACTCAAAATTTTCGCAGTTCTGATGCTCGAAACAAATAACTAGAACGGCCTAGGGGAAAACTACACCTACCGTTGTAATCGGGCGAGTTTCTACTTTCAGATGCAACATAAATTTTGCGGATTGGTCAATCCGTTCGCGAGATATGGCAGTTTGGAGATAAGAAACCCTTGAGAAACTCAAAATTTTCGCAGTTCTGATGCTCGAAACGAATAACTAGAACCGCCTAGGGGAAAAGTACGCATACCGTTGTAATCGGGCGAGTTTCTACTTTCAGAAGCAACAGAAATTTTGCGGATTGGTGAATCCGTTCGCGAGATATGGTAGTTTGGAGGTAAGAAACGCTTGAGAAACTCAAAATTTTCGCAGTTCTGATGCTCGACACGAATAACTAGAACGGCCTAGGGGAAAAGTACGCATACCGTTGTAATCGGGCGAGTTTCTACTTTCAGATGCAACAGAAATTTTGCGGATTGGTCAATCCGTTCGCGAGATATGGCAGTTTGGATGTAAGAAACGCTTGAGAAACTCAAAATTTTCGCAGTTCTGATCCTCGAAACGAATAACTAGAACGGCCTAGGGGAAAACTACACCTACCGTTGTAATCGGGCGAGTTTCTACTTTCAGATGCAACAGAAATTTTGCGGATTGGTCAATCCGTTCGCCAGATATGGCAGTTTGGAGGTAAGAAACGCTTGAGAAACTCAAAATTTTCGCAGTTCTGATGCTCGAAACGAATAACTAGAACCGCGTAGGGGAAAAGTGCGCATACCGTTGTAATCGGGCGAGTTTCTACTTTCAGATGCAACAGAAATTTTGCGGATTGGTGAATCCGTTCGCGAGATATGGTAGTTTGGAGGTAATAAACGCTTGAGAAACTCAAAATTTTCGCAGTTCTGATGCTCGAAACGAATAACTAGAACGGCCTATGGGAAAACTACACCTACCGTTGTAATAGGGCGAGTTTCTACTTTCAGATGCAACAGAAATTTCGCGGATTGATCAATCCGTTCGCGAGATATGGCAGTTTGGAGATAAGAAACGCTTGAGAAACTCAAAATTTTCGCAGTTCTGATGCTCGAAACGAATGACTACAACGGCCTAGGGGAGAAGTACGCATACCTTTGTAATCGGGCGAGTTTCTACTTTCAGAAGCAACAGAAACTTTGCGGATTGGTGAATCCGTTCGCGAGATATGGCAGTTTGGAGGTAAGAAACGCTCGAGAAACTCAAAATTTGCTCAGTTCTGATGCTCGAAACGAATAACTAGAACGGCCTAGGGGAAAGCTACACACACCGTTGTAATCGGGCGAGTTTCTACTTTCAGATGCAAAAGAAATTTTGCGGATTGTTCAATCCGTTCGCGAGATATGGCAGTTTGGAGGTAAGAAACGCTTGAGAAACTCAAAATTTGCTCAGTTCTGATGCTCGAAACGAATAACTAGAACGGCCTAGGGGAAAACTACGCACACCGTTGTAATCGGGCGAGTTTCTACTTTCAGATGCAATAGAAATTTTGCGGATTGGTCTATCCGTTCGCGAGATATGGCAGTTTGGAGGTAAGAAACGCTTGAGAAACTCAAAATTTTCGCAGTTCTGATGCTCGAAACGAGTAACTAGAACGGCATAGGGGAGAAGTACGCATACCTTTGTAATCGGGCGAGTTTCTACTTTCAGATGCAACAGAAATTTTGCGGATTGGTAAATCCGTTCGCTAGATATGGCAGTTTGGATGTAAGGAACGCTTGAGAAACTCAAAATTTTCGCAGTTCTGATGCTCGAAACAAATAACTAGAACGGCCTAGGGGAAAACTACACCTACCGTTGTAATCGGGCGAGTTTCTACTTTCAGAAGCAACAGAAACTTTGCGGATTGGTGAATCCGTTCGCGAGATATGGCAGTTTGGAGGTAAGAAACGCTCGAGAAACTCAAAAATTGCTCAGTTCTGATGCTCGAAACGAATAACTAGAACGGCCTAGGGGAAAGCTACACACACCGTTGTAATCGGGCGAGTTTCTACTTTCAGATGCAAAAGAAATTTTGCGGATTGTTCAATCCGTTCGCGAGATATGGCAGTTTGGAGGTAAGAAACGCTTGAGAAACTCAAAATTTTCGCAGTTCTGATGCTCGAAACGAATAACTAGAACCGCCTAGGGGAAAAGTGCGCATACCGTTGTAATCGAGCGAGTATCTACTTTCAGATGCAACAGAAATTTTGCGGATTGATCAATCCGTTCGCGAGATATGGCAGTTTGGAGATAAGAAACGCTTGAGAAACTCAAAATTTTCGCAGTTCTGATGCTCGAAACGAATGACTACAACGGCCCAGGGGAGAAGTACGCATACCGTTGTAATCGGGCGAGTTTCTACTTTCAGTAGCAACAGAAATTTTGCGGATTGGTCTATCCGTTCGCGAGATATGGCAGTTTGGAGGTAAGAAACGCTTGAGAAACTCAAAATTTGCTCAGTTCTGATGCTCGAAACGAATAACTAGAACGGCCTAGGGGAAAACTACGGACACCGTTGTAATCGGGCGAGTTTCTACTTTCAGATGCAATAGAAATTTTGCGGATTGGTCTATCCGTTCGCGAGATATGGCAGTTTGGAGGTAAGAAACGCTTGAGAAACTCAAAATTTTCGCAGTTCTGATGCTCGAAACGAGTAACTAGAACGGCATAGGGGAGAAGTACGCATACCTTTGTAATCGGGCGAGTTTCTACTTTCAGATGCAACAGAAATTTTGCGGATTGGTAAATCCGTTCGCAAGATATGGCAGTTTGGATGTAAGGAACGCTTGAGAAACTCAAAATTTTCGCAGTTCTGATGCTCGAAACAAATAACTAGAACGGCCTAGGGGAAAACTACACCTACCGTTGTAATCGGGCGAGTTTCTACTTTCAGATGCAACAGAAATTTTGCGGATTGGTCAATCCGTTCACGAGATATGGCAGTTTGGAGGTAAGAAACGCTTGAGAAACTCAAAATTTTCGCAGTTCTGATGCTCGAAACGAATAACTAGAACCGTCTAGGGGAAAAGTGCGCATACCGTTGTAATCGGGCGAGTTTCTACTTTCAGATGCAACAGAAATTTTGCGCATTGGTGAATCCGTTCGCGAGATATGGTAGTTTGGAGGTAAGAAACGCTTGAGAAACTCAAAATTTTCGCTGTTCTGATGCTCGAATCGAATAACTAGAACGGCCTAGGGGAAAACTACACCTACCGTTGTAATCGGGCGAGTTTCTACTTTCAGATGCAACAGAAATTTTGCGGATTGGTCAATCCGTTCGCGAGATATGGAAGTTTGGAGGTAAGAAACGCTTGAGAAACTCAAAATTTTCGCAGTTCTGATGCTCGAAACGAATAACTAGAACCGCCTAGCGGAGAAGTGCGAATACCGTTGTAATCGGGCGAGTTTCTACTTTCAGATGCAACAGAAATTTTGCGGATTGATCAATCCGTTCGCGAAATATGGCAGTTTGGAGACAAGAAACACATGAGAAACTCAAAATTTTCGCAGTTCTGATGCTCGAAACGAATG
Organism: Ptiloglossa arizonensis; assembly: GCF_051014685.1. Taxonomy (NCBI): domain Eukaryota; kingdom Metazoa; phylum Arthropoda; class Insecta; order Hymenoptera; family Colletidae; genus Ptiloglossa; species Ptiloglossa arizonensis. Next base: position 219,779 of record NW_027478462.1, on the reverse strand, counting down.
ACTACAACGGCCTAGGGGAGAAGTACGCATACCTTTGTAATCGGGCGAGTTCCTACTTTAAGAAGCAACAGAAACTTTGCGGATTGGTGAATCCGTTCGCGAGATATGGTAGTTTGGAGGTAAGAAACGCTTGAGAAACTCAAAATTTTCGCAGTTCTGATGCTCGACACGAATAACTAGAACGGCCTAGGGAAAAGTGCGCATACCGTAGTAATCGGGCGAGTTTCTACTTTCAGATGCAACAGAAATTTTGCGGATTGATCAATCCGTTCGCGAGATATGGCAGTTTGGAGGTAAGAAACGCTTGTGAAACTCAAAATTTTCGCAGTTCTGATGCTCGAAACGAATAACTAGAACCGCCTAGGGGAAAACTACACCTACCGTTGTAATCGGGCGAGTTTCTACTTTCAGATGCAACAGAAATTTTGCGGATTGGTCAATCCGTTCGCGAGATATGGCAGTTTGGAGGTAAGAAACGCTTGAGAAACTCAAAATTTTCGCAGTTCTGATGCTCGAAACGAATAACTAGAACCGCCTAGGGGAAAAGTGCGCATACCGTTGTAATCGGGCGAGTTTCTACTTTCAGATGCAACAGAAATTTTGCGGATTGGTGAATCCGTTCGCGAGATATGGTAGTTTGGTGGTAAGAAACGCTTGAGAAACTCAAAATTTTCGCAGTTCTGATGCTCGACACGAATAACTAGAACGGCCTAGGGAAAAGTGCGCATACCGTTGTAATAGGGCGAGTTTCTACTTTCAGATGCAACAGAAATTTTGCGGATTGGTCAATCCGTTCGCGAGATATGGCAGTTTGGATGTAAGAAACGCTTGAGAAACTCAAAATTTTCGCAGTTCTGATGCTCGAAACGAATAACTAGAACCGCCTAGCGGAGAAGGGCGAATACCGTTGTAATCGGGCGAGTTTCTACTTTCAGATGCAACAGAAATTTTGCGGATTGATCAATCCGTTCGTGAGATATGGCAGTTTGGAGATAAGAAACGCTTGAGAAACTCAAAATTTTCGCAGTTCTGATGCTCGAAGCAAATGACTACAACGGCCTAGGGGAGAAGTACGCATACCTTTGTAATCGGGCGAGTTTCTACTTTCAGAAGCAACAGAAACTTTGCGGATTGGTGAATCCGTTCGCGAGATATGGCAGTTTGGAGGTAAGAAACGCTTGAGAAACTCAAAATTCTCGCAGTTCTGATGCTCGAAACGAATAACTAGAACCGCCTAGGGGAAAAGTGCGCATACCGTTGTTATCGAGCGAGTATCTACTTTCAGATGCAACAGAAATTTTGCTGATTGATCAATCCGTTCGCGAGATATGGCAGTTTGGAGATAAGAAACGCTTGAGAAACTCAAAATTTCCGCAGTTCTGATGCTCGAAACGAATGACTACAACGGCCCAGGGGAGAAGTGCGCATACCGTTGTAATCGGGCGCGTTTCTACTTTCAGATGCTACAGAAACTTTGCGGATTGGTGAATCCGTTCGCGAGATATGGCAGTTTGGAGGTAAGAAACGCTTGAGAAACTCAAAATTTTCGCAGTTCTGATGCTCGAAACGAATAACTAGAACGGCCTAGGGGAAAACTACACCTACCGTTGTAATCGGGCGAGTTTCTACTTTCAGATGCAACAGAAATTTTGCGGATTGGTCAATCCGTTCGCGAGATATGGCAGTTTGGAGGTAGAGAAACGCTTGAGAAACTCAAAATTTTCGCAGTTCTGATGCTCGAAACGAATAACTAGAACCGCCTAGGGGAAAAGTGCGCATACCGTTGTAATCGTGCGCGTTTCTACTTTCAGATGCAACAGAAATTTTGCGGATTGGTGAATCCGTTCGCGAGATATGGTAGTTTGGAGGTAAGAAACGCTTGAGAAACTCCAAATTTTCGCAGTTCTGATGCTCGAAACGAATAACTAGAACGGCCTAGGGGAAAACTACACCTACCGTTGTAATCGGGCGAGTTTCTACTTTCAGATGCAACAGAAATTTTGCGGATTGGTCAATCCGTTCGCGAGATATGGAAGTTTGGAGGTAAGAAACGCTTGAGAAACTCAAAATTTTCGCAGTTCTGATGCTCGAAACGAATAACTAGAACCGCCCAGCGGAGAAGTGCGAATACCGTTGTAATCGGGCGAGTTTCTACTTTCAGATGCAACAGAAATTTTGCGGATTGATCAATCCGTTCGTGAGATATGGCAGTTTGGAGATAAGAAACGCTTGAGAAACTCAAAATTTTCGCAGTTCTGATGCTCGAAACAAATGACTACAACGGCCTAGGGGAGAAGTACGCATACCTTTGTAATCGGGCGAGTTTCTACTTTCAGAAGCAACAGAAACTTTGCGGATTGGTGAATCCGTTCGCGAGATATGGCAGTTTGGAGGTAAGAAACGCTTGAGAAACTCAAAATTCTCGCAGTTCTGATGCTCGAAACGAATAACTAGAACCGCCTAGGGGAAAAGTGCGCATACCGTTGTAATCGAGCGAGTATCTACTTTCAGATGCAACAGAAATTTTGCGGATTGATCAATCCGTTCGTGAGATATGGCAGTTTGGAGATAAGAAACGCTTGAGAAACTCAAAATTTCCGCAGTTCTGATGCTCGAAACGAATGACTACAACGGCCCAGGGGAGAAGTGCGCATACCGTTGTAATCGGGCGCGTTTCTACTTTCAGATGCAACAGAAATTTTGCGGATTGGTGAATCCGTTCGCGAGATATGGTAGTTTGGAAGTCAGAAACGCTTGAGAAACTCAAAATTTTCGCAGTTCTGATGCTCGACACGAATAACTAGAACGGCCTAGGGAAAAGTGCGCATACCGTTGTAATCGGGCGAGTTTCTACTTTCAGATGCAACAGAAATTTTGCGGATTGATCAATCCGTTCGCGAGATATGGCAGTTTGGACATAAGAAACGCTTGAGAAACTCAAAATTTTCGCAGTTCTGATGCTCGAAACGAATAACAAGAACGGCCTAGGGGAAAAGTACGCATACCGTTGTAATCGGGCGAGTTTCTACTTTCAGATGCAACAGAAATTTTGCGGATTGGTGAATCCGTTCGCGAGATATGGCAGTTTGGAGATAAGAAACGCTTGAGAAACTCAAAATTTCCGCAGTTCTGATGCTCGAAACGAATGACTACAACGGCCCAGGGGAGAAGTGCGCATACCGTTGTAATCGGGCGCGTTTCTACTTTCAGATGCAACAGAAATTTTGCGGATTGGTGAATCCGTTCGCGAGATATGGTAGTTTGGAAGTAAGAAACGCTTGAGAAACTCAAAATTTTCGCAGTTCTGATGCTCGACACGAATAACTAGAACGGCCTAGGGAAAAGTGCGCATACCGTTGTAATCGGGCGAGTTTCTACTTTCAGATGCAACAGAAATTTTGCGGATTGATCAATCCGTTCGCGAGATATGGCAGTTTGGACATAAGAAACGCTTGAGAAACTCAAAATTTTCGCAGTTCTGATGCTCGAAACGAATAACAAGAACGGCCTAGGGGAAAAGTACGCATACCGTTGTAATCGGGCGAGTTTCTACTTTCAGATGCAACAGAAATTTTGCGGATTGGTCAATCCGTTCGCGAGATATGGCAGTTTGGAGGTAAGAAATGCTTGAGAAACTCAAAATTTTCGCAGTTCTGATGCTCGACACGAATAACTAGAACGGCCTAGGGAAAAGTGCGCATACCGTAGTAATCGGGCGAGTTTCTACTTTCAGATGCAACAGAAATTTTGCGGATTGATCAATCCGTTCGCGAGATATGGCAGTTTGGAGGTAAGAAACGCTTGTGAAACTCAAAATTTTCGCAGTTCTGATGCTCGAAACGAATAACTAGAACCGCCTAGGGGAAAACTACACCTACCGTTGTAATCGGGCGAGTTTCTACTTTCAGATGCAACAGAAATTTTGCGGATTGGTCAATCCGTTCGCGAGATATGGAAGTTTGGAGGTAAGAAACGCTTGAGAAACTCAAAATTTTCGCAGTTCTGATGCTCGAAACGAATAACTAGAACCGCCTAGCGGAGAAGTGCGAATACCGTTGTAATCGGGCGAGTTTCTACTTTCAGATGCAACAAAAATTTTGCGGATTGATCAATCCGTTCGCGAAATATGGCAGTTTGGAGACAAGAAACACATGAGAAACTCAAAATTTTCGCAGTTCTGATGCTCGAAACGAATGACTACAACGGCCTGGGGGAGAAGTACGCATACCTTTGTAATCGGGCGAGTTCCTACTTTAAGAAGCAACAGAAACTTTGCGGATTGGTGAATCCGTTCGCGAGATATGGTAGTTTGGAAGTAAGAAACGCTTGAGAAACTCAAAATTTTCGCAGTTCTGATGCTCGACACGAATAACTAGAACGGCCTAGGGAAAAGTGCGCATACCGTAGTAATCGGGCGAGTTTCTACTTTCAGATGCAACAGAAATTTTGCGGATTGATCAATCCGTTCGCGAGATATGGCAGTTTGGAGGTAAGAAACGCTTGTGAAACTCAAAATTTTCGCAGTTCTGATGCTCGAAACGAATAACTAGAACCGCCTAGGGGAAAACTACACCTACCGTTGTAATCGGGCGAGTTTCTACTTTCAGATGCAACAGAAATTTTGCGGATTGGTCAATCCGTTCGCGAGATATGGCAGTTTGGAGGTAAGAAACGCTTGAGAAACTCAAAATTTTCGCAGTTCTGATGCTCGAAACGAATAACTAGAACCGCCTAGGGGAAAAGTGCGCATACCGTTGTAATCGGGCGAGTTTCTACTTTCAGATGCAACAGAAATTTTGCGGATTGGTGAATCCGTTCGCGAGATATGGTAGTTTGGTGGTAAGAAACGCTTGAGAAACTCAAAATTTTCGCAGTTCTGATGCTCGACACGAATAACTAGAACGGCCTAGGGAAAAGTGCGCATACCGTTGTAATAGGGCGAGTTTCTACTTTCAGATGCAACAGAAATTTTGCGGATTGGTCAATCCGTTCGCGAGATATGGCAGTTTGGATGTAAGAAACGCTTGAGAAACTCAAAATTTTCGCAGTTCTGATGCTCGAAACGAATAACTAGAACCGCCTAGCGGAGAAGGGCGAATACCGTTGTAATCGGGCGAGTTTCTACTTTCAGATGCAACAGAAATTTTGCGGATTGATCAATCCGTTCGTGAGATATGGCAGTTTGGAGATAAGAAACGCTTGAGAAACTCAAAATTTTCGCAGTTCTGATGCTCGAAGCAAATGACTACAACGGCCTAGGGGAGAAGTACGCATACCTTTGTAATCGGGCGAGTTTCTACTTTCAGAAGCAACAGAAACTTTGCGGATTGGTGAATCCGTTCGCGAGATATGGCAGTTTGGAGGTAAGAAACGCTTGAGAAACTCAAAATTCTCGCAGTTCTGATGCTCGAAACGAATAACTAGAACCGCCTAGGGGAAAAGTGCGCATACCGTTGTTATCGAGCGAGTATCTACTTTCAGATGCAACAGAAATTTTGCTGATTGATCAATCCGTTCGCGAGATATGGCAGTTTGGAGATAAGAAACGCTTGAGAAACTCAAAATTTCCGCAGTTCTGATGCTCGAAACGAATGACTACAACGGCCCAGGGGAGAAGTGCGCATACCGTTGTAATCGGGCGCGTTTCTACTTTCAGATGCTACAGAAACTTTGCGGATTGGTGAATCCGTTCGCGAGATATGGCAGTTTGGAGGTAAGAAACGCTTGAGAAACTCAAAATTTTCGCAGTTCTGATGCTCGAAACGAATAACTAGAACGGCCTAGGGGAAAACTACACCTACCGTTGTAATCGGGCGAGTTTCTACTTTCAGATGCAACAGAAATTTTGCGGATTGGTCAATCCGTTCGCGAGATATGGCAGTTTGGAGGTAGAGAAACGCTTGAGAAACTCAAAATTTTCGCAGTTCTGATGCTCGAAACGAATAACTAGAACCGCCTAGGGGAAAAGTGCGCATACCGTTGTAATCGTGCGCGTTTCTACTTTCAGATGCAACAGAAATTTTGCGGATTGGTGAATCCGTTCGCGAGATATGGTAGTTTGGAGGTAAGAAACGCTTGAGAAACTCCAAATTTTCGCAGTTCTGATGCTCGAAACGAATAACTAGAACGGCCTAGGGGAAAACTACACCTACCGTTGTAATCGGGCGAGTTTCTACTTTCAGATGCAACAGAAATTTTGCGGATTGGTCAATCCGTTCGCGAGATATGGAAGTTTGGAGGTAAGAAACGCTTGAGAAACTCAAAATTTTCGCAGTTCTGATGCTCGAAACGAATAACTAGAACCGCCCAGCGGAGAAGTGCGAATACCGTTGTAATCGGGCGAGTTTCTACTTTCAGATGCAACAGAAATTTTGCGGATTGATCAATCCGTTCGTGAGATATGGCAGTTTGGAGATAAGAAACGCTTGAGAAACTCAAAATTTTCGCAGTTCTGATGCTCGAAACAAATGACTACAACGGCCTAGGGGAGAAGTACGCATACCTTTGTAATCGGGCGAGTTTCTACTTTCAGAAGCAACAGAAACTTTGCGGATTGGTGAATCCGTTCGCGAGATATGGCAGTTTGGAGGTAAGAAACGCTTGAGAAACTCAAAATTCTCGCAGTTCTGATGCTCGAAACGAATAACTAGAACCGCCTAGGGGAAAAGTGCGCATACCGTTGTAATCGAGCGAGTATCTACTTTCAGATGCAACAGAAATTTTGCGGATTGATCAATCCGTTCGTGAGATATGGCAGTTTGGAGATAAGAAACGCTTGAGAAACTCAAAATTTCCGCAGTTCTGATGCTCGAAACGAATGACTACAACGGCCCAGGGGAGAAGTGCGCATACCGTTGTAATCGGGCGCGTTTCTACTTTCAGATGCAACAGAAATTTTGCGGATTGGTGAATCCGTTCGCGAGATATGGTAGTTTGGAAGTCAGAAACGCTTGAGAAACTCAAAATTTTCGCAGTTCTGATGCTCGACACGAATAACTAGAACGGCCTAGGGAAAAGTGCGCATACCGTTGTAATCGGGCGAGTTTCTACTTTCAGATGCAACAGAAATTTTGCGGATTGATCAATCCGTTCGCGAGATATGGCAGTTTGGACATAAGAAACGCTTGAGAAACTCAAAATTTTCGCAGTTCTGATGCTCGAAACGAATAACAAGAACGGCCTAGGGGAAAAGTACGCATACCGTTGTAATCGGGCGAGTTTCTACTTTCAGATGCAACAGAAATTTTGCGGATTGGTGAATCCGTTCGCGAGATATGGCAGTTTGGAGATAAGAAACGCTTGAGAAACTCAAAATTTCCGCAGTTCTGATGCTCGAAACGAATGACTACAACGGCCCAGGGGAGAAGTGCGCATACCGTTGTAATCGGGCGCGTTTCTACTTTCAGATGCAACAGAAATTTTGCGGATTGGTGAATCCGTTCGCGAGATATGGTAGTTTGGAAGTAAGAAACGCTTGAGAAACTCAAAATTTTCGCAGTTCTGATGCTCGACACGAATAACTAGAACGGCCTAGGGAAAAGTGCGCATACCGTTGTAATCGGGCGAGTTTCTACTTTCAGATGCAACAGAAATTTTGCGGATTGATCAATCCGTTCGCGAGATATGGCAGTTTGGACATAAGAAACGCTTGAGAAACTCAAAATTTTCGCAGTTCTGATGCTCGAAACGAATAACAAGAACGGCCTAGGGGAAAAGTGCGCATACCGTTGTAATCGAGCGAGTATCTACTTTCAGATGCAACAGAAATTTTGCGGATTGATCAATCCGTTCGTGAGATATGGCAGTTTGGAGATAAGAAACGCTTGAGAAACTCAAAATTTTCGCAGTTCTGATGCTCGAAGCAAATGACTACAACGGCCTAGGGGAGAAGTACGCATACCTTTGTAATCGGGCGAGTTTCTACTTTCAGAAGCAACAGAAACTTTGCGGATTGGTGAATCCGTTCGCGAGATATGGCAGTTTGGAGGTAAGAAACGCTTGAGAAACTCAAAATTCTCGCAGTTCTGATGCTCGAAACGAATAACTAGAACCGCCTAGGGGAAAAGTGCGCATACCGTTGTTATCGAGCGAGTATCTACTTTCAGATGCAACAGAAATTTTGCTGATTGATCAATCCGTTCGCGAGATATGGCAGTTTGGAGATAAGAAACGCTTGAGAAACTCAAAATTTCCGCAGTTCTGATGCTCGAAACGAATGACTACAACGGCCCAGGGGAGAAGTGCGCATACCGTTGTAATCGGGCGCGTTTCTACTTTCAGATGCTACAGAAACTTTGCGGATTGGTGAATCCGTTCGCGAGATATGGCAGTTTGGAGGTAAGAAACGCTTGAGAAACTCAAAATTTTCGCAGTTCTGATGCTCGAAACGAATAACTAGAACGGCCTAGGGAAAACTACACCTACCGTTGTAATCGGGCGAGTTTCTACTTTCAGATGCAACAGAAATTTTGCGGATTGGTCAATCCGTTCGCGAGATATGGCAGTTTGGAGGTAGAGAAACGCTTGAGAAACTCAAAATTTTCGCAGTTCTGATGCTCGAAACGAATAACTAGAACCGCCTAGGGGAAAAGTGCGCATACCGTTGTAATCGTGCGCGTTTCTACTTTCAGATGCAACAGAAATTTTGCGGATTGGTGAATCCGTTCGCGAGATATGGTAGTTTGGAGGTAAGAAACGCTTGAGAAACTCCAAATTTTCGCAGTTCTGATGCTCGAAACGAATAACTAGAACGGCCTAGGGGAAAACTACACCTACCGTTGTAATCGGGCGAGTTTCTACTTTCAGATGCAACAGAAATTTTGCGGATTGGTCAATCCGTTCGCGAGATATGGAAGTTTGGAGGTAAGAAACGCTTGAGAAACTCAAAATTTTCGCAGTTCTGATGCTCGAAACGAATAACTAGAACCGCCCAGCGGAGAAGTGCGAATACCGTTGTAATCGGGCGAGTTTCTACTTTCAGATGCAACAGAAATTTTGCGGATTGATCAATCCGTTCGTGAGATATGGCAGTTTGGAGATAAGAAACGCTTGAGAAACTCAAAATTTTCGCAGTTCTGATGCTCGAAACAAATGACTACAACGGCCTAGGGGAGAAGTACGCATACCTTTGTAATCGGGCGAGTTTCTACTTTCAGAAGCAACAGAAACTTTGCGGATTGGTGAATCCGTTCGCGAGATATGGCAGTTTGGAGGTAAGAAACGCTTGAGAAACTCAAAATTCTCGCAGTTCTGATGCTCGAAACGAATAACTAGAACCGCCTAGGGGAAAAGTGCGCATACCGTTGTAATCGAGCGAGTATCTACTTTCAGATGCAACAGAAATTTTGCGGATTGATCAATCCGTTCGTGAGATATGGCAGTTTGGAGATAAGAAACGCTTGAGAAACTCAAAATTTCCGCAGTTCTGATGCTCGAAACGAATGACTACAACGGCCCAGGGGAGAAGTGCGCATACCGTTGTAATCGGGCGCGTTTCTACTTTCAGATGCAACAGAAATTTTGCGGATTGGTGAATCCGTTCGCGAGATATGGTAGTTTGGAAGTCAGAAACGCTTGAGAAACTCAAAATTTTCGCAGTTCTGATGCTCGACACGAATAACTAGAACGGCCTAGGGAAAAGTGCGCATACCGTTGTAATCGGGCGAGTTTCTACTTTCAGATGCAACAGAAATTTTGCGGATTGATCAATCCGTTCGCGAGATATGGCAGTTTGGACATAAGAAACGCTTGAGAAACTCAAAATTTTCGCAGTTCTGATGCTCGAAACGAATAACAAGAACGGCCTAGGGGAAAAGTACGCATACCGTTGTAATCGGGCGAGTTTCTACTTTCAGATGCAACAGAAATTTTGCGGATTGGTGAATCCGTTCGCGAGATATGGCAGTTTGGAGATAAGAAACGCTTGAGAAACTCAAAATTTCCGCAGTTCTGATGCTCGAAACGAATGACTACAACGGCCCAGGGGAGAAGTGCGCATACCGTTGTAATCGGGCGCGTTTCTACTTTCAGATGCAACAGAAATTTTGCGGATTGGTGAATCCGTTCGCGAGATATGGTAGTTTGGAAGTAAGAAACGCTTGAGAAACTCAAAATTTTCGCAGTTCTGATGCTCGACACGAATAACTAGAACGGCCTAGGGAAAAGTGCGCATACCGTTGTAATCGGGCGAGTTTCTACTTTCAGATGCAACAGAAATTTTGCGGATTGATCAATCCGTTCGCGAGATATGGCAGTTTGGACATAAGAAACGCTTGAGAAACTCAAAATTTTCGCAGTTCTGATGCTCGAAACGAATAACAAGAACGGCCTAGGGGAAAAGTACGCATACCGTTGTAATCGGGCGAGTTTCTACTTTCAGATGCAACAGAAATTTTGCGGATTGGTCAATCCGTTCGCGAGATATGGCAGTTTGGAGGTAAGAAATGCTTGAGAAACTCAAAATTTTCGCAGTTCTGATGCTCGAAACGAATAACTAGAACCGCCTAGCGGAGAAGTGCGAATACCGTTGTAATCGGGCGAGTTCCTACTTTCAGATGCAACAGAAATTTTGCGGATTGATCAATCCGTTCGCGAGATATGGCAGTTTGGAGATAAGAAACACATGAGAAACTCAAAATTTTCGCAGTTCTGATGCTCGAAACGAATGACTACAACGGCCTAGGGGAGAAGTACGCATACCTTTGTAATCGGGCGAGTTTCTACTTTCAGAAGCAACAGAAACTTTGCGGATTGGTGAATCCGTGCGCGAGATATGGTAGTTTGGATGTAAGAAACGCTTGAGAAACTCAAAATTTTCGCAGTTCTGATGCTCGACACGAATAACTAGAACGGCCTAGGGAAAAGTGCGCATACCGTTGTAATCGGGCGAGTTTCTACTTTCAGATGCAACAGAAATTTTGCGGATTGATCAATCCGTTCGCGAGATATGGCAGTTTGGACATAAGAAACGCTTGAGAAACTCAAAATTTTCGCAGTTCTGATGCTCGAAACGAATGACTACAACGGCCCAGGGGAGAAGTGCGCATACCGTTGTAATCGGGCGCGTTTCTACTTTCAGATGCAACAGAAATTTTGCGGATTGGTGAATCCGTTCGCGAGATATGGTAGTTTGGAAGTCAGAAACGCTTGAGAAACTCAAAATTTTCGCAGTTCTGATGCTCGACACGAATAACTAGAACGGCCTAGGGAAAAGTGCGCATACCGTTGTAATCGGGCGAGTTTCTACTTTCAGATGCAACAGAAATTTTGCGGATTGATCAATCCGTTCGCGAGATATGGCAGTTTGGACATAAGAAACGCTTGAGAAACTCAAAATTTTCGCAGTTCTGATGCTCGAAACGAATAACAAGAACGGCCTAGGGGAAAAGTACGCATACCGTTGTAATCGGGCGAGTTTCTACTTTCAGATGCAACAGAAATTTTGCGGATTGGTGAATCCGTTCGCGAGATATGGCAGTTTGGAGATAAGAAACGCTTGAGAAACTCAAAATTTCCGCAGTTCTGATGCTCGAAACGAATGACTACAACGGCCCAGGGGAGAAGTGCGCATACCGTTGTAATCGGGCGCGTTTCTACTTTCAGATGCAACAGAAATTTTGCGGATTGGTGAATCCGTTCGCGAGATATGGTAGTTTGGAAGTAAGAAACGCTTGAGAAACTCAAAATTTTCGCAGTTCTGATGCTCGACACGAATAACTAGAACGGCCTAGGGAAAAGTGCGCATACCGTTGTAATCGGGCGAGTTTCTACTTTCAGATGCAACAGAAATTTTGCGGATTGATCAATCCGTTCGCGAGATATGGCAGTTTGGACATAAGAAACGCTTGAGAAACTCAAAATTTTCGCAGTTCTGATGCTCGAAACGAATAACAAGAACGGCCTAGGGGAAAAGTACGCATACCGTTGTAATCGGGCGAGTTTCTACTTTCAGATGCAACAGAAATTTTGCGGATTGGTCAATCCGTTCGCGAGATATGGCAGTTTGGAGGTAAGAAATGCTTGAGAAACTCAAAATTTTCGCAGTTCTGATGCTCGAAACGAATAACTAGAACCGCCTAGCGGAGAAGTGCGAATACCGTTGTAATCGGGCGAGTTCCTACTTTCAGATGCAACAGAAATTTTGCGGATTGATCAATCCGTTCGCGAGATATGGCAGTTTGGAGATAAGAAACACATGAGAAACTCAAAATTTTCGCAGTTCTGATGCTCGAAACGAATGACTACAACGGCCTAGGGGAGAAGTACGCATACCTTTGTAATCGGGCGAGTTTCTACTTTCAGAAGCAACAGAAACTTTGCGGATTGGTGAATCCGTGCGCGAGATATGGTAGTTTGGATGTAAGAAACGCTTGAGAAACTCAAAATTTTCGCAGTTCTGATGCTCGACACGAATAACTAGAACGGCCTAGGGAAAAGTGCGCATACCGTTGTAATCGGGCGAGTTTCTACTTTCAGATGCAACAGAAATTTTGCGGATTGATCAATCCGTTCGCGAGATATGGCAGTTTGGTCATAAGAAACGCTTGAGAAACTCAAAATTTTCGCAGTTCTGATGCTCGAAACGAATAACAAGAACGGCCTAGGGGAAAAGTACGCATACCGTTGTAATCGGGCGAGTTTCTACTTTCAGATGCAACAGAAATTTTGCGGATTGGTCAATCCGTTCGCGAGATATGGCAGTTTGGAGGTAAGAAACGCTTGAGAAACTCAAAATTTTCGCAGTTCTGATGCTCGAAACGAATAACTAGAACCGCCTAGGGGAAAAGTGCGCATACCGTAGTAATCGGGCGAGTTTCTACTTTCAGATGCAACAGAAATTTTGCGGATTGATCAATCCGTTCGCGAGATATGGCAGTTTGCAGATAAGAAACGCTTGAGAAACTCAAAATTTTCGCAGTTCTGATGCTCGAAACGAATGACTACAACGGCCCAGGGGAGAAGTACGCACACCGTTGTAATCGGGCGAGTTTCTACTTTCAGAAGCAACAGAAATTTTGCGGATTGGTCGATCCGTTCGCGAGATATGGAAGTTTGGAGGTAAGAAACGCTTGAGAAACTCCAAATTTTCGCAGTTCTGATGCTCGAAACGAATAACTAGAACGGCCTAGGGGAAAACTACACCTACCGTTGTAATCGGGCGAGTTTCTACTTTCAGATGCAACAGAAATTTTGCGGATTGGTCGATCCGTTCGCGAGATATGGAAGTTTGGAGGTAAGAAACGCTTGAGAAACTCAAAATTTTCGCAGTTCTGATGCTCGAAACGAATAACTAGAACCGCCTAGCGGAGAAGTGCGAATACCGTTGTAATCGGGCGAGTTCCTACTTTCAGATGCAACAGAAATTTTGCGGATTGATCAATCCGTTCGCGAGATATGGCAGTTTGGAGATAAGAAACGCTTGAGAAACTCAAAATTTTCGCAGTTCTGATGCTCGAAACGAATAACAAGAACGGCCTAGGGGAAAAGTACGCATACCGTTGTAATCGGGCGAGTTTCTACTTTCAGATGCAACAGAAATTTTGCGGATTGGTCAATCCGTTCGCGAGATATGGCAGTTTGGAGGTAAGAAACGCTTGTGAAACTCAAAATTTTCGCAGTTCTGATGCTCGAAACGAATAACTAGAACCGCCTAGGGGAAAACTACACCTACCGATGTAATCGGGCGAGTTTCTACTTTCAGATGCAACAGAAATTTTGCGGATTGGTCAATCCGTTCGCGAGATATGGCAGTTTGGAAGTAAGAAACGCTTGAGAAACTCAAAATTTTCGCAGTTCTGATGCTCGAAACGAATAACTAGAACCGCCTAGCGGAGAAGTGCGAATACCGTTGTAATCGGGCGAGTTTCTACTTTCAGATGCAACAGAAATTTTGCGGATTGATCAATCCGTTCGTGAGATATGGCAGTTTGGAGATAAGAAACGCTTGAGAAACTCAAAATTTTCGCAGTTCTGATGCTCGAAACGAATAACTAGAACGGCCTAGGGGAAAACTACACCTACCGTTGTAATCGGGCGAGTTTCTACTTTCAGATGCAACAGAAATTTTGCGGATTGGTCGATCCGTTCGCGAGATATGGAAGTTTGGAGGTAAGAAACGCTTGAGAAACTCAAAATTTTCGCAGTTCTGATGCTCGAAACGAATAACTAGAACCGCCTAGCGGAGAAGTGCGAATACCGTTGTAATCGGGCGAGTTCCTACTTTCAGATGCAACAGAAATTTTGCGGATTGATCAATCCGTTCGCGAGATATGGCAGTTTGGAGATAAGAAACGCTTGAGAAACTCAAAATTTTCGCAGTTCTGATGCTCGAAACGAATAACAAGAACGGCCTAGGGGAAAAGTACGCATACCGTTGTAATCGGGCGAGTTCCTACTTTCAGATGCAACAGAAATTTTGCGGATTGATCAATCCGTTCGCGAGATATGGCAGTTTGGAGGTAAGAAACGCTTGTGAAACTCAAAATTTTCGCAGTTCTGATGCTCGAAACGAATAACTAGAACCGCCTAGGGGAAAACTACACCTACCGTTGTAATCGGGCGAGTTTCTACTTTCAGATGCAACAGAAATTTTGCGGATTGGTCAATCCGTTCGCGAGATAAGGCAGTTTGGAAGTAAGAAACGCTTGAGAAACTCAAAATTTTCGCAGTTCTGATGCTCGAAACGAATAACTAGAACGGCCTAGGGGAAAACTACACCTACCGTTGTAATCGGGCGAGTTTCTACTTTCAGATGCAACAGAAATTTTGCGGATTGGTCGATCCGTTCGCGAGATATGGAAGTTTGGAGGTAAGAAACGCTTGAGAAACTCAAAATTTTCGCAGTTCTGATGCTCGAAACGAATAACTAGAACCGCCTAGCGGAGAAGTGCGAATACCGTTGTAATCGGGCGAGTTCCTACTTTCAGATGCAACAGAAATTTTGCGGATTGATCAATCCGTTCGCGAGATATGGCAGTTTGGAGATAAGAAACGCTTGAGAAACTCAAAATTTTCGCAGTTCTGATGCTCGAAACGAATAACAAGAACGGCCTAGGGGAAAAGTACGCATACCGTTGTAATCGGGCGAGTTTCTACTTTCAGATGCAACAGAAATTTTGCGGATTGGTCAATCCGTTCGCGAGATATGGCAGTTTGGAGGTAAGAAACGCTTGTGAAACTCAAAATTTTCGCAGTTCTGATGCTCGAAACGAATAACTAGAACCACCTAGGGGAAAACTACACCTACCGTTGTAATCGGGCGAGTTTCTACTTTCAGATGCAACATAAATTTTGCGGATTGGTCAATCCGTTCGCGAGATATGGCAGTTTGGAAGTAAGAAACGCTTGAGAAACTCAAAATTTTCGCAGTTCTGATGCTCGAAACGAATAACTAGAACCGCCTAGCGGAGAAGTGCGAATTCCGTTGTAATCGGGCGAGTTTCTACTTTCAGATGCAACAGAAATTTTGCGGATTGATCAATCCGTTCGTGAGATATGGCAGTTTGGAGATAAGAAACGCTTGAGAAACTCAAAATTTTCGCAGTTCTGATGCTCGAAACAAATGACTACAACGGCCTAGGGGAGAAGTGCGCATACCTTTGTAATCGGGCGAGTTTCTACTTTCAGAAGCAACAGAAACTTTGCGGATTGGTGAATCCGTACGCGAGATATGGCAGTTTGGAGAAAAGAAACGCTTGAGAAACTCAAAATTTTCGCAGTTCTGATGCTCGAAACGAAGGACTAGAACCGCCTAGGGGAAAACTACACCTACCGTTGTAATCGGGCGAGTTTCTACTTTCAGATGCAACAGAAATTTTGCGGATTGGTCAATCCGTTCGCGAGATATGGCAGTTTGGAGATAAGAAACGCTTGAGAAACTCAAAATTTCCGCAGTTCTGATGCTCGAAACGAATGACTACAACGGCCCAGGGGAGAAGTACGCATACCGTTGTAATCGGGCGAGTTTCTACTTTCAGAAGCAACAGAAATTCTGCGGATTGGTCGATCCGTTCGCGAGATATGGCAGTTTGGAGGTAAGGAACGCTTGAGAAACTCAAAATTTTCGCAGTTCTGATGCTCGAAACAAATAACTAGAACGGCCTAGGGGAAAACTACACCTACCGTTGTAATCGGGCGAGTTTCTACTTTCAGATGCAACAGAAATTTTGCGGATTGGTCAATCCGTTCGCGAGATATGGTAGTTTGGAGGTAAGAAACGCTTGAGAAACTCAAAATTTTCGCAGTTCTGATGCTCGAAACGAATAACTAGAACGGCCTAGGGGAAAACTACACCTACCGTTGTAATCGGGCGAGTTTCTACTTTCAGATGCAACAGAAATTTTGCGGATTGGTCAATCCGTTCGCGAGATATTGGCAGTTTGGAGGTAAGAAACGCTTGAGAAACTCAAAATTTTCGCAGTTCTGATGCTCGAAACGAATAACTAGAACCGCCTAGGGGAAAAGTGCGCATACCGTTGTAATCGGGCGCGTTTCTACTTTCAGATGCAACAGAAATTTTGCGGATTGGTGAATCCGTTCGCGAGATATGGTAGTTTGGAGGTAAGAAACGCTTGAGAAACTCAAAATTTTCGCAGTTCTGATGCTCGAAACGAATAACTAGAACGGCCTAGGGGAAAACTACACCTACCGTTGTAATCGGGCGAGTTTCTACTTTCAGATGCAACAGAAATTTTGCGGATTGGTCAATCCGTTCGCGAGATATGGTAGTTTGGAGGTAAGAAACGCTTGAGAAACTCCAAATTTTCGCAGTTCCGATGCTCGAAACGAATAACTAGAACGGCCTAGGGGAAAACTACACCTACCGTTGTAATCGGGCGAGTTTCTACTTTCAGATGCAACAGAAATTTTGCGGATTGATCAATCCGTTCGCGAGATATGGCAGTTTGGAGATAAGAAACGCTTGAGAAACTCAAAATTTCCGCAGTTCTGATGCTCGAAACGAATGACTACAACGGCCCAGGGGAGAAGTACGCATACCGTTGTAATCGGGCGAGTTTCTACTTTCAGAAGCAACAGAAATTCTGCGGATTGGTCGATCCGTTCGCGAGATATGGCAGTTTGGAGGTAAGAAACGCTTGAGAAACTCAAAATTTTCGCAGTTCTGATGCTCGAAACGAAGGACCAGAACCGCCTAGGGGAAAAGTGCGCATACCGTTGTAATCGGGCGCGTTTCTACTTTCAGATGCAACAGAAATTTTGCGGATTGGTGAATCCGTTCGCGAGATATGGTAGTTTGGAGGTAAGAAACGCTTGAGAAACTCAAAATTTTCGCAGTTCTGATGCTCGAAACGAATAACTAGAACGGCCTAGGGGAAAACTACACCTACCGTTGTAATCGGGCGAGTTTCTACTTTCAGATGCAACAGAAATTTTGCGGATTGGTCAATCCGTTCGCGAGATATGGCAGTTTGGAGGTAAGAAACGCTTGAGAAACTCAAAATTTTCGCAGTTCTGATGCTCGCAACGAATAACTAGAACCGCCTAGGGGAAAAGTGCGCATACCGTTGTAATCGGGCGCGTTTCTACTTTCAGATGCAACAGAAATTTTGCGGATTGGTGAATCCGTTCGCGAGATATGGTAGTTTGGAGGTAAGAAACGCTTGAGAAACTCCAAATTTTCGCAGTTCTGATGCTCGAAACGAATAACTAGAACGGCCTAGGGGAAAACTACACCTACCGTTGTAATCGGGCGAGTTTCTACTTTCAGATGCAACAGAAATTTTGCGGATTGGTCAATCCGTTCGCGAGATATGGAAGTTTGGAGGTAAGAAACGCTTGAGAAACTCAAAATTTTCGCAGTTCTGATGCTCGAAACGAATAACTAGAACCGCCTAGCGGAGAAGTGCGAATACCGTTGTAATCGGGCGAGTTCCTACTTTCAGATGCAACAGAAATTTTGCGGATTGGTCAATCCGTTCGCGAGATATGGCAGTTTGGAGATAAGAAACGCTTGAGAAACTCAAAATTTTCGCAGTTCTGATGCTCGACACGAATAACTGGAACGGCCTAGGGGAAACTACACATACCGTTGTAATCGGGCGAGTTTCTACTTTCAGATGCAACAGAAATTTTGCGGATTGATCAATCCGTTCGCGAGATATGGCAGTTTGGAGATAAGAAACGCTTGAGAAACTCAAAATTTTCGCAGTTCTGATGCTCGAAACGAATGACTACAACGGCCTAGGGGAGAAGTACGCATACCGTTGTAATCGGGCGAGTTTCTACTTTCAGAAGCAACAGAAATTTTGCGGATTGGTGAATCCGTTCGCGAGATATGGTAGTTTGGAGGTAAGAAACGCTTGAGAAACTCAAAATTTTCGCAGTTCTGATGCTCGATACGAATAACTAGAACGGCCTAGGGGAAAAGTGCGCATACCGTTGTAATCGGGCGAGTTTCTACTTTCAGATGCAACAGAAATTTTGCGGATTGATCAATCCGTTCGCGAGATATGGCAGTTTGGAGATAAGAAACGCTTGAGAAACTCAAAATTTTCGCAGTTCTGATGCTCGAAACGAATAACAAGAACGGCCTAGGGGAAAAGTACGCATACAGTTGTAATCGGGCGAGTTTCTACTTTCAGATGCATCAGAAATTTTGCGGATTGGTCAATCCGTTCGCGAGATATGGCAGTTTGGAATTAAGAAACGCTTGAGAAACTCAAAATTTTCGCAGTTCTGATGCTCGAAACGAATAGCTAGAACGGCCTAGGGGAAAACTACACCTACCGTTGTATTCGGGCGAGTTTCTACTTTCAGATGCAACAGAAATATTGCGGATTGTTCAATCCGTTCGCGAGATATGGCAGTTTGGAGGTAAGAAACGCTTGAGAAACTCAAAATTTTCGCAGTTCTGATGCTCGAAACGAATGACTACAACGGCCTAGGCGAGAAGTACGCATACCTTTGTAATCGGGCGAGTTTCTACTTTCAGAAGCAACAGAAATTTTGCGGATTGGTGAATCCGTTAGCGAGATATGGCAGTTTGGAGATAAGAAACGCTTGAGAAACTCAAAATTTTCGCAGTTCTGATGCTCGAAACGAATAACAAGAACGGTCTAGGGGAAAAGTACGCATACCGTTGTAATCGGGCGAGTTTCTACTTTCAGATGCAACAGAAATTTTGCGGATTGATCAATCCGTTCGCGAGATATGGCAGTTTGGAGATAAGAAACGCTTGAGAAACTCAACATTTTCGCAGTTCTGATGCTCGAAACGAATAACAAGAACGGCCTAGGGGAAAAGTACGCATACCGTTGTAATCGGGCGAGTTTCTACTTTCAGATGCATCAGAAATTTTGCGGATTGGTCAATCCGTTCGCGAGATATGGCAGTTTGGAATTAAGAAACGCTTGAGAAACTCAAAATTTTCGCAGTTCTGATGCTCGAAACGAATAGCTAGAACGGCCTAGGGGAAAACTACACCTACCGTTGTATTCGGGCGAGTTTCTACTTTCAGATGCAACAGAAATTTTGCGGATTGTTCAATCCGTTCGCGAGATATGGCAGTTTGGAGGTAAGAAACGCTTGAGAAACTCAAAATTTTCGCAGTTCTGATGCTCGAAACGAATAACTAGAACCGCCTAGGGGAAAAGTGCGCATTCCGTTGTAATCGAGCGAGTTTCTACTTTCAGATGCTACAGAAATTTTGCGGATTGATCAATCCGTTCGCGAGATATGGCAGTTTGGGGATAAGAAACGCTTAAGGAGCTCAAAATTTTCGCAGTTCTGATGCTCGAAACCCATGACTACAACGGCCTAGGGGAGTCGTACGCATACCGTTGTATTCGGGCGAGTTTCTACTTTCAGATGCAACAGAAATTTTGCGGATTGTTCAATCCGTTCGCGAGATATGGCAGTTTGGAGGTAAGAAACGCTTGAGAAACTCAAAATTTTCGCAGTTCTGATGCTCGAAACGAATAACTAGAACCGCCTAGGGGAAAAGTGCGCATTCCGTTGTAATCGGGCGAGTTTCTACTTTCAGATGCAACAGAAATTTTGCGGATTGGTCAATCCGTTCGCGAGATATGGCAGTTTGGAAGTAAGAAACGCTTGAGAAACTCAAAATTTTCGCAGTTCTGATGCTCGAAACGAATAACTAGAACCGCCTAGGGGAAAAGTGCGCATACCGTTGTAATCGAGCGAATATCTACTTTCAGATGCATCAGAAATTTTGCGGATTGATCAATCCGTTCGCGAGATATGGCAGTTTGGAGATAAGAAACGCTTGAGAAACTCAAAATTTTCGCAGTTCTGATGCTCGACACGAATAACTAGAACGGCCTAGGGGAAAAGTGCGCATACCGTTGTAATCGGGCGAGTTTCTACTTTCAGATGCAACAGAAATTTTGCGGATTGGTCAATCCGTTCGCGAGATATGGCAGTTTGGAGGTAAGAAACGCTTGAGAAACTCAAAATTTTCGCAGTTCTGATGCTCGAAACGAATAACTAGAACCGCCTAGGGGAAAAGTGCGCATACCGTTGTAATCGAGCGAATATCTACTTTCAGATGCAACAGAAATTTTGCGGATTGATCAATCCGTTCGCGAGATATGGCAGTTTGGAGATAAGAAACGCTTGAGAAACTCAAAATTTTCGCAGTTCTGATGCTCGAAACGAATAACTAGAACCGCCTAGCGGAAAAGTGCGAATACCGTTGTAATCGGGCGAGTTTCTACTTTCAGATGCAACAGAAATTTTGCGGATTGATCAATCCGTTCGCGAGATATGGCAGTTTGGAGATAAGAAACGCTTGAGAAACTCAAAATTTTCGCAGTTCTGATGCTCGAAACGAATGACTACAACGGCCTAGGCGAGAAGTACGCATACCTTTGTAATCGGGCGAGTTTCTACTTTCAGAAGCAACAGAAATTTTGCGGATTGGTGAATCCGTTCGCGAGATATGGTAGTTTGGAGGTAAGAAACGCTTGAGAAACTCAAAATTTTCGCAGTTCTGATGCTCGACACGAATAACTAGAACGGCCTAGGGGAAAAGTGCGAATACCGTTGTAATCGGGCGAGTTTCTACTTTCAGATGCAACAGAAATTTTGCGGATTGATCAATCCGTTCGCGAGATATGTCAGTTTGGAAATAAGAAACGCTTGAGAAACTCAAAATTTTCGCAGTTCTGATGCTCGAAACGAGTAACTAGAACGGCATAGGGGAAAAGTACGCATACCGTTGTAATCGGGCGAGTTTCTACTTTCAGATGCAACAGAAATTTTGCGGATTGGTCAATCCGTTCGCGAGATATGGCAGTTTGGAGGTAAGAAACGCTTGAGAAACTCAAAATTTTCGCAGTTCTGATGCTCGAAACGAATAACTGGAACGGCCTAGGGGAAAACTACACCTACCGTTGTAATCGGGCGAGCTTCTACTTTCAGATGCAACAGAAATTTTGCGGATTGGTCAATCCGTTCGCGAGATATGGAAGTTTGGAGGTAAGAAACGCTTGAGAAACTCAAAATTTTCGCAGTTCTGATGCTCGAAACGAATAACTAGAACCGCCTAGGGGAAAAGTGCGCATACCGTTGTAATCGGGCGAGTTTCTACTTTCATATGCAACAGAAATTTTGCGGATTGGTGAATCCGTTCGCGAGATATGGTAGTTTGGAGGTAAGAAACGCTTGAGAAACTCAAAATTTTCGCAGTTCTGATGCTCGAAACGAATAACTAGAACGGCCTAGGGGAAAACTACACCTACCGTTGTAATCGGGCGAGTTACTACTTTCAGATGCAACAGAAATTTTGCGGATTGGTCAATCCGTTCGCGAGATATGGCAGTTTGGAGATAAGAAACGCTTGAGAAACTCAAAATTTTCGCCGTTCTGATGCTCGACACGAATAACTAGAACCGCCTAGGGGAAAAGTGCGCATACCGTTGTAATCGAGCGAGTATCTACTTTCAGATGCAACAGAAATTTTGCGGATTGATCAATCCGTTCGCGAGATATGGCAGTTTGGAGATAAGAAACGCTTGAGAAACTCAAAATTTTCGCAGTTCTGATGCTCGAAACGAATGACTACAACGGCCCAGGGGAGAAGTACGCATACCGTTGTAATCGGGCGAGTTTCTACTTGCAGAAGCAACAGAAATTTTGCGGATTGGTCGATCCGTTCGCGAGATATGGCAGTTTGGAGGTAAGAAACGCTTGTGAAATTCAAAATTTGCTCAGTTCTGATGCTCGAAACGAATAACTAGAACGGCCTAGGGGAAAAGTACACATACCGTTGTAATCGGGCCACTTTCTACTTTCAGATGCAACAGAAATTTTGCGGATTGGTCAATCCGTTCGCGAGATATGGCAGTTTGGAGGTAAGAAACGCTTGAGAAACTCAAAATTTTCGCAGTTCTGATGCTCGAAACGAATAACTGGAACGGCCTAGGGGAAAACTACACATACCGTTGTAATCGGGCGAGTTTCTACTTTCAGATGCAATAGAAATTTTGCGGATTGGTCTATCCGTTCGCGAGATATGGCAGTTTGGAGGTAAGAAACGCTTGAGAAACTCAAAATCTTCGCAGTTCTGATGCTCGAAACGAGTAACTAGAACGGCATATGGGAAAAGTGCGCATACCGTTGTAATCGGGCGAGTTTCTACTTTCAGATGCAACAGAAATTTTGCGGATTGATCAATCCGTTCGCGAGATATGGCAGTTTGGAGATAAGAAACGCTTGAGAAACTCAAAATTTTCGCAGTTCTGATGCTCGAAACGAATAACAAGGACGGCCTAGGGGAAAACTACGCATACCGTTGTAATCGGGCGAGTTTCTACTTTCAGATGCAACAGAAATTTTGCGGATTGGTCAATCCGTTCGCGAGATATGGCAGTTTGGAGGTAAGAAACGCTTGAGAAACTCAAAATTTTCGCAGTTCTGATGCTCGAAACGAATAACTAGAACCGCCTAGGGGAAAAGTGCGCATATCGTTGTAATCGAGCGAATATCTACTTTCAGTTGCAACAGAAATTTTGCGGATTGATCAATCCGTTCGCGAGATATGGCAGTTTGGAGATAAGAAACGCTTGAGAAACTCAAAATTTTCGCAGTTCTGATGCTCGACACGAATAACTAGAACGGCCTAGGGGAAAAGTGCGAATACCGTTGTAATCGGGCGAGTTTCTACTTTCAGAAGCAACAGAAATTTTGCGGATTGGTCGATTCGTTCGCGAGATATGGCAGTTTGGAGGTAAGAAACGCTTGAGAAACTCAAAATTTGCTCAGTTCTGATGCTCGAAACGAACAACTAGAACAGCCTAGGGGAAAAGTGTGAATACCGTTGTAATCGGGCGAGTTTCTACTTTCAGATGCAAAAGAAATTTTGCGGATTGGTCAATCCGTTCGCGAGATATGGCAGTTTGGAGGTAAGAAACGCTTGAGAAACTCAAAATTTTCGCAGTTCTGATGCTCGAAACGAATAACTAGAACGGCCTAGGGGAAAAGTACGCATACCGTTGTAAACGGGCGAGTTTCTACTTTCAGATGCAACAGAAATTTTGCGGATTGGTCAATCCGTTCGCGAGATATGGCAGTTTGGAAATAAGAAACGCTTGAGAAACTCAAAATTTTCGCAGTTCTGATGCTAGAAACGAGTAACTAGAACGGCATAGGGGAAAAGTACGCATACCGTTGTAATCGGGCGAGTTTTTGCCTTCAGATGCAACAGAAATTTTGCGGATTGGTCAATCCGTTCGCGAGATATGGCAGTTTGGAATTAAGAAACGCTTGAGAAACTCAAAATATTCGCAGTTCTGATGCTCGAAACGAATAACTAGAACCGCCTAGGGGAAAAGTGCGCATACCGTTGTAATCGGGCGGGTTTCTACTTTCAGATGCAACAGAAATTTTGCGGATTGGTCAATCCGTCCGCGAGATATGGAAGTTTGGAGGTAAGAAACGCTTGAGAAACTCAAAATTTTCGCAGTTCTGATGCTCGAAACGAATAACTAGAACCGCCTAGGGGAAAAGTGCGCATACCGTTGTAATCGGGCGAGTTTCTACTTTCAGATGCAACAGAAATTTTGCGGATTGGTCAATCCGTCCGCGAGATATGGAAGTTTGGAGGTAAGAAACGCTTGAGAAACTCAAAATATTCGCAGTTCTGATGCTCGAAACGAATAACTAGAACCGCCTAGCGGAAAAGAGCGAATACCGTTGTAATCGGGCGAGTTTCTACTTTCAGATGCAACAGAAATTTTGCGGATTGATCAATCCGTTCGCGAGATATGGCAGTTTGGAGATAAGAAACGCTTGAGAAACTCAAAATTTTCGCAGTTCTGATGCTCGAAACGAATGACTACAACGGCCTAGGGGAGAAGTACGCATACCGTTGTAATCGGGCGAGTTTCTACTTTCAGAAGCAACAGAAATTTTGCGGATTGGTGAATCCGTTCGCGAGATATGGTAGTTTGGAGGTAAGAAACGCTTGAGAAACTCAAAATTTTCGCAGTTCTGATGCTCGACACGAATAACTAGAACGGCCTAGGGGAAAAGTGCGCATACCGTTGTAATCGGGCGAGTTTCTACTTTCAGATGCAACAGAAATTTTGCGGATTGATCAATCCGTTCGCGAGATATGGCAGTTTGGAGATAAGAAACGCTTGAGAAACTCAAAATTTTCGCAGTTCTGATGCTCGAAACGAATAACAAGAACGGCCTAGGGGAAAAGTACGCATACCGTTGTAATCGGGCGAGTTTTTGCCTTCAGATGCAACAGAAATTTTGCGGATTGGTCAATCCGTTCGCGAGATATGGCAGTTTGGAGGTAAGCAACGCTTGAGAAACTCAAAATTTTCGCAGTTCTGATGCTCGAAACGAATAACAAGAACGGCCTAGGGGAAAAGTACGCATACCGTTGTAATCGGGCGAGTTTCTACTTTCAGATGCAACAGAAATTTTGCGGATTGGTCAATCCGTTCGCGAGATATGGCAGTTTGGAAGTAAGAAACGCTTGAGAAACTCAAAATTTTCGCAGTTCTGATGCTCGAAACGAATAACTAGAACCGCCTAGGGGAAAAGTGCGCATACCGTTGTAATCGAGCGAATATCTACTTTCAGATGCAACAGAAATTTTGCGGATTGATCAATCCGTTCGCGAGATATGGCAGTTTGGAGATAAGAAACGCTTGAGAAACTCAAAATTTTCGCAGTTCTGATGCTCGACACGAATAACTAGAACGGCCTAGGGGAAAAGTGCGAATACCGTTGTAATCGGGCGAGTTTCTACTTTCAGATGCAACAGAAATTTTGCGGATTGATCAATCCGTTCGCGAGATATGGCAGTTTGGAGATAAGAAACGCTTGAGAAACTCAAAATTTTCGCAGTTCTGATGCTCGAAACGAATGACTACAACGGCCTAGGCGAGAAGTACGCATACCTTTGTAATCGGGCGAGTTTCTACTTTCAGAAGCAACAGAAATTTTGCGGATTGGTGAATCCGTTCGCGAGATATGGTAGTTTGGAGGTAAGAAACGCTTGAGAAACTCAAAATTTTCGCAGTTCTGATGCTCGACACGAATAACTAGAACGGCCTAGGGGAAAAGTGCGCATACCGTTGTAATCGGGCGAGTTTCTACTTTCAGATGCAACAGAAATTTTGCGGATTGATCAATCCGTTCGCGAGATATGGCAGTTTGGAGATAAGAAACGCTTGAGAAACTCAAAATTTTCGCAGTTCTGATGCTCGAAACGAATAACAAGAACGGCCTAGGGGAAAAGTACGCATACCGTTGTAATCGGGCGAGTTTCTACTTTCAGATGCAACAGAAATTTTGCGGATTGGTCAATCCGTTCGCGAGATATGGCAGTTTGGAAGTAAGAAACGCTTGAGAAACTCAAAATTTTCGCAGTTCTGATGCTCGAAACGAATAACTAGAACCGCCTAGGGGAAAAGTGCGCATACCGTTGTAATCGAGCGAATATCTTCTTTCAGATGCAACAGAAATTTTGCGGATTGATCAATCCGTTCGCGAGATATGGCAGTTTGGAGATAAGAAACGCTTGAGAAACTCAAAATTTTCGCAGTTCTGATGCTCGACACGAATAACTAGAACGGCCTAGGGGAAAAGTGCGAATACCGTTGTAATCGGGCGAGTTTCTACTTTCAGATGCAACAGAAATTTTGCGGATTGATCAATCCGTTCGCGAGATATGGCAGTTTGGAAATAAGAAACGCTTGAGAAACTCAAAATTTTCGCAGTTCTGATGCTCGAAACGAGTAACTAGGACGGCATAGGGGAAAAGTACGCATACCGTTGTAATCGGGCGAGTTTCTACTTTCAGATGCAACAGAAATTTTGCGGATTGGTCAATCCGTTCGCGAGATATGGCAGTTTGGAGGTAAGAAACGCTTGAGAAACTCAAAATTTTCGCAGTTCTGATGCTCGAAACGAATAACTGGAACGGCCTAGGGGAAAACTACACCTACCGTTGTAATCGGGAGAGCTTCTACTTTCAGATGCAACAGAAATTTTGCGGATTGGTCAATCCGTTCGCGAGATATGGAAGTTTGGAGGTAAGAAACGCTTGAGAAACTCAAAATTTTCGCAGTTCTGATGCTCGAAACGAATAACTAGAACCGCCTAGGGGAAAAGTGCGCATACCGTTGTAATCGGGCGAGTTTCTACTTTCATATGCAACAGAAATTTTGCGGATTGGTGAATCCGTTCGCGAGATATGGTAGTTTGGAGGTAAGAAACGCTTGAGAAACTCAAAATTTTCGCAGTTCTGATGCTCGAAACGAATAACTAGAACGGCCTAGGGGAAAACTACACCTACCGTTGTAATCGGGCGAGTTACTACTTTCAGATGCAACAGAAATTTTGCGGATTGGTCAATCCGTTCGCGAGATATGGCAGTTTGGAGATAAGAAACGCTTGAGAAACTCAAAATTTTCGCCGTTCTGATGCTCGACACGAATAACTAGAACCGCCTAGGGGAAAAGTGCGCATACCGTTGTAATCGAGCGAGTATCTACTTTCAGATGCAACAGAAATTTTGCGGATTGATCAATCCGTTCGCGAGATATGGCAGTTTGGAGATAAGAAACGCTTGAGAAACTCAAAATTTTCGCAGTTCTGATGCTCGAAACGAATGACTACAACGGCCCAGGGGAGAAGTACGCATACCGTTGTAATCGGGCGAGTTTCTACTTTCAGAAGCAACAGAAATTTTGCGGATTGGTCGATCCGTTCGCGAGATATGGCAGTTTGGAGGTAAGAAACGCTTGTGAAACTCAAAATTTGCTCAGTTCTGATGCTCGAAACGAATAACTAGAACGGCCTAGGGGAAAAGTACACATACCGTTGTAATCGGGCCACTTTCTACTTTCAGATGCAACAGAAATTTTGCGGATTGGTCAATCCGTTCGCGAGATATGGCAGTTTGGAGGTAAGAAACGCTTGAGAAACTCAAAATTTTCGCAGTTCTGATGCTCGAAACGAATAACTGGAACGGCCTAGGGGAAGACTACACATACCGTTGTAATCGGGCGAGTTTCTACTTTCAGATGCAATAGAAATTTTGCGGATTTGTCTATCCGTTCGCGAGATATGGCAGTTTGGAGGTAAGAAACGCTTGAGAAACTCAAAATCTTCGCAGTTCTGATGCTCGAAACGAGTAACTAGAACGGCATATGGGAAAAGTGCGCATACCGTTGTAATCGGGCGAGTTTCTACTTTCAGATGCAACAGAAATTTTGCGGATTGATCAATCCGTTCGCGAGATATGGCAGTTTGGAGATAAGAAACGCTTGAGAAACTCAAAATTTTCGCAGTTCTGATGCTCGAAACGAATAACAAGAACGGCCTAGGGGAAAACTACGCATACCGTTGTAATCGGGCGAGTTTCTACTTTCAGATGCAACAGAAATTTTGCGGATTGGTCAATCCGTTCGCGAGATATGGCAGTTTGGAGGTAAGAAACGCTTGAGAAACTCAAAATTTTCGCAGTTCTGATGCTCGAAACGAATAACTAGAACCGCCTAGGGGAAAAGTGCGCATATCGTTGTAATCGAGCGAATATCTACTTTCAGTTGCAACAGAAATTTTGCGGATTGATCAATCCGTTCGCGAGATATGGCAGTTTGGAGATAAGAAACGCTTGAGAAACTCAAAATTTTCGCAGTTCTGATGCTCGACACGAATAACTAGAACGGCCTAGGGGAAAAGTGCGAATACCGTTGTAATCGGGCGAGTTTCTACTTTCAGATGCAACAGAAATTTTGCGGATTGGTGAATCCGTTCGCGAGATATGGTAGTTTGGAGGTAAGAAACGCTTGATAAACTCAAAATTTTAGCAGTTCTGATGCTCGAAACGAATAACTAGAACCGCCTAGGGGAAAAGTGCGCATACCGTTGTAATCGGGCGAGTTTCTACTTTCAGATGCAACAGAAATTTTGCGGATTGGTCAATCCGTCCGCGAGATATGGAAGTTTGGAGGTAAGAAACGCTTGAGAAACTCAAAATATTCGCAGTTCTGATGCTCGAAACGAATAACTAGAACCGCCTAGCGGAAAAGAGCGAATACCGTTGTAATCGGGCGAGTTTCTACTTTCAGATGCAACAGAAATTTTGCGGATTGATCAATCCGTTCGCGAGATATGGCAGTTTGGAGATAAGAAACGCTTGAGAAACTCAAAATTTTCGCAGTTCTGATGCTCGAAACGAATGACTACAACGGCCTAGGGGAGAAGTACGCATACCGTTGTAATCGGGCGAGTTTCTACTTTCAGAAGCAACAGAAATTTTGCGGATTGGTGAATCCGTTCGCGAGATATGGTAGTTTGGAGGTAAGAAACGCTTGAGAAACTCAAAATTTTCGCAGTTCTGATGCTCGACACGAATAACTAGAACGGCCTAGGGGAAAAGTGCGCATACCGTTGTAATCGGGCGAGTTTCTACTTTCAGATGCAACAGAAATTTTGCGGATTGATCAATCCGTTCGCGAGATATGGCAGTTTGGAGATAAGAAACGCTTGAGAAACTCAAAATTTTCGCAGTTCTGATGCTCGAAACGAATAACAAGAACGGCCTAGGGGAAAAGTACGCATACCGTTGTAATCGGGCGAGTTTCTACTTTCAGATGCAACAGAAATTTTGCGGATTGGTCAATCCGTTCGCGAGATATGGCAGTTTGGAGGTAAGAAACGCTTGAGAAACTCAAAATTTTCGCAGATCTGATGCTCGAAACGAATAACTGGAACGGCCTAGGGGAAAACTACACCTACCGTTGTAATCGGGAGAGCTTCTACTTTCAGATGCAACAGAAATTTTGCGGATTGGTCAATCCGTTCGCGAGATATGGAAGTTTGGAGGTAAGAAACGCTTGAGAAACTCAAAATTTTCGCAGTTCTGATGCTCGAAACGAATAACTAGAACCGCCTAGGGGAAAAGTGCGCATACCGTTGTAATCGGGCGAGTTTCTACTTTCATATGCAACAGAAATTTTGCGGATTGGTGAATCCGTTCGCGAGATATGGTAGTTTGGAGGTAAGAAACGCTTGAGAAACTCAAAATTTTCGCAGTTCTGATGCTCGAAACGAATAACTAGAACGGCCTAGGGGAAAACTACACCTACCGTTGTAATCGGGCGAGTTACTACTTTCAGATGCAACAGAAATTTTGCGGATTGGTCAATCCGTTCGCGAGATATGGCAGTTTGGAGATAAGAAACGCTTGAGAAACTCAAAATTTTCGCCGTTCTGATGCTCGACACGAATAACTAGAACCGCCTAGGGGAAAAGTGCGCATACCGTTGTAATCGAGCGAGTATCTACTTTCAGATGCAACAGAAATTTTGCGGATTGATCAATCCGTTCGCGAGATATGGCAGTTTGGAGATAAGAAACGCTTGAGAAACTCAAAATTTTCGCAGTTCTGATGCTCGAAACGAATGACTACAACGGCCCAGGGGAGAAGTACGCATACCGTTGTAATCGGGCGAGTTTCTACTTTCAGAAGCAACAGAAATTTTGCGGATTGGTCGATCCGTTCGCGAGATATGGCAGTTTGGAGGTAAGAAACGCTTGTGAAACTCAAAATTTGCTCAGTTCTGATGCTCGAAACGAATAACTAGAACGGCCTAGGGGAAAAGTACACATACCGTTGTAATCGGGCCACTTTCTACTTTCAGATGCAACAGAAATTTTGCGGATTGGTCAATCCGTTCGCGAGATATGGCAGTTTGGAGGTAAGAAACGCTTGAGAAACTCAAAATTTTCGCAGTTCTGATGCTCGAAACGAATAACTGGAACGGCCTAGGGGAAGACTACACATACCGTTGT
The DNA here is from genome assembly GCF_051014685.1 of Ptiloglossa arizonensis. Classification (NCBI taxonomy): domain Eukaryota; kingdom Metazoa; phylum Arthropoda; class Insecta; order Hymenoptera; family Colletidae; genus Ptiloglossa; species Ptiloglossa arizonensis. Next base: position 189,479 of record NW_027478462.1, on the reverse strand, counting down.
AATCGGGCGAGTTTCTACTTTCAGATGCAATAGAAATTTTGCGGATTTGTCTATCCGTTCGCGAGATATGGCAGTTTGGAGGTAAGAAACGCTTGAGAAACTCAAAATCTTCGCAGTTCTGATGCTCGAAACGAGTAACTAGAACGGCATATGGGAAAAGTGCGCATACCGTTGTAATCGGGCGAGTTTCTACTTTCAGATGCAACAGAAATTTTGCGGATTGATCAATCCGTTCGCGAGATATGGCAGTTTGGAGATAAGAAACGCTTGAGAAACTCAAAATTTTCGCAGTTCTGATGCTCGAAACGAATAACAAGAACGGCCTAGGGGAAAACTACGCATACCGTTGTAATCGGGCGAGTTTCTACTTTCAGATGCAACAGAAATTTTGCGGATTGGTCAATCCGTTCGCGAGATATGGCAGTTTGGAGGTAAGAAACGCTTGAGAAACTCAAAATTTTCGCAGTTCTGATGCTCGAAACGAATAACTAGAACCGCCTAGGGGAAAAGTGCGCATATCGTTGTAATCGAGCGAATATCTACTTTCAGTTGCAACAGAAATTTTGCGGATTGATCAATCCGTTCGCGAGATATGGCAGTTTGGAGATAAGAAACGCTTGAGAAACTCAAAATTTTCGCAGTTCTGATGCTCGACACGAATAACTAGAACGGCCTAGGGGAAAAGTGCGAATACCGTTGTAATCGGGCGAGTTTCTACTTTCAGATGCAACAGAAATTTTGCGGATTGGTGAATCCGTTCGCGAGATATGGTAGTTTGGAGGTAAGAAACGCTTGATAAACTCAAAATTTTAGCAGTTCTGATGCTCGAAACGAATAACTAGAACCGCCTAGGGGAAAAGTGCGCATACCGTTGTAATCGGGCGAGTTTCTACTTTCAGATGCAACAGAAATTTTGCGGATTGGTCAATCCGTTCGCGAGATATGGAAGTTTGGAGGTAAGAAACGCTTGAGAAACTCAAAATATTCGCAGTTCTGATGCTCGAAACGAATAACTAGAACCGCCTAGCGGAAAAGTGCGAATACCGTTGTAATCGGGCGAGTTTCTACTTTCAGATGCAACAGAAATTTTGCGGATTGATCAATCCGTTCGCGAGATATGGCAGTTTGGAGATAAGAAACGCTTGAGAAACTCAAAATTTTCGCAGTTCTGATGCTCGAAACGAATAACTGGAACGGCCTAGGGGAAAACTACACATACCGTTGTAATCGGGCGAGTTTCTAGTTTCAGACGCAATAGAAATTTTGCGGATTGGTCAATCCGTTCGCGAGATATGGCAGTTTGGAGGTAAGAAACGCTTGAGAAACTCAAAATTTTCGCAGTTCTGATGCTCGAAACGAATAACTAGAACCGCCTAGGGGAAAAGTGCGCATACCGTTGTAATCGGGCGAGTTTCTACTTTCAGATGCAACAGAAATTTTGCGGATTGGTCAATCCGTCCGCGAGATATGGAAGTTTGGAGGTAAGAAACGCTTGAGAAACTCAAAATATTCGCAGTTCTGATGCTCGAAACGAATAACTAGAACCGCCTAGCGGAAAAGAGCGAATACCGTTGTAATCGGGCGAGTTTCTACTTTCAGATGCAACAGAAATTTTGCGGATTGATCAATCCGTTCGCGAGATATGGCAGTTTGGAGATAAGAAACGCTTGAGAAACTCAAAATTTTCGCAGTTCTGATGCTCGAAACGAATGACTACAACGGCCTAGGGGAGAAGTACGCATACCGTTGTAATCGGGCGAGTTTCTACTTTCAGAAGCAACAGAAATTTTGCGGATTGGTGAATCCGTTCGCGAGATATGGTAGTTTGGAGGTAAGAAACGCTTGAGAAACTCAAAATTTTCGCAGTTCTGATGCTCGACACGAATAACTAGAACGGCCTAGGGGAAAAGTGCGCATACCGTTGTAATCGGGCGAGTTTCTACTTTCAGATGCAACAGAAATTTTGCGGATTGATCAATCCGTTCGCGAGATATGGCAGTTTGGAGATAAGAAACGCTTGAGAAACTCAAAATTTTCGCAGTTCTGATGCTCGAAACGAATAACAAGAACGGCCTAGGGGAAAAGTACGCATACCGTTGTAATCGGGCGAGTTTCTACTTTCAGATGCAACAGAAATTTTGCGGATTGGTCAATCCGTTCGCGAGATATGGCAGTTTGGAAGTAAGAAACGCTTGAGAAACTCAAAATTTTCGCAGTTCTGATGCTCGAAACGAATAACTAGAACCGCCTAGGGGAAAAGTGCGCATACCGTTGTAATCGAGCGAATATCTACTTTCAGATGCAACAGAAATTTTGCGGATTGATCAATCCGTTCGCGAGATATGGCAGTTTGGAGATAAGAAACGCTTGAGAAACTCAAAATTTTCGCAGTTCTGATGCTCGACACGAATAACTAGAACGGCCTAGGGGAAAAGTGCGAATACCGTTGTAATCGGGCGAGTTTCTACTTTCAGATGCAACAGAAATTTTGCGGATTGATCAATCCGTTCGCGAGATATGGCAGTTTGGAAATAAGAAACGCTTGAGAAACTCAAAATTTTCGCAGTTCTGAGGCTCGAAACGAGTAAGTAGAACGGCATAGGGGAAAAGTACGCATACCGTTGTAATCGGGCGAGTTTCTACTTTCAGATGCAACAGAAATTTTGCGGATTGGTCAATCCGTTCGCGAGATATGGCAGTTTGGAGGTAAGAAACGCTTGAGAAACTCAAAATTTTCGCAGTTCTGATGCTCGAAACGAATAACTAGAACGGCCTAGGGGAAAACTACACCTACCGTTGTAATCGGGCGAGCTTCTACTTTCAGATGCAACAGAAATTTTGCGGATTGGTCAATCCGTTCGCGAGATATGGAAGTTTGGAGGTAAGAAACGCTTGAGAAACTCAAAATTTTCGCAGTTCTGATGCTCGAAACGAATAACTAGAACCGCCTAGGGGAAAAGTGCGCATACCGTTGTAATCGGGCGAGTTTCTACTTTCAGATGCAACAGAAATTTTGCGGATTGATCAATCCGTTCGCGAGATATGGCAGTTTGGAAATAAGAAACGCTTGAGAAACTCAAAATTTTCGCAGTTCTGAGGCTCGAAACGAGTAAGTAGAACGGCATAGGGGAAAAGTACGCATACCGTTGTAATCGGGCGAGTTTCTACTTTCAGATGCAACAGAAATTTTGCGGATTGGTCAATCCGTTCGCGAGATATGGCAGTTTGGAGGTAAGAAACGCTTGAGAAACTCAAAATTTTCGCAGTTCTGATGCTCGAAACGAATAACTAGAACGGCCTAGGGGAAAACTACACCTACCGTTGTAATCGGGCGAGCTTCTACTTTCAGATGCAACAGAAATTTTGCGGATTGGTCAATCCGTTCGCGAGATATGGAAGTTTGGAGGTAAGAAACGCTTGAGAAACTCAAAATTTTCGCAGTTCTGATGCTCGAAACGAATAACTAGAACCGCCTAGGGGAAAAGTGCGCATACCGTTGTAATCGGGCGAGTTTCTACTTTCAGATGCAACAGAAATTTTGCGGATTGGTGAATCCGTTCGCGAGATATGGTAGTTTGGAGGTAAGAAACGCTTGAGAAACTCAAAATTTTCGCAGTTCTGATGCTCGAAACGAATAACTAGAACGGCCTAGGGGAAAACTACACATACCGTTGTAATCGGGCGAGATTCTACTTTCAGATGCAACAGAAATTTTGCGGATTGGTCAATCCGTTCGCGAGATATGGCAGTTTGGAAGTAAGAAACGCTTGAGAAACTCAAAATTTTCGCAGTTCTGATGCTCGAAACGAATAACTAGAACCGCCTAGGGGAAAAGTGCGCATACCGTTGTAATCGAGCGAATATCTACTTTCAGATGCAACAGAAATTTTGCGGATTGATCAATCCGTTCGCGAGATATGGCAGTTTGGAGACAAGAAACGCTTGAGAAACTCAAAATTTTCGCAGTTCTGATGCTCGAAACGAATAACTAGAACCGCCTAGCGGAAAAGAGCGAATACCGTTGTAATCGGGCGAGTTTCTACTTTCAGATGCAACAGAAATTTTGCGGATTGATCAATCCGTTCGCGAGATATGGCAGTTTGGAGATAAGAAACGCTTGAGAAACTCAAAATTTTCGCAGTTCTGATGCTCGAAACGAATGACTACAACGGCCTAGGGGAGAAGTACGCATACCGTTGTAATCGGGCGAGTTTCTACTTTCAGAAGCAACAGAAATTTTGCGGATTGGTGAATCCGTTCGCGAGATATGGTAGTTTGGAGGTAAGAAACGCTTGAGAAACTCAAAATTTTCGCAGTTCTGATGCTCGACACGAATAACTAGAACGGCCTAGGGGAAAAGTGCGCATACCGTTGTAATCGGGCGAGTTTCTACTTTCAGATGCAACAGAAATTTTGCGGATTGATCAATCCGTTCGCGAGATATGGCAGTTTGGAGATAAGAAACGCTTGAGAAACTCAAAATTTTCGCAGTTCTGATGCTCGAAACGAATAACAAGAACGGCCTAGGGGAAAAGTACGCATACCGTTGTAATCGGGCGAGTTTCTACTTTCAGATGCAACAGAAATTTTGCGGATTGGTCAATCCGTTCGCGAGATATGGCAGTTTGGAAGTAAGAAACGCTTGAGAAACTCAAAATTTTCGCAGTTCTGATGCTCGAAACGAATAACTAGAACCGCCTAGGGGAAAAGTGCGCATACCGTTGTAATCGAGCGAATATCTACTTTCAGATGCAACAGAAATTTTGCGGATTGATCAATCCGTTCGCGAGATATGGCAGTTTGGAGATAAGAAACGCTTGAGAAACTCAAAATTTTCGCAGTTCTGATGCTCGACACGAATAACTAGAACGGCCTAGGGGAAAAGTGCGAATACCGTTGTAATCGGGCGAGTTTCTACTTTCAGATGCAACAGAAATTTTGCGGATTGATCAATCCGTTCGCGAGATATGGCAGTTTGGAAATAAGAAACGCTTGAGAAACTCAAAATTTTCGCAGTTCTGAGGCTCGAAACGAGTAAGTAGAACGGCATAGGGGAAAAGTACGCATACCGTTGTAATCGGGCGAGTTTCTACTTTCAGATGCAACAGAAATTTTGCGGATTGGTCAATCCGTTCGCGAGATATGGCAGTTTGGAGGTAAGAAACGCTTGAGAAACTCAAAATTTTCGCAGTTCTGATGCTCGAAACGAATAACTAGAACGGCCTAGGGGAAAACTACACCTACCGTTGTAATCGGGCGAGCTTCTACTTTCAGATGCAACAGAAATTTTGCGGATTGGTCAATCCGTTCGCGAGATATGGAAGTTTGGAGGTAAGAAACGCTTGAGAAACTCAAAATTTTCGCAGTTCTGATGCTCGAAACGAATAACTAGAACCGCCTAGGGGAAAAGTGCGCATACCGTTGTAATCGGGCGAGTTTCTACTTTCAGATGCAACAGAAATTTTGCGGATTGATCAATCCGTTCGCGAGATATGGCAGTTTGGAAATAAGAAACGCTTGAGAAACTCAAAATTTTCGCAGTTCTGAGGCTCGAAACGAGTAAGTAGAACGGCATAGGGGAAAAGTACGCATACCGTTGTAATCGGGCGAGTTTCTACTTTCAGATGCAACAGAAATTTTGCGGATTGGTCAATCCGTTCGCGAGATATGGCAGTTTGGAGGTAAGAAACGCTTGAGAAACTCAAAATTTTCGCAGTTCTGATGCTCGAAACGAATAACTAGAACGGCCTAGGGGAAAACTACACCTACCGTTGTAATCGGGCGAGCTTCTACTTTCAGATGCAACAGAAATTTTGCGGATTGGTCAATCCGTTCGCGAGATATGGAAGTTTGGAGGTAAGAAACGCTTGAGAAACTCAAAATTTTCGCAGTTCTGATGCTCGAAACGAATAACTAGAACCGCCTAGGGGAAAAGTGCGCATACCGTTGTAATCGGGCGAGTTTCTACTTTCAGATGCAACAGAAATTTTGCGGATTGGTGAATCCGTTCGCGAGATATGGTAGTTTGGAGGTAAGAAACGCTTGAGAAACTCAAAATTTTCGCAGTTCTGATGCTCGAAACGAATAACTAGAACGGCCTAGGGGAAAACTACACATACCGTTGTAATCGGGCGAGATTCTACTTTCAGATGCAACAGAAATTTTGCGGATTGGTCAATCCGTTCGCGAGATATGGCAGTTTGGAAGTAAGAAACGCTTGAGAAACTCAAAATTTTCGCAGTTCTGATGCTCGAAACGAATAACTAGAACCGCCTAGGGGAAAAGTGCGCATACCGTTGTAATCGAGCGAATATCTACTTTCAGATGCAACAGAAATTTTGCGGATTGATCAATCCGTTCGCGAGATATGGCAGTTTGGAGACAAGAAACGCTTGAGAAACTCAAAATTTTCGCAGTTCTGATGCTCGACACGAATAACTAGAACGGCCTAGGGGAAAGGTGCGAATACCGTTGTAATCGGGCGAGTTTCTACTTTCAGATGCAACAGAAATTTTGCGGATTGATCAATCCGTTCGCGAGATATGGCAGTTTGGAAATAAGAAACGCTTGAGAAACTCAAAATTTTCGCAGTTCTGAGGCTCGAAACGAGTAACTAGAACGGCATAGGGGAAAAGTACGCATACCGTTGTAATCGGGCGAGTTTCTACTTTCAGATGCAACAGAAATTTTGCGGATTGGTCAATCCGTTCGCGAGATATGGTAGTTTGGAGGTAAGAAACGCTTGATAAACTCAAAATTTTAGCAGTTCTGATGCTCGAAACGAATAACTAGAACCGCCTAGGGGAAAAGTGCGCATACCGTTGTAATCGGGCGAGTTTCTACTTTCAGATGCAACAGAAATTTTGCGGATTGGTCAATCCGTTCGCGAGATATGGAAGTTTGGAGGTAAGAAACGCTTGAGAAACTCAAAATATTCGCAGTTCTGATGCTCGAAACGAATAACTAGAACCGCCTAGCGGAAAAGTGCGAATACCGTTGTAATCGGGCGAGTTTCTACTTTCAGATGCAACAGAAATTTTGCGGATTGATCAATCCGTTCGCGAGATATGGCAGTTTGGAGATAAGAAACGCTTGAGAAACTCAAAATTTTCGCAGTTCTGATGCTCGAAACGAATAACTGGAACGGCCTAGGGGAAAACTACACATACCGTTGTAATCGGGCGAGTTTCTAGTTTCAGACGCAATAGAAATTTTGCGGATTGGTCAATCCGTTCGCGAGATATGGCAGTTTGGAGGTAAGAAACGCTTGAGAAACTCAAAATTTTCGCAGTTCTGATGCTCGAAACGAATAACTAGAACCGCCTAGGGGAAAAGTGCGCATACCGTTGTAATCGGGCGAGTTTCTACTTTCAGATGCAACAGAAATTTTGCGGATTGGTCAATCCGTCCGCGAGATATGGAAGTTTGGAGGTAAGAAACGCTTGAGAAACTCAAAATATTCGCAGTTCTGATGCTCGAAACGAATAACTAGAACCGCCTAGCGGAAAAGAGCGAATACCGTTGTAATCGGGCGAGTTTCTACTTTCAGATGCAACAGAAATTTTGCGGATTGATCAATCCGTTCGCGAGATATGGCAGTTTGGAGATAAGAAACGCTTGAGAAACTCAAAATTTTCGCAGTTCTGATGCTCGAAACGAATGACTACAACGGCCTAGGGGAGAAGTACGCATACCGTTGTAATCGGGCGAGTTTCTACTTTCAGAAGCAACAGAAATTTTGCGGATTGGTGAATCCGTTCGCGAGATATGGTAGTTTGGAGGTAAGAAACGCTTGAGAAACTCAAAATTTTCGCAGTTCTGATGCTCGACACGAATAACTAGAACGGCCTAGGGGAAAAGTGCGCATACCGTTGTAATCGGGCGAGTTTCTACTTTCAGATGCAACAGAAATTTTGCGGATTGATCAATCCGTTCGCGAGATATGGCAGTTTGGAGATAAGAAACGCTTGAGAAACTCAAAATTTTCGCAGTTCTGATGCTCGAAACGAATAACAAGAACGGCCTAGGGGAAAAGTACGCATACCGTTGTAATCGGGCGAGTTTCTACTTTCAGATGCAACAGAAATTTTGCGGATTGGTCAATCCGTTCGCGAGATATGGCAGTTTGGAAGTAAGAAACGCTTGAGAAACTCAAAATTTTCGCAGTTCTGATGCTCGAAACGAATAACTAGAACCGCCTAGGGGAAAAGTGCGCATACCGTTGTAATCGAGCGAATATCTACTTTCAGATGCAACAGAAATTTTGCGGATTGATCAATCCGTTCGCGAGATATGGCAGTTTGGAGATAAGAAACGCTTGAGAAACTCAAAATTTTCGCAGTTCTGATGCTCGACACGAATAACTAGAACGGCCTAGGGGAAAAGTGCGAATACCGTTGTAATCGGGCGAGTTTCTACTTTCAGATGCAACAGAAATTTTGCGGATTGATCAATCCGTTCGCGAGATATGTTAGTTTGGAAATAAGAAACGCTTGAGAAACTCAAAATTTTCGCAGTTCTGAGGCTCGAAACGAGTAAGTAGAACGGCATAGGGGAAAAGTACGCATACCGTTGTAATCGGGCGAGTTTCTACTTTCAGATGCAACAGAAATTTTGCGGATTGGTCAATCCGTTCGCGAGATATGGCAGTTTGGAGGTAAGAAACGCTTGAGAAACTCAAAATTTTCGCAGTTCTGATGCTCGAAACGAATAACTAGAACGGCCTAGGGGAAAACTACACCTACCGTTGTAATCGGGCGAGCTTCTACTTTCAGATGCAACAGAAATTTTGCGGATTGGTCAATCCGTTCGCGAGATATGGAAGTTTGGAGGTAAGAAACGCTTGAGAAACTCAAAATTTTCGCAGTTCTGATGCTCGAAACGAATAACTAGAACCGCCTAGGGGAAAAGTGCGCATACCGTTGTAATCGGGCGAGTTTCTACTTTCAGATGCAACAGAAATTTTGCGGATTGGTGAATCCGTTCGCGAGATATGGTAGTTTGGAGGTAAGAAACGCTTGAGAAACTCAAAATTTTCGCAGTTCTGATGCTCGAAACGAATAACTAGAACGGCCTAGGGGAAAACTACACATACCGTTGTAATCGGGCGAGATTCTACTTTCAGATGCAACAGAAATTTTGCGGATTGGTCAATCCGTTCGCGAGATATGGCAGTTTGGAAGTAAGAAACGCTTGAGAAACTCAAAATTTTCGCAGTTCTGATGCTCGAAACGAATAACTAGAACCGCCTAGGGGAAAAGTGCGCATACCGTTGTAATCGAGCGAATATCTACTTTCAGATGCAACAGAAATTTTGCGGATTGATCAATCCGTTCGCGAGATATGGCAGTTTGGAGACAAGAAACGCTTGAGAAACTCAAAATTTTCGCAGTTCTGATGCTCGACACGAATAACTAGAACGGCCTAGGGGAAAGGTGCGAATACCGTTGTAATCGGGCGAGTTTCTACTTTCAGATGCAACAGAAATTTTGCGGATTGATCAATCCGTTCGCGAGATATGGCAGTTTGGAAATAAGAAACGCTTGAGAAACTCAAAATTTTCGCAGTTCTGAGGCTCGAAACGAGTAACTAGAACGGCATAGGGGAAAAGTACGCATACCGTTGTAATCGGGCGAGTTTCTACTTTCAGATGCAACAGAAATTTTGCGGATTGGTCAATCCGTTCGCGAGATATGGTAGTTTGGAGGTAAGAAACGCTTGATAAACTCAAAATTTTAGCAGTTCTGATGCTCGAAACGAATAACTAGAACCGCCTAGGGGAAAAGTGCGCATACCGTTGTAATCGGGCGAGTTTCTACTTTCAGATGCAACAGAAATTTTGCGGATTTGTCAATCCGTTCGCGAGATATGGAAGTTTGGAGGTAAGAAACGCTTGAGAAACTCAAAATATTCGCAGTTCTGATGCTCGAAACGAATAACTAGAACCGCCTAGCGGAAAAGTGCGAATACCGTTGTAATCGGGCGAGTTTCTACTTTCAGATGCAACAGAAATTTTGCGGATTGATCAATCCGTTCGCGAGATATGGCAGTTTGGAGATAAGAAACGCTTGAGAAACTCAAAATTTTCGCAGTTCTGATGCTCGAAACGAATAACTGGAACGGCCTAGGGGAAAACTACACATACCGTTGTAATCGGGCGAGTTTCTAGTTTCAGACGCAATAGAAATTTTGCGGATTGGTCAATCCGTTCGCGAGATATGGCAGTTTGGAGGTAAGAAACGCTTGAGAAACTCAAAATTTTCGCAGTTCTGATGCTCGAAACGAATAACTAGAACCGCCTAGGGGAAAAGTGCGCATACCGTTGTAATCGGGCGAGTTTCTACTTTCAGATGCAACAGAAATTTTGCGGATTGGTCAATCCGTCCGCGAGATATGGAAGTTTGGAGGTAAGAAACGCTTGAGAAACTCAAAATATTCGCAGTTCTGATGCTCGAAACGAATAACTAGAACCGCCTAGCGGAAAAGAGCGAATACCGTTGTAATCGGGCGAGTTTCTACTTTCAGATGCAACAGAAATTTTGCGGATTGATCAATCCGTTCGCGAGATATGGCAGTTTGGAGATAAGAAACGCTTGAGAAACTCAAAATTTTCGCAGTTCTGATGCTCGAAACGAATGACTACAACGGCCTAGGGGAGAAGTACGCATACCGTTGTAATCGGGCGAGTTTCTACTTTCAGAAGCAACAGAAATTTTGCGGATTGGTGAATCCGTTCGCGAGATATGGTAGTTTGGAGGTAAGAAACGCTTGAGAAACTCAAAATTTTCGCAGTTCTGATGCTCGACACGAATAACTAGAACGGCCTAGGGGAAAAGTGCGCATACCGTTGTAATCGGGCGAGTTTCTACTTTCAGATGCAACAGAAATTTTGCGGATTGATCAATCCGTTCGCGAGATATGGCAGTTTGGAGATAAGAAACGCTTGAGAAACTCAAAATTTTCGCAGTTCTGATGCTCGAAACGAATAACAAGAACGGCCTAGGGGAAAAGTACGCATACCGTTGTAATCGGGCGAGTTTCTACTTTCAGATGCAACAGAAATTTTGCGGATTGGTCAATCCGTTCGCGAGATATGGCAGTTTGGAAGTAAGAAACGCTTGAGAAACTCAAAATTTTCGCAGTTCTGATGCTCGAAACGAATAACTAGAACCGCCTAGGGGAAAAGTGCGCATACCGTTGTAATCGAGCGAATATCTACTTTCAGATGCAACAGAAATTTTGCGGATTGATCAATCCGTTCGCGAGATATGGCAGTTTGGAGATAAGAAACGCTTGAGAAACTCAAAATTTTCGCAGTTCTGATGCTCGACACGAATAACTAGAACGGCCTAGGGGAAAAGTGCGAATACCGTTGTAATCGGGCGAGTTTCTACTTTCAGATGCAACAGAAATTTTGCGGATTGATCAATCCGTTCGCGAGATATGGCAGTTTGGAAATAAGAAACGCTTGAGAAACTCAAAATTTTCGCAGTTCTGAGGCTCGAAACGAGTAAGTAGAACGGCATAGGGGAAAAGTACGCATACCGTTGTAATCGGGCGAGTTTCTACTTTCAGATGCAACAGAAATTTTGCGGATTGGTCAATCCGTTCGCGAGATATGGCAGTTTGGAGGTAAGAAACGCTTGAGAAACTCAAAATTTTCGCAGTTCTGATGCTCGAAACGAATAACTAGAACGGCCTAGGGGAAAACTACACCTACCGTTGTAATCGGGCGAGCTTCTACTTTCAGATGCAACAGAAATTTTGCGGATTGGTCAATCCGTTCGCGAGATATGGAAGTTTGGAGGTAAGAAACGCTTGAGAAACTCAAAATTTTCGCAGTTCTGATGCTCGAAACGAATAACTAGAACCGCCTAGGGGAAAAGTGCGCATACCGTTGTAATCGGGCGAGTTTCTACTTTCAGATGCAACAGAAATTTTGCGGATTGGTGAATCCGTTCGCGAGATATGGTAGTTTGGAGGTAAGAAACGCTTGAGAAACTCAAAATTTTCGCAGTTCTGATGCTCGAAACGAATAACTAGAACGGCCTAGGGGAAAACTACACATACCGTTGTAATCGGGCGAGATTCTACTTTCAGATGCAACAGAAATTTTGCGGATTGGTCAATCCGTTCGCGAGATATGGCAGTTTGGAAGTAAGAAACGCTTGAGAAACTCAAAATTTTCGCAGTTCTGATGCTCGAAACGAATAACTAGAACCGCCTAGGGGAAAAGTGCGCATACCGTTGTAATCGAGCGAATATCTACTTTCAGATGCAACAGAAATTTTGCGGATTGATCAATCCGTTCGCGAGATATGGCAGTTTGGAGACAAGAAACGCTTGAGAAACTCAAAATTTTCGCAGTTCTGATGCTCGACACGAATAACTAGAACGGCCTAGGGGAAATGTGCGAATACCGTTGTAATCGGGCGAGTTTCTACTTTCAGATGCAACAGAAATTTTGCGGATTGATCAATCCGTTCGCGAGATATGGCAGTTTGGAAATAAGAAACGCTTGAGAAACTCAAAATTTTCGCAGTTCTGAGGCTCGAAACGAGTAACTAGAACGGCATAGGGGAAAAGTACGCATACCGTTGTAATCGGGCGAGTTTCTACTTTCAGATGCAACAGAAATTTTGCGGATTGGTCAATCCGTTCGCGAGATATGGCAGTTTGGAGGTAAGAAACGCTTGAGAAACTCAAAATTTTCGCAGTTCTGATGCTCGAAACGAATAACTAGAACGGCCTAGGGGAAAACTACACCTACCGTTGTAATCGGGCGAGCTTCTACTTTCAGATGCAACAGAAATTTTGCGGATTGGTCAATCCGTTCGCGAGATATGGAAGTTTGGAGGTAAGAAACGCTTGAGAAACTCAAAATTTTCGCAGTTCTGATGCTCGAAACGAATAACTAGAACCGCCTAGGGGAAAAGTGCGCATACCGTTGTAATCGGGCGAGTTTCTACTTTCAGATGCAACAGAAATTTTGCGGATTGGTGAATCCGTTCGCGAGATATGGTAGTTTGGAGGTAAGAAACGCTTGAGAAACTCAAAATTTTCGCAATTCTGATGCTCGAAACGAATAACTAGAACGGCCTAGGGGAAAACTACACCTACCGTTGTAATCGGGCGAGTTACTACTTTCAGATGCAACAGAAATTTTGCGGATTGGTCAATCCGTTCGCGAGATATGGCAGTTTGGAGATAAGAAACGCTTGAGAAACTCAAAATTTTCGCCGTTCTGATGCTCGACACGAATAACTAGAACCGCCTAGGGGAAAAGTGCGCATACCGTTGTAATCGAGCGAGTATCTACTTTCAGATGCAACAGAAATTTTGCGGATTGATCAATCCGTTCGCGAGATATGGCAGTTTGGAGATAAGAAACGCTTGAGAAACTCAAAATTTTCGCAGTTCTGATGCTCGAAACGAATGACTACAACGGCCCAGGGGAGAAGTACGCATACCGTTGTAATCGGGCGAGTTTCTACTTTCAGAAACAACAGAAATTTTGCGGATTGGTCGATCCGTTCGCGAGATATGGCAGTTTGGAGGTAAGAAACGCTTGTGAAACTCAAAATTTGCTCAGTTCTGATGCTCGAAACGAATAACTAGAACGGCCTAGGGGAAAAGTACACATACCGTTGTAATCGGGCCACTTTCTACTTTCAGATGCAACAGAAATTTTGCGGATTGGTCAATGCGTTCGCGAGATATGGCAGTTTGGAGGTAAGAAACGCTTGAGAAACTCAAAATTTTCGCAGTTCTGATGCTCGAAACGAATAACTGGAACGGCCTAGGGGAAAACTACACATACCGTTGTAATCGGGCGAGTTTCTACTTTCAGATGCAATAGAAATTTTGCGGATTGGTCTATCCGTTCGCGAGATATGGCAGTTTGGAGGTAAGAAACGCTTGAGAAACTCAAAATCTTCGCAGTTCTGATGCTCGAAACGAGTAACTAGAACGGCATATGGGAAAAGTGCGCATACCGTTGTAATCGGGCGAGTTTCTACTTTCAGATGCAACAGAAATTTTGCGGATTGATCAATCCGTTCGCGAGATATGGCAGTTTGGAGATAAGAAACGCTTGAGAAACTCAAAATTTTCGCAGTTCTGATGCTCGAAACGAATAACAAGAACGGCCTAGGGGAAAACTACGCATACCGTTGTAATCGGGCGAGTTTCTACTTTCAGATGCAACAGAAATTTTGCGGATTGGTCAATCCGTTCGCGAGATATGGCAGTTTGGAGGTAAGAAACGCTTGAGAAACTCAAAATTTTCGCAGTTCTGATGCTCGAAACGAATAACTAGAACCGCCTAGGGGAAAAGTGCGCATATCGTTGTAATCGAGCGAATATCTACTTTCAGATGCAACAGAAATTTTGCGGATTGATCAATCCGTTCGCGAGATATGGCAGTTTGGAGATAAGAAACGCTTGAGAAACTCAAAATTTTCGCAGTTCTGATGCTCGACACGAATAACTAGAACGGCCTAGGGGAAAAGTGCGAATACCGTTGTAATCGGGCGAGTTTCTACTTTCAGAAGCAACAGAAATTTTGCGGATTGGTCGATTCGTTCGCGAGATATGGCAGTTTGGAGGTAAGAAACGCTTGAGAAACTCAAAATTTGCTCAGTTCTGATGCTCGAAACGAACAACTAGAACAGCCTAGGGGAAAAGTGTGAATACCGTTGTAATCGGGCGAGTTTCTACTTTCAGATGCAAAAGAAAATTTGCGGATTGGTCAATCCGTTCGCGAGATATGGCAGTTTGGAGGTAAGAAACGCTTGAGAAACTCAAAATTTTCGCAGTTCTGATGCTCGAAACGAATAACTAGAACGGCCTAGGGGAAAAGTACGCATACCGTTGTAAACGGGCGAGTTTCTACTTTCAGATGCAACAGAAATTTTGCGGATTGGTCAATCCGTTCGCGAAATATGGCAGTTTGGAAATAAGAAACGCTTGAGAAACTCAAAATTTTCGCAGTTCTGATGCTAGAAACGAATAACTAGAACTGCCTAGGGGAAAAGTGCGAATACCGTTGTAATCGGGCGAGTTTCTACTTTCAGAAGCAACAGAAATTTTGCGGATTGGTCGATTCGTTCGCGAGATATGGCAGTTTGGAGGTAAGAAACGCTTGAGAAACTCAAAATTTGCTCAGTTCTGATGCTCGACACGAACAACTAGAACAGCCTAGGGGAAAAGTGTGAATACCGTTGTAATCGGGCGAGTTTCTACTTTCAGATGCAAAAGAAAATTTGCGGATTGGTCAATCCGTTCGCGAGATATGGCAGTTTGGAGGTAAGAAACGCTTGAGAAACTCAAAATTTTCGCAGTTCTGATGCTCGAAACGAATAACTAGAACGGCCTAGGGGATAAGTACGCATACCGTTGTAAACGGGCGAGTTTCTACTTTCAGATGCAACAGAAATTTTGCGGATTGGTCAATCCGTTCGCGAAATATGGCAGTTTGGAAATAAGAAACGCTTGAGAAACTCAAAATTTTCGCAGTTCTGATGCTAGAAACGAATAACTAGAACTGCCTAGGGGAAAAGTGCGCATTCCGTTGTAATCGGGCGAGTTTCTACTTTCAGATGCAATAGAAATTTTGCGGATTGGTCAATCCGTTCGCGAGATATGGCAGTTTGGAGGTAAGAAACGCTTGAGAAACTCAAAATTTTCGCAGTTCTGATGCTCGAAACGAATAACTAGAACTGCCTAGGGGAAAAGTGCGCATTCCGTTGTAATCGGGCGAGTTTCTACTTTCAGATGCAACAGAAATTTTGCGGATTGATCAATCCGTTCGCGAGATATGGCAGTTTGGAGGTAAGAAACGCTTGAGAAACTCAAAATTTTCGCAGTTCTGATGCTCGACACGAATAACTAGAACGGCCTAGGGGAAAAGTGCGCATACCGTTGTAATCGGGCGAGTTTCTACTTTCAGATGCAACAGAAATTTTGCGGATTGATCAATCCGTTCGCGAGATATGGCAGTTTGGAGATAAGAAACGCTTGAGAAACTCAAAATTTTCGCAGTTCTGATGCTCGAAACGAATAACAAGAACGGCCTAGGGGAAAAGTACGCATACCGTTGTAATCGGGCGAGTTTCTACTTTCAGATGCAACAGAAATTTTGCGGATTGGTCAATCCGTTCGCGAGATATGGCAGTTTGGAGGTAAGAAACGCTTGAGAAACTCAAAATTTTCGCAGTTCTGATGCTCGAAACGAATAACTAGAACCGACTAGGGGAAAAGTGCGAATACCGTTGTAATCGGGCGAGTTTCTACTTTCAGATGCAACAGAAATTTTGCGGATTGATCAATCCGTTCGCGAGATATGGCAGTTTGGAGATAAGAAACGCTTGAGAAACTCAAAATTTTCGCAGTTCTGATGCTCGAAAAGAATGACTACAACGGCCTAGGGGAGAAGTAAGCATACCGTTGTAATCGGGCGAGTTTCTACTTTCAGAAGCAACAGAAATTTTGCGGATTGGTGAATCCGTTCGCGAGATATGGTAGTTTGGAGGTAAGAAACGCTTGAGAAACTCAAAATTTTCGCAGTTCTGATGCTCGACACGAATAACTAGAACAGCCTAGTGGAAAAGTGCGCATACCGTTGTAATCGGGCGGGTTTCTACTCTCAGATGCAGCAGAAATCATGCGGAATGGTCAATCCGTTCGCGAGATATGGCCGTTTGGATGTAAGAAACGCTTGAGAAACTCAAAATTTTCGCAGTTCTGATCCTCGAAACGAATAACTAGAACGGCCTAGGGGAAAAGTGCGCATACCGTTGTAATCGGGCGAGTTTCTACTTTCAGAAGCAACAGAAATTTTGCGGATTGGTGAATCCTTTCGCGAGATATGGTAGTTTGGAGGTAAGAAACGCTTGAGAAACTCAAAATTTTCGCAGTTCTGATGCTCGAAACGAATGACTAGAACGGCCTAGGGGAGAAGTACGCATACCGTTGTAATCGGGCGAGTTTCTACTTTCAGATGCAACAGAAATCATGCGGATTGGTCAATCCGTTCGCGAGATATAGCCGTTTGGATGTAAGAAACGCTTGAGAAACTCAAAATTTTCGCAGTTCTGATGCTCGAAACGAATAACTAGAACAGCCTAGGGGAAAAGTAAGCATACCGTTGTAATCGGGCGAGTTTCTACTTTCAGATGCAACAGAAATTTTGCGGATTGATCAATCCGTTCGCGAGATATGGCAGTTTGGAGATAAGAAACGTTTGAGAAACTGAAAATTTTCGCAGTTCTGATGCTCGAAACGAGTAACTAGAACGGCCTAGGAGAAAAGTTCGCATACCGTTGTAATCGGGCGAGTTTCTGCTTTCAGATGCAACAGAAATTTTGCGGATTGGTCAATCCGTTCGCGAGTAATGGCAGTTTGGAAATAAGAAACGCTTGAGAAACTCAAAATTTTCGCAGTTCTGATGTTCGAAACGAGTAACTAGAACGGCATAGGGGAAAAGTACGCATATCGTTGTAATCGGGCGAGTTTCTGCTTTCAGATGCAACAGAAATTTTGCGGATTGGTCAATCCGTTCGCGAGATATGGCAGTTTGGATGTAAGAAACGCTTGAGAAACTCAAAATTTTCGCAGTTCTGATGCTCGACACGAATAACTAGAACGGCCTAGGGGAAAAGTGCGCATACCGTTGTAATCGGGCGAGTTTCTACTTTCAGATGCAACAGAAATTTTGCGGATTGATCAATCCGTTCGCGAGATATGGTAGTTTGGAGGTAAGAAACGCTTGAGAAACTCAAAATTTTCGCAGTTCTGATGCTCGACACGAATAACTAGAACGGCCTAGGCGAAAAGTAAGCATACCGTTGTAATCGGGCGAGTTTCTACTTTCAGATGCAACAGAAATTTTGCGGATTGATCAATCCGTTCGCGAGATATGGCAGTTTGGAGATAAGAAACGCTTGAGAAACTCAAAATTTTCGCAGTTCTGATGCTCGAAACGAATAACAAGAACGGCCTAGGGGAAAAGTACGCATACCGTTGTAATCGGGCGAGTTTCTACTTTCAGATGCAACAGAAATTTTGCGGATTGGTCAATCCGTTCGCGAGATATGGCAGTTTGGAGGTAAGAAACGCTTGAGAAACTCAAAATTTTCGCAGTTCTGATGCTCGAAACGAATAACTAGAACCGCCTAGGGGAAAAGTGCGCATACCGTTGTAATCGAGCGAATATCTACTTTCAGATGCAACAGAAATTTTGCAGATTGATCAATCCGTTCGCGAGATATGGCAGTTTGGAGATAAGAAACGCTTGAGAAACTCAAAATTTTCGCAGTTCTGATGCTCGACACGAATAACTAGAACGGCCTAGTGGAAAAGTGCGCATACCGTTGTAATCGGGCGAGTTTCTACTTTCAGAAGCAACAGAAATTTTGCGGATTGGTGAATCCGTTCGCGAGATATAGCCGTTTGGATGTAAGAAACGCTTGAGAAACTCAAAATTTTCGCAGTTCTGATGCTCGAAACGAGTAACTAGAACGGCCTAGGGGAAAAGTTCGCATACCGTTGTAATCGGGCGAGTTTCTGCTTTCAGATGCAACAGAAATTTTGCGGATTGGTCAATCCGTTCGCGAGTAATGGCAGTTTGGAAATAAGAAACGCTTGAGAAACTCAAAATTTTCGCAGTTCTGATGTTCGAAACGAGTAACTAGAACGGCATAGGGGAAAAGTACGCATATCGTTGTAATCGGGCGAGTTTCTGCTTTCAAATGCAACAGAAATTTTGCGGATTGGTCAATCCGTTCGCGAGATATGGCAGTTTGGATGTAAGAAACGCTTGAGAAACTCAAAATTTTCGCAGTTCTGATGCTCGACACGAATAACTAGAACGGCCTAGGGGAAAAGTGCGCATACCGTTGTAATCGGGCGAGTTTCTACTTTCAGATGCAGCAGAAATTTTGCGGATTGATCAATCCGTTCGCGAGATATGGTAGTTTGGAGGTAAGAAACGCTTGAGAAACTCAAAATTTTCGCAGTTCTGATGCTCGACACGAATAACTAGAACGGTCTAGGGGAAAAGTAAGCATACCGTTGTAATCGGGCGAGTTTCTACTTTCAGATGCAACAGAAATTTTGCGGATTGGTCAATCCGTTCGCGAGATATGGCAGTTTGGAGGTAAGAAACGCTTGAGAAACTCAAAATTTTCGCAGTTCTGATGCTCGAAACGAATAACTAGAACAGCCTAGGGGAAAAGTAAGCATACCGTTGTAAACGGGCGAGTTTCTACTTTCAGATGCAACAGAAATTTTGCGGATTGATCAATCCGTTCGCGAGATATGGCAGTTTGGAGATAAGAAACGCTTGAGAAACTGAAAATTTTCGCAGTTCTGATGCTCGAAACGAGTAACTAGAACGGCCTAGGGGAAAAGTTCGCATACCGTTGTAATCGGGCGAGTTTCTGCTTTCAGATGCAACAGAAATTTTGCGGATTGGTCAATCCGTTCGCGAGTAATGGCAGTTTGGAAATAAGAAACGCTTGAGAAACTCAAAATTTTCGCAGTTCTGATGTTCGAAACGAGTAACTAGAACGGCATAGGGGAAAAGTACGCATATCGTTGTAATCGGGCGAGTTTCTGCTTTCAAATGCAACAGAAATTTTGCGGATTGGTCAATCCGTTCGCGAGATATGGCAGTTTGGATGTAAGAAACGCTTGAGAAACTCAAAATTTTCGCAGTTCTGATGCTCGAAACGAATAACTAGAACCGCCTAGCGGAAATGTGCGAATACCGTTGTAATCGGGCGAGTTTCTACTTTCAGATGCAACAGAAATTTTGCGGATTGGTCAATCCGTTCGCGAGATATGGCAGTTTGGATGTAAGAAACGCTTGAGAAACTCAAAATTTTCGCAGTTCTGATGCTCGAAACGAATAACTAGAACCGCCTAGGGGAAAAGTGCGCATACCGTTGTAATCGGGCGAGTTTCTACTTTCAGATGCAACAGAAATTTTGCGGATTGATCAATCCGTTCGCGAGATATGGCAGTTTGGAGATAAGAAACGCTTGAGAAACTCAAAATTTTCGCAGTTCTGATGCTCGAAAAGAATGACTACAACGGCCTAGGGGAGAAGTAAGCATACCGTTGTAATCGGGCGAGTTTCTACTTTCAGAAGCAACAGAAATTTTGCGGATTGGTGAATCCGTTCGCGAGATATGGTAGTTTGGAGGTAAGAAACGCTTGAGAAACTCAAAATTTTCGCAGTTCTGATGCTCGACACGAATAACTAGAACGGCCTAGTGGAAAAGTGCGCATACCGTTGTAATCGGGCGGGTTTCTACTCTCAGATGCAGCAGAAATCATGCGGAATGGTCAATCCGTTCGCGAGATATGGCCGTTTGGATGTAAGAAACGCTTGAGAAACTCAAAATTTTCGCAGTTCTGATCCTCGAAACGAATAACTAGAACGGCCTAGGGGAAAAGTGCGCATACCGTTGTAATCGGGCGAGTTTCTACTTTCAGAAGCAACAGAAATTTTGCGGATTGGTGAATCCTTTCGCGAGATATGGTAGTTTGGAGGTAAGAAACGCTTGAGAAACTCAAAATTTTCGCAGTTCTGATGCTCGAAACGAATGACTAGAACGGCCTAGGGGAGAAGTACGCATACCGTTGTAATCGGGCGAGTTTCTACTTTCAGATGCAACAGAAATCATGCGGATTGGTCAATCCGTTCGCGAGATATAGCCGTTTGGATGTAAGAAACGCTTGAGAAACTCAAAATTTTCGCAGTTCTGATGCTCGAAACGAATAACTAGAACAGCCTAGGGGAAAAATAAGCATACCGTTGTAATCGGGCGAGTTTCTACTTTCAGATGCAACAGAAATTTTGCGGATTGATCAATCCGTTCGCGAGATATGGCAGTTTGGAGATAAGAAACGCTTGAGAAACTGAAAATTTTCGCAGTTCTGATGCTCGAAACGAGTAACTAGAACGGCCTAGGGGAAAAGTTCGCATACCGTTGTAATCGGGCGAGTTTCTGCTTTCAGATGCAACAGAAATTTTGCGGATTGGTCAATCCGTTCGCGAGTAATGGCAGTTTGGAAATAAGAAACGCTTGAGAAACTCAAAATTTTCGCAGTTCTGATGTTCGAAACGAGTAACTAGAACGGCATAGGGGAAAAGTACGCATATCGTTGTAATCGGGCGAGTTTCTGCTTTCAGATGCAACAGAAATTTTGCGGATTGGTCAATCCGTTCGCGAGATATGGCAGTTTGGATGTAAGAAACGCTTGAGAAACTCAAAATTTTCGCAGTTCTGATGCTCGACACGAATAACTAGAACGGCCTAGGGGAAAAGTGCGCATACCGTTGTAATCGGGCGAGTTTCTACTTTCAGATGCAACAGAAATTTTGCGGATTGATCAATCCGTTCGCGAGATATGGTAGTTTGGAGGTAAGAAACGCTTGAGAAACTCAAAATTTTCGCAGTTCTGATGCTCGACACGAATAACTAGAACGGCCTAGGCGAAAAGTAAGCATACCGTTGTAATCGGGCGAGTTTCTACTTTCAGATGCAACAGAAATTTTGCGGATTGATCAATCCGTTCGCGAGATATGGCAGTTTGGAGATAAGAAACGCTTGAGAAACTCAAAATTTTCGCAGTTCTGATGCTCGAAACGAATAACAAGAACGGCCTAGGGGAAAAGTAAGCATACCGTTGTAATCGGGCGAGTTTCTACTTTCAGATGCAACAGAAATTTTGCGGATTGATCAATCCGTTCGCGAGATATGGCAGTTTGGAGATAAGAAACGCTTGAGAAACTGAAAATTTTCGCAGTTCTGATGCTCGAAACGAGTAACTAGAACGGCCTAGGGGAAAAGTTCGCATACCGTTGTAATCGGGCGAGTTTCTGCTTTCAGATGCAACAGAAATTTTGCGGATTGGTCAATCCGTTCGCGAGTAATGGCAGTTTGGAAATAAGAAACGCTTGAGAAACTCAAAATTTTCGCAGTTCTGATGTTCGAAACGAGTAACTAGAACGGCATAGGGGAAAAGTACGCATATCGTTGTAATCGGGCGAGTTTCTGCTTTCAGATGCAACAGAAATTTTGCGGATTGGTCAATCCGTTCGCGAGATATGGCAGTTTGGATGTAAGAAACGCTTGAGAAACTCAAAATTTTCGCAGTTCTGATGCTCGACACGAATAACTAGAACGGCCTAGGGGAAAAGTGCGCATACCGTTGTAATCGGGCGAGTTTCTACTTTCAGATGCAACAGAAATTTTGCGGATTGATCAATCCGTTCGCGAGATATGGTAGTTTGGAGGTAAGAAACGCTTGAGAAACTCAAAATTTTCGCAGTTCTGATGCTCGACACGAATAACTAGAACGGCCTAGGCGAAAAGTAAGCATACCGTTGTAATCGGGCGAGTTTCTACTTTCAGATGCAACAGAAATTTTGCGGATTGATCAATCCGTTCGCGAGATATGGCAGTTTGGAGATAAGAAACGCTTGAGAAACTCAAAATTTTCGCAGTTCTGATGCTCGAAACGAATAACAAGAACGGCCTAGGGGAAAAGTACGCATACCGTTGTAATCGGGCGAGTTTCTACTTTCAGATGCAACAGAAATTTTGCGGATTGGTCAATCCGTTCGCGAGATATGGCAGTTTGGAGGTAAGAAACGCTTGAGAAACTCAAAATTTTCGCAGTTCTGATGCTCGAAACGAATAACTAGAACCGCCTAGGGGAAAAGTGCGCATACCGTTGTAATCGAGCGAATATCTACTTTCAGATGCAACAGAAATTTTGCAGATTGATCAATCCGTTCGCGAGATATGGCAGTTTGGAGATAAGAAACGCTTGAGAAACTCAAAATTTTCGCAGTTCTGATGCTCGACACGAATAACTAGAACGGCCTAGTGGAAAAGTGCGCATACCGTTGTAATCGGGCGAGTTTCTACTTTCAGAAGCAACAGAAATTTTGCGGATTGGTGAATCCGTTCGCGAGATATAGCCGTTTGGATGTAAGAAACGCTTGAGAAACTGAAAATTTTCGCAGTTCTGATGCTCGAAACGAGTAACTAGAACGGCCTAGGGGAAAAGTACGCATATCGTTGTAATCGGGCGAGTTTCTGCTTTCAAATGCAACAGAAATTTTGCGGATTGGTCAATCTGTTCGCGAGATATGGCAGTTTGGATGTAAGAAACGCTTGAGAAACTCAAAATTTTCGCAGTTCTGATGCTCGACACGAATAACTAGAACGGCCTAGGGGAAAAGTGCGCATACCGTTGTAATCGGGCGAGTTTCTACTTTCAGATGCAGCAGAAATTTTGCGGATTGATCAATCCGTTCGCGAGATATGGTAGTTTGGAGGTAAGAAACGCTTGAGAAACTCAAAATTTTCGCAGTTCTGATGCTCGACACGAATAACTAGAACGGTCTAGGGGAAAAGTAAGCATACCGTTGTAATCGGGCGAGTTTCTACTTTCAGATACAACAGAAATTTTGCGGATTGATCAATCCGTTCGCGAGATATGGCAGTTTGGAGATAAGAAACGCTTGAGAAACTCAAAATTTTCGCAGTTCTGATGCTCGAAACGAATAACAAGAACGGCCTAGGGGAAAAGTACGCATACCGTTGTAATCGGGCGAGTTTCTACTTTCAGATGCAACAGAAATTTTGCGGATTGGTCAATCCGTTCGCGAGATATGGCAGTTTGGAGGTAAGAAACGCTTGAGAAACTCAAAATTTTCGCAGTTCTGATGCTCGAAACGAATAACTAGAACAGCCTAGGGGA
Source organism: Ptiloglossa arizonensis (assembly GCF_051014685.1). Taxonomy (NCBI): domain Eukaryota; kingdom Metazoa; phylum Arthropoda; class Insecta; order Hymenoptera; family Colletidae; genus Ptiloglossa; species Ptiloglossa arizonensis. The sequence goes on along the minus strand of NW_027478462.1, from coordinate 165,698 downwards.
AAAGTAAGCATACCGTTGTAATCGGGCGAGTTTCTACTTTCAGATTGAACAGAAATTTTGCGGATTGATCAATCCGTTCGCGAGATATGGCAGTTTGGAGATAAGAAACGCTTGAGAAACTGAAAATTTTCGCAGTTCTGATGCTCGAAACGAGTAACTAGAACGGCCTAGGGGAAAAGTTCGCATACCGTTGTAATCGGGCGAGTTTCTGCTTTCAGATGCAACAGAAATTTTGCGGATTGGTCAATCCGTTCGCGAGTAATGGCAGTTTGGAAATAAGAAACGCTTGAGAAACTCAAAATTTTCGCAGTTCTGATGTTCGAAACGAGTAACTAGAACGGCATATGGGGAAAAGTACGCATATCGTTGTAATCGGGCGAGTTTCTGCTTTCAAATGCAACAGAAATTTTGCGGATTGGTCAATCCGTTCGCGAGATATGGCAGTTTGGATGTAAGAAACGCTTGAGAAACTCAAAATTTTCGCAGTTCTGATACTCGACACGAATAACTAGAACGGCCTAGGGGAAAAGTGCGCATACCGTTGTAATCGGGCGAGTTTCTACTTTCAGGTGCAGCAGAAATTTTGCGGATTGATCAATCCGTTCGCGAGATATGGTAGTTTGGAGGTAAGAAACGCTTGAGAAACTCAAAATTTTCGCAGTTCTGATGCTCGACACGAATAACTAGAACGGTCTAGGGGAAAAGTAAGCATACCGTTGTAATCGGGCGAGTTTCTACTTTCAGATGCAACAGAAATTTTGCGGATTGATCAATCCGTTCGCGAGATATGGCAGTTTGGAGATAAGAAACGCTTGAGAAACTCAAAATTTTCGCAGTTCTGATGCTCGAAACGAATAACAAGAACGGCCTAGGGGAAAAGTACGCATACCGTTGTAATCGGGCGAGTTTCTACTTTCAGATGCAACAGAAATTTTGCGGATTGGTCAATCCGTTCGCGAGATATGGCAGTTTGGAGGTAAGAAACGCTTGAGAAACTCAAAATTTTCGCAGTTCTGATGCTCGAAACGAATAACTAGAACGGCCGAGGGGAAAACTACACCTACCGTTGTAATCGGGCGAGTTTCTACTTTCAGATGCAACAGAAATTTTGCGGATTGGTGAATCCGCTCGCGAGATATGGTAGTTTGGAGGTTAGAAACGCTTGAGAAACTCAAAATTTTCGCAGTTCTGATGCTCGAAACGAATGACTAGAAAGGCCTAGGGGAGAAGTACGCATACCGTTGTAATCGGGCGAGTTTCTACTTTCAGATGCAACAGAAATCATGCGGATTGGTCAATCCGTTCGCGAGATATAGCCGCTTGGATGTAAGAAACGCTTGAGAAACTCAAAATTTTCGCAGTTCTGATGCTCGAAACGAATAACTAGAACAGCCTAGGGGAAAAGTGCCCATACCGTTGTAATCGGGCGAGTTTCTACTTTCAGATGCAACAGAAATTTTGCGGATTGATCAATCCGTTCGCGAGATATGGCAGTTTGGAGATAAGAAACGCTTGAGAAACTCAAAATTTTCGCAGTTCTGATGCTCGAAACGAATGACTACAACGGCCTAGGGGAGAAGTACGCATACCGTTGTAATCGGGCGAGTTTCTACTTTCAGAAGCAACAGAAATTTTGCGGATTGGTGAATCCGTTCGCGAGATATGGTAGTTTGGAGGTAAGAAACGCTTGAGAAACTCAAAATTTTCGCAGTTCTGATGCTCGACACGAATAACTAGAACGGCCTAGGGGAAAAGTGCGCATACCGTTGTAATCGGGCGAGTTTCTACTCTCAGATGCAGCAGAAATCATGCGGAATGGTCAATCCGTTCGCGAGATATGGCCGTTTGGATGTAAGAAACGCTTGAGAAACTCAAAATTTTCGCAGTTCTGATCCTCGAAACGAATAACTAGAACGGCCTAGGGGAAAAGTAAGCATACCGTTGTAATCGGGCGAGTTTCTACTTTCAGATGCAACAGAAATTTTGCGGATTGATCAATCCGTTCGCGAGATATGGCAGTTTGGAGATAAGAAACGCTTGAGAAACTGAAAATTTTCGCAGTTCTGATGCTCGAAACGAGTAACTAGAACGGCCTAGGGGAAAAGTTCGCATACCGTTGTAATCGGGCGAGTTTCTGCTTTCAGATGCAACAGAAATTTTGCGGATTGGTCAATCCGTTCGCGAGTAATGGCAGTTTGGAAATAAGAAACGCTTGAGAAACTCAAAATTTTCGCAGTTCTGATGTTCGAAACGAGTAACTAGAACGGCATAGGGGAAAAGTACGCATATCGTTGTAATCGGGCGAGTTTCTGCTTTCAGATGCAACAGAAATTTTGCGGATTGGTCAATCCGTTCGCGAGATATGGCAGTTTGGATGTAAGAAACGCTTGAGAAACTCAAAATTTTCGCAGTTCTGATGCTCGACACGAATAACTAGAACGGCCTAGGGGAAAAGTGCGCATACCGTTGTAATCGGGCGAGTTTCTACTTTCAGATGCAACAGAAATTTTGCGGATTGATCAATCCGTTCGCGAGATATGGTAGTTTGGAGGTAAGAAACGCTTGAGAAACTCAAAATTTTCGCAGTTCTGATGCTCGACACGAATAACTAGAACGGCCTAGGCGAAAAGTAAGCATACCGTTGTAATCGGGCGAGTTTCTACTTTCAGATGCAACAGAAATTTTGCGGATTGATCAATCCGTTCGCGAGATATGGCAGTTTGGAGATAAGAAACGCTTGAGAAACTCAAAATTTTCGCAGTTCTGATGCTCGAAACGAATAACAAGAACGGCCTAGGGGAAAAGTACGCATACCGTTGTAATCGGGCGAGTTTCTACTTTCAGATGCAACAGAAATTTTGCGGATTGGTCAATCCGTTCGCGAGATATGGCAGTTTGGAGGTAAGAAACGCTTGAGAAACTCAAAATTTTCGCAGTTCTGATGCTCGAAACGAATAACTAGAACCGCCTAGGGGAAAAGTGCGCATACCGTTGTAATCGAGCGAATATCTACTTTCAGATGCAACAGAAATTTTGCAGATTGATCAATCCGTTCGCGAGATATGGCAGTTTGGAGATAAGAAACGCTTGAGAAACTCAAAATTTTCGCAGTTCTGATGCTCGACACGAATAACTAGAACGGCCTAGTGGAAAAGTGCGCATACCGTTGTAATCGGGCGAGTTTCTACTTTCAGAAGCAACAGAAATTTTGCGGATTGGTGAATCCGTTCGCGAGATATAGCCGTTTGGATGTAAGAAACGCTTGAGAAACTGAAAATTTTCGCAGTTCTGATGCTCGAAACGAGTAACTAGAACGGCCTAGGGGAAAAGTACGCATATCGTTGTAATCGGGCGAGTTTCTGCTTTCAAATGCAACAGAAATTTTGCGGATTGGTCAATCTGTTCGCGAGATATGGCAGTTTGGATGTAAGAAACGCTTGAGAAACTCAAAATTTTCGCAGTTCTGATGCTCGACACGAATAACTAGAACGGCCTAGGGGAAAAGTGCGCATACCGTTGTAATCGGGCGAGTTTCTACTTTCAGATGCAGCAGAAATTTTGCGGATTGATCAATCCGTTCGCGAGATATGGTAGTTTGGAGGTAAGAAACGCTTGAGAAACTCAAAATTTTCGCAGTTCTGATGCTCGACACGAATAACTAGAACGGTCTAGGGGAAAAGTAAGCATACCGTTGTAATCGGGCGAGTTTCTACTTTCAGATGCAACAGAAATTTTGCGGATTGATCAATCCGTTCGCGAGATATGGCAGTTTGGAGATAAGAAACGCTTGAGAAACTCAAAATTTTCGCAGTTCTGATGCTCGAAACGAATAACAAGAACGGCCTAGGGGAAAAGTACGCATACCGTTGTAATCGGGCGAGTTTCTACTTTCAGATGCAACAGAAATTTTGCGGATTGGTCAATCCGTTCGCGAGATATGGCAGTTTGGAGGTAAGAAACGCTTGAGAAACTCAAAATTTTCGCAGTTCTGATGCTCGAAACGAATAACTAGAACAGCCTAGGGGAAAAGTAAGCATACCGTTGTAATCGGGCGAGTTTCTACTTTCAGATGCAACAGAAATTTTGCGGATTGATCAATCCGTTCGCGAGATATGGCAGTTTGGAGATAAGAAACGCTTGAGAAACTGAAAATTTTCGCAGTTCTGATGCTCGAAACGAGTAACTAGAACGGCCTAGGGGAAAAGTTCGCATACCGTTGTAATCGGGCGAGTTTCTGCTTTCAGATGCAACAGAAATTTTGCGGATTGGTCAATCCGTTCGCGAGTAATGGCAGTTTGGAAATAAGAAACGCTTGAGAAACTCAAAATTTTCGCAGTTCTGATGTTCGAAACGAGTAACTAGAACGGCATATGGGGAAAAGTACGCATATCGTTGTAATCGGGCGAGTTTCTGCTTTCAAATGCAACAGAAATTTTGCGGATTGGTCAATCCGTTCGCGAGATATGGCAGTTTGGATGTAAGAAACGCTTGAGAAACTCAAAATTTTCGCAGTTCTGATACTCGACACGAATAACTAGAACGGCCTAGGGGAAAAGTGCGCATACCGTTGTAATCGGGCGAGTTTCTACTTTCAGGTGCAGCAGAAATTTTGCGGATTGATCAATCCGTTCGCGAGATATGGTAGTTTGGAGGTAAGAAACGCTTGAGAAACTCAAAATTTTCGCAGTTCTGATGCTCGACACGAATAACTAGAACGGTCTAGGGGAAAAGTAAGCATACCGTTGTAATCGGGCGAGTTTCTACTTTCAGATGCAACAGAAATTTTGCGGATTGATCAATCCGTTCGCGAGATATGGCAGTTTGGAGATAAGAAACGCTTGAGAAACTCAAAATTTTCGCAGTTCTGATGCTCGAAACGAATAACAAGAACGGCCTAGGGGAAAAGTACGCATACCGTTGTAATCGGGCGAGTTTCTACTTTCAGATGCAACAGAAATTTTGCGGATTGGTCAATCCGTTCGCGAGATATGGCAGTTTGGAGGTAAGAAACGCTTGAGAAACTCAAAATTTTCGCAGTTCTGATGCTCGAAACGAATAACTAGAACGGCCGAGGGGAAAACTACACCTACCGTTGTAATCGGGCGAGTTTCTACTTTCAGATGCAACAGAAATTTTGCGGATTGGTGAATCCGCTCGCGAGATATGGTAGTTTGGAGGTTAGAAACGCTTGAGAAACTCAAAATTTTCGCAGTTCTGATGCTCGAAACGAATGACTAGAAAGGCCTAGGGGAGAAGTACGCATACCGTTGTAATCGGGCGAGTTTCTACTTTCAGATGCAACAGAAATCATGCGGATTGGTCAATCCGTTCGCGAGATATAGCCGCTTGGATGTAAGAAACGCTTGAGAAACTCAAAATTTTCGCAGTTCTGATGCTCGAAACGAATAACTAGAACAGCCTAGGGGAAAAGTGCCCATACCGTTGTAATCGGGCGAGTTTCTACTTTCAGATGCAACAGAAATTTTGCGGATTGATCAATCCGTTCGCGAGATATGGCAGTTTGGAGATAAGAAACGCTTGAGAAACTCAAAATTTTCGCAGTTCTGATGCTCGAAACGAATGACTACAACGGCCTAGGGGAGAAGTACGCATACCGTTGTAATCGGGCGAGTTTCTACTTTCAGAAGCAACAGAAATTTTGCGGATTGGTGAATCCGTTCGCGAGATATGGTAGTTTGGAGGTAAGGAACGCTTGAGAAACTCAAAATTTTCGCAGTTCTGATGCTCGACACGAATAACTAGAACGGCCTAGGGGAAAAGTGCGCATACCGTTGTAATCGGGCGAGTTTCTACTCTCAGATGCAGCAGAAATCATGCGGAATGGTCAATCCGTTCGCGAGATATGGCCGTTTGGATGTAAGAAACGCTTGAGAAACTCAAAATTTTCGCAGTTCTGATCCTCGAAACGAATAACTAGAACGGCCTAGGGGAAAAGTGCGCATACCGTTGTAATCGGGCGAGTTTCTACTTTCAGAAGCAACAGAAATTTTGCGGATTGGTGAATCCTTTCGCGAGATATGGTAGTTTGGAGGTAAGAAACGCTTGAGAAACTCAAAATTTTCGCAGTTCTGATGCTCGACACGAATAACTAGAACGGCCTAGGGGAAAAGTGCGCATACCGTTGTAATCGGGCGAGTTTCTACTCTCAGATGCAGCAGAAATCATGCGGAATGGTCAATCCGTTCGCGAGATATGGCCGTTTGGATGTAAGAAACGCTTGAGAAACTCAAAATTTTCGCAGTTCTGATCCTCGAAACGAATAACTAGAACGGCCTAGGGGAAAAGTGCGCATACCGTTGTAATCGGGCGAGTTTCTACTTTCAGAAGCAACAGAAATTTTGCGGATTGGTGAATCCTTTCGCGAGATATGGTAGTTTGGAGGTAAGAAACGCTTGAGGAACTCAAAATTTTCGCAGTTCTGATGCTCGAAACGAATGACTAGAACGGCCTAGGGGAGAAGTGCGCATACCGTTGTAATCGGGCGAGTTTCTACTTTCAGATGCAACAGAAATTTTGCGGATTGATCAATCCGTTCGCGAGATATGGCAGTTTGGAGATAAGAAACGCTTGAGAAACTGAAAATTTTCGCAGTTCTGATGCTCGAAACGAGTAACTAGAACGGCCTAGGGGAAAAGTACGCATACCTTTGTAATCGGGCGAGTTTCTGCTTTCAAATGCAACAGAAATTTTGCGGATTGGTCAATCCGTTCGCGAGATATGGCAGTTTGGATGTAAGAAACGCTTGAGAAACTCAAAATTTTCGCAGTTCTGATACTCGACACGAATAACTAGAACGGCCTAGGGGAAAAGTGCGCATACCGTTGTAATCGGGCGAGTTTCTACTTTCAGGTGCAGCAGAAATTTTGCGGATTGATCAATCCGTTCGCGAGATATGGTAGTTTGGAGGTAAGAAACGCTTGAGAAACTCAAAATTTTCGCAGTTCTGATGCTCGACACGAATAACTAGAACGGTCTAGGGGAAAAGTAAGCATACCGTTGTAATCGGGCGAGTTTCTACTTTCAGATGCAACAGAAATTTTGCGGATTGATCAATCCGTTCGCGAGATATGGCAGTTTGGAGATAAGAAACGCTTGAGAAACTCAAAATTTTCGCAGTTCTGATGCTCGAAACGAATAACAAGAACGGCCTAGGGGAAAAGTACGCATACCGTTGTAATCGGGCGAGTTTCTACTTTCAGATGCAACAGAAATTTTGCGGATTGGTCAATCCGTTCGCGAGATATGGCAGTTTGGAGGTAAGAAACGCTTGAGAAACTCAAAATTTTCGCAGTTCTGATGCTCGAAACGAATAACTAGAACGGCCGAGGGGAAAACTACACCTACCGTTGTAATCGGGCGAGTTTCTACTTTCAGATGCAACAGAAATTTTGCGGATTGGTGAATCCGCTCGCGAGATATGGTAGTTTGGAGGTTAGAAACGCTTGAGAAACTCAAAATTTTCGCAGTTCTGATGCTCGAAACGAATGACTAGAAAGGCCTAGGGGAGAAGTACGCATACCGTTGTAATCGGGCGAGTTTCTACTTTCAGATGCAACAGAAATCATGCGGATTGGTCAATCCGTTCGCGAGATATAGCCGCTTGGATGTAAGAAACGCTTGAGAAACTCAAAATTTTCGCAGTTCTGATGCTCGAAACGAATAACTAGAACAGCCTAGGGGAAAAGTGCCCATACCGTTGTAATCGGGCGAGTTTCTACTTTCAGATGCAACAGAAATTTTGCGGATTGATCAATCCGTTCGCGAGATATGGCAGTTTGGAGATAAGAAACGCTTGAGAAACTCAAAATTTTCGCAGTTCTGATGCTCGAAACGAATGACTACAACGGCCTAGGGGAGAAGTACGCATACCGTTGTAATCGGGCGAGTTTCTACTTTCAGAAGCAACAGAAATTTTGCGGATTGGTGAATCCGTTCGCGAGATATGGTAGTTTGGAGGTAAGGAACGCTTGAGAAACTCAAAATTTTCGCAGTTCTGATGCTCGACACGAATAACTAGAACGGCCTAGGGGAAAAGTGCGCATACCGTTGTAATCGGGCGAGTTTCTACTCTCAGATGCAGCAGAAATCATGCGGAATGGTCAATCCGTTCGCGAGATATGGCCGTTTGGATGTAAGAAACGCTTGAGAAACTCAAAATTTTCGCAGTTCTGATCCTCGAAACGAATAACTAGAACGGCCTAGGGGAAAAGTGCGCATACCGTTGTAATCGGGCGAGTTTCTACTTTCAGAAGCAACAGAAATTTTGCGGATTGGTGAATCCTTTCGCGAGATATGGTAGTTTGGAGGTAAGAAACGCTTGAGAAACTCAAAATTTTCGCAGTTCTGATGCTCGACACGAATAACTAGAACGGCCTAGGGGAAAAGTGCGCATACCGTTGTAATCGGGCGAGTTTCTACTCTCAGATGCAGCAGAAATCATGCGGAATGGTCAATCCGTTCGCGAGATATGGCCGTTTGGATGTAAGAAACGCTTGAGAAACTCAAAATTTTCGCAGTTCTGATCCTCGAAACGAATAACTAGAACGGCCTAGGGGAAAAGTGCGCATACCGTTGTAATCGGGCGAGTTTCTACTTTCAGAAGCAACAGAAATTTTGCGGATTGGTGAATCCTTTCGCGAGATATGGTAGTTTGGAGGTAAGAAACGCTTGAGGAACTCAAAATTTTCGCAGTTCTGATGCTCGAAACGAATGACTAGAACGGCCTAGGGGAGAAGTACGTATACCGTTGTAATCGGGCGAGTTTCTACTTTCAGATGCAACAGAAATCATGCGGATTGGTCAATCCGTTCGCGAGATATAGCCGTTTGGATGTAAGAAACGCTTGAGAAACTCAAAATTTTCGCAGTTCTGATGCTCGAAACGAATAACTAGAACAGCCTAGGGGAAAAGTAAGCATACCGTTGTAATCGGGCGAGTTTCTACTTTCAGTTGCAACTGAAATTTTGCGGATTGATCAATCCGTTCGCGAGATATGGCAGTTTGGAGATAAGAAACGCTTGAGAAACTGAAAATTTTCGCAGTTCTGATGCTCGAAACGAGTAACTAGAACGGCCTAGGGGAAAAGTTCGCATACCGTTGTAATCGGGCGAGTTTCTGCTTTCAGATGCAACAGAAATTTTGCGGATTGGTCAATCCGTTCGCGAGTAATGGCAGTTTGGAAATAAGAAACGCTTGAGAAACTCAAAATTTTCGCAGTTCTGATGTTCGAAACGAGTAACTAGAACGGCATAGGGGAAAAGTACGCATATCGTTGTAATCGGGCGAGTTTCTGCTTTCAGATGCAACAGAAATTTTGCGGATTGGTCAATCCGTTCGCGAGATATGGTAGTTTGGAGGTAAGAAACGCTTGAGAAACTCAAAATTTTCGCAGTTCTGATGCTCGACACGAATAACTAGAACGGCCTAGGGGAAAAGTAAGCATACCGTTGTAATCGGGCGAGTTTCTACTTTCAGATGCAACAGAAATTTTGCGGATTGGTCAATCCGTTCGCGAGATATGGCAGTTTGGAAATAAGAAACGCTTGAGAAACTCAAAATTTTCGCTGTTCTGATGCTCGAAACGAGTAACTAGAACGGCATAGGGGAAAAGTACGCATACCGTTGTAATCGGACGAGTTTCTGCTTTCAGATGCAATAGAAATTTTGCGGATTGGTCAATCCGTTCGCGAGATATGGCAGTTTGGAGGTAAGAAACGCTTGAGAAACTCAAAATTTGCTCAGTTCTGATGCTCGAAACGAATAACTAGAACGGCCTAGGGGAAAACTACACATACCGTTGTAATCGGGCGAGTTTCTACTTTCAGATGCAACAGAAATTTTGCGGATTGGTCAATCCGTTCGCGAGATATGGCAGTTTGGAGGTAAGAAACGCTTGAGAAACTCAAAATTTTCGCAGTTCTGATGCTCGAAACGAATAACTAGAACGGCCGAGGGGAAAACTACACCTACCGTTGTAATCGGGCGAGTTTCTACTTTCAGATGCAACAGAAATTTTGCGGATTGGTGAATCCGCTCGCGAGATATGGTAGTTTGGAGGTTAGAAACGCTTGAGAAACTCAAAATTTTCGCAGTTCTGTTGCTCGAAACGAATGACTACAACGGCCTAGGGGAGAAGTACGCATACCGTTGTAATCGGGCGAGTTTCTACTTTCAGAAGGAACAGAAATTTTGCGGATTGGTGAATCCGTTCGCGAGATATGGTAGTTTGGAGGTAAGAAACGCTTGAGAAACTCAAAATTTTCGCAGTTCTGATGCTCGACACGAATAACTAGAACGGCCTAGGGGAAAAGTGCGCATACCGTTGTAATCGGGCGAGTTTCTACTCTCAGATGCAGCAGAAATCATGCGGAATGGTCAATCCGTTCGCGAGATATGGCCGTTTGGATGTAAGAAACGCTTGAGAAACTCAAAATTTTCGCAGTTCTGATCCTCGAAACGAATAACTAGAACGGCCTAGGGGAAAAGTGCGCATACCGTTGTAATCGGGCGAGTTTCTACTTTCAGAAGCAACAGAAATTTTGCGGATTGGTGAATCCTTTCGCGAGATATGGTAGTTTGGAGGTAAGAAACGCTTGAGAAACTCAAAATTTTCGCAGTTCTGATGCTCGAAACGAATGACTAGAACGGCCTAGGGGAGAAGTACGCATACCGTTGTAATCGGGCGAGTTTCTACTTTCAGAAGCAACAGAAATTTTGCGGATTGGTGAATCCGTTCGCGAGATATGGTAGTTTGGAGGTAAGAAACGCTTGAGAAACTCAAAATTTTCGCAGTTCTGATGCTCGACACGAATAACTAGAACGGCCTAGGGGAAAAGTGCGCATACCGTTGTAATCGGGCGAGTTTCTACTCTCAGATGCAGCAGAAATCATGCGGAATGGTCAATCCGTTCGCGATATATGGCCGTTTGGATGTAAGAAACGCTTGAGAAACTCAAAATTTTCGCAGTTCTGATCCTCGAAACGAATAACTAGAACGGCCTAGGGGAAAAGTGCGCATACCCTTGTAATCGGGCGAGTTTCTACTTTCAGAAGCAACAGAAATTTTGCGGATTGGTGAATCCTTTCGCGAGATATGGTAGTTTGGAGGTAAGAAACGCTTGAGGAACTCAAAATTTTCGCAGTTCTGATGCTCGAAACGAATGACTAGAACGGCCTAGGGGAGAAGTACGTATACCGTTGTAATCGGGCGAGTTTCTACTTTCAGATGCAACAGAAATCATGCGGATTGGTCAATCCGTTCGCGAGATATAGCCGTTTGGATGTAAGAAACGCTTGAGAAACTCAAAATTTTCGCAGTTCTGATGCTCGAAACGAATAACTAGAACAGCCTAGGGGAAAAGTAAGCATACCGTTGTAATCGGGCGAGTTTCTACTTTCAGATGCAACGGAAATTTTGCGGATTGATCAATCCGTTCGCGAGATATGGCAGTTTGGAGATAAGAAACGCTTGAGAAACTGAAAATTTTCGCAGTTCTGATGCTCGAAACGAGTAACTAGAACGGCCTAGGGGAAAAGTTCGCATACCGTTGTAATCGGGCGAGTTTCTGCTTTCAGATGCAACAGAAATTTTGCGGATTGGTCAATCCGTTCGCGAGTAATGGCAGTTTGGAAATAAGAAACGCTTGAGAAACTCAAAATTTTCGCAGTTCTGATGTTCGAAACGAGTAACTAGAACGGCATAGGGGAAAAGTACGCATATCGTTGTAATCGGGCGAGTTTCTGCTTTCAGATGCAACAGAAATTTTGCGGATTGGTCAATCCGTTCGCGAGATATGGCAGTTTGGATGTAAGAAACGCTTGAGAAACTCAAAATTTTCGCAGTTCTGATGCTCGAAACGAATAACTAGAACGGCCTAGGGGAAAACTACACATACCGTTGTAATCGGGCGAGTTTCTACTTTCAGAAGCAACAGAAATTTTGCGGATTGGTGAATCCGTTCGCGAGATATGGTAGTTTGGAGGTAAGAAACGCTTGAGAAACTCAAAATTTTCGCAGTTCTGATGCTCGACACGAATAACTAGAACAGCCTAGGGGAAAAGTAAGCATACCGTTGTAATCGGGCGAGTTTCTACTTTCAGATGCAACAGAAATTTTGCGGATTGGTCAATCCGTTCGCGAGATATGGCAGTTTGGAAATAAGAAACGCTTGAGAAACTCAAAATTTTCGCTGTTCTGATGCTCGAAACGAGTAACTAGAACGGCATAGGGGAAAAGTACGCATACCGTTGTAATCGGACGAGTTTCTGCTTTCAGATGCAATAGAAATTTTGCGGATTGGTCAATCCGTTCGCGAGATATGGCAGTTTGGAGGTAAGAAACGCTTGAGAAACTCAAAATTTGCTCAGTTCTGATGCTCGAAACGAATAACTAGAACGGCCTAGGGGAAAACTACACATACCGTTGTAATCGGGCGAGTTTCTACTTTCAGATGCAACAGAAATTTTGCGGATTGGTCAATCCGTTCGCGAGATATGGCAGTTTGGAGGTAAGAAACGCTTGAGAAACTCAAAATTTTCGCAGTTCTGATGCTCGAAACGAATAACTAGAACGGCCGAGGGGAAAACTACACCTACCGTTGTAATCGGGCGAGTTTCTACTTTCAGATGCAACAGAAATTTTGCGGATTGGTGAATCCGCTCGCGAGATATGGTAGATTGGAGGTTAGAAACGCTTGAGAAACTCAAAATTTTCGCAGTTCTGTTGCTCGAAACGAATGACTACAACGGCCTAGGGGAGAAGTACGCATACCGTTGTAATCGGGCGAGTTTCTACTTTCAGAAGGAACAGAAATTTTGCGGATTGGTGAATCCGTTCGCGAGATATGGTAGTTTGGAGGTAAGAAACGCTTGAGAAACTCAAAATTTTCGCAGTTCTGATGCTCGACACGAATAACTAGAACGGCCTAGGGGAAAAGTGCGCATACCGTTGTAATCGGGCGAGTTTCTACTCTCAGATGCAGCAGAAATCATGCGGAATGGTCAATCCGTTCGCGAGATATGGCCGTTTGGATGTAAGAAACACTTGAGAAACTCAAAATTTTCGCAGTTCTGATCCTCGAAACGAATAACTAGAACGGCCTAGGGGAAAAGTGCGCATACCGTTGTAATCGGGCGAGTTTCTACTTTCAGAAGCAACAGAAACATTGCGGATTGGTGAATCCTTTCGCGAGATATGGTAGTTTGGAGGTAAGAAACGCTTGAGAAACTCAAAATTTTCGCAGTTCTGATGCTCGAAACGAATGACTAGAACGGCCTAGGGGAGAAGTACGCATACCGTTGTAATCGGGCGAGTTTCTACTTTCAGAAGCAACAGAAATTTTGCGGATTGGTGAATCCGTTCGCGAGATATGGTAGTTTGGAGGTAAGAAACGCTTGAGAAACTCAAAATTTTCGCAGTTCTGATGCTCGACACGAATAACTAGAACGGCCTAGGGGAAAAGTGCGCATACCGTTGTAATCGGGCGAGTTTCTACTCTCAGATGCAGCAGAAATCATGCGGAATGGTCAATCCGTTCGCGAGATATGGTAGTTTGGAGGTAAGAAACGCTTGAGAAACTCAAAATTTTCGCAGTTCTGATGCTCGAAACGAATGACTAGAACGGCCTAGGGGAGAAGTACGCATACCGTTGTAATCGGGCGAGTTTCTACTTTCAGAAGCAACAGAAATTTTGCGGATTGGTGAATCCGTTCGCGAGATATGGTAGTTTGGAGGTAAGAAACGCTTGAGAAACTCAAAATTTTCGCAGTTCTGATGCTCGACACGAATAACTAGAACGGCCTAGGGGAAAAGTGCGCATACCGTTGTAATCGGGCGAGTTTCTACTCTCAGATGCAGCAGAAATCATGCGGAATGGTCAATCCGTTCGCGATATATGGCCGTTTGGATGTAAGAAACGCTTGAGAAACTCAAAATTTTCGCAGTTCTGATCCTCGAAACGAATAACTAGAACGGCCTAGGGGAAAAGTGCGCATACCCTTGTAATCGGGCGAGTTTCTACTTTCAGAAGCAACAGAAATTTTGCGGATTGGTGAATCCTTTCGCGAGATATGGTAGTTTGGAGGTAAGAAACGCTTGAGGAACTCAAAATTTTCGCAGTTCTGATGCTCGAAACGAATGACTAGAACGGCCTAGGGGAGAAGTACGTATACCGTTGTAATCGGGCGAGTTTCTACTTTCAGATGCAACAGAAATCATGCGGATTGGTCAATCCGTTCGCGAGATATAGCCGTTTTGATGTAAGAAACGCTTGAGAAACTCAAAATTTTCGCAGTTCTGATGCTCGAAACGAATAACTAGAACAGCCTAGGGGAAAAGTAAGCATACCGTTGTAATCGGGCGAGTTTCTACTTTCAGATGCAACGGAAATTTTGCGGATTGATCAATCCGTTCGCGAGATATGGCAGTTTGGAGATAAGAAACGCTTGAGAAACTGAAAATTTTCGCAGTTCTGATGCTCGAAACGAGTAACTAGAACGGCCTAGGGGAAAAGTTCGCATACCGTTGTAATCGGGCGAGTTTCTGCTTTCAGATGCAACAGAAATTTTGCGGATTGGTCAATCCGTTCGCGAGTAATGGCAGTTTGGAAATAAGAAACGCTTGAGAAACTCAAAATTTTCGCAGTTCTGATGTTCGAAACGAGTAACTAGAACGGCATAGGGGAAAAGTACGCATATCGTTGTAATCGGGCGAGTTTCTGCTTTCAGATGCAACAGAAATTTTGCGGATTGGTCAATCCGTTCGCGAGATATGGCAGTTTGGATGTAAGAAACGCTTGAGAAACTCAAAATTTTCGCAGTTCTGATGCTCGAAACGAATAACTAGAACGGCCTAGGGGAAAACTACACATACCGTTGTAATCGGGCGAGTTTCTACTTTCAGAAGCAACAGAAATTTTGCGGATTGGTGAATCCGTTCGCGAGATATGGTAGTTTGGAGGTAAGAAACGCTTGAGAAACTCAAAATTTTCGCAGTTCTGATGCTCGACACGAATAACTAGAACAGCCTAGGGGAAAAGTAAGCATACCGTTGTAATCGGGCGAGTTTCTACTTTCAGATGCAACAGAAATTTTGCGGATTGGTCAATCCGTTCGCGAGATATGGCAGTTTGGAAATAAGAAACGCTTGAGAAACTCAAAATTTTCGCTGTTCTGATGCTCGAAACGAGTAACTAGAACGGCATAGGGGAAAAGTACGCATACCGTTGTAATCGGACGAGTTTCTGCTTTCAGATGCAATAGAAATTTTGCGGATTGGTCAATCCGTTCGCGAGATATGGCAGTTTGGAGGTAAGAAACGCTTGAGAAACTCAAAATTTGCTCAGTTCTGATGCTCGAAACGAATAACTAGAACGGCCTAGGGGAAAACTACACATACCGTTGTAATCGGGCGAGTTTCTACTTTCAGATGCAACAGAAATTTTGCGGATTGGTCAATCCGTTCGCGAGATATGGCAGTTTGGAGGTAAGAAACGCTTGAGAAACTCAAAATTTTCGCAGTTCTGATGCTCGAAACGAATAACTAGAACGGCCGAGGGGAAAACTACACCTACCGTTGTAATCGGGCGAGTTTCTACTTTCAGATGCAACAGAAATTTTGCGGATTGGTGAATCCGCTCGCGAGATATGGTAGATTGGAGGTTAGAAACGCTTGAGAAACTCAAAATTTTCGCAGTTCTGTTGCTCGAAACGAATGACTACAACGGCCTAGGGGAGAAGTACGCATACCGTTGTAATCGGGCGAGTTTCTACTTTCAGAAGGAACAGAAATTTTGCGGATTGGTGAATCCGTTCGCGAGATATGGTAGTTTGGAGGTAAGAAACGCTTGAGAAACTCAAAATTTTCGCAGTTCTGATGCTCGACACGAATAACTAGAACGGCCTAGGGGAAAAGTGCGCATACCGTTGTAATCGGGCGAGTTTCTACTCTCAGATGCAGCAGAAATCATGCGGAATGGTCAATCCGTTCGCGAGATATGGCCGTTTGGATGTAAGAAACACTTGAGAAACTCAAAATTTTCGCAGTTCTGATCCTCGAAACGAATAACTAGAACGGCCTAGGGGAAAAGTGCGCATACCGTTGTAATCGGGCGAGTTTCTACTTTCAGAAGCAACAGAAACTTTGCGGATTGGTGAATCCTTTCGCGAGATATGGTAGTTTGGAGGTAAGAAACGCTTGAGAAACTCAAAATTTTCGCAGTTCTGATGCTCGAAACGAATGACTAGAACGGCCTAGGGGAGAAGTACGCATACCGTTGTAATCGGGCGAGTTTCTACTTTCAGAAGCAACAGAAATTTTGCGGATTGGTGAATCCGTTCGCGAGATATGGTAGTTTGGAGGTAAGAAACGCTTGAGAAACTCAAAATTTTCGCAGTTCTGATGCTCGACACGAATAACTAGAACGGCCTAGGGGAAAAGTGCGCATACCGTTGTAATCGGGCGAGTTTCTACTCTCAGATGCAGCAGAAATCATGCGGAATGGTCAATCCGTTCGCGATATATGGCCGTTTGGATGTAAGAAACGCTTGAGAAACTCAAAATTTTCGCAGTTCTGATCCTCGAAACGAATAACTAGAACGGCCTAGGGGAAAAGTGCGCATACCCTTGTAATCGGGCGAGTTTCTACTTTCAGAAGCAACAGAAATTTTGCGGATTGGTGAATCCTTTCGCGAGATATGGTAGTTTGGAGGTAAGAAACGCTTGAGGAACTCAAAATTTTCGCAGTTCTGATGCTCGAAACGAATGACTAGAACGGCCTAGGGGAGAAGTACGTATACCGTTGTAATCGGGCGAGTTTCTACTTTCAGATGCAACAGAAATCATGCGGATTGGTCAATCCGTTCGCGAGATATAGCCGTTTGGATGTAAGAAACGCTTGAGAAACTCAAAATTTTCGCAGTTCTGATGCTCGAAACGAATAACTAGAACAGCCTAGGTGAAAAGTAAGCATACCGTTGTAATCGGGCGAGTTTCTACTTTCAGATGCAACAGAAATTTTGCGGATTGATCAATCCGTTCGCGAGATATGGCAGTTTGGAGATAAGAAACGCTTGAGAAACTGAAAATTTTCGCAGTTCTGATGCTCGAAACGAGTATCTAGAACGGCCTAGGGGAAAAGTTCGCATACCGTTGTAATCGGGCGAGTTTCTACTCTCAGATGCAGCAGAAATCATGCGGAATGGTCAATCCGTTCGCGAGATATGGCCGTTTGGATGTAAGAAACGCTTGAGAAACTCAAAATTTTCGCAGTTCTGATGCTCGAAACGAATAACTAGAACGGCCTAGGGGAAAAGTGCGCATACCGTTGTAATCGGGCGAGTTTCTACTTTCAGAAGCAACAGAAATTTTGCGGATTGGTGAATCCGTTCGCGAGATATGGTAGTTTGGAGGTAAGAAACGCTTGAGAAACTCAAAATTTTCGCAGTTCTGATGCTCGAAACGAATGACTAGAACGTCCTAGGGGAGAAGTACGCATACCGTTGTAATCGGGCGAGTTTCTACTTTCAGATGCAACAGAAATCATGCGGATTGGCCAATCCGCTCGCGAGATATAGCCGTTTGGATGTAAGAAACGCTTGAGAAACTCAAAATTTTCGCAGTTCTGATGCTCGAAACGAATAACTAGAACAGCCTAGGGGAAAAGTGCGCATACCGTTGTAATCGGGCGAGTTTCTACTTTCAGATGCAACAGAAATTTTGCGGATTGATCAATCCGTTCGCGAGATATGGCAGTTTGGAGATAAGAAACGCTTGAGAAACTGAAAATTTTCGCAGTTCTGATGCTCGAAACGAGTAACTAGAAAAGCCTAGGGGAGAAGTACGCATACCGTTGTAATCGGGCGAGTTTCTACTTTCAGATGCAACAGAAATCATGCGGATTGGTCAATCCGCTCGCGAGATATAGCCGTTTGGATGTAAGAAACGCTTGAGAAACTCAAAATTTTCGCAGTTCTGATGCTCGAAACGAATAACTAGAACAGCCTAGGGGAAAAGTGCGCATACCGTTGTAATCGGGCGAGTTTCTACTTTCAGATGCAACAGAAATTTTGCGGATTGATCAATCCGTTCGCGAGATATGGCAGTTTGGAGATAAGAAACGCTTGAGAAACTGAAAATTTTCGCAGTTCTGATGCTCGAAACGAGTAACTAGAACGGCCTAGGGGAAAAGTACGCATACCTTTGTAATCGGGCTAGTTTCTGCTTTCAGATGCAACAGAAATTTTGCGGATTGGTCAATCCGTTCGCGAGATATGGCAGTTTGGATATAAGAAACGCTTGAGGAACTCAAAATTTTCGCAGTTCTGATGTTCGAAACGAGTAACTAGAACGGCATAGTGGAAAAGTGCGCATATCGTTGTAATCGGGCGAGTTTCTACTTTCAGAAGCAACAGAAATTTTGCGGATTGGTGAATCCGTTCGCGAGATATGGTAGTTTGGAGGTAAGAAACGCTTGAGAATCTCAAAATTTTCGCAGTTCTGATGCTCGACACGAATAACTAGAACGGCCTAGGGGAAAAGTGCGCATACCGTTGTAATCGGGCGAGTTTCTACTCTCAGATGCAGCAGAAATCATGCGGAATGGTCAATCCGTTCGCGAGATATGGCCGTTTGGATGTAAGAAACGCTTGAGAAACTCAAAATTTTCGCAGTTCTGATGCTCGAAACGAATAACTAGGACGGCCTAGGGGAAAAGTGCGCATACCGTTGTAATCGGGCGAGTTTCTACTTTCAGAAGCAACAGAAATTTTGCGGATTGGTGAATCCGTTCGCGAGATATGGTAGTTTGGAGGTAAGAAACGCTTGAGAAACTCAAAATTTTCGCAGTTCTGATGCTCGAAACGAATGACTAGAACGGCCTAGGGGAGAAGTACGCATACCGTTGTAATCGGGCGAGTTTCTACTTTCAGATGCAACAGAAATCATGCGGATTGGTCAATCCGCTCGCGAGATATAGCCGTTTGGATGTAAGAAACGCTTGAGAAACTCAAAATTTTCGCAGTTCTGATGCTCGAAACGAATAACTAGAACAGCCTAGGGGAAAAGTGCGCATACCGTTGTAATCGGGCGAGTTTCTACTTTCAGATGCAACAGAAATTTTGCGGATTGATCAATCCGTTCGCGAGATATGGCAGTTTGGAGATAAGAAACGCTTGAGAAACTGAAAATTTTCGCAGTTCTGATGCTCGAAACGAGTAACTAGAACGGCCTAGGGGAAAAGTACGCATACCGTTGTAATCGGGCTAGATTCTGCTTTCAGATGCAACAGAAATTTTGCGGATTGGTCAATCCGTTCGCGAGATATGGCAGTTTGGATATAAGAAACGCTTGAGGAACTCAAAATTTTCGCAGTTCTGATGTTCGAAACGAGTAACTAGAACGGCATAGTGGAAAAGTGCGCATACCGTTGTAATCGGGCGAGTTTCTACTTTCAGATGCAACAGAAATTTTGCGGATTGATCAATCCGTTCGCGAGATATGGCAGTTTGGAGATAAGAAACGCTTGAGAAACTGAAAATTTTCGCAGTTCTGATGCTCGAAACGAGTAACTAGAACGGCCTAGGGGAGAAGTACGCATACCGTTGTAATCGGGCGAGTTTCTACTTTCAGATGCAACAGAAATCATGCGGATTGGTCAATCCGCTCGCGAGATATAGCCGTTTGGATGTAAGAAACGCTTGAGAAACTCAAAATTTTCGCAGTTCTGATTCTCGAAACGAATAACTAGAACAGCCTAGGGGAAAAGTGCGCATACCGTTGTAATCGGGCGAGTTTCTACTTTCAGATGCAACAGAAATTTTGCGGATTGATCAATCCGTTCGCGAGATATGGCAGTTTGGAGATAAGAAACGCTTGAGAAACTGAAAATTTTCGCAGTTCTGATGCTCGAAACGAGTAACTAGAACGGCCTAGGGGAAAAGTACGCATACCGTTGTAATCGGGCTAGTTTCTGCTTTCAGATGCAACAGAAATTTTGCGGATTGGTCAATCCGTTCGCGAGATATGGCAGTTTGGATATAAGAAACGCTTGAGGAACTCAAAATTTTCGCAGTTCTGATGTTCGAAACGAGTAACTAGAACGGCATAGTGGAAAAGTGCGCATATCGTTGTAATCGGGCGAGTTTCTACTTTCAGAAGCAACAGAAATTTTGCGGATTGGTGAATCCGTTCGCGAGATATGGTAGTTTGGAGGTAAGAAACGCTTGAGAATCTCAAAATTTTCGCAGTTCTGATGCTCGACACGAATAACTAGAACGGCCTAGGGGAAAAGTGCGCATACCGTTGTAATCGGGCGAGTTTCTACTCTCAGATGCAGCAGAAATCATGCGGAATGGTCAATCCGTTCGCGAGATATGGCCGTTTGGATGTAAGAAACGCTTGAGAAACTCAAAATTTTCGCAGTTCTGATGCTCGAAACGAATAACTAGAACGGCCTAGGGGAAAAATGCGCATACCGTTGTAATCGGGCGAGTTTCTACTTTCAGAAGCAACAGAAATTTTGCGGATTGGTGAATCCGTTCGCGAGATATGGTAGTTTGGAGGTAAGAAACGCTTGAGAAACTCAAAATTTTCGCAGTTCTGATGCTCGAAACGAATGACTAGAACGGCCTAGGGGAGAAGTACGCATACCGTTGTAATCGGGCGAGTTTCTACTTTCAGATGCAACAGAAATCATGCGGATTGGTCAATCCGCTCGCGAGATATAGCCGTTTGGATGTAAGAAACGCTTGAGAAACTCAAAATTTTCGCAGTTCTGATGCTCGAAACGAATAACTAGAACAGCCTAGGGGAAAAGTGCGCATACCGTTGTAATCGGGCGAGTTTCTACTTTCAGATGCAACAGAAATTTTGCGGATTGATCAATCCGTTCGCGAGATATGGCAGTTTGGAGATAAGAAACGCTTGAGAAACTGAAAATTTTCGCAGTTCTGATGCTCGAAACGAGTAACTAGAACGGCCTAGGGGAAAAGTACGCATACCGTTGTAATCGGGCTAGATTCTGCTTTCAGATGCAACAGAAATTTTGCGGATTGGTCAATCCGTTCGCGAGATATGGCAGTTTGGATATAAGAAACGCTTGAGGAACTCAAAATTTTCGCAGTTCTGATGTTCGAAACGAGTAACTAGAACGGCATAGTGGAAAAGTGCGCATATCGTTGTAATCGGGCGAGTTTCTACTTTCAGAAGCAACAGAAATTTTGCGGATTGGTGAATCCGTTCGCGAGATATGGTAGTTTGGAGGTAAGAAACGCTTGAGAATCTCAAAATTTTCGCAGTTCTGATGCTCGACACGAATAACTAGAACGGCCTAGGGGAAAAGTGCGCATACCGTTGTAATCGGGCGAGTTTCTACTCTCAGATGCAGCAGAAATCATGCGGAATGGTCAATCCGTTCGCGAGATATGGCCGTTTGGATGTAAGAAACGCTTGAGAAACTCAAAATTTTCGCAGTTCTGATGCTCGAAACGAATAACTAGAACGGCCTAGGGGAAAAATGCGCATACCGTTGTAATCGGGCGAGTTTCTACTTTCAGAAGCAACAGAAATTTTGCGGATTGGTGAATCCGTTCGCGAGATATGGTAGTTTGGAGGTAAGAAACGCTTGAGAAACTCAAAATTTTCGCAGTTCTGATGCTCGAAACGAATGACTAGATCGGCCTAGGGGAGAAGTACGCATACCGTTGTAATCGGGCGAGTTTCTACTTTCAGATGCAACAGAAATCATGCGGATTGGTCAATCCGCTCGCGAGATATAGCCGTTTGGATGTAAGAAACGCTTGAGAAACTCAAAATTTTCGCAGTTCTGATGCTCGAAACGAATAACTAGAACAGCCTAGGGGAAAAGTGCGCATACCGTTGTAATCGGGCGAGTATCTACTTTCAGATGCAACAGAAATTTTGCGGATTGATCAATCCGTTCGCGAGATATGGCAGTTTGGAGATAAGAAACGCTTGAGAAACTGAAAATTTTCGCAGTTCTGATGCTCGAAACGAGTAACTAGAACGGCCTAGGGGAAAAGTACGCATACCGTTGTAATCGGGCTAGATTCTGCTTTCAGATGCAACAGAAATTTTGCGGATTGGTCAATCCGTTCGCGAGATATGGCAGTTTGGATATAAGAAACGCTTGAGGAACTCAAAATTTTCGCAGTTCTGATGTTCGAAACGAGTAACTAGAACGGCATAGTGGAAAAGTGCGCATATCGTTGTAATCGGGCGAGTTTCTGCTTTCAGATGCAACAGAAATTTTGCGGATTGGTCAATCCGTTCGCGAGATATGGCAGTTTGGATGTAAGAAACGCTTGAGAAACTCAAAATTTTCGCAGTTCTGATGCTCGAAACGAATAACTAGAACGGCCTAGGGGAAAACTACACATACCGTTGTAATCGGGCGAGTTTCTACTTTCAGATGCAACAGAAATTTTGCGGATTGGTCAATCCGTTCGCGAGATATGGCAGTTTGGAGGTAAGAAACGCTTGAGAAACTCAAAATTTTCGCAGTTCTGATGCTCGAAACGAATAACTGGAACGGCCTAGTGGAAAACTACACATACCGTTGTAATCGGGCGAGTTTCTACTTTCAGATGCAACAGAAATTTTGCGGATTGATCAATCCGTTCGCGAGATATGGCAGTTTGGAGATAAGAAACGCTTGAGAAACTCAAAATTTTCGCAGTTCTGATGCTCGAAACGAATAACTAGAACGGCCTAGCGGAAAAGTGCGCAGACCGTTGTAATCGGGCGAGTTTCTACTTTCAGAAGCAACAGAAATTTTGCGGATTGGTGAATCCTTTCGCGAGATATGGTAGTTTGGATGTAAGAAACGCTTGAGAAACTCAAAATTTTCGCAGTTCTGATGCTCGAAACGAATGACTAGAACGGCCTAGGGGAGAAGTACGCATACCGTTGTAATCGGGCGAGTTTCTAATCTCATATGCAGCAGAAATCATGCGGAATGGTCAATCCGTTCGCGAGATATGGCCGTTTGGATGTAACAAACGCTTGAGAAACTCAAAATTTTCGCAGTTCTGATGCTCGAAACGAATAACTAGAACGGCCTAGCGGAAAAGTGCGCAGACCGTTGTAATCGGGCGAGTTTCTACTTTCAGAAGCAACAGAAATTTTGCGGATTGGTGAATCCTTTCGCGAGATATGGTAGTTTGGATGTAAGAAACGCTTGAGAAACTCAAAATTTTCGCAGTTCTGATGCTCGAAACGAATGACTAGAACGGCCTAGGGGAGAAGTACGCATACCGTTGTAATCGGGCGAGTTTCTACTTTCAGATGCAACAGAAATTTTGCGGATTGGTCAATCCTTTCGCGAGATATGGCAGTTTGGAGGTAAGAAACGCTTGAGAAACTCAAAATTTTCGAAGTTCTGATGCTCGAAACGAATAACTAGAACGGCCTAGGGGAAAAGTACGCATACCGTTGTAATCGGGCGAGTTTCTACTTTCAGATGCAACAGAAATTTTGCGGATTGATCAATCCGTTCGCGAGATATGGCAGTTTGGAGATAAGAAACGCTTGAGAAACTCAAAATTTTCGCAGTTCTGATGCTCGAAACGAATGACTACAACGGCCTAGGGGAGAAGTACGCATACCGTTGTAATCGGGCGAGTTTCTACTTTCAGAAGCAACAGAAATTTTGCGGATTGGTCGATCCGTTCGCGAGATATGGTAGTTTGGAGGTAAGAAACGCTTGAGAAACTCAAAATTTTCGCAGTTCTGATGCTCGAAACGAGTAACTAGAACGGCCTAGGGGAAAAGTACGCATACCGTTGTAATCGGGCGAGTTTCTACTTTCAGATGCAACAGAAATTTTGCGGATTGGTCAATCCGTTCGCGAGATATGGCAGTTTGGAGGTAAGAAACGCTTGAGAAACTCAAAATTTTCGCAGTTCTGATGCTCGAAACGAATAACTAGAACGGCCTAGGGGAAAAGTACGCATACCGTTGTAATCGGGCGAGTTTCTACTTTCAGATGCAACAGAAATTTTGCGGATTGGTCAATCCGTTCGCGAGATATGGCAGTTTGGAAATAAGAAACGCTTGAGAAACTCAAAATTTTCGCAGTTCTGATGCTCGAAACGAATGACTACAACGGCCTAGGGGAGAAGTACGCATACCGTTGTAATCGGGCGAGTTTCTACTTTCAGAAGCAACAGAAATTTTGCGGATTGGTCGAACCGTTCGCGAGATATGGTAGTTTGGAGGTAAGAAACGCTTGAGAAACTCAAAATTTTCGCGGTTCTGATGCTCGAAACGAGTAACTAGAACGGCCTAGGGGAAAAGTACGCATACCGTTGTAATCGGGCGAGTTTCTACTTTCAGATGCAACAGAAATTTTGCGGATTGGTCAATCGGTTCGCGAGATATGGCAGTTTGGAGGTAAGAAACGCTTGAGAAACTCAAAATTTTCGCAGTTCTGATGCTCGAAACGAATAACTAGAACGGCCTAGGGGAGAAGTACGCATACCGTTGTAATCGGGCGAGTTTCTACTTTCAGATGCAACAGAAATTTTGCGGATTGGTCAATCCGTCCGCGAGATATGGCAGTTTGGAAATAAGAAACGCTTGAGAAACTCAAAATTTTCGCAGTTCTGATACTCGAAACGAATAACTAGGACCGCCTAGGGGAAAAGTTCGCATACCGTTGTAATCGGGCGAGTTTCTACTTTCAGATGCAACAGAAATTTTGCGGATTGATCAATCCGTTCGCGAGATATGGCAGTTTGGAGATAAGAAACGCTTGAGAAACTCAAAATTTTCGCAGTTCTGATGCTCGAAACGAATGACTACAACGGCCTAGGGGAGAAGTACGCATACCGTAGTAATCGGGCGAGTTTCTACTTTCAGAAGCAACAGAAATTTTGCGGATTGGTCAATCCGTTCGCGAGATATGGCAGTTTGGATGTAAGAAACGCTTGAGAAACTCAAAATTTTCGCAGTTCTGATGCTCGAAACGAATAACTAGAACGGCCTAGGGGAAAACTACACATACCGTTGTAATCGGGCGAGTTTCTACTTTCAGATGCAACAGAAATTTTGCGGATTGGTCAATCCGTTCGCGAGATATGGCAGTTTGGAGGTAAGAAACGCTTGAGAAACTCAAAATTTTCGCAGTTCTGATGCTCGAAACGAATAACTGGAACGGCCTAGTGGAAAACTACACATACCGTTGTAATCGGGCGAGTTTCTACTTTCAGATGCAACAGAAATTTTGCGGATTGATCAATCCGTTCGCGAGATATGGCAGTTTGGAGATAAGAAACGCTTGAGAAACTCAAAATTTTCGCAGTTCTGATGCTCGAAACGAATAACTAGAACGGCCTAGCGGAAAAGTGCGCAGACCGTTGTAATCGGGCGAGTTTCTACTTTCAGAAGCAACAGAAATTTTGCGGATTGGTGAATCCTTTCGCGAGATATGGTAGTTTGGATGTAAGAAACGCTTGAGAAACTCAAAATTTTCGCAGTTCTGATGCTCGAAACGAATGACTAGAACGGCCTAGGGGAGAAGTACGCATACCGTTGTAATCGGGCGAGTTTCTAATCTCAGATGCAGCAGAAATCATGCGGAATGGTCAATCCGTTCGCGAGATATGGCCGTTAGGATGTAACAAACGCTTGAGAAACTCAAAATTTTCGCAGTTCTGATGCTCGAAACGAATAACTAGAACGGCCTAGCGGAAAAGTGCGCAGACCGTTGTAATCGGGCGAGTTTCTACTTTCAGAAGCAACAGAAATTTTGCGGATTGGTGAATCCTTTCGCGAGATATGGTAGTTTGGATGTAAGAAACGCTTGAGAAACTCAAAATTTTCGCAGTTCTGATGCTCGAAACGAATGACTAGAACGGCCTAGGGGAGAAGTACGCATACCGTTGTAATCGGGCGAGTTTCTACTTTCAGATGCAACAGAAATTTTGCGGATTGGTCAATCCTTTCGCGAGATATGGCAGTTTGGAGGTAAGAAACGCTTGAGAAACTCAAAATTTTCGAAGTTCTGATGCTCGAAACGAATAACTAGAACGGCCTAGGGGAAAAGTACGCATACCGTTGTAATCGGGCGAGTTTCTACTTTCAGATGCAACAGAAATTTTGCGGATTGATCAATCCGTTCGCGAGATATGGCAGTTTGGAGATAAGAAACGCTTGAGAAACTCAAAATTTTCGCAGTTCTGATGCTCGAAACGAATGACTACAACGGCCTAGGGGAGAAGTACGCATACCGTTGTAATCGGGCGAGTTTCTACTTTCAGAAGCAACAGAAATTTTGCGGATTGGTCGATCCGTTCGCGAGATATGGTAGTTTGGAGGTAAGAAACGCTTGAGAAACTCAAAATTTTCGCAGTTCTGATGCTCGAAACGAGTAACTAGAACGGCCTAGGGGAAAAGTACGCATACCGTTGTAATCGGGCGAGTTTCTACTTTCAGATGCAACAGAAATTTTGCGGATTGGTCAATCCGTTCGCGAGATATGGCAGTTTGGAGGTAAGAAACGCTTGAGAAACTCAAAATTTTCGCAGTTCTGATGCTCGAAACGAATAACTAGAACGGCCTAGGGGAAAAGTACGCATACCGTTGTAATCGGGCGAGTTTCTACTTTCAGATGCAACAGAAATTTTGCGGATTGGTCAATCCGTTCGCGAGATATGGCAGTTTGGAAATAAGAAACGCTTGAGAAACTCAAAATTTTCGCAGTTCTGATGCTCGAAACGAATGACTACAACGGCCTAGGGGAGAAGTACGCATACCGTTGTAATCGGGCGAGTTTCTACTTTCAGAAGCAACAGAAATTTTGCGGATTGGTCGAACCGTTCGCGAGATATGGTAGTTTGGAGGTAAGAAACGCTTGAGAAACTCAAAATTTTCGCAGTTCTGATGCTCGAAACGAGTAACTAGAACGGCCTAGGGGAAAAGTACGCATACCGTTGTAATCGGGCGAGTTTCTACTTTCAGATGCAACAGAAATTTTGCGGATTGGTCAATCGGTTCGCGAGATATGGCAGTTTGGAGGTAAGAAACGCTTGAGAAACTCAAAATTTTCGCAGTTCTGATGCTCGAAACGAATAACTAGAACGGCCTAGGGGAGAAGTACGCATACCGTTGTAATCGGGCGAGTTTCTACTTTCAGATGCAACAGAAATTTTGCGGATTGGTCAATCCGTCCGCGAGATATGGCAGTTTGGAAATAAGAAACGCTTGAGAAACTCAAAATTTTCGCAGTTCTGATACTCGAAACGAATAACTAGGACCGCCTAGGGGAAAAGTTCGCATACCGTTGTAATCGGGCGAGTTTCTACTTTCAGATGCAACAGAAATTTTGCGGATTGATCAATCCGTTCGCGAGATATGGCAGTTTGGAGATAAGAAACGCTTGAGAAACTCAAAATTTTCGCAGTTCTGATGCTCGAAACGAATGACTACAACGGCCTAGGGGAGAAGTACGCATACCGTTGTAATCGGGCGAGTTTCTACTTTCAGAAGCAACAGAAATTTTGCGGATTGGTCAATCCGTTCGCGAGATATGGCAGTTTTGGAGGTAAGAAACGCTTGAGAAACTCAAAATTTTCGCAGTTCTGATGCTCGAAACGAATAACTAGAACGGCCTAGGGGAAAAGTACGCATACCGTTGTAATCGGGCGAGTTTCTACTTTCAGATGCAACAGAAATTTTGCGGATTGGTCAATCCGTTCTCGAGATATGGCAGTTTGGAGGTAAGAAACGCTTGAGAAACTCAAAATTTTCGCAGTTCTGATACTCGAAACGAATAACTAGAACGGCCTAGGGGAAAAGTACGCATACCATTGTAATCGGGCGGGTTTCTACTTTCAGATGCAACAGAAATTTTGCGGATTGGTCAATCCGTTCGCGAGATATGGCAGTTTGGAGGTAAGAAACGCTTGAGAAACTCAAAATTTTTGCAGTTCTGATGCTCGAAACGAATAACTAGAACGGCCTAGGGGAAAAGTACGCATACCGTTGTAATCGGGCGAGTTTCTACTTTCAGATGCAACAGAAATTTTGCGGATTGGTCTATCCGTTCGCGAGATATGGCAGTTTGGATGTAAGAAACGCTTGAGAAACTCAAAATTTTCGCAGTTCTGATGCTCGAAACGAATAACTAGAACGGCCTAGGGGAAAACTACACATACCGTTGTAATCGGGCGAGTTTCTACTTTCAGATGCAACAGAAATTTTGCGGATTGATCAATCCGTTCGCGAGACATGGCAGTTTGGAGATAAGAAACGCTTGAGAAACTCAAAATTTTCGCAGTTCTGATGCTCGAAACGAATGACTACAACGGCCTAGGGGAGAAGTACGCATACCGTTGTAATCGGGCGAGTTTCTACTTTCAGAAGCAACAGAAATTTTGCGGATTGGTCGAACCGTTCGCGAGATATGGTAGTTTGGAGGTAAGAAACGCTTGAGAAACTCAAAATTTTCGCAGTTCTGATGCTCGAAACGAGTAACTAGAACGGCCTAGGGGAAAAGTACGCATACCGGTGTAATCGGGCGAGTTTCTACTTTCAGATGCAACAGAAATTTTGCGGATTGGTCAATCCGTTCGCGAGATATGCCAGTTTGGAGATAAGAAACGCTTAAGAAACTCAAAATTTTCGCAGTTCTGATGCTCGAAACGAGTAACTAGAACGGCCTAGGGGAAAAGTACGCATACCGTTGTAATCGGGCGAGTTTCTACTTTCAGATGCAACAGAAATTTTGCGGATTGGTCAATCCGTTCGCGAGATATGGCAGTTTGGAGGTAAGAAACGCTTGAGAAACTCAAAATTTTTGCAGTTCTGATGCTCGAAACGAATAACTAGAACGGCCTAGGGGAAAAGTACGCATACCGTTGTAATCGGGCGAGTTTCTACTTTCAGATGCAACAGAAATTTTGCGGATTGGTCTATCCGTTCGCGAGATATGGCAGTTTGGATGTAAGAAACGCTTGAGAAACTCAAAATTTTCGCAGTTCTGATGCTCGAAACGAATAACTAGTACGGCCTAGGGGAAAACTACACATACCGTTGTAATCGGGCGAGTTTCTACTTTCAGAAGCAACAGAAATTTTGCGGATTGGTCGAACCGTTCGCGAGATATGGTAGTTTGGAGGTAAGAAACGCTTGAGAAACTCAAAATTTTCGCAGTGCTGATGCTCGAAACGAGTAACTAGAACGGCCTAGGGGAAAAGTACGCATACCGGTGTAATCGGGCGAGTTTCTACTTTCAGATGCAACAGAAATTTTGCGGATTGGTCAATCCGTTCGCGAGATATGCCAGTTTGGAGATAAGAAACGCTTAAGAAACTCAAAATTTTCGCAGTTCTGATGCTCGAAACGAGTAACTAGAACGGCCTAGGGGAAAAGTACGCATACCGTTGTAATCGGGCGAGTTTCTACTTTCAGATGCAACAGAAATTTTGCGGATTGGTCAATCCGTTCGCGAGATATGGCAGTTTGGAGGTAAGAAACGCTTGAGAAACTCAAAATTTTTGCAGTTCTGATGCTCGAAACGAATAACTAGAACGGCCTAGGGGAAAAGTACGCATACCGTTGTAATCGGGCGAGTTTCTACTTTCAGATGCAACAGAAATTTTGCGGATTGGTCTATCCGTTCGCGAGATATGGCAGTTTGGATGTAAGAAACGCTTGAGAAACTCAAAATTTTCGCAGTTCTGATGCTCGAAACGAATAACTAGTACGGCCTAGGGGAAAACTACACATACCGTTGTAATCGGGCGAGTTTCTACTTTCAGAAGCAACAGAAATTTTGCGGATTGGTGAATCCGTTCGCGAGATATGGTAGTTTGGAGGTAAGAAACGCTTGAGAAACTCAAAATTTTCGCAGTTCTGATGCTCGACACGAATAACTAGAACGGCCTAGGGGAAAAGTGCGCATACCGTTGTTATCGGGCGAGTTTCTACTCTCAGATGCAGCAGAAATCATGCGGAATGGTCAATCCGTTCGCGAGATATGGCCGTTTGGATGTAAGAAACGCTTGAGAAACTCAAAATTTTCGCAGTTCTGATGCTCGAAACGAATAACTAGAACGGCCTAGGGGAAAAGTGCGCATACCGTTGTAATCGGGCGAGTTTCTACTTTCAGATGCAACAGAAATTTTGCGGATTGATCAATCCGTTCGCGAGATATGGCAGTTTGGAGATAAGAAACGCTTGAGAAACTGAAAATTTTCGCAGTTCTGATGCTCGAAACGAGTAACTAGAACGGCCTAGGGGAATAGTACGCATACCGTTGTAATCGAGCGAGTTTCTGCTTTCAGATGCAACAGAAATTTTGCGGATTGGTCAATCCGTTCGCGAGATATGGCAGTTTGGATGTAAGAAACGCTTGAGAAACTCAAAATTTTCGCAGTTCTGATGCTCGAAACGAATAACTAGAACGGACTAGGGGAAAACTACACATACCGTTGTAATCGGGCGAGTTTCTACTTTCAGATGCAACAGAAATTTTGCGGATTGGTCAATCCGTTCGCGAGATATGGCAGTTTGGAGGTAAGAAACGCTTGAGAAACTCAAAATTTTCGCAGTTCTGATGCTCGAAACGAATAACTGGAACGGCCTAGTGGAAAACTACACATACCGTTGTAATCGGGCGAGTTTCTACTTTCAGATGCAATAGAAATTTTGCGGATTGGTCAATCCGTTCGCGAGATATGGCAGTTTGGAGGTAAGAAACGCTTGAGAAACTCAAAATTTTCGTAGTTCTGATGCTCGAAACGAATAACTGGAACGGCCTAGTGGAAAACTACACATACCGTTGTAATCGAGCGAGTTTCTACTTTCAGATGCAATAGAAATTTTGCGGATTGGTCTATCCGTTCGCGAGATATGGCAGTTTGGAGGTAAGAAACGCTTGAGAAACTCAAAATTTTCGCAGTTCTGATGCTCGAAACGAATAACTAGAACGGCCTAGGGGAGAAGTACGCATACCGTTGTAATCGGGCGAGTTTCTACTTTCAGAAGCAACAGAAATTTTGCGGTTTGGTCAATCCGTTCGCGAGATATGGCAGTTTGGAGGTAAGAAACGCTTCAGAAACTCAAAATTTTCGCAGTGATAATGCTCGAAACGAATAACTAGAACGGCCTAGGGGAAAACTACACCTACCGTTGTAATCGGGCGAGTTTCTACTTTCAGATGCAACAGGAATTTTGCGGATTTGTCAATCCGTTCGCGAGATATGGCAGTTTGGAGGTAAGAAACGCTTGAGAAACTCAAAATTTTCGCAGTTCTGATGCTCGAAACGAATAATTAGAACCGCCTAGGGGAAAAGTGCGAATACCGTTGTAATCGGGCGAGTTTCTACTTTCAGATGCAACAGAAATTTTGCGGATTGATCAATCCGTTCGCGAGATATGGCAGTTTGGAGATAAGAAACGCTTGAGAAACTCAAAATTTTCGCAGTTCTGATGCTCGAAACGAATGACTACAACGGCCTAGGGGAGAAGTACGCATACCGTTGTAATCGGGCGAGTTTCTACTTTCAGAAGCAACAGAAATTTTGCGGATTGGTGAATCCGTTCGCGAGATATGGTAGTTTGGAGGTAAGAAACGCTTGAGAAACTCAAAATTTTCGCAGTTCTGATGCTCGACACGAATAACTAGGACGGCCTAGGGGAAAAGTGCGCATACCGTTGTAATCGGGCGAGTTTCTACTTTCAGATGCAACAGAAATTTTGCGGATTGATCTATCCGTTCGCGAGATATGGCAGTTTGGAGATAAGAAACGCTTGAGAAACTCAAAATTTTCGCAGTTCTGATGCTCGAAACGAGTAACTAGAACGGCCTAGGGGAAAAGTACGCATACCGTTGTAATCGGGCGAGTTTCTACTTTCAGATGCAACAGAAATTTGGCGGATTGATCAATCCGTTCGCGAGATATGGCAGTTTGGAGGTAAGAAACGCTTGAGAAACTCATAATTTTCGCAGTTCTGATGCTCGAAACGAATGACTACAACGGCCTAGGGGAGAAGTACGCATACCGTTGTAATCGGGCGAGTTTCTGCTTTCAGATGCAACAGAAATTTTGCGGATTTGTCAATCCGTTCGCGAGATATGGCAGTTTGGATGTAAGAAACGCTTGAGAAACTCAAAATTTTCGCTGTTCTGATGCTCGAAACGAATAACTAGAACGGCCTAGGGGAAAACTACACATACCGTTGTAATCGGGCGAGTTTCTAGTTTCAGATGCAACAGAAATTTTGCGGATTGGTCAATCCGTTCGCGAGATATGGCAGTTTGGATGTAAGAAACGCTTGAGAAACTCAAAATTTTCGCAGTTCTGATGCTCGAAACGAATAACTAGAACGGGCTAGGGGAAAACTAAACCTACCGTTGTAATCGGGCTAGTTTCTACTTTCAGATGCAACCGAAATTTTGCGGATTGGTCAATCCGTTCGCGAGATATGGCAGTTTGGAGGTAAGAAACGCTTGAGAAACTCAAAATTTTCGCAGTTCTGATGCTCGAAACGAATAACTAGAACAGCCTAGGGGAAAAGTGCGCATACCGTTGTAATCGGGCGAGTTTCTACTTTCAGATGCAACAGAAATTTTGCGGATTGATCAATCCGTTCGCGAGATATGGCAGTTTGGAGATAAGAAACGCTTGAGAAACTGAAAATTTTCGCAGTTCTGATGCTCGAAACGAGTAACTAGAACGGCCTAGGGGAAAAGTACGCATACCGTTGTAATCGGGCGAGTTTCTGCTTTCAGATGCAACAGAAATTTTGCGGATTGGTCAATCCGTTCGCGAGATATGGCAGTTTGGAAATAAGAAACGATTGAGGAACTCAAAATTTTCGCAGTTCTGGTGTTCGAAACGAGTAACTAGAACGGCATAGGGGAAAAGTACGCATATCGTTGTAATCGGGCGAGTTTCTGCTTTCAGATGCAACAGAAATTTTGCGGATTGGTCAATCCGTTCGCGAGATATGGCAGTTTGGATGTAAGAAACGCTTGAGAAACTCAAAATTTTCGCAGTTCTGATGCTCGAAACGAATAACTAGAACGGCCTAGGGGAAAACTACAAATACCGTTGTAATCGGGCGAGTTTCTACTTTCAGATGCAACAGAAATTTTGCGGATTGGCCAATCCGTTCGCGAGATATGGCAGTTTGGAGGTAAGAAACGCTTGAGAAACTCAAAATTTTCGCAGTTCTGATGCTCGAAACGAATAACTGGAACGGCCTAGTGGAAAACTACACACACCGTTGTAATCGGGCGAGTTTCTACTTTCAGATGCAATAGAAATTTTGCGGATTGGTCAATCCGTTCGCGAGATATGGCAGTTTGGAGGTAAGAAACGCTTGAGAACTCAAAATTTTCGCAGTTCTGATGCTCGAAACGAATAACTGGAACGGCCTAGTGGAAAACTACACATACCGTTGTAATCGGGCGAGTTTCTACTTTCAGATGCAATAGAAATTTTGCGGATTGGTCTATCCGTTCGCGAGATATGGCAGTTTGGAGGTAAGAAACGCTTGAGAAACTCAAAATTTTCGCAGTTCTGATGCTCGAAACGAGTAACTAGAACGGCATAGGGGAAAAGTACGCATACCTTTGTAATCGGGCGAGTTTCTACTTTCAGATGCAACAGAAATTTTGCGGATTGGTCAATCCGTTCGCGAGATATGGCAGTTTGGAGATAAGAAACCCTTGAGAAACTGAAAATTTTCGCAGTTCTGATGCTCGAAACGAGTAACTAGAACGGCCTAGGGGAAAAGTACGCATACCGTTGTAATCGGGCGAGTTTCTGCTTTCAGATGCAACAAAAATTTTGCGGATTGGTCAATCCGTTCGCGAGATATGGCAGTTTGGAGATAAGAAACGCTTGAGAAACTCAAAATTTTCGCAGTTCTGATGCTCGAAACGAATGACTACAACGGCATAGGGGAGAAGTACGCACACCGTTGTAATCGGGCGAGTTTCTACTTTCAGAAGCAACAG
Organism: Ptiloglossa arizonensis; assembly: GCF_051014685.1. Lineage (NCBI taxonomy): Eukaryota > Metazoa > Arthropoda > Insecta > Hymenoptera > Colletidae > Ptiloglossa > Ptiloglossa arizonensis. The sequence continues at coordinate 131,694 of NW_027478462.1, read as the reverse complement.
AAATTTTGCGGATTGGTGAATCCGTTCGCGAGATATGGTAGTTTGGAGGTAAGAAACGCATGAGAAACTCAAAATTTTTGCAGTTCTGATGCTCGAAACGAGTAACTAGAACGGCATAGGGGAAAAGTACGCATACCGTTGTAATCGGGCGAGTTTCTGCTCTCAGATGCAACAGAAATTTTGCGGATTGGTCAATCCGTTCGCGAGATATGGCAGTTTGGAAATAAGAAACGCTTGAGGAACTCAAAATTTTCGCAGTTCTGGTGTTCGAAACGAGTAACTAGAACGATATAGGGGAAAAGTACGCATATCGTTGTAATCGGGCGAGTTTCTGCTTTCAGATGCAACAGAAATTTTGCGGATTGGTCAATCCGTTCGCGAGATATGGCAGTTTGGATGTAAGAAACGCTTGAGAAACTCAAAATTTTCGCAGTTCTGATGCTCGAAACGAGTAACTAGAACGGCATAGGGGAAAAGTACGCATACCGTTGTAATCGGGCGAGTTTCTGCTTTCAGATGCAACAGAAATTTTGCGGATTGGTCAATCCGTTCGCGAGATATGGCAGTTTGGATGTAAGAAACGCTTGAGAAACTCAAAATTTTCGCAGTTCTGATGCTCGAAACAAATAACTAGAACGGCCTAGGGGAAAAGTACGCATACCGTTGTAATCGGGCGAGTTTCTGCTTTCAGATGCAACAGAAATTTTGCGGATTGGTCAATCCGTTCGCGAGATATGGCAGTTTGGAAATAAGAAACGATTGAGGAACTCAAAATTTTCGCAGTTCTGGTGTTCGAAACGAGTAACTAGAACGGCATAGGGGAAAAGTACGCATATCGTTGTAATCGGGCGAGTTTCTGCTTTCAGATGCAACAGAAATTTTGCGGATTGGTCAATCCGTTCGCGAGATATGGCAGTTTGGATGTAAGAAACGCTTGAGAAACTCAAAATTTTCGCAGTTCTGATGCTCGAAACGAATAACTAGAACGGCCTAGGGGAAAACTACAAATACCGTTGTAATCGGGCGAGTTTCTACTTTCAGATGCAACAGAAATTTTGCGGATTGGCCAATCCGTTCGCGAGATATGGCAGTTTGGAGGTAAGAAACGCTTGAGAAACTCAAAATTTTCGCAGTTCTGATGCTCGAAACGAATAACTGGAACGGCCTAGTGGAAAACTACACACACCGTTGTAATCGGGCGAGTTTCTACTTTCAGATGCAATAGAAATTTTGCGGATTGGTCAATCCGTTCGCGAGATATGGCAGTTTGGAGGTAAGAAACGCTTGAGAAACTCAAAATTTTCGCAGTTCTGATGCTCGAAACGAATAACTGGAACGGCCTAGTGGAAAACTACACATACCGTTGTAATCGGGCGAGTTTCTACTTTCAGATGCAATAGAAATTTTGCGGATTGGTCTATCCGTTCGCGAGATATGGCAGTTTGGAGGTAAGAAACGCTTGAGAAACTCAAAATTTTCGCAGTTCTGATGCTCGAAACGAGTAACTAGAACGGCATAGGGGAAAAGTACGCATACCTTTGTAATCGGGCGAGTTTCTACTTTCAGATGCAACAGAAATTTTGCGGATTGGTCAATCCGTTCGCGAGATATGGCAGTTTGGAGATAAGAAACCCTTGAGAAACTGAAAATTTTCGCAGTTCTGATGCTCGAAACGAGTAACTAGAACGGCCTAGGGGAAAAGTACGCATACCGTTGTAATCGGGCGAGTTTCTGCTTTCAGATGCAACAAAAATTTTGCGGATTGGTCAATCCGTTCGCGAGATATGGCAGTTTGGAGATAAGAAACGCTTGAGAAACTCAAAATTTTCGCAGTTCTGATGCTCGAAACGAATGACTACAACGGCATAGGGGAGAAGTACGCACACCGTTGTAATCGGGCGAGTTTCTACTTTCAGAAGCAACAGAAATTTTGCGGATTGGTGAATCCGTTCGCGAGATATGGTAGTTTGGAGGTAAGAAACGCATGAGAAACTCAAAATTTTTGCAGTTCTGATGCTCGAAACGAGTAACTAGAACGGCATAGGGGAAAAGTACGCATACCGTTGTAATCGGGCGAGTTTCTGCTCTCAGATGCAACAGAAATTTTGCGGATTGGTCAATCCGTTCGCGAGATATGGCAGTTTGGAAATAAGAAACGCTTGAGGAACTCAAAATTTTCGCAGTTCTGGTGTTCGAAACGAGTAACTAGAACGATATAGGGGAAAAGTACGCATATCGTTGTAATCGGGCGAGTTTCTGCTTTCAGATGCAACAGAAATTTTGCGGATTGGTCAATCCGTTCGCGAGATATGGCAGTTTGGATGTAAGAAACGCTTGAGAAACTCAAAATTTTCGCAGTTCTGATGCTCGAAACGAGTAACTAGAACGGCATAGGGGAAAAGTACGCATACCGTTGTAATCGGGCGAGTTTCTGCTTTCAGATGCAACAGAAATTTTGCGGATTGGTCAATCCGTTCGCGAGATATGGCAGTTTGGATGTAAGAAACGCTTGAGAAACTCAAAATTTTCGCAGTTCTGATGCTCGAAACAAATAACTAGAACGGCCTAGGGGAAAAGTACGCATACCGTTGTAATCGGGCGAGTTTCTGCTTTCAGATGCAACAGAAATTTTGCGGATTGGTCAATCCGTTCGCGAGATATGGCAGTTTGGAAATAAGAAACGATTGAGGAACTCAAAATTTTCGCAGTTCTGGTGTTCGAAACGAGTAACTAGAACGGCATAGGGGAAAAGTACGCATATCGTTGTAATCGGGCGAGTTTCTGCTTTCAGATGCAACAGAAATTTTGCGGATTGGTCAATCCGTTCGCGAGATATGGCAGTTTGGATGTAAGAAACGCTTGAGAAACTCAAAATTTTCGCAGTTCTGATGCTCGAAACGAATAACTAGAACGGCCTAGGGGAAAACTACAAATACCGTTGTAATCGGGCGAGTTTCTACTTTCAGATGCAACAGAAATTTTGCGGATTGGCCAATCCGTTCGCGAGATATGGCAGTTTGGAGGTAAGAAACGCTTGAGAAACTCAAAATTTTCGCAGTTCTGATGCTCGAAACGAATAACTGGAACGGCCTAGTGGAAAACTACACACACCGTTGTAATCGGGCGAGTTTCTACTTTCAGATGCAATAGAAATTTTGCGGATTGGTCAATCCGTTCGCGAGATATGGCAGTTTGGAGGTAAGAAACGCTTGAGAAACTCAAAATTTTCGCAGTTCTGATGCTCGAAACGAATAACTGGAACGGCCTAGTGGAAAACTACACATACCGTTGTAATCGGGCGAGTTTCTACTTTCAGATGCAATAGAAATTTTGCGGATTGGTCTATCCGTTCGCGAGATATGGCAGTTTGGAGGTAAGAAACGCTTGAGAAACTCAAAATTTTCGCAGTTCTGATGCTCGAAACGAGTAACTAGAACGGCATAGGGGAAAAGTACGCATACCTTTGTAATCGGGCGAGTTTCTACTTTCAGATGCAACAGAAATTTTGCGGATTGGTCAATCCGTTCGCGAGATATGGCAGTTTGGAGATAAGAAACCCTTGAGAAACTGAAAATTTTCGCAGTTCTGATGCTCGAAACGAGTAACTAGAACGGCCTAGGGGAAAAGTACGCATACCGTTGTAATCGGGCGAGTTTCTGCTTTCAGATGCAACAAAAATTTTGCGGATTGGTCAATCCGTTCGCGAGATATGGCAGTTTGGAGATAAGAAACGCTTGAGAAACTCAAAATTTTCGCAGTTCTGATGCTCGAAACGAATGACTACAACGGCATAGGGGAGAAGTACGCACACCGTTGTAATCGGGCGAGTTTCTACTTTCAGAAGCAACAGAAATTTTGCGGATTGGTGAATCCGTTCGCGAGATATGGTAGTTTGGAGGTAAGAAACGCTTGAGAAACTCAAAATTTTTGCAGTTCTGATGCTCGAAACGAGTAACTAGAACGGCATAGGGGAAAAGTACGCATACCGTTGTAATCGGGCGAGTTTCTGCTTTCAGATGCAACAGAAATTTTGCGGATTGGTCAATCCGTTCGCGAGATATGGCAGTTTGGAAATAAGAAACGCTTGAGGAACTCAAAATTTTCGCAGTTCTGGTGTTCGAAACGAGTAACTAGAACGATATAGGGGAAAAGTACGCATATCGTTGTAATCGGGCGAGTTTCTGCTTTCAGATGCAACAGAAATTTTGCGGATTGGTCAATCCGTTCGCGAGATATGGCAGTTTGGATGTAAGAAACGCTTGAGAAACTCAAAATTTTCGCAGTTCTGATGCTCGAAACGAGTAACTAGAACGGCATAGGGGAAAAGTACGCATACCGTTGTAATCGGGCGAGTTTCTGCTTTCAGATGCAACAGAAATTTTGCGGATTGGTCAATCCGTTCGCGAGATATGGCAGTTTGGATGTAAGAAACGCTTGAGAAACTCAAAATTTTCGCAGTTCTGATGCTCGAAACAAATAACTAGAACGGCCTAGGGGAAAAGTACGCATACCGTTGTAATCGGGCGAGTTTCTGCTTTCAGATGCAACAGAAATTTTGCGGATTGGTCAATCCGTTCGCGAGATATGGCAGTTTGGATGTAAGAAACGCTTGAGAAACTCAAAATTTTCGCAGTTCTGATGCTCGAAACAAATAACTAGAACGGCCTAGGGGAAAAGTACGCATACCGTTGTAATCGGGCGAGTTTCTGCTTTCAGATGCAACAGAAATTTTGCGGATTTGTCAATCCGTTCGCGAGATATGGCAGTTTGGATGTAAGAAACGCTTGAGAAACTCAAAATTTTCGCAGTTCTGATGCTCGAAACGAATGACTACAACGACCTAGGGGAGAAGTACGCATACCGTTGTAATCGGGCGAGTTTCTACTTTCAGAAGCAACAGAAATTTTGCGTATTGGTCAATCCGTTCGCGAGATATGGCAGTTTGGAAATAAGAAACGCTTGAGAAACTCAAAATTTTCGCAGTTCTGATGCTCGAAACGAATGACTACAACGACCTAGGGGAGAAGTACGCATACCGTTGTAATCGGGCGAGTTTCTACTTTCAGAAGCAACAGAAATTTTGCGGATTGGTCGAACCGTTCGCGAGATATGGTAGTTTGGAGGTAAGAAACGCTTGAGAAACTCAAAATTTTCGCAGTTCTGATGCTCGAAACGAGTAACTAGAACGGCCTAGGGGAAAAGTACGCATACCGTTGTAATCGGGCGAGTTTCTACTTTCAGATGCAACAGAAATTTTGCGGATTGGTCAATCGGTTCGCGAGATATGGCAGTTTGGAGGTAAGAAACGCTTGAGAAACTCAAAATTTTCGCAGTTCTGATGCTCGAAACGAATAACTAGAACGGCCTAGGGGAGAAGTACGCATACCGTTGTAATCGGGCGAGTTTCTACTTTCAGATGCAACAGAAATTTTGCGGATTGGTCAATCCGTCCGCGAGATATGGCAGTTTGGAAATAAGAAACGCTTGAGAAACTCAAAATTTTCGCAGTTCTGATGCTCGAGACGAATAACTAGAACGGCCTAGGGGAAAAGTACGCATACCATTGTAATCGGGCGAGTTTCTACTTTCAGATGCAACAGAAATTTTGCGGATTGGTCTATCCGTTCGCGAGATATGGCAGTTTGGAGGTAAGAAACGCTTGAGAAACTCAAAATTTTCGCAGTTCTGATGCTCGAAACGAATAACTAGAACGGCCTAGGGGAAAACTACACCTACCGTTGTAATCGGGCGAGTTTCTACTTTCAGATGCAACAGAAATTTTGCGGATTGGTCAATCCGTCCGCGAGATATGGCAGTTTGGAAATAAGAAACGCTTGAGAAACTCAAAATTTTCGCAGTTCTGATGCTCGAAACGAATAACTAGAACGGCCTAGGGGAAAAGTACGCATACCATTGTAATCGGGCGAGTTTCTACTTTCAGATGCAACAGAAATTTTGCGGATTGGTCTATCCGTTCGCGAGATATGGCAGTTTGGAGGTAAGAAACGCTTGAGAAACTCAAAATTTTCGCAGTTCTGATGCTCGAAACGAATAACTAGAACCGCCTAGGGGAAATGTGCGCATACCGTTGTAATCGGGCTAGTTTCTACTTTCAGATGCAACAGAAATTTTGCGGATTGCTCAATCCGTTCGCGAGATATGGCAGTTTGGAGATAAGAAACGCTTGAGAAACTCAAAATTTTCGCAGTTCTGATGCTCGAAACGAATGACTACAACGGCCTAGGGGAGAAGTACGCATACCGTTGTAATCGGGCGAGTTTCTACTTTCAGAAGCAACAGAAATTTTGCGGATTGGTCGATCCGTTCGCGAGATATGGTAGTTTGGATGTAAGAAACGCTTGAGAAACTCAAAATTTTCGCAGTTCTGATGCTCGACACGAATAACTAGAACGGCCTAGGGGAAAAGTGCGCATACCGTTGTAATCGGGCGAGTTTCTACTTTCAGAAGCAACAGAAATTTTGCGGATTGGTCGATCCGTTCGCGAGATATGGTAGTTTGGATGTAAGAAACGCTTGAGAAACTCAAAATTTTCGCAGTTCTGATGCTCGACACGAATAACTAGAACGGCCTAGGGGAAAAGTGCGCATACGGTTGTAATCGGGCGAGTTTCTACTTTGAGATGCAACAGAAATTTTGCGGATTGATCAATCCGTTCGCGAGATATGGCAGTTTGGAGATAAGAAACGCTTGAGAAACTCAAAATTTTCGCAGTTCTGATGCTCGAAACGAATGACTACAACGGCCTAGCGGAGAAGTACGCATACCGTTGTAATCGGGCGAGTTTCTACTTTCAGAAGCAACAGAAATTTTGCGGATTGGTCGATCCGTTCGCGAGATATGGTAGTTTGGAGGTAAGAAACGCTTGAGAAACTCAAAATTTTCGCAGTTCTGATGCTCGAAACGAGTAACTAGAACGGCCTAGGGGAAAAGTACGCATACCGTTGTAATCGGGCGAGTTTCTACTTTCAGATGCAACAGAAATTTTGCGGATAGGTCTATCCGTTCGCGAGATATGGCAGTTTGGAGGTAAGAAACGCTTGAGAAACTCAAAATTTTCGCAGTTCTGATGCTCGATACGAATAACTAGAACGGCCTAGGGGAAAACTACACCTACCGTTGTAATCGGGCGAGTTTCTACTTTCAGATGCAACAGAAATTTTGCGGATTGGTCAATCCGTCCGCGAGATATGGCAGTTTGGAAATAAGAAACGCTTGAGAAACTCAAAATTTTCGCAGTTCTGATGCTCGAAACGAATAACTAGAACGGCCTAGGGGAAAAGTACGCATACCATTGTAATCGGGCGAGTTTCTACTTTCAGATGCAACAGAAATTTTGCGGATTGGTCTATCCGTTCGCGAGATATGGCAGTTTGGAGGTAAGAAACGCTTGAGAAACTCAAAATTTTCGCAGTTCTGATGCTCGAAACGAATAACTAGAACGGCCTAGGGGAAAACTACACCTACCGTTGTAATCGGGCGAGTTTCTACTTTCAGATGCAACAGAAATTTTGCGGATTGGTCAATCCGTTCGCGAGATATGGCAGTTTGGAGGTAAGAAACGCTTGAGAAACTCAAAATTTTCGCAGTCCTGATGCTCGAAACGAATAACTAGAACCGCCTAGGGGAAATGTGCGCATACCGTTGTAATCGGGCTAGTTTCTACTTTCAGATGCAACAGAAATTTTGCGGATTGCTCAATCCGTTCGCGAGATATGGCAGTTTGGAGATAAGAAACGCTTGAGAAACTCAAAATTTTCGCAGTTCTGATGCTCGAAACGAATGACTACAACGGCCTAGCGGAGAAGTACGCATACCGTTGTAATCGGGCGAGTTTCTACTTTCAGAAGCAACAGACATTTTGCGGATTGGTCGATCCGTTCGCGAGATATGGTAGTTTGGAGGTAAGAAACGCTTGAGAAACTCAAAATTTTCGCAGTTCTGATGCTCGAAACGAGTAACTAGAACGGCCTAGGGGAAAAGTACGCATACCGTTGTAATCGGGCGAGTTTCTACTTTCAGATGCAACAGAAATTTTGCGGATAGGTCTATCCGTTCGCGAGATATGGCAGTTTGGAGGTAAGAAACGCTTGAGAAACTCAAAATTTTCGCAGTTCTGATGCTCGATACGAATAACTAGAACGGCCTAGGGGAAAACTACACCTACCGTTGTAATCGGGCTAGTTTCTACTTTCAGATGCAACAGAAATTTTGCGGATTGGTCAATCCGTTCGCGAGATATGGCAGTTTGGAGATAAGAAACGCTTGAGAAACTGAAAATTTTCGCAGTTCTGATGCTCGAAACGAGTAACTAGAACGGCCTAGGGGAAAAGTACGCATACCGTTGTAATCGGGCGAGTTTCTGCTTTCAGATGCAACAGAAATTTTGCGGATTGGTCAATCCGTTCGCGAGATATGGCAGTTTGGAGATAAGAAACGCTTGAGAAACTCAAAATTTTCGCAGTTCTGATGCTCGAAACGAATGACTACAACGGCCTAGGGGAGAAGTACGCATACCGTTGTAATCGGGCGAGTTTCTACTTTCAGAAGCAACAGAAATTTTGCGGATTGGTGAATCCGTTCGCGAGATATGGTAGTTTGGAGGTAAGAAACGCTTGAGAAACTCAAAATTTTTGCAGTTCTGATGCTCGAAACGAGTAACTAGAACGGCATATGGGAAAAGTGCGCATACCGTTGTAATCGGGCGAGTTTCTACTTTCAGATGCAACAGAAATTTTGCGGATTGGTCAATCCGTTCGCGAGATATGGCAGTTTGGATGTAAGAAACGCTTGAGAAACTCAAAATTTTCGCAGTTCTGATGCTCGAAACGAATAACTAGAACGGCCTAGGGGAAAACTACACATACCGTTGTAATCGGGCGAGTTTCTACTTTCAGATGCAACAGAAATTTTGGGGATTGGTCAATCCGTTCGCGAGATATGGCAGTTTGGAGGTAAGAAACGCTTGAGAAACTCAAAATTTTCACAGTTCTGATGCTCGAAACGAATAACTGGAACGGCCTAGGGGAAAACTACACATACCGTTGTAATCGGGCGAGTTTCTACTTTCAGATGCAACAGAAATTTTGCGGATTGGTCAATCCGTTCGCGAGATATGGCAGTTTGGAGGTAAGAAACGCTTGAGAAACTCAAAATTTTCGCAGTTCTGATGCTCGAAACGAATAACTAGAACGGCCTAGGGGAAAAGTACGCATACCGTTGTAATCGGGCGAGTTTCTACTTTCAGAAGCAACAGAAATTTTGCGGATTGGTGAATCCGTTCGCGAGATATGGCAGTTTGGAGATAAGAAACGCTTGAGAAACTCAAAATTTTCGCAGTTCTGATGCTCGAAACGAATGACTACAACGGCCTAGGGGAGAAGTACGCATACCGTTGTAATCGGGCGAGTTTCTACTTTCAGAAGCAACAGAAATTTTGCGGATTGGTGAATCCGTTCGCGAGATATGGTAGTTTGGAGGTAAGAAACGCTTGAGAAACTCAAAATTTTTGCAGTTCTGATGCTCGAAACGAGTAACTAGAACGGCATAGGGGAAAAGTACGCATACCGTTGTAATCGGGCGAGTTTCTGCTTTCAGATGCAACAGAAATTTTGCGGATTGGTCAATCCGTTCGCGAGATATGGCAGTTTGGATGTAAGAAACGCTTGAGAAACTCAAAATTTTCGCAGTTCTGATGCTCGAAACAAATAACTAGAACGGCCTAGGGGAAAAGTACGCATACCGTTGTAATCGGGCGAGTTTCTGCTTTCAGATGCAACAGAAATTTTGCGGATTGGTCAATCCGTTCGCGAGATATGGCAGTTTGGATGTAAGAAACGCTTGAGAAACTCAAAATTTTCGCAGTTCTGATGCTCGAAACAAATAACTAGAACGGCCTAGGGGAAAAGTACGCATACCGTTGTAATCGGGCGAGTTTCTGCTTTCAGATACAACAGAAATTTTGCGGATTGGTCAATCCGTTCGCGAGATATGGCAGTTTGGATGTAAGAAACGCTTGAGAAACTCAAAATTTTCGCAGTTCTGATGCTCGAAACAAATAACTAGAGCGGCCTAGGGGAAAAGTACGCATACCGTTGTAATCGGGCGAGTTTCTGCTTTCAGATGCAACAGAAATTTTGCGGATTTGTCAATCCGTTCGCGAGATATGGCAGTTTGGATGTAAGAAACGCTTGAGAAACTCAAAATTTTCGCAGTTCTGATGCTCGAAACGAATAACTAGAACGGCCTAGGGGAAAACTACACATACCGTTGTAATCGGGCGAGTTTCTACTTTCAGATGCAACAGAAATTTTGCGGATTGGTCAATCCGTTCGCGAGATATGGCAGTTTGGATGTAAGAAACGCTTGAGAAACTCAAAATTTTCGCAGTTCTGATGCTCGAAACGAATAACTAGAACGGCCTAGGGGAAAAGTACGCATACCGTTGTAATCGGGCGAGTTTCTACTTTCAGAAGCAACAGAAATTTTGCGGATTGGTGAATCCGTTCGCGAGATATGGCAGTTTGGAGATAAGAAACGCTTGAGAAACTCAAAATTTTCGCAGTTCTGATGCTCGAAACGAATGACTACAACGGCCTAGGGGAGAAGTACGCATACCGTTGTAATCGGGCGAGTTTCTACTTTCAGAAGCAACAGAAATTTTGCGGATTGGTGAATCCGTTCGCGAGATATGGTAGTTTGGAGGTAAGAAACGCTTGAGAAACTCAAAATTTTTGCAGTTCTGATGCTCGAAACGAGTAACTAGAACGGCATAGGGGAAAAGTACGCATACCGTTGTAAACGGGCGAGTTTCTGCTTTCAGATACAACAGAAATTTTGCGGATTGGTCAATCCGTTCGCGAGATATGGCAGTTTGGATGTAAGAAACGCTTGAGAAACTCAAAATTTTCGCAGTTCTGATGCTCGAAACAAATAACTAGAGCGGCCTAGGGGAAAAGTACGCATACCGTTGTAATCGGGCGAGTTTCTGCTTTCAGATGCAACAGAAATTTTGCGGATTTGTCAATCCGTTCGCGAGATATGGCAGTTTGGATGTAAGAAACGCTTGAGAAACTCAAAATTTTCGCAGTTCTGATGCTCGAAACGAATAACTAGAACGGCCTAGGGGAAAACTACACATACCGTTGTAATCGGGCGAGTTTCTACTTTCAGATGCAACAGAAATTTTGCGGATTGGTCAATCCGTTCGCGAGATATGGAAGTTTGGAGGTAAGAAACGCTTGAGAAACTCAAAATTTTCGCAGTTCTGATGCTCGAAACGAATAACTAGAACGGCCTAGGGGAAAAGTACGCATACCGTTGTAATCGGGCGAGTTTCTACTTTCAGAAGCAACAGAAATTTTGCGGATTGGTGAATCCGTTCGCGAGATATGGCAGTTTGGAGATAAGAAACGCTTGAGAAACTCAAAATTTTCGCAGTTCTGATGCTCGAAACGAATGACTACAACGGCCTAGGGGAGAAGTACGCATACCGTTGTAATCGGGCGAGTTTCTACTTTCAGAAGCAACAGAAATTTTGCGGATTGGTGAATCCGTTCGCGAGATATGGTAGTTTGGAGGTAAGAAACGCTTGAGAAACTCAAAATTTTTGCAGTTCTGATGCTCGAAACGAGTAACTAGAACGGAATAGGGGAAAAGTACGCATACCGTTGTAATCGGGCGAGTTTCTGCTTTCAGATGCAACAGAAATTTTGCGGATTGGTCAATCCGTTCGCGAGATATGGCAGTTTGGATGTAAGAAACGCTTGAGAAACTCAAAATTTTCGCAGTTCTGATGCTCGAAACAAATAACTAGAACGGCCTAGGGGAAAAGTACGCATACCGTTGTAATCGGGCGAGTTTCTGCTTTCAGATGCAACAGAAATTTTGCGGATTGGTCAATCCGTTCGCGAGATATGGCAGTTTGGATGTAAGAAACGCTTGAGAAACTCAAAATTTTCGCAGTTCTGATGCTCGAAACAAATAACTAGAACGGCCTAGGGGAAAAGTACGCATACCGTTGTAATCGGGCGAGTTTCTGCTTTCAGATGCAACAGAAATTTTGCGGATTTGTCAATCCGTTCGCGAGATATGGCAGTTTGGATGTAAGAAACGCTTGAGAAACTCAAAATTTTCGCAGTTCTGATGCTCGAAACGAATAACTAGAACGGCCTAGGGGAAAACTACACATACCGTTGTAATCGGGCGAGTTTCTACTTTCAGATGCAACAGAAATTTTGCGGATTGGTCAATCCGTTCGCGAGATATGGCAGTTTGGATGTAAGAAACGCTTGAGAAACTCAAAATTTTCGCAGTTCTGATGCTCGAAACGAATAACTAGAACGGCCTAGGGGAAAAGTACGCATACCGTTGTAATCGGGCGAGTTTCTACTTTCAGAAGCAACAGAAATTTTGCGGATTGGTGAATCCGTTCGCGAGATATGGCAGTTTGGAGATAAGAAACGCTTGAGAAACTCAAAATTTTCGCAGTTCTGATGCTCGAAACGAATGACTACAACGGCCTAGGGGAGAAGTACGCATACCGTTGTAATCGGGCGAGTTTCTACTTTCAGAAGCAACAGAAATTTTGCGGATTGGTCAATCCGTTCGCGAGATATGGAAGTTTGGAGGTAAGAAACGCTTGAGAAACTCAAAATTTTCGCAGTTCTGATGCTCGAAACGAATAACTAGAACGGCCTAGGGGAAAACTACACCTACCGTTGTAATCGGGCGAGTTTCTACTTTCAGACGCAACAGAAATTTTGCGGATTGGTCAATCCGTTCGCGAGATATGGCAGTTTGGAGGTAAGAAACGCTTGAGAAACTCAAAATTTTCGCAGTTCTGATGCTCGAAACGAGTAACTAGAACGGCCTAGGGGAAAAGTACGCATACCGTTGTAATCGGGCGAGTTTCTACTTTCAGATGCAACAGAAATTTTGCGGATTGGTCAATCCGTTCGCGAGATATGGCAGTTTGGAGGTAAGAAACGCTTGAGAAACTCAAAATTTTCGCAGTTCTGATGCTCGAAACGAATAACTAGAACGGCCTAGGGGAAAAGTACGCATACCGTTGTAATCGGGCGAGTTTCTACTTTCAGATGCAACAGAAATTTTGCGGATTGGTCAATCCGTTCGCGAGATATGGCAGTTTGGAAGTAAGAAACGCTTCAGAAACTCAAAATTTTCGCAGTTCTGATGCTCGAAACGAATACCTGGAACGGCCTAGGGGAAAACTACACATGCCGTTGTAATCGGGCGAGTTTCTACATTCAGATGCAATAGAAATTTTGCGGATTGGTCTATCCGTTCGCGAGATATGGCAGTTTGGAGGTAAGAAACGCTTGAGAAACTCAAAATTTTCGCAGTTCTGATGCTCGAAACGAATAACTAGAACGGCCTAGGGGAAAAGTACGCATACCGTTGTAATCGGGCGCGTTTCTACTCTCAGATGCAACAGAAATTTTGCGGATTGGTCAATCCGTTCGCGAGATATGGCAGTTTGGAGGTAAGAAACGCTTGAGAAACTCAAAATTTTCGCAGTTCTGATGCTCGAAAAGAATAACTAGAACGGCCTAGGGGAAAAGTACGCATACCGTTGTAATCGGGCGAGTTTCTACTTTCAGAAGCAACAGAAATTTTGCGGATTGGTCGAACCGTTCGCGAGATATGGTAGTTTGGTGGTAAGAAACGCTTGAGAAACTCAAATTTTACGCAGTTCTGATGCTCGAAACGAGTAACTAGAACGGCCTAGGGGAAAAGTACGCATACCGTTGTAATCGGGCGAGCTTCTACTTTCAGATGCAACAGAAATTTTGCGGATTGGTCAATCGGTTCGCGAGATATGGCAGTTTGGAGGTAAGAAACGCTTGAGAAACTCAAAATTTTCGCAGTTCTGATGCTCGAAACGAATGACTACAACGGCCTAGCGGAGAAGTACGCATACCGTTGTAATCGGGCGAGTTTCTACTTTCAGAAGCAACAGAAATTTTGCGGATTGGTCGATCCGTTCGCGAGATATGGTAGTTTGGAGGTAAGAAACGCTTGAGAAACTCAAAATTTTCGCAGTTCTGATGCTCGAAACGAGTAACTAGAACGGCCTAGGGGAAAAGTACGCATACCGTTGTAATCGGGCGAGTTTCTACTTTCAGATGCAACAGAAATTTTGCGGATAGGTCTATCCGTTCGCGAGATATGGCAGTTTGGAGGTAAGAAACGCTTGAGAAACTCAAAATTTTCGCAGTTCTGATGCTCGATACGAATAACTAGAACGGCCTAGGGGAAAACTACACCTACCGTTGTAATCGGGCTAGTTTCTACTTTCAGATGCAACAGAAATTTTGCGGATTGGTCAATCCGTTCGCGAGATATGGCAGTTTGGAGATAAGAAACGCTTGAGAAACTGAAAATTTTCGCAGTTCTGATGCTCGAAACGAGTAACTAGAACGGCCTAGGGGAAAAGTACGCATACCGTTGTAATCGGGCGAGTTTCTGCTTTCAGATGCAACAGAAATTTTGCGGATTGGTCAATCCGTTCGCGAGATATGGCAGTTTGGAGATAAGAAACGCTTGAGAAACTCAAAATTTTCGCAGTTCTGATGCTCGAAACGAATGACTACAACGGCCTAGGGGAGAAGTACGCATACCGTTGTAATCGGGCGAGTTTCTACTTTCAGAAGCAACAGAAATTTTGCGGATTGGTGAATCCGTTCGCGAGATATGGTAGTTTGGAGGTAAGAAACGCTTGAGAAACTCAAAATTTTTGCAGTTCTGATGCTCGAAACGAGTAACTAGAACGGCATATGGGAAAAGTGCGCATACCGTTGTAATCGGGCGAGTTTCTACTTTCAGATGCAACAGAAATTTTGCGGATTGGTCAATCCGTTCGCGAGATATGGCAGTTTGGATGTAAGAAACGCTTGAGAAACTCAAAATTTTCGCAGTTCTGATGCTCGAAACGAATAACTAGAACGGCCTAGGGGAAAACTACACATACCGTTGTAATCGGGCGAGTTTCTACTTTCAGATGCAACAGAAATTTTGGGGATTGGTCAATCCGTTCGCGAGATATGGCAGTTTGGAGGTAAGAAACGCTTGAGAAACTCAAAATTTTCACAGTTCTGATGCTCGAAACGAATAACTGGAACGGCCTAGGGGAAAACTACACATACCGTTGTAATCGGGCGAGTTTCTACTTTCAGATGCAACAGAAATTTTGCGGATTGGTCAATCCGTTCGCGAGATATGGCAGTTTGGAGGTAAGAAACGCTTGAGAAACTCAAAATTTTCGCAGTTCTGATGCTCGAAACGAATAACTAGAACGGCCTAGGGGAAAAGTACGCATACCGTTGTAATCGGGCGAGTTTCTACTTTCAGAAGCAACAGAAATTTTGCGGATTGGTGAATCCGTTCGCGAGATATGGCAGTTTGGAGATAAGAAACGCTTGAGAAACTCAAAATTTTCGAAGTTCTGATGCTCGAAACGAATGACTACAACGGCCTAGGGGAGAAGTACGCATACCGTTGTAATCGGGCGAGTTTCTACTTTCAGAAGCAACAGAAATTTTGCGGATTGGTGAATCCGTTCGCGAGATATGGTAGTTTGGAGGTAAGAAACGCTTGAGAAACTCAAAATTTTTGCAGTTCTGATGCTCGAAACGAGTAACTAGAACGGCATAGGGGAAAAGTACGCATACCGTTGTAATCGGGCGAGGTTCTGCTTTCAGATGCAACAGAAATTTTGCGGATTGGTCAATCCGTTCGCGAGATATGGCAGTTTGGATGTAAGAAACGCTTGAGAAACTCAAAATTTTCGCAGTTCTGATGCTCGAAACAAATAACTAGAACGGCCTAGGGGAAAAGTACGCATACCGTTGTAATCGGGCGAGTTTCTGCTTTCAGATGCAACAGAAATTTTGCGGATTGGTCAATCCGTTCGCGAGATATGGCAGTTTGGATGTAAGAAACGCTTGAGAAACTCAAAATTTTCGCAGTTCTGATGCTCGAAACAAATAACTAGAACGGCCTAGGGGAAAAGTACGCATACCGTTGTAATCGGGCGAGTTTCTGCTTTCAGATACAACAGAAATTTTGCGGATTGGTCAATCCGTTCGCGAGATATGGCAGTTTGGATGTAAGAAACGCTTGAGAAACTCAAAATTTTCGCAGTTCTGATGCTCGAAACAAATAACTAGAGCGGCCTAGGGGAAAAGTACGCATACCGTTGTAATCGGGCGAGTTTCTGCTTTCAGATGCAACAGAAATTTTGCGGATTTGTCAATCCGTTCGCGAGATATGGCAGTTTGGATGTAAGAAACGCTTGAGAAACTCAAAATTTTCGCAGTTCTGATGCTCGAAACGAATAACTAGAACGGCCTAGGGGAAAACTACACATACCGTTGTAATCGGGCGAGTTTCTACTTTCAGATGCAACAGAAATTTTGCGGATTGGTCAATCCGTTCGCGAGATATGGCAGTTTGGATGTAAGAAACGCTTGAGAAACTCAAAATTTTCGCAGTTCTGATGCTCGAAACGAATAACTAGAACGGCCTAGGGGAAAAGTACGCATACCGTTGTAATCGGGCGAGTTTCTACTTTCAGAAGCAACAGAAATTTTGCGGATTGGTGAATCCGTTCGCGAGATATGGCAGTTTGGAGATAAGAAACGCTTGAGAAACTCAAAATTTTCGCAGTTCTGATGCTCGAAACGAATGACTACAACGGCCTAGGGGAGAAGTACGCATACCGTTGTAATCGGGCGAGTTTCTACTTTCAGAAGCAACAGAAATTTTGCGGATTGGTGAATCCGTTCGCGAGATATGGTAGTTTGGAGGTAAGAAACGCTTGAGAAACTCAAAATTTTTGCAGTTCTGATGCTCGAAACGAGTAACTAGAACGGCATAGGGGAAAAGTACGCATACCGTTGTAATCGGGCGAGTTTCTGCTTTCAGATGCAACAGAAATTTTGCGGATTGGTCAATCCGTTCGCGAGATATGGCAGTTTGGATGTAAGAAACGCTTGAGAAACTCAAAATTTTCGCAGTTCTGATGCTCGAAACAAATAACTAGAACGGCCTAGGGGAAAAGTACGCATACCGTTGTAATCGGGCGAGTTTCTGCTTTCAGATGCAACAGAAATTTTGCGGATTGGTCAATCCGTTCGCGAGATATGGCAGTTTGGATGTAAGAAACGCTTGAGAAACTCAAAATTTTCGCAGTTCTGATGCTCGAAACAAATAACTAGAACGGCCTAGGGGAAAAGTACGCATACCGTTGTAATCGGGCGAGTTTCTGCTTTCAGATGCAACAGAAATTTTGCGGATTTGTCAATCCGTTCGCGAGATATGGCAGTTTGGATGTAAGAAACGCTTGAGAAACTCAAAATTTTCGCAGTTCTGATGCTCGAAACGAATAACTAGAACGGCCTAGGGAAAAACTACACATACCGTTGTAATCGGGCGAGTTTCTACTTTCAGATGCAACAGAAATTTTGCGGATTGGTCAATCCGTTCGCGAGATATGGCAGTTTGGATGTAAGAAACGCTTGAGAAACTCAAAATTTTCGCAGTTCTGATGCTCGAAACGAATAACTAGAACGGCCTAGGGGAAAAGTACGCATACCGTTGTAATCGGGCGAGTTTCTACTTTCAGAAGCAACAGAAATTTTGCGGATTGGTGAATCCGTTCGCGAGATATGGCAGTTTGGAGATAAGAAACGCTTGAGAAACTCAAAATTTTCGCAGTTCTGATGCTCGAAACGAATGACTACAACGGCCTAGGGGAGAAGTACGCATACCGTTGTAATCGGGCGAGTTTCTACTTTCAGAAGCAACAGAAATTTTGCGGATTGGTCAATCCGTTCGCGAGATATGGAAGTTTGGAGGTAAGAAACGCTTGAGAAACTCAAAATTTTCGCAGTTCTGATGCTCGAAACGAATAACTAGAACGGCCTAGGGGAAAACTACACCTACCGTTGTAATCGGGCGAGTTTCTACTTTCAGATGCAACAGAAATTTTGCGGATTGGTCAATCCGTTCGCGAGATATGGCAGTTTGGAGGTAAGAAACGCTTGAGAAACTCAAAATTTTCGCAGTTCTGATGCTCGAAACGAGTAACTAGAACGGCCTAGGGGAAAAGTACGCATACCGTTGTAATCGGGCGAGTTTCTACTTTCAGATGCAACAGAAATTTTGCGGATTGGTCAATCCGTTCGCGAGATATGGCAGTTTGGAGGTAAGAAACGCTTGAGAAACTCAAAATTTTCGCAGTTCTGATGCTCGAAACAAATAACTAGAACGGCCTAGGGGAAAAGTACGCATACCGTTGTAATCGGGCGAGTTTCTGCTTTCAGATGCAACAGAAATTTTGCGGATTGGTCAATCCGTTCGCGAGATATGGCAGTTTGGATGTAAGAAACGCTTGAGAAACTCAAAATTTTCGCAGTTCTGATGCTCGAAACAAATAACTAGAACGGCCTAGGGGAAAAGTACGCATACCGTTGTAATCGGGCGAGTTTCTGCTTTCAGATGCAACAGAAATTTTGCGGATTTGTCAATCCGTTCGCGAGATATGGCAGTTTGGATGTAAGAAACGCTTGAGAAACTCAAAATTTTCGCAGTTCTGATGCTCGAAACGAATAACTAGAACGGCCTAGGGGAAAACTACACATACCGTTGTAATCGGGCGAGTTTCTACTTTCAGATGCAACAGAAATTTTGCGGATTGGTCAATCCGTTCGCGAGATATGGCAGTTTGGATGTAAGAAACGCTTGAGAAACTCAAAATTTTCGCAGTTCTGATGCTCGAAACGAATAACTAGAACGGCCTAGGGGAAAAGTACGCATACCGTTGTAATCGGGCGAGTTTCTACTTTCAGAAGCAACAGAAATTTTGCGGATTGGTGAATCCGTTCGCGAGATATGGCAGTTTGGAGATAAGAAACGCTTGAGAAACTCAAAATTTTCGCAGTTCTGATGCTCGAAACGAATGACTACAACGGCCTAGGGGAGAAGTACGCATACCGTTGTAATCGGGCGAGTTTCTACTTTCAGAAGCAACAGAAATTTTGCGGATTGGTCAATCCGTTCGCGAGATATGGAAGTTTGGAGGTAAGAAACGCTTGAGAAACTCAAAATTTTCGCAGTTCTGATGCTCGAAACGAATAACTAGAACGGCCTAGGGGAAAACTACACCTACCGTTGTAATCGGGCGAGTTTCTACTTTCAGATGCAACAGAAATTTTGCGGATTGGTCAATCCGTTCGCGAGATATGGCAGTTTGGAGGTAAGAAACGCTTGAGAAACTCAAAATTTTCGCAGTTCTGATGCTCGAAACGAGTAACTAGAACGGCCTAGGGGAAAAGTACGCATACCGTTGTAATCGGGCGAGTTTCTACTTTCAGATGCAACAGAAATTTTGCGGATTGGTCAATCCGTTCGCGATATATGGCAGTTTGGAGGTAAGAAACGCTTGAGAAACTCAAAATTTTCGCAGTTCTGATGCTCGAAACGAATAACTAGAACGGCCTAGGGGAAAAGTACGCATACCGTTGTAATCGGGCGAGTTTCTACTTTCAGATGCAACAGAAATTTTGCGGATTGGTCAATCCGTTCGCGAGATATGGCAGTTTGGAAGTAAGAAACGCTTCAGAAACTCAAAATTTTCGCAGTTCTGATGCTCGAAACGAATACCTGGAACGGCCTAGGGGAAAACTACACATGCCGTTGTAATCGGGCGAGTTTCTACATTCAGATGCAATAGAAATTTTGCGGATTGGTCTATCCGTTCGCGAGATATGGCAGTTTGGAGGTAAGAAACGCTTGAGAAACTCAAAATTTTCGCAGTTCTGATGCTCGAAACGAATAACTAGAACGGCCTAGGGGAAAAGTACGCATACCGTTGTAATCGGGCGAGTTTCTACTTTCAGAAGCAACAGAAATTTTGCGGATTGGTCGAACCGTTCGCGAGATATGGTAGTTTGGTGGTAAGAAACGCTTGAGAAACTCAAATTTTACGCAGTTCTGATGCTCGAAACGAGTAACTAGAACGGCCTAGGGGAAAAGTACGCATACCGTTGTAATCGGGCGAGCTTCTACTTTCAGATGCAACAGAAATTTTGCGGATTGGTCAATCGGTTCGCGAGATATGGCAGTTTGGAGGTAAGAAACGCTTGAGAAACTCAAAATTTTCGCAGTTCTGATGCTCGAAACGAATAACTAGAACGGCCTAGGGGAGAAGTACGCATACCGTTGTAATCGGGCGAGTTTCTACTTTCAGATGCAACAGAAATTTTGCGGATTGGTCAATCCGTCCGCGAGATATGGCAGTTTGGAAATAAGAAACGCTTGAGAAACTCAAAATTTTCACAGTTCTGATGCTCGAAACGAATAACTAGGACCGCCTAGGGGAAAAGTTCGCATACCGTTGTAATCGGGCGAGTTTCTACTTTCAGATGCAACAGAAATTTTGCGGATTGATCAATCCGTTCGCGAGATATGGCAGTTTGGAGATAAGAAACGCTTGAGAAACTCAAAATTTTCGCAGTTCTGATGCTCGAAACGAATGACTACAACGGCCTAGCGGAGAAGTACGCATACCGTTGTAATCGGGCGAGTTTCTACTTTCAGATGCAACAGAAATTTTGCGGATTGGTCAATCCGTTCGCGAGATATGGCAGTTTGGAGGTAAGAAACGCTTGAGAAACTCAAAATTTTCGCAGTTCTGATGCTCGAAACGAATGACTACAACGGCCTAGCGGAGAAGTACGCATACCGTTGTAATCGGGCGAGTTTCTACTTTCAGAAGCAACAGAAATTTTGCGGATTGGTCGATCCGTTCGCGAGATATGGTAGTTTGGAGGTAAGAAACGCTTGAGAAACTCAAAATTTTCGCAGTTCTGATGCTCGAAACGAGTAACTAGAACGGCCTAGGGGAAAAGTACGCATACCGTTGTAATCGGGCGAGTTTCTACTTTCAGATGCAACAGAAATTTTGCGGATAGGTCTATCCGTTCGCGAGATATGGCAGTTTGGAGGTAAGAAACGCTTGAGAAACTCAAAATTTTCGCAGTTCTGATGCTCGATACGAATAACTAGAACGGCCTAGGGGAAAACTACACCCACCGTTGTAATCGGGCGAGTTTCTACTTTCAGATGCAACAGAAATTTTGCGGATTGGTCAATCCGTCCGCGAGATATGGCAGTTTGGAAATAAGAAACGCTTGAGAAACTCAAAATTTTCGCAGTTCTGATGCTCGAAACGAATAACTAGAACGGCCTAGGGGAAAAGTACGCATACCATTGTAATCGGGCGAGTTTCTACTTTCAGATGCAACAGAAATTTTGCGGATTGGTCGATCCGTTCGCGAGATATGGTAGTTTGGAGGTAAGAAACGCTTGAGAAACTCAAAATTTTCGCAGTTCTGATGCTCGATACGAATAACTAGAACGGCCTAGGGGAAAACTACACCTACCGTTGTAATCGGGCGAGTTTCTACTTTCAGATGCAACAGAAATTTTGCGGATTGGTCAATCCGTTCGCGAGATATGGCAGTTTGGAGGTAAGAAACGCTTGAGAAACTCAAAATTTTCGCAGTTCTGATGCTCGAAACGAATAACTAGAACCGACTAGGGGAAATGTGCGCATACCGTTGAAATCGGGCTAGTTTCTACTTTCAGATGCAACAGAAATTTTGCGGATTGCTCAATCCGTTCGCGAGATATGGCAGTTTGGAGATAAGAAACGCTTGAGAAACTCAAAATTTTCGCAGTTCTGATGCTCGAAACGAATGACTACAACGGCCTAGGGGAGAAGTACGCATACCGTTGTAATCGGGCGAGTTTCTACTTTCAGAAGCAACAGAAATTTTGCGGATTGGTCGATCCGTTCGCGAGATATGGTAGTTTGGATGTAAGAAACGCTTGAGAAACTCAAAATTTTCGCAGTTCTGATGCTCGAAACGAGTAACTAGAACGGCCTAGGGGAAAAGTACGCATACCGTTGTAATCGGGCGAGTTTCTACTTTCAGATGCAACAGAAATTTTGCGGATAGGTCTATCCGTTCGCGAGATATGGCAGTTTGGAGGTAAGAAACGCTTGAGAAACTCAAAATTTTCGCAGTTCTGATGCTCGATACGAATAACTAGAACGGCCTAGGGGAAAACTACACCTACCGTTGTAATCGGGCGAGTTTCTACTTTCAGATGCAACAGAAATTTTGCGGATTGGTCAATCCGTCCGCGAGATATGGCAGTTTGGAGATAAGAAACGCTTGAGAAACTCAAAATTTTCGCAGTTCTGATGCTCGAAACGAATGACTACAACGGCCTAGGGGAGAAGTACGCATACCGTTGTAATCGGGCGAGTTTCTACTTTCAGAAGCAACAGAAATTTTGCGGATTGGTCGATCCGTTCGCGAGATATGGTAGTTTGGATGTAAGAAACGCTTGAGAAACTCAAAATTTTCGCAGTTCTGATGCTCGACACGAATAACTAGAACGGCCTAGGGGAAAAGTGCGCATACCGTTGTAATCGGGCGAGTTTCTACTTTCAGATGCAACAGAAATTTTGCGGATTGATCAATCCGTTCGCGAGATATGGCAGTTTGGAGATAAGAAACGCTTGAGAAACTCAAAATTTTCGCAGTTCTGATGCTCGAAACGAATGACTACAACGGCCTAGCGGAGAAGTACGCATACCGTTGTAATCGGGCGAGTTTCTACTTTCAGATGCAACAGAAATTTTGCGGATTGGTCAATCCGTTCGCGAGATATGGCAGTTTGGAGGTAAGAAACGCTTGAGAAACTCAAAATTTTCGCAGTTCTGATGCTCGAAACGAATGACTACAACGGCCTAGCGGAGAAGTACGCATACCGTTGTAATCGGGCGAGTTTCTACTTTCAGAAGCAACAGAAATTTTGCGGATTGGTCGATCCGTTCGCGAGATATGGTAGTTTGGAGGTAAGAAACGCTTGAGAAACTCAAAATTTTCGCAGTTCTGATGCTCGAAACGAGTAACTAGAACGGCCTAGGGGAAAAGTACGCATACCGTTGTAATCGGGCGAGTTTCTACTTTCAGATGCAACAGAAATTTTGCGGATAGGTCTATCCGTTCGCGAGATATGGCAGTTTGGAGGTAAGAAACGCTTGAGAAACTCAAAATTTTCGCAGTTCTGATGCTCGATACGAATAACTAGAACGGCCTAGGGGAAAACTACACCTACCGTTGTAATCGGGCGAGTTTCTACTTTCAGATGCAACAGAAATTTTGCGGATTGGTCAATCCGTCCGCGAGATATGGCAGTTTGGAAATAAGAAACGCTTGAGAAACTCAAAATTTTCGCAGTTCTGATGCTCGAAACGAATAACTAGAACGGCCTAGGGGAAAAGTACGCATACCATTGTAATCGGGCGAGTTTCTACTTTTAGATGCAACAGAAATTTTGCGGATTGGTCGATCCGTTCGCGAGATATGGTAGTTTGGAGGTAAGAAACGCTTGAGAAACTCAAAATTTTCGCAGTTCTGATGCTCGAAACGAGTAACTAGAACGGCCTAGGGGAAAAGTACGCATACCGTTGTAATCGGGCGAGTTTCTACTTTCAGATGCAACAGAAATTTTGCGGATAGGTCTATCCGTTCGCGAGATATGGCAGTTTGGAGGTAAGAAACGCTTGAGAAACTCAAAATTTTCGCAGTTCTGATGCTCGACACGAATAACTAGAACGGCCTAGGGGAAAAGTGCGCATACCGTTGTAATCGGGCGAGTTTCTACTTTCAGATGCAACAGAAATTTTGCGGATTGATCAATCCGTTCGCGAGATATGGCAGTTTGGAGATAAGAAACGCTTGAGAAACTCAAAATTTTCGCAGTTCTGATGCTCGAAACGAATGACTACAACGGCCTAGCGGAGAAGTACGCATACCGTTGTAATCGGGCGAGTTTCTACTTTCAGAAGCAACAGAAATTTTGCGGATTGGTCGATCCGTTCGCGAGATATGGTAGTTTGGAGGTAAGAAACGCTTGAGAAACTCAAAATTTTCGCAGTTCTGATGCTCGAAACGAGTAACTAGAACGGCCTAGGGGAAAAGTACGCATACCGTTGTAATCGGGCGAGTTTCTACTTTCAGATGCAACAGAAATTTTGCGGATAGGTCTATCCGTTCGCGAGATATGGCAGTTTGGAGGTAAGAAACGCTTGAGAAACTCAAAATTTTCGCAGTTCTGATGCTCGATACGAATAACTAGAACGGCCTAGGGGAAAACTACACCTACCGTTGTAATCGGGCGAGTTTCTACTTTCAGATGCAACAGAAATTTTGCGGATTGGTCAATCCGTCCGCGAGATATGGCAGTTTGGAAATAAGAAACGCTTGAGAAACTCAAAATTTTCGCAGTTCTGATGCTCGAAACGAATAACTAGAACGGCCTAGGGGAAAAGTACGCATACCATTGTAATCGGGCGAGTTTCTACTTTCAGATGCAACAGAAATTTTGCGGATTGGTCGATCCGTTCGCGAGATATGGTAGTTTGGAGGTAAGAAACGCTTGAGAAACTCAAAATTTTCGCAGTTCTGATGCTCGAAACGAGTAACTAGAACGGCCTAGGGGAAAAGTACGCATACCGTTGTAATCGGGCGAGTTTCTACTTTCAGATGCAACAGAAATTTTGCGGATAGGTCTATCCGTTCGCGAGATATGGCAGTTTGGAGGTAAGAAACGCTTGAGAAACTCAAAATTTTCGCAGTTCTGATGCTCGACACGAATAACTAGAACGGCCTAGGGGAAAAGTGCGCATACCGTTGTAATCGGGCGAGTTTCTACTTTCAGATGCAACAGAAATTTTGCGGATTGATCAATCCGTTCGCGAGATATGGCAGTTTGGAGATAAGAAACGCTTGAGAAACTCAAAATTTTCGCAGTTCTGATGCTCGAAACGAATGACTACAACGGCCTAGCGGAGAAGTACGCATACCGTTGTAATCGGGCGAGTTTCTACTTTCAGAAGCAACAGAAATTTTGCGGATTGGTCGATCCGTTCGCGAGATATGGTAGTTTGGAGGTAAGAAACGCTTGAGAAACTCAAAATTTTCGCAGTTCTGATGCTCGAAACGAGTAACTAGAACGGCCTAGGGGAAAAGTACGCATACCGTTGTAATCGGGCGAGTATCTACTTTCAGATGCAACAGAAATTTTGCGGATAGGTCTATCCGTTCGCGAGATATGGCAGTTTGGAGGTAAGAAACGCTTGAGAAACTCAAAATTTTCGCAGTTCTGATGCTCGATACGAATAACTAGAACGGCCTAGGGGAAAACTACACCTACCGTTGTAATCGGGCTAGTTTCTACTTTCAGATGCAACAGAAATTTTGCGGATTGGTCAATCCGTTCGCGAGATATGGCAGTTTGGAGGTAAGAATCGCTTGAGAAACTCAAAATTATCGCAGTTCTGATGCTCGAAACGAATAACTAGAACCGCCTAGGGGAAAAGTGCGCATACCGTTGTAATCGAGCGAATATCTACTTTCAGATGCAACAGAAATTTTGCAGATTGATCAATCCGTTCGCGAGATATGGCAGTTTGGAGATAAGAAACGCTTGAGAAACCCAAAATTTTCGCAGTTCTGATGCTCGACACGAATAACTAGAACGGCCTAGGGGAAAAGTGCGAATACCGTTGTAATCGGGCGAGTTTCTACTTTCAGATGCAACAGAAATTTTGCGGATTGATCAATCCGTTCGCGAGATATGGCAGTTTGGAGATAAGAAACGCTTGAGAAACTCAAAATTTTCGCAGTTCTGATGCTCGAAACGAATGACTACAACGGCCTAGGGGAGAAGTACGCATACCGTTGTAATCGGGCGAGTTTCTACTTTCAGAAGCAACAGAAATTTTGCGGATTGTTCAATCCGTTCGCGAGATATGGCAGTTTGGAGGTAAGAAACGCTTGAGAAACTCAAAATTTTCGCAGTTCTGATGCTCGAAACGAATAACTAGAACCGCCTAGGGGAAAAATGCGCATACCGTTGTAATCGGGCGAGTTTCTACTTTCAGATGCAACAGAAATTTTGCGGATTGATCAATCCGTTCGCGAGATACGGCAGTTTGGAGATAAGAAACGCTTGAGAAACTCAAAATTTTCGCAGTTCTGATGCTCGAAACGAATGACTACAACGGCCTAGGGGAGAAGTACGCATACCGTTGTAATCGGGCGAGTTTCTACTTTCAGAAGCAACAGAAATTTTGCGGATTGGTCGAACCGTTCGCGAGATATGGTAGTTTGGAGGTAAGAAACGCTTGAGAAACTCAAAATTTTCGCAGTTCTGATGCTCGAAACGAGTAACTAGAACGGCCTAGGGGAAAAGTACGCATACCGGTATAATCGGGCGAGTTTCTACTTTCAGATGCAACAGAAATTTTGCGGATTGGTCAATCCGTTCGCGAGATATGCCAGTTTGGAGATAAGAAACGCTTAAGAAACTCAAAATTTTCGCAGTTCTGATGCTCGAAACGAGTAACTAGAACGGCCTAGGGGAAAAGTACGCATACCGTTGTAATCGGGCGAGTTTCTACTTTCAGATGCAATAGAAATTTTGCGGATTGGTCAATCCGTTCGCGAGATATGGCAGTTTGGAGGTAAGAAACGCTTGAGAAACTCAAAATTTTCGCAGTTCTGATGCTCGAAACGAATGACTACAACGGCCTAGGGAAGAAGTACGCATACCGTTGTAATCGGGCGAGTTTCTACTTTCAGAAGCAACAGAAATTTTGCGGATTGGTCAATCCGTTCGCGAGATATGGCAGATTGGAGGTAAGAAACGCTTGAGAAACTCAAAATTTTCGCAGTTCTGATGCTCGAAACGAATAACTAGAACGGCCTAGGGGAAAAGTACGCATACCGTTGTAATCGGGCGAGTTTCTACTTTCAGATGCAACAGAAATTTTGCGGATTGGTCAATCCGTTCGCGAGATATGGCAGTTTGGAAGTAAGAAACGCTTGAGAAACTCAAAATTTTCGCAGTTCTGATGCTCGAAACGAATGACTACAACGGCCTAGGGGAGAAGTACGCATACCGTTGTAATCGGGCGAGTTTCTACTTTCAGAAGCAACAGAAATTTTGCGGATTGGTCGAACCGTTCGCGAGATATGGTAGTTTGGAGGTAAGAAACGCTTGAGAAACTCAAAATTTTCGCAGTTCTGATGCTCGAAACGAGTAACTAGAACGGCCTAGGGGAAAAGTACGCATACCGGTATAATCGGGCGAGTTTCTACTTTCAGATGCAACAGAAATTTTGCGGATTGGTCAATCCGTTCGCGAGATATGCCAGTTTGGAGATAAGAAACGCTTAAGAAACTCAAAATTTTCGCAGTTCTGATGCTCGAAACGAGTAACTAGAACGGCCTAGGGGAAAAGTACGCATACCGTTGTAATCGGGCGAGTTTCTACTTTCAGATGCAATAGAAATTTTGCGGATTGGTCAATCCGTTCGCGAGATATGGCAGTTTGGAGGTAAGAAACGCTTGAGAAACTCAAAATTTTCGCAGTTCTGATGCTCGAAACGAATGACTACAACGGCCTAGGGAAGAAGTACGCATACCGTTGTAATCGGGCGAGTTTCTACTTTCAGAAGCAACAGAAATTTTGCGGATTGGTCAATCCGTTCGCGAGATATGGCAGATTGGAGGTAAGAAACGCTTGAGAAACTCAAAATTTTCGCAGTTCTGATGCTCGAAACGAATAACTAGAACGGCCTAGGGGAAAAGTACGCATACCGTTGTAATCGGGCGAGTTTCTACTTTCAGATGCAACAGAAATTTTGCGGATTGGTCAATCCGTTCGCGAGATATGGCAGTTTGGAAGTAAGAAACGCTTGAGAAACTCAAAATTTTCGCAGTTCTGATGCTCGAAACGAATGACTACAACGGCCTAGGGGAGAAGTACGCATACCGTTGTAATCGGGCGAGTTTCTACTTTCAGAAGCAACAGAAATTTTGCGGATTGGTCGAACCGTTCGCGAGATATGGTAGTTTGGAGGTAAGAAACGCTTGAGAAACTCAAAATTTTCGCAGTTCTGATGCTCGAAACGAGTAACTAGAACGGCCTAGGGGAAAAGTACGCATACCGTTGTAATCGGGCGAGTTTCTACTTTCAGATGCAACAGAAATTTTGCGGATTGGTCAATCGGTTCGCGAGATATGGCAGTTTGGAGGTAAGAAACGCTTGAGAAACTCAAAATTTTCGCAGTTCTGATGCTCGAAACGAATAACTAGACGGTCTAGGGGAGAAGTACGCATACCGTTGTAATCGGGCGAGTTTCTACTTTCAGATGCAACAGAAATTTTGCGGATTGGTCAATCCGTCCGCGAGATATGGCAGTTTGGAAATAAGAAACGCTTGAGAAACTCAAAATTTTCGCAGTTCTGATGCTCGAAACGAATAACTAGGACCGCCTAGGGGAAAAGTTCGCATACCGTTGTAATCGGGCGAGTTTCTACTTTCAGATGCAACAGAAATTTTGCGGATTGATCAATCCGTTCGCGAGATATGGCAGTTTGGAGATAAGAAACGCTTGAGAAACTCAAAATTTTCGCAGTTCTGATGCTCGAAACGAATGACTACAACGGCCTAGGGGAGAAGTACGCATACCGTTGTAATCGGGCGAGTTTCTACTTTCAGAAGCAACAGAAATTTTGCGGATTGGTCAATCCGTTCGCGAGATATGGCAGTTTGGAGGTAAGAAACACTTGAGAAACTCAAAATTTTCGCAGTTCTGATGCTCGAAACGAATAACTAGAACGGCCTAGGGGAAAAGTACGCATACCGTTGTAATCGGGCGAGTTTCTACTTTCAGATGCAACAGAAATTTTGCGGATTGGTCAATCCGTTCTCGAGATATGGCAGTTTGGAGGTAAGAAACGCTTGAGAAACTCAAAATTTTCGCAGTTCTGATGCTCGAAACGAATAACTAGAACGGCCTAGGGGAAAAGTACGCATACCATTGTAATCGGGCGAGTTTCTACTTTCAGATGCAACAGAAATTTTGCGGATTGGTCTATCCGTTCGCGAGATATGGCAGTTTGGAGGTAAGAAACGCTTGAGAAACTCAAAATTTTCGCAGTTCTGATGCTCGAAACGAATAACTAGAACGGCCTAGGGGAAAACTACACCTACCGTTGTAATCGGGCTAGTTTCTACTTTCAGATGCAACAGAAATTTTGCGGATTGGTCAATCCGTTCGCGAGATATGGCAGTTTGGAGGTAAGAAACGCTTGAGAAACTCAAAATTTTCGCAGTTCTGATGCTCGAAACGAATAACTAGAACCGCCTAGGGGAAAAATGCGCATACCGTTGTAATCGGGCGAGTTTCTACTTTCAGATGCAACAGAAATTTTGCGGATTGATCAATCCGTTCGCGAGATACGGCAGTTTGGAGATAAGAAACGCTTGAGAAACTCAAAATTTTCGCAGTTCTGATGCTCGAAACGAATGACTACAACGGCCTAGGGGAGAAGTACGCATACCGTTGTAATCGGGC
Organism: Ptiloglossa arizonensis; assembly: GCF_051014685.1. Classification (NCBI taxonomy): domain Eukaryota; kingdom Metazoa; phylum Arthropoda; class Insecta; order Hymenoptera; family Colletidae; genus Ptiloglossa; species Ptiloglossa arizonensis. The sequence continues at coordinate 102,145 of NW_027478462.1, read as the reverse complement.
GAGTTTCTACTTTCAGAAGCAACAGAAATTTTGCGGATTGGTCGAACCGTTCGCGAGATATGGTAGTTTGGAGGTAAGAAACGCTTGAGAAACTCAAAATTTTCGCAGTTCTGATGCTCGAAACGAGTAACTAGAACGGCCTAGGGGAAAAGTACGCATACCGGTATAATCGGGCGAGTTTCTACTTTCAGATGCAACAGAAATTTTGCGGATTGGTCAATCCGTTCGCGAGATATGCCAGTTTGGAGATAAGAAACGCTTAAGAAACTCAAAATTTTCGCAGTTCTGATGCTCGAAACGAGTAACTAGAACGGCCTAGGGGAAAAGTACGCATACCGTTGTAATCGGGCGAGTTTCTACTTTCAGATGCAACAGAAATTTTGCGGATTGGTCAATCCGTTCGCGAGATATGGCAGTTTGGAGGTAAGAAACGCTTGAGAAACTCAAAATTTTCGCAGTTCTGATGCTCGAAACGAATGACTACAACGGCCTAGGGGAGAAGTACGCATACCGTTGTAATCGGGCGAGTTTCTACTTTCAGAAGCAACAGAAATTTTGCGGATTGGTCAATCCGTTCGCGAGATATGGCAGTTTGGAGGTAAGAAACGCTTGAGAAACTCAAAATTTTCGCAGTTCTGATGCTCGAAACGAATAACTAGAACGGCCTAGGGGAAAAGTACGCATACCGTTGTAATCGGGCGAGTTTCTACTTTCAGATGCAACAGAAATTTTGCGGATTGGTCAATCCGTTCGCGAGGTATGGCAGTTTGGAAGTAAGAAACGCTTGAGAAACTCAAAATTTTCGCAGTTCTGATGCTCGAAACGAATGACTACAACGGCCTAGGGGAGAAGTACGCATACCGTTGTAATCGGGCGAGTTTCTACTTTCAGAAGCAACAGAAATTTTGCGGATTGGTCGAACCGTTCGCGAGATATGGTAGTTTGGAGGTAAGAAACGCTTGAGAAACTCAAAATTTTCGCAGTTCTGATGCTCGAAACGAGTAACTAGAACGGCCTAGGGGAAAAGTACGCATACCGTTGTAATCGGGCGAGTTTCTACTTTCAGATGCAACAGAAATTTTGCGGATTGGTCAATCGGTTCGCGAGATATGGCAGTTTGGAGGTAAGAAACGCTTGAGAAACTCAAAATTTTCGCAGTTCTGATGCTCGAAACGAATAACTAGACGGTCTAGGGGAGAAGTACGCATACCGTTGTAATCGGGCGAGTTTCTACTTTCAGATGCAACAGAAATTTTGCGGATTGGTCAATCCGTCCGCGAGATATGGCAGTTTGGAAATAAGAAACGCTTGAGAAACTCAAAATTTTCGCAGTTCTGATGCTCGAAACGAATAACTAGGACCGCCTAGGGGAAAAGTTCGCATACCGTTGTAATCGGGCGAGTTTCTACTTTCAGATGCAACAGAAATTTTGCGGATTGATCAATCCGTTCGCGAGATATGGCAGTTTGGAGATAAGAAACGCTTGAGAAACTCAAAATTTTCGCAGTTCTGATGCTCGAAACGAATGACTACAACGGCCTAGGGGAGAAGTACGCATACCGTTGTAATCGGGCGAGTTTCTACTTTCAGAAGCAACAGAAATTTTGCGGATTGGTCAATCCGTTCGCGAGATATGGCAGTTTGGAGGTAAGAAACACTTGAGAAACTCAAAATTTTCGCAGTTCTGATGCTCGAAACGAATAACTAGAACGGCCTAGGGGAAAAGTACGCATACCGTTGTAATCGGGCGAGTTTCTACTTTCAGATGCAACAGAAATTTTGCGGATTGGTCAATCCGTTCTCGAGATATGGCAGTTTGGAGGTAAGAAACGCTTGAGAAACTCAAAATTTTCGCAGTTCTGATGCTCGAAACGAATAACTAGAACGGCCTAGGGGAAAAGTACGCATACCATTGTAATCGGGCGAGTTTCTACTTTCAGATGCAACAGAAATTTTGCGGATTGGTCTATCCGTTCGCGAGATATGGCAGTTTGGAGGTAAGAAACGCTTGAGAAACTCAAAATTTTCGCAGTTCTGATGCTCGAAACGAATAACTAGAACGGCCTAGGGGAAAACTACACCTACCGTTGTAATCGGGCTAGTTTCTACTTTCAGATGCAACAGAAATTTTGCGGATTGGTCAATCCGTTCGCGAGATATGGCAGTTTGGAGGTAAGAAACGCTTGAGAAACTCAAAATTTTCGCAGTTCTGATGCTCGAAACGAATAACTAGAACCGCCTAGGGGAAAAATGCGCATACCGTTGTAATCGGGCGAGTTTCTACTTTCAGATGCAACAGAAATTTTGCGGATTGATCAATCCGTTCGCGAGATACGGCAGTTTGGAGATAAGAAACGCTTGAGAAACTCAAAATTTTCGCAGTTCTGATGCTCGAAACGAATGACTACAACGGCCTAGGGGAGAAGTACGCATACCGTTGTAATCGGGCGAGTTTCTACTTTCAGAAGCAACAGAAATTTTGCGGATTGGTCGAACCGTTCGCGAGATATGGTAGTTTGGAGGTAAGAAACGCTTGAGAAACTCAAAATTTTCGCAGTTCTGATGCTCGAAACGAGTAACTAGAACGGCCTAGGGGAAAAGTACGCATACCGGTATAATCGGGCGAGTTTCTACTTTCAGATGCAACAGAAATTTTGCGGATTGGTCAATCCGTTCGCGAGATATGCCAGTTTGGAGATAAGAAACGCTTAAGAAACTCAAAATTTTCGCAGTTCTGATGCTCGAAACGAGTAACTAGAACGGCCTAGGGGAAAAGTACGCATACCGTTGTAATCGGGCGAGTTTCTACTTTCAGATGCAACAGAAATTTTGCGGATTGGTCAATCCGTTCGCGAGATATGGCAGTTTGGAGGTAAGAAACGCTTGAGAAACTCAAAATTTTCGCAGTTCTGATGCTCGAAACGAATGACTACAACGGCCTAGGGGAGAAGTACGCATACCGTTGTAATCGGGCGAGTTTCTACTTTCAGAAGCAACAGAAATTTTGCGGATTGGTCAATCCGTTCGCGAGATATGGCAGTTTGGAGGTAAGAAACGCTTGAGAAACTCAAAATTTTCGCAGTTCTGATGCTCGAAACGAATAACTAGAACGGCCTATGGGAAAAGTACGCATACCGTTGTAATCGGGCGAGTTTCTACTTTCAGATGCAACAGAAATTTTGCGGATTGGTCAATCCGTTCGCGAGGTATGGCAGTTTGGAAGTAAGAAACGCTTGAGAAACTCAAAATTTTCGCAGTTCTGATGCTCGAAACGAATGACTACAACGGCCTAGGGGAGAAGTACGCATACCGTTGTAATCGGGCGAGTTTCTACTTTCAGAAGCAACAGAAATTTTGCGGATTGGTCGAACCGTTCGCGAGATATGGTAGTTTGGAGGTAAGAAACGCTTGAGAAACTCAAAATTTTCGCAGTTCTGATGCTCGAAACGAGTAACTAGAACGGCCTAGGGGAAAAGTACGCATACCGTTGTAATCGGGCGAGTTTCTACTTTCAGATGCAACAGAAATTTTGCGGATTGGTCAATCGGTTCGCGAGATATGGCAGTTTGGAGGTAAGAAACGCTTGAGAAACTCAAAATTTTCGCAGTTCTGATGCTCGAAACGAATAACTAGACGGTCTAGGGGAGAAGTACGCATACCGTTGTAATCGGGCGAGTTTCTACTTTCAGATGCAACAGAAATTTTGCGGATTGGTCAATCCGTCCGCGAGATATGGCAGTTTGGAAATAAGAAACGCTTGAGAAACTCAAAATTTTCGCAGTTCTGATGCTCGAAACGAATAACTAGGACCGCCTAGGGGAAAAGTTCGCATACCGTTGTAATCGGGCGAGTTTCTACTTTCAGATGCAACAGAAATTTTGCGGATTGATCAATCCGTTCGCGAGATATGGCAGTTTGGAGATAAGAAACGCTTGAGAAACTCAAAATTTTCGCAGTTCTGATGCTCGAAACGAATGACTACAACGGCCTAGGGGAGAAGTACGCATACCGTTGTAATCGGGCGAGTTTCTACTTTCAGAAGCAACAGAAATTTTGCGGATTGGTCAATCCGTTCGCGAGATATGGCAGTTTGGAGGTAAGAAACACTTGAGAAACTCAAAATTTTCGCAGTTCTGATGCTCGAAACGAATAACTAGAACGGCCTAGGGGAAAAGTACGCATACCGTTGTAATCGTGCGAGTTTCTACTTTCAGATGCAACAGAAATTTTGCGGATTGGTCAATCCGTTCTCGAGATATGGCAGTTTGGAGGTAAGAAACGCTTGAGAAACTCAAAATTTTCGCAGTTCTGATGCTCGAAACGAATAACTAGAACGGCCTAGGGGAAAAGTACGCATACCATTGTAATCGGGCGAGTTTCTACTTTCAGATGCAACAGAAATTTTGCGGATTGGTCTATCCGTTCGCGAGATATGGCAGTTTGGAGGTAAGAAACGCTTGAGAAACTCAAAATTTTCGCAGTTCTGATGCTCGAAACGAATAACTAGAACGGCCTAGGGGAAAACTACACCTACCGTTGTAATCGGGCGAGTTTCTACTTTCAGATGCAACAGAAATTTTGCGGATTGGTCAATCCGTTCGCGAGATATGGCAGTTTGGATGTAAGAAACGCTTGAGAAACTCAAAATTTTCGCAGTTCTGATGCTCGAAACGAATAACTAGAACCGCCTAGGGGAAATGTGCGCATACCGTTGTAATCGGACGAGTTTCTACTTTCAGATGCAACAGAAATTTTGCGGATTGCTCAATCCGTTCGCGAGGTATGGCAGTTTGGAGATAAGAAACGCTTGAGAAACTCAAAATTTTCGCAGTTCTGATGCTCGAAACGAACAAATAGAACGGCCTAGGGGAAAAGTGCGCATACCGTTGTAATCGGGCGAGTTTCTACTTTCAGATGCAACAGAAATTTTGCGGATTGATCAATCCGTTCGCGAGATATGGCAGTTTGGAGATAAGAAACGCTTGAGAAACTCAAAATTTTCGCAGTTCTGATGCTCGACACGAATAACTAGAACGGCCTAGGGGAAAAGTGCGAATACCGTTGTAATCGGGCGAGTTTCTACTTTCAGATGCAACAGAAATTTTGCGGATTGATCAATCCGTTCGCGAGATATGGCAGTTTGGAGATAAGAAACGCTTGAGAAACTCAAAATTTTCGCAGTTCTGATGCTCGAAACGAATGACTACAACGGCCTAGGGGAGAAGTACGCATACCGTTGTAATCGGGCGAGTTTCTACTTTCAGAAGCAACAGAAATTTTGCGGATTGGTCAATCCGTTCGCGAGATATGGCAGTTTGGAGATAAGAAACGCTTAAGAAACTCAAAATTTTCGCAGTTCTGATGCTCGAAACGAGTAACTAGAACGGCCTAGGGGAAAAGTACGCATACCGTTGTAATCGGGCGAGTTTCTACTTTCAGATGCAACAGAAATTTTGCGGATTGGTCAATCCGTTCGCGAGATATGGCAGTTTGGAGGTAAGAAACGCTTGAGAAACTCAAAATTTTCGCAGTACTGATGCTCGAAACGAATAACTAGAACAGCCTAGGGGAAAAATGCGCATACCGTTGTAATCGGGCGAGTTTCTACTTTCAGATGCAACAGAAATTTTGCGGATTGATCAATCCGTTCGCGAGATATGGCAGTTTGGAGATAAGAAACGCTTGAGAAACTCAAAATTTTCGCAGTTCTGATGCTCGAAACGAATGACTAGAACCGCCTAGGGGAAAAGTGCGCATACCGTTGTAATCGAGCGAATATCTACTTTCAGATGCAACAGAAATTTTGCGGATTGCTCAATCCGTTCGCGAGATATGGCAGTTTGGAGATAAGAAACGCTTGAGAAACTCAAAATTTTCGCAGTTCTGATGCTCGAAACGAACAACTAGAACGGCCTAGGGGAAAAGTGCGCATACCGTTGTAATCGGGCGAGTTTCTACTTTCAGATGCAATAGAAATTTTGCGGATTGATCAATCCGTTCGCGAGATATGGCAGTTTGGAGATAAGAAACGCTTGAGAAACTCAAAATTTTCGCAGTTCTGATGCTCGAAACGAATGACTACAACGGCCTAGCGGAGAAGTACGCATACCGTTGTAATCGGGCGAGTTTCTACTTTCAGAAGCAACAGAAATTTTGCGGATTGGTCAATCCGTTCGCGAGATATGGCAGTTTGGAGGTAAGAAACGCTTGAGAAACTCAAAATTTTCGCAGTTCTGATGCTCGAAACGAATAACTAGAACCGCCTAGGGGAAAAATGCGCATACCGTTGTAATCGGGCGAGTTTCTACTTTCAGATGCAACAGAAATTTTGCGGATTGATCAATCCGTTCGCGAGATATGGCAGTTTGGAGATAAGAAACGCTTGAGAAACTCAAAATTTTCGCAGTTCTGATGCTCGAAACGAATGACTACAACGGCCTAGGGGAGAAGTACGCATACCGTTGTAATCGGGCGAGTTTCTACTTTCAGAAGCAACAGAAATTTTGCGGATTGGTCGAACCGTTCGCGAGATATGGTAGTTTGGATGTAAGAAACGCTTGAGAAACTCAAAATTTTCGCAGTTCTGATGCTCGACACGAATAACTAGAACGGCCTAGGGGAAAAGTACGCATACCGTTGTAATCGGGCGAGTTTCTACTTTTAGATGCAACAGAAATTTTGCGGATTGGTCTATCCGTTCGCGAGATATGGCAGTTTGGAGGTAAGAAACGCTTGAGAAACTCAAAATTTTCGCAGTTCTGATGCTCGATACGAATAACTAGAACGGCCTAGGGGAAAACTACACCTACCGTTGTAATCGGGCTAGTTTCTACTTTCAGATGCAACAGAAATTTTGCGGATTGGTCAATCCGTTCGCGAGATATGGCAGTTTGGAGGTAAGAATCGCTTGAGAAACTCAAAATTTTCGCAGTTCTGATGCTCGAAACGAATAACTAGAACCGCCTAGGGGAAAAGTGCGCATACCGTTGTAATCGAGCGAATATCTACTTTCAGATGCAACAGAAATTTTGCAGATTGATCAATCCGTTCGCGAGATATGGCAGTTTGGAGATAAGAAACGCTTGAGAAACTCAAAATTTTCGCAGTTCTGATGCTCGACACGAATAACTAGAACGGGCTAGGGGAAAAGTGCGAATACCGTTGTAATCGGGCGAGTTTCTACTTTCAGATGCAACAGAAATTTTGCGGATTGATCAATCCGTTCGCGAGATATGGCAGTTTGGAGATAAGAAACGCTTGAGAAACTCAAAATTTTCGCAGTTCTGATGCTCGAAACGAATGACTACAACGGCCTAGGGGAGAAGTACGCATACCGTTGTAATCGGGAGAGTTTCTACTTTCAGAAGCAACAGAAATTTTGCGGATTTGTCAATCCGTTCGCGAGATATGGCAGTTTGGAGGTAAGAAACTCTTGAGAAACTCAAAATTTTCGCAGTTCTGATGCTCGAAACGAATAACTAGAACAGCCTAGGGGAAAAATGCGCATACCGTTGTAATCGGGCGAGTTTCTACTTTCAGATGCAACAGAAATTTTGCGGATTGATCAATCCGTTCGCGAGATATGGCAGTTTGGAGATAAGAAACGCTTGAGAAACTCAAAATTTTCGCAGTTCTGATGCTCGAAACGAATGACTACAACGGCCTAGGGGAGAAGTACGCATACCGTTGTAATCGGGCGAGTTTCTACTTTCAGAAGCAACAGAAATTTTGCGGATTGGTCGAACCGTTCGCGAGATATGGTAGTTTGGAGGTAAGAAACGCTTGAGAAACTCAAAATTTTCGCAGTTCTGATGCTCGAAACGAGTAACTAGAACGGCCTAGGGGAAAAGTACGCATACCGGTGTAATCGGGCGAGTTTCTACTTTCAGATGCAACAGAAATTTTGCGGATTGGTCAATCCGTTCGCGAGATATGCCAGTTTGGAGATAAGAAACGCTTAAGAAACTCAAAATTTTCGCAGTTCTGATGCTCGAAACGAGTAACTAGAACGGCCTAGGGGAAAAGTACGCATACCGTTGTAATCGGGCGAGTTTCTACTTTCAGATGCAACAGAAATTTTGCGGATTGGTCAATCCGTTCGCGAGATATGGCAGTTTGGAGGTAAGAAACGCTTGAGAAACTCAAAATTTTCGCAGTTCTGATGCTCGAAACGAATAACTAGAACGGCCTAGGGGAAAAGTACGCATACCGTTGTAATCGGGCGAGTTTCTACTTTCAGATGCAACAGAAATTTTGCGGATTGGTCTATCCGTTCGCGAGATATGGCAGTTTGGAGGTAAGAAACGCTTGAGAAACTCAAAATTTTCGCAGTTCTGATGCTCGATACGAATAACTAGAACGGCCTAGGGGAAAACTACACCTACCGTTGTAATCGGGCGAGTTTCTACTTTCAGATGCAACAGAAATTTTGCGGATTGGTCAATCCGTTCGCGAGATATGGCAGTTTGGAGGTAAGAAACGCTTGAGAAACTCAAAATTTTCGCAGTTCTGATGCTCGAAACGAATAACTAGAACGGCCTAGGGGAAAAGTACGCATACCATTGTAATCGGGCGAGTTTCTACTTTCAGATGCAACAGAAATTTTGCGGATTGGTCTATCCGTTCGCGCGATATGGCAGTTTGGAGGTAAGAAACGCTTGAGAAACTCAAAATTTTCGCAGTTCTGATGCTCGAAACGAATAACTAGAACGGCCTAGGGGAAAACTACACCTACCGTTGTAATCGGGCGAGTTTCTACTTTCAGATGCAACAGAAATTTTGCGGATTGCTCAATCCGTTCGCGAGATATGGCAGTTTGGAGATAAGAAACGCTTGAGAAACTCAAAATTTTCGCAGTTCTGATGCTCGAAACGAATGACTACAACGGCCTAGGGGAGAAGTACGCATACCGTTGTAATCGGGCGAGTTTCTACTTTCAGAAGCAACAGAAATTTTGCGGATTGGTCGATCCGTTCGCGAGATATGGTAGTTTGGATGTAAGAAACGCTTGAGAAACTCAAAATTTTCGCAGTTCTGATGCTCGACACGAATAACTAGAACGGCCTAGGGGAAAAGTGCGCATACCGTTGTAATCGGGCGAGTTTCTACTTTCAGATGCAACAGAAATTTTGCGGATTGATCAATCCGTTCGCGAGATATGGCAGTTTGGAGATAAGAAACGCTTGAGAAACTCAAAATTTTCGCAGTTCTGATGCTCGAAACGAATGACTACAACGGCCTAGCGGAGAAGTACGCATACCGTTGTAATCGGGCGAGCTTCTACTTTCAGAAGCAACAGAAATTTTGCGGATTGGTCGATCCGTTCGCGAGATATGGTAGTTTGGAGGTAAGAAACGCTTGAGAAACTCAAAATTTTCGCAGTTCTGATGCTCGAAACGAGTAACTAGAACGGCCTAGGGGAAAAGTACGCATACCGTTGTAATCGGGCGAGTTTCTACTTTCAGATGCAACAGAAATTTTGCGGATTGGTCTATCCGTTCGCGAGATATGGCAGTTTGGAGGTAAGAAACGCTTGAGAAACTCAAAATTTTCGCAGTTCTGATGCTCGATACGAATAACTAGAACGGCCTAGGGGAAAACTACACCTACCGTTGTAATCGGGCTAGTTTCTACTTTCAGATGCAACAGAAATTTTGCGGATTGGTCAATCCGTTCGCGAGATATGGTAGTTTGGAGGTAAGAAACGCTTGAGAAACTCAAAATTTTCGCAGTTCTGATGCTCGAAACGAGTAACTAGAACGGCCTAGGGGAAAAGTACGCATACCTTTGTAATCGGGCGAGTTTCTACTTTCAGATGCAACAGAAATTTTGCGGATTGATCAATCCGTTCGCGAGATATGGCAGTTTGGAGATAAGAAACGCTTGAGAAACTCAAAATTTTCGCAGTTCTGATGCTCGAAACGAATGACTACAACGGCCTAGGGGAGAAGTACGCATACCGTTGTAATCGGGCGAGTTTCTACTTTCAGAAGCAACAGAAATTTTGCGGATTGGTCAATCCGTTCGCGAGATATGGCAGTTTGGAGGTAAGAAACGCTTGAGAAACTCAAAATTTTCGCAGTTCTGATGCTCGAAACGAATAACTAGAACCGCCTAGGGGAAAAATGCGCATACCGTTGTAATCGGGCGAGTTTCTACTTTCAGATGCAACAGAAATTTTGCGGATTGATCAATCCGTTCGCGAGATATGGCAGTTTGGAGATAAGAAACGCTTGAGAAACTCAAAATTTTCGCAGTTCTGATGCTCGAAACGAATGACTACAACGGCCTAGGGGAGAAGTACGCATACCGTTGTAATCGGGCGAGTTTCTACTTTCAGAAGCAACAGAAATTTTGCGGATTGGTCGAACCGTTCGCGAGATATGGTAGTTTGGATGTAAGAAACGCTTGAGAAACTCAAAATTTTCGCAGTTCTGATGCTCGAAACGAGTAACTAGAACGGCCTAGGGGAAAAGTACGCATACCGTTGTAATCGGGCGAGTTTCTACTTTCAGATGCAACAGAAATATTGCGGATTGGTCAATCCGTTCGCGAGATATGGCAGTTTGGAGGTAAGAAACGCTTGAGAAACTCAAAATTTTCGCAGTTCTGATGCTCGAAACGAATAACTAGAACGGCCTAGGGGAAAAGTACGCATACCGTTGTAATCGGGCGAGTTTCTACTTTCAGATGCAACAGAAATTTTGCGGATTGGTCTATCCATTCGCGAGATATGGCAGTTTGGAGGTAAGAAACGCTTGAGAAACTCAAAATTTTCGCAGTTCTGATGCTGGATACGAATAACTAGAACGGCCTAGGGGAAAACTACACCTACCGTTGTAATCGGGCGAGTTTCTACTTTCAGATGCAACAGAAATTTTGCGGATTGGTCAATCCGTTCGCGAGATATGGCAGTTTGGAGGTAAGAAACACTTGAGAAACTCAAAATTTTCGCAGTTCTGATGCGCGAAACGAATAACTAGAAACGCCTAGGGGAAAAGAGCGCATACCGTTGTAATCGGGCGAGTTTCTACTTTCAGATGCAACAGAAATTTTGCGGATTGATCAATCCGTTCGCGAGATATGGCAGTTTGGAGATAAGAAACGCTTGAGTAACTCAAAATTTTCGCAGTTCTGATGCTCGAAACGAGTAACTAGAACGGCCTAGGGGAAAAGTACGCATACCGTTGTAATCGGGCGAGTTTCTACTTTCAGATGCAACAGAAATTTTGCGGATTGATCAATCCGTTCGCGAGATATGGCAGTTTGGAGGTAAGAAACGCTTGAGAAACTCAAAATTTTCGCAGTTCTGATGCTCGAAACGAATAACTAGAACGGCCTAGGGGAAAAGTACGCATACCGTTGTAATCGGGCGAGTTTCTACTTTCAGATGCAACAGAAATTTTGCGGATTAGTCAATCCGTTCGCGAGATATGGCAGTTTGGAAATAAGAAACGCTTGAGAAACTCAAAATTTTCGCAGTTCTGATGCTCGAAACGAATGACTACAACGGCCTAGGGGAGAAGTACGCATACCGTTGTAATCGGGCGAGTTTCTACTTTCAGAAGCAACAGAAATTTTGCGGATTGGTCGAACCGTTCGCGAGATATGGTAGTTTGGAGGTAAGAAACGCTTGAGAAACTCAAAATTTTCGCAGTTCTGATGCTCGAAACGAGTAACTAGAACGGCCTAGGGGAAAAGTACGCACACCGTTGTAATCGGGCGAGTTTCTACTTTCAGATGCAACAGAAATTTTGCGGATTGGTCAATCGGTTCGCGAGATATGGCAGTTTGGAGGTAAGAAACGCTTGAGAAACTCAAAATTTTCGCAGTTCTGATGCTCGAAACGAATAACTAGAACGGCCTAGGGGAGAAGTACGCATACCGTTGTAATCGGGCGAGTTTCTACTTTCAGATGCAACAGAAATTTTGCGGATTGGTCAATCCGTCCGCGAGATATGGCAGTTTGGAAATAAGAAACGCTTGAGAAACTCAAAATTTTCGCAGTTCTGATGCTCGAAACGAATAACTAGGACCGCCTAGGGGAAAAGTTCGCATACCGTTGTAATCGGGCGAGTTTCTACTTTCAGATGCAACAGAAATTTTGCGGATTGATCAATCCGTTCGCGAGATATGGCAGTTTGGAGGTAAGAAACGCTTGAGAAACTCAAAATTTTCGCAGTTCTGATGCTCGAAACGAATAACTAGAACGGCCTAGGGGAAAAGTACGCATACCGTTGTAATCGGGCGAGTTTCTACTTTCAGATGCAACAGAAATTTTGCGGATTAGTCAATCCGTTCGCGAGATATGGCAGTTTGGAAATAAGAAACGCTTGAGAAACTCAAAATTTTCGCAGTTCTGATGCTCGAAACAAATAACTAGAACGGCCTAGGGGAAAAGTACGCATACCGTTGTAATCGGGCGAGTTTCTGCTTTCAGATGCAACAGAAATTTTGCGGATTGGTCAATCCGTTCGCGAGATATGGCAGTTTGGAAATAAGAAACGCTTGAGGAACTCAAAATTTTCGCAGTTCTGGTGTTCGAAACGAGTAACTAGAACGGCATAGGGGAAAAGTACGCATATCGTTGTAATCGGGCGAGTTTCTGCTTTCAGATGCAACAGAAATTTTGCGGATTGGTCAATCCGTTCGCGAGATATGGCAGTTTGGATGTAAGAAACGCTTGAGAAACTCAAAATTTTCGCAGTTCTGATGCTCGAAACGAGTAACTAGAACGGCATAGGGGAAAAGTACGCATACCTTTGTAATCGGGCGAGTTTCTACTTTCAGATGCAACAGAAATTTTGCGGATTGGTCAATCCGTTCGCGAGATATGGCAGTTTGGAGATAAGAAACCCTTGAGAAACTGAAAATTTTCGCAGTTCTGATGCTCGAAACGAGTAACTAGAACGGCCTAGGGGAAAAGTACGCATACCGTTGTAATCGGGCGAGTTTCTGCTTTCAGATGCAACAGAAATTTTGCGGATTGGTCAATCCGTTCGCGAGATATGGCAGTTTGGAGATAAGAAACGCTTGAGAAACTCAAAATTTTCGCAGTTCTGATGCTCGAAACGAATGACTACAACGGCCTAGGGGAGAAGTACGCATACCGTTGTAATCGGGCGAGTTTCTACTTTCAGAAGCAACAGAAATTTTGCGGATTGGTGAATCCGTTCGCGAGATATGGTAGTTTGGAGGTAAGAAACGCTTGAGAAACTCAAAATTTTCGCAGTTCTGATGCTCGAAACGAATAACTAGGACCGCCTAGGGGAAAAGTTCGCATACCGTTGTAATCGGGCGAGTTTCTACTTTCAGATGCAACAGAAATTTTGCGGATTGATCAATCCGTTCGCGAGATATGGCAGTTTGGAGGTAAGAAACGCTTGAGAAACTCAAAATTTTCGCAGTTCTGATGCTCGAAACGAATAACTAGAACGGCCTAGGGGAAAAGTACGCATACCGTTGTAATCGGGCGAGTTTCTACTTTCAGATGCAACAGAAATTTTGCGGATTGGTCAATCCGTTCGCGAGATATGGCAGTTTGGATGTAAGAAACGCTTGAGAAACTCAAAATTTTCGCAGTTCTGATGCTCGAAACGAGTAACTAGAACGGCATAGGGGAAAAGTACGCATACCTTTGTAATCGGGCGAGTTTCTACTTTCAGATGCAACAGAAATTTTGCGGATTGGTCAATCCGTTCGCGAGATATGGCAGTTTGGAGATAAGAAACCCTTGAGAAACTGAAAATTTTCGCAGTTCTGATGCTCGAAACGAGTAACTAGAACGGCCTAGGGGAAAAGTACGCATACCGTTGTAATCGGGCGAGTTTCTGCTTTCAGATGCAACAGAAATTTTGCGGATTGGTCAATCCGTTCGCGAGATATGGCAGTTTGGAGATAAGAAACGCTTGAGAAACTCAAAATTTTCGCAGTTCTGATGCTCGAATCGAATGACTACAACGGCCTAGGGGAGAAGTACGCATACCGTTGTAATCGGGCGAGTTTCTACTTTCAGAAGCAACAGAAATTTTGCGGATTGGTGAATCCGTTCGCGAGATATGGTAGTTTGGAGGTAAGAAACGCTTGAGAAACTCAAAATTTTCGCAGTTCTGATGCTCGAAACGAATAACTAGGACCGCCTAGGGGAAAAGTTCGCATACCGTTGTAATCGGGCGAGTTTCTACTTTCAGATGCAACAGAAATTTTGCGGATTGATCAATCCGTTCGCGAGATATGGCAGTTTGGAGGTAAGAAACGCTTGAGAAACTCAAAATTTTCGCAGTTCTGATGCTCGAAACGAATAACTAGAACGGCCTAGGGGAAAAGTACGCATACCGTTGTAATCGGGCGAGTTTCTACTTTCAGATGCAACAGAAATTTTGCGGATTAGTCAATCCGTTCGCGAGATATGGCAGTTTGGAAATAAGAAACGCTTGAGAAACTCAAAATTTTCGCAGTTCTGATGCTCGAAACGAGTAACTAGAACGGCATAGGGGAAAAGTACGCATACCTTTGTAATCGGGCGAGTTTCTACTTTCAGATGCAACAGAAATTTTGCGGATTGGTCAATCCGTTCGCGAGATATGGCAGTTTGGAGATAAGAAACCCTTGAGAAACTGAAAATTTTCGCAGTTCTGATGCTCGAAACGAGTAACTAGAACGGCCTAGGGGAAAAGTACGCATACCGTTGTAATCGGGCGAGTTTCTGCTTTCAGATGCAACAGAAATTTTGCGGATTGGTCAATCCGTTCGCGAGATATGGCAGTTTGGAGATAAGAAACGCTTGAGAAACTCAAAATTTTCGCAGTTCTGATGCTCGAAACGAATGACTACAACGGCCTAGGGGAGAAGTACGCATACCGTTGTAATCGGGCGAGTTTCTACTTTCAGAAGCAACAGAAATTTTGCGGATTGGTGAATCCGTTCGCGAGATATGGTAGTTTGGAGGTAAGAAACGCTTGAGAAACTCAAAATTTTTGCAGTTCTGATGCTCGAAACGAGTAACTAGAACGGCATAGGGGAAAAGTACGCATACCGTTGTAATCGAGCGAGTTTCTGCTTTCAGATGCAACAGAAATTTTGCGGATTGGTCAATCCGTTCGCGAGATATGGCAGTTTGGATGTAAGAAACGCTTGCGAAACTCAAAATTTTCGCAGTTCTGATGCTCGAAACAAATAACTAGAACGGCCTAGGGGAAAAGTACGCATACCGTTGTAATCGGGCGAGTTTCTGCTTTCAGATGCAACAGAAATTTTGCGGATTGGTCAATCCGTTCGCGAGATATGGCAGTTTGGATGTAAGAAACGCTTGAGAAACTCAAAATTTTCGCAGTTCTGGTGCTCGAAACGAATAACTAGAACGGCCTAGGGGAAAAGTACGCATACCGTTGTAATCGGGCGAGTTTCTGCTTTCAGATGCAACAGAAATTTTGCGGATTAGTCAATCCGTTCGCGAGATATGGCAGTTTGGAAATAAGAAACGCTTGAGAAACTCAAAATTTTCGCAGTTCTGATGCTCGAAACGAGTAACTAGAACGGCATAGGGGAAAAGTACGCATACCTTTGTAATCGGGCGAGTTTCTACTTTCAGATGCAACAGAAATTTTGCGGATTGATCAATCCGTTCGCGAGATATGGCAGTTTGGAGGTAAGAAACGCTTGAGAAACTCAAAATTTTCGCAGTTCTGATGCTCGAAACGAATAACTAGAACGGCCTAGGGGAAAAGTACGCATACCGTTGTAATCGGGCGAGTTTCTACTTTCAGATGCAACAGAAATTTTGCGGATTGGTGAATCCGTTCGCGAGATATGGTAGTTTGGAGGTAAGAAACGCTTGAGAAACTCAAAATTTTCGCAGTTCTGATGCTCGAAACGAATAACTAGGACCGCCTAGGGGAAAAGTTCGCATACCGTTGTAATCGGGCGAGTTTCTACTTTCAGATGCAACAGAAATTTTGCGGATTGATCAATCCGTTCGCGAGATATGGCAGTTTGGAGGTAAGAAACGCTTGAGAAACTCAAAATTTTCGCAGTTCTGATGCTCGAAACGAATAACTAGAACGGCCTAGGGGAAAAGTACGCATACCGTTGTAATCGGGCGAGTTTCTACTTTCAGATGCAACAGAAATTTTGCGGATTAGTCAATCCGTTCGCGAGATATGGCAGTTTGGAAATAAGAAACGCTTGAGAAACTCAAAATTTTCGCAGTTCTGATGCTCGAAACGAGTAACTAGAACGGCATAGGGGAAAAGTACGCATACCTTTGTAATCGGGCGAGTTTCTACTTTCAGATGCAACAGAAATTTTGCGGATTGGTCAATCCGTTCGCGAGATATGGCAGTTTGGAGATAAGAAACCCTTGAGAAACTGAAAATTTTCGCAGTTCTGATGCTCGAAACGAGTAACTAGAACGGCCTAGGGGAAAAGTACGCATACCGTTGTAATCGGGCGAGTTTCTGCTTTCAGATGCAACAGAAATTTTGCGGATTGGTCAATCCGTTCGCGAGATATGGCAGTTTGGAGATAAGAAACGCTTGAGAAACTCAAAATTTTCGCAGTTCTGATGCTCGAAACGAATGACTACAACGGCCTAGGGGAGAAGTACGCATACCGTTGTAATCGGGCGAGTTTCTACTTTCAGAAGCAACAGAAATTTTGCGGATTGGTGAATCCGTTCGCGAGATATGGTAGTTTGGAGGTAAGAAACGCTTGAGAAACTCAAAATTTTTGCAGTTCTGATGCTCGAAACGAGTAACTAGAACGGCATAGGGGAAAAGTACGCATACCGTTGTAATCGAGCGAGTTTCTGCTTTCAGATGCAACAGAAATTTTGCGGATTGGTCAATCCGTTCGCGAGATATGGCAGTTTGGATGTAAGAAACGCTTGCGAAACTCAAAATTTTCGCAGTTCTGATGCTCGAAACAAATAACTAGAACGGCCTAGGGGAAAACTACACATACCGTTGTAATCGGGCGAGTTTCTACTTTCAGATGCAACAGAAATTTTGCGGATTGGTCAATCCGTTCGCGAGATATGGCAGTTTGGATGTAAGAAACGCTTGAGAAACTCAAAATTTTCGCAGTTCTGATGCTCGAAACGAATAACTAGAACGGCCTAGGGGAAAAGTACGCATACCGTTGTAATCGGGCGAGTTTCTACTTTCAGAAGCAACAGAAATTTTGCGGATTGGTGAATCCGTTCGCGAGATATGGCAGTTTGGAGATAAGAAACGCTTGAGAAACTCAAAATTTTCACAGTTCTGATGCTCGAAACGAATGACTACAACGGCCTAGGGGAGAAGTACGCATACCGTTGTAATCGGGCGAGTTTCTACTTTCAGAAGCAACAGAAATTTTGCGGATTGGTCTATCCGTTCGCGAGATATGGAAGTTTGGAGGTAAGAAACGCTTGAGAAACTCAAAATTTTCGCAGTTCTGATGCTCGAAACGAATAACTAGAACGGCCTAGGGGAAAACTACACCTACCGTTGTAATCGGGCGAGTTTCTACATTCAGATGCAACAGAAATTTTGCGGATTGGTCAATCCGTTCGCGAGATATGGCAGTTTGGAGGTAAGAAACGCTTGAGAAACTCAAAATTTTCGCAGTTCTGATGCTCGAAACGAATAACTAGAACGGCCTAGGGGAAAAGTACGCATACCGTTGTAATCGGGCGAGTTTCTACTTTCAGATGCAACGGAAATTTTGCGGATTGGTCAATCAGTTCGCGAGATATGGCAGTTTGGAGGTAAGAAACGCTTGAGAAACTCAAAATTTTCGCAGTTCTGATGCTCGAAACGAGTAACTAGAACGGCCTAGGGGAAAAGTACGCATGCCGTTGTAATCGGGCGAGTTTCTACTTTCAGATGCAACAGAAATTTTGCGGATTGTTCAATCCGTTCGCGAGATATGGCAGTTTGGAGGTAAGAAACGCTTGAGAAACTCAAAATTTTCGCAGTTCTGATGCTCGAAACGAATAACTAGAACGGCCTAGGGGAAAAGTACGCATACTGTTGTAATCGGGCGAGTTTCTACTTTCAGATGCAACAGAAATTTTGCGGATTGGTCAATCCGTTCGCGAGATATGGCAGTTTGGAGGTAAGAAACGCTTGAGAAACTCAAAATTTTCGCAGTTCTGATGCTCGAAACGAATAACTAGAACGGCCTAGGGGAAAAGTACGCATACCGTTGTAATCGGGCGAGTTTCTACTTTCAGATGCAACAGAAATTTTGCGGATTGGTCAATCCGTTCGCGAGATATGGTGGTTTGGAGGTAAGAAACGCTTGAGAAACTCAAAATTTTCGCAGTTCTGATGCTCGAAACGAATAACTAGAACGGCCTAGGGGAAAAGTACGCACACCGTTGTAATCGGGCGAGTTTCTACTTTCAGATGCAATAGAAATTTTGTGGATTGGTCTATCCGTTCGCGAGATATGGCAGTTTGGAGGTAAGAAACGCTTGAGAAACTCAAAATTTTCGCAGTTCTGATGCTCGAAACGAGTAACTAGAACGGCATAGGGGAAAAGTACGCATACCTTTGTAATCGGGCGAGTTTCTACTTTCAGATGCAACAGAAATTTTGCGGATTGGTCAATCCGTTCGCGAGATATGGCAGTTTGGAGATAAGAAACGCTTGAGAAACTGAAAATTTTCGCAGTTCTGATGCTCGAAACGAGTAACTAGAACGGCCTAGGGGAAAAGTACGCATACCGTTGTAATCGGGCGAGTTTCTGCTTTCAGATGCAACAGAAATTTTGCGGATTGGTCAATCCGTTCGCGAGATATGGCAGTTTGGAGATAAGAAACGCTTGAGAAACTCAAAATTTTCGCAGTTCTGATGCTCGAAACGAATGACTACAACGGCCTAGGGGAGAAGTACGCATACCGTTGTAATCGGGCGAGTTTCTACTTTCAGAAGCAACAGAAATTTTGCGGATTGGTGAATCCGTTCGCGAGATATGGTAGTTTGGAGGTAAGAAACGCTTGAGAAACTCAAAATTTTTGCAGTTCTGATGCTCGAAACGAGTAACTAGAACGGCATAGGGGAAAAGTACGCATACCGTTGTAATCGGGCGAGTTTCCGCTTTCAGATGCAACAGAAATTTTGCGGATTGGTCAATCCGTTCGCGAGATATGGCAGTTTGGATGTAAGAAACGCTTGAGAAACTCAAAATTTTCGCAGTTCTGATGCTCGAAACAAATAACTAGAACGGCCTAGGGGAAAAGTACGCATACCGTTGTAATCGGGCGAGTTTCTGCTTTCAGATGCAACAGAAATTTTGCGGATTGGTCAATCCGTTCGCGAGATATGGCAGTTTGGATGTAAGAAACGCTTGAGAAACTCAAAATTTTCGCAGTTCTGATGCTCGAAACAAATAACTAGAACGGCCTAGGGGAAAAGTACGCATACCGTTGTAATCGGGCGAGTTTCTGCTTTCAGATGCAACAGAAATTTTGCGGATTTGTCAATCCGTTCGCGAGATATGGCAGTTTGGATGTAAGAAACGCTTGAGAAACTCAAAATTTTCGCAGTTCTGATGCTCGAAACGAATAACTAGAACGGCCTAGGGGAAAACTACACATACCGTTGTAATCGGGCGAGTTTCTACTTTCAGATGCAACAGAAATTTTGCGGATTGGTCAATCCGTTCGCGAGATATGGCAGTTTGGATGTAAGAAACGCTTGAGAAACTCAAAATTTTCGCAGTTCTGATGCTCGAAACGAATGACTACAACGGCCTAGGGGAGAAGTACGCATACCGTTGTAATCGGGCGAGTTTCTACTTTCAGAAGCAACAGAAATTTTGCGGATTGGTCAATCCGTTCGCGAGATATGCAAGTTTGGAGGTAAGAAACGCTTGAGAAACTCAAAATTTTCGCAGTTCTGATGCTCGAAACGAATAACTAGAACGGCCTAGGGGAAAACTACACCTACCGTTGTAATCGGGCGAGTTTCTACTTTCAGATGCAACAGAAATTTTGCGGATTGGTCAATCCGTTCGCGAGATATGGCAGTTTGGAGGTAAGAAACGCTTGAGAAACTCAAAATTTTCGCAGTTCTGATGCTCGAAACGAGTAACTAGAACGGCCTAGGGGAAAAGTACGCATACCGTTGTAATCGGGCGAGTTTCTACTTTCAGAAGCAACAGAAATTTTGCGGATTGGTCAATCCGTTCGCGAGATATGGCAGTTTGGAAGTAAGAAACGCTTCAGAAACTCAAAATTTTCGCAGTTCTGATGCTCGAAACGAATACCTGGAACGGCCTAGGGGAAAACTACACATGCCGTTGTAATCGGGCGCGTTTCTACTCTCAGATGCAACAGAAATTTTGCGGATTGGTCAATCCGTTCGCGAGATATGGCAGTTTGGAGGTAAGAAACGCTTGAGAAACTCAAAATTTTCGCAGTTCTGATGCTCGAAACGAATAACTAGAACGGCCTAGGGGAAAAGTACGCATACCGTTGTAATCGGGCGAGTTTCTACTTTCAGAAGCAACAGAAATTTTGCGGATTGGTCGAACCGTTCGCGAGATATGGTAGTTTGGTGGTAAGAAACGCTTGAGAAACTCAAAATTTACGCAGTTCTGATGCTCGAAACGAGTAACTAGAACGGCCTAGGGGAAAAGTACGCATACCGTTGTAATCGGGCGAGTTTCTGCTTTCAGATGCAACAGAAATTTTGCGGATTGGTCAATCGGTTCGCGAGATATGGCAGTTTGGAGGTAAGAAACGCTTGAGAAACTCAAAATTTTCGCAGTTCTGATGCTCGAAACGAATAACTAGAACGGCCTAGGGGAGAAGTACGCATACCGTTGTAATCGGGCGAGTTTCTACTTTCAGATGCAACAGAAATTTTGCGGATTGGTCAATCCGTCCGCGAGATATGGCAGTTTGGAAATAAGAAACGCTTGAGAAACTCAAAATTTTCACAGTTCTGATGCTCGAAACGAATAACTAGGACCGCCTAGGGGAAAAGTTCGCATACCGTTGTAATCGGGCGAGCTTCTACTTTCAGATGCAACAGAAATTTTGCGGATTGATCAATCCGTTCGCGAGATATGGCAGTTTGGAGATAAGAAACGCTTGAGAAACTCAAAATTTTCGCAGTTCTGATGCTCGAAACGAATGACTACAACGACCTAGGGGAGAAGTACGCATACCGTTGTAATCGGGCGAGTTTCTACTTTCAGAAGCAACAGAAATTTTGCGGATTGGTCGAACCGTTCGCG
This sequence comes from Ptiloglossa arizonensis, assembly GCF_051014685.1. Taxonomy (NCBI): domain Eukaryota; kingdom Metazoa; phylum Arthropoda; class Insecta; order Hymenoptera; family Colletidae; genus Ptiloglossa; species Ptiloglossa arizonensis. The sequence continues at coordinate 80,917 of NW_027478462.1, read as the reverse complement.
AGATATGGTAGTTTGGAGGTAAGAAACGCTTGAGAAACTCAAAATTTTCGCAGTTCTGATGCTCGAAACGAGTAACTAGAACGGCCTAGGGGAAAAGTACGCATACCGTTGTAATCGGGCGAGTTTCTACTTTCAGAAGCAACAGAAATTTTGCGGATTGGTGAATCCGTTCGCGAGATATGGTAGTTTGGAGGTAAGAAACGCTTGAGAAACTCAAAATTTTTGCAGTTCTGATGCTCGAAACGAGTAACTAGAACGGCATAGGGGAAAAGTACGCATACCGTTGTAATCGGGCGAGTTTCCGCTTTCAGATGCAACAGAAATTTTGCGGATTGGTCAATCCGTTCGCGAGATATGGCAGTTTGGATGTAAGAAACGCTTGAGAAACTCAAAATTTTCGCAGTTCTGATGCTCGAAACGAATAACTAGAACGGCCTAGGGGAAAAGTACGCATACCGTTGTAATCGGGCGAGTTTCTGCTTTCAGATGCAACAGAAATTTTGCGGATTGGTCAATCCGTTCGCGAGATATGGCAGTTTGGAGGTAAGAAACGCTTGAGAAACTCAAAATTTTCGCAGTTCTGATGCTCGAAACGAATAACTAGAACGGCCTAGGGGAAAAGTACGCATACCGTTGTAATCGGGCGAGTTTCTACTTTCAGATGCAACAGAAATTTTGCGGATTGGTCAATCCGTCCGCGAGATATGGCAGTTTGGAAATAAGAAACGCTTGAGAAACTCAAAATTTTCGCAGTTCTGATGCTCGAAACGAATAACTAGGACCGCCTAGGGGAAAAGTTCGCATACCGTTGTAATCGGGCGAGTTTCTACTTTCAGATGCAACAGAAATTTTGCGGATTGATCAATCCGTTCGCGAGATATGGCAGTTTGGAGGTAAGAAACGCTTGAGAAACTCAAAATTTTCGCAGTTCTGATGCTCGAAACGAATAACTAGAACGGCCTAGGGGAAAAGTACGCATACCGTTGTAATCGGGCGAGTTTCTACTTTCAGATGCAACAGAAATTTTGCGGATTAGTCAATCCGTTCGCGAGATATGGCAGTTTGGAAATAAGAAACGCTTGAGAAACTCAAAATTTTCGCAGTTCTGATGCTCGAAACAAATAACTAGAACGGCCTAGGGGAAAAGTACGCATACCGTTGTAATCGGGCGAGTTTCTGCTTTCAGATGCAACAGAAATTTTGCGGATTGGTCAATCCGTTCGCGAGATATGGCAGTTTGGAAATAAGAAACGCTTGAGGAACTCAAAATTTTCGCAGTTCTGGTGTTCGAAACGAGTAACTAGAACGGCATAGGGGAAAAGTACGCATATCGTTGTAATCGGGCGAGTTTCTGCTTTCAGATGCAACAGAAATTTTGCGGATTGGTCAATCCGTTCGCGAGATATGGCAGTTTGGATGTAAGAAACGCTTGAGAAACTCAAAATTTTCGCAGTTCTGATGCTCGAAACGAGTAACTAGAACGGCATAGGGGAAAAGTACGCATACCTTTGTAATCGGGCGAGTTTCTACTTTCAGATGCAACAGAAATTTTGCGGATTGGTCAATCCGTTCGCGAGATATGGCAGTTTGGAGATAAGAAACCCTTGAGAAACTGAAAATTTTCGCAGTTCTGATGCTCGAAACGAGTAACTAGAACGGCCTAGGGGAAAAGTACGCATACCGTTGTAATCGGGCGAGTTTCTGCTTTCAGATGCAACAGAAATTTTGCGGATTGGTCAATCCGTTCGCGAGATATGGCAGTTTGGAGATAAGAAACGCTTGAGAAACTCAAAATTTTCGCAGTTCTGATGCTCGAAACGAATGACTACAACGGCCTAGGGGAGAAGTACGCATACCGTTGTAATCGGGCGAGTTTCTACTTTCAGAAGCAACAGAAATTTTGCGGATTGGTGAATCCGTTCGCGAGATATGGTAGTTTGGAGGTAAGAAACGCTTGAGAAACTCAAAATTTTCGCAGTTCTGATGCTCGAAACGAATAACTAGGACCGCCTAGGGGAAAAGTTCGCATACCGTTGTAATCGGGCGAGTTTCTACTTTCAGATGCAACAGAAATTTTGCGGATTGATCAATCCGTTCGCGAGATATGGCAGTTTGGAGGTAAGAAACGCTTGAGAAACTCAAAATTTTCGCAGTTCTGATGCTCGAAACGAATAACTAGAACGGCCTAGGGGAAAAGTACGCATACCGTTGTAATCGGGCGAGTTTCTACTTTCAGATGCAACAGAAATTTTGCGGATTGGTCAATCCGTTCGCGAGATATGGCAGTTTGGATGTAAGAAACGCTTGAGAAACTCAAAATTTTCGCAGTTCTGATGCTCGAAACGAGTAACTAGAACGGCATAGGGGAAAAGTACGCATACCTTTGTAATCGGGCGAGTTTCTACTTTCAGATGCAACAGAAATTTTGCGGATTGGTCAATCCGTTCGCGAGATATGGCAGTTTGGAGATAAGAAACCCTTGAGAAACTGAAAATTTTCGCAGTTCTGATGCTCGAAACGAGTAACTAGAACGGCCTAGGGGAAAAGTACGCATACCGTTGTAATCGGGCGAGTTTCTGCTTTCAGATGCAACAGAAATTTTGCGGATTGGTCAATCCGTTCGCGAGATATGGCAGTTTGGAGATAAGAAACGCTTGAGAAACTCAAAATTTTCGCAGTTCTGATGCTCGAAACGAATGACTACAACGGCCTAGGGGAGAAGTACGCATACCGTTGTAATCGGGCGAGTTTCTACTTTCAGAAGCAACAGAAATTTTGCGGATTGGTGAATCCGTTCGCGAGATATGGTAGTTTGGAGGTAAGAAACGCTTGAGAAACTCAAAATTTTCGCAGTTCTGATGCTCGAAACGAATAACTAGGACCGCCTAGGGGAAAAGTTCGCATACCGTTGTAATCGGGCGAGTTTCTACTTTCAGATGCAACAGAAATTTTGCGGATTGATCAATCCGTTCGCGAGATATGGCAGTTTGGAGGTAAGAAACGCTTGAGAAACTCAAAATTTTCGCAGTTCTGATGCTCGAAACGAATAACTAGAACGGCCTAGGGGAAAAGTACGCATACCGTTGTAATCGGGCGAGTTTCTACTTTCAGATGCAACAGAAATTTTGCGGATTGGTCAATCCGTTCGCGAGATATGGCAGTTTGGATGTAAGAAACGCTTGAGAAACTCAAAATTTTCGCAGTTCTGATGCTCGAAACGAGTAACTAGAACGGCATAGGGGAAAAGTACGCATACCTTTGTAATCGGGCGAGTTTCTACTTTCAGATGCAACAGAAATTTTGCGGATTGGTCAATCCGTTCGCGAGATATGGCAGTTTGGAGATAAGAAACCCTTGAGAAACTGAAAATTTTCGCAGTTCTGATGCTCGAAACGAGTAACTAGAACGGCCTAGGGGAAAAGTACGCATACCGTTGTAATCGGGCGAGTTTCTGCTTTCAGATGCAACAGAAATTTTGCGGATTGGTCAATCCGTTCGCGAGATATGGCAGTTTGGAGATAAGAAACGCTTGAGAAACTCAAAATTTTCGCAGTTCTGATGCTCGAAACGAATGACTACAACGGCCTAGGGGAGAAGTACGCATACCGTTGTAATCGGGCGAGTTTCTACTTTCAGAAGCAACAGAAATTTTGCGGATTGGTGAATCCGTTCGCGAGATATGGTAGTTTGGAGGTAAGAAACGCTTGAGAAACTCAAAATTTTCGCAGTTCTGATGCTCGAAACGAATAACTAGGACCGCCTAGGGGAAAAGTTCGCATACCGTTGTAATCGGGCGAGTTTCTACTTTCAGATGCAACAGAAATTTTGCGGATTGATCAATCCGTTCGCGAGATATGGCAGTTTGGAGGTAAGAAACGCTTGAGAAACTCAAAATTTTCGCAGTTCTGATGCTCGAAACGAATAACTAGAACGGCCTAGGGGAAAAGTACGCATACCGTTGTAATCGGGCGAGTTTCTACTTTCAGATGCAACAGAAATTTTGCGGATTAGTCAATCCGTTCGCGAGATATGGCAGTTTGGAAATAAGAAACGCTTGAGAAACTCAAAATTTTCGCAGTTCTGATGCTCGAAACGAGTAACTAGAACGGCATAGGGGAAAAGTACGCATACCTTTGTAATCGGGCGAGTTTCTACTTTCAGATGCAACAGAAATTTTGCGGATTGGTCAATCCGTTCGCGAGATATGGCAGTTTGGAGATAAGAAACCCTTGAGAAACTGAAAATTTTCGCAGTTCTGATGCTCGAAACGAGTAACTAGAACGGCCTAGGGGAAAAGTACGCATACCGTTGTAATCGGGCGAGTTTCTGCTTTCAGATGCAACAGAAATTTTGCGGATTGGTCAATCCGTTCGCGAGATATGGCAGTTTGGAGATAAGAAACGCTTGAGAAACTCAAAATTTTCGCAGTTCTGATGCTCGAAACGAATGACTACAACGGCCTAGGGGAGAAGTACGCATACCGTTGTAATCGGGCGAGTTTCTACTTTCAGAAGCAACAGAAATTTTGCGGATTGGTGAATCCGTTCGCGAGATATGGTAGTTTGGAGGTAAGAAACGCTTGAGAAACTCAAAATTTTTGCAGTTCTGATGCTCGAAACGAGTAACTAGAACGGCATAGGGGAAAAGTACGCATACCGTTGTAATCGAGCGAGTTTCTGCTTTCAGATGCAACAGAAATTTTGCGGATTGGTCAATCCGTTCGCGAGATATGGCAGTTTGGATGTAAGAAACGCTTGCGAAACTCAAAATTTTCGCAGTTCTGATGCTCGAAACAAATAACTAGAACGGCCTAGGGGAAAAGTACGCATACCGTTGTAATCGGGCGAGTTTCTGCTTTCAGATGCAACAGAAATTTTGCGGATTGGTCAATCCGTTCGCGAGATATGGCAGTTTGGATGTAAGAAACGCTTGAGAAACTCAAAATTTTCGCAGTTCTGGTGCTCGAAACAAATAACTAGAACGGCCTAGGGGAAAAGTACGCATACCGTTGTAATCGGGCGAGTTTCTGCTTTCAGATGCAACAGAAATTTTGCGGATTTGTCAATCCGTTCGCGAGATATGGCAGTTTGGATGTAAGAAACGCTTGAGAAACTCAAAATTTTCGCAGTTCTGATGCTCGAAACGAATAACTAGAACGGCCTAGGGGAAAACTACACATACCGTTGTAATCGGGCGAGTTTCTACTTTCAGATGCAACAGAAATTTTGCGGATTGGTCAATCCGTTCGCGAGATATGGCAGTTTGGATGTAAGAAACGCTTGAGAAACTCAAAATTTTCGCAGTTCTGATGCTCGAAACGAATAACTAGAACGGCCTAGGGGAAAAGTACGCATACCGTTGTAATCGGGCGAGTTTCTACTTTCAGAAGCAACAGAAATTTTGCGGATTGGTGAATCCGTTCGCGAGATATGGCAGTTTGGAGATAAGAAACGCTTGAGAAACTCAAAATTTTCACAGTTCTGATGCTCGAAACGAATGACTACAACGGCCTAGGGGAGAAGTACGCATACCGTTGTAATCGGGCGAGTTTCTACTTTCAGAAGCAACAGAAATTTTGCGGATTGGTCTATCCGTTCGCGAGATATGGAAGTTTGGAGGTAAGAAACGCTTGAGAAACTCAAAATTTTCGCAGTTCTGATGCTCGAAACGAATAACTAGAACGGCCTAGGGGAAAACTACACCTACCGTTGTAATCGGGCGAGTTTCTACATTCAGATGCAACAGAAATTTTGCGGATTGGTCAATCCGTTCGCGAGATATGGCAGTTTGGAGGTAAGAAACGCTTGAGAAACTCAAAATTTTCGCAGTTCTGATGCTCGAAACGAATAACTAGAACGGCCTAGGGGAAAAGTACGCATACCGTTGTAATCGGGCGAGTTTCTACTTTCAGATGCAACGGAAATTTTGCGGATTGGTCAATCAGTTCGCGAGATATGGCAGTTTGGAGGTAAGAAACGCTTGAGAAACTCAAAATTTTCGCAGTTCTGATGCTCGAAACGAGTAACTAGAACGGCCTAGGGGAAAAGTACGCATGCCGTTGTAATCGGGCGAGTTTCTACTTTCAGATGCAACAGAAATTTTGCGGATTGGTCAATCCGTTCGCGAGATATGGCAGTTTGGAGGTAAGAAACGCTTGAGAAACTCAAAATTTTCGCAGTTCTGATGCTCGAAACGAATAACTAGAACGGCCTAGGGGAAAAGTACGCATACTGTTGTAATCGGGCGAGTTTCTACTTTCAGATGCAACAGAAATTTTGCGGATTGGTCAATCCGTTCGCGAGATATGGCAGTTTGGAGGTAAGAAACGCTTGAGAAACTCAAAATTTTCGCAGTTCTGATGCTCGAAACGAATAACTAGAACGGCCTAGGGGAAAAGTACGCATACCGTTGTAATCGGGCGAGTTTCTACTTTCAGATGCAACAGAAATTTTGCGGATTGGTCAATCCGTTCGCGAGATATGGTGGTTTGGAGGTAAGAAACGCTTGAGAAACTCAAAATTTTCGCAGTTCTGATGCTCGAAACGAATAACTAGAACGGCCTAGGGGAAAAGTACGCACACCGTTGTAATCGGGCGAGTTTCTACTTTCAGATGCAATAGAAATTTTGTGGATTGGTCTATCCGTTCGCGAGATATGGCAGTTTGGAGGTAAGAAACGCTTGAGAAACTCAAAATTTTCGCAGTTCTGATGCTCGAAACGAGTAACTAGAACGGCATAGGGGAAAAGTACGCATACCTTTGTAATCGGGCGAGTTTCTACTTTCAGATGCAACAGAAATTTTGCGGATTGGTCAATCCGTTCGCGAGATATGGCAGTTTGGAGATAAGAAACGCTTGAGAAACTGAAAATTTTCGCAGTTCTGATGCTCGAAACGAGTAACTAGAACGGCCTAGGGGAAAAGTACGCATACCGTTGTAATCGGGCGAGTTTCTGCTTTCAGATGCAACAGAAATTTTGCGGATTGGTCAATCCGTTCGCGAGATATGGCAGTTTGGAGATAAGAAACGCTTGAGAAACTCAAAATTTTCGCAGTTCTGATGCTCGAAACGAATGACTACAACGGCCTAGGGGAGAAGTACGCATACCGTTGTAATCGGGCGAGTTTCTACTTTCAGAAGCAACAGAAATTTTGCGGATTGGTGAATCCGTTCGCGAGATATGGTAGTTTGGAGGTAAGAAACGCTTGAGAAACTCAAAATTTTTGCAGTTCTGATGCTCGAAACGAGTAACTAGAACGGCATAGGGGAAAAGTACGCATACCGTTGTAATCGGGCGAGTTTCCGCTTTCAGATGCAACAGAAATTTTGCGGATTGGTCAATCCGTTCGCGAGATATGGCAGTTTGGATGTAAGAAACGCTTGAGAAACTCAAAATTTTCGCAGTTCTGATGCTCGAAACAAATAACTAGAACGGCCTAGGGGAAAAGTACGCATACCGTTGTAATCGGGCGAGTTTCTGCTTTCAGATGCAACAGAAATTTTGCGGATTGGTCAATCCGTTCGCGAGATATGGCAGTTTGGATGTAAGAAACGCTTGAGAAACTCAAAATTTTCGCAGTTCTGATGCTCGAAACAAATAACTAGAACGGCCTAGGGGAAAAGTACGCATACCGTTGTAATCGGGCGAGTTTCTGCTTTCAGATGCAACAGAAATTTTGCGGATTTGTCAATCCGTTCGCGAGATATGGCAGTTTGGATGTAAGAAACGCTTGAGAAACTCAAAATTTTCGCAGTTCTGATGCTCGAAACGAATAACTAGAACGGCCTAGGGGAAAACTACACATACCGTTGTAATCGGGCGAGTTTCTACTTTCAGATGCAACAGAAATTTTGCGGATTGGTCAATCCGTTCGCGAGATATGGCAGTTTGGATGTAAGAAACGCTTGAGAAACTCAAAATTTTCGCAGTTCTGATGCTCGAAACGAATGACTACAACGGCCTAGGGGAGAAGTACGCATACCGTTGTAATAGGGCGAGTTTCTACTTTCAGAAGCAACAGAAATTTTGCGGATTGGTCAATCCGTTCGCGAGATATGCAAGTTTGGAGGTAAGAAACGCTTGAGAAACTCAAAATTTTCGCAGTTCTGATGCTCGAAACGAATAACTAGAACGGCCTAGGGGAAAACTACACCTACCGTTGTAATCGGGCGAGTTTCTACTTTCAGATGCAACAGAAATTTTGCGGATTGGTCAATCCGTTCGCGAGATATGGCAGTTTGGAGGTAAGAAACGCTTGAGAAACTCAAAATTTTCGCAGTTCTGATGCTCGAAACGAGTAACTAGAACGGCCTAGGGGAAAAGTACGCATACCGTTGTAATCGGGCGAGTTTCTACTTTCAGAAGCAACAGAAATTTTGCGGATTGGTCAATCCGTTCGCGAGATATGGCAGTTTGGAAGTAAGAAACGCTTCAGAAACTCAAAATTTTCGCAGTTCTGATGCTCGAAACGAATACCTGGAACGGCCTAGGGGAAAACTACACATGCCGTTGTAATCGGGCGCGTTTCTACTCTCAGATGCAACAGAAATTTTGCGGATTGGTCAATCCGTTCGCGAGATATGGCAGTTTGGAGGTAAGAAACGCTTGAGAAACTCAAAATTTTCGCAGTTCTGATGCTCGAAACGAATAACTAGAACGGCCTAGGGGAAAAGTACGCATACCGTTGTAATCGGGCGAGTTTCTACTTTCAGAAGCAACAGAAATTTTGCGGATTGGTCGAACCGTTCGCGAGATATGGTAGTTTGGTGGTAAGAAACGCTTGAGAAACTCAAAATTTACGCAGTTCTGATGCTCGAAACGAGTAACTAGAACGGCCTAGGGGAAAAGTACGCATACCGTTGTAATCGGGCGAGTTTCTGCTTTCAGATGCAACAGAAATTTTGCGGATTGGTCAATCGGTTCGCGAGATATGGCAGTTTGGAGGTAAGAAACGCTTGAGAAACTCAAAATTTTCGCAGTTCTGATGCTCGAAACGAATTACTAGAACGGCCTAGGGGAGAAGTACGCATACCGTTGTAATCGGGCGAGTTTCTACTTTCAGATGCAACAGAAATTTTGCGGATTGGTCAATCCGTCCGCGAGATATGGCAGTTTGGAAATAAGAAACGCTTGAGAAACTCAAAATTTTTGCAGTTCTGATGCTCGAAACGAGTAACTAGGACCGCCTAGGGGAAAAGTACGCATACCGTTGTAATCGGGCGAGTTTCCGCTTTCAGATGCAACAGAAATTTTGCGGATTGGTCAATCCGTTCGCGAGATATGGCAGTTTGGATGTAAGAAACGCTTGAGAAACTCAAAATTTTCGCAGTTCTGATGCTCGAAACAAATAACTAGAACGGCCTAGGGGAAAAGTACGCATACCGTTGTAATCGGGCGAGTTTCTGCTTTCAGATGCAACAGAAATTTTGCGGATTGGTCAATCCGTTCGCGAGATATGGCAGTTTGGATGTAAGAAACGCTTGAGAAACTCAAAATTTACGCAGTTCTGATGCTCGAAACGAGTAACTAGAACGGCCTAGGGGAAAAGTACGCATACCGTTGTAATCGGGCGAGTTTCTGCTTTCAGATGCAACAGAAATTTTGCGGATTGGTCAATCGGTTCGCGAGATATGGCAGTTTGGAGGTAAGAAACGCTTGAGAAACTCAAAATTTTCGCAGTTCTGATGCTCGAAACGAATAACTAGAACGGCCTAGGGGAGAAGTACGCATACCGTTGTAATCGGGCGAGTTTCTACTTTCAGATGCAACAGAAATTTTGCGGATTGGTCAATCGGTTCGCGAGATATGGCAGTTTGGAGGTAAGAAACGCTTGAGAAACTCAAAATTTTCGCAGTTCTGATGCTCGAAACGAGTAACTAGAACGGCCTAGGGGAGAAGTACGCATACCGTTGTAATCGGGCGAGTTTCTACTTTCAGATGCAACAGAAATTTTGCGGATTGGTCAATCCGTCCGCGAGATATGGCAGTTTGGAAATAAGAAACGCTTGAGAAACTCAAAATTTTCGCAGTTCTGATGCTCGAGACGAATAACTAGAACGGCCTAGGGGAAAAGTACGCATACCATTGTAATCGGGCGAGTTTCTACTTTCAGATGCAACAGAAATTTTGCGGATTGGTCTATCCGTTCGCGAGATATGCAAGTTTGGAGGTAAGAAACGCTTGAGAAACTCAAAATTTTCGCAGTTCTGATGCTCGAAACGAATAACTAGAACGGCCTAGGGGAAAACTACACCTACCGTTGTAATCGGGCGAGTTTCTACTTTCAGATGCAACAGAAATTTTGCGGATTGGTCAATCCGTTCGCGAGATATGGCAGTTTGGAGGTAAGAAACGCTTGAGAAACTCAAAATTTTCGCAGTTCTGATGCTCGAAACGAGTAACTAGAACGGCCTAGGGGAGAAGTACGCATACCGTTGTAATCGGGCGAGTTTCTACTTTCAGATGCAACAGAAATTTTGCGGATTGGTCAATCCGTCCGCGAGATATGGCAGTTTGGAAATAAGAAACGCTTGAGAAACTCAAAATTTTCGCAGTTCTGATGCTCGAAACGAGTAACTAGAACGGCATAGGGGAAAAGTACGCATACCGTTGTAATCGGGCGAGTTTCCGCTTTCAGATGCAACAGAAATTTTGCGGATTGGTCAATCCGTTCGCGAGATATGGCAGTTTGGATGTAAGAAACGCTTGAGAAACTCAAAATTTTCGCAGTTCTGATGCTCGAAACAAATAACTAGAACGGCCTAGGGGAAAAGTACGCATACCGTTGTAATCGGGCGAGTTTCTGCTTTCAGATGCAACAGAAATTTTGCGGATTGGTCAATCCGTTCGCGAGATATGGCAGTTTGGATGTAAGAAACGCTTGAGAAACTCAAAATTTACGCAGTTCTGATGCTCGAAACGAGTAACTAGAACGGCCTAGGGGAAAAGTACGCATACCGTTGTAATCGGGCGAGTTTCTGCTTTCAGATGCAACAGAAATTTTGCGGATTGGTCAATCGGTTCGCGAGATATGGCAGTTTGGAGGTAAGAAACGCTTGAGAAACTCAAAATTTTCGCAGTTCTGATGCTCGAAACGAATAACTAGAACGGCCTAGGGGAGAAGTACGCATACCGTTGTAATCGGGCGAGTTTCTACTTTCAGATGCAACAGAAATTTTGCGGATTGGTCAATCGGTTCGCGAGATATGGCAGTTTGGAGGTAAGAAACGCTTGAGAAACTCAAAATTTTCGCAGTTCTGATGCTCGAAACGAGTAACTAGAACGGCCTAGGGGAGAAGTACGCATACCGTTGTAATCGGGCGAGTTTCTACTTTCAGATGCAACAGAAATTTTGCGGATTGGTCAATCCGTCCGCGAGATATGGCAGTTTGGAAATAAGAAACGCTTGAGAAACTCAAAATTTTCGCAGTTCTGATGCTCGAGACGAATAACTAGAACGGCCTAGGGGAAAAGTACGCATACCATTGTAATCGGGCGAGTTTCTACTTTCAGATGCAACAGAAATTTTGCGGATTGGTCTATCCGTTCGCGAGATATGCAAGTTTGGAGGTAAGAAACGCTTGAGAAACTCAAAATTTTCGCAGTTCTGATGCTCGAAACGAATAACTAGAACGGCCTAGGGGAAAACTACACCTACCGTTGTAATCGGGCGAGTTTCTACTTTCAGATGCAACAGAAATTTTGCGGATTGGTCAATCCGTTCGCGAGATATGGCAGTTTGGAGGTAAGAAACGCTTGAGAAACTCAAAATTTTCGCAGTTCTGATGCTCGAAACGAGTAACTAGAACGGCCTAGGGGAAAAGTACGCATACCGTTGTAATCGGGCGAGTTTCTACTTTCAGAAGCAACAGAAATTTTGCGGATTGGTCAATCCGTTCGCGAGATATGGCAGTTTGGAAGTAAGAAACGCTTCAGAAACTCAAAATTTTCGCAGTTCTGATGCTCGAAACGAATACCTGGAACGGCCTAGGGGAAAACTACACATGCCGTTGTAATCGGGCGCGTTTCTACTCTCAGATGCAACAGAAATTTTGCGGATTGGTCAATCCGTTCGCGAGATATGGCAGTTTGGAGGTAAGAAACGCTTGAGAAACTCAAAATTTTCGCAGTTCTGATGCTCGAAACGAATAACTAGAACGGCCTAGGGGAAAAGTACGCATACCGTTGTAATCGGGCGAGTTTCTACTTTCAGAAGCAACAGAAATTTTGCGGATTGGTCGAACCGTTCGCGAGATATGGTAGTTTGGTGGTAAGAAACGCTTGAGAAACTCAAAATTTACGCAGTTCTGATGCTCGAAACGAGTAACTAGAACGGCCTAGGGGAAAAGTACGCATACCGTTGTAATCGGGCGAGTTTCTGCTTTCAGATGCAACAGAAATTTTGCGGATTGGTCAATCGGTTCGCGAGATATGGCAGTTTGGAGGTAAGAAACGCTTGAGAAACTCAAAATTTTCGCAGTTCTGATGCTCGAAACGAATAACTAGAACGGCCTAGGGGAGAAGTACGCATACCGTTGTAATCGGGCGAGTTTCTACTTTCAGATGCAACAGAAATTTTGCGGATTGGTCAATCCGTCCGCGAGATATGGCAGTTTGGAAATAAGAAACGCTTGAGAAACTCAAAATTTTCACAGTTCTGATGCTCGAAACGAATAACTAGGACCGCCTAGGGGAAAAGTTCGCATACCGTTGTAATCGGGCGAGCTTCTACTTTCAGATGCAACAGAAATTTTGCGGATTGATCAATCCGTTCGCGAGATATGGCAGTTTGGAGATAAGAAACGCTTGAGAAACTCAAAATTTTCGCAGTTCTGATGCTCGAAACGAATGACTACAACGACCTAGGGGAGAAGTACGCATACCGTTGTAATCGGGCGAGTTTCTACTTTCAGAAGCAACAGAAATTTTGCGGATTGGTCGAACCGTTCGCGAGATATGGTAGTTTGGAGGTAAGAAACGCTTGAGAAACTCAAAATTTTCGCAGTTCTGATGCTCGAAACGAGTAACTAGAACGGCCTAGGGGAAAAGTACGCATACCGTTGTAATCGGGCGAGTTTCTACTTTCAGAAGCAACAGAAATTTTGCGGATTGGTGAATCCGTTCGCGAGATATGGTAGTTTGGAGGTAAGAAACGCTTGAGAAACTCAAAATTTTTGCAGTTCTGATGCTCGAAACGAGTAACTAGAACGGCATAGGGGAAAAGTACGCATACCGTTGTAATCGGGCGAGTTTCCGCTTTCAGATGCAACAGAAATTTTGCGGATTGGTCAATCCGTTCGCGAGATATGGCAGTTTGGATGTAAGAAACGCTTGAGAAACTCAAAATTTTCGCAGTTCTGATGCTCGAAACAAATAACTAGAACGGCCTAGGGGAAAAGTACGCATACCGTTGTAATCGGGCGAGTTTCTGCTTTCAGATGCAACAGAAATTTTGCGGATTGGTCAATCCGTTCGCGAGATATGGCAGTTTGGATGTAAGAAACGCTTGAGAAACTCAAAATTTACGCAGTTCTGATGCTCGAAACGAGTAACTAGAACGGCCTAGGGGAAAAGTACGCATACCGTTGTAATCGGGCGAGTTTCTGCTTTCAGATGCAACAGAAATTTTGCGGATTGGTCAATCGGTTCGCGAGATATGGCAGTTTGGAGGTAAGAAACGCTTGAGAAACTCAAAATTTTCGCAGTTCTGATGCTCGAAACGAATAACTAGAACGGCCTAGGGGAGAAGTACGCATACCGTTGTAATCGGGCGAGTTTCTACTTTCAGATGCAACAGAAATTTTGCGGATTGGTCAATCGGTTCGCGAGATATGGCAGTTTGGAGGTAAGAAACGCTTGAGAAACTCAAAATTTTCGCAGTTCTGATGCTCGAAACGAGTAACTAGAACGGCCTAGGGGAGAAGTACGCATACCGTTGTAATCGGGCGAGTTTCTACTTTCAGATGCAACAGAAATTTTGCGGATTGGTCAATCCGTCCGCGAGATATGGCAGTTTGGAAATAAGAAACGCTTGAGAAACTCAAAATTTTCGCAGTTCTGATGCTCGAGACGAATAACTAGAACGGCCTAGGGGAAAAGTACGCATACCATTGTAATCGGGCGAGTTTCTACTTTCAGATGCAACAGAAATTTTGCGGATTGGTCTATCCGTTCGCGAGATATGGCAGTTTGGAGGTAAGAAACGCTTGAGAAACTCAAAATTTTCGCAGTTCTGATGCTCGAAACGAATAACTAGAACGGCCTAGGGGAAAACTACACCTACCGTTGTAATCGGGCGAGTTTCTACTTTCAGATGCAACAGAAATTTTGCGGATTGGTCAATCCGTTCGCGAGATATGGCAGTTTGGAGGTAAGAAACGCTTGAGAAACTCAAAATTTTCGCAGTTCTGATGCTCGAAACGAATAACTAGAACGGCCTAGGGGAAAAGTACGCATACCATTGTAATCGGGCGAGTTTCTACTTTCAGATGCAACAGAAATTTTGCGGATTGGTCTATCCGTTCGCGCGATATGGCAGTTTGGAGGTAAGAAACGCTTGAGAAACTCAAAATTTTCGCAGTTCTGATGCTCGAAACGAATAACTAGAACGGCCTAGGGGAAAACTACACCTACCGTTGTAATCGGGCGAGTTTCTACTTTCAGATGCAACAGAAATTTTGCGGATTGCTCAATCCGTTCGCGAGATATGGCAGTTTGGAGATAAGAAACGCTTGAGAAACTCAAAATTTTCGCAGTTCTGATGCTCGAAACGAATGACTACAACGGCCTAGGGGAGAAGTACGCATACCGTTGTAATCGGGCGAGTTTCTACTTTCAGAAGCAACAGAAATTTTGCGGATTGGTCGATCCGTTCGCGAGATATGGTAGTTTGGATGTAAGAAACGCTTGAGAAACTCAAAATTTTCGAAGTTCTGATGCTCGACACGAATAACTAGAACGGCCTAGGGGAAAAGTGCGCATACCGTTGTAATCGGGCGAGTTTCTACTTTCAGATGCAACAGAAATTTTGCGGATTGATCAATCCGTTCGCGAGATATGGCAGTTTGGAGATAAGAAACGCTTGAGAAACTCAAAATTTTCGCAGTTCTGATGCTCGAAACGAATGACTACAACGGCCTAGCGGAGAAGTACGCATACCGTTGTAATCGGGCGAGTTTCTACTTTCAGAAGCAACAGAAATTTTGCGGATTGGTCGATCCGTTCGCGAGATATGGTAGTTTGGAGGTAAGAAACGCTTGAGAAACTCAAAATTTTCGCAGTTCTGATGCTCGAAACGAGTAACTAGAACGGCCTAGGGGAAAAGTACGCATACCGTTGTAATCGGGCGAGTTTCTACTTTCAGATGCAACAGAAATTTTGCGGATTGGTCTATCCGTTCGCGAGATATGGCAGTTTGGAGGTAAGAAACGCTTGAGAAACTCAAAATTTTCGCAGTTCTGATGCTCGATACGAATAACTAGAACGGCCTAGGGGAAAACTACACCTACCGTTGTAATCGGGCTAGTTTCTACTTTCAGATGCAACAGAAATTTTGCGGATTGGTCAATCCGTTCGCGAGATATGGTAGTTTGGAGGTAAGAAACGCTTGAGAAACTCAAAATTTTCGCAGTTCTGATGCTCGAAACGAATGACTACAACGGCCTAGGGGAGAAGTACGCATACCGTTGTAATCGGGCGAGTTTCTACTTTCAGAAGCAACAGAAATTTTGCGGATTGGTCAATCCGTTCGCGAGATATGGCAGTTTGGAGGTAAGAAACGCTTGAGAAACTCAAAATTTTCGCAGTTCTGATGCTCGAAACGAATAACTAGAACCGCCTAGGGGAAAAATGAGCATACCGTTGTAATCGGGCGAGTTTCTACTTTCAGATGCAACAGAAATTTTGCGGATTGATCAATCCGTTCGCGAGATATGGCATTTTGGAGATAAGAAACGCTTGAGAAACTCAAAATTTTCGCAGTTCTGATGCTCGAAACGAATGACTACAACGGCCTAGGGGAGAAGTACGCATACCGTTGTAATCGGGCGAGTTTCTACTTTCAGAAGCAACAGAAATTTTGCGGATTGGTCGATCCGTTCGCGAGATATGGTAGTTTGGAGGTAAGAAACGCTTGAGAAACTCAAAATTTTCGCAGTTCTGATGCTCGAAACGAGTAACTAGAACGGCCTAGGGGAAAAGTACGCATACCGTTGTAATCGGGCGAGTTTCTACTTTTAGATGCAACAGAAATTTTGCGGATTGGTCTATCCGTTCGCGAGATATGGCAGTTTGGAGGTAAGAAACGCTTGAGGAACTCAAAATTTTCGCAGTTCTGATGCTCGATACGAATAACTAGAACGGCCTAGGGGAAAACTACACCTACCGTTGTAATCGGGCTAGTTTCTACTTTCAGATGCAACAGAAATTTTGCGGATTGGTCAATCCGTTCGCGAGATATGGCAGTTTGGAGGTAAGAATCGCTTGAGAAACTCAAAATTTTCGCAGTTCTGATGCTCGAAACGAATAACTAGAACCGCCTAGGGGAAAAGTGCGCATACCGTTGTAATCGAGCGAATATCTACTTTCAGATGCAACAGAAATTTTGCAGATTGATCAATCCGTTCGCGAGATATGGCAGTTTGGAGATAAGAAACGCTTGAGAAACTCAAAATTTTCGCAGTTCTGATGCTCGACACGAATAACTAGAACGGGCTAGGGGAAAAGTGCGAATACCGTTGTAATCGGGCGAGTTTCTACTTTCAGATGCAACAGAAATTTTGCGGATTGATCAATCCGTTCGCGAGATATGGCAGTTTGGAGATAAGAAACGCTTGAGAAACTCAAAATTTTCGCAGTTCTGATGCTCGAAACGAATGACTACAACGGCCTAGGGGAGAAGTACGCATACCGTTGTAATCGGGAGAGTTTCTACTTTCAGAAGCAACAGAAATTTTGCGGATTTGTCAATCCGTTCGCGAGATATGGCAGTTTGGAGGTAAGAAACGCTTGAGAAACTCAAAATTTTCGCAGTTCTGATGCTCGAAACGAATAACTAGAACAGCCTAGGGGAAAAATGCGCATACCGTTGTAATCGGGCGAGTTTCTACTTTCAGATGCAACAGAAATTTTGCGGATTGATCAATCCGTTCGCGAGATATGGCAGTTTGGAGATAAGAAACGCTTGAGAAACTCAAAATTTTCGCAGTTCTGATGCTCGAAACGAATGACTACAACGGCCTAGGGGAGAAGTACGCATACCGTTGTAATCGGGCGAGTTTCTACTTTCAGAAGCAACAGAAATTTTGCGGATTGGTCGAACCGTTCGCGAGATATGGTAGTTTGGAGGTAAGAAACGCTTGAGAAACTCAAAATTTTCGCAGTTCTGATGCTCGAAACGAGTAACTAGAACGGCCTAGGGGAAAAGTACGCATACCGGTGTAATCGGGCGAGTTTCTACTTTCAGATGCAACAGAAATTTTGCGGATTGGTCAATCCGTTCGCGAGATACGCCAGTTTGGAGATAAGAAACGCTTAAGAAACTCAAAATTTTCGCAGTTCTGATGCTCGAAACGAGTAACTAGAACGGCCTAGGGGAAAAGTACGCATACCGTTGTAATCGGGCGAGTTTCTACTTTCAGATGCAACAGAAATTTTGCGGATTGGTCAATCCGTTCGCGAGATATGGCAGTTTGGAGGTAAGAAACGCTTGAGAAACTCAAAATTTTCGCAGTTCTGATGCTCGAAACGAATAACTAGAACGGCCTAGGGGAAAAGTACGCATACCGTTGTAATCGGGCGAGTTTCTACTTTCAGATGCAACAGAAATTTTGCGGATTGGTCTATCCGTTCGCGAGATATGGCAGTTTGGAGGTAAGAAACGCTTGAGAAACTCAAAATTTTCGCAGTTCTGATGCTCGATACGAATAACTAGAACGGCCTAGGGGAAAACTACACCTACCGTTGTAATCGGGCGAGTTTCTACTTTCAGATGCAACAGAAATTTTGCGGATTGGTCAATCCGTTCGCGAGATATGGCAGTTTGGAGGTAAGAAACGCTTGAGAAACTCAAAATTTTCGCAGTTCTGATGCTCGAAACGAATAACTAGAACGGCCTAGGGGAAAAGTACGCATACCATTGTAATCGGGCGAGTTTCTACTTTCAGATGCAACAGAAATTTTGCGGATTGGTCTATCCGTTCGCGCGATATGGCAGTTTGGAGGTAAGAAACGCTTGAGAAACTCAAAATTTTCGCAGTTCTGATGCTCGAAACGAATAACTAGAACGGCCTAGGGGAAAACTACACCTACCGTTGTAATCGGGCGAGTTTCTACTTTCAGATGCAACAGAAATTTTGCGGATTGCTCAATCCGTTCGCGAGATATGGCAGTTTGGAGATAAGAAACGCTTGAGAAACTCAAAATTTTCGCAGTTCTGATGCTCGAAACGAATGACTACAACGGCCTAGGGGAGAAGTACGCATACCGTTGTAATCGGGCGAGTTTCTACTTTCAGAAGCAACAGAAATTTTGCGGATTGGTCGATCCGTTCGCGAGATATGGTAGTTTGGAGGTAAGAAACGCTTGAGAAACTCAAAATTTTCGCAGTTCTGATGCTCGATACGAATAACTAGAACGGCCTAGGGGAAAACTACACCTACCGTTGTAATCGGGCTAGTTTCTACTTTCAGATGCAACAGAAATTTTGCGGATTGGTCAATCCGTTCGCGAGATATGGTAGTTTGGAGGTAAGAAACGCTTGAGAAACTCAAAATTTTCGCAGTTCTGATGCTCGAAACGAGTAACTAGAACGGCCTAGGGGAAAAGTACGCATACCTTTGTAATCGGGCGAGTTTCTACTTTCAGATGCAACAGAAATTTTGCGGATTGATCAATCCGTTCGCGAGATATGGCAGTTTGGAGATAAGAAACGCTTGAGAAACTCAAAATTTTCGCAGTTCTGATGCTCGAAACGAATGACTACAACGGCCTAGGGGAGAAGTACGCATACCGTTGTAATCGGGCGAGTTTCTACTTTCAGAAGCAACAGAAATTTTGCGGATTGGTCAATCCGTTTGCGAGATATGGCAGTTTGGAGGTAAGAAACGCTTGAGAAACTCAAAATTTTCGCAGTTCTGATGCTCGAAACGAATAACTAGAACCGCCTAGGGGAAAAATGCGCATACCGTTGTAATCGGGCGAGTTTCTACTTTCAGATGCAACAGAAATTTTGCGGATTGATCAATCCGTTCGCGAGATATGGCAGTTTGGAGATAAGAAACGCTTGAGAAACTCAAAATTTTCGCAGTTCTGATGCTCGAAACGAATGACTACAACGGCCTAGGGGAGAAGTACGCATACCGTTGTAATCGGGCGAGTTTCTACTTTCAGAAGCAACAGAAATTTTGCGGATTGGTCGAACCGTTCGCGAGATATGGTAGTTTGGATGTAAGAAACGCTTGAGAAACTCAAAATTTTCGCAGTTCTGATGCTCGAAACGAGTAACTAGAACAGCCTAGGGGAAAAGTACGCATACCGGTGTAATCGGGCGAGTTTCTACTTTCAGATGCAACAGAAATTTTGCGGATTGGTCAATCCGTTCGCGAGATATGCCAGTTTGGAGATAAGAAACGCTTAAGAAACTCAAAATTTTCGCAGTTCTGATGCTCGAAACGAGTAACTAGAACGGCCTAGGGGAAAAGTACGCATACCGTTGTAATCGGGCGAGTTTCTACTTTCAGATGCAACAGAAATTTTGCGGATTGATCAATCCGTTCGCGAGATATGGCAGTTTGGAGGTAAGAAACGCTTGAGAAACTCAAAATTTTCGCAGTTCTGATGCTCGAAACGAATAACTAGAACGGCCTAGGGGAAAAGTACGCATACCGTTGTAATCGGGCGAGTTTCTACTTTCAGATGCAACAGAAATTTTGCGGATTAGTCAATCCGTTCGCGAGATATGGCAGTTTGGAAATAAGAAACGCTTGAGAAACTCAAAATTTTCGCAGTTCTGATGCTCGAAACGAATGACTACAACGGCCTAGGGGAGAAGTACGCATACCGTTGTAATCGGGCGAGTTTCTACTTTCAGAAGCAACAGAAATTTTGCGGATTGGTCGAACCGTTCGCGAGATATGGTAGTTTGGAGGTAAGAAACGCTTGAGAAACTCAAAATTTTCGCAGTTCTGATGCTCGAAACGAGTAACTAGAACGGCCTAGGGGAAAAGTACGCACACCGTTGTAATCGGGCGAGTTTCTACTTTCAGATGCAACAGAAATTTTGCGGATTGGTCAATCGGTTCGCGAGATATGGCAGTTTGGAGGTAAGAAACGCTTGAGAAACTCAAAATTTTCGCAGTTCTGATGCTCGAAACGAATAACTAGAACGGCCTAGGGGAGAAGTACGCATACCGTTGTAATCGGGCGAGTTTCTACTTTCAGATGCAACAGAAATTTTGCGGATTGGTCAATCCGTCCGCGAGATATGGCAGTTTGGAAATAAGAAACGCTTGAGAAACTCAAAATTTTCGCAGTTCTGATGCTCGAAACGAATAACTAGGACCGCCTAGGGGAAAAGTTCGCATAGCGTTGTAATCGGGCGAGTTTCTACTTTCAGATGCAACAGAAATTTTGCGGATTGATCAATCCGTTCGCGAGATATGGCAGTTTGGAGATATGAAACGCTTGAGAAACTCAAAATTTTCGCAGTTCTGATCCTCGAAACGAATGACTACAACGGCCTAGGGGAGAAGTACGCATACCGTTGTAATCGGGCGAATTTCTACTTTCAGAAGCAACAGAAATTTTGCGGATTGTTCAATCCGTTCGCGAGATATGGCAGTTTGGAGGTAAGAAACGCTTGAGAAACTCAAAATTTTCGCAGTTCTGATGCTCGAAACGAATAACTAGAACGGCCTAGGGGAAAAGTACGCATACCGTTGTAATCGGGCGAGTTTCTACTTTCAGAAGCAACAGAAATTTTGCGGATTGGTCGCTCCGTTCGCGAGATATGGTAGTTTGGAGGTAAGAAACGCTTGAGAAACTCAAAATTTTCGCAGTTCTGATGCTCGAAACGAATGACTACAACGGCCTAGCGGAGAAGTACGCATACCGTTGTAATCGGGCGAGTTTCTACTTTCAGAAGCAACAGAAATTTTGCGGATTGGTCGCTCCGTTCGCGAGATATGGTAGTTTGGAGGTAAGAAACGCTTGAGAAACTCAAAATTTTCGCAGTTCTGATGCTCGAAACGAGTAACTAGAACGGCCTAGGGGAAAACTACACCTACCGTTGTAATCGGGCTAGTTTCTACTTTCAGATGCAACAGAAATTTTGCGGATTGGTCAATCCGTTCGCGAGATATGGCAGTTTGGAGGTAAGAATCGCTTGAGAAACTCAAAATTTTCGCAGTTCTGATGCTCGAAACGAATAACTAGAACCGCCTAGGGGAAAAGTGCGCATACCGTTGTAATCGGGCGAGTTTCTACTTTCAGATGCAACAGAAATTTTGCGGATTGATCAATCCGTTCGCGAGATATGGCAGTTTGGAGATAAGAAACGCTTGAGAAACTCAAAATTTTCGCAGTTCTGATGCTCGAAACGAATGACTACAACGGCCTAGGGGAGAAGTACGCATACCGTTGTAATCGGGCGAGTTTCTACTTAGAAGCAACAGAAATTTTGCGGATTGGTCGATCCGTTCGCGAGATATGGTAGTTTGGAGGTAAGAAACGCTTGAGAAACTCAAAATTTTCGCAGTTCTGATGCTCGAAACGAGTAACTAGAACGGCCTAGGGGAAAAGTACGCATACCGTTGTAATCGGGCGAGTTTCTACTTTCAGATGCAACAGAAATTTTGCGGATTGGTCAATCCGTTCGCGAGATATGGCAGTTTGGAGGTAAGAAACGCTTGAGAAACTCAAAATTTTCGCAGTTCTGATGCTCGAAACGAATAACTAGAACGGCCTAGGGGAAAAGTACGCATACCGTTGTAATCGGGCGAGTTTCTACTTTCAGATGCAACAGAAATTTTGCGGATTGGTCTATCCGTTCGCGAGATATGGCAGTTTGGAGGTAAGAAACGCTTGAGAAACTCAAAATTTTCGCAGTTCTGATGCTCGATACGAATAACTAGAACGGCCTAGGGGAAAACTACACCTACCGTTGTAATCGGGCTAGTTTCTACTTTCAGATGCAACAGAAATTTTGCGGATTGGTCAATCCGTTCGCGAGATATGGCAGTTTGGAGGTAAGAATCGCTTGAGAAACTCAAAATTTTCGCAGTTCTGATGCTCGAAACGAATAACTAGAACCGCCTAGGGGAAAAGTGCGCATACCGTTGTAATCGGGCGAGTTTCTACTTTCAGATGCAACAGAAATTTTGCGGATTGATCAATCCGTTCGCGAGATATGGCAGTTTGGAGATAAGAAACGCTTGAGAAACTCAAAATTTTCGCAGTTCTGATGCTCGAAACGAATGACTACAACGGCCTAGGGGAGAAGTACGCATACCGTTGTAATCGGGCGAGTTTCTACTTAGAAGCAACAGAAATTTTGCGGATTGGTCGATCCGTTCGCGAGATATGGTAGTTTGGAGGTAAGAAACGCTTGAGAAACTCAAAATTTTCGCAGTTCTGATGCTCGAAACGAGTAACTAGAACGGCCTAGGGGAAAAGTACGCATACCGTTGTAATCGGGCGAGTTTCTACTTTCAGATGCAACAGAAATTTTGCGGATTGGTCAATCCGTTCGCGAGATATGGCAGTTTGGAGGTAAGAAACGCTTGAGAAACTCAAAATTTTCGCAGTTCTGATGCTCGAAACGAATAACTAGAACGGCCTAGGGGAAAAGTACGCATACCGTTGTAATCGGGCGAGTTTCTACTTTCAGATGCAACAGAAATTTTGCGGATTGGTCTATCCGTTCGCGAGATATGGCAGTTTGGAGGTAAGAAACGCTTGAGAAACTCAAAATTTTCGCAGTTCTGATGCTGGATACGAATAACTAGAACGGCCTAGGGGAAAACTACACCTACCGTTGTAATCGGGCGAGTTTCTACTTTCAGATGCAACAGAAATTTTGCGGATTGGTCAATCCGTTCGCGAGATATGGCAGTTTGGAGGTAAGAAACACTTGAGAAACTCAAAATTTTCGCAGTTCTGATGCTCGAAACGAATAACTAGAAACGCCTAGGGGAAAAGTGCGCATACCGTTGTAATCGGGCGAGTTTCTACTTTCAGATGCAACAGAAATTTTGCGGATTGATCAATCCGTTCGCGAGATATGGCAGTTTGGAGATAAGAAACGCTTGAGAAACTCAAAATTTTCGCAGTTCTGATACTCGAAACGAATGACTACAACCGCCTAGGGGAGAAGTGCGCATACCGTTGTAATCGGGCGAGTTTCTACTTTCAGAAGCAACAGAAATTTTGCGGATTGGTCGATCCGTTCGCGAGATATGGTAGTTTGGAGGTAAGAAACGCTTGAGAAACTCAAAATTTTCGCAGTTCTGATGCTCGAAACGAGTAACTAGAACGGCCTAGGGGAAAAGTACGCATACCGTTGTAATCGGGCGAGTTTCTACTTTCAGATGCAACAGAAATTTTGCGGATTGGTCAATCCGTTCGCGAGATATGGCAGTTTGGAGGTAAGAAACGCTTGAGAAACTCAAAATTTTCGCAGTTCTGATGCTCGAAACGAATAACTAGAACGGCCTAGGGGAAAAGTACGCATACCGTTGTAATCGGGCGAGTTTCTACTTTCAGATGCAACAGAAATTTTGCGGATTAGTCAATCCGTTCGCGAGATATGGCAGTTTGGAAATAAGAAACGCTTGAGAAACTCAAAATTTTCGCAGTTCTGATGCTCGAAACGAATGACTACAACGGCCTAGGGGAGAAGTACGCATACCGTTGTAATCGGGCGAGTTTCTACTTTCAGAAGCAACAGAAATTTTGCGGATTGGCCGAACCGTTCGCGAGATATGGTAGTTTGGAGGTAAGAAACGCTTGAGAAACTCAAAATTTTCGCAGTTCTGATGCTCGAAACGAGTAACTAGAACGGCCTAGGGGAAAAGTACGCACACCGTTGTAATCGGGCGAGTTTCTACTTTCAGATGCAACAGAAATTTTGCGGATTGGTCAATCGGTTCGCGAGATATGGCAGTTTGGAGGTAAGAAACGCTTGAGAAACTCAAAATTTTCGCAGTTCTGATGCTCGAAACGAATAAGTAGAACGGCCTAGGGGAGAAGTACGCATACCGTTGTAATCGGGCGATTTTCTACTTTCAGATGCAACAGAAATTTTGCGGATTGGTCAATCCGTCCGCGAGATATGGCAGTTTGGAAATAAGAAACGCTTGAGAAACTCAAAATTTTCGCAGTTCTGATGCTCGAAACGAATAACTAGGACCGCCTAGGGGAAAAGTTCGCATACCGTTGTAATCGGGCGAGTTTCTACTTTCAGATGCAACAGAAATTTTGCGGATTGATCAATCCGTTCGCGAGATATGGCAGTTTGGAGATAAGAAACGCTTGAGAAACTCAAAATTTTCGCAGTTCTGATGCTCGAAACGAATGACTACAACGGCCTAGGGGAGAAGTACGCATACCGTTGTAATCGGGCGAATTTCTACTTTCGGAAGCAACAGAAATTTTGCGGATTGTTCAATCCGTTCGCGAGATATGGCAGTTTGGAGGTAAGAAACGCTTGAGAAACTCAAAATTTTCGCAGTTCTGATGCTCGAAACGAATAACTAGAACGGCCTAGGGGAAAAGTACGCATACCGTTGTAATCGGGCGAGTTTCTACTTTCAGATGCAACAGAAATTTTGCGGATTGGTCAATCCGTTCTCGAGATATGGCAGTTTGGAGGTAAGAAACGCTTGAGAAACTCAAAATTTTCGCTGTTCTGATGCTCGAAACGAATAACTAGAACGGCCTAGGGGAAAAGTACGCATACCATTGTAATCGGGCGAGTTTCTACTTTCAGATGCAACAGAAATTTTGCGGATTGGTCTATCCGTTCGCGAGATATGGCAGTTTGGAGGTAAGAAACGCTTGAGAAACTCAAAATTTTCGCAGTTCTGATGCTCGAAACGAATGACTACAACGGCCTAGCGGAGAAGTACGCATACCGTTGTAATCGGGCGAGTTTCTACTTTCAGAAGCAACAGAAATTTTGCGGATTGGTCGCTCCGTTCGCGAGATATGGTAGTTTGGAGGTAAGAAACGCTTGAGAAACTCAAAATTTTCGCAGTTCTGATGCTCGAAACGAATGACTACAACGGCCTAGCGGAGAAGTACGCATACCGTTGTAATCGGGCGAGTTTCTACTTTCAGAAGCAACAGAAATTTTGCGGATTGGTCGCTCCGTTCGCGAGATATGGTAGTTTGGAGGTAAGAAACGCTTGAGAAACTCAAAATTTTCGCAGTTCTGATGCTCGAAACGAGTAACTAGAACGGCCTAGGGGAAAAGTACGCATACCGTTGTAATCGGGCGAGTTTCTACTTTCAGATGCAACAGAAATTTTGCGGATTGGTCTATCCGTTCGCGAGATATGGCAGTTTGGAGGTAAGAAACGCTTGAGAAACTCAAAATTTTCGCAGTTCTGATGCTCGATACGAATAACTAGAACGGCCTAGGGGAAAACTACACCTACCGTTGTAATCGGGCTAGTTTCTACTTTCAGATGCAACAGAAATTTTGCGGATTGGTCAATCCGTTCGCGAGATATGGCAGTTTGGAGGTAAGAATCGCTTGAGAAACTCAAAATTTTCGCAGTTCTGATGCTCGAAACGAATAACTAGAACCGCCTAGGGGAAAAGTGCGCATACCGTTGTAATCGGGCGAGTTTCTACTTTCAGATGCAACAGAAATTTTGCGGATTGATCAATCCGTTCGCGAGATATGGCAGTTTGGAGATAAGAAACGCTTGAGAAACTCAAAATTTTCGCAGTTCTGATGCTCGAAACGAATAACTAGAACGGCCTAGGGGAAAAGTACGCATACCGTTGTAATCGGGCGAGTTTCTACTTTCAGATGCAACAGAAATTTTGCGGATTGGTCAATCCGTTCTCGAGATATGGCAGTTTGGAGGTAAGAAACGCTTGAGAAACTCAAAATTTTCGCTGTTCTGATGCTCGAAACGAATAACTAGAACGGCCTAGGGGAAAAGTACGCATACCATTGTAATCGGGCGAGTTTCTACTTTCAGATGCAACAGAAATTTTGCGGATTGGTCTATCCGTTCGCGAGATATGGCAGTTTGGAGGTAAGAAACGCTTGAGAAACTCAAAATTTTCGCAGTTCTGATGCTCGAAACGAATGACTACAACGGCCTAGCGGAGAAGTACGCATACCGTTGTAATCGGGCGAGTTTCTACTTTCAGAAGCAACAGAAATTTTGCGGATTGGTCGCTCCGTTCGCGAGATATGGTAGTTTGGAGGTAAGAAACGCTTGAGAAACTCAAAATTTTCGCAGTTCTGATGCTCGAAACGAATGACTAGAACGGCCTAGCGGAGAAGTACGCATACCGTTGTAATCGGGCGAGTTTCTACTTTCAGAAGCAACAGAAATTTTGCGGATTGGTCGCTCCGTTCGCGAGATATGGTAGTTTGGAGGTAAGAAACGCTTGAGAAACTCAAAATTTTCGCAGTTCTGATGCTCGAAACGAGTAACTAGAACGGCCTAGGGGAAAAGTACGCATACCGTTGTAATCGGGCGAGTTTCTACTTTCAGATGCAACAGAAATTTTGCGGATTGGTCTATCCGTTCGCGAGATATGGCAGTTTGGAGGTAAGAAACGCTTGAGAAACTCAAAATTTTCGCAGTTCTGATGCTCGATACGAATAACTAGAACGGCCTAGGGGAAAACTACACCTACCGTTGTAATCGGGCTAGTTTCTACTTTCAGATGCAACAGAAATTTTGCGGATTGGTCAATCCGTTCGCGAGATATGGCAGTTTGGAGGTAAGAATCGCTTGAGAAACTCAAAATTTTCGCAGTTCTGATGCTCGAAACGAATAACTAGAACCGCCTAGGGGAGAAGTACGCATACCGTTGTAATCGGGCGAGTTTCTACTTAGAAGCAACAGAAATTTTGCGGATTGGTCGATCCGTTCGCGAGATATGGTAGTTTGGAGGTAAGAAACGCTTGAGAAACTCAAAATTTTCGCAGTTCTGATGCTCGAAACGAGTAACTAGAACGGCCTAGGGGAAAAGTACGCATACCGTTGTAATCGGGCGAGTTTCTACTTTCAGATGCAACAGAAATTTTGCGGATTGGTCAATCCGTTCGCGAGATATGCCAGTTTGGAGATAAGAAACGCTTGAGAAACTCAAAATTTTCGCAGTTCTGATGCTCGAAACGAGTAACTAGAACGGCCTAGGGGAAAAGTACGCATACCGTTGTAATCGGGCGAGTTTCTACTTTCAGATGCAACAGAAATTTTGCGGATTGGTCAATCCGTTCGCGAGATATGCCAGTTTGGAGATAAGAAACGCTTGAGAAACTCAAAATTTTCGCATTTCTGATGCTCGAAACGAGTAACTAGAACGGCCTAGGGGAAAAGTACGCATACCGTTGTAATCGGGCGAGTTTCTACTTTCAGATGCAACAGAAATTTTGCGGATTGGTCTATCCGTTCGCGAGATATGGCAGTTTGGAGGTAAGAAACGCTTGAGAAACTCAAAATTTTCGCAGTTCTGATGCTCGATACGAATAACTAGAACGGCCTAGGGGAAAACTACACCTACCGTTGTAATCGGGCTAGTTTCTACTTTCAGATGCAACAGAAATTTTGCGGATTGGTCAATCCGTTCGCGAGATATGGCAGTTTGGAGGTAAGAATCGCTTGAGAAACTCAAAATTTTCGCAGTTCTGATGCTCGAAACGAATAACTAGAACCGCCTAGGGGAAAAGTGCGCATACCGTTGTAATCGGGCGAGTTTCTACTTTCAGATGCAACAGAAATTTTGCGGATTGATCAATCCGTTCGCGAGATATGGCAGTTTGGAGATAAGAAACGCTTGAGAAACTCAAAATTTTCGCAGTTCTGATGCTCGAAACGAATGACTACAACGGCCTAGGGGAGAAGTACGCATACCGTTGTAATCGGGCGAGTTTCTACTTAGAAGCAACAGAAATTTTGCGGATTGGTCGATCCGTTCGCGAGATATGGTAGTTTGGAGGTAAGAAACGCTTGAGAAACTCAAAATTTTCGCAGTTCTGATGCTCGAAACGAGTAACTAGAACGGCCTAGGGGAAAAGTACGCATACCGTTGTAATCGGGCGAGTTTCTACTTTCAGATGCAACAGAAATTTTGCGGATTGGTCAATCCGTTCGCGAGATATGCCAGTTTGGAGATAAGAAACGCTTGAGAAACTCAAAATTTTCGCAGTTCTGATGATCGAAACGAATGACTACAACGGCCTAGGGGAGAAGTACGCATACCGTTGTAATCGGGCGAGTTTCTACTTTCAGATGCAGCAGAAATTTTGCGGATTGGTCAATCCGTTCGCGAGATATGGCAGTTTGGAAGTAAGAAACGCTTCAGAAACTCAAAATTTTCGCAGTTCTGATGCTCGAAACGAGTAACTAGAACGGCATAGGGGAAAAGTACGCATACCGTTGTAATCGGGCGAGTTTCTGCTTTCAGATGCAACAGAAATTTTGCGGATTGGTCAATCCGTTCGCGAGATATGGCAGTTTGGATGTCAGAAACGCTTGAGAAACTCAAAATTTTCGCAGTTCTGATGCTCGAAACGAATAACTAGAACCGCCTAGGGGAAAAGTGCGCATTCCGTTGTAATCGGGCGAGTTTCTACTTTCAGATGCAACAGAAATTTTGCGGATTGGTCAATCCGTTCATGAGATATTGCAGTTTGGAGGTAAGAAACGCTTGAGAAACTCAAAATTTTCGCAGTTCTGATGCTCGAAACGAATAACTGGAACGGCCTAGGGGCAAACTGCACATACCGTTGTAATCGGGCGCGTTTCTACTTTCAGATGCAATAGAAATTTTGCGGATTGGTCTATCCGTTCGCGAAATGTGGCAGTTTGGAGGTAAGAAACGCTTGAGAAACTCTAAATTTTCGCAGTTCTGACGCTCGAAACGAATAACTAGAACGGCCTAGGGGAAAACTACACCTACCGTTGTAATCGGGCGTGTTTCTACTTTCAGATGCAACAGAAATTTTGCGGATTGTTCAATCCGTTCGCGAGATATGGCAGTTTGGAGGTAAGAAACGCTTGAGAAACTCAAAATTTTCGCAGTTCTGATGCTCGAAACGAATAACTAGATCCGCCTAGGGGAAAAGTGCGCATACCTTTATAATCGGGGGAGTTTCTACTTTCAGATGCAACAGAAATTTTGCGGATTGATCAATCCGTTCGCGAGATATGGCAGTTTGGAGATAAGAAACGCTTGAGAAACTCAAAATTTTCGCAGTTCTGATGCTCGAAACGAATGACTACAACGGCCTAGGGGAGAAGTACGAATACCGTTGTAATCGGGCGAGTTTCTACTTTCAGATGCAACAGAAATTTTGCGGATTGGTCAATCCGTTCGCGAGATATGGCAGTTTGGAGGTAAGAAACGCTTGAGTAACTCAAAATTTTCGCAGTTCTGATGCTCGAAACGAATAACTAGAACGGCCTAGGGGAAAAGTACGCACACCGTTGTAATCGGGCGAGTTTCTACTTTCAGATGCAACAGAAATTTTGCGGATTGGTCAATCCGTTCGCGAGATATGGCAGTTTGGAAATAAGAAACGCTTGAGAAACTCAAAATTTTCGCAGTTCTGATGCTCGAAACGAGTAACTAGAACGGCATAGGGGAAAAGTACGCATACCGTTGTAATCGGGCGAGTTTCTGCTTTCAGATGCAACAGAAATTTTGCGGATTGGTCAATCCGTTCGCGAGATATGGCAGTTTGGATGTAGGAAACGCTTGAGAAACTCAAAATTTTCGCAGTTCTGATGCTCGAAACGAATACCTGGAACGGCCTAGGGGAAAACTACACATGCCGTTGTAATCGGGCGAGTTTCTACATTCAGATGCAATAGAAATTTTGCGGATTGGTCTATCCGTTCGCGAGATATGGCAGTTTGGAGGTAAGAAACGCTTGAGAAACTCAAAATTTTCGCAGTTCTGATGCTCGAAACGAATAACTAGAACGGCCTAGGGGAAAAGTACGCATACCGTTGTAATCGGGCGAGTTTCTACTCTCAGATGCAACAGAAATTTTGCGGATTGGTCAATCCGTTCGCGAGATATGGCAGTTTGGAGGTAAGAAACGCTTGAGAAACTCAAAATTTTCGCAGTTCTGATGCTCGAAACGAATAACTAGAACGGCCTAGGGGAAAAGTACGCATACCGTTGTAATCGGGCGAGTTTCTACTTTCAGATGCAACAGAAATATTGCGGATTGGTCAATCCGTTCGCGAGATATGGCAGTTTGGAAGTAAGAAACGCTTCAGAAACTCAAAATTTTCGCAGTTCTGATGCTCGAAACGAATACCTGGAACGGCCTAGGGGAAAACTACACATGCCGTTGTAATCGGGCGAGTTTCTACATTCAGATGCAATAGAAATTTTGCGGATTGGTCTATCCGTTCGCGAGATATGGCAGTTTGGAGGTAAGAAACGCTTGAGAAACTCAAAATTTTCGCAGTTCTGATGCTCGAAACGAATAACTAGAACGGCCTAGGGGAAAAGTACGCATACCGTTGTAATCGGGCGCGTTTCTACTCTCAGATGCAACAGAAATTTTGCGGATTGGTCAATCCGTTCGCGAGATATGGCAGTTTGGAGGTAAGAAACGCTTGAGAAACTCAAAATTTTCGCAGTTCTGATGCTCGAAACGAATAACTAGAACCGCCTAGGGGAAAAGTGCGCATTCCGTTGTAATCGGGCGAGTTTCTACTTTCAGATGCAACAGAAATTTTGCGGATTGGTCAATCCGTTCATGAGATATTGCAGTTTGGAGGTAAGAAACGCTTGAGAAACTCAAAATTTTCGCAGTTCTGATGCTCGAAACGAATAACTGGAACGGCCTAGGGGCAAACTACACATACCGTTGTAATCGGGCTCGTTTCTACTTTCAGATGCAATAGAAATTTTGCGGATTGGTCTATCCGTTCGCGAAATGTGGCAGTTTGGAGGTAAGAAACGCTTGAGAAACTCTAAATTTTCGCAGTTCTGACGCTCGAAACGAATAACTAGAACGGCCTAGGGGAAAACTACACCTACCGTTGTAATCGGGCGTGTTTCTACTTTCAGATGCAACAGAAATTTTGCGGATTGTTCAATCCGTTCGCGAGATATGGCAGTTTGGAGGTAAGAAACGCTTGAGAAACTCAAAATTTTCGCAGTTCTGATGCTCGAAACGAATAACTAGATCCGCCTAGGGGAAAAGTGCGCATACCTTTATAATCGGGGGAGTTTCTACTTTCAGATGCAACAGAAATTTTGCGGATTGATCAATCCGTTCGCGAGATGTGGCAGTTTGGAGATAAGAAACGCTTGAGAAACTCAAAATTTTCGCAGTTCTGATGCTCGAAACGAATAACTAGAACGGCCTAGCGGAAAAGTACGCATACCGTTGTAATCGGGCGAGTTTCTACTTTCAGATGCAACAGAAATTTTGCGGATTGATCAATCCGTTCGCGAGATATGGCAGTTTGGAGATAAGAAACGCTTGAGAAACTCAAAATTTTCGCAGTTCTGATGCTCGAAACGAATGACTACAACGGCCTAGGGGAGAAGTACGCATACCGTTGTAATCGGGCGAGTTTCTACTTTCAGAAGCAACAGAAATTTTGCGGATTGATCAATCCGTTCGCGAGATATGGCAGTTTGGAGATAAGAAACGCTTGAGAAACTCAAAATTTTCGCAGTTCTGATGCTCGAAACGAGTAACTAGAACGGCCTAGGGGAAAAGTACGCATGCCGTTGTAATCGGGCGAGTTTCTACTTTCAGAAGCAACAGAAATTTTGCGGATTGGTGAATCCGTTCGCGAGATATGGTAGTTTGGAGGTAAGAAACGCTTGAGAAACTCAAAATTTTCGCAGTTCTGATGCTCGACACGAATAACTAGAACGGTCTAGGGGAAAAGTACGCATACCGTTGTAATCGGGCGAGTTTCTACTTTCAGATGCAACAGAAATTTTGCGGATTGGTCAATCCGTTCGCGAGATATGGCAGTTTGGAGGTAAGAAACGCTTGAGTAACTCAAAATTTTCGCAGTTCTGATGCTCGAAACGAATAACTAGAACGGCCTAGCGGAAAAGTACGCCTACCGTTGTAATCGGGCGAGTTTCTACTTTCAGATGCAACAGAAATTTTGCGGATTGATCAATCCGTTCGCGAGATATGGCAGTTTGGAGATAAGAAACGCTTGAGAAACTCAAAATTTTCGCAGTTCTGATGCTCGAAACGAGTAACTAGAACGGCCTAGGGGAAAAGTACGCACACCGTTGTAATCGGGCGAGTTTCTACTTTCAGATGCAACAGAAATTTTGCGGATTGGTCAATCCGTTCGCGAGATATGGCAGTTTGGAAATAAGAAACGCTTGAGAAACTCAAAATTTTCGCAGTTCTGATGCTCGAAACGAGTAACTAGAACGGCATAGGGGAAAAGTACGCATACCGTTGTAATCGGGCGAGTTTCTGCTTTCAGATGCAACAGAAATTTTGCGGATTGGTCATTCCGTTCGCGAGATATGGCAGTATGGATGTAAGAAACGCTTGAGAAACTCTAAATTTTCGCAGTTCTGATGCTCGAAACGAATACCTGGAACGGCCTAGGGGAAAACTACACATACCGTTGTAATCGGGCGAGTTTCTACATTCAGATGCAATAGAAATTTTGCGGATTGGTCTATCCGTTCGCGAGATATGGCAGTTTGGAGGTAAGAAACGCTTGAGAAACTCAAAATTTTCGCAGTTCTGATGCTCGAAACGAGTAACTAGAACGGCCTAGGGGAAAAGTACGCATACCGTTGTAATCGGGCGAGTTTCTACTTTCAGAAGCAACAGAAATTTTGCGGATTGGTGAATCCGTTCGCGAGATATGGTAGTTTGGAGGTAAGAAACGCTTGAGAAACTCAAAATTTTCGCAGTTCTGATGCTCGAAACGAATAACTAGAACGGCCTAGGGGAAAAGTACGCATACCGTTGTAATCGGGCGAGTTTCTACTTTCAGATGCAAAGAAATTTTGCGGTTTGGTCAATCCGTTCGCGAGATATGGCAGTTTGGAGGTAAGAAACGCTTGAGAAACACAAAATTTTCGCAGTTCTGATGCTCGAAACGAATAACTAGAACGGCCTAGCGGAAAAGTACGCATACCGTTGTAATCGGGCGAGTTTCTACTTTCAGATGCAACTGAAATTTTGCGGATTGATCAATCCGTTCGCGAGATATGGCAGTTTGGAGATAAGAAACGCTTGAGAAACTCAAAATTTTCGCAGTTCTGATGCTCGAAACGAGTAACTAGAACGGCCTAGGGGAAAAGTACGCATACCGTTGTAATCGGGCGAGTTTCTACTTTCAGATGCAACAGAAATTTTGCGGATTGGTCAATCCGTTCGCGAGATATGGCAGTTTGGAGGTAAGAAACGCTTGAGAAACGCAAAATTTTCGCAGTTCTGATGCTCGACACGAATAACTAGAACGGCCTAGGGGAAAAGTGCGCATACCGTTGTAATCGGGCGAGTTTCTACTTTCAGATGCAACAGAAATTTTGCGGATTGATCAATCCGTTCGCGAGATATGGCAGTTTGGAGATAAGAAACGCTTGAGAAACTCAAAATTTTCGCAGTTCTGATGCTCGAAACGAGTAACTAGAACGGCCTAGGGGAAAAGTACGCATACCGTTGTAATCGGGCGAGTTTCTACTTTCAGATGCAACAGAAATTTTGCGGATTGGTCAATCCGTTCGCGAGATATGGCAGTTTGGAGGTAAGAAACGTTTGAGAAACTCAAAATTTTCGCAGTTCTGATGCTCGAAACGAATAACTAGAACGGCCTAGCGGAAAAGTACGCATACCGTTGTAATCGGGCGAGTTTCTACTTTCAGATGCAACAGAAATTTTGCGGATTGATCAATCCGTTCGCGAGATATGGCAGTTTGGAGATAAGAAACGCTTGAGAAACTCAAAATTTTCGCAGTTCTGATGCTCGAAACGAGTAACTAGAACGGCCTAGGGGAAAAGTACGCATACCGTTGTAATCGGGCGAGTTTCTACTTTCAGATGCAACAGAAATTTTGCGGATTGGTCAATCCGTTCGCGAGATATGGCAGTTTGGAGGTAAGAAACGCTTGAGTAACTCAAAATTTTCGCAGTTCTGATGCTCGAAACGAATAACTAGAACGGCCTAGGGGAAAAGTACGCACACCGTTGTAATCGGGCGAGTTTCTACTTTCAGATGCAACAGAAATTTTGCGGATTGGTCAATCCGTTCGCGAGATATGGCAGTTTGGAAATAAGAAACGCTTGAGAAACTCAAAATTTTCGCAGTTCTGATGCTCGAAACGAGTAACTAGAACGGCATAGGGGAAAAGTACGCATACCGTTGTAATCGGGCGAGTTTCTGCTTTCAGATGCAACAGAAATTTTGCGGATTGGTCTATCCGTTCGCGAGATATGGCAGTTTGGAGGTAAGAAACGCTTGAGAAACTCAAAATTTTCGCAGTTCTGATGCTCGAAACGAATAACTAGAACGGCCTAGGGGAAAACTACACCCACCGTTGTAATCGGGCGAGTTTCTACTTTCAGATGCAACAGAAATTTTGCGGATTGGTCAATCCGTTCGCGAGATATGGCAGTTTGGAGGTAAGAAACGCTTGAGAAACTCAAAATTTTCGCAGTTCTGATGCTCGAAACGAATAACTAGAACCGCCTAGGGGACAAGTGCGCATACCGTTGTAATCGGGCGAGTTTCTACTTTCAGATGCAACAGAAATTTTGCGGATTGATCAATCCGTTCGCGAGATATGGCAGTTTGGAGATAAGAAACGCTTGAGAAACTCAAAATTTTCGCAGTTCTGATGCTCGAAACGAATGACTACAACGGCCTAGGGGAGAAGTACGCATACCGTTGTAATCGGGCGAGTTTCAACTTTCAGAAGCAACAGAAATTTTGCGGATTGGTCGATCCGTTCGCGAGATATGGTAGTTTGGAGGTAAGAAACGCTTGAGAAACTCAAAATTTTCGCAGTTCTGATGCTCGACACGAATAAGTAGAACGGCCTAGGGGAAAAGTGCGCATACCGTTGTAATCGGGCGAGTTTCTGCTTTCAGATGCAACAGAAATTTTGCGGATTGATCAATCCGTTCGCGAGATATGGCAGTTTGGAGATAAGAAACGCTTGAGAAACTCAAAATTTTCGCAGTTCTGATGCTCGAAACGAGTAACTAGAACGGCATAGGGGAAAAGTACGCACACCGTTGTAATCGGGCGAGTTTCTGCTTTCAGATGCAACAGAAATTTTGCGGATTGGTCATTCCGTTCGCGAGATATGGCAGTATGGATGTAAGAAACGCTTGAGAAACTCAAAATTTTCGCAGTTCTGATGCTCGAAGCGAATACCTGGAACGGCCTAGGGGAAAACTACACATACCGTTGTAATCGGGCGAGTTTCTACATTCAGATGCAATAGAAATTTTGCGGATTGGTCTATCCGTTCGCGAGATATGGCAGTTTGGAGGTAAGAAACGCTTGAGAAACTCAAAATTTTCGCAGTTCTGATGCTCGAAACGAGTAACTAGAACGGCCTAGGGGAAAAGTACGCATACCGTTGTAATCGGGCGAGTTTCTACTTTCAGAAGCAACAGAAATTTTGCGGATTGGTGAATCCGTTCGCGAGATATGGTAGTTTGGAGGTAAGAAACGCTTGAGAAACTCAAAATTTTCGCAGTTCTGATGCTCGACACGAATAACTAGAACGGCCTAGGGGAAAAGTGCGCATACCGTTGTAATCGGGCGAGTTTCTACTTTCAGATGCAACAGAAATTTTGCGGATTGATCAATCCGTTCGCGAGATATGGCAGTTTGGAGATAAGAAACGCTTGAGAAACTCAAAATTTTCGCAGTTCTGATGCTCGAAACGAGTAACTAGAACGGCCTAGGGGAAAAGTACGCATACCGTTGTAATCGGGCGAGTTTCTACTTTCAGATGCAACAGAAATTTTGCGGATTGGTCAATCCGTTCGCGAGATATGGCAGTTTGGAGGTAAGAAACGCTTGAGAAACTCAAAATTTTCGCAGTTCTGATGCTCGAAACGAATAACTAGAACGGCCTAGCGGAAAAGTACGCATACCGTTGTAATCGGGCGAGTTTCTACTTTCAGATGCAACTGAAATTTTGCGGATTGATCAATCCGTTCGCGAGATATGGCAGTTTGGAGATAAGAAACGCTTGAAAAACTCAAAATTTTCGCAGTTCTGATGCTCGAAACGAGTAACTAGAACGGCCTAGGGGAAAAGTACGCATACCGTTGTAATCGGGCGAGTTTCTACTTTCAGATGCAACAGAAATTTTGCGGATTGGTCAATCCGTTCGCGAGATATGGCAGTTTGGAGGTAAGAAACGCTTGAGAAACTCAAAATTTTCGCAGTTCTGATGCTCGACACGAATAACTAGAACGGCCTAGGGGAAAAGTGCGCATACCGTTGTAATCGGGCGAGTTTCTACTTTCAGATGCAACAGAAATTTTGCGGATTGGTCAATCCGTTCGCGAGATATGGCAGTTTGGAGGTAAGAAACGCTTGAGAAACTCAAAATTTTCGCAGTTCTGATGCTCGACACGAATAACTAGAACGGCCTAGGGGAAAAGTGCGCATACCGTTGTAATCGGGCGAGTTTCTACTTTCAGATGCAACAGAAATTTTGCGGATTGATCAATCCGTTCGCGAGATATGGCAGTTTGGAGATAAGAAACGCTTGAGAAACTCAAAATTTTCGCAGTTCTGATGCTCGAAACGAGTAACTAGAACGGCCTAGGGGAAAAGTATGCATACCGTTGTAATCGGGCGAGTTTCTACTTTCAGATGCAACAGAAATTTTGCGGATTGGTCAATCCGTTCGCGAGATATGGCAGTTTGGAGGTAAGAAACGCTTGAGAAACTCAAAATTTTCGCAGTTCTGATGCTCGAAACGAATAACTAGAACGGCCTAGCGGAAAAGTACGCATACCGTTGTAATCGGGCGAGTTTCTACTTTCAGATGCAACAGAAATTTTGCGGATTGATCAATCCGTTCGCGAGATATGACAGTTTGGAGATAAGAAACGCTTGAGAAACTCAAAATTTTCGCAGTTCTGATGCTCGAAACGAGTAACTAGAACGGCCTAGGGGAAAAGTACGCATACCGTTGTAATCGGGCGAGTTTCTACTTTCAGATGCAACAGAAATTTTGCGGATTGGTCAATCCGTTCGCGAGATATGGCAGTTTGGAGGTAAGAAACGCTTGAGTAACTCAAAATTTTCGCAGTTCTGATGCTCGAAACGAATAACTAGAACGGCCTAGGGGAAAAGTACGCACACCGTTGTAATCGGGCGAGATTCTACTTTCAGATGCAACAGAAATTTTGCGGATTGGTCAATCCGTTCGCGAGATATGGCAGTTTGGAAATAAGAAACGCTTGAGAAACTAAAAACTTTCGCAGTTCTGATGCTCGAAACGAGTAACTAGAACGGCATAGGGGAAAAGTACGCATACCGTTGTAATCGGGCGAGTTTCTGCTTTCAGATGCAACAGAAATTTTGCGGATTGGTCTATCCGTTCGCGAGATATGGCAGTTTGGAGGTAAGAAACGCTTGAGAAACTCAAAATTTTCGCAGTTCTGATGCTCGAAACGAATAACTAGAACGGCCTAGGGGAAAACTACACCCACCGTTGTAATCGGGCGAGTTTCTACTTTCAGATGCAACAGAAATTTTGCGGATTGGTCAATCCGTTCGCGAGATATGGCAGTTTGGAGGTAAGAAACGCTTGAGAAACTCAAAATTTTCGCAGTTCTGATGCTCGAAACGAATAACTAGAACCGCCTAGGGGACAAGTGCGCATACCGTTGTAATCGGGCGAGTTTCTACTTTCAGATGCAACAGAAATTTTGCGGATTGATCAATCCGTTCGCGAGATATGGCAGTTTGGAGATAAGAAACGCTTGAGAAACTCAAAATTTTCGCAGTTCTGATGCTCGAAACGAATGACTACAACGGCCTAGGGGAGAAGTACGCATACCGTTGTAATCGGGCGAGTTTCAACTTTCAGAAGCAACAGAAATTTTGCGGATTGGTCGATCCGTTCGCGAGATATGGTAGTTTGGAGGTAAGAAACGCTTGAGAAACTCAAAATTTTCGCAGTTCTGATGCTCGACACGAATAACTAGAACGGCCTAGGGGAAAAGTGCGCATACCGTTGTAATCGGGCGAGTTTCTACTTTCAGATGCAACAGAAATTTTGCGGATTGATCAATCCGTTCGCGAGATATGGCAGTTTGGAGATAAGAAACGCTTGAGAAACTCAAAATTTTCGCAGTTCTGATGCTCGAAACGAGTAACTAGAACGGCCTAGGGGAAAAGTACGCATACCGTTGTAATCGGGCGAGTTTCTACTTTCAGATGCAACAGAAATTTTGCGGATTGGTCAATCCGTTCGCGAGATATGGCAGTTTGGAGGTAAGAAACGCTTGAGAAACTCAAAATTTTCGCAGTTCTGATGCTCGAAACGAATAACTAGAACGGCCTAGCGGAAAAGTACGCATACCGTTGTAATCGGGCGAGTTTCTACTTTCAGTTGCAACAGAAATTTTGCGGATTGATCAATCCGTTCGCGAGATATGGCAGTTTGGAGATAAGAAACGCTTGAGAAACTCAAAATTTTCGCAGTTCTGATGCTCGAAACGAGTAACTAGAACGGCCTAGGGGAAAAGTACGCATACCGTTGTAATCGGGCGAGTTTCTACTTTCAGATGCAACAGAAATTTTGCGGATTGGTCAATCCGTTCGCGAGATATGGCAGTTTGGAGGTAAGAAACGCTTGAGAAACTCAAAATTTTCGCAGTTCTGATGCTCGAAACGAGTAACTAGAACGGCATAGGGGAAAAGTACGCATACCGTTGTAATCGGGCGAGTTTCTGCTTTCAGATGCAACAGAAATTTTGCGGATTGGTCATTCCGTTCGCGAGATATGGCAGTATGGATGTAAGAAACGCTTGAGAAACTCAAAATTTTCGCAGTTCTGATGCTCGAAACGAATACCTGGAACGGCCTAGGGGAAAACTACACATACCGTTGTAATCGGGCGAGTTTCTACATTCAGATGCAATAGAAATTTTGCGGATTGGTCTATCCGTTCGCGAGATATGGCAGTTTGGAGGTAAGAAACGCTTGAGAAACTCGAAATTTTCGCAGTTCTGATGCTCGAAACGAGTAACTAGAACGGCCTAGGGGAAAAGCACGCATACCGTTGTAATCGGGCGAGTTTCTACTTTCAGAAGCAACAGAAATTTTGCGGATTGGTGAATCCGTTCGCGAGATATGGTAGTTTGGAGGTAAGAAACGCTTGAGAAACTCAAAATTTTCGCAGTTCTGATGCTCGACACGAATAACTAGAACGGCCTAGGGGAAAAGTGCGCATACCGTTGTAATCGGGCGAGTTTCTACTTTCAGATGCAACAGAAATTTTGCGGATTGATCAATCCGTTCGCGAGATATGGCAGTTTGGAGATAAGAAACGCTTGAGAAACTCAAAATTTTCGCAGTTCTGATGCTCGAAACGAGTAACTAGAACGGCCTAGGGGAAAAGTACGCATACCGTTGTAATCGGGCGAGTTTCTACTTTCAGAAGCAACAGAAATTTTGCGGATTGGTCAATCCGTTCGCGAGATATGGCAGTTTGGAGGTAAGAAACGCTTGAGAAACTCAAAATTTTCGCAGTTCTGATGCTCGAAACGAATAACTAGAACGGCCTAGCGGAAAAGTACGCATACCGTTGTAATCGGGCGAGTTTCTACTTTCAGATGCAACTGAAATTTTGCGGATTGATCAATCCGTTCGCGAGATATGGCAGTTTGGAGATAAGAAACGCTTGAGAAACTCAAAATTTTCGCAGTTCTGATGCTCGAAACGAGTAACTAGAACGGCCTAGGGGAAAAGTACGCATACCGTTGTAATCGGGCGAGTTTCTACTTTCAGATGCAACAGAAATTTTGCGGATTGGTCAATCCGTTCGCGAGATATGGCAGTTTGGAGGTAAGAAACGCTTGAGAAACTCAAAATTTTCGCAGTTCTGATGCTCGACACGAATAACTAGAACGGCCTAGGGGAAAAGTGCGCATACCGTTGTAATCGGGCGAGTTTCTACTTTCAGATGCAACAGAAATTTTGCGGATTGATCAATCCGTTCGCGAGATATGGCAGTTTGGAGATAAGAAACGCTTGAGAAACTCAAAATTTTCGCAGTTCTGATGCTCGAAACGAGTAACTAGAACGGCCTAGGGGAAAAGTACGCATACCGTTGTAATCGGGCGAGTTTCTACTTTCAGATGCAACAGAAATTTTGCGGATTGATCAATCCGTTCGCGAGATATGGCAGTTTGGAGATAAGAAACGCTTGAGAAACTCAAAATTTTCGCAGTTCTGATGCTCGAAACGAATAACTAGAACGGCCTAGCGGAAAAGTACGCATACCGTTGTAATCGGGCGAGTTTCTACTTTCAGATGCAACAGAAATTTTGCGGATTGATCAATCCGTTCGCGAGATATGGCAGTTTGGAGATAAGAAACGCTTGAGAAACTCAAAATTTTCGCAGTTCTGATGCTCGAAACGAGTAACTAGAACGGCCTAGGGGAAAAGTACGCATACCGTTGTAATCGGGCGAGTTTCTACTTTCAGATGCAACAGAAATTTTGCGGATTGGTCAATCCGTTCGCGAGATATGGCAGTTTGGAGGTAAGAAACGCTTGAGTAACTCAAAATTTTCGCAGTTCTGATGCTCGAAACGAATAACTAGAACGGCCTAGGGGAAAAGTACGCACACCGTTGTAATCGGGCGAGTTTCTACTTTCAGATGCAACAGAAATTTTGCGGATTGGTCAATCCGTTCGCGAGATATGGCAGTTTGGAAATAAGAAACGCTTGAGAAACTCAAAATTTTCGCAGTTCTGATGCTCGAAACGAGTAACTAGAACGGCATAGGGGAAAAGTACGCATACCGTTGTAATCGGGCGAGTTTCTGCTTTCAGATGCAACAGAAATTTTGCGGATTGGTCTATCCGTTCGCGAGATATGGCAGTTTGGAGGTAAGAAACGCTTGAGAAACTCAAAATTTTCGCAGTTCTGATGCTCGAAACGAATAACTAGAACGGCCTAGGGGAAAACTACACCCACCGTTGTAATCGGGCGAGTTTCTACTTTCAGATGCAACAGAAATTTTGCGGATTGGTCAATCCGTTCGCGAGATATGGCAGTTTGGAGGTAAGAAACGCTTGAGAAACTCAAAATTTTCGCAGTTCTGATGCTCGAAACGAATAACTAGAACCGCCTAGGGGACAAGTGCGCATACCGTTGTAATCGGGCGAGTTTCTACTTTCAGATGCAACAGAAATTTTGCGGATTGATCAATCCGTTCGCGAGATATGGCAGTTTGGAGATAAGAAACGCTTGAGAAACTCAAAATTTTCGCAGTTCTGATGCTCGAAACGAATGACTACAACGGCCTAGGGGAGAAGTACGCATACCGTTGTAATCGGGCGAGTTTCAACTTTCAGAAGCAACAGAAATTTTGCGGATTGGTCGATCCGTTCGCGAGATATGGTAGTTTGGAGGTAAGAAACGCTTGAGAAACTCAAAATTTTCGCAGTTCTGATGCTCGACACGAATAACTAGAACGGCCTAGGGGAAAAGTGCGCATACCGTTGTAATCGGGCGAGTTTCTACTTTCAGATGCAACAGAAATTTTGCGGATTGATCAATCCGTTCGCAAGATATGGCAGTTTGGAGATAAGAAACGCTTGAGAAACTCAAAATTTTCGCAGTTCTGATGCTCGAAACGAGTAACTAGAACGGCCTAGGGGAAAAGTACGCATACCGTTGTAATCGGGCGAGTTTCTACTTTCAGGTGCAACAGAAATTTTGCGGATTGGTCAATCCGTTCGCGAGATATGGCAGTTTGGAGGTAAGAAACGCTTGAGAAACTCAAAATTTTCGCAGTTCTGATGCTCGAAACGAATAACTAGAACGGCCTAGCGGAAAAGTACGCATACCGTTGTAATCGGGCGAGTTTCTACTTTCAGTTGCAACAGAAATTTTGCGGATTGATCAATCCGTTCGCGAGATATGGCAGTTTGGAGATAAGAAACGCTTGAGAAACTCAAAATTTTCGCAGTTCTGATGCTCGAAACGAGTAACTAGAACGGCCTAGGGGAAAAGTACGCATACCGTTGTAATCGGGCGAGTTTCTACTTTCAGATGCAACAGAAATTTTGCGGATTGGTCAATCCGTTCGCGAGATATGGCAGTTTGGAGATAAGAAACGCTTGAGAAACTCAAAATTTTCGCAGTTCTGATGCTCGAAACGAGTAACTAGAACGGCATAGGGGAAAAGTACGCATACCGTTGTAATCGGGCGAGTTTCTGCTTTCAGATGCAACAGAAATTTTGCGGATTGGTCATTCCGTTCGCGAGATATGGCAGTATGGATGTAAGAAATGCTTGAGAAACTCAAAATTTTCGCAGTTCTGATGCTCGAAACGAATACCTGGAACGGCCTAGGGGAAGACTACACATACCGTTGTAATCGGGCGAGTTTCTACATTCAGATGCAATAGAAATTTTGCGGATTGGTCTATCCGTTCGCGAGATATGGCAGTTTGGAGGTAAGAAACGCTTGAGAAACTCGAAATTTTCGCAGTTCTGATGCTCGAAACGAGTAACTAGAACGGCCTAGGGGAAAAGCACGCATACCGTTGTAATCGGGCGAGTTTCTACTTTCAGAAGCAACAGAAATTTTGCGGATTGGTGAATCCGTTCGCGAGATATGGTAGTTTGGAGGTAAGAAACGCTTGAGAAACTCAAAATTTTCGCAGTTCTGATGCTCGACACGAATAACTAGAACGGCCTAGGGGAAAAGTGCGCATACCGTTGTAATCGGGCGAGTTTCTACTTTCAGATGCAACAGAAATTTTGCGGATTGATCAATCCGTTCGCGAGATATGGCAGTTTGGAGATAAGAAACGCTTGAGAAACTCAAAATTTTCGCAGTTCTGATGCTCGAAACGAGTAACTAGAACGGCCTAGGGGAAAAGTACGCATACCGTTGTAATCGGGCGAGTTTCTACTTTCAGAAGCAACAGAAATTTTGCGGATTGGTCAATCCGTTCGCGAGATATGGCAGTTTGGAGGTAAGAAACGCTTGAGAAACTCAAAATTT
Source organism: Ptiloglossa arizonensis (assembly GCF_051014685.1). Lineage (NCBI taxonomy): Eukaryota > Metazoa > Arthropoda > Insecta > Hymenoptera > Colletidae > Ptiloglossa > Ptiloglossa arizonensis. The sequence goes on along the minus strand of NW_027478462.1, from coordinate 37,479 downwards.
TCGCAGTTCTGATGCTCGAAACGAATAACTAGAACGGCCTAGCGGAAAAGTACGCATACCGTTGTAATCGGGCGAGTTTCTACTTTCAGATGCAACTGAAATTTTGCGGATTGATCAATCCGTTCGCGAGATATGGCAGTTTGGAGATAAGAAACGCTTGAGAAACTCAAAATTTTCGCAGTTCTGATGCTCGAAACGAGTAACTAGAACGGCCTAGGGGAAAAGTACGCATACCGTTGTAATCGGGCGAGTTTCTACTTTCAGATGCAACAGAAATTTTGCGGATTGGTCAATCCGTTCGCGAGATATGGCAGTTTGGAGGTAAGAAACGCTTGAGAAACTCAAAATTTTCGCAGTTCTGATGCTCGACACGAATAACTAGAACGGCCTAGGGGAAAAGTGCGCATACCGTTGTAATCGGGCGAGTTTCTACTTTCAGATGCAACAGAAATTTTGCGGATTGATCAATCCGTTCGCGAGATATGGCAGTTTGGAGATAAGAAACGCTTGAGAAACTCAAAATTTTCGCAGTTCTGATGCTCGAAACGAGTAACTAGAACGGCCTAGGGGAAAAGTACGCATACCGTTGTAATCGGGCGAGTTTCTACTTTCAGATGCAACAGAAATTTTGCGGATTGGTCAATCCGTTCGCGAGATATGGCAGTTTGGAGGTAAGAAACGTTTGAGAAACTCAAAATTTTCGCAGTTCTGATGCTCGAAACGAATAACTAGAACGGCCTAGCGGAAAAGTACGCATACCGTTGTAATCGGGCGAGTTTCTACTTTCAGATGCAACAGAAATTTTGCGGATTGATCAATCCGTTCGCGAGATATGGCAGTTTGGAGATAAGAAACGCTTGAGAAACTCAAAATTTTCGCAGTTCTGATGCTCGAAACGAGTAACTAGAACGGCCTAGGGGAAAAGTACGCATACCGTTGTAATCGGGCGAGTTTCTACTTTCAGATGCAACAGAAATTTTGCGGATTGGTCAATCCGTTCGCGAGATATGGCAGTTTGGAGGTAAGAAACGCTTGAGTAACTCAAAATTTTCGCAGTTCTGATGCTCGAAACGAATAACTAGAACGGCCTAGGGGAAAAGTACGCACACCGTTGTAATCGGGCGAGTTTCTACTTTCAGATGCAACAGAAATTTTGCGGATTGGTCAATCCGTTCGCGAGATATGGCAGTTTGGAAATAAGAAACGCTTGAGAAACTCAAAATTTTCGCAGTTCTGATGCTCGAAACGAGTAACTAGAACGGCATAGGGGAAAAGTACGCATACCGTTGTAATCGGGCGAGTTTCTGCTTTCAGATGCAACAGAAATTTTGCGGATTGGTCTATCCGTTCGCGAGATATGGCAGTTTGGAGGTAAGAAACGCTTGAGAAACTCAAAATTTTCGCAGTTCTGATGCTCGAAACGAATAACTAGAACGGCCTAGCGGAAAAGTACGCATACCGTTGTAATCGGGCGAGTTTCTACTTTCAGATGCAACAGAAATTTTGCGGATTGATCAATCCGTTCGCGAGATATGGCAGTTTGGAGGTAAGAAACGCTTGAGAAACTCAAAATTTTCGCAGTTCTGATGCTCGAAACGAATAACTAGAACGGCCTAGCGGAAAAGTACGCATACCGTTGTAATCGGGCGAGTTTCTACTTTCAGATGCAACTGAAATTTTGCGGATTGATCAATCCGTTCGCGAGATATGGCAGTTTGGAGATAAGAAACGCTTGAGAAACTCAAAATTTTCGCAGTTCTGATGCTCGAAACGAGTAACTAGAACGGCCTAGGGGAAAAGTACGCATACCGTTGTAATCGGGCGAGTTTCTACTTTCAGATGCAACAGAAATTTTGCGGATTGGTCAATCCGTTCGCGAGATATGGCAGTTTGGAGGTAAGAAACGCTTGAGAAACTCAAAATTTTCGCAGTTCTGATGCTCGACACGAATAACTAGAACGGCCTAGGGGAAAAGTGCGCATACCGTTGTAATCGGGCGAGTTTCTACTTTCAGATGCAACAGAAATTTTGCGGATTGATCAATCCGTTCGCGAGATATGGCAGTTTGGAGATAAGAAACGCTTGAGAAACTCAAAATTTTCGCAGTTCTGATGCTCGAAACGAGTAACTAGAACGGCCTAGGGGAAAAGTACGCATACCGTTGTAATCGGGCGAGTTTCTACTTTCAGATGCAACAGAAATTTTGCGGATTGGTCAATCCGTTCGCGAGATATGGCAGTTTGGAGGTAAGAAACGTTTGAGAAACTCAAAATTTTCGCAGTTCTGATGCTCGAAACGAATAACTAGAACGGCCTAGCGGAAAAGTACGCATACCGCTGTAATCGGGCGAGTTTCTACTTTCAGATGCAACAGAAATTTTGCGGATTGATCAATCCGTTCGCGAGATATGGCAGTTTGGAGATAAGAAACGCTTGAGAAACTCAAAATTTTCGCAGTTCTGATGCTCGAAACGAGTAACTAGAACGGCCTTGGGGAAAAGTACGCATACCGTTGTAATCGGGCGAGTTTCTACTTTCAGATGCAACAGAAATTTTGCGGATTGGTCAATCCGTTCGCGAGATATGGCAGTTTGGAGGTAAGAAACGCTTGAGTAACTCAAAATTTTCGCAGTTCTGATGCTCGAAACGAATAACTAGAACGGCCTAGGGGAAAAGTACGCACACCGTTGTAATCGGGCGAGTTTCTACTTTCAGATGCAACAGAAATTTTGCGGATTGGTCAATCCGTTCGCGAGATATGGCAGTTTGGAAATAAGAAACGCTTGAGAAACTCAAAATTTTCGCAGTTCTGATGCTCGAAACGAGTAACTAGAACGGCATAGGGGAAAAGTACGCATACCGTTGTAATCGGGCGAGTTTCTGCTTTCAGATGCAACAGAAATTTTGCGGATTGGTCTATCCGTTCGCGAGATATGGCAGTTTGGAGGTAAGAAACGCTTGAGAAACTCAAAATTTTCGCAGTTCTGATGCTCGAAACGAATAACTAGAACGGCCTAGCGGAAAAGTACGCATACCGTTGTAATCGGGCGAGTTTCTACTTTCAGATGCAACTGAAATTTTGCGGATTGATCAATCCGTTCGCGAGATATGGCAGTTTGGAGATAAGAAACGCTTGAGAAACTCAAAATTTTCGCAGTTCTGATGCTCGAAACGAGTAACTAGAACGGCCTAGGGGAAAAGTACGCATACCGTTGTAATCGGGCGAGTTTCTACTTTCAGATGCAACAGAAATTTTGCGGATTGGTCAATCCGTTCGCGAGATATGGCAGTTTGGAGGTAAGAAACGCTTGAGAAACTCAAAATTTTCGCAGTTCTGATGCTCGACACGAATAACTAGAACGGCCTAGGGGAAAAGTGCGCATACCGTTGTAATCGGGCGAGTTTCTACTTTCAGATGCAACGAAATTTTGCGGATTGATCAATCCGTTCGCGAGATATGGCAGTTTGGAGATAAGAAACGCTTGAGAAACCCAAAATTTTCGCAGTTCTGATGCTCGAAACGAGTAACTAGAACGGTCTAGGGGAAAAGTATGCATACCGTTGTAATCGGGCGAGTTTCTACTTTCAGATGCAACAGAAATTTTGCGGATTGGTCAATCCGTTCGCGAGATATGGCAGTTTGGAGGTAAGAAACGCTTGAGAAACTCAAAATTTTCGCAGTTCTGATGCTCGAAACGAATAACTAGAACGGCCTAGCGGAAAAGTACGCATACCGTTGTAATCGGGCGAGTTTCTACTTTCAGATGCAACAGAAATTTTGCGGATTGATCAATCCGTTCGCGAGATATGGCAGTTTGGAGATAAGAAACGCTTGAGAAACTCAAAATTTTCGCAGTTCTGATGCTCGAAACGAGTAACTAGAACGGCCTAGGGGAAAAGTACGCATACCGTTGTAATCGGGCGAGTTTCTACTTTCAGATGCAACAGAAATTTTGCGGATTGGTCAATCCGTTCGCGAGATATGGCAGTTTGGAGGTAAGAAACGCTTGAGTAACTCAAAATTTTCGCAGTTCTGATGCTCGAAACGAATAACTAGAACGGCCTAGGGGAAAAGTACGCACACCGTTGTAATCGGGCGAGTTTCTACTTTCAGATGCAACAGAAATTTTGCGGATTGGTCAATCCGTTCGCGAGATATGGCAGTTTGGAAATAAGAAACGCTTGAGAAACTCAAAATTTTCGCAGTTCTGATGCTCGAAACGAGTAACTAGAACGGCATAGGGGAAAAGTACGCATACCGTTGTAATCGGGCGAGTTTCTGCTTTCAGATGCAACAGAAATTTTGCGGATTGGTCTATCCGTTCGCGAGATATGACAGTTTGGAGGTAAGAAACGCTTGAGAAACTCAAAATTTTCGCAGTTCTGATGCTCGAAACGAATAACTAGAACGGCCTAGGGGAAAACTACACCCACCGTTGTAATCGGGCGAGTTTCTACTTTCAGATGCAACAGAAATTTTGCGGATTGGTCAATCCGTTCGCGAGATATGGCAGTTTGGAGGTAAGAAACGCTTGAGAAACTCAAAATTTTCGCAGTTCTGATGCTCGAAACGAATAACTAGAACCGCCTAGGGGACAAGTGCGCATACCGTTGTAATCGGGCGAGTTTCTACTTTCAGATGCAACAGAAATTTTGCGGATTGATCAATCCGTTCGCGAGATATGGCAGTTTGGAGATAAGAAACGCTTGAGAAACTCAAAATTTTCGCAGTTCTGATGCTCGAAACGAATGACTACAACGGCCTAGGGGAGAAGTACGCATACCGTTGTAATCGGGCGAGTTTCAACTTTCAGAAGCAACAGAAATTTTGCGGATTGGTCGATCCGTTCGCGAGATATGGTAGTTTGGAGGTAAGAAACGCTTGAGAAACTCAAAATTTTCGCAGTTCTGATGCTCGACACGAATAAGTAGAACGGCCTAGGGGAAAAGTGCGCATACCGTTGTAATCGGGCGAGTCTCTACTTTCAGATGCAACAGAAACTTTGCCGATTGATCAATCCGTTCGCGAGATATGGCAGTTTGGAGATAAGAAACGCTTGAGAAACTCAAAATTTTCGCAGTTCTGATGCTCGAAACGAGTAACTAGAACGGCCTAGGGGAAAAGTACGCATACCGTTGTAATCGGGCGAGTTTCTACTCTCAGATGCAACAGAAATTTTGCGGATTGGTCTATCCGTTCGCGAGATATGGCAGTTTGGATGTAAGAAACGCTTGAGAAACTCAAAATTTTCGCAGTTCTGATGCTCGAAACGAATAACTAGAACGGCCTAGGGGAAAAGTACGCATACCGTTGTAATCGGGCGAGTTTCTACTTTCAGATGCAACAGAAATTTTGCGGATTGTTCAATCCGTTCGCGAGATATGGCAGTTTGGAGGTAAGAAACGCTTGAGAAACTCAAAATTTTCGCAGTTCTGATGCTCGAAACGAATAACTAGAACCGCCTAGGGGAAAAGTGCGCATTCCGTTGTAATCGGGCGAGTTTCTACTTTCAGATGCAACAGAAATTTTGCGGATTGGTCAATCCGTTCATGAGATATTGCAGTTTGGAGGTAAGAAACGCTTGAGAAACTCAAAATTTTCGCAGTTCTGATGCTCGAAACGAATAACTGGAACGGCCTAGGGGCAAACTACACATACCGTTGTAATCGGGCGCGTTTCTACTTTCAGATGCAATAGAAATTTTCCGGATTGGTCTATCCGTTTGCGAGATATGGCAGTTTGGAGGTAAGAAACGCTTGAGAAACTCAAAATTTGCGCAGTTCTGATGCTCGAAACGAATAACTAGAACGGCCTAGGGGAAAACAACACCTACCGTTGTAATCGGGCGAGTTTCTACTTTCAGATGCAACAGAAATTTTGCGGATTGTTCAATCGGTTCGCGAGATATGGCAGTTTGGAGGTAAGAAACGCTTGAGAAACTCAAAATTTTCGCAGTTCTGATGCTCGAAACGAATAACTAGATCCGCCTAGGGGAAAGTGCGCGTACCTTTGTAATCGGGGGAGTTTCTACTTTCAGATGCAACAGAAATTTTGCGGATTGATCAATCCGTTCGCGAGATATGGCAGTTTGGAGATAAGAAACGCTTGAGAAACTCAAAATTTTCGCAGTTCTGATGCTCGAAACGAATGACTACAACGGCCTAGGGGAGAAGTACGCATACCGTTGTAATCGGGCGAGTTTCTACTTTCAGAAGCAACAGAAATTTTGCGGATTGATCAATCCGTTCGCGAGATATGGCAGTTTGGAGATAAGAAACGCTTGAGAAACTCAAAATTTTCGCAGTTCTGATGCTCGAAACGAGTAACTAGAACGGCCTAGGGGAAAAGTACGCATACCGTTGTAATCGGGCGAGTTTCTACTTTCAGAAGCAACAGAAATTTTGCGGATTGGTGAATCCGTTCGCGAGATATGGTAGTTTGGAGGTAAGAAACGCTTGAGAAACTCAAAATTTTCGCAGTTCTGATGCTCGACACGAATAACTAGAACGGCCTAGGGGAAAAGTGCGCATACCGTTGTAATCGGGCGAGTTTCTACTTTCAGATGCAACAGAAATTTTGCGGATTGATCAATCCGTTCGCGAGATATGGCAGTTTCGAGATAAGAAACGCTTGAGAAACTCAAAATTTTCGCAGTTCTGATGCTCGAAACGAGTAACTAGAACGGCCTAGGGGAAAAGTACGCATACCGTTGTAATCGGGCGAGTTTCTACTTTCAGATGCAACAGAAATTTTGCGGATTGATCAATCCGTTCGCGAGATATGGCAGTTTGGAGATAAGTAACGCTTGAGAAACTCAAAATTTTCGCAGTTCTGATGCTCGAAACGAGTAACTAGAACGGCCTAGGGGAAAAGTACGCATACCGTTGTAATCGGGCGAGTTTCTACTTTCAGATGCAACAGAAATTTTGCGGATTGGTCAATCCGTTCGCGAGATATGGCAGTTTGGAGGTAAGAAACGCTTGAGTAACTCAAAATTTTCGCAGTTCTGATGCTCGAAACGAATAACTAGAACGGCCTAGGGGAAAACTACACCCACCGTTGTAATCGGGCGAGTTTCTACTTTCAGATACAACAGAAATTTTGCGGATTGGTCAATCCGTTCGCGAGATATGGCAGTTTGGATATAAGAAACGCTTGAGAAACTCAAAATTTTCGCAGTTCTGATGCTCGAAACGAATAACTAGAACCGCCTAGGGGAAAAGTGCGCATACCGTTGTAATCGGGCGAGTTTCTACTCTCAGATGCAACAGAAATTTTGCGGATTGATCAATCCGTTCGCGAGATATGGCAGTTTGGAGGTAAGAAACGCTTGAGAAACTCAAAATTTTCGCAGTTCTGATGCTCGAAACGAATAACTAGATCCGCCTAGGGGAAAAGTGCGCATACCTTTGTAATCGGGGAGTTTCTACTTTCAGATGCAACAGAAATTTTGCGGATTGATCAATCCGTTCGCGAGATATGGCAGTTTGGAGATAAGAAACGCTTGAGAAACTCAAAATTTTCGCAGTTCTGATGCTCGAAACGAATGACTACAACGGCCTAGGGGAGAAGTACGCATACCGTTGTAATCGGGCGAGTTTCTACTTTCAGATGCAACAGAAATTTTGCGGATTGATCAATCCGTTCGCGAGATATGGCAGTTTGGAGATAAGAAACGCTTGAGAAACTCAAAATTTTCGCAGTTCTGATGCTCGAAACGAATGACTACAACGGCCTAGGGGAGAAGTACGCATACCGTTGTAATCGGGCGAGTTTCAACTTTCAGAAGCAACAGAAATTTTGCGGATTGGTCGATCCGTTCGCGAGATATGGTAGTTTGGAGGTAAGAAACGCTTGAGAAACTCAAAATTTTCGCAGTTCTGATGCTCGACACGAATAAGTAGAACGGCCTAGGGGAAAAGTGCGCATACCGTTGTAATCGGGCGAGTCTCTACTTTCAGATGCAACAGAAACTTTGCCGATTGATCAATCCGTTCGCGAGATATGGCAGTTTGGAGATAAGAAACGCTTGAGAAACTCAAAATTTTCGCAGTTCTGATGCTCGAAACGAGTAACTAGAACGGCCTAGGGGAAAAGTACGCATACCGTTGTAATCGGGCGAGTTTCTACTTTCAGATGCAACAGAAATTTTGCGGATTGATCAATCCGTTCGCGAGATATGGCAGTTTGGAGATAAGTAACGCTTGAGAAACTCAAAATTTTCGCAGTTCTGATGCTCGAAACGAGTAACTAGAACGGCCTAGGGGAAAAGTACGCATACCGTTGTAATCGGGCGAGTTTCTACTTTCAGATGCAACAGAAATTTTGCGGATTGGTCAATCCGTTCGCGAGATATGGCAGTTTGGAGGTAAGAAACGCTTGAGTAACTCAAAATTTTCGCAGTTCTGATGCTCGAAACGAATAACTAGAACGGCCTAGGGGAAAACTACACCCACCGTTGTAATCGGGCGAGTTTCTACTTTCAGATGCAACAGAAATTTTGCGGATTGGTCAATCCGTTCGCGAGATATGGCAGTTTGGATATAAGAAACGCTTGAGAAACTCAAAATTTTCGCAGTTCTGATGCTCGAAACGAATAACTAGAACCGCCTAGGGGAAAAGTGCGCATACCGTTGTAATCGGGCGAGTTTCTACTCTCAGATGCAACAGAAATTTTGCGGATTGATCAATCCGTTCGCGAGATATGGCAGTTTGGAGGTAAGAAACGCTTGAGAAACTCAAAATTTTCGCAGTTCTGATGCTCGAAACGAATAACTAGATCCGCCTAGGGGAAAAGTGCGCATACCTTTGTAATCGGGGGAGTTTCTACTTTCAGATGCAACAGAAATTTTGCGGATTGATCAATCCGTTCGCGAGATATGGCAGTTTGGAGATAAGAAACGCTTGAGAAACTCAAAATTTTCGCAGTTCTGATGCTCGAAACGAATGACTACAACGGCCTAGGGGAGAAGTACGCATACCGTTGTAATCGGGCGAGTTTCTACTTTCAGAAGCAACAGAAATTTTGCGGATTGATCAATCCGTTCGCGAGATATGGCAGTTTGGAGATAAGAAACGCTTGAGAAACTCGAAATTTTCGCAGTTCTGATGCACGAAACGAGTAACTAGAACGGCCTAGGGGAAAAGTACGCATACCGTTGTAATCGGGCGAGTTTCTACTTTCAGATGCAACAGAAATTTTGCGGATTGATCAATCCGTTCGCGAGATATGGCAGTTTGGAGATAAGTAACGCTTGAGAAACTCAAAATTTTCGCAGTTCTGATGCTCGAAACGAATACCTGGAACGGCCTAGGGGAAAACTACACATACCGTTGTAATCGGGCGAGTTTCTACATTCAGATGCAATAGAAATTTTGCGGATTGGTCTATCCGTTCGCGAGATATGGCAGTTTGGAGGTAAGAAACGCTTGAGAAACTCAAAATTTTCGCAGTTCTGATGCTCGAAACGAATAACTAGAACGGCCTAGCGGAAAAGTACGCATACCGTTGTAATCGGGCGAGTTTCTACTTTCAGATGCAACAGATATTTTGCGGATTGGTCAATCCGTTCGCGAGATATGGCAGTTTGGAAATAAGAAACGCTTGAGAAACTCAAAATTTTCGCAGTTCTGATGCTCGAAACGAGTAACTAGAACGGCATAGGGGAAAAGTACGCATACCGTTGTAATCGGGCGAGTTTCTGCTTTCAGATGCAACAGAAATTTTGCGGATTGGTCATTCCGTTCGCGAGATATGGCAGTATGGATGTAAGAAACGCTTGAGAAACTCAAAATTTTCGCAGTTCTGATGCTCGAAACGAATACCTGGAACGGCCTAGGGGAAAACTACACATACCGTTGTAATCGGGCGAGTTTCTACATTCAGATGCAATAGAAATTTTGCGGATTGGTCTATCCGTTCGCGAGATATGGCAATTTGGAGGTAAGAAACGCTTGAGAAACTCAAAATTTTCGCAGTTCTGATGCTCGAAACGAGTAACTAGAACGGCCTAGGGGAAAAGTACGCATACCGTTGTAATCGGGCGAGTTTCTACTTTCAGAAGCAACAGAAATTTTGCGGATTGGTGAATCCGTTCGCGAGATATGGTAGTTTGGAGGTAAGAAACGCTTGAGAAACTCAAAATTTTCGCAGTTCCGATGCTCGACACGAATAACTAGAACGGCCTAGGGGAAAAGTGCGCATACCGTTGTAATCGGGCGAGTTTCTACTTTCAGATGCAACAGAAATTTTGCGGATTGATCAATCCGTTCGCGAGATATGGCAGTTTGGAGATAAGAAACGCTTGAGAAACTCAAAATTTTCGCAGTTCTGATGCTCGAAACGAGTAACTAGAACGGCCTAGGGGAAAAGTACGCACACCGTTGTAATCGGGCGAGTTTCTACTTTCAGATGCAACAGAAATTTTGCGGATTGGTCAATCCGTTCGCGAGATATGGCAGTTTGGAGGTAAGAAACGCTTGAGAAACTCAAAATTTTCGCAGTTCTGATGCTCGAAACGAATAACAAGAACGGCCTAGCGGAAAAGTACGCATACCGTTGTAATCGGGCGAGTTTCTACTTTCAGATGCAACAGAAATTTTGCGGATTGATCAATCCGTTCGCGAGATATGGCAGTTTGGAGATAAGAAACGCTTGAGAAACTCAAAATTTTCGCAGTTCTGATGCTCGAAACGAGTAACTAGAACGGCCTAGGGGAAAAGTACGCATACCGTTGTAATCGGGCGAGTTTCTACTTTCAGATGCAACAGAAATTTTGCGGATTGGTCAATCCGTTCGCGAGATATGGCAGTTTGGAGGTAAGAAACGCTTGAGTAACTCAAAATTTTCGCAGTTCTGATGCTCGAAACGAATAACTAGAACGGCCTAGGGGAAAAGTACGCACACCGTTGTAATCGGGCGAGTTTCTACTTTCAGATGCAACAGAAATTTTGCGGATTGGTCAATCCGTTCGCGAGATATGGCAGTTTGGAGGTAAGAAACGCTTGAGTAACTCAAAATTTTCGCAGTTCTGATGCTCGAAACGAATAACTAGAACGGCCTAGGGGAAAAGTACGCATACCGTTGTAATCGGGCGAGTGTCTACTTTCAGATGCAACAGAAATTTTGCGGATTGTTCAATCTGTTCGCGAGATATGGCAGTTTGGAAATAAGAAACGCTTGAGAAACTCAAAATTTTCGCAGTTCTGATGCTCGAAACGAGTAACTAGAACGGCATAGGGGAAAAGTACGCATACCGTTGTAATCGGGCGAGTTTCTGCTTTCAGATGCAACAGAAATTTTGCGGATTGGTCTATCCGTTCGCGAGATATGGCAGTTTGGAGGTAAGAAACGCTTGAGAAACTCAAAATTTTCGCAGTTCTGATGCTCGAAACGAATAACTAGAACGGCCTAGGGGAAAACTACACCCACCGTTGTAATCGGGCGAGTTTCTACTTTCAGATGCAACAGAAATTTTGCGGATTGGTCAATCCGTTCGCGAGATATGGCAGTTTGGAGGTAAGAAACGCTTGAGTAACTCAAAATTTTCGCAGTTCTGATGCTCGAAACGAATAACTAGAACGGCCTAGGGGAAAAGTACGCATACCGTTGTAATCGGGCGAGTGTCTACTTTCAGATGCAACAGAAATTTTGCGGATTGGTCAATCCGTTCGCGAGATATGGCAGTTTGGAAATAAGAAACGCTTGAGAAACTCAAAATTTTCGCAGTTCTGATGCTCGAATCGAGTAACTAGAACGGCATAGGGGAAAAGCACGCATACCGTTGTAATCGGGCGAGGTTCTGCTTTCAGATGCAATAGAAATTTTGCGGATTGGTCTATCCGTTCGCGAGATATGGCAGTTTGGATGTAAGAAACGCTTGAGAAACTCAAAATTTTCGCAGTTCTGATGCTCGAAACGTATAACTAGAACGGCCTAGGGGAAAACTACACCTACCGTTGTAATCGGGCGAGTTTCTACTTTCAGATGCAACAGAAATTTTGCCGATTGATCAATCCGTTCGCGAGATATGGCAGTTTGGAGATAAGAAACGCTTGAGAAACTCAAAATTTTCGCAGTTCTGATGCTCGAAACGAATGACTACAACGGCCTAGGGGAGAAGTACGCATACCGTTGTAATCGGGCGAGTTTCTACTTTCAGAAGCAACAGAAATTTTGCGGATTGGTCGATCCGTTCGCGAGATATGGTAGTTTGGAGGTAAGAAACGCTTGAGAAACTCAAAATTTTCGCAGTTCTGATGCTCGACACGAATAAGTAGAACGGCCTAGGGGAAAAGTGCGCATACCGTTGTAATCGGGCGAGTTTCTACTTTCAGATGCAACAGAAACTTTGCCGATTGATCAATCCGTTCGCGAGATATGGCAGTTTGGAGATAAGAAACGCTTGAGAAACTCAAAATTTTCGCAGTTCTGATGCTCGAAACGAGTAACTAGAACGGCCTAGGGGAAAAGTACGCATACCGTTGTAATCGGGCGAGTTTCTACTCTCAGATGCAACAGAAATTTTGCGGATTGGTCAATCCGTTCGCGAGATATGGCAGTTTGGAGGTAAGAAACGCTTGAGAAACTCAAAATTTTCGCAGTTCTGATGCTCGAAACGAATAACTAGAACGGCCTAGGGGAAAAGTACGCATACCGTTGTAATCGGGCGAGTTTCTACTTTCAGATGCAACAGAAATTTTATGGATTGGTCAATCCGTTCGCGAGATATGGCAGTTTGGAAATAAGAAACGCTTCAGAAACTCAAAATTTTCGCAGTTCTGATGCTCGAAACGAGTAACTAGAACGGCATAGGGGAAAAGTACGCATACCGTTGTAATCGGGCGAGTTTCTGCTTTCAGATGCAACAGAAATTTTGCGGATTGGTCAATCCGTTCGCGAGATATGGCAGTTTGGAGGTAAAAAACGCTTGAGAAACTCAAAATTTTCGCAGTTCTGATGCTCGAAACGAATAACTAGAACGGCCTAGCGGAAAAGTACGCATACCCTTGTAATCGGGCGAGTTTCTACATTCAGATGCAACAGAAATTTTGCGGATTGATCAATCCGTTCGCGAGATATGGCAGTTTGGAGATAAGTAACGCTTGAGAAACTCTAAATTTTCGCAGTTCTGATGCTCGAAACGAGTAACTAGAACGGCCTAGGGGAGAAGTACGCATACCGTTGTAATCGGGCGAGTTTCTACTTTCAGATGCAACAGAAATTTTGCGGATTGGTCAATCCGTTCGCGAGATATGGCAGTTTGGAGGTAAGAAACGCTTGAGTAACTCAAAATTTTCGCAGTTCTGATGCTCGAAACGAATAACTAGAACGGCCTAGGGAAAAAGTACGCATACCGTTGTAATCGGGCGAGTGTCTTCTTTCAGATGCAACAGAAATTTTGCGGATTGGTCAATCCGTTCGCGAGATATGGCAGTTTGGAGGTAAGAAACGCTTGAGAAACTCAAAATTTTCGCAGTTCTGATGCTCGAAACGAATAACTAGAACCGCCTAGGGGAAAAGTGCGCATTCCGTTGTAATCGGGCGAGTTTCTACTTTGAGATGCAACAGAAATTTTGCGGATTGGTCAATCCGTTCATGAGATATGGCAGTTTGGAGGTAAGAAACGCTTGAGAAACTCAAAATTTTCGCAGTTCTGATGCTCGAAACGAATAACTGGAACGGCCTAGGGGAAAACTACACATATCGTTGTAATCGGGCGAGTTTCTACTTTCAGATGCAACAGAAATTTTGCGGATTGTTCAATCCGTTCGCGAGATATGGCAGTTTGGAGGTAAGAAACGCTTGATAAACTCAAAATTTTCGCAGTTCTGATGCTCGAAACGAATAACTAGAACCGCCTAGGGGAAAAGTGCGCATTCCGTTGTAATCGGGCGAGTTTCTACTTTGAGATGCAACGGAAATTTTGCGGATTGGTCAATCCGTTCATGAGATATGGCAGTTTGGAGGTAAGAAACGCTTGAGAAACTCTAAATTTTCGCAGTTCTGATGCTCGAAACGAATAACTGGAACGGCCTAGGGGAAAACTACACATACCGTTGTAATCGGGCGAGTTTCTACTTTCAGATGCAATAGAAATTTTGCGGATTGGTCTATCCGTTTGCGAGATATGGCAGTTTGGAGGTAAGAAACGCTTGAGAAACTCAAAATTTGCGCAGTTCTGATGCTCGAAACGAATAACTAGAACGGCCTAGGGGAAAACTACACCTACCGTTGTAATCGGGCGAGTTTCTACTTTCAGATGCAACAGAAATTTTGCGGATTGTTCAATCCGTTCGCGAGATATGGCAGTTTGGAGGTAAGAAACGCTTGAGAAACTCAAAATTTTCGCAGTTCTGATGCTCGAAACGAATAACTAGAACCGCCTAGGGGAAAAGTGCGCATACCGTTGTAATCGGGCGAGTGTCTACTTTCAGAAGCAACAGAAATTTTGCGGATTGGTCGATCCGTTCGCGAGATATGGTAGTTTGGAGGTAAGAAACGCTTGAGAAACTCAAAATTTTCGCAGTTCTGATGCTCGACACGAATAAGTAGAACGGCCTAGGGGAAAAGTGCGCATACCGTTGTAATCGGGCGAGTTTCTACTTTCAGATGCAACAGAAATTTTGCCGATTGATCAATCCGTTCGCGAGATATGGCAGTTTGGAGATAAGAAACGCTTGAGAAACTCAAAATTTTCGCAGTTCTGATGCTCGAAACGAGTAACTAGAACGACCTAGGGGAAAAGTACGCATACCGTTGTAATCGGGCGAGTTTCTACTCTCAGATGCAACAGAAATTTTGCGGATTGGTCAATCCGTTCGCGAGATATGGCAGTTTGGAGGTAAGAAACGCTTGAGAAACTCAAAATTTTCGCAGTTCTGATGCTCGAAACGAATAACTAGAACGGCCTAGGGGAAAAGTACACATACCGTTGTAATCGGGCGAGTTTCTACTTTCAGATGCAATAGAAATTTTGCGGATTGGTCTATCCGTTTGCGAGATATGGCAGTTTGGAAATAAGAAACGCTTCAGAAACTCAAAACTTTCGCAGTTCTGATGCTCGAAACGAGTAACTAGAACGGCATAGGGGAAAAGTACGCATACCGTTGTAATCGGGCGAGTTTCTGCTTTCAGATGCAACAGAAATTTTGCGGATTGGTCAATCCGTTCGCGAGATATGGCAGTTTGGATGTCAGAAACGCTTGAGAAACTCAAAATTTTCGCAGTTCTGATGCTAGAAACGAATAACTAGAACGGCCTAGGGGAAAACTACACCTACCGTTGTAATCGGGCGAGTTTCTACTTTCAGATGCAACAGAAATTTTGCGGATTGTTCAATCCGTTCGCGAGATATGGCAGTTTGGAGGTAAGAAACGCTTGAGAAACTCAAAATTTTCGCAGTTCTGATGCTCGAAACGAATAACTAGAACCGCCTAGGGGAAAAGTGCGCATTCCGTTGTAATCGGGCGAGTTTCTACTTTGAGATGCAACAGAAATTTTGCGGATTGGTCAATCCGTTCATGAGATATGGCAGTTTGGAGGTAAGAAACGCTTGAGAAACTCAAAATTTTCGCAGTTCTGATGCTCGAAACGAATAACTGGAACGGCCTAGGGGAAAACTACACATATCGTTGTAATCGGGCGAGTTTCTACTTTCAGATGCAATAGAAATTTTGCGGATTGGTCTATCCGTTCGCGAAATATGGCAGTTTGGAGGTAAGAAACGCTTGAGAAACTCTAAATTTTCGCAGTTCTGATGCTCGAAACGAATAACTGGAACGGCCTAGGGGAAAACTACACATACCGTTGTAATCGGGCGAGTTTCTACTTTCAGATGCAATAGAAATTTTGCGGATTGGTCTATCCGTTTGCGAGATATGGCAGTTTGGAGGTAAGAAACGCTTGAGAAACTCAAAATTTGCGCAGTTCTGATGCTCGAAACGAATAACTAGAACGGCCTAGGGGAAAACTAAACCTACCGTTGTAATCGGGCGAGTTTCTACTTTCAGATGCAACAGAAATTTTGCGGATTGTTCAATCCGTTCGCGAGATATGGCAGTTTGGAGGTAAGAAACGCTTGATAAACTCAAAATTTTCGCAGTTCTGATGCTCGAAACGAATAACTAGAACCGCCTAGGGGAAAAGTGCGCATTCCGTTGTAATCGGGCGAGTTTCTACTTTGAGATGCAACAGAAATTTTGCGGATTGGTCAATCCGTTCATGAGATATGGCAGTTTGGAGGTAAGAAACGCTTGAGAAACTCTAAATTTTCGCAGTTCTGATGCTCGAAACGAATAACTGGAACGGCCTAGGGGAAAACTACACATACCGTTGTAATCGGGCGAGTTTCTACTTTCAGATGCAATAGAAATTTTGCGGATTGGTCTATCCGTTTGCGAGATATGGCAGTTTGGAGGTAAGAAACGCTTGAGAAACTCAAAATTTGCGCAGTTCTGATGCTCGAAACGAATAACTAGAACGGCCTAGGGGAAAACTACACCTACCGTTGTAATCGGGCGAGTTTCTACTTTCAGATGCAACAGAAATTTTGCGGATTGTTCAATCCGTTCGCGAGATATGGCAGTTTGGAGGTAAGAAACGCTTGAGAAACTCAAAATTTTCGCAGTTCTGATGCTCGAAACGAATAACTAGAACCGCCTAGGGGAAAAGTGCGCATACCTTTGTAATCGGGGGAGTTTCTACTTTCAGATGCAACAGAAATTTTGCGGATTGATCAATCCGTTCGCGAGATATGGCAGTTTGGAGATAAGAAACGCTTGAGAAACTCAAAATTTTCGCAGTTCTGATGCTCGAAACGAATGACTACAACGGCCTAGGGGAGAAGTACGCTTACCGTTGTAATCGGGCGAGTTTCTACTTTCAGAAACTACAGAAATTTTGCGGATTGATCAATCCGTTCGCGAGATATGGCAGTTTGGAGATAAGAAACGCTTGAGAAACTCAAAATTTTCGCAGTTCTGATGCTCGACACGAATAACTAGAACGGCCTAGGGGAAAAGTGCGCATACCGTTGTAATCGGGCGAGTTTCTACTTTCAGATGCAACAGAAATTTTGCGGATTGATCAATCCGTTCGCGTGATATGGCAGTTTGGAGATAAGAAACGCTTGAGAAACTCAAAATTTTCGCAGTTCTGATGCTCGACACGAATAAGTAGAACGGCCTAGGGGAAAAGTGCGCATACCGTTGTAATCGGGCGAGTTTCTACTTTCAGATGCAACAGAAATTTTGCCGATTGATCAATCCGTTCGCGAGATATGTCAGTTTGGAGATAAGAAACGCTTGAGAAACTCAAAATTTTCGCAGTTCTGATGCTCGAAACGAGTAACTAGAACGGCCTAGGGGAAAAGTACGCATACCGTTGTAATCGGGCGAGTTTCTACTTTCAGATGCAACAGAAATTTTATGGATTGGTCAATCCGTTCGCGAGATATGGCAGTTTGGAAATAAGAAACGCTTCAGAAACTCAAAATTTTCGCAGTTCTGATGCTGGAAACGAGTAACTAGAACGGCATAGGGGAAAAGTACGCATACCGTTGTAATCGGGCGAGTTTCTGCTTTCAGATGCAACAGAAATTTTGCGGATTGGTCAATCCGTTCGCGAGATATGGCAGTTTGGATGTCAGAAACGCTTGAGAAACTCAAAATTTTCGCAGTTCTGATGCTAGAAACGAATAACTAGAACGGCCTAGGGGAAAACTACACCTACCGTTGTAATCGGGCGAGTTTCTACTTTCAGATGCAACAGAAATTTTGCGGATTGTTCAATCCGTTTGCGAGATATGGCAGTTTGGAGGTAAGAAACGCTTGAGAAACTCAAAATTTTCGCAGTTCTGATGCTCGAAACGAATAACTAGAACCGCCTAGGGGAAAAGTGCGCATTCCGTTGTAATCGGGCGAGTTTCTACTTTGAGATGCAACAGAAATTTTGCGGATTGGTCAATCCGTTCATGAGATATGGCAGTTTGGAGGTAAGAAACGCTTGAGAAACTCTAAATTTTCGCAGTTCTGATGCTCGAAACGAATAACTAGAACCGCCTAGGGGAAAAGTGCGCACACCTTTGTAATCGGGGGAGTTTCTACTTTCAGATGCAACAGAAATTTTGCGGATTGATCAATCCGTTCGCGAGATATGGCAGTTTGGAGATAAGAAACGCTTGAGAAACTCAAAATTTTCGCAGTTCTGATGCTCGACACGAATAACTAGAACGGCCTAGGGGAAAAGTGCGCATACCGTTGTAATCGGGCGAGTTTCTACTTTCAGAAGCAACAGAAATTTTGCGGATTGATCAATCCGTTCGCGAGATATGGCAGTTTGGAGATAAGAAACGCTTGAGAAACTCAAAATTTTCGCAGTTCTGATGCTCGACACGAATAACTAGAACGGCCTAGGGGAAAAGTGCGCATACCGTTGTAATCGGGCGAGTTTCTACTTTCAGATGCAACAGAAATTTTGCGGATTGATCAATCCGTTCGCGTGATATGGCAGTTTGGAGATAAGAAACGCTTGAGAAACTCAAAATTTTCGCAGTTCTGATGCTCGACACGAATAAGTAGAACGGCCTAGGGGAAAAGTGCGCATACCGTTGTAATCGGGCGAGTTTCTACTTTCAGATGCAACAGAAATTTTGCCGATTGATCAATCCGTTCGCGAGATATGTCAGTTTGGAGATAAGAAACGCTTGAGAAACTCAAAATTTTCGCAGTTCTGATGCTCGAAACGAGTAACTAGAACGTCCTAGGGGAAAAGTACGCATACCGTTGTAATCGGGCGAGTTTCCACTTTCAGATGCAACAGAAATTTTGCGGATTGGTCAATCCGTTCGCGAGATATGGCAGTTTGGAAATAAGAAACGCTTCAGAAACTCAAAATTTTCGCAGTTCTGATGCTCGAAACGAGTAACTAGAACGGCATAGGGGAAAAGTACGCATACCGTTGTAATCGGGCGAGTTTCTGCTTTCAGATGCAACAGAAATTTTGCGGATTGGTCAATCCGTTCGCGAGATATGGCAGTTTGGATGTCAGAAACGCTTGAGAAACTCAAAATTTTCGCAGTTCTGATGCTAGAAACGAATAACTAGAACGGCCTAGGGGAAAACTACACCTACCGTTGTAATCGGGCGAGTTTCTACTTTCAGATGCAACAGAAATTTTGCGGATTGTTCAATCCCTTCGCGAGATATGGCAGTTTGGAGGTAAGAAACGCTTGAGAAACTCAAAATTTTCGCAGTTCTGATGCTCGAAACGAATAACTAGAACCGCCTAGGGGAAAAGTGCGCATTCCATTGTAATCGGGCGAGTTTCTACTTTTAGATGCAACAGAAATTTTGCGGATTGGTTAATCCGTTCATGAGATATGGCAGTTTGGAGGTAAGAAACGCTTGAGAAACTCAAAATTTTCGCAGTTCTGATGCTCGAAACGAATAACTGGAACGGCCTAGGGGAAAACTACACATACCGTTGTAATCGGGCGAGTTTCTACTTTCAGATGCAATAGAAATTTTGCGGATTGGTCTATCCGTTCGCGAAATATGGCAGTTTGGAGGTAAGAAACGCTTGAGAAACTCTAAATTTTCGCAGTTCTGATGCTCGAAACGAATAACTGGAACGGCCTAGGGGAAAACTACACATACCGTTGTAATCGGGCGAGTTTCTACTTTCAGATGCAATAGAAATTTTGCGGATTGGTCTATCCGTTTGCGAGATATGGCAGTTTGGAGGTAAGAAACGCTTGAGAAACTCAAAATTTGCGCAGTTCTGATGCTCGAAACGAATAACTAGAACGGCCTAGGGGAAAACTACACCTACCGTTGTAATCGGGCGAGTTTCTACTTTCAGATGCAACAGAAATTTTGCGGATTGTTCAATCCGTTCGCGAGATATGGCAGTTTGGAGGTAAGAAACGCTTGAGAAACTCAAAATTTTCGCAGTTCTGATGCTCGAAACGGATAACTAGAACCGCCTAGGGGAAAAGTGCGCATACCTTTGTAATCGGGGGAGTTTCTACTTTCAGATGCAACAGAAATTTTGCGGATTGATCAATCCGTTCGCGAGATATGGCAGTTTGGAGATAAGAAACGCTTGAGAAACTCAAAATTTTCGCAGTTCTGATGCTCGAAACGAATAACTAGAACGGCCTAGGGGAAAAGTACGCATACCGTTGTAATCGGGCGAATTTCTACTTTCAGATGCAACAGAAATTTTGCGGATTGGTCTATCCGTTTGCGAGATATGGCAGTTTGGAAATAAGAAACGCTTGAGTAACTCAAAATTTAGCAGTTCTGATGCTCGAAACGAGTAACTAGAACGGCATAGGGGAAAAGTACGCATACCATTGTTATCGGGCGAGTTTCTACTTTCAGATGCAATAGAAATTTTGCGGATTGGTCTATCCGTTCGCGAGATATGGCAGTTTGGAGGTAAGAAACGCTTGAGAAACTCAAAATTTTCGCAGTTCTGATGCTCGAAACGAATAACTAGAACCGCCTAGGGGAAAAGTGCGCATACCTTTGTAATCGGGGGAGTTTCTACCTTTCAGAAGCAACAGAAATTTTGCGGATTGATCAATCCGTTCCCGAGATATGGCAGTTTGGAGACAAGAAACGCTTGTGAAACTCAAAATTTTCGCAGTTCTGATGCTCGAAACGAGTAACTAGAACGGCCTAGGGGAAAAGTACGCATACCGTTGTAATCGGGCTAGTTTCTACTTTCAGATGCAACAGAAATTTTGCGGATTGGTCAATCCGTTCGCGAGATAAGGCAGTTTGGAGGTAAGAAACGCTTGAGAAACTCAAAATTTTCGCAGTTCTGATGCTCGAAACGAATAACTAGAACGGCCTAGGGGAAAAGTAGGCATACCGTTGTAATCGGGCGAATTTCTACTTTCAGATGCAACAGAAATTTTGCGGATTGGTCTATCCGTTCGCGAGATATGGCAGTTTGGAAATAAGAAACGCTTGAGTAACTCAAAATTTAGCAGTTCTGATGCTCGAAACGAGTAACTAGAACGGCATAGGGGAAAAGTACGCATACCATTGTTATCGGGCGAGTTTCTACTTTCAGATGCAATAGAAATTTTGCGGATTGGTCTATCCGTTTGCGAGATATGGCAGTTTGGAGGTAAGAAACGCTTGAGAAACTCAAAATTTGCGCAGTTCTGATGCTCGAAACGAATAACTAGAACGGCCTAGGGGAAAACTACACCTACCGTTGTAATCGGGCGAGTTTCTACTTTCAGATGCAACAGAAATTTTGCGGATTGTTCAATCCGTTCGCGAGATATGGCAGTTTGGAGGTAAGAAACGCTTGAGAAACTCAAAATTTTCGCAGTTCTGATGCTCGAAACGAATAACTAGAACCGCCTAGGGGAAAAGTGCGCATACCTTTGTAATCGGGGGAGTTTCTACTTTCAGATGCAACAGAAATTTTGCGGATTGATCAATCCGTTCGCGAGATATGGCAGTTTGGAGATAAGAAACGCTTGAGAAACTCAAAATTTTCGCAGATCTGATGCTCGAAACGAATGACTACAACGGCCTAGGGGAGAAGTACGCATACCGTTGTAATCGGGCGAGTTTCTACTTTCAGAAGCAACAGAAATTTTGCGGATTTATCAATCCGTTCGCGAGATATGGCAGTTTGGAGATAAGAAACGCTTGAGAAACTCAAAATTATCGCAGTTCTGATGCTCGACACGAATAACTAGAACGGCCTAGGGGAAAAGTGCGCATACCGTTGTAATCGGGCGAGTTTCTACTTTCAGATGCAACAGAAATTTTGTGGATTGGTCAATCCGTTCGCGAGATATGGCAGTTTGGAGGTAAGAGACGCTTGAGTAACTCAAAATTTTCGCAGTTCTGATGCTCGAAACGAATAACTAGAACCGCCTAGGGGAAAAGTGCGCATACCGTTGTAATCGGGCGAGTTTCTACTTTCAGATGCAACAGAAATTATGCGGATTGATCAATCCGTTCGCGAGATATGGCAGTTTGGAGATAAGAAACGCTTGAGAAACTCAAAATTTTCGCAGTTCTGATGCTCGAAACGAATGACTACAACGGCCTAGGGGAGAAGTACGCATACCGTTGTAATCGGGCGAGTTTCTACTTTCAGAAGCAACAGAAATTTTGCGGATTGATCAATCCGTTCGCGAGATATGGCAGTTTGGAGATAAGAAACGCTTGAGAAACTCAAAATTTTCGCAGTTCTGATGCTCGATACGAATAACTAGAACGGCCTAGGGGAAAAGTGCGCATACCGTTGTAATCGGGCGAGTTTCTACTTTCAGATGCAACAGAAATTTTGCGGATTGATCAATCCGTTCGCGTGATATGGCAGTTTGGAGATAAGAAACGCTTGAGAAACTCAAAATTTTCGCAGTTCTGATGCTCGAAACGAGTAACCAGGACGGCCTAGGGGAAGAGTACGCATACCGTTGTAATCGGGCGAGTTTCTACTTTCAGATGCAACAGAAATTTTGCGGATTGATCAATCCGTTCGCGAGATATGGCAGTTTGGAGATAAGAAACGCTTGAGAAACTCAAAATTTTCGCAGTTCTGATGCTCGAAACGAATGACTACAACGGCCTAGGGGAGAAGTACGCACACCGTTGTAATCGGGCGAGTTTCTACTTTCAGAAGCAACAGAAATTTTGCGGATTTATCAATCCGTTCGCGAGATATGGCAGTTTGGAGATAAGAAACGCTTGAGAAACTCAAAATTTTCGCAGATCTGATGCTCGAAACGAATGACTACAACGGCCTAGGGGAGAAGTACGCATACCGTTGTAATCGGGCGAGTTTCTACTTTCAGAAGCAACAGAAATTTTGCGGATTTATCAATCCGTTCGCGAGATATGGCAGTTTGGAGATAAGAAACGCTTGAGAAACTCAAAATTATCGCAGTTCTGATGCTCGACACGAATAACTAGAACGGCCTAGGGGAAAAGTGCGCATACCGTTGTAATCGGGCGAGTTTCTACTTTCAGATGCAACAGAAATTTTGTGGATTGGTCAATCCGTTCGCGAGATATGGCAGTTTGGAGGTAAGAGACGCTTGAGTAACTCAAAATTTTCGCAGTTCTGATGCTCGAAACGAATAACTAGAACCGCCTAGGGGAAAAGTGCGCATACCGTTGTAATCGGGCGAGTTTCTACTTTCAGATGCAACAGAAATTATGCGGATTGATCAATCCGTTCGCGAGATATGGCAGTTTGGAGATAAGAAACGCTTGAGAAACTCAAAATTTTCGCAGTTCTGATGCTCGAAACGAATGACTACAACGGCCTAGGGGAGAAGTACGCATACCGTTGTAATCGGGCGAGTTTCTACTTTCAGAAGCAACAGAAATTTTGCGGATTGATCAATCCGTTCGCGAGATATGGCAGTTTGGAGATAAGAAACGCTTGAGAAACTCAAAATTTTCGCAGTTCTGATGCTCGATACGAATAACTAGAACGGCCTAGGGGAAAAGTGCGCATACCGTTGTAATCGGGCGAGTTTCTACTTTCAGATGCAACAGAAATTTTGCGGATTGATCAATCCGTTCGCGTGATATGGCAGTTTGGAGATAAGAAACGCTTGAGAAACTCAAAATTTTCGCAGTTCTGATGCTCGAAACGAGTAACCAGGACGGCCTAGGGGAAGAGTACGCATACCGTTGTAATCGGGCGAGTTTCTACTTTCAGATGCAACAGAAATTTTGCGGATTGATCAATCCGTTCGCGAGATATGGCAGTTTGGAGATAAGAAACGCTTGAGAAACTCAAAATTTTCGCAGTTCTGATGCTCGAAACGAATGACTACAACGGCCTAGGGGAGAAGTACGCACACCGTTGTAATCGGGCGAGTTTCTACTTTCAGAAGCAACAGAAATTTTGCGGATTTATCAATCCGTTCGCGAGATATGGCAGTTTGGAGATAAGAAACGCTTGAGAAACTCAAAATTTTCGCAGATCTGATGCTCGAAACGAATGACTACAACGGCCTAGGGGAGAAGTACGCATACCGTTGTAATCGGGCGAGTTTCTACTTTCAGAAGCAACAGAAATTTTGCGGATTTATCAATCCGTTCGCGAGATATGGCAGTTTGGAGATAAGAAACGCTTGAGAAACTCAAAATTATCGCAGTTCTGATGCTCGACACGAATAACTAGAACGGCCTAGGGGAAAAGTGCGCATACCGTTGTAATCGGGCGAGTTTCTACTTTCAGATGCAACAGAAATTTTGTGGATTGGTCAATCCGTTCGCGAGATATGGCAGTTTGGAGGTAAGAAACGCTTGAGTAACTCAAAATTTTCGCAGTTCTGATGCTCGAAACGAATAACTAGAACCGCCTAGGGGAAAAGTGCGCATACCGTTGTAATCGGGCGAGTTTCTACTTTCAGATGCAACAGAAATTATGCGGATTGATCAATCCGTTCGCGAGATATGGCAGTTTGGAGATAAGAAACGCTTGAGAAACTCAAAATTTTCGCAGTTCTGATGCTCGAAACGAATGACTACAACGGCCTAGGGGAGAAGTACGCATACCGTTGTAATCGGGCGTGTTTCTACTTTCAGAAGCAACAGAAATTTTGCGGATTGATCAATCCGTTCGCGAGATATGGCAGTTTGGAGATAAGAAACGCTTGAGAAACTCAAAATTTTCGCAGTTCTGATGCTCGATACGAATAACTAGAACGGCCTAGGGGAAAAGTGCGCATACCGTTGTAATCGGGCGAGTTTCTACTTTCAGATGCAACAGAAATTTTGCGGATTGATCAATCCGTTCGCGTGATATGGCAGTTTGGAGATAAGAAACGCTTGAGAAACTCAAAATTTTCGCAGTTCTGATGCTCGAAACGAGTAACCAGGACGGCCTAGGGGAAGAGTACGCATACCGTTGTAATCGGGCGAGTTTCTACTTTCAGATGCAACAGAAATTTTGCGGATTGATCAATCCGTTCGCGAGATATGGCAGTTTGGAGATAAGAAACGCTTGAGAAACTCAAAATTTTCGCAGTTCTGATGCTCGAAACGAATGACTACAACGGCCTAGGGGAGAAGTACGCACACCGTTGTAATCGGGCGAGTTTCTACTTTCAGAAGCAACAGAAATTTTGCGGATTTATCAATCCGTTCGCGAGATATGGCAGTTTGGAGATAAGAAACGCTTGAGAAACTCAAAATTTTCGCAGTTCTGATGCTCGACACGAATAACTAGAACGGCCTAGGGGAAAAGTGCGCATACCGTTGTAATCGGGCGAGTTTCTACTTTCAGATGCAACAGAAATTTTGTGGATTGGTCAATCCGTTCGCGAGATATGGCAGTTTGGAGGTAAGAAACGCTTGAGTAACTCAAAATTTTCGCAGTTCTGATGCTCGAAACGAATAACTAGAACGGCCTAGGGGAAAACTACACCCACCGTTGTAATCGGGCGAGTTTCTACTTTCAGATGCAACAGAAATTTTGCGGATTGGCCAATCCGTTCGCGAGATATGGCAGTTTGGAAATAAGAAACGCTTGAGAAACTCAAAATTTTCGCAGTTCTGATGCTCGAAACGAATAACTAGAACCGCCTAGGGGAAAAGTGCGCATACCGTTGTAATCGGGCGAGTTTCTACTTTCAGATGCAACAGAAATTTTGCGGATTGATCAATCCGTTCGCGAGATATGGCAGTTTGGAGATAAGAAACGCTTGAGAAACTCAAAATTTTCGCAGTTCTGATGCTCGAAACGAATGACTACAACGGCCTAGGGGAGAAGTACGCATACCGTTGTAATCGGGCGAGTTTCTACTTTCAGAAGCAACAGAAATTTTGCGGATTGATCAATCCGTTCGCGAGATATGGCAGTTTGGAGATAAGAAACGCTTGAGAAACTCAAAATTTTCGCAGTTCTGATGCTCGACACGAATAACTAGAACGGCCTAGGGGAAAAGTGCGCATACCGTTGTAATCGGGCGAGTTTCTACTTTCAGATGCAACAGAAATTTTGCGGATTGATCAATCCGTTCGCGTGATATGGCAGTTTGGAGATAAGAAACGCTTGAGAAACTCAAAATTTTCGCAGTTCTGATGCTCGAAACGAATAACTAGAACGGCCTAGCGGAAAAGTACGCATACCGTTGTAATCGGGCGAGTTTCTACTTTCAGATGCAACAGAAATTTTGCGGATTGAGCAATCCGTTCGCGAGATATGGCAGTTTGGAGATAAGTAACGCTTGAGAAACTCAAAATTTCGCAGTTCTGATGCTCGAAACGAGTAACTAGAACGGCCTAGGGGAAAAGTACGCATACCGTTGTAATCGGGCGAGTTTCTACTTTCAGATGCAACAGAAATTTTGCGGATTGGTCAATCCGTTCGCGAGATATGGCAGTTTGGATGTAAGAAACGCTTGAGAAACTCAAAATTTTCGCAGTTCTGATGCTCGACACGAATAACTAGAACGGCCTAGGGGAAAAGTGCCCATACCGTTGTAATCGGGCGAGTTTCTACTTTCAGATGCAACAGAAATTTTGCGGATTGATCAATCCGTTCGCGTGATATGGCAGTTTGGAGATAAGAAACGCTTGAGAAACTCTAAATTTTCGCAGTTCTGATGCTCGAAACGAATAACTACAACGGCCTAGGGGAGAAGTACGCATACCGTTGTAATCGTGCGAGTTTCTACTTTCAGAAGCAACAGAAATTTTGCGGATTGGTCGATCCGTTCGCGAGATATGGTAGTTTGGAGGTAAGAAACGCTTGAGAAACTCAAAATTTTCACAGTTCTGATGCTCGACACCAATAACTAGAACGGCCTAGGGGAAAAGTGCGCATACCGTTGTAATCGGGCGAGTTTCTACTTTCAGATGCAACAGAAATTTTGCGGATTGGTCAATCCGTCCGCGAGATATGGCAGTTTGGAGGTAAGAAACGCTTGAGTAACTCAAAATTTTCGCAGTTCTGATGCTCGAAACGAATAACTAGAACGGCCTAGGGGAAAACTACACCCACCGTTGTAATCGGGCGAGTTTCTACTTTCAGATGCAACAGAAATTTTGCGGATTGATCAATCCGTTCGCGAGATATGGCAGTTTGGAGATAAGTAACGCTTGAGAAACTCAAAATTTTCGCAGTTCTGATGCTCGAAACGAGTAACTAGAACGGCCTAGGGGAAAAGTACGCATACCGTTGTAATCGGGCGAGTTTCTACTTTCAGATGCAACAGAAATTTTGCGGATTGGTCAATCCGTTCGCGAGATGTGGCAGTTTGGAGGTAAGAAACGCTTGAGTAACTCAAAATTTTCGCAGTTCTGATGCTCGAAACGAATAACTAGAACGGCCTAGGGGAAAACTACACCCACCGTTGTAATCGGGCGAGTTTCTACTTTCAGATGCTACAGAAATTTTGCGGATTGATCAATCCGTTCGCGAGATATGGCAGTTTGGAGATAAGAAACGCTTGAGAAACTCAAAATTTTCGCAGTTCTGATGCTCGAAACGAATGACTACAACGGCCTAGGGGAGAAGTACGCATACCGTTGTAATCGGGCGAGTTTCTACTTTCAGAAGCAACAGAAATTTTGCGGATTGGTCGATCCGTTCGCGAGATATGGTAGTTTGGAGGTAAGAAACGCTTGAGAAACTCAAAATTTTCGCAGTTCTGATGCTCGACACGAATAAGTAGAACGGCCTAGGGGAAAAGTGCGCATACCGTTGTAATCGGGCGAGTTTCTACTTTCAGATGCAACAGAAATTTTGCCGATTGATCAATCCGTTCGCGAGATATGGCAGTTTGGAGATAAGAAACGCTTGAGAAACTCAAAATTTTCGCAGTTCTGATGCTCGAAACGAGTAACTAGAACGGCCTAGGGGAAAAGTACGCATACCGTTGTAATCGGGCGAGTTTCTACTCTCAGATGCAACAGAAATTTTGCGGATTGGTCAATCCGTTCGCGAGATATGGCAGTTTGGAGGTAAGAAACGCTTGAGAAACTCAAAATTTTCGCAGTTCTGATGCTCGAAACGAATAACTAGAACGGCCTAGGGGAAAAGTACGCATACCGTTGTAATCGGCCGAGTTTCTACTTTCAGATGCAACAGAAATTTTGCGGTTTGGTCAATCCGTCCGCGAGATATGGCAGTTTGGAAATAAGAAACGCTTCAGAAACTCAAAATTTTCGCAGTTCTGATGCTCGAAACGAGTAACTAGGACGGCATAGGGGAAAAGTACGCATACCGTTGTAATCGGGCGAGTTTCTGCTTTCAGATGCAACCGAAATTTTGCGGATTGGTCAATCCGTTCGCGAGATATGGCAGTTTGGATGTAAGAAACGCTTGAGAAACTCAAAATTTTCGCAGTTCTGATGCTCGAAACGAATAACTAGAACCACCTAGGGGAAAAGTGCGCATTCCGTTGTAATCGGGCGAGTTTCTACTTTCAGATGCAACAGAAATTTTGCGGATTGGTCAATCCGTTCATGAGATATGGCAGTTTGGAGGTAAGAAACGCTTGAGCAACTCAGAATTTTCGCAGTTCTGATGCTCGAAACGAATAACTGGAACGGCCTAGGGGAAAACTACACATACCGTTGTAATCGGGCGAGTTTCTACTTTCAGATGCAATAGAAATTTTGCGGATTGGTCTATCCGTTCGCGAAATATGGCAGTTTGGAGATAAGTAACGCTTGAGAAACTCAAAATTTTCGCAGTTCTGATGCTCGAAACGAGTAACTAGAACGGCCTAGGGAAAAGTACGCATACCGTTGTAATCGGGCGAGTTTCTACTTTCAGATGCAACAGAAATTTTGCGGATTGGTCAATCCGTTCGCGAGATGTGGCAGTTTGGAGGTAAGAAACGCTTGAGTAACTCAAAATTTTCGCAGTTCTGATGCTCGAAACGAATATCTAGAACGGCCTAGGGGAAAACTACACCCACCGTTGTAATCGGGCGAGTTTCTACTTTCAGATGCTACAGAAATTTTGCGGATTGATCAATCCGTTCGCGAGATATGGCAGTTTGGAGATAAGAAACGCTTGAGAAACTCAAAATTTTCGCAGTTCTGATGCTCGAAACGAATGACTACAACGGCCTAGGGGAGAAGTACGCATACCGTTGTAATCGGGCGAGTTTCTACTTTCAGAAGCAACAGAAATTTTGCGGATTGGTCGATCCGTTCGCGAGATATGGTAGTTTGGAGGTAAGAAACGCTTGAGAAACTCAAAATTTTCGCAGTTCTGATGCTCGACACGAATAAGTAGAACGGCCTAGGGGAAAAGTGCGCATACCGTTGTAATCGGGCGAGTTTCTACTTTCAGATGCAACAGAAATTTTGCCGATTGATCAATCCGTTCGCGAGATATGGCAGTTTGGAGATAAGAAACGCTTGAGAAACTCAAAATTTCGCAGTTCTGATGCTCGAAACGAGTAACTAGAACGGCCTAGGGGAAAAGTACGCATACCGTTGTAATCGGGCGAGTTTCTACTCTCAGATGCAACAGAAATTTTGCGGATTGGTCAATCCGTTCGCGAGATATGGCAGTTTGGAGGTAAGAAACGCTTGAGAAACTCAAAATTTTCGCAGTTCTGATGCTCGAAACGAATAACTAGAACGGCCTAGGGGAAAAGTACGCATACCGTTGTAATCGGGCGAGTTTCTACTTTCAGATGCAACAGAAATTTTGCGGATTGGTCAATCCGTCCGCGAGATATGGCAGTTTGGAAATAAGAAACGCTTCAGAAACTCAAAATTTTCGCAGTTCTGATGCTCGAAACGAGTAACTAGGACGGCATAGGGGAAAATTACGCATACCGTTGTAATCGGGCGAGTTTCTGCTTTCAGATGCAACCGAAATTTTGCGGATTGGTCAATCCGTTCGCGAGATATGGCAGTTTGGATGTAAGAAACGCTTGAGAAACTCAAAATTTCGCAGTTCTGATGCTCGAAACGAATAACTAGAACCACCTAGGGGAAAAGTGCGCATTCCGTTGTAATCGGGCGAGTTTCTACTTTCAGATGCAACAGAAAATTTTGCGGATTGGTCAATCCGTTCATGAGATATGGCAGTTTGGAGGTAAGAAACGCTTGAGCAACTCAAAATTTTCGCAGTTCTGATGCTCGAAACGAATAACTGGAACGGCCTAGGGGAAAACTACACATACCGTTGTAATCGGGCGAGTTTCTACTTTCAGATGCAATAGAAATTTTGCGGATTGGTCTATCCGTTCGCGAAATATGGCAGCTTGGAGGTAAGAAACGCTTGGGAAACTCTAAATTTTCGCAGTTCTGATTCTCGAAACGAATAACTGGAACGGCCTAGGGGAAAAGCACGCATACCGTTGTAATCGGGCGAGGTTCTGCTTTCAGATGCAATAGAAATTTTGCGGATTGGTCTATCCGTTCGCGAGATATGGCAGTTTGGATGTAAGAAACGCTTGAGAAACTCAAAATTTTCGCAGTTCTGATGCTCGAAACGAATAACTAGAACGGCCTAGGGGAAAACTACACCTACCGTTGTAATCGGGCGAGTTTCTACTTTCAGATGCAACAGAAATTTTGCGGATTGTTCAATCCGTTCGCGAGATATGGCAGTTTGGAGGTAAGAAACGCTTGAGAAACTCAAAATTTTCGCAGTTCTGATGCTCGAAACGAATAACTAGAACCGCCTAGGGGAAAAGAGCGCATACCTTTGTAATCGGGGGAGTTTCTACTTTCAGATGCAACAGAAATTTTGCGGATTGATCAATCCGTTCGCGAGATATGGCAGTTTGGAAATAAGAAACGCTTGAGAAACTCAAAATTTTCGCAGTTCTGATGCTCGAAACGAATGACTACAACGGCCTAGGGGAGAAGTACGCATACCGTTGTAATCGGGCGAGTTTCTACTTTCAGAAGCAACAGAAATTTTGCGGATTGATCAATCCGTTCGCGAGATATGGCAGTTTGGAGATAAGAAACGCTTGAGAAACTCAAAATTTTCGCAGTTCTGATGCTCGACACGAATAACTAGAACGGCCTAGGGGAAAAGTGCGCATACCGTTGTAATCGGGCGAGTTTCTACTTTCAGATGCAACAGAAATTTTGCGGATTGATCAATCCGTTCGCGTGATATGGCAGTTTGGAGATAAGAAACGCTTGAGAAACTCAAAATTTTCGCAGTTCTGATGCTCGAAACGAGTAACTAGAACGGCCTAGGGGAAAAGTACGCATACCGTTGTAATCGGGCGAGTTTCTACTTTCAGATGCAACAGAAATTTTGCGGATTGGTCAATCCGTTCGCGAGATATGGCAGTTTGGAGGTAAGAAACGCTTGAGAAACGCAAAATTTTCGCAGTTCTGATGCTCGAAACGAATAACTAGAACGGCCTAGCGGAAAAGTACGCATACCGTTGTAATCGGGCGAGTTTCTACTTTCAGATGCAACAGAAATTTTGCGGATTGATCAATCCGTTCGCGAGATATGGCAGTTTGGAGATAAGTAACGCTTGAGAAACTCAAATTTTCGCAGTTCTGATGCTCGAAACGAGTAACTAGAACGGCCTAGGGGAAAAGTACGCATACCGTTGTAATCGGGCGAGTTTCTACTTTCAGATGCAACAGAAATTTTGCGGATTGGTCAATCCGTTCGCGAGATATGGCAGTTTGGAGGTAAGAAACGCTTGAGTAACTCAAAATTTTCGCAGTTCTGATGCTCGAAACGAATAACTAGAACGGCCTAGGGGAAAAGTACGCATACCGTTGTAATCGGGCGAGTTTCTACTTTCAGATGCAACAGAAATTTTGCGGATTGGTCTATCCGTTCGCGAGATATGGCAGTTTGGAAATAAGAAACGCTTGAGAAACTCAAAATTTTCGCAGTTCTGATGCTCGAAACGAGTAACTAGAACGGCATAGGGGAAAAGCACGCATACCGTTGTAATCGGGCGAGGTTCTGCTTTCAGATGCAATAGAAATTTTGCGGATTGGTCTATCCGTTCGCGAGATATGGCAGTTTGGATGTAAGAAACGCTTGAGAAACTCAAAATTTTCGCAGTTCTGATGCTCGAAACGAATAACTAGAACGGCCTAGGGGAAAACTACACCTACCGTTGTAATCGGAAGAGTTTCTACTTTCAGATGCAACAGAAATTTTGCGGATTGGTCAATCCGTTCGCGAGATATGGCAGTTTGGATGTAAGAAACGCTTGAGAAACTCAAAATTTTCGCAGTTCTGATGCTTGAAACGAATAACTAGAACGGCCTAGGGGAAAACTACACCTACCGTTGTAATCGGGCGAGTTTCTACTTTCAGATGCAACAGAAATTTTGCGGATTGGTCAATCCGTTCGCGAGATATGGCAGTTTGGAGGTAAGAAACGCTTGAGAAACTCAAAATTTTCGCAGTTCTGATGCTCGAAACGAATAACCAGAACCGCCTAGGGGAAAAGTGCGCATAGCGTTGTAATCGGGCGAGTTTCTACTTTCAGATGCAACAGAAATTTTGCGGATTGATCAATCCGTTCGCGAGATATGGCAGTTTGGAGATAAGAAACGCTTGAGAAACTCAAAATTTTCGCAGTTCTGATGCTCGAAACGAATGACTACAACGGCCTAGGGGAGAAGTGCGCATACCGTTGTAATCGGGCGAGTTTCTACTTTCAGATGCAACAGAAATTTTGCGGATTGATCAATCCGTTCGCGAGATATGGCAGTAT
Source organism: Ptiloglossa arizonensis (assembly GCF_051014685.1). Lineage (NCBI taxonomy): Eukaryota > Metazoa > Arthropoda > Insecta > Hymenoptera > Colletidae > Ptiloglossa > Ptiloglossa arizonensis. The sequence continues at coordinate 4,795 of NW_027478462.1, read as the reverse complement.
GGAGACAAGAAACGCTTGTGAAACTCAAAATTTTCGCAGTTCTGATGCTCGAAACGAGTAACTAGAACGGCCTAGGGGAAAAGTACGCATACCGTTGTAATCGGGCGAGTTTCTACTTTCAGATGCAACAGAAATTTTGCGGATTGGTCAATCCGTTCGCGAGATAAGGCAGTTTGGAGTTAAGAAACGCTTGAGAAACAAAAAATTTTCGCAGTTCTGATACTCGAAACGAGTAACTAGAACGGCATAGGGGAAAAGTACGCATACCATTGTAATCGGGCGAGTTTCTACTTTCAGATGCAACAGAAATTTTGCGGATTGGTCAATCCGTTCATGAGATATGGCAGTTTGGAGGTAAGAAACGCTTGAGAAACTCAAAATTTTCGCAGTTCTGATGCTCGAAACGAATAACTGGAACGGCCTAGGGGAAAACTACACCTACGGTTGTAATCGGGCGAGTTTCTACTTTCAGATGCAACAGAAATTTTGCGGATTGGTCTATCCGTTCGCGAGATATGGCAGTTTGGAAATAAGAAACGCTTGAGAAACTCAAAATTTTCGCAGTTCTGATGCTCGAAACGAGTAACTAGAACGGCATAGGGGAAAAGCACGCATACCGTTGTAATCGTGCGAGGTTCTGCTTTCAGATGCAATAGAAATTTTGCGGATTGGTCTATCCGTTCGCGAGATATGGCAGTTTGGATGTAAGAAACGCTTGAGAAACTCAAAATTTTCGCAGTTCTGATGCTCGAAACGAATAACTAGAACGGCCTAGGGGAAAACTACACCTACCGTTGTAATCGGAAGAGTTTCTACTTTCAGATGCAACAGAAATTTTGCGGATTGGTCAATCCGTTCGCGAGATATGGCAGTTTGGATGTAAGAAACGCTTGAGAAACTCAAAATTTTCGCAGTTCTGATGCTTGAAACGAATAACTAGAACGGCCTAGGGGAAAACTACACCTACCGTTGTAATCGGGCGAGTTTCTACTTTCAGATGCAACAGAAATTTTGCGGATTGGTCAATCCGTTCGCGAGATATGGCAGTTTGGAGGTAAGAAACGCTTGAGAAACTCAAAATTTTCGCAGTTCTGATGCACGAAACGAATAACCAGAACCGCCTAGGGGAAAAGTGCGCATAGCGTTGTAATCGGGCGAGTTTCTACTTTCAGATGCAACAGAAATTTTGCGGATTGATCAATCCGTTCGCGAGATATGGCAGTATGGAGACAAGAAACGCTTGTGAAACTCAAAATTTTCGCAGTTCTGATGCTCGAAACGAGTAACTAGAACGGCCTAGGGGAAAAGTACGCATACCGTTGTAATCGGGCGAGTTTCTACTTTCAGATGCAACAGAAATTTTGCGGATTGGTCAATCCGTTCGCGAGATAAGGCAGTTTGGAATTAAGAAACGCTTGAGAAACTCAAAATTTTCGCAGTTCTGATACTCGAAACGAGTAACTAGAACGGCATAGGGGAAAAGTACGCATACCATTGTAATCGGGCGAGTTTCTACTTTCAGATGCAACAGAAATTTTGCGGATTGGTCAATCCGTTCATGAGATATGGCAGTTTGGAGGTAAGAAACGCTTGAGAAACTCAAAATTTTCGCAGTTCTGATGCTCGAAACGAATAACTGGAACGGCCTAGGGGAAAACTACACCTACCGTTGTAATCGGGCGAGTTTCTACTTTCAGATGCAACAGAAATTTTGCGGATTGGTCAATCCGTTCGCGAGATATGGCAGTTTGGAGATAAGAAACGCTTGAGAAACTCAAAATTTTCGCAGTTCTGGTGCTCGAAACGAATGACTACAACGGCCTAGGGGAGAAGTACGCATACCGTTGTAATCGGGCGAGTTTCTACTTTCAGAAGCAACAGAAATTTTGCGGATTGGTCGATCCGTTCACGAGATATGGTAGTTTGGAGGTAAGAAACGCTTGAGAAACTCAAAATTTTCGCAGTTCTGATGCTCGACACGAATAAGTAGAACGGCCTAGGGGAAAAGTGCGCATACCGTTGTAATCGGGCGAGTTTCTACTATCAGATGCAACAGAAATTTTGCCGATTGATCAATCCGTTCGCGAGATATGGCAGTTTGGAGATAAGAAACGCTTGAGAAACTCAAAATTTTCGCAGTTCTGATGCTCGAAACGAGTAACTAGAACGGCCTAGGGGAAAAGTACGCATACCGTTGTAATCGGGCGAGTTTCTACTCTCAGATGCAACAGAAATTTTGCGGATTGGTCAATCCGTTCGCGAGATATGGCAGTTTGGAGGTAAGAAACGCTTGAGAAACTCAAAATTTTCGTAGTTCTGATGCTCGAAACGAATAACTAGAACGGCCTAGGGGAAAAGTACGCATACCGTTGTAATCGGGCGAGTTTCTACTTTCAGATGCAACAGAAATTTTGCGGATTGGTCAATCCGTCCGCGAGATATGGCAGTTTGGAAATAAGAAACGCTTCAGAAACTCAAAATTTTCGCAGTTCTGATGCTCGAAACGAGTAACTAGGACGGCATAGGGGAAAAGTACGCATACCGTTGTAATCGGGCGAGTTTCTGCTTTCAGATGCAACCGAAATTTTGCGGATTGGTCAATCCGTTCGCGAGATATGGCAGTTTGGATGTAAGAAACGCTTGAGAAACTCAAAATTTTCGCAGTTCTGATGCTCGAAACGAATAACTAGAACCGCCTAGGGGAAAAGTGCGCATTCCGTTGTAATCGGGCGAGTTTCTACTTTCAGATGCAACAGAAATTTTGCGGATTGGTCAATCCGTTCATGAGATATGGCAGTTTGGAGGTAAGAAACGCTTGAGCAACTCAAAATTTTCGCAGTTCTGATGCTCGAAACGAATAACTGGAACGGCCTAGGGGAAAACTACACATACCGTTGTAATCGGGCGAGTTTCTACTTTCAGATGCAATAGAAATTTTGCGGATTGGTCTATCCGTTCGCGAAATATGGCAGCTTGGAGGTAAGAAATGCTTGGGAAACTCTAAATTTTCGCAGTTCTGATTCTCGAACGAATAACTGGAACGGCCTAGGGGAAAACTACACATACCGTTGTAATCGGGCGAGTTTCTACTTTCAGATGCAATAGAAATTCTTGCGGATTGGTCTATCCGTTTGCGAGATATGGCAGTTTGGAGGTAAGAAACGCTTGAGAAACTCAAAATTTGCGCAGTTCTGATGCTCGCAACGAATAACTAGAACGGCCTAGGGGAAAACTACACCTACCGTTGTAATCGGGCGAGTTTCTACTTTCAGATGCAACAGAAATTTTGCGGATTGTTCAATCCGTTCGCGAGATATGGCAGTTTGGAGGTAAGAAACGCTTGAGAAACTCAAATTTTCGCAGTTCTGATGCTCGACACGGATAACTAGAACGGCCTAGGGGAAAAGTGCGCATACCGTTGTAATCGGGCGAGTTTCTACTTTCAGATGCAACAGAAATTTTGCGGATTGGTCAATCCGTTCGCGAGATATGGCAGTTTGGAGATAAGAAACGCTTGAGAAACTCAAAATTTCGCAGTTCTGATGCTCGAAACGAATGACTACAACGGCCTAGGGGAGAAGTACGCATACCGTTGTAATCGGGCGAGTTTCTACTTTCAGAAGCAACAGAAATTTTGCGGATTGGTCGATCCGTTCGCGAGATATGGTAGTTTGGAGGTAAGAAACGCTTGAGAAACTCAAAATTTTCGCAGTTCTGATGCTCGACACGAATAAGTAGAACGGCCTAGGGGAAAAGTGCGCATACCGTTGTAATCGGGCGAGTTTCTACTATCAGATGCAACAGAAATTTTGCCGATTGATCAATCCGTTCGCGAGATATGGCAGTTTGGAGATAAGAAACGCTTGAGAAACTCAAAATTTTCGCAGTTCTGATGCTCGAAACGAGTAACTAGAACGGCCTAGGGGAAAAGTACGCATACCGTTGTAATCGGGCGAGTTTCTACTCTCAGATGCAACAGAAATTTTGCGGATTGGTCAATCCGTTCGCGAGATATGGCAGTTTGGAGGTAAGAAACGCTTGAGAAACTCAAAATTTTCGCAGTTCTGATGCTCGAAACGAATAACTAGAACGGCCTAGGGGAAAAGTACGCATACCGTTGTAATCGGGCGAGTTTCTACTTTCAGATGCAACAGAAATTTTGCGGATTGGTCAATCCGTCCGCGAGATATGGCAGTTTGGAAATAAGAAACGCTTCAGAAACTCAAAATTTTCGCAGTTCTGATGCTCGAAACGAGTAACTAGGACGGCATAGGGGAGAAGTACGCATACCGTTGTAATCGGGCGAGTTTCTGCTTTCAGATGCAACCGAAATTTTGCGGATTGGTCAATCCGTTCGCGAGATATGGCAGTTTGGATGTAAGAAACGCTTGAGAAACTCAAAATTTTCGCAGTTCTGATGCTCGAAACGAATAACTAGAACCGCCTAGGGGAAAAGTGCGCATTCCGTTGTAATCGGGCGAGTTTCTACTTTCAGATGCAACAGAAATTTTGCGGATTGGTCAATCCGTTCATGAGATATGGCAGTTTGGAGGTAAGAAACGCTTGAGCAACTCAAAATTTTCGCAGTTCTGATGCTCGAAACGAATAACTGGAACGGCCTAGGGGAAAACTACACATACCGTTGTAATCGGGCGAGTTTCTACTTTCAGATGCAATAGAAATTTTGCGGATTGGTCTATCCGTTCGCGAAATATGGCAGCTTGGAGGTAAGAAACGCTTGGGAAACTCTAAATTTTCGCAGTTCTGATTCTCGAAACGAATAACTGGAACGGCC